>NC_139243.1:71613639-72910639 GCF_977018435.1 Lepisma saccharinum | reverse complement strand
ATCCACGAATTTACGGTACTTTTTAACTCAAGTGAAAATATGTGTCGTATGAGTCCACTTGTGTTGACTACTAGCGCAGACGTGTGTTTACGCCTTTTGGCGACCTCAGGTCATAAGCAGCCATCATTGTTGCTTGGCCACACCTTTAACATGTTATGTCAGTGATCATCACATGTCAATCTTCCGCAGCCATTACAAAATTGACGGTACGCTCATTCCATGCATGATTATGTGAGCGAGTATCAAAGTGCAAGTTACGCACTGTGCTATTATTTTTTTTACTAAGCAAAGATGCGAGCTTGTTATTTGTTTTTCTTACGGCCAGTTACACCAGACAGTACATTTATGCCTATGGCCAGTTCTCGCGTCTGAAGTATCGCCAAGTATTTACACAATTACTATTCTATTATCATTATTTTTTTTCTTTTCGGTTTTGGCGGGAAAATATGGTTTTATTTCATTTTTATTTTTTCTATGTTTTTAATAAAAACTTCGATTTATAAGGATAGATCAACATGGATACCTTAAATATAAATTTCAATTCTGGAATTTTTTTTCCAGAGGGGGTAATCGTATCAATCTCCTCTAAATTGAGATTTATAGCTAGCCTGAATTCATAACTCCTGTCGCCAGCCGTTGCTCTCTCAGGCATTCAAAGAATGTCACATCAGTAATTAAAATCCTTCCTGGTCTATTGGAGTTAAGGTGCTGATCAGCTGGTATTTCAGGGCCAAGACCAGGGAAGGAGGAAAGAGAACAAAATAGAGAGCAACGTGTGGTGTGGGGTCTTTTGGCTTGAATCGCCGAACAAGAAGGAACTGAGGAGATTGAGTGATCGAACACGTTTCGATATGAACAGCTATCAGCGGGGAATTGTATCATCAGAGACAGACAGGTATTGTTACTTCCAACCATGTTGATCTAGACTTGAAGGTATAAATCCGAAAGCTTGTGTTTTGCCATTTCCAAGTGTGTAGTTAGTACCTCTCGCCCATTACCATTAGGCTTACCTTGAAGGGCGAGTGCTCGAATGAGGATGAATGATTAAGCGAGCTACATCACCCCCCTCAATGGTTAAGGTTCTTGGTTCGATCCCACGTACTCAGAGTATGTTACGCCATTTATCTTTCCAAGTAAAAATTATGTTACCAAAAGTAAGCATCTGCGCTTCATTCAGTTATACAAACCAATGAATTGTATCGAAAGAGAAAAAAAATTCACTTCATGATCAAAATCACGCATTGTGTATTCAGATATTAGTTTCCAGCTTCCACCATTCTCAAACTTACAGGACGGTAGGAAACAAAGAACTGAGAAGTTTCGATTTCTACAGTAAAGTAAGAGTCTTTCTTGTCGCACAACAGCTTTCTCCCGTGACGTTAGTACATAATGTTGCTCAAGTGTTGTGCGATAAGTGAGACACGTAAAGCACGCATTAATTGACACAGATTTAATGAAAAGACAGGGTTGACAAACAAAAAAAATTATCACAGACTATAAAATATCAAGTACCAAAATGTGTTTTAAACACTTCTAAAAAAAACATGTTTAAAGCACATTGTTTTAAACGTTTAAAACATTTGTAAAAAAACAAAGCCGTGTGTTTTAAACGTTTAAAACAAAGTGTTTTAAACACTTTTGTTTTAAACATGTCAACCGTGGTGCTGTGTGGGAAGTCAGGTCGTCTGACCGATTATATGAAGTTTAAGGCAAGTTCATCTGCTGCTCCAAAAAACAATGATGATGATACACGGAGCAGGCGAATGAAAACAAGTCTCTGCGCAAGTGGTGTCGCGAGACGGCTTCACCAACGAACACGTTGGGTCGGGATCGCGTGGAGGGGTTACTGCAGTTACCAGACTTCCCAGCAGGGGGTACTGCTTCGTTCTGCCCATTCGATATCTCCCCCTTCTCTGTCGCTATGCGCGGCCTTGCTGCAGAGATATCTGGAACAAAGTATAAACATTTTGAAATGAGATCTTAGGCCGTGTCCGTAAGGTATAAGACCGTACTTGAAGCGAGCCTCCTCCGAGGCCCGATTGTACAAAACCAAGGTTGGCATGTTTAAAACACACGGCATTGTTTTTTTTTGCAAATGTTTTAAACGTTTAAAACAATGTGTTTTAAACATGTCTTTTTACAAGTGTTTATAACACATTTTGATGGTAGACAATTTATAGTCTATGATAATTTTTTTCTTTGGCAACCCTGTTTTATCATTGAATCAGTGTCAATTAATCCGTGCTTTACAAGTCTCACTTATCGCACAACACTTGAGCAACCTTATGTTCTGACGTCACGGGAGAAAGCTTTTTAATTTTAGGCTAAATGAATATGTTGTTAGGTTAGGCTAGCTAGCTATGTATGCACAAGGTAGCAAAATTGTTGTGCTACAAGAAAGACCCGTGCTTTACTGTAGAAATCGAAACTCAGTTCCTTGTTTGGTATCGTCCTGTAAGTTTGAGACTGGTGGAAGCTGGAAATGGAAACTAATATCTGAATACACAATGCGTGAATTTGATCATGACGTGATTTTTTTTCTTTTGCGATACGATTCATTGGTTTGCATAACTGAATGAAGCGCATATGCTGGTAAAATTTAAGTATCCCCGAAACGCACTTCTTCAAATTTACAGGAGAAATTACTTACCGAATGCAGTTTCTTTATACTTGAGGAAGTTCGGGGAAGTGTTTTCTCGCATCGTTCATTCAATTTTGCCGGTAAATCATCTATTTTTCAATATAAATGTGTGACCGATGCACGAAAGCTCTTGCATCCATATATTTCCAGGTGGATGTAGCCTGTGTGTGATGACGCAATCCCAGTCAATCCCGGTCAGTGTTTCCAAGCACGTGTTTTTGTAACTGAAGAAGGTACGTTTCCGCTAATGGTTTGTGGGGCTATGTGTCAATGGTTCGTGGGGCTATGCGAGAATGGTGTGTGGGGCTACGCATATTTTTTTCGAAACCAATTTTTAACTATTGTAACCTATACGTGACCCTACCTAACCTAACCTTATCGGAAATGGCTCGTGGGGCTATGTATGAATGGTTCGTGGGGCTATGCGTCATTGGTTTGTGGGGCTAGGTAGGTATTTTTTGGTGGAGTGGGGTGGAAACACTGCATGCCAACTACGGTAGTGAAACTATGACCGCCATTTAGCGTGTTACTGAAGGGAAGAAGAAACGAACAAAACTTACTTCATATGTCGAAAATAGAGATTATTTCCGTGCAAAAAACGAAATGGCACCTTCAAGGATCCTTAGGAATGCAGAATACGTAAGTACCAATGTGAAAAAGAAGAAAATAAAGGAATTTCAGGCGTTTCGGAGATACTTATAATCATACAAGTTAAATCATATCGTATCATTCTAAAGAATGATGGGATCAGAACCAGTCACTTTGCAAATAATTGCTGGGAGATGTAAGTTATTCATCATTCATCCTCTGTTGAGAGCACTCGTTATTGGCATGACGAGTTAACGCTTGGCAATACGAAAGGTACAAATAAGATTTAGGAAGTAATCAACTAGAAAAGACAATGGTCACTCGTTGGGTTTTCTGAACCTTTGAACCTGAATCATGGCTGGGTGTTAGGATAGTTACCTGTCTATCTGATGTATGAAGATAATTACGATGAATAGAAATATACTAAGCCCTCTGTTGGCTTCTCTATCGGTTGACCAGAGCGTCGTCTCACTTCTGCTCCACCACTCTCCTAACCTCTACTCCGTTCTCTATTCCAAACCAAAGTCAGTCCCCTCTCCGCTTGTCTCACCTCTATATCCCAGCCATGGAGCTCTTCCTCCATGCCGAATCGTGTTTTTAATTGCCACTATGCAAACCGCTGACTCCATAGGCAGAAGAAACTACCTGATTCCTGAATAGCTCAGGAGGTTTGCATAGCACAACACTGCGCATTGATAACATGCCTCAGAGGCTGAGACAACTGAGGAAAACAAGTGAATGGCCTGGTCAACGTGAAGCATTCAGAGAGGCTTTTATAAAATAAACATATAATCTTAGAGATTGATACGTTCTACCGCCGCGGTGAAAATTTTCCATGTTGAAAATTTAAAAAATTCAATTCACAAAGGTTGACATGACCCAGGTTCGCCAATTCCATATATTTTCTTAAAAAAAAACAATAATAAAAAACAAACAACAAAAATAAAATTAATTAAATAACATCGCTTTCTTTTGTTTTCCTAACCCAAAAAAAATATTCCGTTACCCAAAACCTTACAATCCATAATAATGAGTACGCATGTCGATAAAAAAATATTATGTATCATTACATGACTGGTATTTACAAAAGTTCATGTCATTATATGATATAACTTTCGTCGTAACACAATTTTGCGTACGTAAGCCTTTTGATGTAGGATTGCTCATTCCTACGGGTCGCGAGCACTCGGTCGTTTGTCTTTTGTCCATCGCCAGCGCGATTGCAAGGCTTTATATCCTATGTAAACAAGACCTGCAAATGGCCGACGTGTTTTCGCAAGGAAAACCATAGTTCACAATGTTTCTGTGGAATTGAGCCTAATGTGGACCCTTCAAATGAGTTTAAAAAATGAAACAAGGTTTATAAGTAAGTACACGAAAGCGTGGATTGTCACATATGTAAGTAAAATCGTAAATAAGCATGTAGAACATATATAAAAAATAGACGTAGTATGTTGCATTGAATCGTGGTAGACAAATGTTCGCAGTACTTATCACAAATACACATACCACTGTTTCTGCATGTAGGAAAGCCTGGATACACCAAAATGTAATACGTTGTGCTTAATTTATAGCCACTTAACTTATTACCAAACGAAAGGAAAGATGTTGTTATGCACTGTTCATATAAAATCTTCCCTTCGTTGCAAGCCAAATAAGCCTCCTCAAATATATAAATTGTCACTGGCTATTTCGCTTATTCCTATGTATGAGTAGGAAGTATTCGATGCACATAATTATTTACACTGAATAATACAACTGTTGCAGGCAAAAAATCTAGAAAATCAAAATAACGTTCGATTTCCTTGACTATGTTATTATGTACACTGTAGTATCACCTTGTAAATACTGATATATGACTGCACAAAGAAAACAAATCTTGCAAGTGTCCAAAACTGTCTGCTCTGATTTGAAGACATGAAAAATGAAACTTCACACATAATATTCATGTGTAAAAAATGTGTCACTTGCTATGTTCCGTCTTGATGAAACAAAAAATAGCTGCTTGTTATGAACATATGCATAAAACATTGGCATAACAAAGCATACTTCCTGAAATGTTCGAAAGTGCTATAGGAATGCTTTGCTATTACTTGCATGTTTGTTTGGCTATCCGTTGTGAAAATTTCTTCTTAAAAAAAATATACACTAGTTGTTGCTAGCGCTGGTTAATTGGCACAACTGGTGCTTGTCGCCTCCTTGTATTGTATGTAAAATATAATGCATGTTAAAACTGGCTAGCATGCATGGTACGGAATTGAACATGTGAAGAAGGGCTATGGGAAGAAATATTCTTTTCCCATGATGCATGCGAAACATCTACATAAATACACATGGTATAAGCTTACATGTGCATGTGTGGGGAAACACTGAAGCACAATTTGAACAAAAACTATGTAATTATTGTTGTAACCAAAACTGCTGCTTGTAGGATATCTCTTTTCTCTGCTTCTCTTCTTCTTTTGAATTACTTGTCTTCTTAACTTAGTCTGGGGCAATGTAAAAGGTGTAACAAATAACCCGTAGATCTTGGGAGATGGGGAAAAATGTTGTCCCAACAGCAAACAGTGTGGAGGGAAATTTTATCTGGTTCCTTCACTAAGTGTGGGAGGCCTCCCCGATGGCGCAGTGGTAGCGTCGTCGTTTTGTAATCAAGGGGTCCCGGGTTCGATACCCGGTGGAGGCACATAGTGGTTCGGATTCCACTTTAAACTGTAGGTCCAGTCCCGATTAGCCTTACTGTGCATAAAATGGACTTAAAACACCAACTCAAACCAAACCAAAACTAAGTGTGGGTGATAAATAAATAGTCTGTGATCCACTGAACTGGGAAATTCATGGTTGAATTCAGTCTTCCCGGTATTAGTATTACTAAAATATGTCTGCATGCCTCCTTCAAATTATTGGTGACGAGTCTCTCCGCATGGTAGTTGACTGCATCGGCGGAGGTCCTTCATAAAAATGCCCATGATTGGTGTAGGCATTGCTCGTCCACGTCGTTTCGTATAGACAGGTTAGAGGAAATTTATAATAATTAAAGCAAACTGCTGAGGATAGGTGTATTTAATTCACGGTATGTACAAAAAACCAAACTCATTCCATTGCCTTTTCTTAAATTAAATTAAATTAAATTGCCTCATCAAAATAAAATATGATTAAAATAAATTGATTAAAAATCTGCCATAATTCTTTGAAAATAAATAAGGAAAATTTAAATAAAATATACAACCGTAATTAAAATAAAAATATTAATGTCCATGATTGACGTGTTGCCTTAAATTATAAATTATTGCTGTGTTGCTCTGAATGTACCTGTCTTGCAAGTTGAAGGTGCTGATAAAAATAATAAGCAAGTGCTGCAGTTAACAATAAATTCCAAATAATAAAACTAATATAGACATGGGCAAAGTGTTTAAAACTAATTCCTGAAATGAAATGCCTTTACTAATAGATTGATTAAGTTGCTTTACAGCAAGTTCAAGCGGAGTCCATTGGGGAATAGTGAAATCAGATAGATTCTTGGGAATATCAAGTGGTAATACAACTTCTTTCATGTTTACCCGTTCAAAAGCTAAAATTCTGGTATGTAAAATTTGTTGATCCACAATAATCTGAGAAAAATCCTGATAATTAAAAAATATAGATTGCTCCTCGTTAATCTGAATTGATCTGTGGGTGTTCAAATTATTATTCAAATTCTGAATGACAATAAATTGATCTGTACCAGTAGACCTAGTGTCCGGGTACTGAATCTTCTTTTGAGGCTCGTGAGGCTCGATCGCCTTAATGGATTTCTCTCGTAAGGCATGTGTTGCCAACTCCTTACCCGAAAAAATCACCAAGGTTATAACGCTTGTCGTAGCCTTTTATGATGTACATTTTGAGGGGTAGAGTTGGCAACACTGTGGGTTTACTGTAGCCTTTTATGAGGGGGGGGGGTCTATTGCCCTCTGTTTACATCTGGCAACACTACCGTAGATTGACAGTGTTGTTAACCTACTGGGTTTTTTTCACTGTAAATTTTCATCAAAGGGCCTGAGGGGTCCATGTATTTTTTATGTCTGGCAATACTGTTGGGGGCCTAGTGTTGGCAACACTGTGGGTTTTTACTGTAGTTTTTTATGAGGGGGGGTCTATTGCCCTCTGTTTACATCTGGCAACACTACCGTAGATTTTTTGACAGTGTTGTTAACCTACTGGGTTTTTCACTGTAAATTTTCATCAAAGGGTCTGAGGGGTCTATGTATTTTTTATGTCTGGCAATACTGTTGGGGGCCTAGGAATAATTGTACAACAATTTGTACCTAATTGTACAATACTTGTACCTAATTGTACAACATATACACAGACATAAAAGAGAGAGCCTTCCTGTAACTTACTTCATGTACAATTTATATGATTTTACAACTGTGAAAAGAAAGCATATGTGTTCTGTATGCACACATTTATTCTTATTTTTCAAAGTTGAATGAAAGCACATGTTTTTACGCTCTCGTAATACTAACCTTGCTCCACTGATTTTAAATTGCTTCCATCCGCTTTTTTTTCTGTGTTATTTCCGTATGCACGCAACATTCGCTTTCAATAGACAGAAGGAGTTTTAGTATAGCAGGCTCCGAGTTTACAATTTATTAAATTAAACAATAATTTATGTAAGAATATACTTGTACTTAACGAACACAAAATAATAAAAAGCACATGTGAATATTTGCGTGTGTTCATGTTATATGACGACTGAGTAAAAAAAATAATGTTGACTCCCCGAAAGATAAAAGTTCCTGGTTCGACATCAGATGCATGCAAATTTTATGTTTTGCTCTCCAAAATCTTGATTTTTATGTTTGTGCTATTTGTCATACAGCAGAGGAGAAGAGGGGAGAGGGAGGGGAGGGGGTACTATTAGCGCCATCTATTAGCAAACAATAGAAATAAAAAAGTAGGGTCAAACTTTTTCAACACCCAAACATTTTAAACGTCCTCGTTTAGTAATACGATCAGCAGAAGATGTTTGAAAGAGTACTCTTAGTCGACGAAGCTAATTGCTAGGGCCCATATATTGCTAAAATGTTCCTTGATTTGCATATTTCTCATACCGCCATATGTTGTTCTAGTTGACTTCTTCCAAAAAAATGCTAATTAGCGAGAGTTAATTAAGCAAGGCAAGTAAAAGAAGCAAAATAGAACAACATATGTGCCGGCGTGAGAATATGTAAAAATTCGATTCAGAGGTGGATCGAATTAAAGTTGGGGGATATTTTGCATTTTTTTCCTATAATGTACAAAACATTTACCGTACATAATTTTTTCTATTTACAACAGTATAAAATAAGAGGAATGTGTGACAATATCCATATTAATTAGGAAGGTATGTTGTATGCTAGGTTAGCTAATTGTGTCTTCTACAGCTTCACTGTATAGAGGAAAGATGGAAAAAGAGAGCTCTACGGAAACTGACGCTCTTAACAATATTGTACGTCCGTGAAAATTATATATATAAATAAGGCATAAGCGTATTATCTGCTTTCATGTCAGATTTTGCCGACCTGTGAGCTGTAGTGTTTAGGTGACAAGCGACCTGCTCAAATATAATACTGTTGACAATATTGTACGCCCGTGAAAATTATATATAAATAAGGCATAAGCGTATTATCTGCTTTCATGTCAGATTTTCCCAACCTGTGAGCTGTAGTGTTTAGGTGACAAGCGGCCTGCTCAAATATGATACTGTTGACAATATTGTACGCCCGTGAAAATTACATATAAATAAGGCATAAGCGTATTATCTGCTTTCATGTCAGATTTTGCCAACCTGTGAGCTGTAGTGTTTAGGTGACAAGCGACCTGCTCAAATATGATACTGTTGACAATATTGTACGCCCGTGAAAATTACATATAAATAAGGCATAAGCGTATTATCTGCTTTCATGTCAGATTTTCCCAACCTGTGAGCTGTAGTGTTTAGGTGACAAACGACCTGCTCAAATATGATACTGTTGACAATATTGTACGCCCGTGAAAATTATATATAAATAAGGCATAAGCGTATTATCTGCTTTCATGTCAGATTTTCCCAACCTGTGAGCTGTAGTGTTTAGGTGACAAGCGGCCTGCTCAAATATGATACTGTTGACAATATTGTACGCCCGTGAAAATTACATATAAATAAGGCATAAGCGTATTATCTGCTTTCATGTCAGATTTTCCCAACCTGTGAGCTGTAGTGTATAGGTGACAAGCGACCTGCTCAAATATGATACTGTTGACAATATTGTACGCCCGTGAAAATTATATATAAATAAGGCATAAGCGTATTATCTGCTTTCATGTCAGATTTTCCCAACCTGTGAGCTGTAGTGTTTAGGTGACAAGCGACCTGCTCAAATATGATACTGTTGACAATATTGTTCGTATATTGTATTGTATAGGAGACTAGAAGCATATAATTTGGCGAAAAAAAAACCCAAATAAGGTCATAGAAAAATAGTTAAAAAAAAATTAACAATTATATTTTGCATTGCACAGCATTAGGTATTAAATAACATACCCCCAAAAAATCTCTGCATTATGCGTTCTGAAAAAAATTGCCCTACGTGCCAAATTGCTGTGTCAAGTAAAAATTTTCAAAGACACTGTCGTACTTGTGTGCCGGGAAAGCGAATATGTGCAACCAAATTGTGCTCTAAGTGTGGAATAAATTTTACTATTGATAACTTCAAGCGACACCAGCTTACTTGCAAGAGCACTGGAACATCTCTACCGCAACCTTCCAAGCGAAAGGTAGAAGTAACCTCCCTCGATGCATCGCCACCTGCCAAACGCGTCAAGCTGGCGAAGAAAGCAGACCGAATTGCGTTTGAGCATTTATTAGAAGACTTTAACATAACATCAGACAGCTTCTGCGATGTGCGTAGTTTTCTGGAGAGCGAGCGAGCTAAGATAATATCCATCCTCAACGATGCATTGGCTACATACTCCACTAAATTCTATGCTGTGCTATGCTGCAAGTATAAGAAACCGTCTGATGAAATATATAAATTCTTCCATGCCACAAAAGCAAAAACACTGCATCAGGCAGATGTCACTGACCTCGACAGCATCTACGACAAGTTTGTCGAGGAGTTTGTGGCAAAGCACGAGGAGCATCGGGCTAAAGGCTCGGGCGGTTCGCTGTGTGGCGACCCCCACGAACTTCGTCTGAAACTTAGCAAGTCCATGCCACTGGCAGGGTCTAGCTATATTGCCCTGCCACCCGAGGTTGAAGCAAGGAAAGCTGTTCTCAATATTCAGAACAAAGACACCAAATGCTTCCTCTGGTCGGTGCTGGCAGCATTACACCCTATACCTAGGGAAAACAGTCCACGCCGTGTTGCACACTACACGCAGTATGAGTCGGAACTGGAGGTTGCAATGGCCGGGATTGCCTACCCTGTAGAAGTCTCGCATATTCGCAAGTTTGAGGTTCGTGCTCGTGACTTGTTGGGCCTACAATTAGCCATCAATGTTTACGGTCTCACCGAGAACGAAAATGAGGTCCACCCCATCCGGGTGAGCAACGTGAGCAACAACAACGAGGTACGAGAAATCAACCTCCTGCTCATCAAGGACGAGACCCATCACCATTACACCCTTATCCGTTCCCTCTCTCGGCTTGTTTCGAGCCAACGGAGCAAAGACAAAACCCACGTCGAGGTGTGTCGCAGGTGCTTGGCTATATTTAATAATCGAGAACAGTAGGATTACCGGCGCATCAGAGGCCCCAACATTGCTGCTGAGAAGCTAGCTCGCCACATGTTCTACTGTGGTACCAACAAGCCTGCACGAATTATCCTGCCCGAACCTGGTGCAGTAGAGTGCTTTCGCATGCACAGTGCTATGGTGAAGCATCCTGCCTATATTGTAGCAGACTTCGAGGCCTTTCTTCAACCTCTATCTAACTGCGAGCCCAACCCCGAAACATCCTCTACCATTCCTTTCCAAATCCACGAGGCCTCGAGTTACTCCTATATTGTGGTGTGGCGAGACCAACATATTGCCTCCGAGCCCTATGTGTATCGCGGTCCCGACCCGGTCAAACACTTCCTGGAGAGAATGCAACAGGAAGCCATCAAGATAGGGAAGGTGCTGTTGGCCCCCAAGCCCATGCTGCCTCTGTCTCCCAAAAACAAGCATCAGCACGAAATGGCTCTAAATTGTCCTGTTTGCAAGTCGGTCTTCACTGACGATAACAAAAAGGTCCACCACCATGACCATTATGGGACCGGAAGCTACATTGGCCCGTGGTGCAACAGATGTAACTTGAGAGCCAGGGACCCGCGCTTCATACCGGTCTTTTTTCACAATGGCTCGGGATATGATTTCCATCACTTGGTCACACATCTAGGGTACGACAATGCGAGAATCAATGTCCTGGCACAGAACGAGGAGCGTTATATTAGCATCAGCAAGTGGGTGCCGATCCTCAACTCAAGCAGCAGCATCGAGCTTCGGTTCCTCGACTCTCTGAGGTTCCTCCAGGCAAGCCTCGATGCTCTTGCTGGGAAGCTCAGAGACGACCAACTAGCCATTACTACATCAAGTTTCCCGAACTTAGATGTCGCACTCATCAGACGTAAAGGGGTCTACCCCTACGAATACGTCACAGACCCTTCCAAGTTCGAAGAAGAGTTGCTGCCTCCCCAGGATAAGTTCTACAGCCAGCTGAGAGGTTCAGGTATTACCGACGAGGAGTACAAGCATGCTCAGTCTATGTGGGTCGAGTTGGGTTGCCGAACTTTCGGTGATTACCACGATGCATACCTGAAGCTTGATGTGACGCTTCTTGCCGATGTGTTCCAGGCGTTTCGGGCGACTGCGATAAATATTTACAACCTGGACCCTGTATATTTTTACAGCCTTCCTGGACTGGCATGGTCGGCCATGCTCCTGCTGACTAAAGTTAAACTTTCACTTATCTCCGATAATGATATCATGCTTTTCATCAAGAGAGCTATCCGGGGCGGCATGGTCCAAGTGTCGCAACGCTTCGCACATGCCAACAATCACCACATGGCCACTGGTTACGACCCCTCCCAACCATCAAGCTACATCATGTACACTGACGTGAATAATCTTTACGGGCACTCCATGATGCAGCCACTCCCAACAGGACAGTTTAAGTGGGTTGATCCTTTATACCACGACATCGAAAAAGAGTGCGACGAGTTTGGGTTTTTTGCCGAGGTGGACCTTGACTTCCCCGAGAAGCTGCAGGATACATTCTGTGACCTTTCGCCTGCTCCGGAATTGAAGTGCCCACCTGGCTCGGATCAACCGAAGCTCGTCATGGACTTGGAGCCCAAAAAGCATTATGTGCTACACTACCGGAACCTCCAGTGGTTAATGCAGCAAGGGGTCTCGGTCAAAGCAGTTTACCACGTGCTCTTGTTCAGGCAGTCTCCATGGTTGAAGCCGTACATCGAACTGAACACCAAACATCGCACTGATGCCACTTCGGAACTTGATCGCGATTTTTTCAAATTAATGAACAATGCGGTATTTGGGAAGACCATGGAGAATGTGCGAAATCGCGTTGATGTGAGGTTGGTGACGAAGAAAACACAGTGTCGTCGACTTGTTGCAAGCCCGCTGTTTAGGTCTCGAACAATTTACAACGAACAGATGTCTCTGATTCACATGAACCGGGGCAAGGTGTTACTCAACAAGCCCATCTATGTGGGAGCTGCAGTTTTGGATCTGAGCAAGTTGTGCATGTTCGAGACATATTACGGCATACCACGTGCACACTACAACCACAATATCTCGCTCCTCTACACAGACACAGACAGCTTGGTGTACCATGTTCGCACGGCCGATGCGTATGGTGATATAGCCAAAGTTCCAGCTCTTGTCAAGCTCTTCGACACATCGGGCTATCCCCAGCTAAACCGGTATGGAATTCTGCCCCGGAACAAAAAAATACCCGGCAAACTCAAGGACGAGAAAGACGGGGATGTGATTGTGGAGTTTGCTGGACTTCGTGCCAAAGCCTATGCGATCCGCGCTGAGGGTTCTGTAACAAAAAAGGCAAAGGGTGTAAGCAAGCAAGTGGTTCGGGAGCACCTCAAGTTTGAGGATTACCTCGAGTGCCTCAGAACAAAATCGCCCATTCTACAAAAAGAGCATCGTATCCAAAGCGTCGATCATGTGCTTACAACTAATATTGTCAGGAAAGTTGCTCTGGATGCACAAGACGACAAGAGGTGTATTCTTGAATGTGGGGTCCATACACTTCCGTGGGGCCACTATCGCCTCCAAACTAGTAAGGCCTGCCCAGAGTGCAACAAAAAATAATAGGCAATGCGAAAAAAAAAAACAATTTTAATTTACTTCCACTTCCTCGATTACATGCATGCATGGTACAGCAAAATTAAACTTCTGGAAACTGCTAATTGCAATTTGTACATCTATATATAAAATTCCACATTTCTTATTGTGTGCTATTTTTTTTTATTTATTTAAAACTGTTCAGTCACTCTTTCATTCTTGACGTCATACACAAATGTTTTCTCTGCAATAAGAATGACACTGCACAGAGTATCTGCAGGCAAGGCATCGTGAAACTCGCATACAATCTTGATGTTGGTACGATCGTTGACCACCACTTGCTTCCTCTTAGATGTGTTGATGACGGTCATGGGTCTCCGTGCTTTGAATTCGCTGGGCGCGTAGTACACGTCCACGCTTCCCTCGGTCACGCGTTTGTAAGCCGTGTAAGCTTCGTAAAGTTTAAGGTAATCGTTTTTGGTCATGTCGAGGTTGTAATTCTCGCGCGGGAACACTTCGTTCCTACCGTTCTTCAGATAAACGTTCTTGATCTTGCAGTCGTCGAACTTGCTGGAATCTTTTTCCTGATCGTTATCGCGTCCGGTCTGAAAAAGCACTACGACGAAATCTGGCATGTCGAACTGTATGTTGTTGAACTGCGTCGTCACGTCGAATTCCAAGTGACTTCCCGACGCCATCTTCTGCACGCACTGGTAACCGTGAAAGTGAATCGGCACCTGCGGACTTTTCAAGATCTCCGCTTTGTACTTGAGGGCGTAGTTCGTTTCGTATTCCACCACCGGCATTCTCAATTCCATGCTTCGGATGACGCATTTCGCTGCTTCGGGTAAAGTGTTGGCTATCGGCGTGGTGCCGTCCGGACCCAAAGTAGCGTATCGCATCAGTGCGTCGTTGTCGTTGGCCGCTCTTCGAAACGTAACCCTCAGTCCTCCCTTCCACATGATCTCCTTGTAGTCCGAGAAGAAACCAGGCAGCAGACGCATGGGAAAGAGCACCGTGTGAGTAGTTGTATTTACGGTGGGATAAACCCGAGAAAGTATGAACTCTCCTCAAGCAGGTTTGGCTATACTTAAAACTAGCTCAACATGGCCATATGAGTTTTTTGCTCTAGTGTGAAACCCCGTATAATCCAAGATTTTTGTAAAAAAGCCCTCATGGATTCCATGAGAAAGTATGACCCCCTCAGATTGATGAGGCTACACTTATAAAAGGCACTTTTGTGAGATTGTTGTCCATAAATTTGTTAAAAATATGCCCCTCTTGTGGCCACACTTAAAACTAGGCCACCCACACACACACACACACACACATATTTATTTCTGGTTTAAGTTCAATTGGATACCAGCTTCAATTTGTTTATCTAATATTAAAACAATGTAATTCTTCTAGAATTGCTCCGTGACTCTCTCATTTCTTACGTCATAAACATATGATTTTTCACCTATGAGAATAACACTACAAATGGTGTCTTCAGGTAATGCCTCATGGAATTCACAGATAATTTTAATGTTTGTCCTGTCATTAACCACAACTTGTTTCCTTTTTGAAGTGTTGATTACAAACATGGGTCTCCGTGCTTTGAATTCATCTGGTGCGTAATACATGTCAGTACTGCCAGTAGTGACCCTCTTGAAAGCCGAAAATGCCTCATATAATTTAAGAAAATCATCCTTGGAAATGTCTAAATTATAATTTTCTCTAGGAAATACCTCATTTCTGCCATTTTTAAGATATATGTTCTTGATGTTGCAGTTATCAAATTTACTTGAATTTTTTTCCTGATTGTTGTGTCTTCCAGTCTGAAACAGTACCACCACAAAATCAGGCATGTCATATTGTATGCTGGAGAATGAATTTGTAGCATCAAACTCATAATAGGTACCAGTTGCGGGCTTCTGTACGCATTGATATGTATAAAATTGTAGAGGAATCTGTGGATTTTTTATTATATCAGCTTTGTATTTAAGAGCATAACTGGCCTCATATTCAACAACCGGGATTCTTAGCTCCATAGTCTGAATAATACATTTGCCTTCATCAGGTAAGGTATTAGGCAGAGCTTCTCCTGTAGGGTTTAATGTACTGTACCTCATCAAAGCATTGTTATCATTTGCAGCTCTTCTAAATGTAATTCTTAACCCCCCCTTCCACATAATATCTTTGTAATCCGAGAAGAATCCTGGCAACAGGCGCATGGGGAACAGCACAGTGTGGTTTTTAGATATAATTTTATCACCAGCCTCAAAACCACCGATTCTGTAGTAAGAAGCCTCGGTTTTGGATAATTTTAGTGTGGCCAAAGCTGTGGAGGTAATGCCGGGATAATCTATTCTGTTTATAACAACGCCATGCTTTCTGATCTCAATTTCAGAGAACAGATGCGGCACAAAATTGTCTACCAATCTTATATTTGAATTTGCCGGATAATCTGTTCCATCGAGCTTTACAACATCAAATTTGATGTATAGATCTGCTCTGTGGGGGTGTATAAAGCCGTCCCCTACATCAAGATCAACCTCTATTTCTGTGTTGGGTTGATTTAAATTTGCAAATGTCCTCCTGTTTGGAGGGAATGATTGTAGCTCATAACTCTCAATATTTTCCATTGTATGTATTTTTATTTAAATATTAATCTCTATGATTGCAGTTGTTGTGGCTCCAGCAAAATCAACTAATTCTTCTTTTTCATTAGTGACCATCAATTCAATATAATCTATTCTATTATGACACACAGGAAAATATAATGTTGGGGATGGATTGTAGATGATTGGCTCCATGAATTCGGAATTAGGTTTGAATGTTGCAATGATGCCAGTTTGTTTGTGAGTGCCTATGCCATTTGATTTGGTGATCATACCCTCAGCCACATTACAGTGAATATTCAGAGTCTCTATGGCCAAGAATTTAGGTATATTCATAGCAGTGTGTTTGATGGCCGGTTCAAGTTTTGTGTTGTTCTCAAATCCTAACAGCTCTCCTATAGTACCCAGATCCACTGTTTCTGTAGCAGACACAATCTCTACTCTGTGAGTGACAGAATTTTGACTTAACACTACACCTCTGGGTAATTGAGCATTTAGAGTGGACAGATTATACTGCCCTGGAGTGATGACAATTTTTTGATCCCCTACTGCAATTTTATTGTTGTGGTGTGTAATATTAGGGATTAGGTACATGCCGTAAAATGCTCTGAGAGCTATTGTTTTGGGATACACTATGTCATCATGTAATTTGAGTTTCAATATTGAATTTTGGCTGGTGAGATGGAATACCCCCATGATGTTTTAAATACCACAAGGCCTTTTGAAAATTTTCAATTGATGGTTTATTTATTTGAGACATATATCTAAGAACTGATAAACACAAATGTCCACAATTAACATCTTTGAAGTTTTGAACACGGGCATTATTGTAATAAAGATTAGGTGAATTTAGATATTTTACTAAATTTTCAGGTGGAACACCTCCAAATGAATCAAACACAAATGCCTCATTGTTTAAATATTTAAGATAACAAATCCAGTGAGTGCCCTGATTTTTGTACTTATCCAAATTAACAATGCCACACTCTTTGTTGAGTGGTTGTTCTGGTAAAGAATCAGACATGTACACACCTCTAAAATGTTTGATGCCCAGTGGCTTGATTAAAGCTTCAATATCTTGGTTTGTAAGCGGCTCTTGTTTTTTTTAAACTTATTCATGGCTCTCTTAACACCTTTGCCTTTTTTCTCCATGGCCAGGTTATGGCGCCTCTGCTCATCTAATTCTGCCCTATTTTTCTTGGCATCTATTACTGTTTTTGCTATGGCAGCTGATCCCCCAGCCAAGCTCCCAAGAGCCCCGAGAGCAGCTAAGATGGCAGGGATGGTAAATATGAACCCCCCCACATGTGATTTTTTCCTGGATTGTTGTAATTTTTTTAATTGGGGGGTGCTAAGCAACAATTTCATACCATGTCCCTTTGCAAGACAAGAGCTTTTTTTCTTGCGCTGCTTTTTGGTTAAAAGACTGTCAATAGTTTTAAGAGATTTAAGACCTGCATAAGGTATCTGATACATAACACCCTTGGCCTTCATTCTAGGTTTATTATATACATATTCACAGCCCCCACCCCAGTTTTTGTTTGGTGCTCATAGCTATGGTGGTTCCCAATGCTGCTATTTTTTCACTTAAAGATGCATCTTTGCTTACAAATCTGCCAAATGCAGCCTCTTCTAATTTCTTGTCTGCAACATGTCTCTTGTCAAGATCAGTATGTGTGTTGTATTCTATGTCATGGTCTCTACAAGCAGCATCTAGGGGATTTACACCAGGATCCCCTCTGTTTAATCTATGATCCAATTTTGTGCCTGGACCACAATACTGATAGCCTGGAATGTGTAGTTCAAATGGCAGCTTGTTTATGATGTCATTAACAAGGCCCCGACCCTCAGAAATATTCCAAAATTTGGGGGGTAGAGTATTAATAATTTTTATGAGATATCCAATCCCTTTAGGGTCTTTCACTATAAAATTAGACAATTTGGTGCTTATCATGTCCATAATTCCAACCTTTTCATTGTAAAAATTGTGGTTGCCAGCATTTTCCTCCCCAGCTATTACCAGCAACCTATCTACAAGTTTCCTGACATCATCAACCCACACAAATTCTTTAGGCAGGGTGTTGTATTGTTTGATTCCACTGCCAGTCTTGATCTGTGACCATATGGGCTTGATTAAATTATTGTATTTTGCCCCACTGCTAGACTTGACTCTTTTTTGTGTGGGATCATTGTTCTGGTATAGAGCATCTGATTTTATTAATATTTCTTTGTAATCCTCATAATCTTGCTCTGTATAGCTGCCAGGCCTTTTCCTAGTCATCAGTTCCCACAACCCAGGTGTGCCGGTGTACTTAACAAAAGCACCTTTTTCTCCGAGACGAGATTCTGAATAAACAATCAGATCATCCCCCATAAAAGTTACTCTGAAATTGCCAATTCTATGTATGATACTGCCATCAAGCTCTGTGTCAGCATATAAGCCAAAGACCTCATCTTTATTGTCTTTAGGTGTGGTTAAATATTTTTGAGCAAGAAGACCCAATTCAATAGGATCCTGAGTAGCTTCAATTCTTCTAGGAGCAACAGGACTAGGTGTATGAATACTGGAAAGTGGGGTGAATGGATAATCTAATATGTTCCTTGCAGCTACAGGTACAAGCTCTGTGATCAAATTTTGATTTTGCTCTGTAACAGTTTTGATATTCTTACCTAAATTATTAATAGCATCAATTACAGGCTGTTCTGTTTGTTTGTGTTTTTCATAAATTCCACGGTTCTCTGATTTCCATCCCTTAAATCTTTTTACAAGATAATCTCTTAACTTAAGATCATCAATGATTGGCCTTTTCATGGTTGTTTATATACGTCTCTACGTCTAGAAAATCGTTGATTTTATTTCTGTATTTTCCACTATTAGGTGTTCTTGTCATATCAATAGTGACAAACCCATAACTGTCCTGGTTCCAGCACCTGCTGCAAAACTTGGAAAAATCATTGTAGCTCAAGTCCCCACCTACATATTCATCATGTATATGTTTGAGGTTGGTATGGTCTTGATGAAACACACATATAAAATTGCTGTTGTCTCGGATCAGCTGCTTCGGTATTTTAGAAAAAGTCTGTGCCAGGTAGAAGCAATCAATGTTTTTGTGCCGGCCCTGTGTAAAGAAATTTCTAACCTTGTTTTGATTATCCAGTATAATGTCATCAAACACAACAACAGAATTATCGAGACATTCATGAAGTGGCTTAACTTCTGATTCAAAAGTGGCAATATCCAATCCATCATATAGCTTCATCAGCTGCTGATATTTTAATTGTTCCAAGCTCTTAGAAAAGACATACAAGTGCCTGTTTTTCCAGTCTAACCAGTTGGGTGCCAATAAAAAATTATCAACCATTAGTGTAGTTTTACCACAAGCAGATGGCCCAACAATAAGACACCTAATATTATCAGGTAGCAAGTTGCCATTTCTCTTATTCTGTTGTTCAGGTTCTGGCAGCCTTTTTATAACATCCCAGGTGCTCATATTATCACTTTGTCTGCATCGATCCAGCTGTTTTCCGGATGACCCAGCCATTTGACAAATAACTTGTTGCCTTTTCTGCGGATGATTTTTTCTATGAGATATGTGTCAGGCTGTTTAGTTTTGCTGAGCTCTTGTTCATAGAATCTGCCTTTGAGAATTTCTCCTCGGTGATCTTTTATTATATATGTGTTAAGGGTCCCTGGTTTAACTTGAACTACTGTAAATAATTCAGTGCTCCAGTTTCTTGTAAAGCCTCTCTTGAATAAGTGCTTATATTTGCTGATTCTTACTTGATCGCCCACCCTGTATTTGGCCTTTCTTGTTGTTGGCTGGTATCTAGGATAATAAACAGTCCTGATCAATTTTTGCTCATCAGATGAAGTTACTTCAGAGGGTTTCATGTTGATTGTGGAATGGATCGAGTTGTTATATTTATGTAGAAGTTCTGGAAGAATATTAATCCATTTATAATTACCTTGAAGTGTAAATTGTTTATACATAAGATTTTTTAGGGTTTTGTTGAATCTCTCTACAATTGAGGCCTTGAGATCACTGTAACTCGAGTAATGTTTTATTGACCGGCTTTTAATAAATTGTTGGAACACAGAGTTATAAAATTCTTTGCCATTATCTGTTTGTAAATAGCGCGGTGATCTTCCACTCTGATTGATGATTGTCCTGAGGGCTTCTGTAACACATTTTCCAGTCTTGGATTTGAGTGGCAGAGCCCAGGCAAATTTTGAAAATGTGTCTATTACAGTAAGTAGATACTTGTAGCCCTTGTTGATTTTGTCTAAGTTTTTCAGCTGTCCACTTGCCATCTCAATCAAGTCACTCTGCCATAAATCATCTATGCCTTTTGTAACTACTGGCAGTCTCTTATAATTATGTCTGGCTTGTCTGTGTAATTCATCAACAACTAGACATAATATGAAAACAAGAATATTGCAACTATGGGGTGTTCAGCAGCTGATACTACAGGATTTTCTAAATATAATTTGTCCCCTATTTGTATATTAAACTCCAGAGAGCCATCATCTTCAGTATAGGCTGTTTCTAATGTATTGGGATCTGTAAAATCCTCTAACTCTACACTGGTGATTTTTGGTTTGTTATCAGCATTTGTTATTGATAAGGTGGGGTAGTGGTGTGCCTGTGGCTGATGCCAATATTTGATCTTGATTGGTCTCAGTGTGCCCCCAACAAAAAACTGGTAATAAAATTGTACAGGGGACAGCATATATATTTTGCCACCTGGTGTAAATGGTGAATCATATTCTTTGTTGGGGATGCTGTACAATTCAAGAATTACTGTATGTTTTGGATTCTCGATTATGCCTGTTATTTCTTTTTCTGCTGTGAGCAATCTACTTGTTACAGATTCAAGGTGCTCATTGATGGTCCTAACAACATCATCGTGGCCCGGCTTGATTTTTATGTCCACAATAAGTTTCTTGTATTGTTGCACAATTTCTTGTAGCTGGGTGGCAAAAACAGACAGAGCATTTGCTTGATTGGATTCCATGGTCCCTAGCTGTTGCTTGATATTAGCTACAATTTGTTGCAAATTTTCAACAACTGCCAATTTTGAATTTTGAGCAGTAAGATCATGGACCTGTCTTCTGATATCCTCAAACAGGGCATGCAGTTCATTAATATGTTGATTAGTTGGAAGAGTGGCAACTGTCTGAGTAAGTTGTTTGATCTCTGTCTGGATATTCTTGACATCTTCTGATTTCAATATCCTATTCACTGCTCTCTTAATATTTTTAAGTTCCTGTGATGTGGGCAGATTTGATACAGTATTCTGCAAAGATTCAAGTGCCAATTTCACATTATTTAATTCAGTAGCATCAGCCACATTTTGCATAGCATTTTGGAGCAGCGCTATATCTGCCTGAGTGGGTGTGGATTGTTGTAAAATTTCAAGTTTTGTTTGGATATCATCTATCAAGTGATGAAAATGAGATAGTTCAGATTCGGTGTTGAGGTTTTCAAGCTTTGTGATTTGGTGCTGGACACTAACAAGTGTGTCTACAATACCAGGCAGGCGGGATTCTTGTACATTTGCCAAATCACTTTGCACTGCTGCTATTGTACCTTCAAGATGGGTTATGGTACTTTGAATTTTTCCAAAATCTTCATATGTTTCAAGTTGCAGCTTAATATTTGCTACACTCCGAGTTATTGCACTCAAAGCATCAGAAGATGGCAAGTTGTTCATAAAATTTTCAAGTGTCACAATTTTTTCTTTAACCTCGGCTATGGCATTGTTCAAGGGGTCTAGATTAGGTATTTGGAGTGATTGAATCTGTTCTTTTAGAGTGGAAATCACTAGATCAAAATCTTCTTGTGATTTTATGCTTTTGACAATTGTTTGGAGCTGTGCCTGGACATTATTTATCTGCTCTTCCAATTGCTGTTTCAATTGCTCAGAGTTGGTGGCCTGGGTTTTAAATTTGGCTTGAAGAGCTGCAACAGCTTCTTCTAAACTTTGAAAATTATCTAATGTTGCCAGATCAGTATATTTCTGAAGCAGCAATTTGAGTTCTGAGTCAATTTTAAGAAGAGGGTCCATGCATTGTGATTGTAAATTTGTAATTTCTAATTGAAGACTGGCATTGAGTGTGGTTTGTAAAGCTTGTAAATCACTTCTTAATTTCTTGACTCTGACATCAAGCATCAGAATCTCATCACTGTGATCTTCATGTCTTGTATGACCAAATATATCATTAGGCATTTTTGTTTTAGTGGTTATTTATTATAGAGTATCTGATTCTTAATTCTATAAAAAAGGGTATAAGCTTGTCATAGGATCCAGGGACCTCAATATATAAGCAGTCACCAGCAGAAACAGTATATACAGTGCCAGAAACCATGTTTGAGTGCTTAATTCTATAAATATTTCTCCCTATTGAAATCTTGACATCACCCTCAGGGGTTGTAATAAATTGCAATTGACCACCTACAGGTAATTGGTAATGATTTAAATTATTGTTAAATATGTACAATATTTTGCCCGTTTCATCATCATTATCTGTAAGTATGCTGTTCAGATGAATAATTAACAAGCCACTCAGCTTAGACAGCATATCAGAAGAGGGTTGTGGTGTTGGCAGCTCCATAATAGCCTGTTTTTTGAACCCAAATAAGTTCATAGGCATGTTTATTTATTTCAAATCATGCTCTGTAATTGGGCATTGTTTCCCACTTTTCAAATCACAATGCCCCCAAGGTAGAGTATGTATGCAACATGATAAAATGCATCTCTTATCATCATGTGGGTCCAGGGCCACTTTTCTTACAACATTTGAAGTCAACAAGTGATCCTCACTCTGAATTCTATTTTCTGATGTTCTGATTGAATTCTGGGATTTGATGCAATTTTCATGATCTTCAAATTGGAGGTCTTTTTCAACAGTTACTTTGCCAATGCCCTTGGCCTTTTTGGCAACAGCGCCACTACATGTTTTAAAACTGTACATCTTGGCACTTAACCCAGCAAATTTCACAATAACATCACCAAGTGTCTCATCTTTTAACTTGCCAGGCACCTTTTTGTTGTGGTGTTGAATCTTTGTATGTTCACTGGTATCAAAGTATTGAAACAATTCAGGCTGTGACATATCTTGATAAACATCTTCTGTTTGAATATCAAGAATAAAACTATCCGTGTCCATGTACAATAATTTTACACGATCACCATAAAAAGGTTTCAGCACATCATAATAGAGCTTTAACATATGTAATTTGGACGATTCCAATATCACAGCCCCTTCATAAATAGGTTTATCAAATTTGATCTTTGTTTTCTTCATGTTGAAAAGTGCCATGTGCTCATCATAAATTCTTCTGTAATTGAAGTTGGGCTTTGCAATCAATTTTTTGCTCAGGCTGGGGTCAGTAATTATTTTAACATCGGTATGTTTTCTGACATTTTCAATAGTTTTGCCATATACAGAATTCACCATCAATTTAAACAAGCCCTTATCAAATTGGCTCTTTGCAGATGTTCGAAGCTCTGTATTTGTATCAATGTATGGTTTCAACCATTCTGAGTGCCTGAACCTCAAGACTTTGCCAACTTTGGTCACTTGGACACCATGTTTCATCAGGAACTGGAGGTTTTTGTAATATGTGACATATCCCTGTTTCGGCTCCAGAGTCATCATGAGTTTCTTCTGTTTAGAACCAGGTGAGCACTGAACCTCGGGAATTGGGGGCAGATCAGAAAATTTGTTGTGTAAATTATCAGGAATTGTCAGATCAACCTCTAAGAACAGGCCATAGTTACTGTCATCAAAGTCCTTAAGATCTTCAATATTGAAATCTTCAACCCATTCAAGCCCTGCATATGGCAGTTTATCCATCATGGCATGACCATAGAGGCTGTTTGCATCTACATACAGTATATAATTTGATGGCCGTGCTGGATCATAATCAGGCATATATTTATTATTTGCTCTGGCATATCTCTGAGAACATTGCACCATCCCCCCTCTTATACATTTCTCCATAAACAGATACATATCTTGATCGTGGATCAGATCCAATTGCATTTTAGTGTTCAAAAACGTTGCGGCCCATGCTAGGCCCGGGGCACTGTAAAAATATACTGGGTCCAGTTTATAATTTTGCATGGAAGATTTTCTGAATGCCTGCAATATATCAGCTAAGAGGGTCACATCAAGTTTCAAATATGCCATGTGATAATCACCAAATGTCTTGCATTTTAAATTGTTCCACATCAACTGAGCATGGTGATAATCTTCATCAGTGATTCCAGATCCTCTGATTTTGCTGTAAAACTCTTCTTGTGGTGGCAGGGAACACTCATCAAATTTAGAAAAATCTGTAACATAGTCATATGGATATACACCCTTCCGCCTAATTAATTTCAGGTCCTGATTTGGAAACGAGGCACTTGTGATTTTGAATTGATCATCAGGTAATTGAGAGGCCAGTGTAGCCAGGCTAGCAGATAAAAATCTGTAAGAATCAAGAAATCTTATGTGAATAGGAACACCATCAACTTTAATTATCTTGCTAATAGATATATATTTCTCATCATTTTCAGCTAAAATATTTAAATTCTGCTTCTCAAACCCCTCGTACCTGATCAGATGATGGAAATCATAATTGGATGCTCCATGGCAAAATATGGGGACAAATTTTGGTCTCTTGATCTTAATATTACAGCTATTACACAGGGCCTGTTTATATCGACCATCTGTATGAGAATGGTGTTTCACCTTGATATTTGTATCTGAAAATTCACAATCACATACCGGGCATTTTTCTGCATTGTTGAAATCCTCAATCTGTTCCTCTGTTAAAGGCAACATAGGCTTTGATTTTAATAAGATGTTAGATGCTATGTCACGGCACACATTTTCTATTCTATGTGCAAATATTTTGATGGCATCTGGTCCCATGTATGAAAATTTTTTACTAACAACACCATCCTGTACAACCACATAACAAAAGCTGGAAGGTTCATGCAGCTGGTATGGTGTAATTGAAGATTCTTCGGGATCTGGATTGCAGAATGCAAGAGATTTGAGATTTGATTCAGAATCCCAGACAATATATGCTGGGTGTTCCAACAAGGCTTCATACTTTTTGAATTTGCAATTTTCACTTGGATTGGGCATCACCATATGAACAGGTTTATGGTTCCCACAGTATTTCAGATGCTCAATTAACTTGTTTTTAGCAATTTCTGCATTCTCTTCCCGAACCCCCTTCACCATTTTTTGACCATAAAATACAGTTAAACATCTTCTGCACAACTTGAATATTTTTTTATATTTGTCTAGTTGTGTTCTGACTAAAGCTTCAAGATTATGTATCAGAGTGTAATGATATGTACCATCCTTTTCAATTAAGAGCAGATCAATCGGAATTGCAGATTCATCATCAAGTGTACTGATTCTGAGAGGATCTATCAAGCAATTGCCAGTGGAACAAGTAAATACATTAATAGATAATTGTTTGCCATCGATGTGCCTGGCCTTTTTTTCAAATTTATCAATATTCTGAACTGACATTGGATATTCCAAACCCTCCATTGCATCGTCAAAAATATGTTCATGCTGTTTGTAATAACTTATTCTCTCAGGATGCCTTGAAACTAGAAACAAAGCAGCTAATATACACCACAGAAAACATTTCTGGTCGGTATTTTCTATATTAACCACGGCTCTTCTGTTTTTAATATTGGCAGGTAATGGCACATAAGTGGAACCTTGTAATGGGCTGAATTCAGAAATATTAACATATAACTTGTGTGATGAACCGCATAGGCTCCATCCTGACTCTTTTGCTGCAAATTCAGAGTGTTTAATATTCAATTGATCCATCAATCTGCTTATTATTGTGTCTAAATTTGCATTTGAATATACCGGTACAGTTTCCGTTATGTGGGGCTGTGTAAATTTTGTAGCGTTTGGCTTCTTATATTGTATAAACAATTTGAGAGAGAGCTTATAAGAGCCATTTTGTGCATTTAGAATTGCCTGCACTTTAGGATTTACACTGTTCAAGAAATTCTCAATGCCACATCTTGGCTCTGATACAAACTTGTGATCCCTTAATTGGCCGTTAAAACTGCTACGGATGGGTTCATAGCGTGGCTGCTTTGCTGCTCTGGCATTAAGAGGTGCTTCGTGCCTTCTTTTCAGACCAGATGTGGATGGTTGTGCAGAGCAAGTATTTTTATGTGTATATGTGAAATATTCCATGTTATATTTTCTATGGCATTTGGGGCAAATTTTTGTGGGAGTTCTGTATTTGTCTGGGTTACAAATCTTTTGGTGCTTGGCCCAATTGGGGCTGGATATATTTTTATTGCACTGATTACAATATTTTTGATTCGGCATTTTTGCTGTTGTTTATTATATACAATTTCCTGGGTTTCAAATCAAAATTCTATGCTGGATAAAAATATCAGTTGGGCTTCAGCACTGTACTTTGTGTGTGTGTATGTATATATGTGTGTATACACTTAATATTTTTGGCTTTGGTATTTATATACAATTTCTTGGGGTTCAAATCAAAACTCTATGCTGGATCAGTTGAGTTCAGCACTGTGCTTTGTGTGTGTGTATGTGTGTATGTGTATTAATATTTTTGGTTTTGGTATTTATATATAATTTCTTGGGGTTCAAATCAAAATTCTATATTGGATCAGTTGGGTTCAGCATTGTGCTTTGTATGTGTATGTATATATGATCTTATTTGGGTTATTCTGCCAAATTATATGCTTCAAGTCTCCTATACTTTGGTGGAGCCTGTTCAGGTTCTGCCCCCCCCCCCACTTGTGGGTTCCACTGCCCTGGCTTTTATAGTTTTACAGAGCCAATAGAAACACTGTGGGGGTGCATTCAGAAACATGAGCTATTCTCTAACATTTTTGCCGAAGTACTTTCTTCTGAGTGTATCCCGTTTTTCTGCTGAGCGTACATGCAATCCATACCGCAGCGCCATGCCTCACCGCCGGGGAAGCGGAATTGTCTGGAATTAATCGATCAGAATAAAACTGCCGGAGCTCTAATAAGACTCAATGCAGGCAAATAGGACTGTGCACCGTGCAATAGAACTGTGCACCGTGCGGAAAGTATCGATCCCACCGCTTTGGGGCCGTCATGCGCACATATTGTTCAAGTATTGATCTTATACCCTCTCGGTGCTTGATTTTATATATGAACAGATTACAACAAATAAACTGAATGTAACAAATGCAAAATATCCCAGTTTCAATTCAATCCATTTATCTGAATCGAAGAAACCAACAATTCACATATCCCCATATCATTGTATGCTTGTCCTATTGGTACCTCTTTTGCTGTTGAGCAATTTTCTTGAAGAGGCAATTTTATTGAAAAAACCTAATAGAACAAGATACAGCGGTATGAGAAATATGTGAATTAAAGATATTTTAGTAATATACGACGTCTTAAGAAAGGAATATTCAGCTCCAAAGTACTTTGTCTAATGCTTGCTACCATTTCCCTATTACTGGCAAAAGAAGTTAAAAATATTGACATAATGAAAAAAATTGACTTGTTCCCAAGTGTTCACCGAGTTCAGGCATTTGCACATAGATGGCTCTGTTGTCACGGAGCAATTCTAGAAGAATTACATTGTTTTAATATTAGATAAACAAATTGAAGCTGGTATCCAATTGAACTTAAACCAGAAATAAATATGTGTGTGTGTGTGTGTGTGTGGGTGGCCTAGTTTTAAGTGTGGCCACAAGAGGGGCATATTTTTAACAAATTTATGGACAACAATCTCACAAAAGTGCCTTTTATAAGTGTAGCCTCATCAATCTGAGGGGGTCATACTTTCTCATGGAATCCATGAGGGCTTTTTTACAAAAATCTTGGATTATACGGAGTTTCACACTAGAGCAAAAAACTCATATGGCCATGTTGAGCTAGTTTTAAGTATAGCCAAACCTGCTTGAGGAGAGTTCATACTTTCTCGGGTTTATCCCACCGTAAATACAACTATTTCGTCGATATTTTGGTTCCGGCTTCGAATCCCCCGGCCTGGTAGTACGCTGCGTTCGTTTTGGATAATTTTAATGTTCCCACTGCCGTCGACGTGATGCCTGGATAATCTATTCTGTCGATGACGGTGTTGTGTTTCCTCACCTCCACCTGCGAGAACAGGTGAGGCACGAAGTTGTCCACGAGTATCAAGTTTGCTGCTGCGGGAAACGCGTCTCCGCTTTCCTTCTTCACCACGTCGAATTGAAGGTAGAGGTCCGCTCTGTGAGGATGAATGAACCCGTCGCCTACGTCCACGTCGTATTCGATCTCCCTGTTCGCTTCGTTCAGATTGGCGAACGTGCGACGGTTGGGAGGGAAAGATTGCAATTCGTAACTTTCGATTTGCTCCATTTTACATGTATGGTTATTTATTATACGTTGATCTCCACGATGGCCGTCGTACTGGCACCTGCAAAATCCACCACGTCTCCTTTCTCGTTCGTCACCACCAACTCTATGTCGTCTATGCGGTTGCGACATACTGGAAAATAGATCGGCGAAGAGGGCGTGTAGATGATCGGTTCCATGAACTCGGAACTTGGTTTGAAAGTGGCTATGATTCCCGTCTGCTTGTGACTTCCTAATAATCCGTCCGAAGATTTCGTGATCATGCCTTCCGCCACGTTGCAGTGTACGTTCAGAGTCTCTATGGCCAAGAATTTAGGAATGTTGGTTGCCACGTGCTTGATGCCAGCTTCGAGTTTGGTGTCGTTCTCGAAACCTAAAAGTTCTCCCATGGTGCCCAGGTCCACGGTCTCCGTCGCGGATAGGATTTCCACTCTGTGCGTGACCGAATTTTGAGAAAGGTATGTGCCTTTGGGTAATTGAGCTTGCAAAGTGGAAAGATTGTATTGTCCTGGCGTGACGACGATGTGTTCGCTTCCGACGCTAATTTTGTTGTTGTGCTGCGTGACGTTAGGTATGAGGTACATGCTGTAGAATGCACGCAGAGCCACGGATTTAGGATAGACGATGTCGTCGTGCAGCGTGAGTTTTAAGATCGATGATTCGCTCGTGAGATGGAACACGCCCATCCTAGTGATGCTGTTTGAGGTTCCACAATGCTTTCTGGAAATCCTCGATCGTAGGGTTATTTATTTTAGAGAGAAACGCGAGCACGGAGAGGCAGAGATGACCGCAGTTCACGTCTCCGAAATTTTGAATGCGTTCGTCGTTGTAGTATATAGAGGTTTTGTTCGTTTTCAGATAATGAATTAAATTTGTAGGTGGAACACCTCCGAAAGAATCGAAAACGAATGCTTTATCATCATTTTGTGGTAACATATCCAATGCGTGCCTGGATTTTCTTGACCGTCCAAGTTGACTACTCCGCATTCTCTTCTTTTAACGCTTGAAGGTAACGAGTCGGACATGAAAACTCCTCTGAAGTGTTTGATTTGTAACGGTTCGATCAGAGATTCAATATCTCGGTTGGTGAGTGCTTCTGTTTCTTTTTTTTAAACTTTTTCATCACGCCCTTCCCCCCTTTCTTCTCCATGGCCAGGTTGTGACGTTTCTGTTCTTCCAATTCCGCCTTGTTCTTCTTCGAGTCGATGACGGTTTTCGCGATGGCGGCACTTCCGCCGGCCAAACTTCCAACGGCCCCCAATACTGCCAGGATGGCCGGGATGCTGAATATGAAACCTCCGATCTTTTGCTGTTTCCGCGAACGCTGCAATCTTTTCAATTGAGGTGTGCTGAGCAGCAATTTCATTCCGTGTCCTTTCGACAAGCAAGAACGTTTCTTCTCACGTTGTTTCTTGGTGAGTAACCCATCGAGGGTACCTAGATTTTTTAGATTCGAATATGGTATCTGGTACACGACACCCTTGGGCTTCATGTTGATGCTCTATGTGTTATTTTCACGGTATGTTATTTATATATATATTCTGAGATTTTTTCTTGTGTAGTTTTTTTACGGTATGTTATTTATATATTTTCAAGGCCTCGCAGTCGTTACACAAATTCTATTACGTGCTTCGTTTTCTTGCCAAGAAGTTCCTTTGTCCCCTTGTACACGATTCGAGTTTTGTTCTCGATTAAAATAGATAGCTTCTCGTCGGATAACATGTTAGCGTATCGATCTGGTAAAAATAGACTGTATTGTGCGTTGAGCAACAGGCGTACCTTGGGACCATACTGGGTAGAAACGATTGAACCGGAAGTTATCGTGTAAGGTTTGTCGACTTCCAATTCCTGAATTTTTACATACTCGACTGACAAATTTAGCATTTGTTTTAATGCTTGGAGATCACTCATTTTTTCAGCCGTCATATCAAAAAAAAATTCAGAGTGTTAGAGAGAAATTTAATTGTTTTTTTTCACGATGTGTGTTATTTATATATACCGAAGATTATTTTTTTTCACGATGTGTGTTATTTATATATCAAGTTTTTTTTGATACGTATATATATTATTATTTTTTTAACAGAGGAAGAAAGTTCGTGCTTCGGAGAACGCGATGATGTGCGTAATGATATCTTCCGTCTCCTGCTTAGACTTGCACCAATCTACTGTGTACCGTCTTCTTCCCTGCCTTGCCTCGTGCAATTCATCTAACCTATCGTTTAATTTCTCCCCTGCAGCCAAAAGCAGAATGTTGAGATCACCGCACCTCAGGCCACTGATCTCCCGAAGACGGTCCTTGAGAACTATTTCACACGGAATTCGAAATGCCGGCGTCGTTCTTGCTATGATCACAAGTTTATTAACATCTCCGTTAACTACCTTTTTGAATATTTTAGATAGTAGTTCGTGCGGCAAATCAGTTATGCGAGACATGTTGTTATTATTATTATTTTTTACTCTATGTTATTTATATACCCCACCCCAATTTTTGTTTCGTGTTCATGGCGATGGTGGTGCCTAGTGCGGCGACCCGTTCACCCAACGATGCGTCTCTGCTCACGAACCTTTCGAAAGCTGCGTGCTCTAACTTTCTGTCTGCTTCGTGACGTGCATCCAGATCCGTCTGCGTGGTGTTGTAGGCGATGTCGTGATCTTTTCATGCCGCGTCCAACGGATTTACACCCTTGTCTCCTCTCTCCAATCTTTTCTCGAGTTTGGTACCCGGTCCGCAGTACTGGTAGCCAGGTAAATGCATCTCGAAAGGTAACTTGTTGATGATGTCGTTCACGAGTCCCTTTCCTTCGGCCACGTTCCAAAATTTCGGAGGCAGCGTGTTGATGATTTTGATCAGGTAACCTATGCCCTTGTCGTCGTTCACGATGAAGTTGGAAAGTTTCGTGCTGATCATGTCCACGATGCCAACCTTCTCGTTGTAGAAATTACGATTGCCTGCATTCTCTTCGCCGGCTATCACCAACAATCGGTCCACGAGTTTCCTAACGTCGTCCACCCAAACGAATTCTTTGGGTAACGTGTTGTAGCGTTTGACGCCGCTGCCTGTTTTGACCTGGTTCCAAATCGGTTTGATGAGATTCCTGTACTTCTCGCCGCTGCTCGATTTCACCCTATTCTGCGAGGCGTCGTTGTTCTGGTACAAGGCATCCGTCATGATCAGAATTTCCTTGTAACTTTGGTAATCTTCGTCGGTGTAATCTTTCGGCTGCTTTTTGGCGACGAGTTCCCACAGTCCCACCGTACCCGGATACCTGTTCCAACTATCCTTGTCGCCTAAATTGACTTTAATGTCGTTGCCTTCGAAGGTCACCTTCGATTTCCCAATCTTCCACACCACACCGCCGCCTTCGCTGGTTTCCATGCTGGGATACAATCCGAACACTTCATCCTTGTCGAATTTCCCCGTGCTCAGGTAGTCTCGTGCCAAAGGTCCCAACTCGATTTTATCCGAAGACGACGTGCTACCAATGGCTCGACGTCGTGCCGGTGCATCCTTCAGTTCGAACGGTGTCGAAGGAATGCTCGAAATGGGCGTGGGTACGGCGTAACTTTTAGCTGCGAGCGGTACGAGTTCATTAATCAAATTTTTATTTTGTTCCGTGACACTTTTAATTTCTTTACCTAGACTGCTGATGGCATCGATCACAGGTTGATCCTGACGTTTCTTCTCTTCGTAGAATCCGCGATTCTCGGATTTCCAACCTTTGAAGCGTTTCGCGAGGTAATCGCGAAGCTTGAGATTTTCGTCCTCGATTTTTCGTTTCGTCATGACGTTATTTATAAACGTCGTTTCTCACAACGTTGCAACGTTTAGAAAGTCGTTGATTTTGTTTCTGTATTTTCCGTCGTTGGGTTTCCTCGTCATGTCGATCGTCGCGAATCCGAAATCGTCACCGTTCCAGCAAGTAGAGCAGCAGCCTTCCGAAAATTGATTGTAGTTCATGTCTCCGCCTACGTAGTCATCGTACGCATGCTTGAGGTTGGTGTGATCTTGACGAAACAAACATATGAAATTAGCGTTGTCGCGCACTAACTGTTTTGGAATTTTGGAAAACGTTTGAGCTAGGTAAAAACAATCCATTCCTTTGTGACGACCTTGCGTGAAAAAGTTGCGAATTTCATTTTGATTTTCCAGGATGGCGTCGTCAAACACAACAACTGAATTTTCACGACAATCGTCGAGTGGTTTTATTTCCGAGGCGAACGTTGCAATGTCCAGACCATCGTACAGTTTCATCAGTTGCTGGTATTTGGTTTGCTCCAAACTTTTCGAGAACACGTACAGGTGCCTGTTCTTCCAATCTAACCAATTCGGTGCGAGGAGAAAATTTGTCCACGAGCAGTGTTGTTTTCCCACACCCCGAAGGACCTACGATCAGACAGCGGATGCTGTCGGGAAGCAACTCACCGTTCTTTTTTTTTCTCGTTTGACTTTCCGGATCCGGTAGACGCTTCACCACGTTCCACGTACTCACAAGATCACTTCGTTCGCGTCGATCCAACTTTTTTCCGGAAGTCCCAGCCATTTGACAAACAGTTTGTCACCTTTCCTACGCAATACTTTCTCGATGAGGTACGTGTCGGGGTGTTTTGTTTTAGAGAGTTCCTTTTCGTAAAATCTTCCTTTCAAAATCTCGCCGCTACTATCTTTTATTATATACGTGTGTCGGTTTCCGGGTAGAACTCGAACCACCGTAAAGAGTTCCGTGCTCCAATTTTTTGTGAATCCCTTCTCGAAGGTGCGTTTGAATTTGCTGATCCTCACCTGGTCTCCAATTTTGTATTTAGCTTTTTTTGTCGTGGGCGTGTACTTTGGACAGTAAACTGTAGAAATTAAACGCTGCTCGTCGGACTTGGTAACGTCGGCTGGCTTCATGCCTATTGTTCTGTGTACCGTATCATTATAGGTGTCGACGAGTTCCGGCAGGATGTCGACCCATTTGTAATTTCCCCGAAGCGTGAATCGTTTCCACATGTGTGTTTTCAAGGTTCGATTGAATCTTTCCACGATGCTGGCTTTGATGTGACTGAAGGTCGAATAATGTTGAATCTTGTATTTTTGAATAAACTTTTGGAATACGGCGTTGTAAAATTCTTTACCGTTGTCCGTTTGCAGAAACCGTGGTTGTCTGCCGCCGCTTTCGCGAAAAATTAATTTGAATGCTTCCGTGACGCACGTTCCCGTTTTCGCCTTCAAAGGTAGAGCCCATGCGAATTTCGAAAATGTGTCTATGACGGTGAGGAGGTACTTGTTGCCCTTGTTCAATTTATGTACGTTTTTCAAATTGCCGCTACTCATCTCCACGAGGTCGCTTTGCCAGAGGTCGTCGATGCCCTTGGTTACCACAGCCAAACGTTCGTAGTTACGGCGTGCAGGTTTATGCAATTCTTCGACGATGGCTTGCCTAGACATTTTTTTTAGAGATTACGTTTCAAGAGAAGCACAAGCGTGATGGGATTCAAAGAGGGTGGCACTTCGCTCGTGTTTTGAATGATCAGCTTATCGCCGGCACTCACGTCGAAAACGGTAAGATCTTCGTCTTCGTGTATTTCATATATGTTGCGCGTTTCGTTCCAACGCGCCAGAGGAATGTTTCCTGCTTTCTGGACACCACGATTCGATATCAAAGTCATGGTGGGAACGCTAGCTTTTCTACCGTGAGACCAGTACGAAAATTCGTTTATCTGAATCGTGCCATCGAGGAGAAACTTGTAGTACGGATGATAAGGATGCAACATGTACAGTTTGTTACCTTCGACGAACGTGGAGATTCTCTGTTGATTGGGTACGCTGTTGATTTCGATGGCTTGCAGAGAATGCAGTTTAGCGAATTTAGTGTCGACGCCGAGCAGATTACTGTGAACTTGTCCGAGTTTATTTTCGATGGGCAGCAAATGCTCGATTATGGTATCCGTTACGGCAGAAAACGACGGTTTGATTTTCACTTCCACGTTCAACTGCTTGTAGTTTTCGTTGAGTTCTTGCAACTTGGCACCGAAAGAGGCCAGCGTCGATTCCTGCGTGGATTCCAGCACTCCAACTTGATCTCTGATGTTGACGACGATGTTCTGAAGGTTCTCGACTTGATTCAATTTCGAGCTCTTCTCGGTAAGATCGTTCACGATGCTTCGCATCTCTGTAAACTGCGTGTGAAGGTCGGCGACGCTCTGCGAAGTGGGCAGCGTCGACACCAGCGAACTAATTTCGTCTCGAATCTGTTCCACGTTCGCCGTTTCCGTTTCCAGTCGTTTCAGCATTCGAGATATGTTCCTTTTCAAAGCGTGCAATTCTTTGGAGGTGGGGAGATTGGCCACCCTACTCTCGAGATCGCTCAAAGAACTTTTTATGTCGCTCGATTCGGATAGTGCCGTCACCGCCGTTTTCAATTTTTCCAAATCTTCGCTCGAAGGTACGCTCGTCCGTAACGATTCCAAGTCACCCTGTATGTTGTCGAGTACGTGATGAAAATGAGCGAGATTGGATTCGACGTTTAAATTTTCTAAATATTCGATCTTCTGCTGAACCGTGCTTAACGTGTCTTGAATGCTCGTCAACGCTCTTGCTTCAGCGTGAATATTTTTAATTTCTTCGTTGATCAATTCCAAGGACGCCTGAAGCGTAGCGATGGTGGTTTGAATGTGTTCGAAATCTTGATAGGCCTCCAATTGAATTTTTATGTTCGCGACGCTTTTACCGATGACCTGCAGTTCGTCCGACGATGGTAGGTTCGTCATTGTATCTTCCAAAGTCTGCAACTTGGATTTAATTTCTTCCAACGTGCTGGTGAATTCTTCTTGTAATTTGGAAACAACGACATGCAAGCGTTCTGCGTCTATATCGTTCACGACGGTTTGAAGTTCAGAGAAATTCTTTTCTATTGCGGAAGTTCGTTCTTCGATTTCGAGTTTCAATTTTTCCAAATCTTCATTTTTCGATTGAAATTGCTGTAATTTGGCCAAATCATTTTGAAGCGAATCCACGCTCAACTGTATATTTTGAACGCTGTCGTAAGAAGGTACGTCGACATAATTTTTTATCAGCGTTTTCAGTTCGGAATCGATTTTCAGAATGGGGTCGAGACATTGCGTTTGGAGCGTAGCGATTTCCGACTCTAAACTTTTGTTTAAGGTTTCCTGCAAAGCGATCAAATCGGTCCTCAACTTCTTAACTCGAATGTCCAACATGAGAATCTCTTCTGCGTGGTCTACACGCTTGGTGTTGCCGAAAATGTCGTTAGGCATTTTTGGTTAACGGTTATTTATAATAGGATAGACGATTCGTAATTCTACAAAAAGAGGAATGAGTTTGTCGTAATCTCCGAGAAGTTCCATGTAAAGATAATCTCCTGCAGAAACATCGTACGTAATGTTAGAAAGCATCTTGTCGTGCTTGATTCGAAAAATATTCTTGCCAGTAGAAATTTTGATTTCGCCTGCGTTCACCGGATTCACGGTGATTTGAAGTTTCCCGTCGATCGGAATTTCGTAGAAATGTAAATTGTTATTAAAAACATAAAACATCTTGCCCACATCGTCATTCAGTTTCGTCCAAATGCTGTTGAGATGAACAATCAGTAAACCATTGAGTTTAGATAATACGGAAGGTAAGAGGTTATTGGAATTTGGCGGTGCAGTCTCCATGTTGATCTGTTTGCGGAAGCCAAAAAGATTCATTGTCTTTGTTAGTTATTTAAGAATACAGTCAAAGTTTTTTTTGTAATGACACGCAAAGTTTTTTTTTTGTTTGCTTGCGTCACAATACAGGCACGCGCGCGCATGTGTGTGTGTGCGACACATTGTTCCCGAAAGAGGTTTACAAAAATCACAATATATAAACATTTGGTCCCACAGTTGGAAAATTACGATAAGTTGCATTCAAAAGTTTCAAAATATCATATAGTAGAATTTTTGTAGAGTGGGTAGGCAACACCGACGAGCCTCAAATAATAATTCAAGACTCGTCAGTGTTGCCAATTCCTATTTGTAGGTTAGCTTAGCCAGTGAAAGATCATATAGTGGAATTTTCTTCAGATGGGTTGGCAAAACCCAAGCCTCAAACAAAACATCCAATAAAATTGCCAAATATAAACAGAGGGCAATAGACCCCCCCCTCATAAAAAGCTACAGTAAAAACCCACAGTGTTGCCAACACTAGGCCCCCAACAGTATTGCCAGACATAAAAAATACATGGACCCCTCAGGCCCTTTGATGAAAATTTACAGTGAAAAAAACCCAGTAGGTTAACAACACTGTTAATCTACGGTAGTGTTGCCAGATGTAAACAGAGGGCAATAGACCCCCCTCATAAAAAGTTATAGTAAACCCACAGTGTTGCCAACTTTACCCCTCAAAATGTACATCATAAAAGGCTACGACGAGCATTATAACCTTGGTGATTTTTTCGGGTAAGGAGTTGGCAACACATGCCTTACGAGAGAAATCCATTAAGGCGATCGAGCCTCACGAGCCTCAAAAGAAGATTCAGTACCCGGACACTAGGTCTACTTGTACCTGATATTAAAATACCATTACGTGTTCTAATAGACTGAAATAATTTGTTGTCAGTAATAGACTTCACTTCAAAATTACAAAATTTAAAATTATTAAACAAAAGTAAGTCTTGCAAGCATGTTCTGAATTCTGTTTACATTTTAAAAAAAATATGTTGTGAGTCCTTAAAAAAATATAAAATTCGAGTTGCGCAAAGCAAGCTATTAGTGTCCTAAGAGGTTGCTTTGGCAAGCCTCTAATGGCCTCCTAATCAATAATAGGCCGGTGCAATTTTACCGTGGTTCATTATTATGCAATGTAAAAAAATTCAGTAAATGCTACTTCGGACTTTCGTTGAAACTCCAGGTGGTAACAAATATAGCATCAAAGAATTAAAGGAGTGAAATTCAAATTTTAAACACAATAAGGATAATAAACTTTCTCAATTCCAAATTTTCTTTAAACAAAATAAATTTATCCACTCAAAACTTCTCGAGTCCGCCGTATACTTCAGGTCACTTGGTCTTATAGACCCGCCGCGGAAAAAAAATATACTTGACTCATATAAGAATGGTGTGTCAATCCCTTAGGTTTGTCCAAACAAAATAGATCGAGAATAGTTATGCAATATATTAGAATATAAATACAAATTACTAGTTATTACCTACTGTACTAAAATGAACACGAAGTTAATCAGTAAGAAGTAATGAATTCATTGCTGCATCGTCGAATAAGGTGCAAATTGGGTAAATGAACTAAATTTCCTAATAATAAATATTAATAATAATACATTCTCAAATTATAACATTTGTGGTAATGCACACTCTTAAAATTTGGAAAGGCTAACGGTGCTGTGGCGAAATTTTGCTGCACATGCCTGTGCTAATCACCGAGGCTTAGCCCGGGCATGTTGCTGAAATTTTGATTAATCTATGTGCATAAAATGCTAAAATTGCCCTTACTATAAAAATTTCCCTGATTTCTATCGAAATTTCGTTGGGCTTTATCCTGATTCTAATCAAATGCAAGTTGATTTCCCAAAAAAATTACTTAAAATAAATAAATTCATGATAAACGGGAAAATTTTGAGAGAACTCAAAAAAATCTCGTCTTGTTGTTCCTTTGTTAAAATTATTGGTCGTGATTAATCTTAAGTGCATAAATGCGACGTTTTATGGCAAAATTTGATCTATGTAAAACAAAAATATCCCTAACATTGTTGATATGAAATTCTATCGTAAAAAAACCAAATTCTTATGGCTATATCCTTAACTAAACTGGCCCCATGAAAATTAAATGAGCGAACGCCACTGGTTCGGAAAAATATGCAGTCTAAAATTTTCGTTGTCGTTTCCATGCTAATTCTTTCTGAGCTTTTAGCGTGCTCTGGAAGGCTTCAACGCGGAAAAAAGAATGCGCTGACACCAGATATTCAAAGTTCTTGCAAAGTTGCATTTTCGTGATCGCTTGGAATTAACTGAGCTGAGTTCTCTACAGCGACAGCGAGAAGGCTTGCTGGCCAGCTCGTTGCCGTGTTTCGGGCAACTTCGGGTACAACTCGGGTTCCGTCGGAATAGCGGAGGGGGTTAATCGTTGCTTCGAGGAACGGGCAAAAGGATTCTCCTGCTAGGACGGTAAAATTACAACGGACGGAGGAAGAAAATGGAGCGCTATGATTCGCTGACTCGCTGCGTGACGCGTGAATGTGGACAAAACTTTAAATTACTATAAACAAGGTTTAGTAAGAGCTGCAAGAGTCGAAAGAAAGTCAAGGACTTTTGAAATGATGTCGTAGGCGGGACGGGGAAAAAATTGTCGCGCTCTGTCAGCGTGGCTGCAAAACTCAAACACTTCCGTGATCGCATAATAACAAAAACTTGGGAAGGTGCTAGCAAAAGAGAAGACTAATGAACCTTGCATAAAATACAATCAGACCTCAATAATGGATTCTAACTTAAAAGAATACGTAATAATGGAAATTTTAGGCAAACGTATAGTCGTAAAAAATATGATCAGTAAAAGATACAACAGGTTCGGAAACCTGAGAATTTGGCTTACTTTCTGCTTTTTGAGTTTAACTTGGAACTTTCTCGACTTTTGCTGTTGACTGATTTACAAATAAATCTTTAACTTTTACAATTGGCTGGACACAGTGCGAATTAATCAATTCAAGGGTCCAACAAAGCTTGGACCCTTGCTTACGGCAAACTTCTGAACTCTATCTTTAACAGATACACTTTTCTTAGGCAAATCTAAAACGTCGTCTTTGGTGACTAATATATTTCGGGATGAATCTTGAACTTCTTCTTGTAGCTACACTTTGCTGAATAATAACGGACTGAGGAAAGGTTGGAGAGTGAATTATTTTTAACGGTACCACTTCAACAATTGATGCAACGTCATCCTAAATATATTTCTTGCGTTGACATTTACAGTAACAAATTACGAAAATTATAAAAATACTAATAATAAATGTTGCTAATAATAAACTTGTAATAATAATATGAGGATAATCGAAGGATTTTTTCAACAGATAAATAAAATTTGAAGCTTTTACGTATGGAAGAACTCCGTTTAACATAACTAAAATCGCAATGATTTTCATGTTGCTTAAGCAACAAAACAAACAGTTCTTCAAAACTAACACGTACTTTAAGCCTGCATAGTTTAAATTAGTAGGTATTTTAACTCAACTTAATTATTTCTGAATCTAGGCTCAATTTATCTGCTTAATTTATTTATCTGATATAATTTATTTATTCTCTAAATATTTTAGCACTGTTTAACTTATCGTATTTGAAAATTTTACTGCAAACTTATCTTATTTAATTTCAGGTATTATCTTTATTTTTAAGTACTTAAAACCAATCAAACCGTACTGAGGTACAAGGTATAGGAAAATTGAAACTGATTTACTCCTGACTACCTGAAATAAAATAATAATTATTATTTATGCGATCTTTAAATGCATTAAAATACAAACATCACTAAAACTTGAAGAATCTTTAATTCTCTCAACTCATTCTAAAATATGCTGAGCATATTATTGTAGCAAAGTTTGAAACAAAAACCGTTGTGGTTTAACCATAATCATTCTGCGATGTCAGAATGGATTTCCAGGATTTTGGTAGCTATCCAATATCCGAAGGAAAATACTTGTTATTGGGGTGCAATAAAATCTTGACGTCGACGTCTACAAATTCATATAAAATAAATATTCTCAATAACTGGCGCTTAAAATAAAACTTTGCTAATATTATTATATACCTTCTTCTGAAACCAATAAGTCGCTGACCAAGGCAGTTTATTAAGGTAAAAACACTTAACACGTAACGTTTCGACCCTGTAGCAGGGTCTTCCTCAGACGAAGAACTAAACTAAAATGATGAAATAAACTACACACAGAAAGATTACATACACATAGCAGGGTCACAAGCCACACAACAACAAATCAAGTTGACAGTCCTTATCTAGGAAGATTTCTGCAAAGGAATTAAACATATCACCTCCTGACAGTTGTTGACTAATGGGTCTACTACACTGACAGGTGATTGGCAGGTCAAGATCAGCAAGAGTCTAAGAACCACCTGCTCACCACTCCCCCACCCCTCCTGCCTTTCTGGTTATGGGTGAATACCTCCTCCTCTGGTCTTCTTCTTTTCTCTTCTTTCTTCCTTCTTCATACTTCTTTTTTCTTCATTCCTTTTCTTCATCCTTTCAACTTTCTCTAACACACTCTTCCATTCCTTGTTTATCTTGAGCCCTCCATTCCAATTCATGATGTCTTCTCCTTTCTTTTCTATTTCTTTGGCCTCCTTCCATTTTCTCACTAGTTCTCTCTTCTCTTTTCCTATTCGCCTAGCTGAATCCCATTCAACTTCATGTCCTGTTTCTCTAGTGTGTTTGAATATGGCATTCCTGTCTCTCTTCAATCTCACATCATCCATGTGTTGCTTTAACCTGTCTTTAAGTCTCTTCTTCGTTTCCCCTATATATACACTTTCACATCCTCTGCACTTCACCTCGTAGATAACCCCTTCCTCTTCCTCCTCTCTCTTTTCTTCTTTCTTCTTGCTGGCTATACTTAAAATAGTGCGTCCTCCCTTCCTGTAAGTTCTTATACCCACTTTCCTCAGCACTTTGCATATCTTCTCAGTGGCATCGCCCATACTTCTTATACCAAACCATCTCTCTTTTTCTTTTTCTTCCTTCTCTTCCAGTCCTCTCTCTTTTATCTCTTTCCTTCTTCTGTTGATGTTGTGTCTGTCTTTCTTTTCATAGCCATTCTCTTCTAGTTGTTCCCACAGGCTATTAATCTTGGTTTCTTCTTCCCCTTTCTCTGTGCATATCTTCTTTATTCGGTCTTCCATATTCCTTATAAAATTACGTTTAGTTCCATCACCCACATCACTTCTTTTGTGGCAGAACACTCCTGCCGAACACTTCTTTTGATACCATGTAGCCACTATCCCCATTCCTCTCTTCTTTTTCATCTCAATATCCAAGAAATTTAATGTTCCTTCCTGTTCCGTTTCGAGCTCAAGGAATATCCCTGCTTTCTCATCTTCTACATCTTTAACAAGCTTACTCAGCTGCCTTTTTGTTCCTTTCCATATCCCAAAACAATCATCCACATATCTACAAAATAGACTTAACTTATCTCCTCCTTTCACTATCACTTCCTTCTCCCATTCATTCATAACTAATTCCGCCAGCACAGGGCTCAAGAAAGAGCCTATATTTAGACCTTCACTAATCTTGATGATTTTACTCCCCACTCTGCTGTAGCTATTGTCCCACATAGTTTCCAGCGCTTGTACCACTCTCTCACTATCCCATTCTCCTATAATGCTTTTCCCAACTTTTTTCCTCACTATATCCACTACGTGTCCCCTTTTGATGCTCGGGAACATGCTTCTCACGTCTAGGCTAAACATTGTGATTTTATCCCCAGACTCCTTCAGACCTTTTATAAGGTCCACCACCTGCTCACTGTTTTTCACGGCTCTGCTTTCTTGTTCTCTCACTAACACTTCAATTACCTTTTTTAACTTCTTCTCCAAAGGTTCCAAAATATTGTCCCTGCAATTCATCACCGGTCTCAACTTTATCTCTTCTTTATGTATTTTGGGAAAGCCTTTTAAACAGGGCAGTCTTTCTTGAGCCCTGTGCTGGCGGAATTAGTTATGAATGAATGGGAGAAGGAAGTGATAGTGAAAGGAGGAGATAAGTTAAGTCTATTTTGTAGATATGTGGATGATTGTTTTGGGATATGGAAAGGAACAAAAAGGCAGCTGAGTAAGCTTGTTAAAGATGTAGAAGATGAGAAAGCAGGGATATTCCTTGAGCTCGAAACGGAACAGGAAGGAACATTAAATTTCTTGGATATTGAGATGAAAAAGAAGAGAGGAATGGGGATAGTGGCTACATGGTATCAAAAGAAGTGTTCGGCAGGAGTGTTCTGCCACAAAAGAAGTGATGTGGGTGATGGAACTAAACGTAATTTTATAAGGAATATGGAAGACCGAATAAAGAAGATATGCACAGAGAAAGGGGAAGAAGAAACCAAGATTAATAGCCTGTGGGAACAACTAGAAGAGAATGGCTATGAAAAGAAAGACAGACACAACATCAACAGAAGAAGGAAAGAGATAAAAGAGAGAGGACTGGAAGAGAAGGAAGAAAAAGAAAAAGAGAGATGGTTTGGTATAAGAAGTATGGGCGATGCCACTGAGAAGATATGCAAAGTGCTGAGGAAAGTGGGTATAAGAACTTACAGGAAGGGAGGACGCACTATTTTAAGTATAGCCAGCAAGAAGAAAGAAGAAAAGAGAGAGGAGGAAGAGGAAGGGGTTATCTACGAGGTGAAGTGCAGAGGATGTGAAAGTGTATATATAGGGGAAACGAAGAAGAGACTTAAAGACAGGTTAAAGCAACACATGGATGATGTGAGATTGAAGAGAGACAGGAATGCCATATTCAAACACACTAGAGAAACAGGACATGAAGTTGAATGGGATTCAGCTAGGCGAATAGGAAAAGAGAAGAGAGAACTAGTGAGAAAATGGAAGGAGGCCAAAGAAATAGAAAAGAAAGGAGAAGACATCATGAATTGGAATGGAGGGCTCAAGATAAACAAGGAATGGAAGAGTGTGTTAGAGAAAGTTGAAAGGATGAAGAAAAGGAATGAAGAAAAAAGAAGTATGAAGAAGGAAGAAAGAAGAGAAAAGAAGAAGACCAGAGGAGGAGGTATTCACCCATAACCAGAAAGGCAGGAGGGGTGGGGGAGTGGTGAGCAGGTGGTTCTTAGACTCTTGCTGATCTTGACCTGCCAATCACCTGTCAGTGTAGTAGACCCATTAGTCAACAACTGTCAGGAGGTGATATGTTTAATTCCTTTGCAGAAATCTTCCTAGATAAGGACTGTCAACTTGATTTGTTGTTGTGTGGCTTGTGACCCTGCTATGTGTATGTAATCTTTCTGTGTGTAGTTTATTTCATCATTTTAGTTTAGTTCTTCGTCTGAGGAAGACCCTGCTACAGGGTCGAAACGTTACGTGTTAAGTGTTTTTACCTTAATAAACTGCCTTGGTCAGCGACTTATTGGTTTCAATATGGAAACAAGGCTTAATTATATTACTTCTTCTGAAGTGTAACTATAAATTTTTAGTGTTGTACTTGCTGAGCTAGTATTTTATTTATTTATTTATTTATTTGAGAAAATTTCAGATACAGCACAGGTGGCCATTTTACACTGAAATTGTCAACAATGAGAAAGCAATAATTATCATAAGCATAAAAATAAAAATAAAATAAAATAAATAAATAAAAATAAGTAAGAAATAATTAAGAGTAACAAAACAACATAAAAGTGAATAGCAAATGAACAAAAAAATAAGTAAGAGATGGCACTATGTGATATTAATTACAAGTATTTCTTCTGATAGAAGACCGAAAGGCAAACTCGGAGGAAAATATATCAATACTTGAGGGGAGATCATTGTATTGTGTTGCAAGTCTATAAAAGAGAGATCTTTTTGAATTTCTAGTCTAGGTTTTTTTGTATAAAATAACCTTGTATTGCGAGTTGTGCGCATAGGTACTCTAAAGTGGAATTCCTCAAGGAGTGTGTTGCAGCGGATTTTGCCATTCACAATTTTGTATAAGTAACTGAAATCATTCTGCAAACGTCTCTGATAAGCAGTTTGTAAGTTTAGAAAAGACAAGAGATGCGGAGATGAAAAATTGCGTAATGAGGAAACCCTGTGACGGACTATAGCTAGGAAGAAGTGAAAGACTGAATCGATTCTGGAGAGGTGAGTGGGACATACCATGGACCAGACGGGAGAGCAGTATTCTATTATTGGGGAGATGAATGATTTGAAGTACAAAGTGAGGGCTGAGATGTCACTAATTTCAGTGAAACGGTAGAGTAAACCTAAGAGACGCATGGCCTTTTTTGTAGTGCATAAAATATGTTCCTCAAATGTGAGCTTTTGGTCGAAAACAATGCCTAGGTCTTTGTGAGAGGATACTGCTTTGATGTTATTGCCAGAGATGGAGTAAGATGACTTTAACAGATTCTTCTTGAGAGAGATAGTGAGAGTAGTACACTTGTCAGGATGTAATGTAAGGTCCCATGTCAGGCACCAGGAAGTAAATGTTGCTATGTCATTCTGAAGAAGATGAGTATCGTCGGAAGTGGAGATTTCCCTGAAAATTTTACAGTCATCTGCGAAAAGAAGGTAATTGCTAGAGGGAGCTGTAAGATGGTCGGCAAGATCATCGACGAATAATATGAACAAGAGAGGTCCTAGAACACTACCCTGTGGAACTTCAGAGAGGACAGGAAGAAAGTTAGAAACAGTTCCAGGAAGAACGACACGTTGTTGGCGATCGCTAAGGTAATCTGTGAGAAGGGTGAGAAATTTGCCATGAATGTTGAATCTATTGCATAATTTGTGAATCAGAAGACGATAACTAACAGTATCAAAGGCTTTGGCCAGATCAAAGTATATTACATCTAATTGTGAATTATTTGAAATGCATTTCATAGCATGTGAGAGTAAAACAGACAGGTTTGTAAGACAGGAGCTAACAGGAAGAAAACCATGTTGCTTAGAGCTTAAGTACGGAGAAACAAATTTGTACAGTCTGTCTTTGATTACTTTTTCACAGATGATGGACAGAGGAGAGAGTAAGGAGATTGGTCTGTAAGATGAAACAAAATTTTTGTTACCACTTTTGTGAATCGGTGTGATGTTAGCTTGTTTCCAAGCGTGAGGAAAGATGCCTTCCGAAAAACATCTGTTCAAGAGAATGGAGAGGGGATAGCACAGGGATTGCACAGTTTTCCTGAGGAACATGGTGTTGATATCGTTCGGTCCTAGGGCACGGTGAACTGAAGGAGACGACAATAGATCCTTCACCTCATCGGGTGTAGTGACAAGCGTTGTTAGGGAGGAGGAACAGACTGGTCTTACGTTTGGCAACGCTGCAAGGGAAGACGGGGGGCAGAAGTTACCATGAAAATAAGCGTTGAAGAGTTCTGCCCTTCGGTCCCCTATCGCACTTTCACTATCATGCGTAATTTCAGCTGGAATCCTACTGTTATTTTTCCTTGAGTTTATTAGATTAAAAAAGTTTTTTGGGTTTTCCGGGATTGTTGCAGTGATATTGTTTATAGGTTCCTTATATTTTTTTTCGAAGGAGATACTTTGAGTGTCGTCGCAGAGCAGCAAAGGTATTGTGCGTGTGTTCACTCGGGAAGCCCTTCCAAAGTTCCCATGCTCGTGTCTTGTTGGCCAGTACATCCCGCACTTCGGAGTCGAACCAACACGGAAATCTACTAGAAGATATTTTCCCTGTAGGCACGTGGTCCGTTACTGCTGCTTGAATGACACCTGTAAATAGGTCAGCTGCCTCGTCGACGGTCCCGCCTTCCAAGATGCACCAGGGGAAGGAGTCGAGGGAAAGTCTTATCTCCTCCCACGGCGCTCGGTTCCACAGGTAGCGTTTGTTCTGGATGGAGGGGCGATGACCTCTTCTAGGGGGTGGGGGGATGAGAATAGAAACATCCAAACTGTCGTGATCGGAGGTCAGGAGGTTCTTACGTGGCATGATACTAATATCGTTTTTTAATACTGCAAAAAACTTTTTGTGCCTAAGGCAAATTATTAATCAATAAGTCTGCTTTTATTTAACATTATTAGTGCCATTTTTATTATAAATTATTATTATGTCACGCAAGTGGATTTAAAATATTAGACCTGTTTCACTTTAATAAATGCCGTAACTTGGAGCAAAAATTGCAATATTTATATTTTAAGATTTAAAACAATCTACATTTGAAAGTTTTTAACATTCGAAGCTACAACGTGCTAAGGATGAATATTCAACTGTCAAACAAAACAATGTTTCGGACAGGAAAAAAATATAAATATATAATAACAAAAAAAATCTCATTAATATCTGAGAAACGTCCACGCCGTGTAATGCTCTCCTAATTCTCTTCTAGTTATACAAATTAAATTGGCTGTGCCTAACTGTGCTTAAAGCATATAAGTATATGTATATATGTGTACAGACTCTTTCACGTCACTACTGCTTACCTGTATACGGACATCTCACGTCACTGCAGCCTATTTATACATCTATTACTTCTCAACTAGAACCTTTAATTAATCGGGCGGTTTATATCCTAAGTCACGGTACGCCACTCAAACTATATACTAATAGCGGACATTAAATGTACAGCGTGCTCAGGAATATAATTACCGTTTCGTTTCTTTACATATTAACATGAATTAAAAATTTTAGGCAATGTATTCGTAAGTTAAGGTAACATAAGAGTAGTGTCATTGGTGCTATTACTGGGGCGAGAAAGTATGAGGCCTTCAGACTGACTAGAAATACTTAAAACAAGGGCAAAATGTTAATATAATTTTATTGCTACTGTGTATAACCTACGATTTTTGTAAAAAAATCTTCTGAGAAAGTATGACCCCCCTCAGATTGATGTGACTACACCTGAATTTGCCAGATTGTTGTCTATAAGTTTGTTAAAAATATGCTTTTTTCTGGACACTGTTTTTGGCCTATGCCAAAAAGCTCATATGAGCTTTTTGCTTTTAGTGTAATACTCTGTAAAATGTACGAGTGGAAATTTCCACGTGTAACGATTTTCCTTTTTGCACTCCCCCCGCCCCCGCCTCTTCTGAAACCCCCGCATACACACATACACATACAAGTTTACTTCTGGCATCATGTTGTGCAACAAATTATTATTCAATATTATGCAACAAATTATTAGGCATGTATTGTTTTCTGATTGGTTGGTTATGCGTGTCTTCTGATTGGCAGATGCGGTCCGCGCTTAGGCTACTTAAAGGGTTTGCGCATTACAGATCAGTTAATATTGTGAGAATAGTTGAGGAGTATAGAGGTGTTGTTCCAGTGCTCCTCATATTACAGGGTTTGATATACAGAATTTCTTATCATTCATATTAAACATATTTCTGGTATACTGAACAAAGACTTATATATATTTTGTATAAAGGAGTCTGATATTTGATACATCCAGCTTGTACTTGTTGTAATCTATTCATATTTAGAGTCTGGCTTATACCGTGCGTCCATTTCGATCTTCAACCGAGAGATCGGGAGAAGCGTGGCGGGAGGCGCTGACGGAGATGCCGACATTTGCGGCCTGTAATGTCCGCTTATTTTTATAGATATGTGCAGACATTTATATAAATATTGCAAAACGAGCAGTAACCTGTGTTATAACACGCAAAAGTTCTTCTGTAATTCATCCAAGTTCTGCTCTTATATACACAAATAAATACGCTATAGAAACGATGTGAGGAGCCACAGATAATAAAGCATTTTAATCATAGTTTGACCAGTAAAGTCCTGCTTAAGTTTATATCCTTGAAAGAGTTTTGTGGCCATGGGAATCGTTTGGAGGTTTCGAATGTGCAACACTGTATCAAGATTATGCTGCAGACGAAACCGTTAAAATTGAATGGTTTTCGTGAGCTTCCTTGCAATCCGAAATATCCGAGCTCGAGTTTTTTTTGTTCCTTCGCGACTAGATGAAGACAGAGTTGTGAATATAGTGGCGAGCAATGTAAATCAAGAGCGTGTTAATTTCGTACTGTGCGCAAGAGTGTTATTCCTGGATACTTGCAGTCACTTGTTTGTGTTATTGCAGTGTGTATGTGTGTTGTGTCAGTGAGACGATTGGAATGCCAGCCGCAAGGTTTACGTTAGAACAAAGATTTTTTTATGTATGACACGTACGTGAAAACAGACTCGTGTCGAGACGTGTGTATGCAATTTGTACAGAAATTCCCAGGCGTTTCAACTCCACACAGAGATGCGGTTAGGCACCTTGTCCTTACATTACGAGAAACTGTATCGTTAAATTTTAAAACACCTAAGCAAAAACGAGTGATTCTAACCGAAGCAAAACTCGATGAAATTGGTGCAGCGTTAGAAAGTTCTCCAAACAAACCTCTACGCCGTGTTTCACAAGAGGTGGGCGTGTCAAAATCATCGGCACATACAGCCACTAAGCCACTAAAATTAAAACCGTACTCTTATAACACAGGTTAGTGCTCGTTTTGCAATATTTATATAAATGTCTGCATATGTCCATAAAAATAAGCGGGCATTACAGGCCGCAAATGTCGGCATCACCGTCAGCGCCGCCCGCCACGCTTCTCTCGATCTCTCGGCTGAAGATCGAAATGGACGCACAGTATCTGTCCCAGCCTGTTATACTAGATCGATACGCATTAGGTCATTGCCTTTCTACGCACGTCACGACATGGTGACGTAGGTTAGTGATTCTGTAGGTCAGTGCTTCTGTAGATCAATACTTATTCTACCTTCGTGCATGTAAGCCATTAGCTTTACAATTCGTCATAGTTTTATTAAGTATAGAATTTTGATTTGAATCCCAAGAAATATGATATAATAAACCAACTTCAAAAACCAAAAATATTAACACACTAAATATATACAATAAATATATAAAGTACACTGCTAAACCTAATTTGTATGAATTTGTATTTGTATTGAATTTTGTATTTTTTCCCGAGAAAATTTATATATTAATACCAGAGCTGAAAAAAATTATTATAATTATAACTATTGTCTTTTAAGTTACATTCTATCAATTGTCGTAAGTTTAAAAGTATTTTTTTCTAGTAAATAGAATTTTATTGAATTTTGACTTGATTGTGCGTTTTATATTTTTCCCTGAGAAACCGAGAAACTTCTATTTAAATAACACCTCGTGAAAATGACAACTTGTATAACCGACTTACCACTTGAACTGCTGTACAAGATTTTTGAGTACACATGTATTGGAGGTGAGGATGTTGCGAGGCTCGTTGAGTTAAGCAAAATAGCGCCTAAATTTCGTCCACCGTGCGAGATGATTTTTATGGACAATCTTCGCAAAATAAGCGGTATGAAAAACTTGCAGAATCCCGAGTCTCTTTTTCGGGCTGCAGGCAAAAAGTTGGCTGATAGGATGGACGAGGCGAGGGAAGGAAGGAAACGATATACGTACGATTGGTATGAGTCAAACGCGGAAACAGACAGCATCATCACACAACTCATCGCATTGAGTGAGGCGCGAACTTTCTTTCTGTCACGTGGTTTGCTAAGGGGAATTTTCCCGATTAGTAAATTGAGGTTATAAATATAATATATTCTTACTACTTATGTGCGTCTAGTTTTTTACACCACAGATAAACAAACGATTACACAGTGCAACATTAACTTGTCTATTTTGTTGATTTGGTGTTAAGTAGTGTATTTGGTGTCTGCATGTGTAGTACTACGTTCTGGAGTGGTGTAGTGTGTGGTGTATGGTGCGAGCTAACTAAACAAATGAATGTTTAAAGCAGAGACAATTGTTGAATTTTTTTAACTTTAATACAGCTATTCGTCTATTTGGTTGAACATAGTTCTACTGCACTTGCCTGGCGCTGGGATGCACCTGCACTCCACCATATGTCTAAAAGTGTAGCGAACTAGACGGGGCTAATAATTTCTTAATTGCAATCATTTTTCCAAAGAAGGTGACTTGAGTTTATGGATGGATGTTTTTAGAGTTTTAACACAAACACACAGCGTAAATTTATTTTTGTAGTGTTTAATTGATTAAATTGCTTCATTTTACTTCGTTTTTTGTCCCTTGCTGCGACTGTTGTACATTTAAAGAAGGTAGGGAACATGTTTCTATAAATAAATAAATAATTGATCGAGATAGAGATTGTGAGAAAAGAGAAAATGTGTAAGCAGAGGATAAGGAAAATTTTACATTTTGAGTTTCGTATTGTGATAGAACAAGGAGATAAATGGATTAACTATTGCAGGTGACCAAATCTTATAAAATATTGATAAAAGATACGCTTTCTATTAAAAATGTAATTACTTATAAATAGAGCCCGGAAGTTCAGGCATTTATTTTCGTTAAAATAGGCAGGCAAAAAGGCATTTATAATGTGGTAAATAGGCACTAAAAATGAAAAAAAGGCAAAATAAACCGAAAAAAGGCACATTTAGAAGTCGCTTACTTTTATCTATAATTTCTGGCAAAATGTTAAAATCTACATTGGGAAGAGCATTTCAATTTTCTCCGTCTTGATTGCACATAATTACAAGGTGCTTTTTAAGTTCTAAACATTCATTGATAGTCGCCTGTCAGAGAGAATGTTTTTCATAATAGAAAATGATCTTTTTACTTCGACAGAAGTTATTGGAGCATACATATAACAAGCTAATGTAGCTGGACTCATTTTGGTAACAGCATTTTCACCTTTTAGAATATCACAAATTGTTTTCAATTGTTTCAAGTCCTGATTTGCACTCACTACCCGTTAGCACTTACTGTCCACTTCAGCAGTCAATCCTGCACAAGAAATGTTAACCGAAAGGCAATATCCTGACTCAGCATGAAATACTTTTTTCTCACACTTTTCTCCTTCAGCAATGTTGAAACATGCGTGAGTTCAATATTACTTAAATAAGGCGAAAATTATTCACATAATAAACGGAAGAAAAATAAATGCCAACACCGTTTTTTGGGAGAAAAATAATTTATATACACATTTTTTTTAAAAAAAAATGTCAAATTTCATTGAAAAAGGCAAAAAAAGGCATTATAATTAAAAATAGGCAGTGGGGTCCCAAATAGGCAAAATAGGCAAAATGAAAAGGCTTCCAAAACATTCGAAATAACATAAGAAACGTGCATCCGAAATTTTTTTATCAATATATAAAGTTAAGTAAAATGTTCCCCTGTGCTTAGCACCACGCCATGAAGGCGTATAGGAGGTGTGGGGGTAACGCCCCACACTTTCTTGATCCGGTCGTGAGTGGGGGTGATGTGATCAGCACCACGCCCCTGACCGCCTTTACCCCCCAGGGTTTCCCCCAGGTACCCACGTTATTCGACGCTGGGTGAGCGCCGGGGCCGCTTCCAACGTTAGAAAAGTTCCCGGATTTGAACCGGCCGGGAATCGAACCCGGGACCTTGAGCATGGTAGTCAGACGCGTTACCGACTGAGCCACCGCGGCCACCTTTTATCAATATATGCAGTAGATAAAAAGAGGCATTTTGCCAAACTTCCGGGCTCGACTTATAAACATAGAATGCGTGATATTCTCTTCTCCCCCTTCAAGAATTCGAATCCATGTTAAAACAAACAAAAAAAACAACATCAACACGGACAACAAACATGTATCACAAGAAATAATATCATATTAACAAACAACCTACATATCTCGTTTAATTTAAAAAAATCTAAATTTAATAGCTAATGAAAGCACATGATAACAACTTATTTGAACTAGTTCCTAATTCAAATATTTAGGAATAATATTAACAAATGAAAATTATATTAAAGAGGAAATAAAATAAAAAGTATGCTTAATTCAGGAAATGTATGTTACTTTTCTCTAAGAAACTAAAAGTTAAAATATACAAAACAGTAATTTTACTGGATGTGAAACTTGGTCCATTATATTGAAAGAGGAACATAAATTGAGAGTATTTGAAAATAGGATTGTTTGGAAAATATTTGGACCTAAAAGGGATGAGGAGTCAGGTGAGTGGAGAAGGTTACATAATTTAGAACTACATAAGTTGTATTCATGTCCAGATATTATTAGAATAATTAAATCAAGAAGACTTAGGTGGGCAGGCCATGTAGCAGTAAGACACACTAGCACCGTAAATTGATTTTATTGAAAAGTATGCAGAAGCAGTGTTGTAAGCAGTTTGAAGACAGAAACGGCTATGCAAGGATACGTATTATAATGTTAATATTTCAGTATAATGTTTTCAGAATTGCTTTTCGATAATGTTCGGTACTTAATTTAATCAATTGTTAGACAAAACACACATTAGAATTCAAGGACGGAAAATATGAACAGCGAATGAATGCTTTAGAGTGGATGTGATATTTATAGGAGGTGGCTCATTCATGATAATTTTTTGTTTTCTGAATTCAAACAAAAATTCATGAATATTATCATCATTGAATGATTAATTAGGTGGTCGGTTTACCTTTTCCCTCCAGACGAAAGATGGAATGTATACAAGGCTGTAAATTTACATTTACGTAAATGTTTCAACGTTCCGGTAAACGTTTCAACGTTCCAGTAAACACGAGTTTGGACGAAAACGACAAGGAGAAGAAGAAACGTAAGGAGATTAATCGACGCGAACAAGATAAAAGATGATCTGATGTAATAATACTACAGCCATGCATTCCTTCTTCGTTCGTAATGAAATCAACAAGTTATTCGAATTACGGAACTTGTCATTTTGACCTCCTTAGCGAAGCATGTTCTAAAAAAAATAAAAAATCATTGGAAGTTTCCGGTTAGATATTTCGTTTTCGCAAGCCACGATGAACTTTAGGAGGCACAGGTTTTGGATACGAAAATTATTGCAACGTTGGTTATGAGGATTAAAATAATGCAGTAAGCTACAGTAAACGATTTTTTACCCTTTAATATTTTAATTAATTAAAAACTTGGATTAAAAGTGGATTTTAAAGTTATTCATGAATGAGGAAAATAAATGAGAGTTTATTGACTCTGACTCGATGGCACTATGTGCATGTTAACGAGTCATAGCAGGGAGTATGCTTTTCTGAGTTAATTTTTTGTTATTATTATTAATTGAATTTCCTTACAAGTTTAATTTAAATTTTGTTTAAAACTGACCGTAACTTGTAAATGATTTAGAATGCTTGAACTATGACTGCTAGGACTATTGCAACAAAGATATTACATTTTTTTTACATATATAGGCCCCGAGGACCACTCATTTATATTCTTAATGACTGAAGTCTCCTAGCACCTCATGAAGTGAGCTTAGATTAAGGAGATAGTCAAGCTTATACGAGAAAGTCACTTGCCTTATGAGTAGTGTCATTGGTGCTATTACTGGGGCGAGAAAGCATGAGGCCTTCAGACTGAATAGAAATACTTAAAACTAGGGCAAAATGTTAATTTAATTTTATTGCTACTGTGTAAAACCTACGATTTTTGTAAAAAAAGCTTCCGAGAAAGTATGACCCCCTTCAGATTGATGTGGCTACACCAGATTGTTGTCTATAAGTTTGTTAAAAATATGCTTTTTCTCGACACTGTTTTGGCCTAAGCCAAAAAGCTCATATGAGCTTTTTGCTTTTAGTGTAATACTCTGTAAAATGTAAGAGTGGAAATTTCCACGTGTAACGATTTTCCTTTTTGCACTCCCCCCGCCCCCGCCTCTTCTGAAACCCCCGCATACACACATACACATACAAGTTTACTTCTGGCATCATGTTGTGCAACAAATTATTATTCAATATTATGCAACAAATTATTAGGCATGTATTGTTTTCTGATTGGTTGGTTATGCGTGTCTTCTGATTGGCAGATGCGGTCCGCGCTTAGGCTACTTAAAGGGTTTGCGCATTACAGATCAGTTAATATTGTGAGAATAGTTGAAAAGCATACAGGTGTTGTTCCAGTGCTCCTCATATTACGATTTTTGTAAAAAAAGCTTCCGAGAAAGTATGACCCCCTTCAGATTGATGTGGCTACACCTGAATTTGCCAGATTGCTGTCTATAAGTTTGTTAAAAATATGCTTTTTCTCGACACTGTTTTGGCTTAAGCCAAAAAGCTCATATGATATACAGAATTTCTTATTATTCATATTAAACATATTTCTGGTATACTGAACAAAGGCTTATATATATTTTGTCTAAAGGAGTCTGATATTTGATACATCCAGCTTGTATTTGTTGCAATCTATTCATATTTAGAGTCTGGCTTATATCTGTCCCAACCTGCTATACTAGATCGATACGCATTAGGTCATTGCCTTTCTACGCACGTCACGACATGGTGACGTAGGTTAGTGATTCTGTAGGTCAGTACTTCTGTAGATCAATACTTATTCTACCTTCGTGCATGTAAGCCATTAGCTTTATAATTCGTCATAGTTTTATTAAGTATAGAATTTTGATTTGAATCCCAAGAAATATGATATAATAAACCAACTTCAAAAACCAAAAATATTAACACACTAAATATATACAACAAATATATAAAGTACACTGCTAAACCTAATTTGTATGAATTTGTATTTGTATTGAATTTTGTATTTTTTCCCGAGAAAATTTATATATAAATACCAGAGCTGAAAAAAATTATTATAATTATAACTATTGTCTTTTAAGTTACATTCTATCAATTGTCGTAAGTTTAAAAGTATTTTTTTCTAGTAAATAGAATTTTATTCTTTTTTTGACTTGATTGTGCGTTTTATATTTTTCCCTGAGAAACCGAGAAACTTCTATTTAAGTAACACCTCGTGAAAATGACAACTTGTATAACCGACTTACCACTTGAACTGCTGTACAAGATTTTTGAGTACACATGTATTGGAGGTGAGGATGTTGCGAGGCTCGTTGAGTTAAGCAAAATAGCGCCTAAATTTCGTCCACCGTGCGAGATGATTTTTATGGACAATCTTCGCAAAATAAGCGGTATGAAAAACTTGCAGAATCCCGAGTCTCTTTTTCGGGCTGCAGGCAAAAAGTTGGCTGATAGGATGGACGAGGCGAGGGAAGGAAGGAAACGATATACGTACGATTGGTATGAGTCAAACGCGGAAACAGACAGCATCATCACACAACTCATCGCATTGAGTGAGGCGCGAACTTTCTTTCTGTCACGTGGTTTGCTAAGGGGAATTTTCCCGATTAGTAAATTGAGGTTATAAATATAATATATTCTTACTACTTATGTGCGTCTAGTTTTTTACACCACAGATAAACAAACGATTACACAGTGCAACATTAACTTGTCTATTTTGTTGATTTGGTGTTAAGTAGTGTATTTGGTGTCTGCATGTGTAGTACTACGTTCTGGAGTGGTGTAGTGTGTGGTGTATGGTGCGAGCTAACTAAACAAATGAATGTTTAAAGCAGAGACAATTGTTGAATTTTTTTAACTTTAATACAGCTATTCGTCTATTTGGTTGAACATAGTTCTACTGCACTTGCCTGGCGCTGGGATGCACCTGCACTCCACCATATGTCTAAAAGTGTAGCGAACTAGACGGGGCTAATAATTTCTTAATTGCAATCATTTTTCCAAAGAAGGTGACTTGAGTTTATGGATGGATGTTTTTAGAGTTTTAACACAAACACACAGCGTAAATTTATTTTTGTAGTGTTTAATTGATTAAATTGCTTCATTTTACTTCGTTTTTTGTCCCTTGCTGCGACTGTTGTACATTTAAAGAAGGTAGGGAACATGTTTCTATAAATAAATAAATAATTGATCGAGATAGAGATTGTGAGAAAAGAGAAAATGTGTAAGCAGAGGATAAGGAAAATTTTACATTTTGAGTTTCGTATTGTGATAGAACAAGGAGATAAATGGATTAACTATTGCAGGTGACCAAATCTTATAAAATATTGATAAAAGATACGCTTTCTATTAAAAATGTAATTACTTATAAATAGAGCCCGGAAGTTCAGGCATTTATTTTCGTTAAAATAGGCAGGCAAAAAGGCATTTATAATGTGGTAAATAGGCACTAAAAATGAAAAAAAGGCAAAATAAACCAAAAAAAGGCACATTTAGAAGTCGCTTACTTTTATCTATAATTTCTGGCAAAATGTTAAAATCTACATTGGGAAGAGCATTTCAATTTTCTCCGTCTTGATTGCACATAACTACAAGGTGCTTTTTAAGTTCTAAACATTCATTGATAGTCGCCTGTCAGAGAGAATGTTTTTCATAATAGAAAATGATCTTTCTACTTCGACAGAAGTTATTGGAGCATACATATAACAAGCTAATGTAGCTGGACTCATTTTGGTAACAGCATTTTCACCTTTTAGAATATCACAAATTGTTTTCAATTGTTTCAAGTCCTGATTTGCACTCACTACCCGTTAGCACTTACTGTCCACTTCAGCAGTCAATCCTGCACAAGAAATGTTAACCGAAAGGCAATATCCTGACTTAGCATGAAATACTTTTTTCTCACACTTTTCTCCTTCAGCAATGTTGAAACATGCGTGAGTTCAATATTACTTAAATAAGGCGAAAATTATTCACATAATAAACGGAAGAAAAATAAATGCCAACACCGTTTTTTGGGAGAAAAATAATTTATATACACATTTTTTTTTAAAAAAAATGTCAAATTTCATTGAAAAATGCAAAAAAAGGCATTATAATTAAAAATAGGCAGTGGGGTCCCAAATAGGCAAAATAGGCAAAATGAAAAGGCTTCCAAAACATTCGAAATAACATAAGAAACGTGCATCCGAAATTTTTTTATCAATATATAAAATAAAGTAAAGTGTTCCCCTGTGCTTAGCACCACGCCATGAAGGCGTATAGGAGGTGTGGGGGTAACGCCCCACACTTTCTTGATCCGGTCGTGAGTGGGGGTGATGTGATCAGCACCACGCCCCTGACCGCCTTTACCCCCCAGGGTTTCCCCCAGGTACCCACGTTATTCGACGCTGGGTGAGCGCCGGGGCCGCTTCCAACGTTAGAAAAGTTCCCGGATTTGAACCGGCCGGGAATCGAACCCGGGACCTTGAGCATGGTAGTCAGACGCGTTACCGACTGAGCCACCGCGGCCACCTTTTATCAATATATGCAGTAGATAAAAAGAGGCATTTTGCCAAACTTCCGGGCTCGACTTATAAACATAGAATGCGTGATATTCTCTTCTCCCCCTTCAAGAATTCGAATCCATGTTAAAACAAACAAAAAAACAACATCAACACGGACAACAAACATGTATCACAAGAAATAATATCATATTAACAAACAACCTACATATCTCGTTTAATTTAAAAAAATCTAAATTTAATAGCTAATGAAAGCACATGATAACAACTTATTTGAACTAGTTCCTAATTCAAATATTTAGGAATAATATTAACAAATGAAAATTATATTAAAGAGGAAATAAAATAAAAAGTATGCTTAATTCAGGAAATGTATGTTACTTTTCTCTAAGAAACTAAAAGTTAAAATATACAAAACAGTAATTTTACTGGATGTGAAACTTGGTCCATTATATTGAAAGAGGAACATAAATTGAGAGTATTTGAAAATAGGATTGTTTGGAAAATATTTGGACCTAAAAGGGATGAGGAGTCAGGTGAGTGGAGAAGGTTACATAATTTAGAACTACATAAGTTGTATTCATGTCCAGATATTATTAGAATAATTAAATCAAGAAGACTTAGGTGGGCAGGCCATGTAGCAGTAAGACACACTAGCACCGTAAATTGATTTTATTGAAAAGTATGCAGAAGTATTGCTGGAAGCAGTTTGAAGACAGAAACGGCTATGCAAGGACACTTATTATAATGTTAATATTTCAGTATAATGTTTTCAGAATTGCTTTTCGATAATGTTCGGTACTTAATTTCATCAATTGTTAGACAAAACACACATTAGAATTCAAGGAAGGAAAATATGAACAGCGAATGAATGCTTTAGAGTGGATGTGATATTTAAAGGAGGTGGTTCTTCCATGATAATTTTTGTTTTCTGAATTCAAACAAAAATTCATTTTCCTACCTCTTATGTTCTAAAATCACTGTCAATGCAAGAAACCATCGAATCTAAATGCCTTATTCTCCTATAAAATTCTGGGAATGGTAAAAATTTTCCCAGTTGGGAATTCTGTCGTAGCCATGGTACCGAGTTCGCGAACAAACCACAGCGCTACCGCGAGCGGATTGATGGGGAATCGTCCACGGACGTCCCTGGGCCGGCCACATTTTTGATGAAATGGGCCTTCCTAAAATCCGACATCGAACCTTCCGCCACGCGGAATGCTGGACGCTCCTGATAACAAAGCGCCAACCCGACGCGGGTAACCGCGACGGAGCTAAGGCGCAGTTTCCTCCGCATTTTTTACATTTTGCTGATTACCGACCCAGACTTGAGGTCGATAAATTTCATCGGATTCATCCTCATGTTAGACTAGACATCTATCATGGCATATAGAAATTCTTCTCCCCCCATTAATGTTAAAAAAAACCTTTAAGCCCTATGTATTTTCAACATCAATTGTGGCAAGGACATACTAAAAAAAACTAAACAAGTTAGCAAAATTTTGGGGTGGGATAATTTTTAAAACTGGTTATTGAAACTATTCTTTCAATTTTCATTTACTTCTTGATGAAATAAATGAAAATCCGAGCACCTCTACTAGATAACATTCTATTTTCTCCACGTAACGAACTATTTTCTCATCGCATTTCCGAAGAAGTGGATGAGAAGCCCCAGCAATCCACTACGTAACGAACTGGAGATAGGGGAAAATTTCAAAGCTAACAATTAACTACAACTATTTTCATTTCCGAAAAAATGAAAAGGCCCGAAGCACTCCACCACGTAACGAACCGTGAAGTTCGTGGGATCTTACCTAGAATGTTAACCAATTAATCAATGGGTGATGTAAGTTATTCATCATTCATCCTCTGATGAGAGCACTCGTCATGCCACGCTTGGCAATACGAAAGGTACAAATAAGATTTAGGAAGTAATCAACTAGAAAAGACAATGGTCACTCGTTGGGTTTTCTGAACCTTTGAACCTGAATCATGGCTGGGTGTTAGGATAGTTACCTGTCTATCTGATGTATGAAGATAATTACGATGAATAGAAATATACTAAGCCCTCTGTTGGCTTCTCTATCGGTTGACCAGAGCGTCGTCTCACTTCTGCTCCACCACTCTCCTAACCTCTACTCCGTTCTCTATTCCAAACCAAAGTCAGTCCCCTCTCCGCTTGTCTCACCTCTATATCCCAGCCATGGAGCTCTTCCTCCATGCCGAATCGTGTTTTTAATTGCCACTATGCAAACCGCTGACTCCATAGGCAGAAGAAACTACCTGATTCCTGAATAGCTCAGGAGGTTTGCATAGCACAACACTGCGCATTGATAACATGCCTCAGAGGCTGAGACAACTGAGAAAAACAAGTGAATGGCCTGGCCAACGTGAAGCATTCAGAGAGGCTTTTATAAAATAAACATATAATCTTAGGGATTGATACGATATGCTTACTTTTGGTAACATAATTTTGTACTTTGAAAGATAATTTGATCTGGAGAATCTATTATGACACTGCAGGTTGTTTTCTGCTATATAAATTGTTCAGGCAGCAGGAAATATTTCACCCTGATTTTTCCAGGACGACGATAGTAATTCTATAATATTTAGTTTCTTGAAATTTAGATGAATATATATCCTACTTCAGTAGTGACGGAAAAAGGGGGATCTATTACCCACAACTTTTGTCCCTGCAGTAGAGGTGTGCGGGATCCAGGGTTGGCAAAATTTGTGTTTTTTTGTAAAAAAAAGAACAAAACAAACTGTTTTTTTTGTTTAAAACATGTTTTTTTTTGTTTTAAACACAGTAAATTATAGTTAAAGTCATTGAAGAAAGAATACTCATTTTTACGAGTACAGTGGCGGCAAGGACAGTTTATTTCCCTTTGGAGATAAGGTTTAACATACTGAAGGGTAGGAGTATGCGGGACAGAATTTTTTGGGTCGGGACGGGAAATTCTTTAAATCCCGACATTCGGGACGGGGAAAATTCTCAATTTCACGACAAAGTCGGGATATGTTCGAAATTTCCCAAAGCTCTTGAAATCTCGAATCCTACACGTAGTTTCCATCTTAAGTGCTTATTTTTGCACTTCTGGTACAAAACCTAACAATTTCCGATAAGTTCCAGACATTTACAATGAAGAAAACATCGAGAATTGACGACGTTTTAAAATGACCATTCGGCATTTCCCGACTGCTTGGGATCTCGAAAAGTCGGGAAGTCTTTCCCGAAGTCGGGATCGGGACGGGAATTTTCTTTCCCGATCCCGGTCCCGACTTTTCGAGATCCCGCACACCTCTACTGCAGGGACAAAAGTTGGGCGTAATAGCCCCCCTTTTTCCGCCACTGCTGAAGTAGGTTAGGATTTATATTCATCTAAATTTCAAGAAACTAAATATTATAGAATTACTAACCTCGTCCTGGAAAAATCAGGGTGAAATTTTTTCTGCTGCCTGAACAGTTTATATAGCAGAAAACAACCTGCAGTGTCATAATAGATTCTCCAGATCAATTTATCTTTCCAAGCAGTGGCGGCTCAAGAGGTAGAGCCGCCGTGCCATGGCACTACCCTCAGAAGAAACGCATACCTCGCCAAGTATTGTTAAGTGAATACATTGATAGTTTACAGACAAGGAGATTCGAATCTTGCAATCCGTCAAGCTGACGTGACGATCGCCCCAACCTCCTCACTGCATCGCCAGCTGTTTCGTTCGTACCCTCGCGAGGCAACAGTCCGTGCCGCCTAAGAGCTGGCCTAACCAAGTTGACACACGTGCAGAGGGTTGAAGAAGTCTCAGCGAGGAACATTTCCACCATGAGCCGAGAACAAACTGGCAGGAGGCGGGGTTAGCCCATAAAAAACCGTGCCCGTCTTGGCCTAGCACGGCGGGGGAACTTTCGCGGTGTTGACACAGTTGCCACCTTCAGAGAAAAGTCGCTAAATACGATTGATTTGTAAGTCCCGTTGGGGAAGGGAAGTAATTTCTGCCTACTTTTGGAGAAATGAACCTAGTACTTTTCCAAAGCTAGATGAACATATTTGATAATATTGTTGATAGATGCACCAAGAGGGCCATTCAGACTTTTTTAAAAATATGAAAGTGAAAAATCAAATGATGATGGGAGTTTCCTTTGGCATTTCGACAATTTCTTTTCATAACAAAGATATTTTCGACATCCAGTTAGAATACGTGTGTATGGAGAAGGAGAAGGTGATGGGATTTGCTTTTTCCTTTCCTCTTGTAATTGTTATATTTTTAGGGAAGTGTCCTGTAGTGTATAAAGATACGTTAGTGAGTGAAGATGAATCGGATTAGTGCGTTATTACCTAATCACACGTTGTTTTCCACGTTACCAAAGGAGGATACACATCTTGGCCAGTGGTGAAACCGCAAGGGGAGGGGGTGGCATTGCGGAGGGTTTTTTTTTTTTCGATTTCTTGATCACATCGGCACTACCCATCATAGTTGCCGCCGGCCGTCACTGTTTCCAAGTACAAAATTATGTTACCAAAAGTAAGCATCTGCGCTTCATTAAGTTATACAAACCAATGAATCGTATCGCAAGAGAAAAAAAAATCACGTCATGATCAAAATCACGCATTGTGTATTCAGATATTAGTTTCTAGCTTCCACCAGTCTAAAATTTATAGGACGGTACGAAACAAGGAACTGAGAAGTTTCGAATTCTACAGTAAAGCACGGGTCTTTCTTGTCGCACGACAGTTTTGCTACCTTGTGCATAGACAGCTAGCCTGCCTAGCCTAACAACGTAGGCATTTAGCCTAAAATTAAAAAGCTTTCTCCTTTGACGTAAGAACATAAGATTGATCAAGTGTTGTGCGATAAGCGAAACCCGTAAAGCACGGATTAATTGACATTGATTCAATGAAAAGGCAGGGTTGCCAAACAAATATATTAACACAGACTATAAAATATCAAGTACCAAAATGTGTTTTAAACACTTCTAAATAAACATGTTTAAGGGCCAGTTTTTCAATGTCCTGTTAATTTTTCTGTTAACTAACTGCCAGTTGGAGATAACAGCCAATCTTAACCAGCACCGGGTTTTTCAATGTGAAAGTAACTACCAGTTAACTAAACCATGGTTCGTTCTCCGAAACAGTGTGTTGGCAATTCTGAAGCACGGAAATTACATCAAATCGATCTACGCGCCATCTTTTAGTATAGTTTCAAACCGCGTCGACTGGCACACAGCCTGGCGTTTAAATATACAACTACAAGCGCGCCACGCTCGAAAGCACGTTATTGCATTTTGAAACGATAGGAACAACGGCTGCGCATCCATTTTGTATGCTTACGAAATAAATTAACGAAATACAGCACTACAAATTTGGTTTTCTTCTAATAAAGGCCAATTCCACGTGGGAGAAATGATGTTATGAGGCGCAAGCGCAGATACTTTCTTGCAGAAGAAGAGTGAAGAACTCGAAAGTCGAGACATTAATAATACCTGTTTGTTGATATAAACACTATTATTATTATTAATATGTAAATATTGTACATTTCACTGCATGCTTTGTACCTCTCTATGCATGTTGTTGAGGGAAAGAACATGTTAATAGTAAGCATGCTTTGTAAACTTCTAAAAATATGAAGGTACGAGTAAAAATAAAATTTAAAATTTACGGTAATATTTATACGAGAAGATCATTTAACAATAAAGCGTGAATTGAATGCATCACACGTAATAAATAATTGACAAGAAAAAAAAAATTTCCGTCCCGATCCAGACTTCCGGAAATGACTTCCCGACTTTTCGGGATCCCAAGCAATCTGGAAATTCCGAATGGTCATTTTAAAAAGTCGTGAATTCTAGACGTTCTCTGCATTGTAAATGTATGGAACTTATCGGAAATTGTTAGGTTTTGTACCAGAAGTGCAAAAATAAGCACTTAAGATGGAAATTACGTGTAGAATTCGAGATTTCAAAAGCTTTGGGAAATTTAAAGACATCCCGTCCCGAAAATTTTCCGACTTTTTCGGGAAATTCAGAATTTTCCCCGTCCCGAATGGCGGGAATTAAAGAATTTCCAGTCCCGACCCAAACAATTCTGTTCCGCACACCCCTACCCTGCAGTATGGTAAATCTTATCTCCAAAGGGAAATACACTGTCCTCGTCGCGACTGTACACATAAAAATGAGCATTTTTTTCTTTAACAACTTTAACTATAAGTTACTGGGAAAAGGTTGACTTTGTTTTGTTTAAAACATGTTTTATTAAATTCATGTTTAAAACTATGTTTAAAACAAAAAAAAACATGATTTAAACAGAAAAACAGTTTGTTTCAATTCTTTTTTTTTTTTTTTAATTGCCAACCCTATAAAACAGTTGATCCTCGATTAGCCAGTAAAGATCTGGAGTCACGCTGAACTCTGATTTTGTGTTGTATAAAAGTTGAACTGAGATTAAGTCCCTGCGATCTGCGATCAAAGTTGACCCGCGTTTTTATTCCGATCAGCAGACATTGACCGTAGTTCAGCTGTTGTGACATGGCTGTACTAACGAATATTTGCTTGTAAAATGTGTTGCAAGTGATCATATGCGGCAAAACGGGAGAATCAATTCATAAAATCCTGTTTCCATAATAATAAAGAAACATGCACAACGAGGTGAACAATGATAAATATTTCTTCCACTTTTTTTCTTTCCATATATCGTATGTCATTGTTATTTACTGTTTGAAATACCATGTATTTTTATCTTGAAATTTGCCTTAAATGACTGCAAGAGCATATTGTAACATTGTTTAATTGCACGATCAGAGAAAAGTTATTTGAGAACAATCGAGCGTTGATACAAACCGAAAATATAACCCGCTTACGTTTTCTTGTTGATATCATTGCGTTGGGATGAAGAGGGAGTATAATAATATTACCATTTCGCCTTACTGCATCCAGCCAAGTGTTATTGCAATTCCATCTTGTCCGCAGAATGGATCAGAGCATATAACTTTGCCTGTAGTGTATATATCTACTGCTATATGAACCGAGCACGTCGCATTTTAGTTGGTAAAGCTTTCTCTCCTCCCCATATATAAATAACACATATTTTATTTCGAATATTATTTGTTTTGGGCATAATTTACATCCGGGAGGACAAACGCCATTGTTGTTTCAATATTTCTTTCCATTCGGGAAAACGCAAACACATTTTACATTTCACAACGAACAAAGGCGCCGACTCAATGGGGGCTCGAGCCCCCCAATGTTAACGATGTGGGGCAGAGCCCCTCAAATAATTTTGCTTAAGAGGATCTAATGTATTATTTTGCTTCTCTTGTAAAATTTACTCTGAATCGTGCCACAGGAACTAAAGCCTGAATCACACGGAACTGGATAACCAGTAGGAACGCTGGACTGGCTACCCATTTGCTAGTTTTCGCCTCACACGGTACTTGTCGATAGTATTTCGTTCCCATAATGGCGGCCGCGCGAGATGTAAACAACGTATCACCTCACACTTATAAATACGATAACTATTCAACCGAGAGGAATATCGCTTCGCATTAAATGTTTTAGGTAGAGAAGAAGGGCGCTGATAAAATACATACTTTACAACGTTTACTATACACGTATGGAAGAATATTTTAGCTTTTTCAATTGTAAGCATGCCTTTCGTGCTGTATGCACTCGGAAACCACAGACAAAAAAGGCTACTTTGCAAACTCACAGATTATCTTCACATGGCCAAACTTTGCTCTGATTGGCTGTTCTACAGAATCTAGTCGAAGAAGCTAGTAGCAATTAGAACATGTCCTATTCCTCAAAACCAGTCAGCCAGGCGGCCATGATTTCTACATTTCTACCTAGAAAGTCAGTTCATCGCCAACTAGGGCATTCTAACTAGAAATCCAGTTCCGTGTGATAGGGACTTAACTTTAAATACACATTTGAAATGTTCTAGAATCTAGACATAGTCATAGTTACGTACATAATGCACTTGACAGAACTAATAACAAAATTATTGCAAATATAGGTTGTGGAACGTTTTCGCACAAAGACAATTTTTACAAGTAAAAAGATTGAACAAAGGTTTTAAATGCATCATGATATGTCAATTTGTAATGATAGTAAGAAAATACATTGACTAGTACTTAGTGTGGCCACCCCTGGCCTTCCTAAGTGCTTCCAACCTTCGAGGCATGCTATGAATGAGATTTTGACAATATTCGACCTCAATTTCATTCCAAAACTGTACAATTGCTGCCATAAGTTCCTCTTTTGACCTGTACGTCTGATTACCATGTTTTTTGCACATCATAGCCCACAGGTTTTCTATAGGATTCATGTCTGGAGAGTTGGGCGGCCACCAAAGTCTTTCAATATTCATATCATGGAACTAGTTATTCACCACCTGAGCACCGTGACAGGTTGCATTATTGTCTTGAAAAATAAAGTAGTCCAAATTCTGTCCAGTAAGATGATCTCCGGCAGTTTGTAGAACTTTCCGATTCAGAATTTCCAGATATTGATCAGCCTTCAGGGTCCCTGTGCAAATATGCATCCAACAATCCCTTTTGCAGAGAAAAATGCCCAAATCATAAAACTGCCACAAAATTTTGAGTTTCTAAAATACAAGATTTTGCAAGGTCTTCTCCCTTCCGCATCCACAGTTTAACTGAGCTGTCATTCTTCAGCAATTTAAATCGTTTTTCATCAGAAAATATCACATGTTTCCAATCTGTATCAATCCATGCGCCATAACGTGTGACAAACTCACGTCTAGCTTTTGCATGTGCGTCAGTTAGTCTGGTTTTTTTACTAGGGACGTGTTTAGAAACACCCTGTTTCTTTAGTCGGGATACTACAGTAGCATGAGTAAGATTAACTCCCACCTCATTTTGAAGTTTATGTGCAATTTGGTGTGAACTCATTCCTCTGTTCTTCAGTGCCATGTCCTTTATCATACGATCCAGTCGATGTGATGTATTTTTCTTTCTGCCACAGTGACTTCTCAGTGATGATTTTCCATTTCTTGTTGCTTTTGCAGGCAGCGTCTAACTGTGGATTGATGCATTTGAAGTTGTCGACCAATTTCTCTCTGAGAATGACCATCCATATGCAAAGCAAGAACGATTCCTTGCTTACGTGGCGAAATGTCACACTTTCTGCCTTTTTTTTCTCGAGAAAACACGCTCAAATACAGTACACACCACCAGAACAATTCACAAATATGATAACGCATCCAAACTGTCAATAATGAACATGTAGTTTGCAACATAAAACACGTCACAAGTTGCACTAGGAACAATCGTTTTACAGATTCCTGACAATTGATTACAAAGCCTTGCAGCAGTAACTGATTGCAACACCCTCTAGCGAACACTCCAAACACTAAATCAACAAAATAATAACACCACACTACACGGTGATAACAGACCAATGCTTCAATCAATTGATTTCAAGTTGTGCAGGAAAGATGCATGCATGCGAAACTCAAAATTATCAACATCCGTAATAAGAATACAGTGATGCTATTTTCTTTTTTTTTACAGAGTGTAGTTGTTGGCAGGGATTATTTGAGAAATTTTAAACCTTGGAGGGGATGCCAATAACTAGGGTACAGATTTTTTTTACATTACAACATAGGCTTTAACGTTCGCAAACTGAAGCAAGAAAAGTAAATAGCAAAAATGTTGCCATGCACAAACTGCGAAGATCTGCGAGGTGAACTTGCCAGCAAAAACGAAATTATAAGGATTCTAGAAGCCGATCTCTTACTGCTCAAAGAAAATGAAGTGTGTGAAGAAACCGTGTGTGCTTATCAAGAAAAATGGAGTGATGTAGTTAAATCACATTCGTCGCATTGCAAAAACCTCCGTCTGCCGAGTGGAACTTATTGTGGAAAAAATTTCCCACGTGAAATACAAGTACACAAAAATCAGTTTTCAGTGTTACAAGACTTTACGGAAGGAAAAACTTCCAACAACGACAAAGTATCTGGAGCAATAAAGAAATCCGTCACAAAGAGGGCATGCAGCTACAAAGTGAAAGTATGTAACAATGGATCAAAACGTGTGAAAGACAATGATACTAACAACATAAGGAACATTGTCATATACGCAGACAGTCATGGGCGCAATTTAGCTCCACAAATACATGGACTTACACCAAACATGTGCTGCAGTGCTATTGTGAAACCTAGTGCAAGGACTAAGAGGTCACAAAAACAGTAGTTGAAGATGCAAAAACGCTGGGTGCAAAGGATAATGTGGTCATAATAAGTGGTGCAAATGACGTCTCAAGAAACAACGCAGATGCCATCATCCCAAATCTGTTAAATACTTTACGAAGGCTAAATCACACTAACATAATCATTGCAAATATTCCCCAACGCCATGACTTAATGAAAAGCCCGTGTGTAAATTCAGAAATTACCAAATTAAACCGTAAATTAGAGAAAGTATGTAAAGCCTTCAAAAATATCAAATTTTGGATCTAAACTCAATGGACAGGGCACTCCATGCGCAGCACGGCTTGCACTTTAACAGAAGAGGAAAAAATCGCATTTGTCAAAGGATCATGGATATAGTTAATGAAGATCATACAGACTGTTCTACCATCCCTCTCCCTTGGAAACAAACCCCCTCTACAGTGAACGTGGAATACAACACAGTGCTAATTACATGCAACAGTGGTGATAGTGATACAGAAATGTTTCAAGAAATGCCAGATGCAGGCAGTGGTGATGATCGTGATACTTATATGGAAATATATCATAAAGTGCCAAATGCATGCAATAGTGTTAATGGTTGTAGTGATGTAGAAAAAATTCAGAGTTCAAAGATAAATACACCTCGTACATTAAGATCCTCAGAAAGGGTAAAGCATGTGCCCCAAAAATGGAATGAAGATTTTTTATGGTAAGTCGTAACAAAAGTGAAAGAAAAACTACTAAAGAAAGCAAGTGCTTCTTCAATGTAAAAGGTAAAACGACAACTCTATCGTGTCTAAAGCAGCCAAATAGAAATTTTCGCGTCGCTCATTGTAATGTGCGGTCTCTTGTACCAAAAATTGATGAACTACAGTGTGTTAGATTACTGCATGATTTTGATATTGTCGCAACCTCTGAAACCTGGACTGATGCCTACACGCCAATGGCATCTATCAACCTACCAGGGTATCAGATAGTGAAAAATGATCGGATGTATAAAACCGGAGGGGGCATTGCCATTTAAATGAAAACATGACTGAACTTTCGCATTGTAGGTTATAATGACTTGGACAATGGCAGTGATGTTGAATATATCAGTATTATTGTAAATAATAATAGTAAAAGAATAGGTGTGTGTATTATATATAGAGCACCAAACATAGCGTACACAAAACTCTCCGTTGTAGATAATCTACTCTCTGAGCTATACCCTTGTGTAGACACCCTCTTGCTGCTGGGTGACGCAAACTGTGACTTATTAAAACGCGAATCAAGACACTATGTATTTAAAAGCAATTTTTAACACATTTGGCCTGACTCAAATAATCGACAAACCCACTCGAATCACAGCAAATAGTAGGACACTCTTAGACTTCATAGCAATAGATAATACTGAACTTGTTCACAGGTCGAATGTTGAAAACCCTACAGGCACCTCTGATGACTGTCTCACATATGTACCGTTGGTTTGTGAGAAGCCCATAAAGCAGATGAAATACGTTACATATCGTGACTTTTCTAATTTTGATAGTGACAAATTCGAAAATGATATGAAAGCCATAGATTGGGAATTGCTGAAACCTATCCATGATATTGAAGACAAAATAAACTATTTTAATTCAAAAATCATCAGCGTCTTTGAAATGCATGCACCTACTAAAACGGCAAGGGTAGGTAAAAAATATACTCCATGGATCACAGATAATGTAAAACTAGTAATGAAACTCAGGGATAATGCCTTACGTAAATTTAAATGAACAAATAACCCACACGACTGGCTACAATACAAGGATCTCCGTAACTTCACAACGTCAATTACAAGGCAGGAAAAGAAAGCATATTTCACATCCCATATAAACAGCAGAAATATGAACACACGTGTTGCACCATCAAACATTAACAAATATGCATTTACATGTACATTTGTGTGTGCCTATATATATACGCTTTTCTTTCTTCTTTCTTACTTATTTACTATTATTATTATTATTTATTTTTTGTTTTGTTTCTTTTTTTCTTATTGGATATATATACCTTTTGTAACTGTAGACTGTATTCTGACAAGGGTTATGTGGGAGAACAGCATACACTGAACCTCGCCCGCTCAATAAAGATATATTATTATTATTATTATTATTATTATAATATTTACAGTGGTTGTGGGACAACCTTTGTTGGGGGTAATAGAAAGTTAAAGGAATTCATGAGAGTTGCAAAACAACCTAATCACAATGAAGCCATTTCAAGTGCTCTAAGCACTAAGCTTAGGTATCCAGTGGCATTTTAATGTTCCTCGTAATCATAGGCGTAGTTTTGCCGGTCTGCTTGGGGAAAGGGGGGGGGTGGCTAGCTGGGGCTAACTTAACTCATGCTTTTATCCATTACAAAACTATTCACGGGCATTCTCCCTGGGAGACAGGTGAACCTCACATCATCTCATCCAAAGGAAATGGAATTGATAAAAGGAATAAATACACTATTATACGTAGATGGTTACAGATTTATTAAGGAACACATTTCTTCTTTAGAATAAAGAAGGTATGATTTTAATATGTCATAATTTTAATGGGTAATCCTGTCTTCATGGTAATGAGCAAATTATAATGCTCCAAGGCATTTAAAAGCACGATCTACATAGGTAATGGAACAGTAAAAATTTAAATTTCCTTAATACAAGGAAACTTCACATTTTCCTCATTTTACTACAACTGAGAACCACTTGTCACTAGATTCGTGAAGAAAACTTTAAGATATCAAACCAATTACGTATCTACTCGTCTAAAACTTCAATAGAAGTGCACTGTTTTTTGCACAACTGTATATATTCCTGATTTTTTTTTTGTCTGGAAATTAAAATTTTCCTTTCTGTGTTTAACAGCACTGGCGTACACAGGACTAGGGGTGGGGGTGGGGTGGAGCTACAGCCCCTTCCGAAATGGTGAGAAAATTAACATTTTCAAATGAAAGCAGTGAAGAACTCGAAGGAAAAAGAGAGCGGTAAATGCAAACCCCCTTTAAAATGACCCCCGATCGCCATTTTAAGAATGGAAAGTTCTAAATATATACGTAATATCTCACTGTGTATGCTGCACCCCTTGAAATCTTTCCAGCCTTACAATTCCAGCCTGAAAAAAAAATCCTTTGAACGCCACTTATCACCATACTGCACAGAAAGCCCATATGCTGAACAACAGATTTATTTCACAAAATGAAATAAGAAGCAAACATAGTACACAAATACTACAGCTTTATGGGGTGCTAACAGCCAGCCCACTTCGAAACATGGATTGCACACAAACATCGTGCACCGCTCACAGTCTGTACAGCAAGTGTCTGACGTGAATCACTCGACCCCGCCGGTCAGCTGATGCCACTTGGCAGTGCTGCCCTCACACAATGGCGGAATTTACAGGTACTACACACATTATGGTCATATCTCCCCCTCCCTGGAGAGAATAATTTTTGACATAGGAAAAAATTATTTACAATACACAAAATATACAAGAAAATATAACAAGTTTAGTCCAAAGTTCAAAATAAATATTTGAATAAACAAAAATCAACTTAAATTTTTATCCGGTTCCACATTTCAGGATATTTGTTTATAAATTCATCCAAAAAAAATTTACTTCTTTACACTACAATTCCATTTTTTCAAGTTTTCAACATGATGGTTTTCTGTTACTTTTCCTTTACTTAATTCAATTAAACTAAATACACCTTTTCTGAGTTCCTTAAGAACATAATAGGGACCTTCATATACATTACAATATTTTCTAATCCTCTTGTGAACAAGACTACTGAGATAATGTGTTTTGAGAAATACCAAATCATGAATTTTGATCTCATCTTAATTGTGTTCCATTATGTCTCAAGTTTCTCATTTTTCTCTTATTTATATCCTGCAAAGTGTCTGAAAAAAAGTTTATCATCAGAAATTCTTTTCTTCTGTCTGGGGAATATTAAAATAATTTACTACACTGGCATCTAACTTACGATTGAACATTAATTCCACTGGTGCATATCCTAAATTGGAATGGACACTATGGTTGATTAAATGAACAATAAGATCTATATATTTTGGCCAGTCTTCTTGACTTTCTGAACAACACATACACATCATTCTATTCAATTCTGCATGTACCCTTTCTACTAAATTAGAACTTGCATGATAATTTGGAGTATACATTACTTTAATACCTAGAGAACTTAATGTATCCACATATTTCTTTGAATGGAATGTTGTAGCATTATCAGAAACAATACCATCTGGAATACCCATACGTCTGATGCATGCTTCTTTCAAACATCTTAAAATACTATCTGTATTACAATTACGAATAGGATAAACAAAAAGATATCTTGTTTTTAAATCTTGAATTGTCAACAAATATATCTTGCCACACTTGCTCCTGACAAGTGGCCCTTGCACGTCAAAAAATAAAATAACACCATTCGAAGAAGAATCGTGAAATGAAAATACATTTTTGAATGGATGTCTGTGAGCTTTGGTTCTTAGACATACCTCACAATTCTTAACATATTTCTGCACATCTTTTCTCATTGCAAAGTTTTTCAAAACTTTCACTACGTATACACAAATCATCTACATATATGATAACAGAGTCACTTAAAGTGTCAATTAAAACTTTAGACATAGCCATTGTAAAAGCTTGGACACCGTTACATGTACCAAAAACCAATCTCTTGAAATGAAATTGTTTTCCATCAAAAGCAAACGCCGTGGAAGGCCTAGACTCTTCTGTAAGAAGTATCTGATGAAATCCAGCGGACATGTCTATGACTGAAACATAAGGTTTATTCTTAAATCCTCTTAAAGCAAGTTAAATATTTATTGGACGTAATTGGCTGGTTTTTTATGTAACTTTATAAGCCTAAAGTCTGTACACACTCTTATACCTCCAGAAGATTTAGGTACTACAACTAAGTGATTTAAATATGGAGATTCACAAATTTCAATTATATCCCATTCTAACAATATTTCAATATAATCTCTCACATACTTTCTATATTGGTAAGGAATAGGGTAAGGCTTACTTACTAATGGTTCTTGAGTATCTAGTTCAATGTTATCTTCATATACATTACACACACCTGGTTTTTCATCAAATAAATCTTTAAACTCTACAACCAAATTAAACAATTGCTTCTTTTCTTCTATTGACAAGATTTCTGCCTGATCTACCTTGTTTCTCAAATCTGTAGTATTGGCAACCATTTCTGATACATTTTTATTTAATCCAACATTCAAACATTCTTGTAATGTACCATCTACTTCTTCAGATACACATGGTAAAAGCTTAATCAACTTATTACCTTGAGCAGTCTTGAATAACAATTCATTACATGAAAAATCAATATTGGTTCCCATATTGTATAAGAAGTCTAAACCTAATAAAATTCCAAAATTTAGGTTTTTTACCACTACAAATTCTATTAAAATACCTTCTCCATCAAAACTTAGATGACAATGTTCTTGCCTAATACCTTTTGTTGTTTCTTGCCAGAATAATCTACAAGTATTATGTCTGTTACTGGTTGTAAAATTGGTCGTGTAACTTCTTGAGTAATCTCTTTCCATTTATCTGCAGAGAGTAACGAGAGTTCACTACCCGAGTCTACGAAGCATTTATAATCTAAACCATTAATTTCACAATTAATAAAGCATGTACCTTTTATTTTTTGTCTAACATTAATAGCTAAATTCATGTTTTTTGTACTGAATTTCTCTTCTTCTATCATCAATGTTGTAGAATTATCAGAAAAAATACCATCTGGAATAAGCATATGTATGATGTATCCTTCTTTCAAACATCTTAAAATACTATCTGTATTACAATTACGAATAGGATAAACAAAAAGATATCTTGTTTTTAAATCTTGAATTGTCAACAAATATATCTTGCCACACTTTCCTGACAAGTGGCCCTTGCACGTCAAAAAATAAAATAACACCATTCGAAGAAGAATCGTGAAATGAAAATACATTTTTGAATGGATGTCTGTGAGCTTTGGTTCTTAGACATACCTCACAATTCTTAACATATTTCTGCACATCTTTTCTCATTGTAAAGTTTTTCAAAACTTTCACTACGTATACACAAATCATCTACATATATGATAACAGAGTCACTTAAAGTGTCAATTAAAACTTTAGACATAGCCATTGTAAAAGCTTGGACACCGTTACATGTACCAAAAACCAATCTCTTGAAATGATATTGTTTTCCATCAAAAGCAAACGCCGTGGAAGGCCTAGACTTTTCTGTAAGAAGTATCTGATGAAATCCAGCGGACATCTCTATGACTGAAACATAAGGTTTATTCTTAAATCCTCTTAAAGCAAGTTCAATATTTATTGGACGTAATTGGCTGGTTTTTTATGTAACTTTATAAGCCTAACGTCTGTACACACTCTTATACCTCCAGAAGATTTAGGTACTACAACTAAGTGATTTAAATATGGAGATTCACAAATTTCAATTATATCCCATTCTAACAATATTTCAATATAATCTCTCACATACTTTCTATATTTGTAAGGAATAGGGTAAGGCTTACTTACTAATGGTTCTTGAGTATCTAGTTCAATGTTATCTTCATATACATTACACACACCTGGTTTTTCATCAAATAAATCTTTAAACTCTACAACCAAATTAAACAATTGCTTCTTTTCTTCTATTGACAAGATTTCTGCCTGATCTACCTTGTTTCTCAAATCTGTAGTATTGGCAACCATTTCTGATACATTTTTATTTAACCCAACATTCAAACATGCTTGTAATGTACCATCTACTTCTTCAGATACACATGGTAAAAGCTTAATCAACTTATTACCTTGAGCAGTCTTGAATAACAATTCATTACATGAAAAATCAATATTGGTTCCCATATTGTATAAGAAGTCTAAACCTAATAAAATTCCAAAATTTAGGTTTTTTACCACTACAAATTCTATTAAAATACCTTCTCCATCAAAACTTAGATGACAATGATCTTGCCTAATACCTTTTGTTGTTTCTTGCCAGAATAATCTACAAGTATTATGTCTGTTACTGGTTGTAAAATTGGTCGTGTAACTTCTTGAGTAATCTCTTTCCATTTACCTGCAGAGAGTAACGAGAGTTCACTACCCGAGTCTACGAAGAATTTATAATCTAAACCATTAATTTCACAATTAATAAAGCATGTACCTTTTATTTTTTGTCTAACATTAATAGCTAAATTCATGTTTTTTGTACTGAATTTCTCTTCTTCTATCATCAATGTTGTAGAATTATCAGAAAAAATACCATCTGGAATAAGCATATGTATGATGTATCCTTCTTTCAAACATCTTAAAATACTATCTGTATTACAATTACGAATAGGATAAACAAAAAGATATCTTGTTTTTAAATCTTGAATTGTCAACAAATATTTCTTGCCACACTTGCTCCTGACAAGTGGCCCTTGCATGTCAAAAAATAAAATAACACCATTCGAAGAAGAATCGTGAAAGGAAAATACATTTTTAGATGGATGTCTGTCAGCTTTGGTTCTTTGACGTACCTCTCAATTCTTAACATATTTCTGGACATCTTTTCTCATTGCAGACAAATAAAATATTTTAGTCATTCTTCTGAGCATTTTGTCTGCTCAAAAATGACCCATGTTGTCATGATATGACCTTAAAAGTATTTGAACTAAAGATATAGGTATACACAACTTATAATGATTAATGAAATGAAAATCACGATACAACAAAATTCAATCCTGTAACTTAAAATACTTTTTCCAGTTTTTTGATTTAGGCTCTAAAGTACCTATAGTTATGTTTCCAGATAAATAATGAATGATTGGTTTGTAAATCAAATCTTTCTTTATGTTAGTGGTTTTCAATAAAGTTTCATCACTACTGTCAAAATCTTGTATCGTATGCTGGTATGACACAACAGCATTATCTTCGCCTATTGTTCCCTGTGTCGCCATACTAATAGGCTCACAATTCAGTTTAAACTTTCATGAGGCAAAAATGTAGAAGCTTCAGCTCTCAAAGAAGAATTTTCTCTGACACCACTACTATTATTCCTATTCGGATAATTTGCTGCATGTACTACATCAGTATTTTCTTCAAATTCAGTATTAGTACTACTTGTTCGCATCAGAGGATTATGTGGATTATATCTACTTCTATCATTAAATCTACTATAATTTTCATTTCTGTAACCTCCTTGGTAATCATTGAAATTATTCAGAGATCTATTGCTTACAGTTTTATTTCCAGATTGATAATCTGTATTGTTGTTATACCTTCTATAGGAATTAAATCTATCACGATTGTTGTTACCAACATTTCTTGCACTATTATTTACATTTCTGGATGTATTTGGTTCAACATTGCCATCAAACTTTCTTACATTTACTTGCCTAACAAACCTACTGGATGGCTTTGAAACTACATCACACTAATTATAAAAAGCTTCATGTCTTGAAACTAATTCAGCTGCAATTCCCAACGAGATATTAGGCTGATTAAGTATAGCCTCTTTCACTTTCATTGGCATTTGATGAGCAATGAGAATAAGTTTTTGCTGATCACTCATTTCAGGTTGAACTACATTTAACACATTTACCTGTGACCAGAAATAACCTAACAAACTTTATTACTCTCCTTGGAAAATTTCTTACATAGTACATTTGTTAAACAAGTACTCTTCCATGATGGACTTTCAAACACATTTAGAAACAATGCTTTAAAAGTTTCATAATCATCTATCAACTCTTTGTTTTGATCAAACCAATGTTTTGCAACACCCTTAAGAACCATGCGAATGTATTTCATGTAATGTTTAATTGTAAAATCTTACATTACAAAACTATCTTCAATTTCTTTTAAAATCTGAAACGCTAAGTAATCTGTCCTTGTAGCATTGAAATTTGGCAACCTTCCAATATCAGAGTATCTTAATACAGCATGCTTTTTCTTGAATCTTCCATTAATTTCAAATTCAGTTTCATTAGCTACATAACCATATCTATCTTTATTAAAACTAGATTTTCTTTTGTTAACAATATTTCCACTTGTTCTCAAAGAATGACTACGTCTATATAGTTTTTTTCTTATACTCTATTGAGCTTTCAGTATCAGAACTAGAAGTATCAGACTTTGTACTAGTAGTTTTCTTTCTAAATGTAACATTGGAACATTTTTCTACTGGATATCTCTCATCTATTTGACTAGATCTTGAAAAACGTACATGACTAGCAATACTACTAGGATTTTTATTAAAATCACTAAGTTTACTGGTGACTTTTGTTAGTTTGTTGCTGAGCAATGACCTACAATGCTCTTAAGTCTTTCGAAATATCTCTTAACTGATAATCAAAGTCAACAAATTTATTTTCTACTATTTCTACTTTTGACGCAATGTCAGTTACTTGTTGAACACAACCCTTATATGTAATTTCACATCCTGCAATTTTATTTGATACTAAATGAACGCTTTGACTCAGGTCCTGTATTGTTTGACCTGTCTTTGTTGAAAGTTCTGAGAATTCTTCTTGTAACTGAACAATACTAGAATTTTGTTCACCTACTTTATTAACAACAGTGTCGTACCTAGATTGGTCAGTACCGATAATGGACTTTATTTCTCGAAGTTCAAGATCATTCTGTTTCACGTGTTCATTCAACCTTTCTTGTAACTTGTTACTTTGATCGGAGCAGTTTTTTGCAACCTCGTCAATTTTTGTTTCTAACTGATTACGAAAAGACTCAAAATTATTCTTTACATCAGTTAAAGACTCACAAGTTTGAACACACAAATCAGTAACTCTTTTCTCAACCTTCGCATGAAGGCGAACAAATTCGTCATTAAAGTTAGATTCAAATTGATCTAGTTTTTTAGACACGTTTTCCTTCACGTTAGCAACACAGTCTTCTACTAACCTTATTTTCCTTGTAACAGTTTTTTCTACTTCAGAAAACTTCGAACCCAACGATAATGCTACAACATTCCATTCAAAGAAATATGTAAATACATTAAGTTCTCTAGGTATTAAAGTAATGTATACTCCAAATTATTATGCAAGTTCTAATTTAGTAGAAAGGGTACATGCAGAATTGAATAGAATGATGCGTATGTGTTGTTCAGAAAGTCAAGAAGACTGGCCAAAATATATAGATATTATTGTTCATTTAATCAATCATAGTATCCATTCGAATTTAGGATATGCACCAGTGGAATTAATGTTCAATCGTAAGTTAGATGCCAGTGTAGTAAATTATTTTAATATTCCCCAGACAGAAGAAAAGAATTGGGATGATAAACTTTTTTCAGCCACTATGCTGGATATAAATAAGAGAAAAATGAGAAACCCTAGACATAATGTAACACAACAGAAAAAAGATGAAATCAAAATTCATGATTTGGTATTTTTTAAAAACACATTATCTCAGTACTCTTGTTGACAAGAGGATTAGAAAATATTGTAATGTATATGAAGGTCCCTATTATGTTTTTAAGGAACTCAGAAAAGGTTTATTTAGTTTAATTGAATTTGTAAAGGAAAAGTAACAGAGAACCATCATGTAGAAAACTTGAAAAAATGGAATTGTAGTGTAGAAAAAAGGAAATTTTATTTGGATGAATTTAAGAACAAATATCCTGAAGTGTGGAACCGGATAAAAATTTAAGTTGATTTTTGTTTATTCTGATATTTATTTTGAACTTTGGACTAAACTTGTTATATTTTCTTGTATATTTTGTGTATTGTAAATAATTTTTTCCTATGTCAAAAATTATTCTCTCCAGGGAGGGGGAGATATGACCATAAGGTGTTTAGTACCTGTAAATTCCGCCATTTTGTGAGGGCAGCACTGCCAAATGCCAACGCTGACCGGCGGGGTCGAGTGATTCACGTCAGACAGCTGCTGTACAGACTGTGAGCGGTGCACGATGTTTGTTTGCAATCCGTGTTTTGAAGGCAGCTGGCTGTTAGTACTCTGTAAAGCTGTAGTATTCGTGTACTATGTTTGCTTCTTATTTCATTTTGTGAAATAAATCTGTTGTTCAGCATATGGGCTTTCCGTGCAGTGTGGTGATAAGTGGCGCACGAACAACGGTTGTAATTCCGCTATTGCCTTAACTCTATCAGGATTCATACTGATACCATCTTTATCGATGATATGTCCTAAATACAATAGTTTCTCTTTGCAGAAAAATGTCTTTTTCAACTTTATGGTCATTCCAGCCTGCCTAAGCTTTTCAAATACTTCTCTCAGATCTTGTGAATGTTTTTCAAAACTTTCACTACGTATACACAAATCATCTACATATATGATAACAGAGTCACTTAAGATGTTACCTAGAATTTTAGACACAGCCAAAAACCAATCTCTTGAATTGAAATTGTTTTCCTTCAAAAGCAAACGCCGTGGAAGGCCTAGACTTTTCTGTAAGAAGTATCTGATGAAATCCAGCGGACATGTCTATGACTGAAACATAAGGTTTATTCTTAAATCCTCTTAAAGCAAGTTCAATATTTATTGGACGTAATTGGATGTTTTTTTTATGTAAGTTTATAAGCCTAAAGTCTGTACACACTCTTATAGCTCCAGAAGATTTAGGTACTACAACTAATTGATTTAAATATGGAGATTCACAAATTTCAATTATATCCCATTCTAACAATTTTTCAATATAATCTCTTACATACAGTAGAGCGTCGATTATCCGAACGTCGGTCAACCGAACGACCGCTTAACCGAACTGTGTACTCGCTCACTTTCAGATATCTGTAATGAAAAAAGTACGTGACTTAGCTGCTCGTAAGCGTGTAGGCTTGCTTAGACAGACCAAAATAAAGGATTTTTTTAAACGTTAATTTTGTGTACTGTGTGTATTGTTCATGCCAAATGCGTATGTAATATGTACATATTTTTGTTTAATAAACTGTACCACATACTATATATTCCTACTAAAGTTGCCTTTGTACGTTACTTTGTAATACATACTTAAAGAGATGCCTGTTTTTATGAATAAATTTACTGTACAGTACTTCTTTTTGGCAAATAAACATGTACAGTTCGATTATCCGAACAAACCAGTTTTCCGAACACCGATGTCCCCCAATTACTTCGAATAATCGATGCTCTACTGTACTTTCTATATTGGTAAGGAATAGGGTAAGGCTTACTTACTAATGGTTCTTGAGTATCTAGTTCAATGTTATGTTCATATACATTACACACACCTGGTTTTTCATCAAATAAAACTTGAAACTCTACAACCAAATTAAACAATTGCTTCTTTTCTTCTATTGACAAGATTTCTGCCTGATCTACCTTGTTTCTCAAATCTGTAGTATTGGCAACCATTTCTGATACATTTTTATTTAATCCAACATTCAAACAGTCTTGAAATATACCATCTACTTCTTCAGATACACATGGTAAAAGCTTAATCAACTTATTACTTTGAGCCGTCATGAATAACAATTCATTACATCAAAAATCAATATTGGCTCCTATATTGTATAAGAAGTCTAAACCTAATAAAATTCCAAAATTTAGGTTTTTTACCACTACAAATTCTATTAAAATATCTTCTCCATCAAAACTTAGATTGACAATGATCTTGCCTAGTACCTTTCGTTGTTTCTTGCCAGAATAATCTACAAGTATTATGTCTGTTATTTGTTGTAAAATTGGTTGTGTAACTTCTTGAGTAATCTCTTTCCATTTATCTGCAGAGAGTAACGAGAGGTCACTACCCGAGTCTACGAGGCATTTACAATCTAAACCATTAATATCACAATTAATAAAGCATGTACCTTTTATTTTTTGTCTAACATTAATAGGCAAATTCATGTTTTTTGTACTGAATTTCTCTTCTTCTATCATCAAGTCATTATAAAAGTCAACATCTACTTGGCAAATATGTACATAATTGTTAAGCTTAGGTCTACACTCTGAATTTATGTTAGTGGTTTTCAATAAAGTTTCATCACTACTGTCAAAATCTTGTATCTTATGTTGGTATGACACAACAGCATTATCTTCACCTATTGTACCCTGTGTCGTCATAGTAATAGGCTCACAATTCAGTTTAAAGTTTCATGAGGCAAAAATGTAGAAGCTTCAGCTCTCAAAGAAGAATTTTCTCTATTATTCCTATTTGGAAAATTTACTGCATGTACTACATCAGTATTTTCTTCAAATTCAGTATTAGTACTACTTGTTCGCATCAGAGGTTTCCTCTGATTAAACCTATTATATGGATTATATCTATTTCTATCATTAAATCTACTATAATTTTCATTTCTGTAACCTCGTTGGTAATCATTGAAATTATTCAGAAATCTATTGCTTACAGTATTATTTCCAGATTGATAATCTGTATTGTTGTTATACCTTCTATAGGAATTAAATCTATCACGATTGTTGTTACCAACATTTCTTGCACTATTATTTACATTTCTGGATGTATTTGGTTCAACATTACCATCAAACTTTCTTACATTTACTTGCCTAACAAACCTACTGGATGGCTTTGAATCTACATCATATGAATTCTAAAGAGCTTCATGTCTTGAAACTAATTCAGCTGCAATTCCCAATGAGATATTAGGCTGATTAAGTATAGCCTCTTTCACTTTCATTGGCATTTGATGAGCAATGAGAATAAGTTTTTGCTGATCACTCATTTCAGGTTGAACTACATTTAACACATTTAGCTGTGACCAGAAATAACCTAACAAACTTTGTTTACTCTCCTTGGAAAATTTCTTACATAGTACATATGTCAAACAAGTACTCTTCCATGATGGACTTTCAAACACATTTAGAAACAATGCTTTAAAAGCTTCATAATTATCTATCAATTCTTTGTTTTGATCAAACCAATGTTTTGCAACACCCTTAAGAACCATAGGTATGTACTTCATGTAATGTTTAATTGGAATGTCTGACATTACAAAACTATCTTCAATTTCTTTTAAAAGCTGAGACGCTAAGTAATCTGTCCTTGTAGCATTGAAATTTGGCAACCTTCCAATATCAGAGAATCTTAATACACCATGCTGACAGCTGACAACAATGACAGCTGAGAATCCATCTTTTCATCCCTCGCCGCGACGTTCTCTTGCATGGAAGCAACATTTTCTTGCAAGCCAGTAATCTGGGATCCAAAGGTAGATAGCTGCTGCTGCAATACGTCTCCTAGTCGAGATTCCAACTGCTTCAATGACTGTTCAATGTCTGGTTTTGCTGGCATTTTGCTGCAACTAGTGACCTACTTATCCTTTCCACTAAACGCACGTAGCTGGTAGTCAAAGACCATCTTCAACATTCGCGACCAACACAATACATGGCACGGAACAGCTGCTTACCTTCGTAGTGAAATCAACTTCTCCTTTCGCAGCACAATTTGTAACGTAACGGTCAAAAACTTCGTGTTTCGTTGTGCGTCTGATATTCGGTCCATTGTTCGCGCGCCACTTATCACCACACTGCACAGAAAGCCCATATGCTGAACAACAGATATTTCACAAAATGAAATAAGAAGCAAACATAGTACACGAATACTACAGCTTTACGAAGTGCTAACAGCCAGCCCACTTCGAAACACGGATTGCACACAAACATCGTGCACCGCTCACAGTCTGTACAGCAAGTGTCTGATGTGAATCACTCGACCCCGCCGATCAGCGCTGCCATTTCGCAGTGCTGCCCTCACATAATGGCGGAATTTACAGGTACTACACACCTTATGGTCATAAGTGATATGGGAGAACATTTATCTTGCCCATTGTTGACTTTAGCCATGTTTTAATACATCTCATTGTAGAAAAAGACAGTTCAGCTGTAGGCGAAGACACTGACAGTCTTCCATAAATATGTAATAAATCAAATCTACGTCAGCTGAAAATGATCACCAGGGTGTGATTTATGATTTTATCAGAGAGAATGGGGGAGGGGATGAACTTAGTTGGTTTGCTATCTTATTAATCTTATAGATGTTTGTAAAGAGCTCCCCAGAATACTATTTATTAGGCTGTAATAATTTTCCATTCATTTTAAACTCTTATGCAGATCTTTTTGTACCAATATAAAGGGTGTTTCATAAAGTGCACAGTTTTTGAAAATGCAATAACTCAGCCAAAATTGCATGAAAGTTGACATTTTTATTTTTATTATTTTACACATTCACTACGATTTAATAATTGAAAAGTGAAAAGTGTCCAGCATATGCCCGTGTGCGATTTAAATGTGAAAAATGATGTCTGGCATATGTCCATATGGCATATTTCTTCGTTTCGCATGATCGGTTGCTTTGATCTCTTGCGTCAACTGAACCTTGTAAGGGTACATATGAAGGTCTTCTTTCAGTATTCGTTGCACTGAGGATACCGATATCCCCAACTGTTGTGAACGACGGTGAAGTGACTTCGTGGGGCTAACATTCACACTGTCTTGCACTACTGCAATGTTTCCATCTGTGCGACGACTATGTTTTCGCCCAGGCAAATTTATGGTTGCAAGTGACCAGGATATCTCGAATTTCTGCACCAACCTCCTGTTGTTGCAGGGGAGGGGTGGGGGGGCATTGTTACGTCCGAAGATCGTGCGAAGATTACGAACTGTCTGTGCATAAGACTGTAATGTGTTTTCAAGATAACGACGCGTTGCTCGATAGTGAAACGCTCCATGGCAACTAAACTGAACAAATGACAAAAAATTGCTCAAGTAATAATCGGACTGATCAGAGATTACGCAAATGATAATAACAGTGTTGCCAACCTTCAAACAAAAAAATGACAAGCGATTTAAAAACTGCGCACTTTATGAAACACCCTTTACTATACATTATTATAATTTGGATGTTAATTGCTTAATATCTTATCTGATAGAAATCAACGCCATTTTAAGTTTTATTGATTCAGATTATAGTCCAGTCCAGTACTGTCTATTGGCAAATCAAAGACCAAATAGGAATGAACAGCAATATAAGTTTTGCCAACATTTAATGAGCAGTGACGTGTCTAAAAGAAAATGCTTAACAAAATAATATGTATTTTTATATGTACATACATATGGGACTCTAAAATTAAGTGAACTAAACTGGAACACTATAAGTAGTATGACGCTTTCAGATCTTAAGAAATTGTCTATTGAAGAAGTTAATTAAGAAAACGAAGAATTACGGACTATTACTATTACCTCGTAAGTTACTGAATTATCACAAAAGGTGGAATATTCTTGGTCTCTATGTGGGCTTAAGGATAAATTAATTTATTTATTAAAAAGAATTACCATTTGTGCCTGAAAAGAAAGTCTGAATGAAACAAAATATATATAAAAAAAACATGCACTAGAAGGATATAGAAAGTTGCTATTTGTAGGTGAAATATTATTTAATTATCCTGAAAATTAGACTTTTAAATGAGGATCGTCGACCAAATAACCTTTTTATACCCCTGGCCAGATGACTTTAAAAGAGAAACAAATTATGGCATTTGAAGCAGGTTTTATATGATCACTTCGCCCATGCATTCTTTAATTTTCTTTCTGAAATTCTATAGTCTAAGCTTGTTTGCTTGATGCCTGACTTTTACTATTAATAAACTCTCCAATCAAAAGGAATGATCATTCTGCCTTAATTTCACAAACAGTATAAGCACAACATCAAAGAATGATTTTCGATAATTTCCAATCTCCAAAAGATTACGATTTATTTTTGTTACATAACGAGTGTATCCTTCCATGATAAACTTCCCATGTGTTACTTGAAACAACAAATAAGCTTCTTCTTACCTTCAGAAGAATCAATTTATCTTGAGACTCCAAGAGATAGATACCTGACATTCCTAGACCAGCATCCTAGAAGTGATCCTCAAGATTCACCCATCACCAGGAGAGTTGAACACAACTTTCAACTTCATACAATGAAAAATCAAAATAAATTCCGCGCATCTGTATACATAGGTGACGCTGAGCAATGATTAAAAAAGACTTAAAAAGAGTGATTTCGCCAATAAACTGTAGTTATCACCATTTAATAAAGCAACTTCGCACAATTGAATCACATCTACAGGATTGTGACACATTCACGTGACATTTAGGTGTACATCTTTAAATGTCCCTCACACAATACAAATCCACCGAAACTAAATTCACTTCTTTGTACTGACGCCTTTTTTCCCCATCAAAACTGCTATTCTGTTCAAGTCTCTACAATGACGGCTTCTCTTTTTTATGTTCGAAAAACAAAACACAATTGTAGGAACTCATTTTTGAAAGGTTACATTTATGTAAACACTGGATGCAATGTGGCTTTTGTTTGAATATAAGAATATTTACCAAGTGCTCCAAGGTGGAAGATCAAAAGAAATAACGGTGATGTATGTTTAATTTGAAATTTGGTCCGGAACATATGGTTCCTGTAAAAAGGCACTTGCACATCAACTTTCATTGTATTCTACATCAGGACATAATTTGAACTTCTTTCGTTACATGTGACTGCCACACCACAAGAGTAACATATGAAAGTTTCACGAGTTTTTTTTAAAAAAAATTGTGTGGTTTCTTTTTCCATAATTATTTTATGCATTTGTCACATGCATCTGGGGAGGGGAGCTAATGTGTGTTTCTGAGGGGGGGGCCTTAGCACCTGCTAGCCCCTACCTAACTACGCCTATCCTCATGCAGGAGGCTTGTGGAAGAATGGTATCAAATCCGTGAATTACCACCTCAAAAGAGTTGTGGGGAATGACATACTTACTTTTGACGAGTTATGTTAATCCAAATCGAAGCATGTTTGAATTCCAGACCGTTAACATGCAGGCACTTACTCCAGGCCATTTCTTAATAGAAGAGGCATTGATAGTTGCTACTCCAGATAGGGACTTTGCTAGAACAAAAATGAACAAACTGTCGAAGTGGCAGCTTGTGCAAAGGCTGACGCAGCATTTCTGACACAGATGGTGTAGGGACTACCTTTCTCAGTTACAACAGCATCCTAAGTGGAGGAGGGAGCAACAGAATCTACAGGCTGATGACTTGGTTGTGGTCAGAGAAGATCAACTTGCACCTCAACAGTGGAAACTTGGCAGAGTAATCGACGTTCATCCAGGTGAAGATGGATTCGTTAGAACTGCAACAGTGAGAACCACAGTGAGAACCAATGAAGGAACCTATAGGAGGCCAATAGTCAAAAGAGTCAAACTGTACCTTTCATCAGTGAGTGAAATTTTTTACCAGTGCGAAAAAACTTAAACTTTTAAAAAATTATGCATAAATAGCAATCATTAGTCTGTTCAAGTTTTGTAATTCTTGTGTTGTCATTTTTAGAATGAAATTTTGGAAAATTGCATTGAATTTACAATTGTTCATTAAAAATGTGTTCTATATTGTGCATTTAGTAAAGTGTTGAAACTAATCATTAAGTTAGGTGGCATGTTCTGTACCTTGTACAGTTGGAGCCAAGATGGCCAGCAGAAGACTTGCAGGACTTTAATGCATACTCAAAAGTGAGTGAATAGTCTGTGTGAGCAGGGAGAAGGATGTGACAAGATGTATTTCAGCTGTCTGCAATTAATGTAGTACCTTGCAATGAATACATCATATATATGTAATTGAGTGTCTGTATTATGTGTACTAGTCTGTCTACAGCATCACAACCATTCCTGGAAAGGTTACAGATGGCATCCAAAACAAGAAGAGTGCTTCCTGTTGGTCAGTAGGCGTGAACACATGCCTTCCACGTAATCACAGTGAAGCATTTTGTTTTGAAGAGAAAAGAGGACATAACTAAATAAGTGAGTGGTCAACAATAATAATCGAGAATTGTTGAAGTGCTTGGATACCTTGAAAATATGTAACCTTGGCACGACACAATTTAGATACATGTGGCAAAAGTTAAACAATTTTTAGATGTTCCATGTTCCACATAAAAATTCTTGCAACTAAGAAAATAACCATTCCCTAATTAGAATCTTACCTGCCTGAAAACATGAAGAACCAATAAGCACTCATTAATTAGGATGATCAAAATTTTATTTATATTGTTCAATGTGCATTATTTAAAATTGATCTACTCAGGAGAAATTTACTGTGGTACCACATGGTTAAGAAGTAGTACTGGTTTACAGCACAAATGCACAGATCAGTTGATGAACAACTGGCATCCAAAAGCAAAAACCAGAAGGTAATTTTTTAGTTTGTCCTGGCGGGTCATGGACTATTGTATTTGCATACCAGAACATATATACATAATTGTAAACATGTTATTGGGAATTAACCAAAAATGAACGAATGGTGCAGTGCAGAAATTAATTATTTGTGAAGTGAATTTTCAATTATTGGTATAATTGATGGAATTAATCTGATGAGTGCACGTCAAAATATTTTTAGCCAAACCACATGTTCCAAGAGTAGTTACAGTAATCAGATTAAAGTTGTGTCTATAAGATTTTCTATGTTTGTCATTATGCTATTGATTAATAAAAATGATTGTTTGATCATTTACACAACCCTAAAGCAAAGCAAATTTTGTAACTGGGTTATTCTGGCCATATGTCTTAGTTGGGATTGTTCAGGGCTCGATCTATGCACAAAGTTATGTTGACCAGGAAACGCGTTACATGCTGGACCATTTGTTATGGATTCAGCCACATTCGATTACCACTAGACATTTAGTGCAAGCCATGTGGATATTTCATCTACAGTCACAGACACTTCTGGGATGTAATGATCACATTGTAAGTCAATTAAATAGTTACAACCCAGAAGTGTCCATGAATGTACTCTGGAAAAGTAAAGTAAAAGTAAAAAATAAAGTACTTCCCTGTGCGCTTGGACCAAATCGTGAAGATGTAAAGAAGATGTGGAGTTAGGGTTCCAGACTTTCTTCATCTAGGCCGAAGGTTGAGGTGATGTGATCATCACCATGCCCCTCTGCCTTTACCCCATGAAAAGTGATGTATAGTAAGCTAAACACAAAAACCCATATTTCAAGTATATAAAAATAAATTTGGAGAATATGTGGTGGTCAGTTTGTTATAATCCTGACACATTCTTATGGAAAAATAGTGAATGTAAAAGTTACAAAAGCTAAGTATGAGGGGCAGTCAAATGAAAACCGAACACCCGCTACAAAGTGACAATGGAGTTTGTTTTATTCAAAAGTAATTGCCACAAGTGTTAAGACATTTATCCCACTGGGAGACGAGACGATCAATTCCAGTCTTGTAGAAAGAGGTAGGTCGCTGACGGATCCACAAACTCACCCACTGTTGCATTTCCTCGTCCGAATGAAACCGACGACCACGAATGTCTTTCTTCAGGTCGCCAAAAATGTGGAAGCCACAAGGGCTGTACAGAGGATATTCAAGCGTTTCACAGCCAAATGTCTGAAGCTTATCCTTCACCAGATTGGCAGTATGGGGACAGGCATTATCATGCAAAAGGATGATTCCGTCCGACAGCATTCCAGGGCATCTTGACTTTATGGCAAGTGAGTACTAATTTCTCTGTATTTATTTACTAAAGCATCTCTTATTTCCCAATTATGAGTAAATAATTTATATGACAATATTGTGAGTTTCGTTATGGATAGTGCCGCATGTCTGAATAATAATAATCAGATGATTTTGAAATGTGCAGATTCTCTGGGTACATAAAAAAATCTATACAGTTATATTTTGTAATTAACAAGACTGCTGTGTGAAGACAGAATTTAAGACAGATTTGAAATCTTTCGATGACATGTGTGGCTCTGATTGCATAACTTATTTTTATTCTTTTGATTTGTTCAACTTTTCTTTAATATTTTTAATTGATATGGCAAGATAATAAGCTATTATAAGACAACATAAATTCACACACACACACACACACACACACACACACACACACACACACACACACACACCCACACACACACACACACACACACACACACACAAATGTCCAGTATGTAACATTTCCTCTTGGGCCAGTCTTTGCACAGTGGTCCAAACAAATTCACCATTAACTAGAAGGTGTGAAAATAGATTCAGTACACTTGTGGTTCAAGAACAGAAAGCTACTACTGGAATATAAGAATCCTAGAATTGAAAACTACCTGTGGTTATAAGATGAAAGTCATCTCTTGACAATGTCATCTATTTTAATTTGTAATAGTGTAGACTTTTTCATCCAGTTAGCTTTATGTCTTTATAAACCTTTATTGATGCCAATTCTGGTTTGAAACTTAGTTTTTGTACTTCTAACATCTAATTTTAAAGTGATCTTATGCAATGTTGCATTCTTAATATGCCATAACTCAAGTTTATGAATAGAGTAACAAAACAAGAAACAGAAGTTCAGAACGTTAGCATAATATCTCAAGTTTCAAGATTAATTCATTCTTGCCATTATTAATAAAATGTAAAATGCTGTACATGTTATTTAACACTTTCATCAATCATTCAGCAAAACATGCAATCTTCGTATAACCAGGTTCTGGAAGCCATGAAGAGGTGCTATCCTGAAAGAGTTCATGGAAAACTAAATCAGATGTTGAAGTTACCCTTCAGTCAGTGCTAGACCATAGTAAGTATGACCTGAATATAAGCAGGGGACCAAGAAGAGAGATTACAAGACACACACATTTACTTCCTGTCACTTGTGTCACTTCAGATATACTATGAACTTAAGAAACTATGAGAAGTTGCTCTTTGTCAAAACTTTCGACCGTCATTGAAAGGATTTTTAAAGACAATCAACATAATATTTTTTTTAAAGATTGCAACCACTACCAGATTAGGGTTGGCCACAAATACAGGTAATGGGTATACATATTCAAATCATCTGATATTCATTTTGGATACAACAGATAATCTGAATATCCTGATAATTCGGATAGTACAGAGATTGGAATCACCAGCAAATAAACCTGCACAGACCCGCAACTCTTGTTCACCGCACTTCCGCAAGGAGAGAAGGAGCAGAGGGGAGCATGCTTACTTGTGAACGGAGCTGAGCAGATCGAGGGAAAGGTGTGCAAAGCATCTTAGCAGAAGGTTCTTTTGTTTTTGGTCACTCTGTAGGAAATCCATGTAGTGAAATACGAATACGACAAATAAAAGATTGGATAGCCTGTAAAACAGATAAATGGTAAAACTGCCCAGATAATGAACACATTTGGATATTCGGAAAATCCTGACAATTCAGATATCCGAATAATCGGTATATCTTCATATCAGATTATCTGATGTTTGCAAACAAATACATAGTGAGAGTGCGTGTGTGACTTGCACTTTGAGCAATGAAAAATAAATGTGTAACGGGTAGAATTTCTAAATTTATTAAAACGAATTATGGCATAAGTCCATAATTCTTATAATTTACAGGGTGTATTTTTCAAATGTTATACTATAGAGGATGGATCAAAAGATGATACCGCAGTAGGTTCTGCATTTTATATCCTGCCCCAGAACATAATTAGACCATTTAAATTACCTCCCGACGCGTCAATCTTTTTGGCAGAATGTTATGCAATATATAGAGCATTCCTTCATATCCTAGCCTTGGGCCTTCCACAGTCTGTTATACTGACTGATGTCTTGAGCGTGCTCCAAACGTTGTCAAGAGCAGGCACAGCAGCCTATAAACTTACGTTCACGTTCTTTCCTTATCTTATTCAAAGTGCAGCGTTACGGCTCCGAAAACGGGGACAAGAAGTGACCTTTACCTACATCAAGGCACATTAAATGAAAACAAATCTCACGACTTCATAGACATCTATGCCAAGCAAGCTCGAACACTCGAACATGCAACCTCCATACGATTGCCTTATACAAACTTGCTCCCTCGAGTAAAAATGAAAATCCAACACGAATGGGATGAATGGTGTGCACACGAAATACAAAACACAACCACCTATAAGTGGAAACGCATATCGGCACAAAACTACCTTGATATCAATCTTTGAAAAAGCCTCGGGCAGTGATTGTGTTCACTTTGAGAATGCGCACGGGTTACGTTCTGGTGAATCAACATTTGGCAAGAATACATGCGGTACCTATAACATCCTGTCAATGCGGAGGACCAAGCAAAACAATAACGCATCTGTTTTTCCAATGCCCCTTAAGACAAGCCCATCGGGAAAAGTTGCTTCAAACTGTACTACGACTAGCTGTTCCATTTCCGGTGTCAATCCCAACCCTGATAAGTCAGCCTCGAGCTCCCGTCATGTGGATGCTATATAGCTTCGCACGAAAACACAGCATCTCAATGTAAACAAACACAATAAGGAATATCACAGTGTAACATACCCAACAGGATACCCTCCCATAGTGAAAATCACGTGTGAAAGTGAAAGTGTATTGTGCAAGTGCCATAAGGAATAACAACTGAAGGAAACAAGAAGAAGTAGGATCAAATAAAGCAGTCTCGATGGCTTGAAACTGCTAAGGATGGGCGGTGTGAGCCACGATAAAGCAAGCAAGCAAGCAAGTTATACTATAGAATGCACATATGTGACTAAAACCATGTACAAAAATTCCTAGAAAAAGCACAAAAATCCAAATTGCAAACCTATACCCTGTTCCAGCTAACTGTATAGCAGATCCGTGCATATTGGCAGAGGAGGAGGAGGAAAATCGAGTGGTGAAAGTGCAGCGTTGCCAACCGTATGATCCTAGCCATACATGTACGGAAATTTCATGGCATGTACAGACGTACGGTCCAGACCTTAGTCCGTACGCTAAATGCACGGCTTGTCAAAATTTGCTCTTGCAGTTTTATCCCTAATATTTCTCTAAGCAATTCTTAAACCAGTCGTACGGACCTGGAGACAAAAATATGGTCAGTTTGCAATATGCGTTTGGTATTATCGGGTAACTCCCGTCGCTCATTACACAATCCCGTTTCTCTCACTGTTCATTGGTGGAGCCGTCTCGCATCACTACTTGCTCAGAGACTTGTTCTCATTCGCCTGATCTACAGTTACCTGGTATGGAGTTTACTAAGGAATACAATGTACAAAATAATCCAGCCATGTGAGGTTGTGTTTTTGTATGTATCTTTTAGTGTAGCTAGAAAAAGTTCTCGGAAACCAGAACAAAATGTCGCAGATAAATAAAATAATAACCACTAAAAATAACTGTACTAGATTATTTTGCATCTATAAAAAGTGGTTATGCATATCTTTAAGAAGAACATAGGAAAACAATATGTAGCCTACCTGATAAAAAGTAAAAAAACTATGGAAGTAGATTTCCATGTCCCATGTAGTGCTCGAAAGAAGTTAAATCCCATGTTTGTATACCTACTTACCCAATTTCATTGCTACAGTTAACACAGCATTACAGATACATCTTCATAGACAAGTGCATACACAAAATAAAGTGATATTGTCATGAAATTATCAACTAACATGGAAATCAAATTTGCCCCTTTCATCACATGACTTACCTACCGTAAATGCGATGAAGCAAGTTTATCAAACATCCTTATTTATTGACTGATAGACAACCCACATGGGTGGTTGCATCCTTTCACAATTCTTAAAGTTCCTTAGTCTAACGGCACAGTGCAGGTGGGTAGTGTTGGCTTGGAAACTATATGATAAGTGGTGGAGTAACCTAAGTGCCATCCTAGAATCTGTCAATCATGAACTTACTCCTCTCAAAATTTTAATAGAAAACTTCTCTCCTTTGACAGTCCTTAATTCAGATATCTTAGTCCCATTCATGAAACGAGTTTGAGTTCAGGGTCAATGAATTTAGCAGAACTGCTACTCTTGTACAGAATAACACCTATTTGACAAAATCATATAGAAAATATGACAAACCCATTGAATTGCATCCTACATAAGTACTTTGTATGCAGCACATCACACGTACTAGGGCCTACATAAGTACTTTGTATGCAGCACATCACACGTACTAGGGGTTGAGATAACACTAGCCTGAACCAATACGAATATCTGCTGATATTGAGACATACTTGGAAATTTGGCAATTTAAAGAAGTTCAAAATACATTGTTATTAAATGTGGAAATAAAAGAATCACTTCAGTCTACCATATTTCCATATCCAAAAGTTCATGTGATATTAATGTTCTCACATTTGCTTTTTCAGCCATAAAAGTATAGTGTGTACCCTGTAGTATGCTATAATAATTTACTACAAACAAGATTTATGATCTGGTACAAATGACCCTGATTGGCAATCATCAATAATCCAATTCCACTAATGTTTACACCTGCTTGATTAAGTCGTCCTGGGGTGGCACCTATCGTAATTCCTATTGATGGCATGGTCCATGAGTGTAAGACATCTGAGGATGTAGTTAGGATTCGAATATCCATATTAATCGGCAATACTGTCTGGTTATCTACATCTAAAAGTCTGAATGAGTTTGCTATGATTTAATTTGTTGGGGTTATATATGAGTCAAATTCTGCTTTTATAATGTGCCAACTAGAAAGTCTATCAATCAAAAATTCGCATCCCCTTGGTTCACCACTGAAATTAAAAGATTGCTGAACAAAAAGAAAAAATATTATAAATATTTTGTGACAAAAAACATTTCATGGTTTTTGAAATTTGTGTCTATTAGGAAAGCAGTAAAGGAGAAGATAAGAAATGTGAAATTTAATTATTACAATGATTTAAATTTTTGTTTTATGCATGACAAAAATTCATCTTGGAAAAAAGTTAAATCTTCAACATCCAGTGATTCTTGTATCCTGGATCCTGTTAACGGAATTTTAACTGACAAACAAAAAATAGCTGATACATTTTGTGAAATGTTTGAAAAGAATTTTTCTCTTCCTTCAAATGTTAATTATGCAAATAAAGAGTGGTCTACTATGCAAATATTTCCTTCAGTTATTGATGAAAAGGAAATCTTAGATGCTTTTCGTAAACTTAAACCCAGAAGTGATTCTGGCATTCAACGCATTCCTAATTATATTTTCAAGGGGTGCAGTAATTTACTTTCTCTTGTTTTGTGCAGCATCTTCAACAGGTCTCTATCAAGTGGTACATACCCTAAAATGTGGAAATTAGATGGGATTACCTTTAGTGCCAAACAATAGACCCTTTAATTGACATTAATGGCTTTTTAATTCAGTATTGAGGGGTGACGCTATTGTTAATTATCAAGCGCCACGTACCGGGGGTGGAGGAGGAGATGAATCATCGATGACTCATGCACACGTGTGAGTTTGAAATTAATGGTTTTCCATTAATGTACAAAATACACTATTGTGGAGTTAGTTTTTTACCCTAACCTAACTCTATTGTTGTATTTTATATATGCGTTACAGCCGGATATGAATCACAGATGATTTATACAGATGAGGGAGTTTGGATTTAATGGTTTTTCCATTAATGTACAAAATACACTATTATGGAGTTCGTTTTCAGACTATTCTAACACTATTGTTGTCCTTTATATATGTGTTTCAGCCGGATATGAGTCACGGATGATTTATACAGTCGGGGTACTTGAAGTTAATGGTTTTTCCATTAATGTACAAGCCATTTGATGGCGTCAGGCAAGGTTTCCAGGCGTCGATGACGTCATGTGGCGCCGGTGCTGGATTATATTAGCTATAATTAAGGATCTGGATTTACCCGAATTCAACCGGTGCCGATGCGATCGATCGGAGGTATAAGATATTATAACACAATATATGGCGTTAGCCTATGTTCACTTTAAAGGCGAAGAAATTGAACGATATAGCTTATATGAAAACGAAGTATACGGGCAGTATGCATGTTATTAATAATAATTGCTTTTAAAAAGGGGAAGAATACGCTTACAGCAAGAACCTGTTACGTGGTTGCATTCATCGTCACCCGAAACCGCGAGCGATCATTGACGCGTGAGGGGAGAAACGACTCTATTTTTATGTCCCCCTTAGGGGAGCTGAACGGTAGGCAGGTGCCGCCAATTTTTTTACACGCGTGTATTGATTTTCTTTGAGGTTCCCAATTTTATTTTGTGGTAGTAATTTACGCGTTCTTTTTTCTTCCGCCTTTCGTAACATTTAAAGACTATTTGACCTAAGGCGTAAGGAATTTGGCTGAGCTAGGAACAATCAGTTCCAGTATCTACAGGTTAAAGTGGATGCGATCCACTATTAGCCCTTATTACTAGGTTGCGAACCATGGACACTTTGATTATTGACTTATAAACATCGGGATTCACGTAAAATTGACCAGATGTTTTTACTGTTAGGGCCAATATTTTGCATTTTTTGTGTATTTTTACTCAGAAAACGCTATTTGAACGATTCAAGCAAGAGTTTTCATGGCAATTTAGACACACAAACTGTGTTTCTTCAACTTTAGCTGAAGTCTAGGTTTACATAAAGACCCTCCATTGTTATGTTCCCCATCTGTCTTTTTTCCGTACAAGATGTAAAGATAAAATGTTCCGCATGTACGTAACAAGCATTAGTTTTATTTTGAAACGAAAAATGAACAAGTCAAAAGTACATTTCGCTATAAACATAGAAACTATATTTCATGTTCCCCCGGAATGTGAATGTCGGAAGGATACGTATTTTGTAGACAAAATGCATTTTAAGCACCGAATAAAGTCAACAGAGAAAATATTGGCACCTATACTGACTACATCGCATAGGTCAGCCATTTTGTGTTTGCTGTTCAAGCAAGAGAACATAAAATAAACGCTCACGTTGGTACAAAGCGCATTTTACAATGGATTTTCGCTTTGGTCACCCGTTTGCTATGATTGTGTGCGGCCCGTCTCAGAGCGGGAAGACTAAATTTGTGGACAAGTTACTATTTTATAAAAATGAAATGTTTACTCGAGTACTGAAATCGATACTCTGGGCGTATGGTGCTGTTAGACCAAAACTTAAATTGTGTCAAGACACCAATATTCAGTTTGTTGAAGGAATACCCGATATTGCAAATATGGATATTGAATCTCCAGGATTAATTATTATTGACGATCTGATGAACGAGAGTGGAAAAGATTCTTCAGTAGCAGACATTTTTACCAAGTATTCTCACCACAAGAACATGAGTGTTATATTTATTGTACAAAATTTATTTCATAAGGTGCAAAGATGCAGGATATAAGCTTGAACGTGCATTACATTGTGTATTTCAAGAACCCTCCAGATAAGCAACAAATACATTATTTTTCACGACAATTCAAACCTGACGAAAGTAAAAGTGTTTTGCAAGCATTCGAAGATGCAACAGATAAACCTCATAGCTATTTAATGTTCGATATGACACAACAGAGTCCCGAAATATTAAGAATGAGGGCGCATATATTTCCAGACGAACAATTAACTATATATGCGGCAGGAAAGCACGCAAACAAGTCATTTCTGGTGCGTAATTCAGAATGACCTCACAACTGAACCAACACGCTCCAGCGCTCAAAGTTTTGTGCAAATCCAACCCTCAGCTGCGTAAACTATTGTTGCACCGTGCGTCCCCCGATCTAGTACGCGTTCTCGGTCAATGTGCTGCCAATACAATAAAAGGGAATGTTCCACTTTCAAAAGTACAAAAGTCTAAGCTCCAAAACTTTAAAGTCACTCTACGAAAGCTAGCTGCAAAAGAGCACTTCGCTTAAAAAGAAGAAAAAGTTGCTTATACAAAAAGGAGCTGGATTTCTACCTTTTCTTATTGGCCCTATTATCGCAGCCTTAGGAAGTGCCTTGTTTAACAAATGAGTGTAAAAAAAATGATACTGGTACCTGAAGAAGCAGGAGCCGCAATGCAAGCTTCTGCCGCTCGTTCACAAATGCACGAATCGCGGTTAGATTCTGATATTCATGCTATATTGGCAAGGCAAGATTATAGTGAACCCCAAAAATGGAAATTATACCAACAGGCTCTTCGAAGATACTTACAACATACGAGTCCCAGTCAGATATATTTACCCGTGATAGAAGAACAAGAAATACGAGTAGATACAGAGCGACAAGAACCTCCACAAACTGTCACACTCAAAGAAGAAATTATTGCTTCAGTGCCTAAAACACTCCAGAAAAAGACAGAATTGTTATTGAAAAGATTGCTTGCTTCTCGGAACATAAGCTGGGATTCTCAAGGAACAGTCACCATGCATGGGAAATTATATCAAAATTCCAATAAAGTCGATTTGATTAACGAAGTTGTACGTCCACGTAAAAAAAGCAGGGAACCAATAGGAAAAGATCAGTATGAGCGCATTCTTCACTCTTTAAACATCTCTCGCGAATATATTGTTACACGCACGCCTCCACCCCCTTTAAGAAAAAGGAAACCTGAATTGATTTGGGAAGACTTGTAACATGGATCTGAAAACTTTTTACTATACTTATAAACTTCCTACTTCTTTTTCTAATAGTGAAAAAATATCTAAGGCTTCAACACAATCTAGAACTCAAATTCAGAACTGGTTGTCAGAACAGGATGCGTATACTTTACATGTTCCTACTCGTAAAATTTTCCCTCCTAAACGTTACGAAGCTACGGCTCCTCTTGAACTTGTTCAAATGGATTTAGCTGATTAGCAAAATATCGCTCGATTTAACGACAGTTTTAGATACATTCTTTGTGCAATTGATGTGTTTTCAAGACAAGCGTACTGTGTCCCAGTAAAAAACAAATCAGGCGAGGTTATGGCAAAGGCTATCACAAAGATTATAAATTTGTTGGAATATCCTCCCGTGTATTGTCAGACAGACAAAGGCAGAGAGTTTTACAACGCTCATGTGAAGAAAGTGTTTCACAAATATAATGTGCAACATTACAGTGTTAATTCTGAAATGAAAGCAGCCGTGGTCGAAAGATTTATACGTACTATGAAATCAAAATTGTATAAGCATTTCACTGCAAATAATACCTACAAATATATTGATATTCTAGCTAAAATTGTTACATCCTACAATCATTCTTACCATAGATCCATAAAAATGGCGCCTGCAGAAGTAAATTTTGATAATGCTTTACAAGTGTGGTCTCGCTCGCGCGTTAAACCAAAAGAAAATATCAAATTTAAATTTAATATTGGTAATTATGTAAGAATAAGTAAAAACAAGCTCAAATTCGAAAAAGGTTATTTGCCTAATTGGACACAGGAAATTTTTGTCGTTGACAAACAAATAAGCACTGTTCCCCCAACGTATAGAATCAAAGATTGGAACGGAGAAATTATAGAAGATATTTTACGAACCTGAATTACAGAAAATTAACTTGGATCCAAATAGACCTTTTATTATTGAAAAAATATTGAAACGAAAAGGAAATAAGGCATTTGTACATTGGCTGGGGTATCCCAGAGCCATGAGATCATGGGTATTTATTTCTGATATTACTCAAGTTTAGGTTAGTTGACACTATGGCACGAGACGATTTCTATCTTACTTTACCCTCCAATGCAAGTTTAGACTTGTTTCCAGACAGCACAATTGCTCACTTTCGTACAAAGTTGAGTGAGTCATTCGAATTGGATCAAAAGTGGGTCGTTGCTGTATCTGAAGTACATATGACATGTAGTTTCTATAATATAGCTGGAGATAACAATATTATTACATATGAATATAAAACTAAAAACAGAGACGAAGTGTTTTACAGTGAAAGTGTGGTCCGAGAAGGATTTTATTGCAATATTTCTTTGTTGCTTTCGAATATTCCTCCTCCAAAACGAAAAGTGCTTGCTCAACATGTAACTTTAGGATACGATGCTCATAAACAGACAATTTACGTGCAAACAACTTTGGAACATGATGAAAGCATGAAAGTACTTTTGTCGCCTTCCTTGGTTCCAGTGTTTGGTTATTCGTTATCTGTTCCAGAGAAAAAGGAACTTATACATTCTGATATGGGATCAGGGATAGTACGAACCTGTTCCACGTATCCATGCAACATGGATTTTCATATTCCACACGAGATTCACATTTGTTCAAATATTGTGAAATCTCAACCAAATATCGGCCCCGTGATAAGATCATTCAGCACTGTAGACTATGAATATGGAGCAAAGAAAAGTTATATTTTCGAACCACGACAATACATAAAAGTTGAAAAACAATATATTGAAACAATTGAAATACTATTAAAATCAGAGCACGGCACCCCACTCCCATTTCAGTTTGGAGCGTCGAGCGTAACATTACATTTTAAAAAAGCGGAACAATGATCGCTGAAGGCAGTGACAATGAATATTACGTCACTTTGGTTTCAAATGCGTCCAAGAAACTCTTCACAAACAATACAGCTTCTCATTTTAGTACCAAACTTGCATATCCAATCAACTTAAATTCTGGAGAATGGGTTGTAGGGCTCTGTGAAGTCCACTTTACTAATAGTCTTTACAATGTTATGAAAGGGGAAAATGAGATTGCATGGACAGTTCAAAACTCACAGCCAGGTCAGGCAAATAGGCAGAGTGGAGAAAAGGTGGTGACCCGTGGATATTATCCCACTGTAGACTCTGTGTTACAAGTTTTGAATGAAAATCACATAGGAGAAGGGCTTTTTCGTTTCAGGTGCAATTACTCTGCAAACTCTGTCGAAGGAAACTACGATTTTCAATTATCCACACTCAAATTTTCGCCCATCTTAGCATTACAGTTGGGCTTTGAACCAGATAGGAATATTGTGAAGCAATCACAAGCTTCGAAACAACCAAATTTAAGTATTGGCGTTCCTCAACAAATTATGGTGTACAGCGACATAGTAAGTCACCAGATGGTAGGAGATACTAAAGCTCCACTTTTCAGAATGTTTACAATACCTTCTGTTCCGTATGGACGTTCACAAAGTACTATTTTCAATCCTGTTCATTATTTATCAGCATCAAAGCATTATTTCGACACCATTGAAATCCTTTTAAGGGACAATGCTGGACGTAAACCTTCATTTGCATTTGGGGAGTTGACCGTTAAACTTCATTTTAAGAGTAAATGAAATACGACAGAGGCGAACTGTACCGCAATTACTATCTCGAGCAGGCCGGTTCGGGACTCCCATATTACTCAGGTCCACCCTTTCAAAGGGGACACGGGATAGGATCTATCTTCAAGGGGCTGTTCCGTCTGGCTATACCATTGCTCAAACAAGGCGCTAAAAGTTTAGGAAAACAAGCACTGACAACTGGGATGCAAGTAGTTGGGGATGTGCTGGAAAATAAGCCGGTAAAGCATTCAATTAGAACTCGGTTAGGCGAAGCAGGAGAAACATTGAGAGGCAAGGCAGAACAGAAAGTTTCTCAACTTCTCTCTGGTAGCGGAAAAAGAAAACGGAAGGTTGCAACTATAAAATTTGGCATCCCTCTAGTACCTTCTTAGTCGAAAAAGAGAAGGCGTAGGGGAAACAGAGATATATGTTTTCGATAGCTAACCACCATGTCGTTCTTACATCCTGGCTCCTGTGATTGTACAAACTCAGAACTTGATTTGTTCACGCTTCCACAGACTCAGACAAGTATAGAGAATTCAGCATTAGTTGAATATCGCCCACTTTCAACGCTAACTTCAGATTCTCCAATCGAATTTTCAGTAGTTGGGGGCGGCGATGAATATTTGGACCCTTCGCACGTTTATTTGTATGTGAGATGTAAAATTACTAAACTGGATGGATCAAATTTGGCTCCAGATAACTTGGTTTCCCCCGTGAACAATTTTCTACATTCACTCTTTTCTCAAGTTGACGTAATGTTGAACGACAAATTGATTTCATCCTCTTCTGGATCATATGCCTACCGTGCTTACATTGAAACTTTATTGAATTACTCGAACGAAGCTAAAAAATCACACCTCACTGCCTCTCTCTGGTATCGCGATACTCCTGGAAAACTAGAAAATCTAACAGAAAACAAAGGAATTGAGAAACGCATGTCTTTTGCAACAGGTAGCCGTAGTTTCGAAATGTATGGTCGCCTTCATACAGATATTACCTCTCAACCCCACCTTCTATTGAACAAAGTGTCTATGCGAGTTAAATTGCACAGAACAAGCGATGCGTTTGCTTTAATAACCAGTGGGAATTCAGAATATCGAGTTCAGTTGCAAGATGTCTCCTTATTTGTTCGCCGTGTGTCAATTAGCCCTCATGTAGGCTTAGCGCACAGTGAAGCCATTGAAAAAGCAACAGCAAAGTACCCTATAACACGAGTAGAAGTAAAATCAATCACACTGCCTCAAAATATCACTTCCTACAATCTGGATAACATCTTTTTAGGTACAGTGCCTAAACGTATCATAGTAGGATTCGTATCGAATAGCTCTTTCAATGGTAGATTTGACTCTAACCCTTTAACTTTCAGCATTTCAATCTTAGTTCGCTTCAGTTTCAAATTGGAAATAAGTCTATCCCAAGTCAGCCTCTGGCACTCAATTTTAGTGACAAAAATATCGTTCAAGCATATTACTCATTATTCTCTGGTACTTCTCTTTATTTTTCTGATAGTGGGAACGGTATATCGCGTGAGGACTACGATAATGGGTTTGCCCTGTATGCCTTTATTCTTTCACCAACCATGGAAATTGATTCCACCTGGGACTTAATTCGCGACAATAGTTTGACATTAAAGGTGTCTTTTGCTTCGCCACTCCCCTCCTCAGTCACTTGTGTTATTTATGGAGAATTTGATTCGCTGGTACAAATTGACAAGAACCGCGCCACATATACTGATTATAGCAAATAAGCCTTCAGTTGAGTGACTGTCAGCTACAAAGTAGGATCACAATATGAGAGCCGTTATCGATTTTATAGGATTTCGAGATAATCATGGAAAATATATTCCAAAAGAAATAGCTGTTGTGGATCCAGATTCTAACTGTTTCCAATCATGGGTATTTAAACCACCGTGCGCATGGGATGATCTCGATATCAGAATACAAAATGAAAATTTATGGGAAACTCAAAATGTGCACGGCCTCTCTTGGCAAGCTGGAGAAGTGAATTTTACCAATATGTCCACTATTTTATCCCGCTGTACCGAAAATGCCTCAGCCATTTATTCCTTTCGCGCAGAAAAGTGCCATTTCCTTTCTACCTTACTTCAACGCACTGTGATTAACTTGGAGCAGCTTGGATGCCCTAAATCAGCTCTACTAAGTTTCCCTGCCTATACCTGCTGTGAGAAGAACCACCGCCTGAAAAAAATAGCTTGCGCTCTGAGAAACGCTCACCTGTACGGTCAGTTTCTACACCACTACAGTTTCATTCAGCACGTTGTACCTGCATGTGCCTCAACCCAAGACGAGAACAACTCGACATCAGACTGCAAAGAAGGCAGCATCTCGTCGTCAGACGAGAACTTATATTCATTGAATTCGGCTGTAAAATGGATACCATAAGCATTGCCATGACAGTACATCAAGACAGTGTTCTATCTGAAAGCTTCGTTGGAGTGTTTGCAGACAATACGTTACCGAAAAATATCAAGCTTCCAGCTTCCCTGATTATCAAAAAAAAAAATTATTTGAAAAAGAATGACTGCATAGTGAGAAAAAAATTACAAATGCATTTTCTTGACTTTATCAACAGTGTGTTTGCAGAGAGCACCTAATCAGGGCACAGAGCTTTGTAGTAGATGGAGGTTCACTAGCCTCAGAGTACTTGGGTAAAATGTGAACATGGATAGCAGAATTTTGAGTGGACAGTAAAAAAAAAAAAAAAGTCAGCCTGGATATCACACTTGTGATGAAATTATATTAGATAAAAAAAGCGTTAGTGTAACGCTACTTTGTAGTAGAATAGTATTCTCTGATATGTAACAATTGAAAAAGCTTGATGTATTACATAATTTGTAGTAGACTAGTTTGTGAAAATAAAAATTTCGTGTGTAGAAACCAATTCTTTCATTTATAAAAAGGTATTGAGTTACTAAAAAAGGTACTTGAAAAGTAAATAAACCATCACAGTATTAAAAATAAACCTAAACTTCAGCTAAAGTTGAAGAAACACAGTTTGTGTGTCTAAATTCCCATGAAAACTCTTGCTTGAATCGTTCAAATAGCGTTTTCTGAGTAAAAATACACAAAAAATGCGAAATATTGGCCCTAACAGTAAAAACATCTGGTCAATTTTACGTGAATCCCGATGTTTATAAGTCCATAATCAAAGGGTCCGTGGTTCGCAACCTAGAAATAAGGTCTAATAGTGGATCGCATCCACTTTAACCTGTAGATACTGGAACTGATTGTTCCTAGTTCAGCCAAATTCCTTACGCCTTAGGTCAAGTAGTCTTTGCAATGTTACGAAAGGCGGAAGATAAAAGAACGCGTAAATTACTTCCACAAAATAAAATTGGGAACCTCAAAGAAAATCAATACACGCCTGTTGTAACGTAACGTATGGGTCAAATATGATTGTGAAGAGTAATTAACTGGAAACGGCTGCACGGCAATCACAATCCCAAAGGAAAATTAAGACCCACGTCTCACTTTACAAGTCGTATTTTTGTGTCGTACTTCCTGCACAGCGCTGCAGGAGTTTACGGGCAGCACGCGCAAGAAGCACGAGACAAAAGCCCTGAAATAAATGAAACTTGTATGTTGCACAACCATACACAAAGGTTTCAAAAGGGGTCCGACAGTGAATAGCTAAACGTGCCTTCTCCACTGTGATCAAGGTTCAATAGGGTATTCTCACAACGTGGTCTCCTTTCTCCTCACCTAACTATTACAAACCACTACTTCGAATATCCGTACTTTACGTTAACTTCAGGTTGGCTTACGACCACTTTCGGCCGTACGGGTATTACTGTATAGAATATCACAAACAAAAATAAGTTACCCCCACAATTCAATTAACAAATAGATATATTCATGGTTCCAATTAGTTACATTCTCGTGAGTACAAGCAATCCCAAAACATAATATAGTCGGGATCAATTTTAATAAACAACATGTATGTATTAACAAGAGTCCGCGCGACCAGCGCGCTATTTTACCTCTTTGTCTAATTTCTCATTTAACTTCAACAAACCTTGCGTAAGTCTAAATGTACAGACCCGCTTAACGACAATCTTATTTCCTTATTGCCTGACGCAATGGTACAATATACATACAAAGATTATTCCCCCAATAATAATAATAATAATAACGGGCATTGCATGTTTAGCAAAATAACCCCATTTATCATAATCAATTAAGAAAAATGCCTTCTTTTATTTTTGTTTTGTTTCTCCCGCTGTATTTTGTTTTAGTCTGTTTCTTAGAGCATCGTTAGTGCTACCGAAATATGGAGAGGTATGCTATTGGACTACATGAAAGGCAAACAAAGGGAAAACAGTGGTAATGATGGTTGTATACGTCCTTTATGCCAAGTAAGAGCGCGTGCACATTTAACGTCGCTAAAGCAAGTTTTGAGCAATCGAGAACGATAACTTTCACTGCCAGGTTTAATGCACTACCTGCGCATGCAGTATTTTTACGGAAACATTCATTGACTAGTTCCCCGCACTGTACATAGCACTCGTCAATATCACTTTATAAAAATCACGTTCACGTAATTAGACCAAGTTCACGCGTGCGTTATGCACCTTTTCTTTCTTTCGCACCTACCAACCCGTACTTAGTAATATGTACATTGGTTTCTGACACTGTCAAAAATGTTCGCCGCGAAAACAAGGGGGAAAGGGGGGGAGAGCAAAAGAATCAAGGAGAAGCTATAGTTTTTCTCGTAGTTTCACTTATTTAAAAGTTCTGGGAAAACAAAAAATGAGTTCTCGAAATTCAGCAGTGAACGCCCAGGAATCAAAGGTTACCATATTCCCATATCACGGTCAAGAGTTGTTTTTGTACGTACCTCACTACTAATGTTCAATGCACCTAGAAATGCAACGCCCTCCTTCCACTTGGACCACAATACTCATTTAACTGGCTTCTCCCATTTAGCGTTGGTGTGGCAGGCTTCTCTCCAAGAGGCAGTGGTCAGGTACTATCTCTTGCCGGCGAGGATTAGATGTCGTGCACAAGAACAGGCAAGAGCCGTTCGCGGCGGGCGTGCGAGGTATAGAGCGAGAGACGAACTGGTTGCCCGGTGCTGCAGGATTTTCGAGCAAACCTATGCGGCAGAAATCACCGCTAGAGGCAGCACCTGAGAGCTATCGTGAGGCGGAACGCCCTCCGATGGCTAAAAATTGAAGTTTACTTTTCTTCGATTTTTAAATATGTAAAGGTTTGTAAATACTAAAGTAAGGTAAACGTTACAGTGTAAAAAAATTGGCGGCACCTGCCTACCGTTCAGCTCCCGTAAGGTGGACATAATAATAGAGTCGTTTCTCCCCTCACGCGTCAATGATCGCTCGCAGTTTGGGGTGACGATGAATGCAACCACGTAACAGGTTCTTGCTGTAAGCGTATTCTTCCCTTTTTAAAAGCAATTATTATTAATAACATGCATACTGCCCGTATACTTCGTTTTCATATAGGCTACATCGTTCAATTTCTTCGCCTTTAAAGCGAACATAGGCTAACGCCATATATTGTGTTATAATATCTTATACCTCTGAGACTGTCCTATTCTCAAACTGTCATGTTCAAAGTTAGTATTATTTATGTTATTTATGTTGTTTTTAACTTATGCATGTTTGTTTTATAGATATATTGTTATAATCATATTATCACGCTGTATAAAATACAAGAAATGAAATTGATGTAACCATAGCAATGAGAAATAATAAGTACTAAAATGGTGATGGAAGTAGTGACATTTTCTGCGCCTGTATTGTATTTATTTTAATTATAACGGTTATCGTTAATTACGCAATTTTATTTGCATTGATAATCGTTCTGTAAGTTTAAGCGCAGCGACAGTTATCAAGAGTGGCGACCCAGAAGTCAGGATTGTTCAAAAAGTGTGGAATCTTCTGATAGTGGTAAGAATGTCTGTTGTAATGGAACAGAATTTTTGTCATATGCTGAAGTAAGACTTACGTCACAATCTTCAGTGTGCTTGTATAACGTAACTTCTTAAGTGAATCGTCATATGTGTGAAGATCACAATGGCTGATAAGTTAAAGCAAAGTAAATCTAAATCGTCGCGTAAAGAAACAAACATTCAGGCTAATACAATGACTACTTACTTTGATGTTGGTAATCCCGTAGTTGCTTCCAGTAATGCAAATACTACAGAACATGATGTTTGTTCTACAAAACCCGACAAATTATCTTGTTGTAATGATCCTGGCAATGATTTGAGGTATGTTCAGTGTACACAGTGCTCGCCATGGCATCACATATCTTGTCTCAAACTTACAGTCACTCACTGGACAATTTATTCGACTACACTAGAAAATTATTATTGTAAAGGTTGCAAACCAGATTATGATCCTTTTAGTTTGCCAGCTTATCTAGAAACTCTTAACCCGAATTTTGGTGATTTGTTAAGTACTGTTAAGAGTATTCAGTTGCTAATGGTCGCTTCTAATGAAGACCTCAAGACGAAACTAGAACAGTCTAATGCTGAAATGAAATCGCAGTTAGAACAGTCTATGAAATCGCAGTTAGAACAGTCTAATGCTGAAATGAAATCGCAGTTAGAACAGTCTATGAAATCGCAGTTAGAACAGTCTAATGCTGAAATGAAATCGCAGTTAGAACAGTCTAATGCTGAAATGAAATCGCAGTTAGAACAGTCTAATGCTGAAATGAAATCTCAGTTAGAAAATTCTATGAAATCACAGTTAGAACAGTCTAATGCTGAAATGAAATTGCAGTTAGAACAGTCTAATGAAGAACTAAAAACCCGAATGGATCTTGCTAACCAAGATATGAAATTACAGTTACAGCAATCTAATCAAGAATTTGCAGAGTTTAATGAGAATATTAAGTCTCAGTTTGAACAATTGGAATTGGATATTTATAGTAACATAACTTCAAAATTTGAATTGGTTCATCAAGAAATTAATACTGTTAATCAAAGATTAGACAACTTGACTTCCGATGTTAAAACACAACTTGATTCAATAGCTTCTGAATGTGTCAAGAAAAATGAACATTTGGGAAGTATTTTAAATAGCAATATTTCTCAAATCCGAACAGAACAAGACGTTCAAGGACAACAAATTTTAATAAATAAAGATTTGATTAGTTAATACGATAAATCTATTACAGTATGTTCATCCAAAATAACTGATATTAATAATAGATTATCATCGTTGGAAGTTGCTGGTAAGGAAAATGTACATTTTGGAACGTATCTTATTGATTGTAATAACAGGTTTCAACATATAGAATCTCGTATTGATGTTTTGCAAACTAATTATGCAAATTTTCAATGCAACACAAAGGGAAATTTGAAACCTCCCCTTGCACAAAATAGTTCTCAAACTAAGACATCACGTGAAAGGGATAGAAATGCAGTTAACTTGGGGGTGACTAATTCATCTACTTATTCATCTGATGAATCTTTAACAACCCATGTGAAAACAACGTTCGATGAAACGCATGTTCGAAATCGTGTTCGCTGGAAACGAAACAAAAGATTTATTCCAACCTGCAATGAGGAACATTATCGAAATAATATGTCACCTAATAGTGTACAGTTTAAGGATACAAGTAATTATGCGATTAACAACATGCAGACAACTTCTAGATTGAATTCTACCGTTACAAATATTGACAAACGTTCCAATGTTTAACAATGTTGTTCTGCTGATGGTGAAAATAGTTACATAAATCAAATGTTTACATACTCGCAAGAACCTAACCTCCCTGCCGTTCATCATAGTAATGTCCCTGGTGAAACGTGTGGGTTTCGTCATATTTCTTCCTTGCAGAATGAAGCTTGCAGACCATGGTTTCAAGGTGAAAGGCGTAATGCAAATTTAATGACTGGCACAAGTTGTCCAAATGCTGTAATTGGTGTTAATGAGTCAAATACAAATAACAATTACTGTGATAATCCACAAAGTCAGTTTGATCGTTGTATTTCTCCAACGTCTTTACCTGTAATTACTGTTGGGGATAGAGGAAACAGATATGTAAAGATAAATGAACTGCCTCATTTACCCAAATTTTCTGGGAAAATAGAAGACCAATCGGCTCGAGAATATCTAGAACATCTTAATTCTATGCTTGATCTTATGGGCATTCCAATTAACAAAAGGCTACAGAGTATTCAGTGGTGTTTCACCAACAGAGCTGCGTACTGGTATAGAACTCACAAACGTATGTTTTCTTCATGTGATCATTTTCATAGGGAATTTTTGAAACAATTTGCAAGTCCGGAAATACTACAGTCTCAGTTATCAGTATTAAGGAACAGGGTGTATGATCTTACAGTCCATGGTGATTTAGAAAGCTTTGCGTTGAAAACATATTCAAATTATTGCAATTTAGTTGAGAATCCAAACGAATTGGATGTTATTCAATTAGTTATTAGCCAGTTACCAAATAATATAGCTAATAACATAACTTGTCATGAGATACGTTCTATGGACCAGTTAACAACTATGTTAAGGAAATTAGATGTTGTCCGAACTAGTAGAAGAGGACTTATTTTCCTACTGGAAGAAACCGATAATAGTAGTAAGGTTAAACCCAACAAGAATCCTGACAGTATGAAATCAAAATTTAGTGTCAAGCAAATTAATGTTAAACACACCAAAAACACTTGCTCATCTTCTACTCAGACTTCGTCGATGGATGCTCAAGTACCTTTTACTAATGAATTTGGCAATGCTAATTCAAGATATGGACAGTTTAGAGGTAGCAATTGTAGTTTTAGAGGACGTAGAAATAATCGTGGCTATTCAGGATTTACATATAATAACAGAAATAATTTCAGATTCCAAAGAAATAATGCATACTCTGGTATTTCTGGTGACATTACAAATAGGAATTATAATCAGGATGCTATAACTTCTCAGTTACCTAACAGTAGTCAGAATGGAAGGATTTTCTACAATAGGCAAGCGCAGTATACAAGTGAGCCTGCTCTCGCTCCTACTTACAGTCAACCTGTCAATGTGACTTCATTACAACCACAAGATGCATCTACAACTTCTGGAATATCAAATTCTCCTTCTGGAAATGTATCAAGGACCTTTACACGACAATCTGGTATTGGAACATCTTACCAATCAACAACAAATTTAAATTAAAGGAGCGGATGGAAGTGCCTTGTTCACTCTGCTTTCTTTCAGAGAGGCCAAATTTGAACAAACGAAATTCATTTCAAACACAGGAAATTATGAATGTACGTGATGATAAAGACTTAATATCGGAACCACTACAAGTGATTTTTTTATTGGAATGGTTTGAAGAAGAACCTGAGTGGACTGTTAGTGATTATGATATTCCGGTTCCATTAACTGAAGTTCCAGTTATTCATGGAATTATTTGTCAAATACCTGTAGTTTGTATTATAGATTCTGGAAGTCAGGCAAATGTTCTAAATTTTGACGTTTGGTGTAAACTATCGTCTTTGATTGGCAACATTAAAGTGGATAATGTGGAAGATGTAAAACTCACCGGTTTCGCTGGATCCAAGAAGTGTAAAGTTGTTGGCAGTAAAATTATTAACCTGCAGATAAAGCACGAATACTTTTCTATGGAATTTTTTGTTCTTAAAGAGTTGAATGCCGATGTCATTTTAGGAGTTCCATTTTTGAGGAAATATAAAGCTGTAATTGATTTTAAAGAAGGGAATATAAGTTTGCCAAATGATAAAGGAAAGGAAATTTCCTCTGTTTTAACTCGGTAATGTTCTTCTACAGAAGATTTGAAGTATTGTACAAAGTCTAACTTTTGTTCTGAAGATACATTAAATGATAATGAAAGTTATTCATGTAGATTGTTACGTGATGCGTCAACTTTGAATGATGATGTAGAATATATGCCAGCTAAGAAGTCAATTTATGAGTCTGTTTTTAGAAATGATAATTTAGACAATTTGCAGAAAGCTGATTTATTCAAACTTCTGTCGTATTATCACGTACAATTTTCAGATAAACCTAGAAAAGCAATTGTTGAACCTTACAAGATTCAATTAGATACTGTAACACCTATTACAAGCACACCTTATCCCATACCAATATCAAGGAGACTACCTTTAGAAGAAGAGCTTTCCAAGTGGGAGAAATGGGGAATTATTTACCAAGATTCTTCACCATATCTTAACCCTCTACATATAGTGCCAAAGCAAGGAGGTCTTTGGAGACCTGTGTTCGATTTTAGGAAACTTAATCAACATGTTATATCTCCACAAGTGAGAGTAGAAGCAATAAACGAAATGTTACAGAGGTTCCTAGGATGTGTTTACTTTTCTTCAATTGATTTATCATGCGGTTATTTTCAAATACCGTTGACTGAAGATTCATATCCTTACACAGCTTTTTCTTATAGAGGCAGACAATATCTTTTCCGCTATCTTCCGTTTGGGATTCGATCAGCAGTCTCAGTGTTCCAGGACAGGATGAATAAAATATTCTCCACCGATTGCAGAAATTTTGTTGTTTGTTATTTGGATGATATTCTAATTTTCAGCAAAGATTGGTCTCAACATATGCAACATTTAGAACTAGTTTTACAAAAGATAAAGGGTGTCAATATGTCTATTAAATTTTCCAAATGTAAGTTTGCTTACAAAGAAATCTGCTTCCTTGGACACATAGTGTCCGGTGATAAAATTATGGTATATCCTGCAAAGAATTCAGCAATTATTAATTTTCCAATTCCAACAAACGAACGCTCCTTGAGAAGGTTCTTAGGATTAGCTAATTGGAGGCGAAAGTTTATTGAAGGATTTGAGGAAATGGCACAGCCTTTGTATGATCTGTTGAAAAAGGAATCAAAATGGCAATGGAATGATGTTCATGCTTCAGTTTTTGAAAACCTCCGCAAGTCACTGATATCTCCAAAGGCTTTGTATCAACCAGATTTCACGAAGCCTTTCAATGTCAACACAGACGGTTCGAAGAAAGGAATAGGAGCTGTTCTATGGCAAGACTCAACTGAAAATTCTGAAGAAGGACCACGTATAATTCAATACGTTAGCAGATCTCTTAAAGGCAATGAGTTATCATACAATACTCACGAGATTGAATGCTTAGCGATATTATTTGCTTTTGAAAAATTCTACATTTACATAGCTGGAACTAAGGTGAAATTGTTTACCGATCACCAATCTTTATCTTGGCTAGAATCTACTAAAACTTTGAATCCACGATTAAATCGTTGGAGTTTGAAATTACAAATGTTTGATTATAATGTATATCACGTGCCGGGAAAATCTAATGAAGCTGCAGATGCTTTAAGCAGATATCCTGATTTAAGTACAGGTTTTCCAACTCTATCGGAACTATATGTAAATAACATAAGTGTTGATTTTCTTGACGAAGATAGTGTAACATTTTGGCAAGAAAGTCAAAATTCGGATTCCTATTGCAGTGCCATTGTACAAAAGTTGCAAAATGGGAATTTGTCAAAGAATATAAAAAGGCAATATTCGATTCAAGATAATATATTATTCCTGAAACATTTGAAAGAGGACAAGTGGAAACTTGTAGTACCTATTATTGTTATACCCAAAATTCTTCATAAATTACATGACTTACAAGGTCATTTTGGATACTATAAACTATTTAATAAGTGCAGAAGTTTATATTATTGGCCTAAAATGAAAGTTAGTATCAAGCAGTATTTGAACGACTGTCTAACATGCGCAAAAACTAAACAAGCTCACACAAAAATTAGTAAGGATGAATTGCATGTATATTCTACTACTCCACATGATATGTTATCAATAGATCTTGGACCGTTACCCAAATCACAAGGATATAGTTACATATTAACAATAGTTGACACGATGTCCAAATTTTTAATGGCTTATCCGTTAAGGAAGGCAACGTCACGTGAAATAATTAACAAATTCAAGCTCCAGTATTTTTACCACTATCCAGCATGTAAGGTAATATTATCAGATAACGGTTCCCAATTTAAAATCACAAGAGTGGAAGTTATGTATGGATGACTGTAACATAAAACATATCACCACGTCAGTTTATTCGCCTTTCGCAAATCCTGTGGAAAGGTACAACAAAGAGTTAATACGATTGTTACGATTATATACTTCGCAAAATCATGAGGACTGGGTAAAATATTTGAATCATGTAACAGGACTTCTTAATAATTCCGTTTCGGAAATAACAAGTTTCACACCTAGTGAACTTTTCCTTCATCACGAATTAAAGGATTCAATTATCAATCAAATTAACTGGCCAGATGATTTAAAGTTTGTACCCTGGAAACATAAGTATTTTATCGCCAAAGCACGTATTAAGGAAAATATAAGTCCAAACCTATTGAGTGTGATGCAAATAAATTAAAGATAGTCCCAGGTGATATTGTTTCAGTGAAAAATCATGAACATAGTAGTGCAGTTAACAAGAAAATTCATAAGTTTATGGAATTATGGCTTGGACCCTATATAGTTGATTCTGTGAAAAACAATTATACAATTTTGATGTCTATGGACGGAAAGAAGATAACAACAAAACAGAACTTGTCAAATATCAAGAAATTTAATTGTTCTGATGAGAAAAAAGAAGAATTGCTTAAACTAATGTAATTGTCATGAAGTGATGCATAAGTAGCTGTAAATTCGAACACTAAGATGACATTTTCAGAACTATAGTGAAAAGAGTATTGGAAATTTGTGAATTGGTACATTATGTCAAGTGAACTTTCTCATTATCCTGACGAGTGTATATTAAAAGTAGGACTCAAATCTTATATATTATGTTAAAAAAATGTTATGTTCATGCGTGTTTGTTTTATAGATATATTGTTATAATCATCTTATCATGCTGTATAAAATACAAGAAATGAAATTGATGTAACCATAGCAATGAGAAATAATAAGTACTAAAATGGTGATGGAAGTAGTGAGATTTTCTGCGCCTGTATTGTATTTATTTTAATTATAACGGTTATCGTTAATTACGCAATTTTATTTGCATTGATAATCGTTCTGTAAGTTTAAGCGCAGCGACGGTTATCACCTCCGATCGATCGCATCGGTACCGGTTGAATTCGGGTAAATCCAGATCCTTAATTATAGCTAATATAATCCAGCACTGGCGCCACATGACATGATCGACGCCTCGAAACCTTGCCTGACGCCATCAAATGGCTTGTACATTAATGGAAAAACCATTAACTTCAAGTACCCCGACTGTATAAATCATCCGTGACTCATATCCGGATGAAACACATATATAAAGTACAACAATAGTGTTAGAATAGTCTGAAAACGAACTCCATAATAGTGTATTTTGTACATTAATGGAAAAACCATTAAATCCAAACTCCCTCATCTGTATAAAACATCTGTGACTCATATCTGGCTGTAACGCATATATAAAATACAACAATAGAGTTAAGTTAGGGTAAAAAACGAACTCCACAATAGTGTATTTTGTACATTAATGGAAAACCATTAATTCCAAACTCCCACGTGTGCATAAAGCACTCATGACTCATATCCGGCAGAAACGCATATGTAAAATACAACAATAGGGTTAGGTTAGGGTAAAAACGGAATACATAATAGTATCTTTTGTGCACTAATGGAAAACCATTAATTTCAAACTCATACGTGTGCATGAGTCATCGATGACTCATCTCCTCCTCCACCCCCGGCACGTGGCGCTTGATTAATTAACAATAGCGTCACCCCTCGATACTGAATTAAAAAGCCATTAATGTCAATTGAAGGGTCTATTGTTTGGCACTAAAGGTAATCCCATCTACTGTGGAAAGAAGTAACAATTATTCCTATCCCAAAAGCGAGAGGAAACACTGAGGTATCTAATTTTAGACCTATTTCAATTATTAATATTTTTAGTAACTTGTTTGAACAAATTGTTTTCAAATCACTCTATTTTAATTTTAAGAATAAGATTAGTATCAACCAACATGGATTTATGGCTGGGAGATCAATAAGTACAAATCATTCAGTATTCTTAACTGACATCTCTCAGGCTTTTAGCAATAGACACCAATTAGATGCTATTTACCTAGATCTGTCTAAGGCTTTTGATTCTGTGAACCATAAACTTATTCAAAATGCTCTTTCCAAACCTAGTTTTATCAACAAAGGTGTACCTCAGGGGTCTCCCCTGGGTCCCCTTTTGTTTATTTTATTTCTAAATGATATAGAAGATGTTGTAAAGTATTCGAAATGTCTTTTTTATGCTGATGACTTTAAGCTGTATGCAGAGATTAATGATGTAAATGACCATTATAAACTATAAACCGACATTAATGCAATTAAGAAGTGGTTAGATAATAATCAACTCTCTATCAACTTGTCTAAGTCAGTTGCAATGACATTCTCACGCAAGAGACAGCATTCCTGCTACAATTATAACAGACAATGAATCTTAGTCTTGTAGAAGATGTTAAGGATCTTGGGGTTTTTCTTGACAGGAAACTTAGCTTTAAGGTGCATCTTAATCATATGGTGTCAACAAGTAGAAAACTGACAGGTTGGGTCATAAACAAATGGCAAGGTCTGAACAACCTCCACCTTCTCTTAGTTATGTACATGGCATTTGTCAGACCCATTCTGGAATTTAGTTCTTTGACATGGAATTTTTCCTGTGGTGTTGGAAAATGTGACATCATTGAGAATATACAAAAGAAATTCCTTTCCTATTTATATTTTAGATTTAAACTGTTTAAATTTTATAGTTATGACAACCTATTGAACAAGTTAAAAGTTGAATACCTTTCAGCTAGAAGAAACAGAAATGATATAAAATTCATTGAGAAAATTTTAGAAAGTTACTACTCTGTCCCTACGCTTTTATTGAGAATATCTATATGAGCTACACCATATCGAGTAAGTACTGAAGGTTCGTTATTGACAACATCGACAGATTATAAATATAATGAGTTTTTAAACTCCATAGTTAGTAGTAATAATGATTTCCAACGAGCCTAAAGATCAATTTTATTTTAATCATTCATCAGGCCTATTTTAATGACTTATCATGTATTAACTAACTAACTAACTCTCTAGCCTTCTTAAACCCGAAGGTTCATGGCTGCAGCAACACAGGCTTTCCATCTGTCCCTATCTTGAGCAAGATCTATATACTCTTTTCCATCCCTACCGATTTCCTTTAGGTCCATCTCAACGTTGTCCCTCCATCCTCGTCTTGGCCTTCCTACAGGTCTCTTACCATCAGGTTTCCCAACAAGAATCCTGTAAACTCCTCTTTCCTCTCCCATTCGTGCCACATGGCCTGCCCACCTAAGTCTTCTTGATTTAATTATTCTAATAATATCTGGACATGAATACAAATTATGAAATTATGTAGTTCTAAATTATGTAACCGTCTCCACTCACCTGTCTCCTCATCCCTTTTAGGTCCAAATATTTTCCTAAGGATCTTATTTTCAAATACTCTCAATTTATGTTCCTCTTTCAATGTAAGGGACCAAGTTTCACACCCATATAATACTACAGGCAAAATTACTGTTTTGTATATTTTAACTTTTAGTTTCTTAGATATTAAACAAGAAGACAAAAGTTTATGGAGAGAGAAGTAACATGCATTTCCTGAATTGAGCCTACTTTTTATTTCCTCTTTAATATAATTTTCACTTGTTAATATTACTCCTAAGTATTTGAATTTGGAAACTGGTTCAAAGGAGTTGTTATCAATAATTAGATTTTGATTATTACCTAACACTTGGTTTTGGCCTGTAAGCATATATTTAGTTTTCTCTTTGTTAACTTCCGAACCTATCTCTTTAGCAGTTTTGAAAAATATTTTAGCATTATTCTTAATTGTATTTATATCATCCCCATATAAGTCGACATCATCTGCATACGCTAACAACTGAGTCACTTATCATGTATACTTTAATATATATTTCATTCATATTTTATTGTACCTCTTATTGTATTTAGTATTTCTTTTGTACAGTCACTTCTTTATCATTCAATCTTGTATTATAAATTTATGACTTTTTTGTATTTACATGTATACGTACTGCTGTACTAAGGCCAGCCAGCTGTTTTTCAGCAGGATAATACTAGCATAAATGAATAAATAAAAATAAATAAGAATAGAATATTCATAGCTTCAGTATCATTAATGCCCAATTGTTTTTAGAGTTAGTGAGGGTTGATTGATTTTGTCTAGTAAATATAGTAGTCATAATAATGGAAGTGCAATAAAAACTAAAGTGATTGCTGGTATAATTGTTCATATTGTTTCTAGGACTTGTCCTTCTAGTAGCATCCGGTTGGTTAATTTGTTATTAAATAATGATATTATTAAATATCCTACTAATACTGTAATTATAATTAAAATTAGTATTGTGTGGTCGTGGAAGAATATTATTTGTTCTATTAATGGGGATGATCTATCTTGTAGTCCAATTTGGCTTCAGGTTGCCATTTTTAAGAAAGGGTAAACTTATATTTGAAGCATAAATTCAATGCACTTTTCTGCCATCTTAAAAATTAGTTAGTAGTATCAGAAGTTCTGAATATGTATGCTCGGATGGAGGTGCTGCCTGATATCATTCAATTGATGATGTTTGTTGTAAATTTAATAGTGTTGGCTGGGCACTTGTTATGCCTTCCCAAGTAATGAAAATTATAATAACTACTGCTGTAAATGATAAAATTGATCCCAATCTTGATACAATATTTCATGTTGTGTAAGCGTCCGGATAATCTGAGTATCAACGTGGTATCCGTCTTAGTCCTAGGAAATGTTGTGGAAAGAATGTTAAGTTAACTCCAATAAATATGGAAATAAATTGAATTTTTAGCCAATCTGGGTTTATTATTACTCCTGTAAACAGTGGAAATCAGTGTACTAGTCCTGCCATAATAGCAAATACTGCTCCTATGGATAGTACATAATGGAAGTGAGCTACAACATAGTATGTATCATGTAATTCAACATCTAATGATCAATTTGCTAATACTACTCCTGTTGTAAATAGAAAAATAAATCCTAAGGCTCATAATATTGATAGGGAGTAGTTGATTTGTGTCCCGTGTAGTGTGGCAATTCATCTAAATACTTTAATTCCTGTTGATACGGCAATAATTATTGTAGTAAAGTATGCTCGTGTATCTACGTCTATTCCTACAGTAAATATGAGATGTGCTCATACAATAAATCCTAGGAAACCAATTGCTATTATTGCATAGATTATTCCTAATACTCCGAAGGTTTCTTTTTTACCTCTTTCTTGGGTTACGATGTGTGAAAATATACCAAATCCTGGTAAAATTAGGATGTAGACTTCTGGGAGTCCAAAAAATCAGAATATTGATATAAAATCGGATCTCCTCCTCCAGATGGGTGAAAAAATGAGGTATTTAGATTTCGATCTGTTAATAATATAGTGACTGCTCCTCCTAGAACTGGCAGTGACAGTAATAGTAGAACCGCAGTAATAATTACTGATCATACAAATAGTGGTACTCGTTCCATGGACATTTATATGGTTTGTATATTAATTACTGTTGTAATAAAGTTGACTGCCCCTAAGATGGAGGAAACTCCTGCTAAATGTAATGAAAAAATTGACAGGTCCGCAGATGCTCCAGCATGTGCAATTCCTGGGGATAGGGGGGGATATACTGTTCAGCCAATTCCTACACCACTTCCTACAACTCTTCCTGACAAAAGAACGGGGGTAGTAGTCAAAATCTTATATTAACAGGGGTATATCTTGACAAGTTTAAAAACAAGACGCTGCAATCCATTGTTTGCGCACCTCACATCACATTTCCCCGTTCCATTGTCTGCGGCGACGTTCATTCGTAGTGTTGCAAACTGGAGGGAGCTGAATCCTCTGAGAATTTTCAACGAAATTTGAATGTGAAAGGCATGAATTAGTATCCCGTCACCTACGCTACCTATTGATTGCGCTAAATTCTAAATACATTTTGATATTTTCCCTTTAAACCTTAAATGAATTAAGTTATATTAGGGATATTTCTTACCAGCATAAGAAATGTATGAAATAAAACGATAGAAATATGAAAAATATATAAACGATAGAACTGAGCTCAACTTCTAAATGTTTTCCAGTTCTCCTTCTTTAGCTTCACTCTCCCACTCATCCGAGTCTGTGTCTACCGATGAATCTGTGTCCGTGTCTGAATCGGCTTCAATAAGTCTAATTATCAGTTCATCTACACGCTCGTCCATAAGTCCATCTCTTTCAAAGTAAGAATCTTGCAGCCAAGAGTAAAGAGCATGAGCATTTCAATGCTTTAGAAAAGAACACAGGCAAGCGTGTTATCAGATTGCCTTCTCGTGGTGATTGTTGTACGGTAAACAAACGAACCACAACACCACTCGGTTTAAAAAAAATAAAAAAAATAAATATAAAAAACTGGACACTGCTCGATGTCGCATTCAGAAAATGAAGTCATTCGCCCTGTAGTTTCTCTTCGTTATAAACCTTAACGCACGTGCGTAATACTACAGTTTACGATCGGCGCACCACACGCGCATTTTCAAAGGCCGGATTAAATAAAATGAACCACTGATATAATAGGAACCTGCATGCACCGTCACGCTAAACAGTGAAAATGGTTTGTCATATTTGTTTTAGCTTAATTTTGCTGAGTTGGCACCACTGGTACTCTCAACGCCAGACCAGTGAGTAGAAGAGTGGTGGGGAGGATGACGTAATACGAAGTGCTCCGCAGCGATCTGCGCATATCGGGACTTAACTTGTCAGGCTATAGTAGTCAAAATCTTACATTATTTAATCATGGGAAGGCTATGTCGGGGGCTCTGAGTATTAGGGGTACTAATCAATTTCCAAACACCCCAATTATAATAGATATAACCATAAAGAAAATTATAATAAATGCATGTGCGGTTACAATTACATTATAAATTTGATCATGTCCAATTAGACTTCCTGGCTGACATGATTCTATACGAATTAGAATACTTAATAATGTTCCAACCATTCCTGATCATACCCCGAAAATTAAATATATTGCACCAATATATTTGTTAGTAGAAAATAATCATCGTTGCAAGAATGGGGTGGCTGAATTATAGGTGATATACTGTAAATTTATTTATGAGTTTTACTCTCATTAATTTTGGCTTTATAGTTAATATATAATTTTGGACTGCAATTTCAAGGTAATACATAGAATGTATTAAGGCCTAAAAGAGTGCCCTTTATTTATGACTGTGAAGGTCATTAGTTTAAAATTAACTTAAGACCTTAGAAAGACATATAAATTGGTTGAACTAGTGGGATTCCATAAATTGATATAAAAATTGTGATTACTGATAATACTTGTTCTTTTAGATTTAGCGGCTTGTTATTAATAATTCACATATTGGTTTTGTAATTTATTAGAATTGAGGTGATGGAGGTTCATAAGCAATAATATAAGGTTAATAGTGATATACTGATTAAAATAGTAATTATTAGTAATTGTTTAAAGTTGGTTATTTGGATAATAACCATTCATTTTGGTAAAAATCCTAATAGTGGTGGAAGACCCCCAAGGGAGAGTATTGAAATAAAGAGGGATATCTTTTTATAGAGGGAAGCTTTAGTATGAAGAGTTGGTGGGTATAATATGATTTGTTTATTGAAAATAGCATAATAGCGGAGGAGGTTATAAGGATGTATACGAGTAAGTATGTTAATCAGGTGTTATCTTCTGATGTTATTCTCAGGATGATTCATGATATGTGGTTAATTGATGAAAAGGCTATAATTTTTCGTAATGAAGTTTGATTTAACCCTCCAATTGCTCCAAAAATTGCTGATATCCCGATTGTGATAGTTAAAATTATGTTTAAGTCATCAACTACGTAGCTAAGTAGTGTTGATGGAGCAATTTTTTGAATAGTTGTTATTACCAAACAATTAATTCATGTCATCCCTTCTATAACTTCTGGCAATCAGATGTGGAATGGAGCTGCTCCTATTTTTATTAATAATGCTAAGATTAGAAGATGAATTTGTAAATTAAAATTTATTGAGTTAATTATAATGAGTGCTGCTGTCAGAATTATTGATGATGCTAGCGCTTGAATTAAGAAGTATCTAAGTGATGCTTCTGTATTTCGTTGATTATTTGGTGTAGAAATTAATGGAATAAAAGATATTAAATTAATTTCTAAACCTATTCAGGCTCCATATCATGAGGTAGAAGAAATAGAAAGGAGGGTTCCTATTGTGAGGGTCAATAGGAATATTTTTTTTTGGGGGTTGTGAGCATTAAAAAGGGAAGGATTGATTATGAACCTTCATATGTGGGATATGAGCCCTCTAGCTTAATTAGCTTACCTTTTTATTATATATAGGTGTATGACACACTATGGGGTTTGATACCATCGGGGAAAGTTTAATTCTTTCAGTTATAAAATATATAGGATAATAAGAACATGTTAGGTTTCATGTATATTTTACTCTATCATGGTAATCCTTTTTCAGGCATCTTATTTATATGTTAATTATAGTAGTGGGTTAAAAAGTTATTTATTGGGTTTTTATTTTTATGGTCAATAAGTAGAATCTATTTATTAAATAATATAAAATATTTCAACATTATCTTTAATTTTATTTAATTTTGAAAGTGTTTGTATCTAACTTAAAGTAATTGTCTTACTTTATATGTAATTTTAATGCTTATTGAGGGAAAAAAAATTGTGTTCTATATAATATGGGAGTGAGAAATATTAATAGGGGGAAATTTTCGCGAATTATATTACAATCTAATTTAATATAATTCATCTTATGTAATAATAAGAACCTCTTTATAATTTAAATTAAAGTTTTTATTCTGGCTTAAATCTCCTTAATTAAATTTCACATATGTATTTACTAAAAAGAGGTAAATAAATTCCGCCGATTTCTGGTGGGTTGGACGGTTGCAGGGTTAAAGTTTGGTGGTTCACAGTGCATGGGTTTGTTTAGTTTAATATAATTTAGATTACAGGATTTTAATTTTTAATAATGTTGCCCGGCAAAATTCGTGCCAACTGCCACAGTTAGACGTGGGGGCTTAAATGGAGAGTTGTTGGCTTAATTGTAGTAATAATTAATTTTTGGTTGTTTGCTTTTTATTTGTTAGGTGAAATTTTTAATATAATTTGTTCTTTATTTTTATTAATTCTATAAAGGTGATATATTTAGACTTGGATTAGATACCCTATTATAATCATTGTAAATTTAGCTTGAGTAGTATTAGTTATGATCTTGAAACTCAAAGAATTTGGCGCTGCTTTATTCTATTTAGAGGAACCTGTTCTGTAATCGATATTCCACGTTTTATTTGACCTATTATTGTAAGTTATCAGTTTGTATACCACCGTAATTTGAGGATTTAAATATATATTTTCTTTTTTCTTTTGTAATATATTTCAGGTCAAGGTGCAGCTTATTAATAGGTGGAGATGAGTTACATTGTGTTGATTTTGATGGTATACTGAAAATATATTTGAAATTGGATTTAATTGTTTAGAAAAGTACTTTGATTTATTAGCTCTAGGGTATGCACACATATCCCGTCGCTCTCATTTATATAGGTGAGATAAGTCGTAACATAGTAGGCGTTCCGGAAGGTGTGCCTGGTTTGGTTAATATCAAAATATTTCTATTAGATATAAGATTCATTACATTGAATAATTAGTCGTGCAATTCGATATATTTTGATAGGAGTTCTATTACTATTTGATTTCGTTTATAAATAGGTTGTACAAGGGTCGTTCAAGGTTGACCGGGACTTTTATTTCTGCAGAGGAAATAGGTAGCAGAAGAAACACGAAACTATGTCAGTTTTTCAAAGTATTCTCCGTGCGCGCCGAGGCACTGTTGCCATCGTTCTGGCAGCTCCCGAATTCCTTTGGCGTAGAAAGAACTTGGTTGTTGTCGTAGCCACTGGATGACATCGCTCCGCAGTGCTTCGTCTGTCGTGAATTTCTTCCTTCCCAGGTGGTCTTTAAGGGGTGCAAACAAATGATAATTCACTGGCTAAATATGGACTGAAGGGGGGATGGGGCAGAACTTCCCAGCGCACATCGGCCAGAGTTGTTGTTGTCACATTGGCCGTGTGAGGGCGGGCATTATCATGGAGAAGAATGACATTTCCAGACAACATCCCAGGTCTTTTCTTGCGAATGGACTTTTGTACAGCACCACTCAACAATGTGGAGTAATACTGGGCATTAATCGTGCTCCCTTTGTCCAGAAAATCCACATGGATAACGCCCTTCATGTCCCAGAACACACTTGCCATGATCTTTCCAGCGGACGGCTGTGTTTTGCTTTTCTTGGGGGGCGGGGAACCTTTATGCCGCCACTTCATGCTGTGTCTTTTGGTCTCTGGGGTTGAATTGTGCAACCGTGTTTCATCACACGTGATGATGGATTGCAACAATTCATCACCTTCTGCTCGAAACCGATTCAGAAGCTGTTCACAGACCGTCCTGCATGTCCACTTCTGATCGAATGTCAGCTGGCGGGGAACACACCTTGCACAGATTTTGCGGAAGCGTAAGTGGTCGTGAATGATTGTCTCAACACTCCCGACACTGATATTCACCTCGGCAGCAATATCCCGCACTGTTACTCGCCAGTTCTCAAGAATCATTTGCTCAACACGTGCGATATTCACTGTTGTGACTGTAGTCGGGCAAATGTGTCCATGCACTTCATTTGTCACCAGCTCCCGTCCTTCGCGAAACTGCTCACACCATTCGTACACTCTTGTCCGCGACATCGTTTGTTCACCATACTGTGCTTGCAATCATCTGAAAATCTCAGCTGGATTAACTTTCTCCTTCACGATAAATTTGATTACACACCGCTGCTCCACAGCCACAGAAACACTGCTTGCAGCCATGTTCGCTGCAACTGCTGCGCATGCGCGAAATACGTCATGCCAGGTGCTAGTTACTCACGAAGGAATACATTACGTCACCCGCACGTTTCAACATGATCCGGCTATTCATCGATTTTTTACGTACGAAAATCCCGGTCAACCTTGAACGACCCTTGTATATGAAAAGGAATTTCATATTTTTTTGGTAATATGCTTATCATATATAAATTAGTTTGTGATAGATTAGTAGTATAGTATAGGTATTTATTAAATATATGAAATATTAATTTTTATTCTAGGTGTTAATAATCGTACCTTTCCTATTAGGGAGGATTAAATTTTAATTGAATAAGTAGTTGTATTTACAATAGGATGAGGACCACTTACAAGTGTAGAAAAGGAGAGGCTATTTGATTGAACAATCCGATTTGCCTATACTTAAAACAATGGCAAGAGGGGCCTATACCCCAATTCTTCAGGTGTGATATGCTCTGAATTTTTAAGAATTCTGGATTCTAGTGTAGAAAAGGAGAAGCCCCTCAGACAGATTTGCCTATACTTAAAATTATGCCAAGTTCCCATATCATCTTATTGTTTATAGTGTGTTTTTCTGTCAAAATCCCAGGAATCTTGAATTTAAGTGTAGAAATGGTGAGCCCCCCTCAGATTGATTCTAGAGGGGGCCAACTCAAACCTAGAAGCCTCTAGATTACTAAACCAAAAATACTTATATAAAGCTCATAGCTATTGGGTTCTGAGACCCAGTAGAGTGTGGTGCATAGCCCCATGGATTTTATTGCCTTGTAAACAAGAGGCTCGGGTTTGAGTCCTCATAAAATATGAAGCCTCTCTTGATGGCAAAATGTTAATATTGTTGCCTTGTAAACAAGAGGCTCGGTTTGAGTCCTCATAAAATATGAAGCCTCTCCTGATGGCAAAATGTTAATATTGTTGCCTTGTAAACAAGAGGCTCGGTTTGAGTCCTGATAAAATGTGTAAGATTGAAATACATGTTGCAAAATAATATCTCCACACGTGAGATTTTGAGAATAATTACTGCTAGTTGATAGCCCACAGATCTGAAACCTGGTAAAAAGTGTTATACAACAGCATAAAAAGAGCAAAATTATTTTATATTGGGGATCACCCGAGCCTAGTTACTGCTGTTGTTTGGGTATAAAAGCACCAGCTCAGCCACTAACTGCTGAACCCAACTGATATTTTGTATAGAATTTTGATTTGAACCCCAAGAAATTTTATATAATAAACAACAACAAAAATGCCAAAACAAAAATATTGCAATCAGTGTAATAAAAATATATCTAGTTCTAATTGGTCTAGGCACCGGCATATTTGTGACTCTAAGAAATGCAGAAAAGCCACAAAAATGTGCCCAAGATGCCATAAAATATTAAGCAAGGCATATTACAAATGGCACAAGTGTAATTCTTATGTACAGTTATCAACATTGCCCCCACAACCATCTACATCTGGTCTGAAAAGGAAGCATGAAGCACCTGTTAATGCTGGACCTGCAAAGCAGCCACGCTATGAACCCATCCATAGCAGTTTTAATAGCCAATTAAGGGATTACCGGTTTGTATCAGAGCCAAGATGTGACATTAAGAATTTTTTGAACAGTATAAATCCTGATGTACAGGCAATTCTAAATGCACAAAATGGCTCTTATGAGCTGTCCCTCAAATTGTTTACACAATATAAGAAATCAAATGGCACAAAATTTACACAGCCCCACATAACAGAAACTGTACCTGTATATTCAAATGCAAATTCATACAAAATAATAAGCAGTTTGATAGATCAATTGAATATTAAACACTCTGAATTTGCAGCAAAAGAGTCTGGATGGAGCCTATGCGGTTCTCCACACAAGTTATATGTTAATATTTCTGAATTCAGCCCATTACAAGGATCTACATATCTGCCATTACCTGCCAATATTAAAAACAAAAAAGCCGTGGTTAATATAAAAAATAATGATGAGAAATGCTTTTTGTGGTGTATTTTAGCTGCTTTGTATCCAGTTTTAAGGGATCCAGAAAGAATAAGTTATTATAAACAGCATGAACATGATTTTGATGAAGCAATGGAGGGTTTAGAATATCCAACGTCTGTTCAGAATATTGATAAATTTGAAAAAAAGGCCCGGGATATTAATGGTAAACAATTATCTATTAATATATTTACTTGTTCTAATGGCTTGATAGCACCTCTCAGAATCAGTACATTTGATGATGATTCTGCTGTTCCGATTGATCTGCTCTTAATTGAAGGGGGTGGCACATATCATTACACTCTGATACATAATCTTGAAGCTTTAGTCAGAAAACAATTAGACAAATCTAAGACAATATTCAAGTTGTGCAGAAGATGTTTAAGTGTATTTGATGGTAGAAAAATGGTGAATGGGCTTCGGGAAGTGAATGCAGAAATTGCTAAAAACAAGTTAATTGAACATTTAAAATACTGTAAAAATCATAAACCTGTTCATATGGTGATGCCTAATCCAAGTGAAAAAGCCAATTTTAAAAAATTTGAAGCCTTGTCGGAACACCCAGCATATATAGTCTGTGATTTTGAATCAAACCTCAAACCTCTTGCATTCTGCAATCCAGATCCTGAAGAATCTTCAATTACACCATACCAGCTACATGAACCTTCCAGCTTTTGTTATGTGATTGTACAGGATGGTGTTGTTAGTAAAGAATATTCATACATGGGACCAGATGCCATCAAAAAATTTGCACATAGAATAGAAAATGAGTGCCATGACATAGCATCTAATATCTTATTAAAATCAAAACCTATGTTACCTTTAACAGAGGAACAGATTGAAGATTTCAATAATGCAGAAAAATGCCCGGTATGTGATTCTGAATTTTCAGATATAAATATCAAGGTGAAACACCATTCTCATACAGATGGTAAATTCAAAATGGCCCTGTGTAATGGCTGTAATATTAAGATCCAGAGACCAAAATTTGTCCCCATATTTTGCCATGGAGCATCCAATTATGATTTCCATCATTTGATCAGGAACGAGGGGTTTGACAAACAGAATTTAAATATTTTAGCTGAAAATGATGAAAAATATATTGCTATTAGCAAAATAATTAAAGTTAATGGTGTTCCTATTCACTTAAGATTTCTTGATTCATACAGAATTTTATCGGCTAGCCTGGCTACACTGGCCACTCAATTATCTGATGATCAATTCAAAATCACATGTGCTTTGTTTCCAAATCAGGACCTGAAATTAATTAGGCGGAAGGGTGTATATCCATATGATTATGTTACAGATTTTTCTAAATTTGATGAGTGTGCTCTGCCACCACAACAAGAGTTTTACAGCAAAATCAGAGGATCTGGAATCACTGATGATGATTATCACCATGCCCAGTTGATGTGGAACAATTTAAAATGCCAGACATTTGCTGATTATCACATGGCATATTTAAAACTTGATGTGACCCTCTTAGCTGATATACTGCAGGTATTCAGAAAATCTTCCATGCAAAATTATAAACTGGATCCAATGTATTTTTACAGTGCACCAGGCTTAGCATGGTCTGCAATGTTTTTAAACACTAAAATGCAATTGGATCTGATCCAGGATCAGGATATGTATCTGTTTATGGAACAATGTATAAGAGGAGGCATGGTGCAATGCTCTCAGAGATATGCCAGAGCTAATAACAAATATATTCCCGATTATGATCCAGCACTGCCATCAAAATATATACTGTATGTGGATGCCAATAGCCTCTATGGTTACGCTATGATGGATAAACTGCCATATGCAGGGCTTGAGTGGGTTGAAGATTTCAATATTGAAGATCTTAAGGATTTTGATGACAGTAACTATGGCCTCTTCTTAGAAGTTGATCTGACAATTCCAGATAATTTACACAACACATTTTCTGATCTGCCCCCAATTCCTGAGGTTGAGTGCTCACCTGGCTCTAAACAGAAGAAATTGATGATGACTCTAGAGCCAAAACAGGGTTATGTCATATATTACAAAAACCTCCAGTTCCTGATGCATCATGGTGTTCAAGTGAGCAAAGTTGGCAAAGTTTTGAGGTTCAGGCACTCAAGATGGTTGAAGCCATATATTGATACAAACACAGAGCTTCGAACATCTGCAATGAGCCAATTTGACAAGACCTTGTTTAAATTGATGGTCAATTCTGTGTATGGCAAAACAATAGAAAATGTCAGAAAACATATTGATGTTAAAATAATTACTGACCCCAGCCGGAGCAAAAAATTGATAGCAAAGCCTAATTTCAATTATAGAAGAATTTATGATGAAAATATGGCACTCTTCAACATGAAAAAAACAAAGATTAAATTTGATAAGCCTATTTATGTAGGGGCTGTGATATTGGAATTGGCCAAATTGCACATGTTAAAATTGTATTATGATGTATTGAAGCCTTTTTATAAGGATCGTGTAAAACTGATGTACATGGACACAGATAGTTTTGTTCTTGATATTCAGACAGAAGATGTTTATCAAGGTATGGTGTTAAGCATGAAGATGTGCGTTTGTTTGTAACAGATGCAGCACCATATATGAAAAAAGCAGCAACGGTCCTTAAAGCTATTTTCCCCGCTATGCTGCACATAACATGTCTCATGCATGCTCTCCATCGAGTTGCAGAGGAAATTCGTGTTTCATTTCCAGAAGTTGACTCTTTAATTTTCAATGCAAAGAAAATATTCCTCAAAGTACCATCCCAGGTTCTTTTGTTTAAAGAAACAGCCCCTGAACTTGCTTTGCCTCCAGAGCCAATACTAACTAGATGGGTTACTTGGATAACTGCTGCAGTATATTATGCGACCAACTATCAGAAGGTGGCTGAAGTAATTAATTCCCTATCTGAAGATGATGCAACATCAATTTAAGTAACACAACATCTTTTGAAAAATTCTGTTGCGTGAAACGACTTAGGATTCATCACCACCCATTATTCAAATTTGCCAGACACAATAACATTACTGGAAGAGAGAAGTGAAACACTGATAAATTCTATGGACCATTTTCATTCTGCAGTTGACCAAATTTGTGCTGAACCAGGTGCTAAAGGTCAGACTGTTCATGAGAAATGTCAGCGAGTTATTGCAGCTAATAAGGACTTTGACAAATTAAGGGCAATTCAACAAGTTCTGAACGGTGAAAATATACAAAGTGAGTTAGATCCACATGTTCTCACGTGCTTTAAGTATGCTCCCGTAACATCTGTGAAGGCTGAAAGATCTTTTTCAATTCTAAAAAATGTGTTGTCCGATCGCAGACATAACTTCTCAGTTGATCACCTGAAGAAATACTTTGTCGTGATGTGCAACCACAATTAGTGCTTATTCAGAGACTGGTAAACCATACAGTACAAACTTGAAATGCATTTAAACAGTTCCATAGTTCGAACTGCTGTGTGGAATATATAGTGTAAATTTTTAAACTGAAATAACCCTGTGTGCAGTGATAAAGTGTATATTTAAATAATTTGCGTACTGGTTGGAAGTAGCCAACAATTTATTTTGTCAGACTATTGTGTGTAGCCATTATACAATGGAAAATTTTGGGCTGACGTGACTCCTGTTTGCAGTGATTTATAAAGTACAATATTGGACTGCTGTCTCTAATGATGAACTCCTGGTTTATTTTAAGCAAGTATAAAGAATGTATAGCTATGTTTCTATATTTTTTAAACATCTATTTCTTTTCGTATGTCTATCTTCATTATTTTGAGTTAAATTTCATTGCCTTTTTATTGCCTGTTTGTATTTTAATGCCTATTTTGAAAATTATAAGTGCTTATTTGCCTGCTTATTTTATATGTTTTTTATGCCTAAACATCCGGTCTCTAGTGATAGCCCTAAGGTTAGTGTTTTTTGTGCCCTTAGCAAACAAAAATTGTACAGCCTGTTCTTCTTCCAGGAGGCAAACATAAATGGTATCGTGCATCTGGATATACTACAACATTTTCTAATTCCTCAGTTCGACAAGGATGACCAAGATGTAGACCTTTACTCAGCAAGACGAGGCACCACCTCACTACCACATAGCAGTCAGAGATTTTCTTGATACCCGATTCCCAGGTCGGTGGATTGTTCGTACAGGTTCAATTGCATGGCACCCTTGCTCCCCAGATTTGACTCCAGCTAGATTTTTCTTGTGGGGTTTCATTAAAGATCGGATTTTGTACAAACTTTACCTACTGATCTTGCTGAAATGAGACTTCGCATTACCGCCGCTGCTGCAGAAGTAACGCCTAATTTACAGGTGAAAGTCTGGAATGAAACAGACTTCAGGTAGGATGTATGCCGCTTTACAAATGATAGCCACATCAACCCAACATGAATGTTGTATGACAAACTTGATGTGTTTTGCTTTGCAATGGCACCTCAACAGACTCTGTAAGTTACCTGAATATATTTCTATATGCTTTCAAAGTCGTAAAGTCCTTTTTGAATCACCTGTATTTGCTATATGCCAATTTAGTACAAAATAAACATTGGCAAAAATAATTTTTGATATTTTCTCACATGAAGAATTACTGAAACATAAATGAAGGTGTCCTACAGTAGTTGTAGATGGGGAAACAGCGTAGATAGTAGAATTGTAGTTAATGCATGATTAAGTGTTAGAATTGCATCACGGTTTTGCTGATCCTGAACTTTGAATTAATTGAATGTTGGATTTTCAGTAGGGGTGAGTCGATACCACTTTGAACTGATACCGATACTTGTGTAATTCCAAATTTAAAATAACAAAAGGTATATTATACTATATATACATATACATACATATAATATATATATAAATTATGTGTGTGTGTCTGTGTAATTATTAAAATTACATTTTATACGTATGCCTTTCTGACGAGGGGCGATGAATAAATTAACCCATCAAACTATGCTCTGTTGCAACGATGCATCTCAACTTCACATTTTTTTAAAGTGACAATCGATCAGATGTTTCAAATATTAGAGAAATATTAAGTGAAGCTAAGAGCAAAGCAATCGTGTGGTCATCATCCTCCTCTCCCCCACTTTTGAAAAATGAGATCATGCCTCTTCAACATCCGCTAAAACTAAAGGATCACTCTTCCAAAACTAACATTAAATCATCCGTGAACACAAGAATAATTGGCAATTTACCAGCCCGGACACGATGTCTAAAACTAACAGTAAAGCTGTAATATGAAACCAATCTCGTCTCATTTTGTCCTTTAACAAAGAGAATAATAATTAGTAAACGAAATGTAAGGGGAGAATGAAAACTTACCAGTCTCTTGCTTCTATATCAGGCGATTGACTTCAGAACAGTTATATTTCGAAGTGACTTTCCTTACGATATACTTCAGCAAATGATTTCTAAGAAAAATTAAATGTATAGTTCTATTGTTTGGCGTGGGAGGAAATCCAAACCCATCACTACACTTTCCACAAAGTAACTGCCGTCATCTGTGGTTCAAAGAAAATTATTCCCCTGCCGCGGTCCCTGTGTTGAAACCAAGTTATATCCAGGTCGGGACAAACAGAAGTCTCAAGTTGGAAAGGAAAGGGGGGGTTAGCCCAGGTATTTCAATTTCCAGGAAAATGCTATGTACTATGTCTGAGACACGTCCACCACTTTCATGGGCGATGACCTTTTTGACTGCGGGAGGTCACTAAAGAGAGAAATGTCCGCAAACACCAAAGAAAGTACAAGGATTACCAACAGGTGCATCATTGGCTTTCGGGACCTCATTGGGGTTATTGTTACACAAGACCACATTTGTACGAACAAAGCCTGGTAGACTTCGAAGAGAACTAAACAGAAGCTGCAAACTCCTATGGGGACAATTTCACGTTATGCTTCATTTGCAAGATACTTGACTGCAAGTCTTATCTGCGTACAGATCTTTGTGTCATGTACTTGCTGTTCCCGGAAACTTGAGTACAGGCTCATTTAACAAATGTGCAACTATTTTTCATTTTTACAAAACCAAAGGTAAGTTGGAAAAGGTGATCGAAACTTTGAAATGGATAAAGACAATTGGTTTTGGTTGTGTCACTAGCAACTCATAAACAATGGTATCGGTGCAAAAATAACAACCGATACTTACCGATACAGATACCCCCAGTATTGGCTCATACCGATACATCGGCATCGTTATCGGCTCAGCCCTAATTTTGAGTATTCTTCATATTAGTGTTTTGGGTTACAATATCCCAATTCCTGGTAAAACACTTAAGAGTCTTGAAGCGGTGCATTAACCGCAAACCATTGCTTAACAACAAAGTTATTTCTGTTAATTCTAGTTTGGGATTTGACATCCACAGCCTCAGTTGCACTCCAATCAAACCCTTGCTCCCAACTAGTACATTATAACCATATATTCTTTTCTTAGTTTAGTGCATTAATTTGAATGTTAATCTGGCAAAATTGACATTTGTGTCTTATTATTTCTCCCCCTTTTTCAGACGTCAAACAGATACTCAGTGGCGGTGCCAGGATTAAACATCTGGGGGTGCTGACGGGGTGCGGAATGAAATTTAGGGGGTGTGACGTTGAAAATAAAGAAAACATGAAAATAAACAAAACATGAAATATGGATGCACGTGTTAGTCCCTAAATCAAATATCTATCAACTTTTAGTATAGTCATCTATGATAATATGCTAATGAAACTGAAGAATAACAGCGACTTTCTTCATTTTTGCCTGATTTTAGCCAATTGAGGTACTAAACCTACAGGTTAATTGATTGATTTGATTGATTTAGTTTATTTTACTTCGCGTTTTGTGCCTCTTGGCTAATTTGCGAAGATGGTGATGAAATGATGAAATTGATGAATGGACATTCACAAACAACCAAGCCCGAGTGGGATTCGAACCTGTGACCCTTGGCGTCGCAGCGCTATGTGCTAACCACTCGGCCACAGGGTCCAGCGGATCTACAGTTTAAGGTGGGATCCGAACCACTATGTGCCTCCACCGATTATCGAACCTGGGATCCGTTGATTACAAGGCACAACCAATTGTGGTACAATATTTAGTTATTAATCAATGTCAAAGGCAATGTATAGGTGACAACAACTGTTGAGTGTTCAGTTTGTGTGCGTTGGGTAAAAGAAAGGCAGCGTAAAGTTCTGCAATTTGAAAAAGAAAATAACACAATAAATACGAAATTATGTAGACACTTTCATGTAAATATCAATTCAGTTTTTTTGGACTGCTTCACTTTTCTGAAAATGTTCTGTTGCGTTTGTTATACATAGCCTCCCTTCCATCTAGGCAGATGCTGTGGTGTAAGGACAAAACGCTTCTTAGTTAAAATTCCTTGGGTCACACTCTTTCCAACAACTAAACACAACATTTCTTCGCAAACTTTTGGCATCTTTGTACCAGTCGTTGAAAAAGTCTGAAATGGTACATTTACTAGAACAAATAGAATGAATTAACAAGGAAACGACCGTCATGATACAACTCCCTTGCATTAAATAATTGCCCGAGGACGACCTCATGATACTCGGAAGCAACTGTTTTTCTCCCAATGCAACTTAAGAAAAGAGGAAGAACAAGCAGGCGGACAACAAAACCGTGTATCAACAGTGCAATAACAACTGACACTAAGCTACAAACATTTATTGAAAAACACAAACAGACTACTTGAAACACAAGAAGAAACAATTCTGAAGAAATAAAGACAAGGGGTGCTGATCTTTATAGTCTGCGAACAGCACAGGAAAATGTTGTAAATAATAACAAGAGTCTCACTTCAGTACCTAACGTTCGGCCCTCGATATGACAACGACATGGCATAATATGACACTGAAAGAGGTAATGATTTCGGTAGAATATAGGTTTTGGATAGGGGTGCTGAAGGGAGTGTGGAAGAAAATTACGGGGTGCGCAAACACCCACTCATGCCCCCCTGGTGGTGCCTTTGCAGATACTGCAAGGACTGTATCATCAACATGCAAGATATCCCAATTACACTCTACCTCACTAGCTAACTAATATGTTCTCTTTGGAACATACTCAAAAACGTAACATTAAAATAACCTTTTATTAATTTATTATTTAAATGTTCTATTAACATTAGGTACGATTGCCGTAGCCAACAAAATTAATTAAGAAATATAAAATAAAATAAACAGCTTTGTGGAAACCATGATTAACAAGTTTCTCTGTCATTAAAGTCGCACTGTTTATAATTGTATTTTTTTTTTTAGCAATTTCAATATATTCTAGGAATTAGACAGATTAATCACCGCTACTTACATATCACTGATAAAGGCATATAATTTTATTTGTATGGTTGACAAAACACAAATATTTGCAGAATACTTACAAAAGAGAATACCCAGAATTGTGTTTCTCATAAAGGACAAAGCTGGAGAGGAGACATTGCCCACTTTGAGTCAGCACTTTGCCCACTCTGAAGGCACTTTGCCCACTCTTATTGGAATTTCCAGAAAAATGATGTCTGTATTTCCCTCATGCTAAACAGTAGAGACTTCCATAGGATCTTGGTTATGATTAGTAAATGACAAATATATTTTGTATTTAATTTCTATTAACGTTGTAATAACATTGTTTGAACATGAATAGGAATTTCCTTTAATGGATACCACTGCACAGTTGAATATTCAGAAAGTGAATGATTGGTAAATTCTTGGAAAATCTTAGCATAAAATGTTAACAACCGCATTGTATAAGTGTATGTATATTTGTTATTTACTGTTGGTTTTGATTTCTTTTTGCATAATCAGGAAAATGAAGCCTGCAACATTCTGTAATGAGATCATTTGTCACTCAACCATCAAGTTTATTTTCAACAATTCATCATTTCCCCACATTGTTGCAAAGTTATCTAGTTCTAGAGACTGCAGTGATAGCAACATGATGCAAAATAATTTTTCGTTAGTTAGTATCTTGAGATGGATGCAAATAGCTGGCAGTCCCGATACACACACACATTTTAATAAACGTGGAAATGAAAAAAAAAAAAAAGTAGTCAAACTGAAACCAAGAGATGATTTACGATTTCAAAACCAGAAATGTGATGTATAATAAGCTAAACACAAAAAAACCATATTTCAAATCTATCATAATAAATTTGGAGAATACCCATGTGATGGTCAGTTTGTTATAATCGTGACACATTCTTATGGAAAAATAGTGAATGTAAAAGTTACAAAGGCTAAGTATTTATAATCTCAAAGTCCCTGTGACTAACATGAATTGAATTTCTTGATGCATATGTGAAATTAATTCACATTGGCAACATTAGCAGTGGTGCTAGCAATGAACTGATGAAACACCATAAATTTTCAAGTGATATCCTAGTTCTTCTGTAACTACCATGTAAAGAGAAAAACTTTGTGTAAGGCAGATTGCTTACACAATCGCCAACACCTTGCTTGACATGCATTTGCATATTATACATATTAGGTGCAACTTCTTGTAGATAAATGTCTTTCAGGTATCATACAGGCCTCAGGTAATGACTCAATTCTGTTAATTTTTTATAATTAATTTTAAAAGGTTTTGCATGAAGTTACGTTTTTCCAGGTGGTAGTTGATTGCAATTTATTATTATTATATGTTAGAGAGTTTGAACATCCAAAGTCATAGTTCTGTATTTATATTTCAATATTTTTACATTAAAATAAATTAATGTAAATTCCTGTTGATAGCAGACAGGAACACCACACTTAGATTCCCCTACTACAACAGGTAGCGCTGGGAAATAGCAGACGACATGGACACAGACAAACAGTTAACTACAGGGCACCTAGCGGGGAACTACGAACAATAGAAGCATGCCAGGCAACAGGACAACAAGTTCCAACGAGGATGGTGGCAGTGGCCACTGAAATTAATAGCAAAAAAAAAATTTGCAGATGAAGTGAGTACTAGTTTCTCTCTATTTATCTACTACCGTGTTTCTCATTTCCCAGTTATGAATAAATAATTTATATGATAATATTGTGAGTTTTGTTATGGATAGTACCGCATGTCTGAATAATCAGATGATTGTGAAATGTGCATATTCTCTGAGTACATGAAAAATTCTATACAGTTGAATTAACAAAATTGCTGTGTGAAGACAAGAGTTTAAGACAGGTTTGAAATCTTTCAATGACATGTGTGGCTCTGATTGCATAATTTATTTTTATTCTTTTGATTTGTTAAACCTTTCTTTAATATCTTTAATTGATATGGCAAGTTAATAAGGTATTACAGAAGGTCGATCTGTGTATATGTGTTCGATTTTGAACCGTCACTCCTGTGCACAGAATCTACCGATCCAAGCAGTTAAAAGCGTGGGAGTTCGATTAGAGCCTGTAGTATCATGGCACTATCGTGTGTGTGTGTTGTGTGCATCATGGTTCCTAAGGTGAACCGTTTTTGGGAGGACTACATAGTTGCACTTTTCCATGCCAAATATTCGGTGTCAAAAATTCAGAAACAGTGCAAAGAACATGGACGCGCCTTGGGTTCGATGACCATCAAGAACATAATCAAGCAGCATAAAAACCATGAGGTTCCAGCTATTCAGTCGCCCACCAGGGGACAAACTGCAGTGATGAAACCCGTGTCTCGGAAGTTGCATCGAATGGCACTACAGAAAAACCCCCCGATGCAATGTGTGATGGCCACACGACTCCACGTGGCGCAGTCAACTGTGAACCACACCCTGTGAGAAATTAAACCTCCGGAAGGTTTTTCAAAGCTGTGAACATTTCCTCAGTGAGGCCTATCTGTGTAAGGTCTCATCACATACATCTTGCTCTACCCAGAACTTTCTGCAACAGATGGCAACAGACACCGGCATTCGGGCTATTCCATTTCAAGATAAACTGGCGAAGTCACCAGATGCGAGTCCCGTGGATTTCTGTGGGTTTGGTCTACTGAAATGGGCAATTATAACACCATTAAGCCTTGTTTCCATGATTATGAAAAACTAAATATGCTGACCAAGGCAGTAATTTATTTTATTAAAAACATAAACTAACGTAACGTTTCAACCTTCTAGCAAGGTCTTCTTCAGACTCTGTATCAAGTACAAAAGTAACCAGATACAACAAAAGGGCAATATATATACACAAACATTACTCCCTCCAGACTATTTAGAAAGTTGTTTGGAACTTTCTAGCAGATGACTTTCACTTCCCAACTTTACTTTCACCTAAAAGGCTAAACACAATTACTTCCATAGAATGTGGTTGGACTTTTTAATCTCACGCTCTTTTACCTTCATTTTTCTTCCTTCTCCTCTCCTCTTTTTCTCTTGTCCTTTCCACTCTTTCCAACATCTTCTTCCATTCTTTGTTTAACTTCAGTCCCCCATTCCAGTTCATAGTGTCTTCTTCACCTTTCTTCTCTATTTCCTTAGCTTCCTTCCATTTTCTAACTAGCATTCTCTTCTCCCTTCCTATCTGCTTAGCCTCATCCCACTCTATGTCATGTCCTGTTTCTCTCGTGTGTTTAAATATTGCATTTCTCTCTCTCTTAAGTCGTACATCATCCCTATGTTGTTTCAACCTGTCTTTCAGCCTTTTTTTTTTCGTTTCTCCTATGTACACACTCTGACATTCTTTACATTTTACTTCGTAGATAATCCCTTCCTCTTCTTCTTCTCTGTTTTCCTTTTTCTTGTTAGCATTCCTCGCTATTCCTAAGATGCTTCTCCCTCCCTTCCTGTAAGTTTTAATTCCCGCTTTCCTAAGCACTTTGCATATCTTTTCTGTGGTCTTCCCCATACTCCTTATTCCAAACCTTCTCTCCTCTTTTTCTTTCTCTTCCAATTCTCCCCTGCCCATTTTCTTACTTTTTCTGTTTATGTCCAGTCTATCCTGCTTCTCATAGCCATTCTTTTCCAGCTGTTTCCATAGGCTATTTATTTTGCCTTCTTTTTCACATTCTTTCATGCATATTTTCTTGATTCTGTCCTCCATATTCTTTATAAAATTTATTTTTGTCGCCTCACTTACATCACTTCTTTTGTGGCAGAATACTCCTGCTGCACACTTCTTCTGATGCCAAGCGGTTTCAATTTCTTGTCCTCTTTTCCTTTTCATCAATATATCTAGATAGCTTAACTTGTCTTCTTCTTCTATTTCAAGTTCCAATAATATCCCTCTTTCTTCATCTTGAATTTCTTTGGCAAAAATGTCAAGCTGCCTCTTCGTTCCCTTCCATATGCCAAAACAGTCGTCCACATATCTGCAAAACAGAATCATTTTGTCACCTCCCTTTTCTATCACTTTCTTTTCCCATTCATTCATAACCAATTCAGCCAATGCTGGGCTTAGACTGGAACCTATATTTAGTCCTTCACTCATTAACATTATTTTATCTCCCATTATACTGTAACCGTTATTCCAAATGGTTTCCAGCGCCTTCACTACCCTTTCACTATCCCATTCTCCTATAATTTCTTGTCCCATTCTCTTTTTAATAATGTCCAAAACGTGTCCCCTCTTGATGCTCGGGAACATACTTTTCACGTCTAAGCTAAACATTGTCGTCTTCATCTCATTTAACTTAAGTCCTTTTATGAGGTCTACTACTTGTTCACTGTTCTTAACTGCTCTGCTTTCTTGCTGTGTTACTAACACGTCAATAACTTTCTTTAATTTCTTTTCTAAGGGTTCCAAAATATTGTTTCTGCAGTTCATTACTGGTCTTAACTTTATCTCCTCTTTGTGTATCTTTGGAAAGCCTTTCAAACTTGGTAGTCTTCCTGTCTCCTTTATGCATTTCTTGAAACCACTCCTCCTACAGTCTTTTATGATTCTTTCTTTTATAGTTTGTTCTTCACTTGTTCCACAAATCTCCTCATATCCATTTTCTTTTAGGTCTTCAAACTTCCTCTCGTACCATTCTCTTTCCATCACCACAATTGCTCCTCCCTTTGAAATGGGCACTTTCCTCTTATTGTGCCACCACTCTCTGGCGCCTGTGGAAAGCCTGTCAGGAGGACTGGCAGAAGATTCCACTTCCTGTACTTCATCGTAGCCTCCTACAATGGAAGTTACGGTGCAGGGCTATTGCCAAGACACATTGTGATCACATTGAGGCCCACCGATGGGGGTCCCGTGGATTTTCATAAGGTAAGTGCTAGTCCAAAATCGGACACATATACGCAGATTACCTTCTGTATAAGACAACATAAATTAACACACACACACACACACACACAAACTTCTTCTAGTATGTAACATTTTCTACTTGGCCAGGCTTTGCAAAGTGGTCCAAGCGAATTCACCATTAACTAGAAGTTGTGTAAATAGATTCAGTACACTTGTGGTTCAAGAACAGGAAGCTACTACTGGAATATAAAAATCCTAGAATTGAAAACTACCTGTGGTTATAAGATGAGAGTCATCTTATGATGATGTGATCTATTTTAATTTGTAATAGCATAGACCTTTTCATCCAGTTAGCCTTATGTCCTTATAAACCTGATGCCAATTCTGGTTTGAAACTTAGTTTTTGTACTTGTAAGATCTAATTTTGAAGTGTCCCTATGTAGTGTTGCATTCTTAATATGCCATAACTCAAGTTTGTGAATAGAATAACAAAACAACAAACAACCAGAAGTTAAGAATGTTAGCATAATGTCTCAAGCTTCAAGATCAATTAATTTTTGCATTTTTTAAAAAGGAAAGTGTAGTACACGATATTTTTCCAAGAAAACTGCTTGTTCGTATTTAACACCTTCATCAATCATTCAGCAAAACATGATCTTCATATAACGAGGCTCTGGAATCCATGAAGAATTGCTTATCCTGAAGGAGTTCATGAAAACTAAATCACATGTTGAAGTTACCCTTCAGTCAGTGCTAAACCACAAAATTCAGGTAATTGGTATCCATATTCAAATCATCTGATATTCATTATGGATACAAGAGATAACCTGAATATCCTGATAATTCGGATAGTACAGAGCTGATGGATGATTTGTATAGTGGAACCACCAGCAAATGAACCTACGCAGGCCTGCGACTCCTCTTCACCACACTTCCGCAAGGAGAGGAAGAGCAGAGGGGTGCATGCTTCCTTGTGGACGGAGATGAACGGATCGAGAGAGAAGCATTTTAGCAGACGGTTATTTTCTCTATGGTCCCTCTATAAGGAATTTGTACAGTGATATACGAATATGATAAATAAAAGATTGGATAGCATGTAAAACTGCCCAGATAATGAACACATTTGATTATCCAGATAATCCAGACAATTCAGATATCAGAATAATCGGTATATCTTCATATCAGATTATCTGATGTTTGGATATTGGAAATCCAGATAGAACATTTTCCAACATCCGGATAACATTTTATCGGGATTTGGCTATCCGTATTCCAGATCGCACTAGTATGTTGTAGTAGGTGGATGCAAACAAATACATAGTGAGAGTGAGTGTGACTTGCACTTTGAGCAATGAAAAATAAATGTGCGACGGGTAGAATTTGTAAATTTATTAAAACGAATTATGGCAGAAGTCCATAATTTTTATAATTTACAGGGTGTATTATTCAAATGTTATACTATAGAATGCACATAGTATGTGACTGTAAAATCATGTGCAAAAATCCCAAGAAGTAGTATAAAAATCAAGGTTGGAAACCTACTAAGGAATACAATACGCAAAATAATCTAACACAGTTATTTTTAGTGGTTATTATTTTATTTTATCTGGGATGTTTCGTTCTGGTTTCCGAGAACTTTCTGAAGCTACACTAAGAGATACATACAAAAACAGAATCTCACTTCGCTAGTCACTTTACACTTCTCTCACTTGGGGCTCTACAACAGTGTAGATTGACTAACCATGTGAGGTTGTGTTTTTGTATGTATATCTTAGTGTAGCTGAAAAAAATTCTGGGAACAAAACGTCACAGATAAAATAAAATAATAACCACTAAAAATAACTGTGCTAGATTATTTTGCATCTATAAAAAGTGGTTATGCATATCGTTAAGAAGAACATAGGGATACAATATGTAGCCTACCTGATAAAAAGTAAAAAACTATGGAAGTAGATTTCCATGCCCCTTGTCCCCTATGAGGTCAAATCTCAAGCTTGTATACCTACTTACTCAATTTCATTGCTACAGTTAACACAGCATTACAGATACATCTTTATAGTCAAGTGTATACACAAAAGAAAGTGATATTGTCATCAAATTATCAACTAACATGGAAATCAAATTGTCTCTTTCATCACATGACTTACCTTAAATGCGATGAAGCAAAATTATCAAACATCCTTATTTATTGACTGATAGACGGCCCACATGGGTGCTTGCATCCTTTCACAATTCGTAAAGTTCCTTAGTCTAAGGGCACAGTGCAGGTGGGTAGTGTTGGCTTGGAAACTATATGATAAGTGGTGGAGTAACCTAAGTGCCATCCTAGAATCTGTCAATCATGAACTTACTCCTCTCAAAATTTTAATAGAAAACTTCTCTCCTTTGACAGTCCTTAATGCAGATATTTTAGTCCCATTAATGAAACGAGTTTGAGTTCAGGGTCAATGAATTTAGCAGAACTGCTACTCTTGTACAGAATAACACCTATTTGACAAAATCATATAGAAAATATGACAAACACATTGAATTACATCCTACATAAGTACTTTGTATGCAGCACAGCACACGTACTAGGGTTGAGATAACACTAGCCTGAACCAATACGAATATTACTCATACGAATTTCTGATGATATTGAGACATACTTGGAAATTTGGCAAATTAAAGAAGTTCAAAATACATTATTATTAAATATATAAATAAAAGGATCATCTTGCAACCATACCATTTCAGTCTACCATATTGCCATATCCAAAAGTTCATGTGCTATTAATGTTCTCCCATTTGCTTTTCTCAGCCATAAAGATATTTTGTGTACCCTGTAGTATGTTATAATAATTTACTACAAACAAGATTTATGATCTGCTACAAATGGCCATGATCGGCTGCTGCGAAACATTGTTGGATGGGTAGATCAGTGTCACTGATTGATTGGTTGATGACGTACTTCACCCACTAACCTAGATAAACCTGCACTGTGGCCAGAGAAATCCTATTGGCCCCTTTGGTCACTTTCCAGTCAGACACATCAAACAAGAGACAAAAATAAACACTACAACACCTCAAATATCAGACTAAACATGAGCATGACAGTCAAAATTTGGTTTTCTTTTATATTCCAGAAAGCTCTGCTAGCTAAATGGATTGTTACAGACTGATGTTTTTCCAATTTGTTTATGAAGAAAGGATGATACAAAAAGTTTCCCTGTAATTATATGAGCCCGCATTGGCAAAATCTCTTGAGTTTGACGAAGAAAATCAGCAAGAGGGGAGGGGAGAGGGGAGGAAGGGGGTTGACTGATGTTGCACAATCCATGCAGGTACTCAAATAAAGAATATCAACCTGAGGCAATTGTTGAAAGAAAGGAGTTTAGACACTTGACATATTAATTTTGTAATGAAGGGAAGGATGCAAATGTCCACAATTATTTCTCCACCCTCTTGTAGTAAATTCAATGCTCTTTGCCACGGCACTCAGAGCTGGCTGGGTCTTTTTAAGTACTTTGAGGATCAACGATTGTCAAAAGTTCGAAACATTCAAAGAAATAAAAAAATACTTAGAAGAGCTTCCACCACTCCAAATAATTAATACAGTAAAAGTCAACAAGTTTAACCTTTCATTCATTAGGCAATTTTCCTGAAATAATACTAAAATTGGTTGTTGGCAACTACAACAAAAAAGCTACACATTTCCAAAATAAGGTTGAACAAAGTTATAATTATGAAATAATTTGTGTGGTAGCACCTTAGTTACCAGTCACTTCCTCATGTGGGAACTTTGGCTGAACATCATAGTGGGCAAGGGTGGATGGTTGAGAGGGCAAAAAGGAAAAAGTCATGTATTAATTAACTACAATAACTACTAGGACTGAGCCGATACAGATACCGATGTAATCGTATTGGCTGATACCAATGGTATCTGTAAGTATTGGTTGAAATTTTCGAACAGATACCTTCCGATACCATTTTTTTGAGTTGCTAGAATCAAGGACAAGAGCAACATTTGTCCTTTCCAAAAATTCGCTCACCCTTCGTTGTTGCAGATTAGTTTTTCAGAGAATTACTGAACAAACCCTCCACATCCTGGGAAGCAGATGATTGACAAGATCAAAGGCATGGGTAAAGAGAAAGGTGCGCCCAAACTTCTTGAAGGCATGGAACTACCTGGTAGATAAAGGATGTGTGGAAACAGAAGATATATTTCATTTCAAATTCCTGCTTGCATGCTCGTGGTGGACATTTTTAAAACCAGCATTACTACCATGCTGGGCTGTTTCAGGGTCAGATGATTTCGGGGTTCTTGCGAAAGTCTTGTCAAGGCCGCTGTGGAATTTGATTTGTTGTATCTAAATTCAAGCAGGGCAGGAGGGTTGTGGATGAATAATTTCTTCTTGCACTCTTCCCTTCTGTTTCTTTTATGTTCTAATAATCCACAAATAATGGAAATACAGTAGAGCGTCGATTATCCGAAGTAATTGGGGGACATGGGTGTTCGGAAAACAGGTTTGTTCGGATAATCGAACTGTACATGTTTATTTGCCAAAAAGAAGTACTGTACAGTAAATTTATTCATAAAAACAGGCATCTCTTTAAGTATGTATTACAAAGTAACGTACAAAGGCAACTTTAGTAGGAATATATAGTATGTGGTACAGTTTATTAAACAAAAATATGTACATATTACATACGCATTTTGCATGAACAATACACACAGTACACAAAATTAACGTTTAAAAAAATCCTTTATTTTGGTCTGTCTAAGCAAGCCTACACGCTTACGAGCAGCTAAGTCACGTACTTTTTTCATTACAGATATCTGAAAGTGAGCGAGTACACAGTTCGGTTAAGTGGTCGTTCGGTTGACCGACATTCGGATAATCGACGCTCTACTGTATATTTGTTCAAAAGAACTTCCAAATCCCAGACACTTGCTATCACTTTGCAGACAGGAACTTGACAATAAGGAATGCAGTGTCAGATATTACCTAAGCTTTACTGGGTCACCAAAGATGTAAACCGGTGTAACCAAGGAAGAAGTTGCAGGTGACTGACTCGGCATTGCTTAGTAAAATCCATCGTAATAAATATCTAGGACAATGGGAGTCATTAGGCAGTGTTGAGCTATCAGTCAGAGGGTGCAGAATTACGATCAAGAAGTCCAGGAGAAGGAGAGTGAAGTCTGAGCATTCAGACTAGCATGAGAAACAGCCACCTTGTTTATTAATCAGTCAGTATCTAGACACCTCAAGAGAGGAGCTCCACACAGTGAGAGACAGGTATTTCCATGTAGCATGCTGACCTAGTCTTAATGGGTATAAATGCCAAGTGTTGTGTTTGCCATTCAGTGTGTACGTGTTACCTCTCGCATGTTATCATTAAGTTCTTCATGAGCAGCGAATATGCCATCATCGAGGATGAATGGTAAATGAGCTACGCCACCCAGATTCGATCCGTTCCTGTTGGTATCAGCCTATATCGCAGTAACTTGTTTTTGTTGTAAATGTCAGAGAATGATGGACAGCATGGCATCAAGAGGCATTATTTTAATAACTGTATTTGCATATATTATTATGTCTCTTTTCTCCACCTCCAGGCTAACCCAAAAGGCAGGAATAACAAGATATTTTACTTACTTACTTACTTCTTCTTCCCCTTCGTGCTGTTAGGCATCGGGGTCGTTCAGCCATCTGCTAAAACTCTTCCTATCTTGTGCCATTCTCTTAACTTCCATTAGTGCCTTCCCTCTTTTGTAACCATCTCTGACAGGTATTGCTCCCATTCTATCCAAGGTCTTCCTCTTCCTCTCTTTCCTTCTGGTCTCGCTTCCATTACTTGTTTCGGTTTTCTTTCTTCTCCCATTCTCATGACATGGCCATACACCCCCAGTGTTCTTCTCTCTATTATCTCTTCAATTGATTCTACTTGTAGCTGTTCCCTGATTTTAGTGTTCCTGATTCTATCTCGTCTGGTTTTTCCTACGACTCTTCTGAGGTATTTCATCTCTGTTGCTCTTAATCTACTTTTATGCTTATTTTGGAGCATTAAGCTTTCTATGCCATAGAGCATTGTTGGTAGAATTATGGTTTTGTAAATCCTTAATTTAGTATTTTCTTGTACCTCCTTTTCCCCTACTATTGTATTACTTATTTGGTCATATATTTTATTTGTTTTTTGAACCCTGCTATTTATTTCTTCTTCTACTTTTCCATCTGCTGTTATTATTGTTCCCAAATATTCATATCTATTCACTTGTTCTATCTGTTCTCCTTGCCATTTTATTTCCAATCTCTGTTCATTTCCATGCTTTGATATATGCATTACTTTACTCTTCTTTGGGTTCACTATCATTTCTCTATCTTGTATTGAGCTGGCAAATTCTATTACTGTATTTTGTAGTTCCTGTTTTGTTGATGTTATTAATGCTATGTCATCAGCACACAGAAGTGATTGTACATAAACTGGTTTCAGTCTCCTATTTCCAAACTTACATTTTCGTGTTCTTCTTCTACTTTGTTTATGTATTTGATCCATTAGTATTATAAATAGTAAGGGGCTTAGGCTATCTCCTTGTTTAACTCCTTTGTTCATGTTAAATTCTTTTGATTTCTCCCCTCCTATTCTCACTATTCCTTTAACTGTCTTGTAGACACTTTGTATTCTTCTTACTAATTTTTCTGAGGCTCCTATTTTCTGTAACGCTGACCATAGTTGCTGTCGTGGTACTGTATCAAAGGCTGCCTTTAAATCCAGAAAGGCTACAAACAGTTCTTTTTCTCTGCTTAGAAATTTATCTATGTCTTGTCGTAGCGTGAAAATGTGATCTTGTATTTGTCTTCCTCTTCTTAAGCTGCTTGTTCTTCTTCTAACTCCTCCTCTACTTCATCTCTTAGTCTTCCTTCTAAGATTCTTGTGTATATTTTTAGAGCTACTGAAGATAGACAGATTGCTCTATAGTTTTCACATTTTACAGTGCTACCCTTATTGTGGATTGGTATGATCATGTTTCTTTCCCAATCTTTGGGTATTTTAATTCCTTTCCATGCTTCATTACAAATCTTCCACAACCATTGTACAACTTTCTTTCCTCCCATCTTTATTAGTTCTGGGTATACTCCGTCTGCTCCTGCAGCTTTTCCTAATTTCACTCTCTTTATTGCATCCTCCACTTCTAGCTTTTTTATTTCATCTCTTCCATTCTCTTCTACATTTGCACTCTCTATTGTATGTTCTTCATTCATCTTCCCATTTTCATCTCTAAATGTGTTTTCGTAATACTTACTCCATGTCTTCAATATATCTTCAGTTTCTGTTTGGATCTCTCCTGATTCATCTTCTATGTTTCTTATTATCTTCCCATATTTTCCTTTCATTGCCTCTACTGTCTGCCAGAACTTTCGACTAATCCATTGATAAGGGTTCGAAAAATCCCGGTCCCCATGGCGACTAAAAATTTCAGCCTTGCGACTGATTTTTTGCTGAAATATGTACGAGATTTTGATGATTCTCTAAATTCAAATTGCAGTACAGCGTAAGTTAGCAAATGATTCTTTTTTATCAACATTGTGAACATTCCAGAGTCCGTAACAATTTCTTACCCTTTGTCCCCCAACACCCCATTTCCTGGTATATTAAATAATTTAGCGATGTTTTGAATACTGTGATGCTCAGCATCTTACACAGAGTGTTTCAAAAGTCGCACAACCAAACTTTGGAAATTTATATCATGAAAACCGTAAGGGATTTTTGCATTATAAAGCCTCATCCATTGAGATATTTTTCAATGCTTAAAATTATCAGTTCACTCCGTACAGAAAATTATATAAATTAATAACTGACGGAAAGTAGCACTATTTTTTTTCCGGAAATGAACTTCTGAGTAAAAAAAAATATGTAAGAAATTACGGAAGGGTCATAATTGAACAATTGATGACTGATGTCGTGCCAGTCTGTCATTTGGACCAATATTGGTCATGTGCAACATTTGATTAATTTTTGACTGGCGGTTTTATGGATTGAGTGAAAAGTGCCACTTTTGGGATATATCTCCGTATATGGCAACACTAGCAGGTCGAAATATTGCCAACAGTCGCATGCAACATGTGTCTAAGTATTGGCTATACATTTACATGAAAAACGTAAATCAAGATGTCATTCTTACACTCATGTGATAGAGGTTTTCCAATAAAAATGTTCTGCTTCTGCAGTACCTCACAAAACAACTCTTTTACAACCAGTAAAACACCAACAAATGATCCCACAAATTGTTTAAGAGTTGGTATTTATTGTTGGAAATCAGTTCTCAGATGTTTTCAGCAAATTAACAATGTTTTTTTTTTTAAATAATGTAATTGCTTTTATTTAGATAAATGCTAATATACATTTATGAGCCCAGTGATAGCCTACAGGGTTAGTTTAGTGCAGAAAATCCGGTGTAAATATCTCTTATGATTTTCATGATATACATTTTCAAAGTTTGGATTGCGCGACTTTTGAAACATACTGTAGTATGCACAATTGCTAGTAGGTGGTTTCCTGGCACCTGATTTTCAGAGCTGGCGCCTAGCTTTGAAGAAAATTTATCGAGCACTGCCCTTGATAGTGTTTCTCTATTTCTAACCCAAACTCTTCCCATGATTTTTTCTTTGCTTATTAGGCTGCTTCTCTTGCTTCATTTCTCCTCTGAACATACTCATTCCATTTCTTCTCTGTTTTATTTTCCATGTACCTCTTCCATGCTTGTTTCTTCCACTTAACGATTTCTTTAATCAAGTTATTCCACCATCAAGACATTTCAAAGTATCATAATGCTTTTTTTCTTTTTTCTTTTTTTTTAAAAAAAAGGGAGTTCCCCGTGCATATAGCACAATGTCATGAAGGCACATTTAGGGGATCTGGGGGTACGTTTGGACACATTCTCGATCTCTACCATTTTTGGAGGTTATGTGATCAGAACCACACCAGCGCCTTTACCCACACGGGGTTACCCCCAGGTATCCATTGATTTGAGGTTGGGTGAGCCCCAGAGATGCCTTGGGAGGGAGAAGGCAAGAAAAATTCTGACCTTACATCACCCACCCTGGGAATCGAACCCAGGTGTCCTGCATGGAAACAGACACCCTACAGAATACACCTCTGTGGCTCAAAGTATTATAATGCTGCAGGAGAATAATTAGTGAGTTAATTAATGCCATGAAAGGAATGTGATATGTGACTTGGTAACTAGCCTTTATTATTTTAAAATGGAATTGATTGCAAACACAACATTTCCCAGCTGTGCGATGAGGTTTAGATGTTGCAAAACGATGATATTTTGCTGAAAATTTCTAACTAAAAGTTGCGTTTTCTGAAGGATGATCTGGAAACTGGATCTTCTTTACTAATCATGAATCACTGGCATTGAGTATTGCTTTCTGAAAATTGGGAAGTTTGAAATATTACACATTTACAAATTCTTCATCAAAATTATTCAGTATGTTAAGAAACACAAAAACTTCATGCACAAAATTGAACATAAAATATCACAATAATTTTCAGAGAGAAGAAATTAGTTTCAATCAATGCAATCTCATTCCAATCACACCAACATAATATTTAAACATTATTTGAAAAGAGGTAGAGATTATAAGTGCTTTAAACTTTATCACCATTAAAAATAAATTTGTCATTAACGTATCACAAAATCTGTGTCCATAAGTGATTATAACTTTGCTAGTATAAGGTGGCCACTGCATGATCATGATAAAATTCAAGTATAATTCCCGGTATCCAAGACGAACATTCCAGGGTACAAGCAAATGTTTTCTCTATTTCAATATTACGTATTAGCGCCTCTCGCCACAAACACACATACACACACAAATATATTAACAATATAAAGCATAAATGAGATTCCATTGTATCAAAACATTCTAATACAATTCAATTAAAAGATTCAATTCAATATTTAAAATATTTAATTTAATATGTGAAGTTTACATTTGCCATTTCACATAATTAGACAAGAAATACATCTACAAACACGAGTCACAAATGTTACAAATTTCTATAAGAAATTGTTAATTGCATAAGAATTTCAATATGATTAAATTGATGAAGGGATACTCACAAAGAACATCCATACACAACCTGGGATTCAAACCTGGGACCAGGGTTGTTAAAGGTTCAGGAACCCAAAAAATCTAATGGGTTCTATTTGGTTCTGCTGCAAGAACCGGAACCTTTTTTCTCGCACAGTTTAAATTCAGTCCAAGTTGCGTATTGTTTCATTGAAATAAGGTTCCTTGAATGTATTTTAATTGATCCTGAAAAAAAGGTTCCTGGACAGTATATAAATTGATTCAGAAAAAAAGGTTGTTGGACTGAATAGAAATGATTTAAATATGAAAAGGTCTTACAATGTCTAGAAGTCATTTACATTTGCAGATTTTCTCTCCCAGTCCGGCATTCAATTTATTTACAATTCCTTGACCAGGGTTGATGGATTAAAAGTTACCTTCTAAAAATGTCTGTGAGTATGTTATGCATTCAAATGCCACACTGCGGTTGTAGAAATCGTAGCGAAGGAAAAACATCATAACGCTGTTGCTCTCTCATTGGCCACGTTCAAAAACCTCCCTTGTCGAAGTGTTACAGAATTCAATGAACCATATTAGTGATGTCACATTGAGTACAAACCAACCCGTCACGTGTTGCTCTGGCATGCAATCCTGGAACCGCAGCCAATAGGAGCTATCGGTGAGGTAACATGAGGCTCCACCTATTATAACAGGGATGGACAATGTTGCTAAATCAAGGGAAATTGTCCTTTATGCAAGGAAATTTGGAGTAAATGGGGCTATTTATTGCCAAACTTTTCCGGAGCCAACTCTACCTCTGTCATGTCCCTAAAGAATTTTGTTCGTCACTTGGTTGCCCTAAGATTTACATTGCAGCGCAATGAGATGGCTATTCAAACATTCTTTTCAATGAAGGCAACAACAAGCGAACGACAAGTCTGCGCGCAAGTAGTGACTCGAGAAGTCTCAACCAAGAGAAGGAACACGCACAAGAGAATGGGGCTACATGGAGAGGGGTAACGTGACTGCAGTATTTGCATTTTGTCCATTTCTGCCACTATGCACGGACTTCTTCCTTAGATTCTCAAAACAGCCAGCACCTGGATTAGTCTTTCATTCTACACAAGAGGATAATTGTTTTTAAGTCAGGTCCGTAATGAGAAACAGGGTTGTTGAAGGAACTCTTTTCTTGCACAATTTAAAATTCCATCCAAGTTGTGTATTGTTTCATTTCAATACAGAATTTGGACCCTATTTAAACGAATTCTGAAGAAAAAAAAAAAAGATTCCAGGGCCACATCTAAATTGGTCTCGGAAAAAAGATTCCTGCAAAATATTTAAATTGATCCTGGAAAAAACGTTCCTGGACCTAATATAAATAGATTCAGAAAAAAGGTTCCTGGACCGTATTAAAATTGATTCAGAAAAAAGGTTCCTGGATTTAATTCAAATTCATCCGGAAAAAAGGTTCCTGGACAGAATTGAAATACTTCAGATAAAAAGGTTCTTTACGGTCCAGAACCCATTTATGCTTCCTGATTTTCTCTCCTGGACAGGAATTGAATTTACTTAAAATGCCTGGAGCTTTAACAACCCTACCTGGGACCCCTAGCATCATAGTGTGCTGTGCTAACCACTCTGCCATGGACATTGGTATCACAAGTAAATATTGAATGGTGAGGGAGATCAGTCTGTTGAGAAAACCTGAATAATACAAATGATAACAATAATTATCATGAATTAATAAAAATACATCAAAATAGAGAAGCTTTGACACCAGTTACAGGGTGGCTACTCTAAGACTGTGATAAAATTCAAGAACAATTCCTGGTTTTCTATGCGAACTTTCAAAAAATTCAAGGCAAAAAATTAAGGGTACAAGCAAGATTTTTCTGTTTCAACCTTACTTAAACCCCGCCTCCCAAAAAATTAACATTAATACAAAGGGTCTTTGTGGTTCTAGTGTGTCAAAAAGTTCTAATTCAATTAAACTGAAAGATAAACTTCGTGGTTCATTGTTAAGTGACAAAAGTTCCAATCACGAGTTTGGACATTTCAGGAAATATTCAGAAAATGTACCTGCAGAAGAAGTTCTGTGGCTTACCCAGCCTCTCATCAATGGGTACCTGAGGGGGTAAAGATGGGCGGAGTGTAGTGCTGATCACGTCACATCCAGTATGGCCAAGATCGATAATATATGAAACTCTATCCTCCACACCTTCTGTATTGCTGAATGGCATGGTGCAACGTACAGTTACAGGCAATAAAAATGGGACACCTAGATCCTGAAATCCTCGTTTGCCTACAAGGTGTTGTGGGTGTTGCATAATTCTACAGGGGCTGGTAGAAGTTGCCGTTGAAACTTCCCTATTAAAATACGCTTATCGCCGTAGAGTTAGGCACCACACACAATGCCTCGCAGGGAAGCGAGTATTTCAGGTCTCTATGTGCAATTTTTATTGCCGGTGAGTGTACAGGGGAAACTTTCCCTTGAGATATTCCTTGTGAAATAAACAATAGGGGAAAAGCACTAAAACACACAATATAGATAAATGGAGTTGTGTTTCTAAAATGTTACGTCCTTCAATAAACACGACTCAGAATCATGATTTTTTTTATGTTTTGGAGTCAGTCTTTCGGAATATATGTACCCAAAAAAATGAGGTTCATCCAAGATTTAATATGGTCCCTATTGCATGCCGGTACTGAACAGCATGAAATAAACCAACATTGCTGTTTCTATCCTAAAGAAATATCAACGATCTCTGATATTGTACTCGTACATAAACTGTTCACAGTATTAAAAATGAAACATTGTTTCAAACCAATGACACTTAGCAATGCAAACTAAAAATATGGAAAGACTGCACAAGAAGTTAAAATAGGAATCTATGCGTATTCCATTACTGTACTGTACTTTCCTCTGGAATCTTTTTTCGGATTTAGAAATTATCCTAGTTTACCAACATCATACATTTGTCCTACCAGAGAAGAATTCTGTTTTAATATATTTTCCAATGCAGCTTCCTTTTACTTCCTTGACAAACATTAAATCTAAACTGTGAAAAACATGCCTCATAACATTTATGAATATGTATAGATAAATTTGGGATCTGGATTAATAAAAGTTGCAATTTTTCATGTTTAAGGAGCATAATTCCTGGAATTCAAGGAATTCCCGGTGAGTAGCCACCCTGAGTCACTGCTACTGGTGATGAAGCTTCTTTCTTTGCTTTGTACTTTGGCTAAAAAAAGTACTTAAACAATGGCTTACTATTTAAAAAGCACACATCCTGTTATGAATGGTTATTTTCTTACAACTCCCTGCTGGATATTTCTACTGTTTTCAGTAGACAAATTCTACTGTTTTCAAATATCTCCTACTGTGTACTGTGAAATCTACTGAAATCCTATTTCAGATCTACTGTACTGCTAATGTACTCTGCAGTAGGACTACTGTACTGAAGAAACAATGTGAATAATTATGCATAATACTTGCTACAATATATTATAATCATTTATTGATTCCAAGAATAGGCAAATTCATTCTTGACACCATATATTCATTCATAGAGGCACATATTTTTGGTAAACAAAAAAGCAAAATTCCGGTACAAAAACGGAGTCAATTTCGGGTTCAAAGGCGGTAAATAAAATAAAATATCGGTGTTATAGCGGTGAAAAAATGGATGAAAAGTGGTATATAAAAAGACATATTGGTTTTAAAATTGTGAATATAATCCTAAATTTGATTTAAAAACTACACTTATCCCACAGAATTAACATTTCACTTCTAATAGCACATTTATGTAGTTATCAGAGTATTAAGTTTATTTCTGTGTAAAGGAGTCCATATTTGCTTCTCCAATATTAACAGCAGAATTAATCAATTTTCCGGGAATGGCATAACTCTCAGGATAATTCAGACCTCAGAAGTTGTCGCGTCGGTGAATAAACCCTGAATTTCATGTTTAAGAGTTAATTTCGCTTTTTGCAGTTCATTTCGCATTATTTCGTGACAAAATATGGTCACAAAATGCATCTCACACCTTTCAAAAACATGAAAAATTAACACTACAATGTGTTTTTTCAAATTTCGTTTTTTCGTTAAAAACGAAATATGCATGCCCCTATATATTCAGTAATTTTGAGATTTTGGAGTAAAGGTAAAGGGCTCCCCTGTGCTTAGCACCATGCCATGAGGCGTATAGGGGATGTGGGGTTGCGTATAGGGGGTGTGGGGGTAACGCCCCACACTTTCTTGATCCGGTCATGAGTGGGGGGTGATGTGATCAGCATCATGCCCCTGACCGCCTTTACCCCCCAGGGTTTCCCCCAGGTACCCATTACATTTGATGCTGGGTTGGCACCGGGGCTGCTTCCCATGTTAGAAAAGTTCCCGGATTTGAACCGGCCGGGGATCGAACCCGGGACCTTGAGCATGGTAGTACCGACTGAGCCACCACCGGAGATTTTGAAGTGCATTGGAAAAAACAATACATGAACTGAATTTCTACTGTTTTTCTAATGAATACTACTGAAGTCAGATATATCTTAATGAATAAGTTACTACAACTCTTCCTTAAGAAATAGCTCAGCCATAAAGCAGCTAGTAGTTTTAATACATTATCATATCAGTTGATTTTCTTTCAGCATGGAATTTCCATGGTTATTATTTTATCTGTGTAGTGCAATTGCAGAAAAGAGCCATCTCTTGATCAACATAGTCAAGAATGTTTGCTTATTTTGGTTTTTCAAGCATTGAGGATCAGGTCTTGTTTAAAATAATTTTTTGATGTTTCCGTGTTAATATATGAAAAACAATATGTCAATTTATGTATAAAACAGTATGTTTTTCAATTTTATACAAGTGTGTTAACCACAGTGAAGCTACACACTTAAAAACATGTTCACTACACTTGATTTTTTGTTGTGTGGGCACATTCCTAAGTAGCAAGGTCCACATGCTTTACCATACATTTAGTTGTTTATGTGATTTTTCAATCGCATTTTCAGTTGTATTGATAAGAAATATTTCATTACTGATAATAGTACGGTTTTTATAAATAAATATGCTGAACACAATAATAAAAGATCTTGGTTGTATAATTATGTTACTGAAAACATAAAGAGTACAGTTCAGCCACAGCCACTTAAGATAGGAGAAACAGTTGGACAACAAAAAACAGTAGAAAACATTAGTAGTACATGAATAGATTCTCCCGAGCTATCGACCAGGTGAGTTGTGGAAAATATTCCAAGCTTTTGAGAGCTTTGTCACTCTCATCTTCAGGGTTGAAGTGAGATAGCTGGAGAGAATCTATTCATCATTCATCACCAGGAAAGCTTCAAGTATTACTATTAGTAGTACAGTTCACCTACTGAAAACAGTAGACACAGTTGGACTACTAAAAACAGTAGAAAACATTATCAGTACAGTTCAGCTATTGAAAACAGTAGCATTACAGTTCATCTACATAAAACAGTAGATGTTCCAAAACACCCATTGATCTACTGAAAACAGTAAACAGAATTTTCAGTATAGCTATCAAAAATAGGTTTGCACAGTACCATTGGAATGGATGGTTGAGATCTCAATTAATAAAATGGTGGCACCATAGTTATAGACATGAAGTATATTGTATAATAGATTTGTATAATACAGAGCTCGGGATTCCATCCCAAAGGATATATGCACAGAATGACAAGAATTTCCAGAGATTTCTACACAGAAACACCATTCCCTGTGTGCAAATGGTTTTTAAGTTCTATTTGATATGCACCCTCTTCACATGTTTAGTAAGTATATATATTTATGGGTAAAATACTTGTTACATTTTAAACAATTAAAGGGTTTCTCTTTGTGTGTAATTTCATGTGTCTATTAAGGTAATGTTTTAGGGCAAAATCTTTGTTGCATATTGTACACTTAAAAGATTTCTCTTTGTTGTGAACCCTTATATGAATATCAAGGTTTGATTTCTGGGTAAAATTTTTGTTGCAAATCGAGCAATTAAAAGGTTTATCTTTGGTGTGAATCCTCATATGTTTATTAAGGGTTGATTTCTGGGTAAAATCTTTGTTGCAAATTGAACACTTAAAAGGTTTCTCTTTGGTGTGAACCCTCATATGATAATTAAGGGTTGATTTCTGGGTAAAATTTTTGTTGCAAATCGAGCAATTAAAAGGTTTATCTTTGGTGTGAACCTTCATATGAATATTAAGGGTTGATTTCTGGGTAAAATTTTTGTTGCAAATCGAGCAATTAAAAGGTTTATTTTTGGTGTGAACCCTCATATGATTATTAAGGATTGATTTCCGGTTAAAATCTTTGTTGCAAATTGAACACTTAAAAGGTTTCTCCTTAGTGTGAATCCTCACATGCACTTGAAGCTCTGCTTTCTGGGAAAAAGCTTTGTCACAAATTGAACAATTAAAAGGTTTATCTTTAATGTGAACATTCATATGAATATTAAGGTTTGATTTCCAGGTAAAATCTTTGTTGCAAATCGAGCAATTAAAAGGTTTCTCTTTGGTGTGAACCCTCATATGAATATTAAGGTTTGATTTGCAGGTAAAATCCTTGTTGCAAATCGAGCAATTAAAAGGTTTCTCTTTGTTGTGAACCCTTATATGAATATTAAGGGTTGATTTCTGGGTAAAATTTTTGTTGCAAATCGAGCAATTAAAAGGTTTATCTTTGGTGTGAATCCTCATATGATTATTAAGGGTTGATTTCCGGGTAAAATCTTTGTTGCAAATTGAACACTTAAAAGGTTTCTCTTTGGTGTGAACCCTCATATGAATATTAACGGTTGATTTCTGGGTAAAATTTTTGTTGCAAATCAAGCAATTAAAAGATTTATCTTTGGTGTGAACCCTCATATGAATATTAAGGTTTGATTTCTGGGTAAAATTTTTGTTGCAAATCGAGCAATTAAAAGGTTTCTCTTTGGTGTGAACTCTCATATGAATATTAAGGGTTGATTTCTGGGTAAAATTTTTGTTGCAAATTGAGCAAATAAAAGGTTTTTCTTTGGTGTGAATCCTCATATGAATATAAAGGCCTGACTTCCGGAAAAAATCTTCGTTGCAAATTGAACACTTAAAAGATTTCTCCTTAGTGTGAATCCTCACATGCACTCGAAGAGCTGCTTTCTGGGAAAAATCTTTGTCACAAATTGAACACTTAAAAGGTTTCTCTTTGGTGTGAACCCTTCTTTGTGTGTAAAGGTTATCTTCAGGAATAAATTTTCTCTTGGAAACTGAGCGATTCAAAAACTTCTCCTTTGCAAGGACATTTGAATGAACAAATAAATTTCCTTCCTTGGAGAAAACTTGGTTGAACATTGAAGAGATATAATGTTTTTTCCTGTTACAGTGCTTGGTACCTTTAATATCTGCCTTGGTTTTGGAGTATTTTGGTGAAGGTAGAGGTTCAAAGTTACCTTCTCTATTGACACATTCTGTAGTGTCCTTTGCTTGTCCTTGTTCACTTAATTTTCCTGAAGGTACAAGTGTAACTGACCTTGAAATATCTTGGCTCTGTCCTTCCATGTAGTTCTTGTTCAGATATCTGGAGGGGAAAGAAAAAGAATTAGTCACTGAGATTTATATCACTGAGTAGAACAGACTGTCAGTAAGAACATACTTGGAAAAATGTAAATATATTATTGGTTCAGCAATATTTTTCGTCAGCTTTTGCCAAATTTGTTAAGGTCAATCAAATATTATTCTCACTTTTGCAGTAATTCACTTTAGTCTGGCCTTATTGATTTCTGCATATCAACAGATTGTACATTATTATTGCATTAGAAAATGAATGAAGTGAAAATTCCTAGTTGGGAGATGCTTGGTGAAATTTCAGGATATGCATGTATGGATGGATATCACTTATTAAATGCTGCTGCTTACATACTTTGTAGCACGTACAATATGTGTATGAAAGCATAGGTGTATCAAGGAGCAGGGGGGGGGGGGGCGGGGGTCAGATAATTACTTATTTCCACAATTTTATGATGGAGATTTTCTCATCCTTGTGGCATTTTCAAATCAGAGGATTCATTGTTTGGAATGGTACAGCAGCATGCATCAATTGTTGGAACTTATGATAACCTAATTCATGATTCACAAGTATACGTGAATTTGAAGATATACACCCAATGAATGTTATAGTGTTATTTAATAAATGTCTTAATAATACTGCGAAAAATGAATCAAAGTGTGGAAAAGTGTGGAAACTGACAAAATTAATGGATGGGTTCAGCTTCCACATAATTACAGTAAAGTCTTTTGTTCTGAAGTGAAAATGGAACATAACTAAACAAGGGAGTGGTTATCAATAATAATCGAGAATTATTGAAGTTCTTGGGTACCTTGAAAATATGTAACATTGACACGACACAATTCAGATACATGTGGTAAAAGTGAAACTACTTCTAGATGTTCCATGTTCCACTTAAAAATTCTTGCAACTAAGAAAATAAGCATTTCCTAATTAGAATCTTACCTACCTGAAAATATGAAGCACCAATAAGCATTAATTAATTAGGATGATTACAATTTTATTTATATTGTTCAATGTGCATTATTTAAAATTGATCTACTCAGGAGAAATTTACTGTGGTAACACATGGTTAAGAAGTAGTACTGGTTTACAGCATAAACGCACAATGCATGAACTCTTGATTAACAACTAGCATCTAAAAGCAAAAACCTGAAGGTAATTTTGTAGCTTCTCATGGATTATTGTACAGGGTTTTCGTAAATGATTGTCGGGGTTACAAACAAGCACTGTATTTTACGTAATAAAGGTATATACATGCAATTTTTTGCAAAATGTTAGAAAGCTCAACAAGTTTTTATGACAAAGTCACAAATGTTCCATGTGCTCACCTCGCGATATCCTGCAGATATCTAAGCGATAGTCCATTTCCTGCCACACTCGGGATAGCATATCACGTGTAACATTGTTGATGGAATTCGTTATGCGTGTTTTCAGTTCCTCGATGGTAGTGGGTAATGGAGGATAGTAAACGGTATCTTTTACGTATCCCCAGAGAAAAAAAATCGCAAGGAGAAAGGTCAGGGGAACGAGGCGGCCATGATAAAAGGTTTTCATCCTCATCACTCCCGCGCCCAATCCAACGTTGTGGTAATTTTCTGTTGAGCAATGATCGCACTTCACAGTGGAAATGAGGTGGGTCTCCATCCAATTGCATGATGAAGGTGTTAGAATCTTCTTCCACTTGAGGAAATAGCCACTCATTCAACATATCCAGGAATGTCAATCCCGTAACCGTTTTCTCCATGAAGAAGAATGGACCGTACACCTTTTCTCGTGACACAGCACAAAAAACATTCATATAGGCGAGTCCCGAACCAATTCAACAAACTGATGAGGATTTTCCGTTCCCCATATGCGCACATTGTGTGTGTTTACTTTTCCACTTAGGTGGAATGTCGCCTCGTCAGTGGAAACGAAATTCTCGATGAAATTGTCATCGTCAGTCATGAGATTTTGCATATCGCTGGCGAACGTTTCCCGTACACGACGGTCGTTACGTGTTAGCTTTTGATGCAGACTTAGGCGGTATGGTTTCATGTTGAGCCGTTTTCGTAGAACACTCCATAATGTTGTCTTCGGAATGTTTAGTTCCTTGGATCCAGCAGGAATCGATTTCTTCGGGTTCCGTAGATAGGTATCACGAACTCGATCCACATCATGTTCCGGGACTGATGGTAGACCACTGCTTTTGCCTTTGCAAATGCAACCTTTTTCTTTGAACTGTGCATACCACCTTCTAATCGAATTGTCTGACGGTGCATCTTTCCGATATCGCGCACGAAAATGTCGTTGCACAACTGTAATGGACCTCGTTGCGTGATATTCAAGGACACAGAACGCCTTCTCCCTAGCATTATCCGCCATTTTGGAAAACTGCCGCCTAGCGGCAGAATCTGGAAACAGAGGTCTATGAAACAAATAAGGAACAAAACTTGTTGAGATTCTCAAGAATATCGTGCATTTGTGTTCACTGTGTCATTCACCCAAATCGGTTACAACAATGAGGAAACCCCGACAATCATTTACGAAAACCCGGTATTTGCATATCAGAACATATATAATTGTAAACATGTTATTGGGAATTAACCAAAAATGAACGAATGGTGCAGAGCAGAAATTAATTATTTGTGTAGTGAATTTTCAATTATTGGTATTGCCATGAATTAATCTGGTGAGTGCATGTTAAAATCTTATTGGCCAAACCACATGATCCAAGAGTAGTTACAGTAAATCTGATTAAAGTTGAGTCTTTAAGATTTTCTATGTTTGTCATTATGCTATTGATTAATAAAAAATATTTTTTGATCATTAACACAACCCTAAAGACAAAGCGAATTTTGTAACTGGATTATTCTGGTTATATGTCTTCATCGGGATCGTTTAGGGCCCGATCTATGATAAAAGTTATGTCAACCAGGAAACCCGTTACATGTTGGACCATTTGTTATCTATTGACCATATTGGTTCATTACTAGACATTTAGCATAAGCCATGTGGTTATTCATCAACAGTCACAGACACTTCTGGGATGTAAAGATCCCACTGTAAGTCAATGAAATTGTTACTACTCAGAAGTGTCCATGACTGTTCTCTGGAAAAGTAAATGTTAAAATGCAGAGTTTATTTTTCCAAAACAGAAGTCTGGTTACATTCATTTATTGAAAGGGTCATTCAGGCTTTTCATGGGACATGTTAAAATTTCTTTCAGATTAATAAAATATTGTTTTGTATCAGTGACCAAATGCATCCTGGTCCTTCAACAACAGCCAATTCTACAAAAGTTAAGAGTATTAAATAAATATTTGTATTTTTGTTACATTCATTCTGACACCTTTGGCCAATTGCATTCATGAGGTGAATGATGATTGGATAAAATCGATGAAGTAACACCTATGACATATCACAATTTGAACCCAAAACCTTTTACATAAAATGACTTAGGTTGATCTCACAACATGTTTGTCCAACAAAGCAGGGAAAGTAATAAATAGTGGGTATGAAGGAAACTAAACAAGAAAATTACATACATCACTTAATTTATATTAATATTATTCAACACAACAATATGCAATTTGATGTTTTATGAACATAGAAGGATGCGTAAGCATTTATTGTTGTAAGAGGTTTGACACACATACTATTTATTCCATTTACATTCCTCACCTTGTGACGAATTTCAGGATCCTTAAATATTTGCCTTATAGTATGTTATATTGCATCCCTAAAATACATCACAATTTTGGACTTCCGTCCCTGGCTGCATTTCAATTATCGAACTTCATTTGTTTGCACGTACATCTGAGAGCTCTGCTGGTCATGCCTTCCTTCCCAGCAATTGTAAAACGAGCAAACTACTCTGTCCTTACAACTACAGGAAGCAAAATGACTTGCATGTGTCTACAAGGCCGCACACATGCTCGACGTTGGAAGCAACGAGCCTGAGAATGGGGGCAACTGCATTGAAACGCTTCTTTGAGTATTGTGGTATACCTATGTGAAATGAACAATGCTGCGAGTTTATTTCTACTACAAGTAACAGTTTCAAGATATATGCAGATGTTTTGGTACTACGAGATTTTTGTCATGCCCGCAACATTTGTACGTACATCCTGAAGTATTAGATTGGAGTCCCGATATGAGACAGACAGAGAAGACAAGTACCGAAGGTTTCCGCCATCCCCCTCAACTGTCTGAGAAGTGGGTTCCAGTGTTGGAAAAGAAGGTGGGATGCTATATGAAGACCTGGCTGAATTCACACACTCCATCCAGAACTCCAATCACTTCTCTGGATGACAAAAAGGGGCACGTTATCAAGAAGGTATGTGCAGCATCTTTGTTTGGCTTCTGTTTCGTTGCTTTCTTTTCAGGAACTGGCACGTCTCTATTCTTTTTTTTCTCCTAAGATGCTCTATTTTTATAATTTCTGTAACACTCAACTCTTTTCTTGTCGGCAGATATCAGTCTTTTTCTGTACATGACAAACATGTGTTAAAGATGATCTAGGCTCTTCATAAATGAATTACTACAATTCAAATAGCACATTTTTCGCTTCTACTGTCTCTACTTTCAGTACATTCTTGCGTGCATCATCTTTATCTCATATATCATCGACATATGCATTATAATTATCTTTCATTTTCACTATTCATTTCTATAACTCATGTGTTATTCTTCGTCTTATACACAAAATTCTCATTTTTAATGCACATTTCCATTTTTCCTCTTCGCAATTTCTTTTTTATAGGAATACGTAGCATACCATTTACATTAATTGTCTTCCGGCCTACTTTTCTCAAAATGTTGTTCCACCATTGGCATTACACATCCAGTTTTTTGGTAAGGTTGAGTCGTCAGTGAAACTTATTCCTTGGAGATCCATATTCCCATAAACATTTCCTATATTACGTTCCCTTTCTATGGCGATGACTTGTCTGACGTCTTCAAGTGAGCTTGTGAGTCTCTTGTCTGAATAATCTTTTGGCCTCTATTTAACTTCTAAACATATAGTTTCTTCTCTGTTTTATCTACATCAGATTCTTTGATGAACTATAATTTCTTCTATTTGCAAATATTTACATATAGATTACTTCTATTTACAGTTTGACGATATTACTACATTTTCATCTGTTTGCCATTATATCTTGTGGGTTTCGGTGATCTTCTTTATGCAATATTTCCGGAAACCTTCTCTCGCCGTTAAAGTAATTCCTCATCAGTTCTATTGCTTTGATTATTTCTTCTTCAAACAGTTCATTTCGTCTTTCCATTTCTACATTGAACACACTTTTTCAGTATTATCTTTCGTTTGGTTCATATCTGTTCCTCCATCGCTGATTTCCTCCTCTTCCATATCTTCGGAAATTATTTCTGCCTCTAAAGTTTCTCCAATTTCCTCGATATCTAACATCGTTTTTCTCTCTTTCTTCCACAGAGTATATGTTTCTTTCATATCTTCCATGTTTTTTCCTACTTCTCTTCTTTCTGCACTTGGTGTCTGCCTTCTAACTTCTATTCTTCTTACATCAAATTCCTGTCTCCGGAACTTTGGTATTGAGCACCTTTCTTCTTCTGAATGTTGCCACTTTCCATAGAATCTTCCTTCCTTATCGTTCCAGGAATTCTGAGTTTATCTCAGCACATCTTCGGTTCTTAGATATTCAATCAAATCATCAACTGCTTTTATCTTAACCGCTGCTATAGCTCTCTGTATTCTTAACAGCAGCCTTCCTTCAGATTTTTGAAATTTCTAAGGGTCTCCCACATATGTTCTTCTAGGCTGTCGACTTTGGACCAATCTACATATCTTCTCTTCAATGCTTCTAGCTGCCTTTCTTTTATATCTTCACTGCAGTAGTAATTTAAGAATTTTCGGTTGAATTCTTTAAAATTTCTGAATTTGTGCTGATTCAGTTGATACCATCCTGCTGCCGACAGTTCAGAACATGTCTCTATGACGTTTAAAATCCTTGCCTCATAAGTCTGACATTTGTTGTTAGTTCCCTTAAAAACTTTCTGGGACATTTATCAGATATATTCTCGTTGAATTTTGGAAGATGCTGCAATTCTTGTGGCCTAGGTATCCTGGTCCGATAGTTCGCGTCTCTCGGGAATTCATCCAATATGTCTAACAGCCTTTCATTATTAATTCCCTCTTCGCTACTCTTCCATTTCCTTTTCTTGTGACATCTTGCTATTCTATATCTCTTATGCTTCTCTTCTTCCTCCGTTGTCGTTTCATCGCTTGAACTCTCTTCTCTCATCTCTTTCTTAACATTAGTTTCTTCACTTCTTCAAAACCAAGGTTTTATGTTTCCTTCTTTGATGAATAGCTTTCCTAACTTCCTCTCTACTTCTTCTTTCTTTTCGTCTTCTCAATTCTTGACACTGCCCCATTTAATTTTCTGTCTGTTTCCTTTTCCTTCTTATCCGTTTTCATCGTAGCTTCATTCAGTTTGGTTCTATTTTCCATAATTTCCTTTTCCACGATCAAAGTTCTCTCCTGAACTTTCTGAAGTTCTTCGTACCTTTTCTTCTCTCAACCTCGACACTTCTTCCTTTATCCTTCTATTCATCTCTAGACTTCTATCATCAATTTTGCCTCATCTATCTCCTTCTCCACCAACATCCTATTTTCTACACATGTGTTAGCTATTCTTGCATACATTTCTCTACTTTTGCTTCTTCCCTCTTCTATCATATCTGTCAGTTTTTTATTACTCTCTTCGAACCTGCTACCAAATTTCTCTTCTAATCTCCTATTATTTTCATCGATCTTTCTATTATTTTCCTCTAGTTTTTATTTTCATTCTCTGTTGTTCTATTTCACTCTCCTATTGCTTTCTTCTAACTTTTCTTATACTTCTCTGTTACTTTCTTCTACCCTTTGGGCGTTGGCTTCCAGCTGTATTGACATTTTTTGAAACAATTCTAATATATTTATTTCTTCTGTCTTCTTTTGTTTTTCTTTCAGCTTTTCTTTTTTGCATTTCTTACATATGTAACCTTCTTCCCTTTCACTTATTGATATATATTTTTCCTTTCTTATTCCTTCGCACATCCAATGTCTCGTTTCCTTACATGTGGTACAAACAATAATCTTCCTTGTTTCCTTTCTCTCCACAACAAATGAAAGTTTCCCTTTTCTTTCCATCGTCCTTCATTGTAGCTTCTGCATTCTCATTTCCATCATTATCCTTTTCTTCCATTTTCAATTATTCTTTTTCTCTTCGCTGTCTGGTTCCTAATTCTCTAGCCCCAAAAGTTGGTTGCCATTTATTAATGCTACCTCCATTTTGGTGCAAGGTGCATGAATCTTAATCTTAAACCTCAGCTAGAATATCTACAGGGTAGGGTTCTTTGTAGACAACGAAACCAGACAGGATGCCTTCCAATGGAGACGTTTAAATGAATATATTATATAAACAAGGATACATGGAAATATTCTTTTTCCATGATGAGCTACTTTTCTCTATAATTCTCATCTACAGTCAAGTTTTATCTCAATATGTTATTTATTATTTCTTTTCTTCAATTTGTATATTCTTCTATCTGGACTTCCTTCTTAATGGACAGGTCAGAACTTCCTCCTGGATTTCCTATGTGAGCTTCCTTCTTAATGGACAGTTCTGGATTTGAACTTCCTTCCTAATGGACAGATCTGGATTTGGACTTCCTTCTTAATGAACAGATCTGGATCTGGACTTCCTTCTTAATGGACAGATCTGGATCTGGACTTCCTTCTATTTCAGCTTTTGACGATTTATGAATTCATATATCCTTTTTCTCTTAAACTTTGGGAAATATACTAATCTCCTCCCCTGCCAAACGACTGACACGTGCATCCAAGTAGGTGCTACGCTTGAAACGCACAACAAAAAGTACTGTGGGGCGTCGACTGGAATTAACCGCCACTGATGTAAACAAAATTTCCGCTATGGGAATGGTAAATCAATCAGACAGATGCAATATCTGTTCAAAGACACAAACTTGTATCAGTGCTTTGACTTCTCTCATTTTCATATTAACTTACATATGATCACTGACTTGATTAATCGAATATATATATATTAATTTATTTCTTTTATATTTATTCTTTATCTTCTTATAGTAGATTTTATTATTTTTTCATCTTTCCAATTTGCTTTGTACTTATTTATAAAGACATTTAATATATTATGCTAATTCTTAATCTTGCATGCCTGGTGCTGACATCTCTATTCCTCTTTAGCAAACTATTTACATTACTTGGTCCTATTGGGTACGTAACAACCTATTTGACAAAATCATATAGAAAATATGACAAACCCATTGAATTGCATCCTACGTAAGTACCTTGAATATACAGAACAGCACACATACTAGAGTTGAGGTAACATTAGCCTGAACCAATACGAATATTACACATACAGATTTCTGCTGATATTGAGACATACTTGGAAATTTGGCAATTTAGAAGTTCAAAAGACATCGTTATTAAATGTGGAAATAAAAGGATCATCTTGCAACCATACCATTTCAGTTTACCATATTTTCATATCCAAAACATCGTGTGATATTAATGTTCTCACATTTCCTATTGTGTGTACCCTGTAGTATCCAATAATAATTTACTACAAACAAGATTTACGATCTGCTACAAATGGCCATGATTGGCTGCTGCAACACATTGTTGGATAGGTAGATCCGTGACACTGATTGATTGATTGTTGACGTACCTCACCCACTACCCTAGATAAACCTACACTGTGGCCACTAAAATCCTATTAGCCCCTTTGGTCCCTTTCCAGCCATACACATCAAACAAGAGACAAAAATAAACATTACAACACCTCAAATAAGACTAAAAATGAGCATGACAGTCAAAATTGGGTTTGGTTTTATATTCCAGAAAGCTCTGCTAGCTAAATGGATTGTTACAGTGTGAAATCTCACAAAGTGCTGTTTTTCTCATTTGTTTATCATGAAAGGATGATACAACAAGTTTCCCCGTAATTATATGAGCCAGCATTGGCAAAATCTCTTGAGTTTGAAGAAGAAAGTCAGCAAGAAGGGGAGAGAGGGAGGAAGGCGGGGTTGACTTTTGTTGCACAATCCATGCAGGTCACTCAAATAAAGAATATCAACCTGAGGCAATTGTTGAAAGAAAGCTGTTTAGACATTTGACATATTAACTTTGTAATGAAGGGAGGAATGCAAATGTCCACAATTATTTTTCCAGCCTCTTGTAGTAAATTCAATGCTCTTCACCACGGCACTCAGAGCTGGCTGGGTCTTTTTAAGTACTTTGAGGATCAACGCCTGTCAAAAGTTAGAAAAATTCAAAGAAAAGTAAAGACTTAGAAGAGCTGGCAGCACTCCAAATAATTAATACAGTAAAAGTCAACAAGTTCAAGGTTTCATTTATTAGGCAATTCTCCTCAAATCATACTAAAATTGGTTGTTGGCAATTACAACAAAAAAGGTACACATTTCCAGAATATTGTTGAACAAAGTTATAATTTTGAAATAACGTGTGGTAGCACTTTAGTTACCAGTCACTTCCTCATGTGGGAATTCAGCTGAACATTATAGTGGGCATGGGTGGATGGCTGAGAGCACAAAAACGAAAAAGTCATGTATTAATTAATTACAATAACTACTAGGGCTCAGCCGATACAGATACCGATGTCTCTGCATTGGCCGATACAAGTGGTATTGGTAAGTATTGGTTGAATTTTTCCAAGAGATACCTTCTGATACCATAGTTTTTGAGTAGCTACAACCAAGGCCAAGAGCAACATTTGTCCTTTCCAAACGTTCGCTCAGTCTTCCTTGAGACAGATTAGTTTTACGGAGAATTTGCGAACAAATCCCCCACCTCCTGGAAAGCAGATGATTTACAAGATCAAAGGCATGGGTAAAGGGAAAGCTGTGACTAAACTTCTCGAAGGCACATAACTACCAGGAAAAGGTTTTGTGGAAAGAGAAGATATATTTCATTTTAAATTCCTGCTCGCATGCTCATGGTGGACGTTTTAAAAACCAGCTGTCTCACTCAAATCCAGGTGAGCGACACTCATACAGTTCACTAGACAATATGGCAGAGGGTGTGCGGTGATTTGTTCCGTCTACCACGTTGCATTACAGCAAGTTGTATATATGGTACAATTAATCAATATAGCATTGTTTGTTATCAGTGGGTGTCATTCTGCAAACTTCTGAGTTGAATTAACCCTAATGAACGCAACATATGGTCCTCCACTCCAGAGGCAAGGGTTTGTGCTAAACGCGACGCCCATTAAGTAATATAATTTTCTTTCGCATGCATCGTGCAAAATTAGACAGACTCAGCTCACTCCAACAGACAAGCACATTTTGGTACATCAGGCCAACACAGTACATATTTGGTCCACCAGGGCAACATACAAAAAACACTAGCATTACTACCATGCTGGGCTGTCTCCAGGCCAGATGATTTCAGAGTTCTTGGGAAAAACGTGTGAAGGCCGCTGTGGAATTTGATTTGTATTATCTACATTTAATCAGGGCAGGAGGGTTGTGGATTGTATAATTTCTTCTTGTACTCTTCCCTTCTGTGTCTTTTATGTGACTGTTGACATCAGCCTATACCACAGGGACTTGTTTTTGTCTCAAATGACAGAGAATGATGGACAGCATGGCAAAACAGTTATTTTAATAACTGTATTTGTATATATTATTACATCTCTTTTCTCTTTCACCAGGCTAACCCAAATGACAGGAATGAATAGTATTTACATGAAACTGAAGAAGAGACAATCCACCGATTTTTAATTTTTTCTTTGTAACTGCAGCAATGCTAGAAATACTTCAAAAAACCTCTCTCTTTGCATCCTCTGGGTCTACAGAGAAGTTCACAAAAAATTACCAAATGTCACAACACATTTTAAAGTATCATAATGATTTTTCTTTTTTAAAAAAAGGGAGTTCCCCGTGCATATAGCACAATGACATGAAGGCACATTTAGGGTATGTAGATACATTCTCGATCTCGGCCATTTTTGGAGGTGATGTGATCAGAACCACACTCCAGATGCCTTTACCCCATGGGGTTGCCCCCAGGTATCCATTGATTTGAGGCTGGGTGAGCCCCAGAGATGCTTTAGGGGGGGGGGAGGACAGAAAAATTCTGACCTTATATCACCCACCCCAGGAATCGAACCCAAGTCTCCTGCATGGAAACAAGACATCCAACAGACTACACCATCATGGCTCAAAGTATTATAATGCTAGTGAGTTATTTAATGTCATTAAAGGAATGTGATGTGATGACTTGGTAACTAGCCTTTATTATTTTAAAATCAAATTTAGAAATATTGGTATCAGCGTCAATGTGTATCAATGAGTGTATCAGTATTGGTTCAAAGTGGCATCAGCTCAGCCCTAATAAATACCGTAATTTTAGAATCATTTAGATAATTGTTACTCAACTAAAAATCTTCGTAAACTGCAATGTTATTGCATCAAGCAAAACCTGTTAAGGTGTATCAAGACGGCAGATAAAAAAAATTTAAAAAAACAATTTTCCACTTGTTGCACACACTATACTGTGTTGTACAAATATTTTAGTCATCTGAAGTTTGCTGTATCACATGATCCAACACATCTACAAAAAATGCCATGAATTAGTGCATAATATATGCACAGTATCCCTCAATTTGTGTGTGCATGGTTTGGGAAGAATTACTAATTCAAAATGGTTGTGTCAACTTCACACTAGCCTGATCAATGGCTCAAAATGGGCCAATATTCAGTGCACAATTCTTGCTATTTTGTGCATGCTATGCTGGAATTTGTGCACACTCCTATGAGGCATTAAGAAAAGTATTAAATATTATGAGATAAATTTCTCACCTGCGTGACCAAAATTAGTGCCAATATTTAGTGCATGCTCCTACAAGGGATTTGAAGCATTAGAAATTTTGATATATCACCAGCATGACCACTTGCTTGAAACAGACGATATTGATTAAATCATTCCAGAGTTTGATATCTTCTAGGAAGTTTATTTATTCACAGTTATGAACCGTTTGTCTTGTACTTGAGGTGAACAGGCTGTGAATGGTATAATCTACAAATGACTGTTTTAGTTGTATACCTCGCAATGTAGCTGGTTGAAATTTTGTCAACAGGACACAGAGAACATGTGCCAAAGTATTGGCCATACATTTAAATGAAAAATTATAAATTCTGTATTTTGCACCAAAATTTAACAACTGAGCGAATCGAACACAACACTGGCTACACTGACTTCTCTTCACCCACTACCATCACTACTGTGCCTGACCACAGTACTAGACTGGCACAATGTGACTTCATTTAACACACCATATTTTCGAAAGCAATAATGATACTTCAAGTTCTGTTTCTATTTCATTAATATAAAATTGATTTTATGACCTGTTCAAATAACAAAATAATAAATTTATTTTCAGTGCTTTATGAAAACGATTTTTAATGCTCAAATAATGAGTGTTTTATGAAAATGATTTTTATTGCTTGAATAACGAAATAATAAATGTATTTTCACTGATTTATGAAAGACTGCCTCCCCCCCCACCCCAAGGAAAGATCTGCAATGTTATTCAAGTCAGGCTCTGCCATTGGCCCTGTGGATATAAATAGCTTGAAATTTGGAGGTGATCATGACAAAAGACCACCTTTGAAACTTTTAAACATGTCACTGTCATATTTAGGAAGTGCCTGTCTGGAATGCCCAATCCTCAAAAGGTTCATTGGAACAGCATGTGTGCATTCTTACATTCTTACTACTTGCCCTTATACTCGTATGCAAGCGTTTGTTTGTTTGAGTTTTTGGTTTACGTCCACTTTATACATAATAGGAGGGACGTGGTGCTGATCACATCACCTACACCTTTAGCCATGATCAAGAAAATGTGGGGCCCTAACTCCACACTCCCTATACACCTTCGTGGTGTGAAGCATTGCACAGGGGAGCACTTTATACTTTAATTTTTTTTATGCATAATAGGGCTAATTTCGACTGGGCCTAAAGTAGGGCTACCATATTTTGAAATGCTAAACAGAGGACATTTTCTTCAAAAGCCACACACACAATCAATTTATTCACAAACACGAAAACATGACATAAATCACACAATTTATCACCATTAAATAAAATATTATTCTCCATGATATTATACTGCCACTAACTTTACTCTGCAGCACTTACTTTATCTTCATGTTCACTGCCAAGTTTCGTGAAAAACTGAGTCAGTTTTGTAGATGAAGCTTCACCTCTGACGTCTCTTTTGTGCTTTTCGCACTCCACGTGTGCTTGCAAGTCTAGCCCTCCTTTGTTTGCCACAGACACATATGTACCGGGTTTACAAACCATACACTGGCCTTAAAAATCGTCTCTACCACGTCTAAAACATGAATACTTTTCTTGTAACTCATTAGTAAACTTGCACTTTCTTTTAGGCATATTAGTAGCTTACACCATGTTCGCAAACTCTAACTTCCACTTCCAAACACGAACAAACAAATGACGCGGAAATCACATCGACAGGAACTTAAAACTGTAACAACAAACGACTAACGCTTAGTGCATCGTCCAGTACTGCCAAAATCAGACGTTTAATGATTCAAAAAGTTGTAACTTCGTGATCTCTGACCTATGATGATTGGATAAAAGTAAAAAAACCAGACATTTTAACAGAAAGTAAAAAACTCGCCCGGGCGCAAATTTCATGGTCCGAAAAGAGGACATGTCTGGGAAAACCAGGACGTATGGTAGCCCTAGCCTAAAGTTTAGAGTGGAATCCAAAATGCTGCGTGCCTCCACCAGGTATTGAACCGAGGAACCCTTGATTACAAAGTGACAATGTTACCCCTACATCACCATGGAGGACCAGGCATGCAACAGGTGTTCCAAAAAAATACCTTGCTTTTGCTGTAGTTCAAAGAGCAACAATTTTATGAACGGTGGGTCAATTTCTGGAAACCAGCAATGCATGAGGTGTATGTAGGACCATATAAATATATTCACTCAATGATTAGTTTAATGACTAAATTGGGACATTTAAAGGCCAATCTGTTCTTTTTGGAAAATAAGTCAGAGATTAAAATGAATATACAGTCTCCACGAAATAGAGACTTCTAGTTGCTGTATTTATGACTAGCTCTTCGAATTTCAAAACAAGGTACGTGGACTGGCATCTAGCAACAGTGTTGCCAAGTGAACAAAATTCCAGTGCAAACTTACGATTTATGATTCTCCATATAAATATATGGCGAAAATTAAGCACATGATGCTTGTTACTGTCACAAGTGTTGCCAACAAGCTGAAATACCTAAGTTTTGATTCCCCACATGGTCAAAGTAATAACCCCCTACCAGCACACACACACACACCAACTGGGTGTCAAGTAAAATATTTTACTGTCAGTTACTCAATACAATTTTGAGTCTGGAGTGTATGTTTCTTTACTGGAAGATTGAACATTAATATTCTTAATAAATAAAAAAAAATCTTTTCTTTAAAAAAAATGAAGTGCAGAAACAAAAATTCGAAAATTGTGGATCATATTGATCAATAATTTCAGTGTGCTCTGTCACTCGTCAATTCCCTTGTTTCACACACATATGTAAGTGTCTGTGTTTAGCCCGTACCCAGGGGAGGGGGGCAAGGGGGCCATGCCCCACTCGAGCTATGAAATATTTTGATGCAAACCTACAAAAATAACATGGATATTTTTTAAGATTTTGCAAGAATTTAGATTTTCTTCTTGTATAAATGAATGGGTTGTCTCTGCAGAGAGGCATTACAAAGGAGAATTGAGTACATTTTATTAAAAAGTCATGAAAGTAGAATAAAGTAAACTGTGGTATAATTAAACCAAACACTTTTCAAAAGATTCATTTCATTTCTCAAAATTTAGTGTGTGTGCTACTGTTCTGTTTTCTTTCCAATGCCTTGCACTGGGCACTGACGCCTCCCTCCAGTTCAGTGCATTGATTGAACGTAATGGGTTCCTTGTCAATGTAGGATAAATCTTATTTGTGGTTAGGAGCTCTATACCCAAGAACCCGAGCACTCTCATAATCTACCACGATTTCTTTTTATCTTAAATATAGGGGATGTGGGTTACTCAAGTAAATACAATGCATACGTATACTTCCTTATTTTGACCATTTTTGACATTTTCAAACCTTTTTACAGACTACAATTTCGAGGTTTGTGCATAAAAATTTCGGGGGCATTGTGACATTACTTGCACTGAAAATTCACAATAAAAGTATCAAAATATAATGCACGGTTTAGGAGGGGCATGGGTGGGGTGGATGGGCAAAGAATGACACGTCATCTATTTAGTGACCATGATAATATGTTTCTGCACCTTGAAAACTTGGAAAAATTCTCACCTTAGATCACCCACCCCAAGATTCAAACCCGGGTCTTCTGCATGAGCAGTCAGACAGCCTGTCTACTTTTTTCTTTACATTTGTAATATGCTTCTAAGCAGTAGTATCCCCCTTTTTCTCTCTATTTTCTCAATTTTCACACACATCAATTTTCTCTATTTTTTCTGTATTCTCATTGGAACAAACACAAACATCCATGTCCGAACCAGGGACCCCTGGCATTGCAGCATGCTGCGCCAACCACTCTGCCATTAAGGTCGACTAAACCACCACAGCTATCAAGTATTAGTACGGAATTGTAATGCGCAACACTGGGAACTGATCATAGATATATTAACTGTTACACCATCCAGCAAGAGTAGAATTTTTTAGAATATAGTATCTTAGATAATTTAATAATTTGTCCTGCACTGTGGTTGTACGGTCATGCTTTGTGCTCCAGCTATCAGACGCGTGGAGGTTTGAGTCTCCTTGGGGAAATGTAACAGCTTTTCTCCTGAGATTTGGCCTGTGTATGAGACTGGTGAACACTCACCATCGTGATTAAATTGGGGAGCTACGAATGAGTAACGTAACCCGGTCATGAAAATCTACGACGACGACTGGGGATTCGTCATGCTGACCACACATCACCCCGTAACTAGTTTCATAATCTCCCACCTCAGAGTAGGATCAAGTGGGAGAGCGGCTGGCAGTCTGTAGGTAGGCCTGGGTGCTCAATTGTCTGTTGCAGCACGGGTTATGTATGTTTTTAGTTTAATCATTTCAAGGTGTGAGACCTTGATTGTCAATTCTTCACCATGTTAACAGAAAATATTAAATAGTTCTTGATTCAGTGAACTAAAACAATACAAATTGAATGTTTCAATATATTACTATCAGGAAAAAATGTATTTCATTTTTAATATATACATATTTATAAACATAACCTGAAAAAAACCAAAAACCGAATTTTGTCTGGGTTTTATCTGAAAAAAAAAAAAAAAAAAAAAACACCAACCGGGGAGGATTTTTTCGAAGAAAAAAAAACGGCAAAATGCCAACCCTAGGATGCAGGAAAAGATGACAAAATGCAGGCTGACAACCGAAAAAGTATATGTAGTCCCCCCTTTCGAAAATCCTGGACACGCCACTGTATACATTGCTTGATCCCACAAAAAAAGGGGGGGCATCAAATGGCAGGAAATTTCAAAGGACTATAAATTCCAAACTAGAGTGAATATTCCAAATATAAAAAAAATATGGGTTCTTATATATATATATCTAACAATATCATGTAACAAATTTCATCCTAATCTGACATGGTGGGGTGGACACTCATGGAGAATCTTATGTGTAACCCTGCAGCACTGGTTGCACAATACAGAAATTACATGAATCATAACTCGTAAGTAATAAGGTCCAATCTTGAACCTTAGTGCTCTCATGCTCATTTTCAATCCATGTACTAAAATTTCCTTCACCTACCTTTCTCCAGGCTCTGCCACTTCACTTTCTACTTGGTCAGGATTCTCTACACTATACTTGATGTCTTTATCTTCACTTAAAATTAATTCACCATTGTCACCATCTTCAGCTGGCATTTTTTCAACAAATTGTCCACGATCACATGGATAAAATCCTTCACTTTTAGGAACATTTTGTCCACTAGGAACTTCCGGAGTTTTGCCTTCAAAATGCATCCAACTATCACCACTCACACTTTCCACTTTACAAAGTGACATTTCTTTCATGCACTCACTAGATAGTTTGATGTCAAGAGAAGCATCTTGTATGCACTGCTTAGATGGTTTGCTGTCAACAGAAGCATCCTGTACGCACTGATTAGATAGTTTGATGTCAACAGAAGCATCCTGTACGCACTGATTAGATAGTCTGATGTCAACAAAAGCATCCTGTATGCACTGATTAGATAGTTTGATGTCAACAGAAGCATCCTGTATGCACTGATTAAATGGTTTGATGTCAACAGAAGCATCCTGCATGCCCTGATTAGATAGTTTGATGTCAACAGAAGCATCCTGCATGCACTCGTTAGATGGTTTGATGTCAACAGAGATATCAACATCAGGAGGTCCCTCGAATGATTCTGTTTCAGTCTTGACACATGACTCATCCGGAAGCCACACATTCTCCAGAGATGTTTGTTCACAAACTAATGGATCAGCACTTTCTGTTTCAGACTCAATGCGCACTTCCACAGAAGAGAAACCCGTATCAGACAATGGAGCAGTCAAATTTTCTTGACTATGATGAGACCAGCACCACTTCTGAAATACAATCACAAGGAGGGTGGATTAAAATCCCAATTTTTATTTAAAAAATATTTAATCAGATTTTCTTTAAGTCTCAGTTTATAATTTAAATAAAAAAATCACACACACAAACTTCTACGCACTTTATGCCTTTGACTTTCTAAGGAAAAAAATGGATGTGAGGTTTGATACACCCAATGCATCGTTTCTCAACCTATGGCACGCTGCCCACTGGTGGGTCCCGAGAGGGCATTTGGTGGGTTGCAAAGTAGGACTCGAAAAATTATTTAATGTGTCTTAAAAACCTTTCTGTTTTAACAATTTGAATTCAACCCGTGTTGCACATAGTCACATGCATGTTGACTGCAGGTGTCACTTGGTATTTCCAACCACCTTTGTGTGTGTGTGTGTATGTGGTTGTTGAGAGGTGTCAAGTGTCATCATTTCACATTGCTATCGAGACTGCTTGGATTACAAAGCTAGCTGCATAAAACAATTGTTTTCAATTTCAGCATGTGTATTTAGTTAGATTTTAAAGTAGAGTAAATTAGTCTTTTAAATTACATATTTACTTTTCTTGAATTAAGTATGTGTAATTTATTTAAGCAAGCGTAAAATAGGGTATCTAAAAGAGTCGATGTTAGCAAAAATATGATTATAAACTGGGTGCACACCTTTACAAGTAATTCTGCCGGCGCCCATGCTTATGGGTCCCACCATAGGTGCAGATTCCTTCAGACATTTGGGGGGGGGGGGGAGGGTCAAAGCTAAGCAAAGTGTAAAGACCTATTCTTTCCGTTTGCAAGGGGAGTAAGTATTTTTATAAAATTAAGAATCTGAAGTACACACCTAAGAATATGCACACTCGAGTTAACCTTCGAAACTTAGTAATTACAATTACTAGCTCTGACAACAATAATATACCTATCAAGGTACAGTGTGTTTCAATAAAAAAATTACGAAGTATCCAAAAGAAACCTTGTTCGGTTACCATTATTAAAACACCTCGTAGATTGAACTTTATGAGCTGGAAAAAAAAATCTCTACATTCAAACTACATAATTTTGTAACATAATACTTTATTTGCAGCTTTTGATTGGGAATTTGATTATCATAAACTGTTTAGATGCTGTACTTCTTCCCACAATCCTTTATGGGAGTTTAATATCTTCGCACATGCTCAGTTGCTCACACATATACAATGCACTGGTTACGCATTGTATAAGTGACACTATTCACAGTAATGCAGTATGAAGTAGCACACACACGTTTACAGGCATAACGTATGAGTAAAATTTTACTAATCCTGATTAAACAAAGCAGTGGCATTTTGCAAAACAAAATATTTTCAACTTCTACTCGACTTTTACGAAAGGAAACAACATTCAATGAAATATTTCATGGTCCATATATTAGGTTAGTCAAAAAGTAAATGCAATGTTTTTCCGATAGATAGTATCGTTGTCTTCGTCTGTGGCAGGTTACAGCGTCATCACTTCAGTTCGCTCTGCAGTGTTGCCAAGTAAATGTCGGCTGCGCCACTATCCATGTGCACCACAGAAGAACATTGTTCTGTAATCCATTTTATAGTGGTCTGAAGGTGTACCAAGAGCTGAAATCCATAAAATACTTTCAGCACAATACGGTGACAATATTTTACCGCTCCGAAGTGTTTACCAGTGGATTGAAAAGTTCAAAAGCGGTTGAACAAGTGTGAAGGACGAGGAAAGAGCAGGTCATCCAGCCACATCCACTACTGATGACAACATTTATTTATTTATTTATTTATCGAACTCAACAGGTACATACCTAATTACAGAGTCCATATGAAGGATTCATAGTGAATACAATTACATATATTTCTGTAATATAGAGATAGATATTATATATACACATACACACCTACATAAAAATACATTTAAAATTATTTCCTATATATATTCACACACACACTTGATCACATCATTTCATTAGGAAATTATGTGTTTAATCTTAGGTCATTGTGTTAATAGTTGCTTTACTGAGTTCCCTTAGGTTCATAGAAAAGATGTCAATGGTGTTATTCTTGATTAACAATTTATTGTAACTGGTGCACATTCTCCACAATGGAGATTTCTTTTTAATTTCCGATCTAGCCTTCTTTATAAGAAAAACTTCGTTCTTTACTCTAGTTTTCGACAACGGGATTCGAAAATTAATCTGGCAGAGTAAATGTTCAGCATCTACTTCGTTATTTAACAACTTCCACAAGAATACTATTTCCTGTAACGTTCTTCTATGACACAGCTTCGTAAACCGACTTTCATACATTAGGTTGTCGTAGTGTTCAAATGTGGGGTAAACTTTCTGAAATTTGTATTTTAAAAATCTAAGAAATCGTGATTGGACTCTTTCAATTGCTTCACTGTACTTTGCTGTGTCTGTATTCCATATAACAGATGCATATTCGAGTTTTGGACTTACATACGAATAATACAAAACTTTTAGTGTCTCTATACTCTTGAAATCCCTCCCCATTCTAAGAATGAACCCAAGGCTCTTGAACGCTTCACTAATTATTTGTTCTACGTGTTTATTAAAAGTAAGATTTGAGTCAAAAATAACCCCTAAATCTTTGACTAAAAAATTTCTTGCTAGAGTATATTTGATACTGAAATTCAACTGGGTTTTTCTTTCGAGTATATGTTACAAAATGGCATTTATTGATATTTAGTGTTAAATCATTGTTTATTGTCCACGTTTCCAAATTTGTAATATCATTTTGAAGTTGAACACTATCATCTTGTTTGCTTATTTTCCTGTAGAATTTCAGGTCATCTGCGAAAAGCAATTTGTGTGAATTTTCAAATGAATCAGGCAAATCATTAATAAGTAATGTGAAGAGAAGTGGCCCAAGGTTAGACCCCTGAGGTACTCCAGAGGTGACTCTTATCTCTGAAGATGTGTGACCTTTATACGTCACATACTGTTTACGATTCTGCAAATAGGAAGCGAACAATTGATGCAGTGATTCAGAAATATTGAAGCATGCTAATTTACTTAATAGGATATCATGGTTAACCAAGTCGAATGCTTTGCAGAAGTCTGTATATATTGCGTCAACTTGACCTCCTTCGTCCAAGGTTGAACTTATAAAATTGGTAATATCGGAGAGATTGGTCAACACTGATCTACGTGGTACAAAGCCATGTTGAAATGATGATATTACAGGTTTTACGTGAGTAAATATGTAACAGTGCATGATTTTTCCGAATATTTTTGCTGGGGCTGATAATATACTTATTGGTCGGTAGTCTTGTACGTCATTAGTGTTATTGGTTTTGGGAAGTGGACAAATTGCCGTGGCTTTCCATTTTTCAGGGAATTTGTGCTTTGCAAGAATTAAATTGAAAATTAGATATAATGGGTATTTCAACACATCACTGCAACCCTTAACTACATAGGGCGGTATCTTGTTGGGTCCGGCTGATTTCTTAGGTTTTAAATTTTTAATTGCTTTTTCTATGTTTTCAATTCCTATCTCTGTAATATTAAGATTATCCAAAGTTTCATATTGTTTATGGTTAGGCAATACTTTCATGTCATATCTAGGGGGATCTTTTTTATACACTGACTGAAAATGCTGTGCAAAAGCTTCGACTACTGAACGTCGGTCTGACAACACTTTATCCTTGAACAGTACAGGATCTTTGTTGCTTTTCTTACGTTTATTTGCAACAAACGACCAAAACTGGGTGCTATCTTTTGCAATATTTATTTCCGAATTGGCAACATAACTGTTGTATGCATCAACAATTTCCTTACTAACTATTGTTCGAAATTCGCTAAATTTATTGTAGTGGTATTGAAAGTCTCCCACCTGTTTTTTCCACTTCTTGTGGTGGTAATGTTTCCTACTTATATTTTTAATAATGCTGCTTGTAAACCAACACGGGTACTGTCTTTTGCGGCTTTTCTTTAAGGGGACACATTCATCGAATATTTTATATATAGTTTCATAAAACACGTCTGTAGCTTGATCAACGTCATTCTTTGTTTTCAATATATCCCAGTTCGTGTTAAGCAGCTTGTGATAGATGGATGGAAAGTTGGCCTTACTGAAGTTGTACTGTAGCTTACGACAAGTTTTTGTCGCGGGTTTCTTTGACATGATTAATATCTACTAGCAGCGAGGGATGGTGCGTGTCTTCAGGAACTAGTGGCTGTGTGCTTCGTGTCACTGTTATTCCCTGTCCATTTGTCAAAATCAAATCGAGTGTCTTTCCGTTATTATTCTTTACGTCATTTAAGCTTATTAAGTCAGAGAAGTTTACGAAATTGTGCAATTCTAAATAAGGTCCAGTCGAAGTCGTTAAGTCATATTTGGAGTCAGTTATGTCAGGGAGATTAAAGTCGCCGGCCAAGAGGAGTTTAACCTTACCAGGTTGACAGTGCATTTCTATGAACCTAAAGAATTCACAGTAAGTATTACAGTTGCTACCTGGTACTATGTACACTACACAAATATACAACATCCCAATGCCTTGAATTAACACATTAACGAGGATGCAGTCTATGTTTGGATCTAAACGTGGAGAGTCGACTAACACACTCTTAAATTTACATTTTATCGCTACAGCTACCCCTCCCCCTTTTTCTTTTCCTGTTGTTATTGCGTTTCGATCGGACGTATAAACCACATAACGGTCATCAAAAAGTTCACTCTCCATGTGCGATTCGGTTAACCAGCTTTCTGTTATCAATATTGCACTATAGTTGTTCGAAAGCAAGCTCTTGTAAAATTCATTTGTTTTAGTTCTAAGTCCGCGAACGTTCTGGTAGCAGATTTGAAATACCGAGAAATCATAACCAGTTGCTGTGCATTTGGAACTGTTTGTACTTACTTTACTGATGTCTTGCTTGGTGAATCCGTCAGTCCTTTGTCAGAGGGGTTGCTGACCCCTGAGTTGGTAAGATGAGGGTCTCCGTGTATTGGGTCTAGGGGTTACTTGATTGTTTCTGAACGAGGGAGGGGGAGGATTTCGCGTCGCTCTGTCCCGGATTCCTGCTGGAGATACCTGGTCTCTGTTCCGCAACGTTGAACGTGTGTCCTGTTTCCTTATCACCTCGCTGTAGGACTTTCTCTTTCCCTGTTGATTCTCGTAGGAAGGGGGAGGGGGGTGATGGCTCGTGACACACTGCGCCACTGTGCTGGTGAATTTGTTCAGCACTTCCAGCAGGGGGGGGGGGCAATGTAGAAGTAGAATCGACCGTTTCTTCCGTAGCACCGAGGGGAATGTCACGCCTGACGTCGGAAAAAATACTCACTGTATCAGAAATAGACACATTTTCTTGCAACACGTTGTCCTTTACACATGGCAGTCCATTTGCGACTAAATCACTTAACGTATGGACTGTACCTTCTACCACAAGCTTATCGTACTTTAGTTTTGCAAATAGGTTTTGCTCTCGTGCCCATTGCATGTATTTTCCCAGCTCTCATCGGGTATCCCGCACACGCTTTGAGAAATCTTCCTGTACACTGATGCCTGTTCCCTTGAAGAAGCAAGCTCGCGCTAGGATAATTTCTTTCACCTTGAAGTTCGAAAATGTCACTATAATTGGTCTCGTGGATCCTGATCCCAATTGGTGCGCTCTCTCTACATCGAAGTCGCTCGTATTTATTTCGAGAATGTCCCATAGAGCATCCCTCACCAGCTCCTCCGACATCGCCCACGTTTCCCCTTGCATTTCCCTGAAGACGTGAAATATCAAATTGTTTCTTCTGGAGCGGTATTCAAGATCGTCCAGCTTCGATTCACAAAACACTAATTTTTCTTTCAAGAATGAGTTCTCAGCCTTCAGTTCTCGTAATTCTGCAGATGACCGCATATCGCCCTGTACACTTGCGGTTGTTTGATACATGCTATCGAGTTTTTCGTCCATGGAGATTAACTTCTGAATAACATCCTCTGTTGTATATGGTCCAGGATTTGGTTCTATTCCCGAGATAATTAGTACAATGGTGGTCCCAAGTCCTAAGAAAAACAGGCTACTAATGTTTAGACAGCCTTTGACTGCCATTCTTGTCATTGTCGACTTCCTGATGACCGCATTCCATGCCCCGATCGCACCCCGCCACTGTTCCAAGGAATTTCCCATCTTTACTCTTCAAGCTTCGCTGAATACTGGAGCTTCGCGAAAACACGTCTAACCACTTCACGAGGTAATCGAAGAGCAAGTCCGTGAGCTGTTGATGAAGTGGCAAACCATATGCACATTAGTCATGGTTCTGCATATGAAATTATCCATAACAGGCTCAACTTTCATAAAGTCTACGCAAGATGGGTCCCTAAAGAACTCACTGACGAGAACAAGTGAAATCATGTGAACAGACATGCTAACGAAGGTGAAGCCTTTTTGAAACGAATCATCGCTGGAAATGAAACATGGATCCATCACTTCGAACCTGAGAGCAAATGCCAGAGCATGGAATGGAAACACCCTGAATCTCCAGTGGAAAAAAAAGTCAAGCCTCAACACTCTGCAAGAAAATGATACTCACATTTTTTTGGGACTCAGAAGGGGTAATTATGGAACATTATGTGGAAAAGGGAACAACAATAAACAGTGAATGATACAGTGATATGCTTTCGAACAAGTTGAAGCCTGCAATTCGAAGCAAACGACGAGGTCGATTGTCGAAAGGCATTCTTTTGTTGCATGACAACGAAAGGTCCCCTAACTGCCGCCAACACCACTCAAACTCTTCAGAATCTAGGCTTTGAGGTGTTAGAGCATCCTGCATACAGTCCCGATCTCACCTCGTTGGATTATCATCTATTCGGTCCACTTAAAGATGCTTTAAAAGGCCGTCGATTCGACACAGACCAACAGGTGAAGGAAGCGGCGCATACGTGGCTTGCTGCTCAACCGAAAACCTTTTTTTCTCAGGGTATCGGAAAGCTTGTGGAACGTTGGACCAAGTGTATTGAAGTGTAGGGGGACTATGTTGGAAAATGATATCATTGTAAGTTTACTATTGTTGCTGTGAAAAATAAAAATTATTGCATTTGCTTTTTGACTGACCTAATAGTATTAATATTATCCAGTTTCTCCTTAAGTACTTGACACAGTGCCACAAAAGTTAACATGCTTTTGAGTCACCACAAAAGTTAACATGCTTTTGAGTCATTAAACTTCATAAAAAGTTCTTGAGCCAATGCAATGAACAAACTAAACAAGAAAAATATAGCATAAAAGCAAGCACACTAGTCTTTCTACTTTTCTTAAATAGAAGCAGTGGGTATTTGCTACTAGGCTACAGCCAGTGACATGCACTGAGGAGTAGCTAATCTAGCAGAGATAGATGAATCAATCTCACATCTCTAATTATTATCAAATCACAATATTTATTCTCTTGTTGAAGCCCCAGTCCATATGCAACACTGTTTTTCACATGCTTATTGCGATCTGCAGACAAGGCTGCCCTAGCTGACTGTTCCTCCACCTCACCAGTTCCAGGTAGAAAGAGCAGATGGAAGGGAAAGTGAACATTCCTGCCTCTATCTCCCTTGCCCCACCCCCCACCTCGCTGCAATGGCTTAAAGGTCGTGGTTTCAAGTGCTCCAGTCTATCTCCTATAGGAACAGATAGGGGATTGGTTTCCCCTTGATTTCATTGTAAATCCTCTAAATAACTCGGGGGAAAAAAATTCTGCAGTACTTATGTTCTCTGTATTTACACCACAACTTTTAAACATTGTACAATGTGTATGTATAATATGGAATGTAGTTTTATTATTTATGAAATGGGAACATATTATGTGCAGACAAAAATGTTATGCTTTCTTTCTCTTTTTTTAAATATGGAATATATAATAGTTAAATAACAAATATTTGCTCACACTCTTCCTGGACTAGCGACCCTTAGGCTATAGCCAGTAACATGCGGTGACGTTGATACTTGGGGTAGCTATCAGCAAGTTGCCCAAGGTCAGGTTGGTGTAGGTCATAGCCCCCCCCCCCCCCCGTTATTTATCGCTCAGTATTCTTAAAAAGAACAAGTCAGAGACAAGAGAAGATTCCAGATATGTATGATTTAAGGTGCGGAAACAATTGGAAGTGTAAGAATTTCATAAAAATTGCCCCCCCCTCAATTCCGGACTCCGCCCCTGGGGTAATTGACCTACCGCACCCAGCCTTTTTCTAAAGATATCCTTTAAAGGCATGTTAGAACCTGCGCAACAAAGAAATACGAATGAAAACATGATTTTAAAAAAATCAATACTAGTGAAAATTCATATATATATATCCCCGTTGAAAACCAAAGTTCGACCTGGCAATACTGTGTGTTTAAAACTAACATGGATTAGGTTAAAGGAAACAATTTATGGTGAGTAATGTAGCAGTATTTTTTTTATTATTTCATAGAAGTGTAACTTCAAATTGAGAAATGAACAGTGACAAATCGTAGTGTGAAATGCATACTATTAGCGAACATTTCTTTCTTTTACTTTCAAACGGTAAAACACAAGGGTCGATTGTGCAGTCTAGCCGATTAGACTATTTGTTAGTATTACAACATATTCAAGTAAAAAAATTAACTTTACCTCAAAGCCAGTCTCTCCTCTCTGCTTCTCTTCTGCAGATGACGGGTATTCATTGAGAAGGATTTCCGATTCAGAAGACATGTTACGAAAGTTCTGTAAGATTCTCTGGCTTGTCTATGCACGGATAGCACATGAACTTTGGCAAACTGTCATCCTCTGAAACCTAGAATGAAGAAAACTGAAGTCATAAGTAAGGATAGGGTTGGGTCATGGGTATTTAGACACTGGGTAGCTAAATAAAATTTAGGTATATACTGGGTATTTATTAAAATTTTAGTCATCTACCAAGAGCCGCCATAGCTCAGCTCATAGAGCATCTGGCTATCACTAGGAAGACCTAGGCTCATTTCACGGCAGGAGATCTGCACAAGGAAATTTTCCAGTCAATTCCCTGTTTCTGCATGGCACCGAGGATTACCCAGGCTCATATAAATGGGTACCTGGGGGTAATGGCATCCACGCAGGAAACTGTTTCCAACCACGCTGTGGTTTTGCAAGAAGATGACGTGTCCTTCCTAACATTATTACGACCACCAATTTTAACTATGTTTGCCTAACGTAACCTAAACTAACCTAACCTTACCGTGCATGGTTCTATCCGTGAATGATTTTTGGGGCTACCCGTGCAAGAAGATGAAATTACTACGACCCCAAATTTTAACTATATTTGACTAACCTAACCTTACCGTGCATGATTAATGGGGCTATCTGTGAATGGTTTGTGGGGCTAACTGTGCACGAAATCACCGAAGCGTAATAGTAGGTATTTTTCGGTTAACAAGGTTGGAAACACTGCAAATTGATAATCACAACGTGCGATGATCCAGAATGCCACAGCTGTGCGTGCCATATTGTGTGTTACGCAAGCAGAAAAAAGGAAGAACAATAATTACTCATAATGTGAAAAATTGACATTACTTTTGTTAAAAAAGCATAATCCCACCTTAAAGAATGTTCCGCAATGCAGAATAGATAAGTAGGAATGTTAAAAATGACGAAATAAACAAGTGAGAGGTGTTCATCAGAGATTGTACAGGTACTAAAAGTACTAAATAAGCACATATCTGGAAGTGTCATTTCAGTGAAAATATTGGAACATTTTGCGGCACCCCTGTAAGCTATCCCCACCACGGTGCACACTTGGGGAATCACTGTGATAGAATATTTTTGAAAAGTTGCACAAATTCATTCTCATGTGTACCAACAGTGTTTCATATGCTATCCAATTTTTGTACATATACGTGCAGTTAATTTGCAACCAGGTGAGTAGTGAAACTTTTAGTTTGGTTTTATTTACATGGTTAATAAAGTTTCCATTTCTGCATCAGTGGTATCAAATGTACACTATATAATTACATGTAAAATTACACTAAATGTAGACAGGAATGGGATTTTTGGGAGACATCCTAGCTATACCCCTGTTTTGGATGTAATACCGAATTTGTGAAATAGTAAGATGGAATCAGAGGCATATATTCGGGGCTAACTAGGCTATCTGCGAAGCCCAGACTCGGGGAATAAAATACAGAAAAAAATATCTATCAAAAAATGTGCATAAAAGTTTTAATTTCAATAAGAAGATGAATCTATTTCTTAGACGTTGGAAACATTGCTCGCTTTCTTTGAATTTGCGAGACTGCTGGACCAGCTGGCGGGCAACTCCACGGGGGTGACTGGTAAGCTTGACAGGGTTCCGATCAATGTTGCAAACCAATTTTTCCCACCATGTCATTTCCCCATGATCGGGGAATTGTGGAGTCAAACTGTTACAGTAGAGAGAACAGGGTTGCATATGGCAGGGAAAAAACTCTCTGAACTTCCTCAACAGTCTGGGTCAATGTTGCAAACCAATTTTTCCCAGCACGTAATCTTCCCAGGAATGGGGAATTTTGAAGCCAAATTATTGCGGGGAAGGGGAAAATGTCATGTGGCAGGGACAAGAACATAAATGAAGGCTTGCAGAGGAGTTGAAAAAAAGGTCATTGACCTTCAAACAACTAAAGATACATTGGGCAGTAGAAAATTGTTGGCTGAGCGGGAATGGTTTACCGAAATGACAAGGACCAGTTCTAGTCTAGACCGCATCGACTGGTCTTGGTGCGTGGAATTTATTTAGAGGCTTGTGAATTACGATAAGCTCAAAATCGTTGTGGATGTTTCTTGTATGTCCACTTTATGAACAGATAAGCTAATGGGGATCGGACCTACAGTTCAGTGGTATCTAAACCACCATGCATCGAACCCGGGACCCCCTAGTTTCAAGACAACGACGTTATTACTGCGCCAACAAGGAGTACCCGAACTTAAAATTGTGAAAATAGGTAGGTTGAAATTTTATTTTTATTCTCGTATATAGGCCTACATAATATTTCACAATATGGGCCTCTCATTTAGGCAAATAAGAATGAAATTCTTGAAATCCTTTCCTTACTGACAGTGTACATTTCCATGTTTTATTTATGAGGTATATATTTTTAATCACAGAGTCACATCACTTCAACCCGCCACCCCAAATGATTTAAAACAACAAAAACACCCCCCCACCAGCAAATTTTTCTCCATTCGAACACTATGATATGGTGCAATAGTCCAGGTATACGCCACTGGATGGAATGTAGTTTCTCTTTTACCTGCTGAACTTTCGTCAATTATTTGGAAATTTTTATGCGAGGCTCGAAGGAAGATTTGTGCTCAAAGCCAGATCAAGATGTGATCAGGTGTTTAAAGCATTTAGGGGCATTAATTATTCTACTGATAAGAGACCTAAAGGTGATCCAACAATCTAACAATGAAAGGATTTCAGAATATTTTATTAATTCCAAGAGCCCTAAACCTGACCTGACTAACATAACAACAAAAACATTTAGGAGTGAAATAATACTCCTTCACATCCCACACACATGATAGAAGATGGTAGCACAAGTCTGTAACCAAGACATACAAAACGCATTAATTCACCAAAAGGAAACTTTTGAAAATATACTATAATAGTAATACAATTAAAAATGTTAAACATCGGATCATTTCCATGCATGCAGTGTTTGCTTCGCTTCACGCTTGCTATGGCTTGCCGGACTGAGTGCCGGAGCACGTGCGGTTTGGCCAGATTTTCCATCATGCTCCCCGCCGCTGACATCACATTGAATATCATCCATTATCATAGAATTTTGGAAATCATTGTCACACGAAATTTGAACCTTTCTTAAAGTAATGAGCACTGTTTCGACTCAAAAATAGTTATTTATGTTGAAAAAAAAAATTGAAAATTACCTTACGCACTTCTCATGGATAAGATATTCTCCGTCGACAAGCGATAGTAAATATCGTAAAAGCGTGGGAATGAATGTAGAAGTAAATCGGAACCTTAGTAGAATGCATTTAGGGACTTTACTTTAATGCTATGGGAACCAAAACTAACCTGCCTAACTTAACCACGAAAGCATATATTGAACAAAACCTTAAGTAATCGCTAAAACTCCGCAGTATATGTTAACAGACATCGAAATCGAACTATGTCAAAATTGCATTCGTAGCATGATGAAATTGCAATAAAACAAAAGGAACTTGGGCCCAATGACAGGATATTATGTCTTCAAGCAAGCGCAAAATCCGGTTCACGAGAAAGCAAATGGAAGCAATGCCAATTGTGCATCAGAGATATATTTCTCTTCAAAAATACATGAATTCCCGGTAAAACAGATTCAACGATGAAAGAAAACATCTCCACCAACTTTGATAATGATACAGAAACTCATTTTGGTAAGTACTTTCTTGTGTAAATATGAAGAAATCTGTTCGGCTGATTGACAACTTTTACCCATTTGACTGCCACGTGGGAGACCCGGGTTCACTTTCCAGGGTGGGTGATCTAAGGTCGGGTTTTTCTAGCCTTGTCCCTGCACAAAGTGGTTCAGGGGTTCACCCAACCTTAAACCAATGGGTACCTGGGGGCAACCTTGGGGAACAAAGGCAGATGATGCATAGTGCTGGGCACATCACCTCCAAAAGAGCGGATCGAAAATGTTGGGGGCCCCACCCCCACATCTCCTAAATGTGGCTTCATGGCATGGTGCTATGCAAGGGGGCTTTACCTTTTACCTTACTACGCAAAAAATGCAGTGGCCATGAAAGAACTGGAATTAAACAATAGGCACTTGGACAGGCGGATGCTGATAAAGATCTTGCTGCGGCAGAAAGTCAGGGGGAGAAAAACAGACAAATTTCAGATTTGTGTGTGTGGGGGGAGGGGGGTATGATCCACACCAACCAACCTTCGCCAACCCTCTGATTGACACCCCAAGTGTTGAGACCACCACACGTCATTGATGTTAACAGACATAAATCACAATCGAACCATCTAAAATTTGCATGGTAAAAGTCTGTTATATCGGAGACACATTAAAATTGGATATTTTGTGTTTCGGATGGTTCGTACTTACCAATTGTGTGTTGCGGAACATAGTTGAAGGTGCCATTATGCCTCTTACACGAAAATAACTTAGATTTTTCACATTACGAGTAATACTTTTGGTTCCTTCTTCCATTGCGGAACATACAATATGGCACGCACAGCTGTGGACCATCGCACGTCGTGCTTATGTTTTGTGAACTTGGAGTGGGTATGCAGTGCTTCAACCTTCTTAACCGAAAAGTACCTACTTTTGTGTTCATTGTATCATCACACACCATTGACAGATAGCCCTAAAATCCATTCATGATAGCCCCAAAAACCATTCACGATAGCCCCACAAACCATTGACGGAATGCCCCACGAATCATTGACGAATAGCCACAAAAACCATTCATGATAGCCCCATGAACCATTGAGGGATAGCCCCAAAAACCTTTAATGATAGCCCCAAAAACGGTAACACTTTACTATACCAGAGACGGATTTCTTCAAATTTACAGGAGAAAGTACTTACACAAATCATTTTCTGTAGCGTTGTTGATGTTCGGTAATGTAGTTTTGATCCATTTTAATGCGTATGCATGTGGTTTTCTACAAAAATCTCTTTCCGACTATGTTGCTGCCGCCATTTGCTTTCTGCATGAGAGCACAATGTTCCATGTGTTTGATGACGTAAACGCCATAGTCAGTGTTTCAACCCACGCAGTCTTTTCGCTATTAAATGACGTGTCGTTGTCCGTATATGCTAAATTGAATTAAAGGAGTGCTAATGGAACCTAACCTAACAAGCCTAACCTAACCAAGTAGGCATACCTCGTCCCTGTAATGGTTCGTGGGGCTATCGTGAATTTTTGGGCTAACGTCAATGGTTTTTGGGGCTAACGTCAATGGTTTAATAATTACTCTTTATGTCAAAATTTGAACTTTTTTCGTGAATTTTTTTTTTAAATTTAGGTATTTTTCGGTGAACAAGGTTGCAACACTGCATGCACACTCCAAACCGACAAAAAAATGGCACAATGAACGGGTAAGCTATCGCCATATTGTGTGGAAATAAGGAAGAACAGTAAGTACTCGTTAATGTAAGAAATAGACATTATTTTCATTAGAAATTCATTATTTCACCTAAATAAATGTTCCGCAATGCAGAATAGTTCGTTAGCAATGTAAAAAAGTGCGAAATAAATCATTTAAAGGTGTGTCTGGTATAGTAAAGTAGTACCTAATTTAAAAAAAAAAAAAAGGCACGTTTGGAAACACTGGCGAGACCTGGAGACGTTCGAGGCTCGTGCCATCTGCAGGTACATGATGGAAACAACGGCATAATGTTGTTGCTTTGCACAAAATGCAAGTTTATTATATCCAAAGTGCTTATTTCTTGTTGTGCAGCATTCTACGGTGAGAAAATACCTCCACGAACTTTCAAATTTGCTACAAAAACTCATTTCCGTAAGTGCTAATTTCACCCCTCTAAAGATCACACACATAAACCTGATACGCAGTGGAATTACATTACACCTAAAGTATAGGGGCTATCCACGAGTAAACAAAAACATATCGAACGGCACAATCGATTGTCGAACTGTAGCACAACAACTTCCGGTTCACGGCGGCCGGGTAATTCAAGCGCGTACTTGTGTCATTTCTTCTCGTTTTGTATACCGGATGAAATTGATCATATAAAAGCAATTGACGACGAGGAGAATAAGAGATATCAGGGCAGAGTAGAGGCCTTTGCATATCAATTAGATGAGCAACTAGGAAGTAATACGGCATTATTCCAAGATGAGATCCATTTGCTGATCGTCGTTTCATTAGCGATATTTGTAGCCTACATATTAAATAGAAAGTACTTTTTCCTACAGAGCGAGAGTGCTTAAATGCATACATTTATGTTTTAAGTGAAAAAGTGCGAGATGTACGGACATATAAAAAACGGAAAAAGGAGCTTCTTTTCTTCAGTCAGGACGAGTCAGAGGGATGCGGATAATGCACACTTGCTGGTTTCGTTCTCGTTTGAACGCAGAAATACAAAACGCTCATTGTTATTTTAAGTCAATTTTCTGCTATTTGTGTTAAACATGACGATGAAGATGAATAATAAACTGGAAAAATTAATGATGGGACAAACACAATGACACACCATTGCCTCACCATGGTGTTCAAACCTAGGACCTCTTCTCCATCAATGTTGATTTGATTGATTGAGTTGGTGTTTTAAGTCCACTTTGTGCACAGTAAGGCTAATCGGGACTGGACCTACAGTTTTAAAAAAAATTGGGATCCGAACCACTATATGCCTCCACCGGGAATCCCTTGATTGCAAGGCGACGAGGCTACCACTGCGCCATCGGGGAGGCATTCTATCTATCAATGTTGAAAAGATTTCCATTGCAAAAGACGAAAATTAATAGTAGTACCCGCACTTAATTTTCTGGCTACACAAAAAAATATTTCCTCTGGTTGCACAAAAATTTATTTCCTCTGGTTACACACACACAAAAAAAATCTGGCTACACAAAAATTTAATACAGTTCGTGTGAACTTCATGAACTTAACGTGTAACCTATCTGGCCATGACCGAGCATCTTTTGAAAGGAAAAGTAATATTTTTGCTCATATCACTAAAACAGAGAAAAAAATCGAGATTTGAATGATTTCTCTTCTACTTTTAATGAAGTGCAAGTGGTGCGGGACGCAAAATTTTTGGTTGGGAAGGAAACAGGACGGGGTATTTTTAAAGTCCTGACGTTCAAAACGGGAAAAATAATGTTATTTCCCGACTAAATTGGGAGATTATAGGAGCGTAAAATATTCAACATTACCCGATACTAAAAGAAAATTATAATTATACACACAATTTCACCCTCGGGTGATGATTTATTTTGCATTTCTGGAATAAAACCTGCTAATTTCAATAAATTTCGGACATTTAGTACAAAAAAATGTAGGGAATAAACTATCATTTTTTCCGAAGTCTGGATCGGAATGTTTTTTTCTTTTTTTCTTTTGAGGTCCCGACTTTTTGGGTTTTTCCACATCCACTGAAGGTACTAACTTTCTTACACACTAACAAAGTAACCAGACTGGCACAACTCCATGTGTTAGAGGTAAACAAAAAAGATGAAGAAACAAAACACTAAACAAAGCGCCAAAATGACTCCGGTGTTGCCAGATCAAAATTCGAAAAGTCCTTCTCATGTTCTTCCTTTTCTGGCTCACACCGCCTTTGCAGTCTCTGGCCAAAGTTACTATTTATGTTATTAGTCCTCTTCTGGAAAAAACAAAATATTCTAAGCATTTGAAATTGCCAAAGTCACTAACACTTGGGAAGGTCATAATACGGTTTACCATTCTCGCCTGCTTCGCACTTGTCACTTGTCTTCGGCACTAGCACTAATCTTAAAACATTTATGTGAAAGTAATCGCTACAACTTTACAGTATGTGTTACAGACGAAATTGCATATATAGCATGATGAAATCACGATAAAACAAAGATAGAGTTTGCTGCCACGCGGATCCCTTTTGAGGTTCCAGCAGCAAAAGAACGTGGTAGCAGACACTACCAAGAAAAAATACTCATTTGTATGAGTACAGTGCCGGCAAGAACAGTTTATTTCCCTTTTGCAGATTAGGTTTACCATACTGCAGGGTAATTTTGTGCGGGACAGAATTTTTTGGGTCGGAACGTGAAATTATTTAAATCCCGACATTCGAGACGGGGAAAATTCTCAATTTCCCGACAAAGTTGGAAAATTTTCGGGACGGGATAAGTTCGAAATTTCCCAAAGCTCTTGAAATCTCGAATTCTACACGTAATTTCCATCTTAAGTGCTTGTTTTTGCACTTCTGGTACAAAAACTAACAATTTCCGATAAGTTCCAGACATTTACAATGCAGAAAACGTCGAGAAATGACGACTTTTTAAAATGACTATTCGGTATTTCCCGACTGCTTGGAATCCCGAAAAGTCGGGAAGTCATTTCCCGAAGTCGGGATCGGGGAGCTAATTATTGAAACTACTAAATTCTATTGCGAGAATGTGAGTAGAATACGTGCAATATTTACAAATAGTATCAGCAATGTACGTGTTCTACAACTCTTTCATTTACACAATATTTAGTTTCTAATTTGGATAAGTAGCTTCATCCGGCCGTCCAGTCTTCTTAAATTTTGAAATTGTGTCGTCTGATTCTTGTCATTAGAATATTCTTTTGGGGATACGGTAAGTGTTGCCTAATGTAGGTAATGAAATCGTAATTTAACATTGTATGAAATCACTGCGGAATACGGATCAAAGCTTTTTTTTAAAAGTGAAAAAGAAGTATCACCAAACGCGAACCAAATTCCGTTCATTTCATACATCACTTCAGGCTTGAATTCAGTATCGAAATCGAACTTTCTGATTGTAATTGTGTATCATTTGTTGTTAAAATAAAAACTCAGGAATTTTAATGAAATGGTAATGATATTATATACTACTCTGTAAGGGCCAAGTTCCATGTGTATAACTTAATCTGTGATGTTATGCTTCTACAATAACTTATTTTTTAATTCCTCTCGTATTTGCGCGCGGAAATAATCAGATAATTAAACCTAATGATCCTAACCTACTTATGTTATGTTTTGATTCCGGTAATTATTTTGCTAGTGACAATAGCCCCTACATGCAATTCTCACCACCTGGTGAAAATAGTCGCAGCCTTTTTTTATTATTTGTATGTAGCTAATGCTTAAGGATCATTTGAGTTAAATGCAACGGTAACAGTTTCATGCATCGGAGACACATTTCTTCAATTTTACACAAGAAACTACTTACGGAAATGAGTTTCTCCAAGGTTTATAACCTCCGTCGATATATATTCTTCCTAAAACTTCATCCTACAATGCAGCAGAACAATAAATAATCACTTTTCATGTAATAATATTGCGCATTTTGTGAAAATCGACAACATCATGCCGTTGTTTCCAAGATGTACCTGCAGATGGCTCTAGCGTCGGAAGTCACGCAATCTCGCTAGTGGAATCAGGGTTTCCAAACGCGCGATTTTTTTCGAGAAACGCGAGTTTTTTTTTCTTCGAGAAACGGGCGGTTTTTTGTCGAGAAAGGAAAATGGTTTTTCGATGAATTTAGGGGTGAAATGGGTGCTAATGGAACCTAACCTAACAGGCCTAACCTAACCTTGTGTGAATGGTTCGTGGGGCTACCCGTGGATGGTTTTTGGGGCTAACATCAATGGTTTGTGGGGCTACCCGTGGATGGTTTTTGGGGCTAACGTCAATGGTTTGTGGGGCTACCCGTGGATGGTTTTTGGGGCTAACGAACAATGTTTCATCGAAATGTACAATTTCCAGACGTGATCCCCGGTTTTTTACAACTTTCATGCACAATAGAGTTGGAAACATTGATATTCGAAAACAAAAGAAGCGTTACAATTCGCAAAGCAAGCGATATCGCTCCGTGACGTGCTTTCCGTAGCATTAAGGAAAATGGTTTATTTTAGCAGAAAAAGTGTTTGTTTTCGTGCAAAAAGCATATTGGCACCTTCCACTATTTCCGCAATACATAATTGGTAAGTACAAACCACGAGAAAGACAAAATATCCGATTTAAATGTGTCTCCGATGCATGAAACTGTTAATAAATGCGGAAATGCAACTTTGTATTGAAAGCAGCATATTTTCAGTTACTATTTTCACCAAGTGCTCAACCTCGTTTTGTGCTATTTTCACCGAAATTCATGATTCCTCACAATGTAGGAATTATTTTATAAAACATTCGCGTTTTCTTGTAAGATTCCGTTTTGCCTTGCTTGTTGGGTTCTATGTCTCAAAAAATAATCATCTCTACTATGTGATATCACTGCTCTCTCTAAAAAGTGGTAATAATAATCAATAATCAGCCTTTTTAATTTGTGTTAAGCTCTATGGTTAGTTGAGTGATTTAACTTGCAAAAATTCACAATGTGTGAAATGTAATAGCATCTGTACTTAATAATAAATTTGCATGGTTCGTACTTACCAATTGTGTATTGCAGAATATAGTTCAAGGTGCCATTGTGCTTTTTACATGAAAACAAACACTTTTTCTACTGAAAAAACTCATTTATCTAAGTGCTACCGAATGCACGTAACGTTGCGATATCGCTTACTTTGTGAATGATATCGCGGTAAAAATCTGATAACCCCAGACATCTATAACTTCTATGTTCTATGCGAGAGAGTTGTGTGGGGCTACGCATATTCTTTTCAAAACCAATTTTTAACTATTTTAACCTATATGTGACCCTACCTAACCTAACCTTACCGGAAATGGTTTGTGGGGCTATGCTTCAATGGTTGAATTTCCGCTATGAAACATTCACACAACACACCTTCCAGATGTTAGACAATGCTACAGGAACTTATTACCGTAAGTAGTTTCTTCTGTAAAAATGAAGAAATCTGCCTGGGGAATATGAGTTTAGTACCGATATTGCTTCTTTTGTTTTTGAATATCAGTGTTTTCTAAACTTCTTCACCGAAAAATACCTACTATCATGTTCGTCACGTGTGGAAATTGTACATTATGCACGGGTAGCTGACTGATAGCCCCACGAACCATTCCGATAAGGTTAGGTTAGGCAAGCATAGTTGAAAAAAAAAAAGGGTTGGAAACACTGACATGATTTCTCGGTCAAATAGATACCACGATGAAAAAAAATACCTCGACTAACGTTGGAAACCTTAGAGAAACTCATTTCCGTAAGTAGTTTCTTCTGTAAAAATGAAGAAATGTGTCTCCGATGTATGAAACTGTTACCATAATAAAAAAAAAAAAAACTGGTGAAAATAACTTGTTCTGCTAGTCTCAACACCTCATGAATGTAGTTGCACATTTTTTTTTTTTTATTTTGAGAATAATTACTGAAAATCATGGTCCCCATTGTGTGATGGTTTTTTTTTTAGAAGCTATACAAGAGAATGAAAAGGTCATTTCAGTACTGCAAACAACTGTGGGAATATATTTGCAGTTTGGAGAAACCTTTCTGTGGAAAAAAAACAACACTTGTTGTGATCATTTCCACAATTTATCTATTTTAAGATGAACATTTGGTAACACTTTACTATACCGGAGACGGATTTCTTCAAATTTACAGGAGAAAGTACTTACGCAAATCATTTTCTGTAGCATTGTTGATGTTCGGGAATGTAGTTTTGATCCATTTTAATGCAAATGCATGTGGTTTTCTACGAAAATCTATTTCCGACTCGCTATTGCTGTTGCCGCCATTTGCTTTCTGCACAAGAGCACAATACGCTCTCGTATTGTCCGTATATGCTAAATTGAATGAAAGGAGTGCTAATGGAACCTAACCTAACCTAGTAGGCATACCTCATCCCCGTGATGGTTCGTGGGGCTATCGTGAATTTTTGGGCTACCCGTGGATGGTTTGTGGGAAATAAGGAACAACAGTAAGTACTCGTTAATGTTAGAAATTCATTATTTCACCTAAAGATGTAAAAAATTGCGAAATAAATCATTGATAGGTGTCTCCGGTATAGTAAAGTAGTACCGAACATTTTTGTCTTCAGTAACATTCATGTATCATGATACACACAGTACAGTAGTTACTGATATAACAGATTAATCAAGTCCAGTGAGATGTATGAAAGTAAGTAGTCTCTGCTGCGCACTGTTTATGCTGTACTTCATTAAATAGCTCATGTTATAAAGCTATGCGTAATAACTACAGAAAGGAGGTATGGAGTAGCAAGGTCCAATATGAATTTTTCATTTTTGTAATGGTGCAGTCAAAGTTGATAATGAAGTCATGGATTTCTTAAAGTGAGTACGTTAAGTACATTATTTTTGTTTGCCATGTAGCTTCGGTCGACTTTATTTCTGCAAAGTGTACTCTCATTTATGTGGTGAGTACTCGAGCATGTTGACTACTGAAATGTTAGTGTCACCACGGAAACTATGTTACCCATTGGGCAGTTCCCAGTACATGTTTTTTTAATAGTATTTGAACATGAAAATGCAAGAAAATTAATCCCACTGTAGAGCATTTATTTAATTTCTAGGAATTATCCACCTGTGTGCGTGTTTTATGCACACATCAAGATAGAAGAGATACAAATGCAAAGTCCGGTATGGGACTTGGACGTGGGAAGTGTAATAAATATGGCACTTCTCTGTTTAAGTCTCGTATCAGTTGGCACAAAGTTCATCGTGGAGGGAAATAAATCAACATTTCTTCATTCATGTTCAGCTATTTAGTAAATGATGAGTATTTGGTTTTTAAATAAGCTGTTTTATGTAAGAGATATCGTAGATATTATATATATATTATTTTTGTTTATATTTTCTGTGTATTTTTAAAGTAGAAATATTAATTTTCAATATTAGGGGTTTTCATTCTTCCATTTGCTTGAAATGCTGAAAGAAGTCTTCAAGGAACAACTATTAATTTTCCAAAGTATGTTTTCATACTTTTCTTTCAGTGTAAAAAGCATATATGTATAGTAGGTGCTGCTGCACTTGCTCCAATAAGGTATGAAATTTCACTTCATCTTAATGGTCAGTGTCATGACAGTAAATTTGTGTTAAAGGCTGAACCTTTTCGTAGCACTCAACCTAGTACTTTTTATTTATTTGATTTTTGAGAAAACTTCCGAGCATTCTCTTGGTAATTATTATATTTTTTCTGTGCAGACTAACCTATTTCTAATCAGTGCCATAAGGTATGTGAACTGATCCCTGACAGTATTGAAATTTTTATTATCAAATGGAGCGTAATTGCTGTACGCAGTCATTTTTTCCATTTTAATATGTGGCAAACAAAATATTTTTTATTGATCGGTGTAAAAACTTGCAATACAATCCTGTATAGCCGAAGGATCAATCAGGAAAAAAATATTTTTGCAAATATGGATTAGCATGACATAAATCATTCTGAAATCTTGAATCGTTCTCCACCCAAGGAAAAAAAGTCACCTATGATGAAGAATGTTTTTAAAAATGCCTTTAGAGGAAATTATATATTTCCGCTCAAAGTAATAGTGCAATTTCAGGAAGTTTTGTAAATAGAACGTTTTCCATATAATTTTCGTATACTTTTATTTTTGTGATAGAAATCAATTTTAATGTAAAAAGTTTGTAATTAAACGAAAGCATTGCATATGATTAATTTCCGCCACTTCTAACTATGTTTATTCAATTTGCACGTATAATTTATTATACGCGCAAATCACCTGCACGCAGTTATAGATTGACCACAAGGAAAAAAACCTTGGGGCGAGAAGTCCCCGTGCAGCTTTCCCTTCTTCCCTCCACCTCGAGCCATAAGGAAGCATTGTCCACTCTCCCCCTGCCCTACTCGCGGAGGTACGGTGCACAGGAGCCACGGGTCTGCGCAAGTTGTTTTGCTCGTGGTTCCACTATAGAAACCATTCGGAAAGCGAATGGTACGGCACACGATAGTGTTTTGTCATTTCAAGCAATCTGCGAGTTCTTGCGCATAGCGTTCGTCTTCTGTTTTTCCCCCGACGGTGCTGCCGTCAATGGTCGCGAGGAAACGACCTTCCAGTGCCGCCATACTGTCAACAATTTTTAACCTGCAGCTGTAACATCTTGTAGTAGTATGTCTATGATTTATGTTTGTGTTTGGTACTTAAGACAAGGATAATGTGAGATGCAAGAGAATACTTACATTCCGGGCCATCTTAGAGTGAGTATGTTACGATTTGTATTATTATTATTATTATTATAAATTTGCACATTAAAATAACAGTAATCAGCGATGTAAATATGCCGTTGTTAGTCAATGCATTTTTTTTCGATTTCTTAAGGAAATATTGGTTTCCGCGTACACATGCTTGACTTTGTTGAAGACATATTTGTCAACGTATATTGTATTGCATTACAAGGTGTAAATAAAAATATATATATAAAATACAATAGGTTTTTCCAATGTGGCCTTCATGACACAGTGCTATATCCATGGAAAACATTACCTTTCACCTTTTCTTGTAAAAAATAATATAAAAGCACTTTAATGCTCATGGGGTAAGGCATTAATATATGATTGTCTCATCATATATATGTCATAAGTTCACAGTTATTGTCGCGATTGATCCATATGGTAGAAAAGCAGCTCAACAAAAATTAAATTGAAAATACAGAAGCATTTTAAAGGTCATAATTGAGAATTAGAACACTAGCAGCTAACCTGAATTATGTTTAACTACAAGAACACTTTTCGTGTTGATCAGAATTACAAAATGTATAGAGAAATTTTGAAATAATGGAATTGATGTAAAATGCAAATGTATACACACTTACTACTGAGTACCATTAACGTAGTAATGTAGAACTAAATTCGAACATTTTTAGCATGTTTTAGTGATGTTTATATTTACTTTTTTGCAACAGGCAGCTACTAGTTGGCAGTGGCAAGAGATTGCAGAATTACCATTTCCCAGGCCAGAGTCAGGAATTGCATCAAGCAAGACTTTCTCCCAAGTAGGGCAGAATACAGTGGAGTGAGTGAGTGTCTTTTTTAACACATTTATTCATGATTTCCAAAATTTAAGAAATATTATTTTTGCAAAAGAAATGTAGAAAAAACTTATTTACCACACATGGAAGCGAATGTAGGCATTCTATTTTACATTGGTATGTGGTAAAATTTACATTTAGAGGTGTTCCACCTATTTATAACCATTGATCCAATACTGACAATGGCAGAGGCCAACAAAGTTAATATATACACAAAGATATACTACACATCAGTAATGTAAGTACTAATATAATCTGCATTTTTAAAAATATGTAGCAAACAAAACATTGGAATGTCAACTTATTCCTCTGTGACACATATACCTTGTATTAACAAAACCTTCCTTGTCATCATCACTAAAACCCATAGCAGCCTCCCCGATGGCATAGCGGTAATACCGTCACTTTGTAATAAAAGCATTCCAGGCTCGATACCTGGTTGAAGGCATATAGTGTTCCAGATTCTACTTTAAACTGTAGGTCCAGTCCCAATTAGTCTATCTGTGCATAAAAGTGGACTTAAAACAAAACTCAATCTCAAACTAAAGACCTCTAGCAGTTACAATTAAATGTATTACATAAATCATGACACCAGTATTCACAAGACTTTAAAAACTGAAACAAAATAAACAAGAGATAAGGTAACGTCAATGTCTGAACTTATTCTAAGCAGTTAAGAACATGGTTGACTGGAAGATACTGAGAACTCCTCTTTTCTATGACCATGAGCTACGTAACAAGTTAGTGAATAACCACTGATTGAGATTTGCTGTGTTTATAACTGACAATACTCGCAATACTTTGGTGCTAAAAAAATCTGCTTCTAAATAACAAATTTCTTGCTGATTTACAATATCGGAGATGAAATGCATGACATTATTTTAGAAAGTAGTTAGAAAATGGCTCTGTGGAAGTAACTTCCCTTTTGGGGTTCTTAAGATGTTATGTTCATATGAACTTGATGCACACATAAATTCCCCTTGCCTTAACAATATCATCCAATTTGTATTTACTGCGCATGTAACCGCAGTTAAACAGAACCAATATGCCAATATTTGATATATATATATATATATATATACACACAGGGTGTCATTTTAATGGCGCCCACGGACCACAGATTCGTATAGAGGACATCAAAACAAACAACTTTTTCCAGTAACATTTTTCTCTTTGGTGCGTCGATTCGACGCTACAGCCGTTCAAAAAAGACCGTTTTGCCGCCTGGATGCTGGCAACCCAACACAACATTTGATCGTACCTGTGACGTCATATCCTCCGGCGAAACAGCGCACGGCAGGGTTGCAAGGAACACACAAATGTTGTGAAAAATTACAAACTACCAACCTCATTATTAGCTGTAAAACGAAGAGAGAAACGCGTCCAGCAGACCGAACATCAAAGGCTACCAGCCAGAAGATCAGCAGTCATCTCAGGGGAAGAGGGAAGTGAACCAACGATACGAGAAATGGTAAAAAACTTACTCAAAATGAAATGTCAATGTCGGATTTTGTCTCAGCCTACATGTCAAATATCAACAACAATACATTTTATTGGACTTACAGCTTACATGTGGCTGTTTACGCCCAACTATATATCAAATATTTGCAAATCTCGTTGCAAGGTTGATATCTACAGGTTTGTGTCCAGATGTAACTTTTGTGCTGATAACGGAAGTATCCGAGGTTCACGTTGTTACATTACGACTAAAACACGTACAACCACAGTAACAATCTAATGATGAATCAGTACCGAATATACTGCCCTGTTCACAGATGCAAACTATTACATGTGTATCCGGTGCATAGATAAACACATAGTCGTCTTAGAGCTTGTAGTATTACTATACTTATATCCCTGTATTTTCAATCATTTTTGCCACTTGGCTCATAATGCTCTGAATATACATTATATTATCTGTTGCTTACGTTTGGAATTTTGAGTTTCTTTCATTTCTATTTTGTCATCTGTTCAGTGTGTCACAGACAACTAGTATCAGAAGGACGAAGTGGATAGACTAAATTGTAGATGACAACTTGGTAACTAGATTTGCAAATATTTAACATGTAAGCTGAGACAAAATTCGATATGACCACTTCCACTTGAATTTTATTTTCTTTCTACCATTTTTCGTATCGTTTGTTTACTTCCTGTTAGGTTACAGAACGTGTTTTCTCGTTTTGTGTTACGGTACATAATGTGGCTGATTGTAGCTATGTCATTTTTCACAGAGTATGTGTGTTCCTGGCAACCCTGGAACGCATCGCTTCACGACGGGATATGACGTCACAAATGCAATCAAATGTTGTGTGTGGTTGCCAGCATTCAGGCGGCAAAACGGGCTTTTTTGAACGACTTTAGCGCCGAAATGACGCACCAACGAGAAAAATGTTACTGAGAAAAGTTGTTTGTTTTGATGTCTTCTATACGTTTCCGTGGTCCGTGGGCGCCATTAAAATGACACCCTGTATATATAATATATATATATATATATATATATATATATATATATATATATATATATATATATATATATATATATTTATAATGTCAAGTTTCATGGATTTAGAAGACCACAATTGTTGTTCTAGTACATAATGACACACTTATGCCGTAAATGATTCCAGTAAATCTTTGAAAAAATCAATTATTTAACACGGTTGTGGGGATCATGGTAGTGATCCACTCGTTTATTTTCACATGCTTCTGTAGTTTGGCAACACTAATCACTTTGATTCCCAGTGTACCTTCGTGGAAGAGTGCAGAAAGTCTGTTCAGCCATTATGTGAAATGTATCAATTGTTGACTTGTTATAAAGCTCACATTTCAGTGGAGCACCATAGGGATCCATGCAACCATTAACGGGAGTGTTTTCAGACACACAGTATTTCTACATATACTAGTAATAGTTTCTAATATCTGTTATAAATGTATGAAATCCAAACTACGAAAAGCATGTGTGAATTTTGTAGGGAAAAATAACAATAAATGTAACAAACTAAGTTGTTATTTTTGTTGGTTTCATCATATTGAAATGTAATTCATTAGATTTAATATTTCCTTACCTCTGTAATGTATTAAGTGAAATGACTTTTTTTGCTAATGAAACCAGAATACTATTCATAGGACATTATTGCTGTAAAACCATGCTAGCATTTCACATGCTGCTGTTATCTAGCTGGTGTGTGTGTTTCTTTCTTTTTTTTAATAATCCTGTGTAAACAAAAATGAAAAATCCAGAGATAAGTGGGAATGTTTCTTTTTCCCATGGCATGACGGGCCGTGAGGGCCAGGGGCTATCTACAGACTGCCAGCCTCAGTCCCTTCTGCGACGAACCCCTGATCATTGTCATGGGTTTCCATGACCTGGTTACGCTACTCTCGTAGCTCCCCAATTTCCTCACGATGGTTGGTGGCCATGGGTACCATACAAAGGCTGAAATCTCGGGAAAATTTATTATGCTTCCCCCAGGAGACCCAAACCTACGCACATCCCATAGTCAGAGCCCAATGCAGGACACAGACTGCACGAGACTGTGCAGGTTAAACTTTTTTCCATTTATGTGTACAATATATATTTTTATAATCACAGTTTGTTACGAATGGGACAGCCCTAACGGTTAAGCATTAGTAGCAGCCAACGTGAGCATATCACATTGGTCCACCCCAACCATATATTTTTTTCCCCATTTTTCTTTTTGTGATACATGTACTATTTATACTCTTTATTTTTTAGGAATTGAATATACTGCATGGCAGACAGGCATGACCCTGGAACATATTGACACTGTGATGTCAGATTACAGGAACTTTCAAAGTGTCAAAAGGCAAATTTTACTGAAGACTTTCAATGAGAGTGAAGAGAGAGTGCAGTTTTATAGTGTCCCAGCAAGTTTTTCATTTTAATGGCAGTTTCCCTGAGTTGAGTGCATATGGGAGTTGTTCAGCATGCTGAATAGTAGACAAGTGGTCAAATGTCGTGTATATATGACTTTCTATCTGCAATACACTAGGAAACTGGCAAATTTCAGAAAACAAGTCGAGCAGGTGATTGGATATGTTCGTTTGTTCACATAGTATTCTGATATCAACAATACCTGCCCAATTTGTCAGTGCTAAACCAGGTGATGTAACACAGACAAAATTTTTCAAGTGTGTTGTGCTCTCACAATTTTTTGTTTGTCAATGAATAGCTATGAATGCTGTTTTGACAACAGTGGAATTGCTAAACCCATGCAATGAATTCAAACTAATCTATTCTCTAAATATACTATTGTGTATGGTGCAGTTTGGTCATTCACAGATCAACCCATATGCATAAATATTTCTAATAATTGTCATGTTTTTTTCTCTCTGGAAAGTGTGTATGTTTCTCCGTATGTATAATACTGATGGACCAATATGAAATATTTGTGGATACAAATAAAGTACTATTATAGGAAAGTAGGATTTATTAATTTATATAAAAATAATAATCCTGTGCGTAACAGCCCATGAAGGGCCTAGGCTTACCTACCGGCCTCCCTCCTATGCTTTCCTTCACCACCACTAAGTGTGGAGATCTTCAACCAGGATTGGAATAGTCGGGGGGGGGGGGGGGGGAGGGGGGTCAGCCTGATGTATCCCCAGCTGTTGTAGTAGGTCTTCGCGACCGGATTACGCTTACTCATTCGGAGCTCCCCAATTTCCTCATGATGGTAAATTGCCACTGGCCGAAAATTCCCGGAGACTGAACTTGGGATCGAACCCATACCGTCCTGCAGCTGCCATCCAAAGCAAGGTGCCTTAGATTGCACGGGCATGGAGGAGGACTATTAATTTATATAAGTTCACAAAAATAATATAATGGCAGAATTTTGCAGTAAATTCCAGACTATTTATAGATATATTGGATTGGTAAAAATATCTAATTTTACTTGAGAGTGTAACTGCTCTAACGAAAGTTGAGGTTGGCAGAGTGATTGGTGCCTTCTGCACACTAATGTAAGTTATTTTTTTCTGTAAAATATATTTAAATATGCCCCCAGCATGGCGGTCAATGTCAAGGTTTAGTTGTGTGTGTAACCAAGAGCGGCTCTGCTGTGTTGCTTCTTAAAATATTGACCAAGGTGCTGCCTACAATGAAAAAAAGGTACAGCAGGTTTAGCTTACATTTGGTGAATCCTGCAATAACTGAACCAGCTACATGAATGCTCCCTTCATCAGACATTTATTTTTGAATAAATGTAAATAAAACTAAAAATAAATGTCTGATTAAGGGAGCATATGATCTGCTGGAACGTCACAATGAAAAACTGTGTTTTTATGCTTGTAATAACTGTAGACTACAAGAGAAATAATTCTACAATGCAAGCAATGCGTACATACAAGAAAAAATATTTTCCAGAATATAGTAGTGACACATATTATTAACAGTTGGAAAAGTTTTCGGAACCATGGAACTTCCTGTTTGAGGTAAAATGTATAACATACGAGGTGCACACCAAAAGTACGTGCCATTTTGTTCTGAAGTCAACATTTCTTCTCTTTTCAGGGAAATAACTATGGCATCGGAGACTTCCATCCTTCGTCTTCAAGCAGTGTCAGTTTTGTGTGCTAGGTGGCAGTAGTTGAGTGACAGTGCCTGAAGGAGTAAGACGTGTTTCTGATACTGCCTGGGGAAATGGAATTTCCACTTGAAGAGCAACGGGTAATTGTGAAATTCCTTACCACAGCTGGACGTTGTGCAGCCGATATTCATCGCCAACTGAAGGCCGTGTGTGGTGATAGTGCTCTTGCAGAAAACACTGTTAGGAAGTGGGTGCGTGAGTTCAAAGATGGACGAACGAGTGTGAAAGATGAGCAGAGGTCTGGACGTCCGAAAACAGCATCAACTGATGCAAACATTGACCGTGTTGAACATTTTATCATGGAAGATAAGCGTGTCACCATGCAGGAGATTTGTGATACCCTGGGGCTAACAATGGGAACAGTAGAACGAATAATCACCAAAGATTTGTGCCTAAAGAAAGTTTCCTCTCGCTGGGTTCCACGATTGCTTAGTCACGATCAAAAAGATGCTCGCATTCGATCCAGTGTTGCAAATTTGACACGATTCAGAAGGGAGGGACACAATTTTTTGGACAGTATTGTGACAATGGATGAAACACAAATTCCATTATTCAATCCAGAAACAAAAAGACAGTTGATGCAGTGGAAACACACGGATTCACCATCCCCAAAAAAATTTCGTCAGGTTGCATCAAATGACAAAGTGCTATACGCAATCTTCTGGGATTCCCAGGGAGTAATATTGTCTCAACCAGTTCCCAAAGGTCATACAATTACGGGCGAGTATTTTCGTAAACTTTTGGCTACAGAATTTTTGCCGAAATTGACTATGAAACGACCACAAATGGCTAATGGCAGTTTCATTCTCCACATGGACAATGCACCGCCACATCGTGCTAATGTGACCTCATTCTTGGCTGACCACGGTATTGAACTTCTGACACATCCACCATACTCACCAGATTTAGCCCCGAGTGACTTCTGGTTGTTCCCAAAACTCAAGAATTCTCTTCGTGGATGCCATTTTGCCAATAGATCATCCCTGGGAAGTGCTGTTTTCCAGTATCTAAAACATACCTCCAAATATGACTATGCCACATGCTACACAAAATGGACTGAGCGATGGCAACTATGTATCAATAAAGAAGGAGAATTTGTTGAAAAATAAACACAGGTTATTTCATTGTATTTCATTTTTCTTGAAAATTAGAACAAAACGGCACGTACTTTTGGTGTACACCTCGTAAAACAACATGGGTGATAATTGGTTTTCTTCGAATATCAACATGGGTAATTGTTGTGCTGTTTCTGTGGCATTAGGTTTTGGCTGAGTACAGCATTCATTGCGTGACAGATTCACCTTATGCAAATCAAATTTCAAGTACATATACTCAAGAACCTTCATTTCCTCTCAATAGACCCCATGAATATGCTACGTTTAGTTGTTCACAACCAAATAAGAGCCCTCAGCTTCTATGGTGCTTTCCACAACCATTAAGACTGAAGGGTGGCTGTGTAAACAAGGCTAACTGATGAAGTATCAGGGGGAGGGAAATGGTGACAGAATTAACTTTTGCTAGCCAAGTTAGGATGAAATTTCATTTCAGATAGACGATGGTTCACCAAGTAAAAATTTAAGCGAAAAATGCAGGCACGACCAGGACTCGATCAGAGCTACCGAAAGAATGGTTCACCATGTATGTCAAGCTCATCTATGATAAATGTCAGCACCTTAGTTGTAAAGTACATTTCCCTCCTTTTGATACACACAACAATCACCACCAGAAATCTTTCAGAAAAACCATTCATGAATGTCTCGCTCCTCATGCCAGCAGCACAAAGACATCCAAGCAGATTTTCATCCGCACCCGTAGGATGTCAACCAAAGGGTTGCAGGAAGCTTTGAAATATTTTTTTCTTGTGAATTGTTGTATGTTAATTGAAAACACTTTCAAGCACAAATAGAAACATTTCTTATAATTGAAAGGAACAGTCCACATAATTTGTCCTTTCAAGTTCCAACAAATGAATGAAGGTAGCTTTGTTACAGAAACCATTGTCACCAGAAAATAAGAAGAAATGTACTTTTAACCACTGTACCCCTTCGAGAGTTAATGTTTTCCTTTTTAATATACAAATTTTGATGCTTTATGAAATATATAATTGATTATTGCATGCAGAAAACACAAATAACAGATAGAAAACACAAATAACAGATATTTGAACCCAAATTATGGCCAGCACAAGTAGAAAACTGCCATCTCCGAATCCTTTTGCTGCTTTTTATTAGTAAAAAATGCTTGTATACACTCTAAAATAATGAAAAAACATGGAACTTTCTATAAGCCCCAAACCTAAGGCCCCTAACATAGTTGTGGAATGTCTTGTTGGAAGTCTGGGCTGTGCTCCTTCACAGTAAAGTAACACGCTAAGGTATCAAATGTACTTTACTTCACAAAAACATGTTTCAGAGAGCTAAAAACAACTGAAAATGTTCACAGCAAAACATTTCACAGGTACAGAGGGTTCAAATGAAGGATGAAAATACCCAAACAAAATTTCTACTTTAGCAAACACTTTTATTGTATGTAATAAACTAAGTAGAAAAGAAACATTTTTGAAAAATTTACTGTTTTAGTTATGCACGTTTCTGCACTTTAGTTTATTTTTGTGGGTAGACAGGTATCAATTGTATTTATTTTATTTTGTTTCAATGAATGTGATGGTCACATAAAAAATCTTATGTATCAATAGCACTGTTGAAAAATTGATTGAATGATTGCAGCAACAAACTTAATTTTAAAACCAGTTTTCATTTTTAAAACATCATCAGCTAAAGTGAACATGTTAACAGCTCCAGAACATTCTTGTGATAAAGCAACTGAATAAATTCACATCATTCCACTTGAAATCCCAGAACAAAACTGGAGCACATGCTGCATTAAGTAGATGCTCTAATTTTCTACATTTCCGAAAACTACGTAAACTCGCATGTATAACAGCCAGTCTCAGCGGCGGAGTGGTTAGCACAGCAAGCTACAATGCCAGGGTTGTCGGGTTTGAATCCCAGTCAAGGCATTGGTGCTCTTTTTTGAGTGTCCCTTCATCAATTTCATCTCATTATCATTCATCCTCACCTTTGCAATTAGCCAAAAGTGACAGAAAAGCGAAGTAATATAAACCAAACCAACCAATCAATCGGATATATAATGAAAACGAGCACTATACTTATTAATGTTAGTGTCACAGCACCCTTGCTGACAAGACAATATCTATGCATGTTTGATTTGGAATGCCTGATAAACCAACAAGCCCATAATTCAGGCAGCAAGACATTCTTGAAGAATGTCTGGTCTTTTAGTACAGTACACATTTCAACATCCCCTAGAATCCTACATATGAACATTTCCTTCTCTGTGGATTTGTGTTTGTACCTGAAAGTAATAGGGATAGTCTAGTTTCAACTTGATGAGATCATTGTCTTTAGTTCAGCAAGATGATTTCACAGAGCAAATCTCATTCGCAGTAAAGTTTCTCAAACTATGGGCACTTGATTCCGTATACTCCCTTCCCACAGCATCAGCAAATACTATTAACCATTCCATCTAGTATTGCACCCATGCAAGGACAACTTTTGTTTAGGAATAACAGACATGTATACATTGGTAGCAAGACCTTTGACTGTGTTCATATAATTTTCTCATTACTCTCTCATGAGTTATACATTAGTTACAAAGTTCAGGAAAAACGAAGAACTTGGTCTCAGTAGCTTAAAAAATAGTGAAACTGATGGTGAAACTACCAGTTGTTTGATACAGTTGACCGCAAAATATAACTGTACATTTATTTTCCAACTCTTAGCACAAATTGATTTCGGTTTCACTTGTCATGTCCAGCCTTCTTTTCTTCTGCACGGAAGCAACAAAGTCCATGATACTTATTGGAATGGTTAGTAGTGTTTACATATGAGGAAGCAGCCATGCATTTTCTTTTTCAATGCATGATAAATTATCCCTTTATTGTACACCAGGTTCAAGCATGAAGATGATTGCAGCAAGATGAGACCTCTCCAATACCAGCCGTACACAAACACAAGCCATATGTTACTTCCCCATCCTCTTTCAATTGGAGTTCTAGGAATGCTTAATCTGAAATGCTGAAAGAAAAATGAAACAAATTAGAATGAAAAATATATACATAACTATCTGAAGTAATACACTAGCCAACATGGTAATGGTTCAGATTGTGTAATGAAATTTGCAAGTTGTACAGAAAGATAAGAAATATGTTTAGAATACTGAAAGTAAATTTAGAGAAACTGGTAACAGTTTAGTATATCGGAGACACATTTCTTCAAATTTACAGAAGAAACTACTTACGGAAATGAGTTTTTCCAAGGTTTACAACGTTCGTCGATGTATTTTCTTTCATCGTGGAATATATATGAGCGAGAAATCATGTATTTTTCAAGAGAAATATCTCGCCGACGCACAATTTCCATTGCTTTCATTTGCTTCCCCAACAAGAACCGGATGCTGCATACGTTTGATGACGTAAGCCCCTGTCAGTGTTTCCAACCCCTTTTTTAAGCTATGCTTGCCTAACCTTATCGGAAATGGTTTGTGGGGCTATCCGTCAGCTACCCGTGCATAATGTACAATTTGCACAAGTGACGAACACGGCAGTAGGTTTTTTCGGTGAAGAAGGTTGGAAACACTGTATACCCACTATGGTAGTCAACCTCAGCCCGCCATAGTGTGTGTTACGAAAGCGAAGAAATGAATCAAAAGAAGTACTCTGTATGTGAAAATTTGTGTTTCTTTTCGTGTAAAAAGCATAATGGCACCTTGAACTATGTTCCGCAATACACAATTGGTAAGTACGAACCATTCGAAACACAAAATATTAGATTTGTGTCTCCGATATACTAAACTCTTACCGAGAAACTAATTTGTACATTTTAAATATGAAGAATGCATTAATCCCTGAGAAATTGTTGTGAAAAGTAGCTTGTGCAGGCTACTCTGCCACAAATCACTGATGTATGAAAAATGTTCTATATTTGTGTAGCACATCAAGGAACATGTGGAAATGTTAAAGTATCCAAACCTACTTAAAATGTAAAATTAGTAATACTGTACGTGTATGCACATAGGAGTATAATTATAATGCTAAGGGCACCAACCCTAACCTACTGATGTAAGCCTACTGAAACATGTTGAAAAATCGATCTGCACATAAAAAAGAGTTAAATAATAATGAAACATGTTCCACATGTGCCTATAGTGCTGTACGGAATTCGATTCAAGTAGAAAATAATGAAAATCATTCTTAAATACAGGTGGAGATTCAAAGTATGTAATACAAGCTTTCACAGTGGAATAACAAAATTAGGCTAAAAATGCAGAAAAGTGGCTTAAAATAGAAAAGAAGCAAAATACAGACACACATAAGCACAAGTTGTATTTTTTTGTGGTTACTTTCTGCTTGGAGTATTTTTGTGTCGAGCAATAATAGAAATGAGGTCTGTGAGTAACACAACATCCAGACCTGATTAACTTTTGTGTACCAAACTAAACTCTTTCACCAGTAGGCACCGTTTTATTAGATTGTGCACCTTCGCACAATTTCGCATGTTCGCAACAATTTAAATTAGATTAGATCGAAGACATCCTTGCTTATAAATGGTGCATATGGTTTTAATAAACTCATATCTGTGATTTTCATTCAACAAATACAATAATTATTTTTATATTAAGAATAGAATGGGTACTTGCCTTTACCCAGCAACAGAACTTCACTTTTTCTTCATATCTTTGTCAACCATGGAAGAGTTTTACTGCTATTTCCAGATGGCACAGCATGGTCATTAATTGTATGCAATGGTACCCACATTTTACACTTAACACATCCGTGCATTAAGATCATACGTGAAAAAGAGTATCGAAACATCTCATTCTGTATTTCATTGCAGACAAAACAAAATTGTCCGTAATCAGCTGTGCATGACAGAGATGGAAAAAGTCACAACGCCATTGGCTAATGGTACAGTAGCCTTTCTTGCCAGCCGACATTTCACTCGTATGCAACTCGAGACCCCCAACTCGTTAGCTGCTCAACTCGTTCAGTTTCAATAGTTCGACTTTCGGCTGGCAACCGAGTTGGATACCGAACAAGAAGACTCACTCGTGAGCTAGATGTTGACTTTCAATAATAAGCTCCTAGGTGAGAGATCTTGGACCACTCCCTGTACAGCCCTGTCCTTGCATGTACCGACTTTCATCTCTTTGTTTAACTGAAGAGGTTTCTGGCAGGGCAAGGATTTGACAGCTACACTGGGGTAGAGATAGTTCTAGTCTTTGCTGTCAGACACATATACCATGGGCATACAACATTTAGTGCCATGCTACGACAAATGCCAGAACAACGGTGGTGATTATGCCGAAAATTAGGTTAGGACTCACTGTTACTAATGCAATAAATTACAACTGATATTCTTGTTTTATTTATGCCTAATCGGTAGGTACCTTGATATTTTGTTATTTTTTTCAAATTTGTGTATTTTCTTACTTTTTATTTTTTACTATACGGTGTTATTTTTCCCAAAATTCACATTTTCATTTTAGTGCATTTTCTGGCAAATATATGAAATTATACCTTCATGGTGTTTTTAAACTATTGTTTCAAATTGTAAGTCATATGGCTTACGCCTCTTCGTGAGAGTTTGATATCTTGAAAGTTATTTTCCATACCCGTTTTTTTAATTTTAAGGTAATGATTTTAGATAATGGAATTTTCCCCGTATATACTGAAGGGTGCATAATGACCATAAGTGGCGACACACCCAAAAAATTAAGTGACACATACAGATATATTATGGCACCAAAAATTGTCATTATCTTTTTTTGTCTTGTTAGTGTTACGTTTCCCAAAATTCGCGTTTTTATTTTAGAACATTTATCTGTCAAATATACCGAAACTTAATACCCCATTGTGCTTTTAAACTATTATTTTAAATTGTAGGTCACAAGGTCTATGTATTTTCGTGACAGTTTGATATGTTGGAACAGATTTTTGAGGAAGTAAAAGTAAAGTGCTCCCCTGCACTTTTCAATGAAGTTGTATAGGGGTTGGAGTTAGGGCCCCACACTTTCTTGATCAAGGCTGAAGGTGGGGGTTGTTATTTTTTTCAAATTTGTGTATTTTCTTATTTTTTATTTTTTACTATATGGTGTTATTTTTCCCAAAATTCACATTTTCATTTTAGCGCATTTTCTGGCAAATATATGAAATTATACCTTCATGGTGTTTTTAAACTACTGTTTCAAATTGTAAGTCAGATGGCTTACGCCTCTTCGTGAGAGTTTGATATCTTGAAAGTTATTTTGGAAAAGTTATTTTTCATACCCGTTTTTTTAATTTTAAGGTAATGATTTTAGATAATGGAATTTTCCCCATATATACTGAAGGGTGCATAATGACCATAAGTGGCGACACACCCAAAAAATTAAGTGACACATACAGATATATTATGGCACCAAAAATTGTCATTATCTTTTTTTGTCTTGTTAGTGTTACGTTTCCCAAAATTCGCCTTCTTATTTTAGAACATTTATCTGTCAAATATACCGAAACTTAATACCCCATTGTGCTTTTAAACTATTATTTTAAATTGTAGGTCACAAGGTCTATGTATTTTCGTGACAGTTTGATATGTTGGAACAGATTTTTGAGGAAGTAAAAGTAAAGTGCTCCCCTGCACTTTTCAATGAAGGTGTATAGGGGTTGGAATTAGGGCCCCACACTTTCTTGATCAAGGCTGAAGGTGGGGGTTATGTGATCAGCACCACGCTCCTGGCTACCCTTATCCCTCAAAGTTTCCTCAAGGTACCAGCTTCATATGATGCTGGGTGGGTGCCGGAGCAGTTTGAATAGGTGGAAAACATCCCGGTTCTCCCCTGTAGGGGATCGACCCCGGGTCTCTCGCATAGTAGTCAGACGCCCTAATGACTAAGCTCCATTATTACTCGCTCGATAAATTTCGGATGGTGCGCACTTAGCTTGGTAATTCAAAACATATCTCGTTCGACAAATACAAAGATGTGGCTCCCATGTGACGGTAGATACGCACTCGATCTCCTGATAGAACCTTGCTGCTTTGATTTGTGATGCAAATGGTTTTGATAGAAGTTGAAAAAATCGTGGGAAATACATGATTTAATGAGGCTGTCTGAATTATTCCATGTATTTATTTATTTATTTATTCCTTGTTTTGGATGGCGAAGTTAAGGCACAAGCCTTTTCTTCCACTTAACCATCTCTACTTTACATTTTATAAATTGATTTTTATATCTGTTTGTGAAATATATAAAAACTAAAAACATTAAGATACCAAGAAATGAAATATATAAAAGCTAAGAACATTAAGATACCAAAAAAAAAAACACAAGAAAAAATAAAAGAGAAAGACGCAAAAAAAAACATAAAAAATAAAAACAAAAATACACGTAAAATATAAACACACACGCAACAAACATAATCAAATTACAGAAAAAGTCGGTGGGTGTTGGTCCTACAAGTTTACACGCAGGTTTAATTTTATTTCCCTGTTTTCAGTACTTGTAATTTCACTCCAGAAGATGATTTGTTAATTTTGATTTGAATTGGCCGAGAGAAGACGAGTTTCTTATGTCGTTGGGGAGGTCATAACTCTATAGTTTACTCTTGAGTAAAATGTTGGAAAACTTGCATGTTCTATGTACACAAACATGGCCTAGAAAAGACAAGAATGTTGGATCTCATGGAATTTTTCATTGTTTTAGGACATTTCTTTCAAAAAAAATATCTAAAAACGCCAACAATTTGCATTTTATGCCAAATTCACATTATTTAGATATTTTGAACGGGCGAAAAATGTGTCCAAACATTACTGCACATTCATAAACATAACTTCGCAGCAATTACCATTTTTCATGGTTTTCGCGTTTGCGAAAAATCAATGTCCCTACTAATTGGAAATTACTGTCTGGCCACCTCTCGTATAAATCAGTAGATGGAAAGTGACAATTTAGCAGGGTTGGCAGAGAAAAGTCAATTCTTGAAGAAAGTGACTTGCTTTTATGATTGAATGATTCGAGTAAATATGATATTAAAATATTTACGTATTTATTATTAGTATTTTATTTCATAATATTGGACATTAACCTTACTCAGTGAGAGATTAATGACCATCTCTCACGAGTTAAAACAGACAGGACAGAGAGTGGCATTAATTTCATTGCAGTACTAGTGTTGTAGTAAATTTGAGGTTGGGAGCATGCACTTGCCAATTTTTATAACGTTCACCAATGCAGTTTATGTTTCACTTTTTCGTGATAGTATTCAATATATATCCCGTTTGGTTGGATTCTTCTTGATATCTAAGAATAGTGCAATGTCATTGTAAACGTAGGGTAAGAACGGGGCAAACGGACATCCCCTAAGAAAAGTACGAATATTTTCAGTTTGAAGTTAGCAACAGTGCAGCAGTTTGAGTTGTGTACGAACCTGAACGTTTGCGAGCAGTTGTGTTGAGCATCGGAAGAAATCGTAAAGAAGAAACGTGAATCCAGCATAAAAACCTGACCAGATAAGCAGAAAATGTATGTGCAAAACTTTGAATACTAAAAAAATGTGTTGCGAACACAAGGATTGCAGTTACTATGGTCCTGCCGAAGTTGTGATTTGAAGTGTGGTGAAGGCAGTGATTCCTTTATATATACACACACGTGTTGACAACATTGTGCTGCTATCTGGTGGACTTTTTCGGAATTTAAAGTCAAAGGCTACAAGTGGGGCAGATGGACAGGTTGCCATTGGGGCAAAAGGACATAGACGAATTGTATTGCATTTAACTATTGTTAGGTACTTTTTGATTGAGATACTAATGTATATTTGACTCAGTAATGGGAATGGGAAGTGTGAATTGTATAGAATGCATTTTGTACCCTTCAAATGTTTGTGTTTCTAATACAATGTGTCCTTCTTACAGGATGGTGAGACATAGAGAACGAACAATGCTGTAAATGGGTTCAATGCTTATGGAATGTATCCCATTAATCCACAACGACTGCCTGGGCATGTCTTTATTCCTACAACTGTCCATGTTCAAGATGAGCGATCATCAGAGCCTACAGAGAAGAGGATGTGTCATCTCGTGGAAGTTTTGAGAAGCTAAACCCTTTGCCATAAACTTCTGGGACCTGCAGCAGGAAATGCAAAACTGGGCAACCACATATATTGAGGGATCCTTCCTTCATCGCTTGCCTCAAGTACAAACAACTGAAAGCTGCAGCAAAAAATCAAAGAATTTTAAACGCACCACAAGTGATGATTGCCGTAAATGCAAAGATGTGTAGAGTCCAACACAGATATTTCTGCCGTGCGATGCGCGACACAACTCAAGAAGCAGTGTTGCTAATGGAGGAGATATAAAAATCGTACAAAAAAGAAAATTAGAGAATTCAGGTCTATCTAACGTTGAGTTTTAAACATCATGCATTATACCAGGACTAAGATTAATATCTACTAACAAGTGGCTTTGTAGGTAGCTACATACATATGGACTAAAAATTCGCAAAATAAGAACTAACACATACGTAAAATTACAAAAAATGCTGCAAAGAAGACTTCTTCATACGATTCCTTATTTGAATGATTTCAAACAAAATAAAAAAATATTATTATTCATTGCATTAATGCACTGGTGGCGTTCTAACTATTCACTCCACTGGTACGGAACTGCAACTGCAGATAATAACATGCCAAAGTGTTAAACCGCGACAATTGGACCACAACACTCCTCCTCAAGCAGTATTATTATTTCCTCTGTGATCGGCGACAGTCGGTTGCCTTTTTTGTACATTTACAAACGATGCCGGCTTCCACAACAATAACAAGTACATATACTGCCACTAGACGATAAGCTGCGCGGCTTTTTCTTTTGTTATGAACCAGGGCCGGCGGTAGTCATTTTGCCTCCCTGGGTGGTGGCGGCAGATGCCGCTCCATTTCGAACCCCCCCCCCCCCCGTCATTATGCAGCAATGGGAAATTGAAAATCAATATATTCCTAAGTAAAACATCAAAATATAAAATAAATAATGAGACTTCTTATGCTATTTCAATACTATTAAGCGCAAAAGAATATCTCGCTCGACCACAGTTTTCAATAGGCTTATTTTTTTCTTCTCTTCAAATTTTGCCGCCCTGAAAATTTGCGCTCTGGGCGGTGGCACGGTTCACCCTCCCCTTCCGCCGGCCCAGCTATGAACTTGGTCACCCATCAAAGCATGGCAATTTTAACACAGAAAACAATATGCATCGCATTAAGCAGCAAAAATGACAGCCTCCTCTATGCAATTTCTACAAGAACACGTGCCGGAGCCAAAAGTTGAAATGCTGTTGGAGCCACATAATTTATTTATTTTGAACAATTCCAAAATTATGAAACATGAACAATTTGTGAATTAAACCTGTTGAAATATGTAAAATTAAGTATATTTTCCTTAAATATGTAAAAGTAAGTATTTATTAAAGTTAGAAATATGGAAAAATATTGGCAATAAAATGTACCTTAAATCACTATAAACATTACTATTCGCAAGGATATCACAAAATTTCAACGATATTTCGTCAAACTAAAAGTATGTATTTACCTATAAATCCTAGCCCTGATTATAGCCAGTAGATAACATTGAACACAGCTATGGGTTCGGTAAATTGTCTACAGTTCAGAAGCACTCGCACACAACGTCAAACTGGTCAAATGCTTAGTATAAAATAAAAATATGGTGTTTCCAATCCAACAAAACTCACCGTCACTTTACCTGCCTTTCCCCTTCCGTGACAGAAATAGTGCTTCATTATTACAGTTGGCAACACTAGTTACTAGCTAGTCAATGAATATGCACTGCATAAAAGAAGCAACCACTACGCCGTGCTATATTGCCACATTACCGTCCCTGCCGAGCGGTGTGAACCGCAACCTGGAGCGCTATTCAATTGTTTTCAATGATGTTTGCGCGAGTGTGTCCAGGAATCGAATGACAATATGGCAACAATCGCGAAGGTTGTCGAGCAGCATAGAACACGTGATGTTAAGAGGGAAGGAGACGAAACGAAAATTGGTATCTACACAACGGCAAAGATATGTGTGTTGTACTCTACAACCAGGGTCAAAATTGGGTGCAGTGCTTAGAGTGTTCTCTCTGGTTCCATGTAAATTGTGTTGCGTTGCAAGGGGAAATGACCCATATTATGTGTGTTGTTATTGTGAGAGTGATGATAGTTCATAAATCATCATGTGTCTACCTGCCCCGATCAAATCATCCTGGGATTGATCAGACTATTTTGAGAAAGATGTTCATTTGCTTGCATACTATGTGCTCTCATGTGTTAACTGAACGTTCACACCTTTTATGCCAATAGTTATTTTCATTCTTCAATAAAATGTTTCACAGTTATTTTGAAAATTGTGCTTAGGGTGTCCGTTTGCCCTGTCCTTACCCTATGTTAACTTGTGCGAAACCAGTAATACGTCAGAATGATGAAAGAAGACCTTCGTAAGTACTGCTACATTAAATAAGGTGAAGTGAGCCAGAAGAGTAATACAATTCCAGCAGCATATTTGCAGTCTAAAGCTCTTCTTGTTTATGCATGCGTTTTTTGTTGGATGTTCCAGTCCATGCAATTTCTGTCACATGTTGTAGTGAGATACTTTGTCGGGTGGCGATATTCGACAAAAATAGTATGTATCAATGGAACCTATTTGTTGCCATGTTCCTTCAGTTTGCCCAACAAAATGCCTTACTACGACATCCGACAACTATCAGACGGCACCACCTGCTCTTATCCCCTCGATCTGTTGACCAGTCCCCTTCGTACTCCCATATGGACAAGAAAAAATGATAATTCAATGCATTTTCCACGTAATATTTAGAGGCTTAACCTTTACTCCCCCGATGATACCAAATGGTATCATGGTGCTGATTACGAAATGAATGTGCTTTTTGGACCTTCATACTCTTATGTTTGGGTGGAAACTCTGACACAGGTCTGGAGCAAGTCTGGGAAATTCATATTGATGACCAACCTCCCCCCTCTCCGCAACATATGCATGTCACATTTCCGAACAGAGTTTCACATTTTGGCTCATTATTCAACTTATATGGCACCAGGAACATGAAACATGTTTCAATCTCTTTGGAAACGTCCAATCTTTGAATAGAATACTAAGGTTTGCGCCTTCTCTCCAAAATAGCGGGAGAAGAGGGGGCAAACTCCAGATTTTTGTTGTTTTTTTATCATTGAAATTCGGTGGTCACGCCCCCTCCTCGGTCCAGCGTTCTGAATTGTACACGATTGCATGCTCTGATGTTTTAGCTGCAAAGCAAAACTTATCCGAAGTAGATTGCTCCTATAGTGCCCGAGTTATAACAATTTTCTTCCAAAAATGCAAATTACCCATTTTTCGTAAAAAAAAAAAAAAATCACATTTTGGCTTATTATTCAACTTTAATGGCACCCAAGAACATGAAACATGTTTCATTCTCTTGAGAAATGTCCATTCTTTGAAAATAATACTAAAGTTTGCGCCTTCTCCCCAAAATAGCGGGAGAAGAGGGTGCAAACTCCAGATTTTTGTTTTTTCCATTGAAATTCAGGGGACGTGCCCCCCTCAAGCCCCCTTCCTCGGTCCGGTGTTCTGAATTGTACTGTAACATTCAGGTTTCCAAGGTGCGTTTATTTTCAAAGACGTGACTGGGCTGGATCTTTTATGGTACCTCAAAAGCCGTGGTATCTTTTAAGCACCTTGTTTCGAACTTACAAAAATCAATTAGGGTGGAGGTTATTTGCTACGTTGTTCGTGGCACCTCAAAGTTGACTACGAACTTCACAATTCTCAACTTCGATTTGAGGGAATGGGGGTAAACACAAGAAAGTTGCCGTTTACAAATTTATGCTGCAAATTAAGAACGTTCTACTGCAAGAACTTCCAAAATGCGTTATACGTTTTAGTGACCTTATGTAATCTAGAATTATTCACCTCCACCAAAAACTACAATTACATGCACTATTAATGCCTCTTTTGCTCTCCTTTTGGTATCTTCGACCAGGCAGTGATAAAGGGAAAATTAAATTTATACGAAGTCAAAAACAGGCAGCAATTTTCAACAATTTAAACGATGCAGTTTATTCAACAATTAAATGTTCATAACAAGATGAATATAATCTTTTTACAATCACCACAACCAGATTTCGTAGATTAAATCATTAACAAAGTTCTCCTTAACATTAAGATAATAATAATAATAATAATAATAATTTTTATTGTAGAAACATGTGAGAACATCACATGTATTACAATCGTCAGAAATGTACATATAAAGTATCTATAGATCTTACAAAAAAAAAAAAAACATCCAAAAAGCATTTTAGAAACGTAACACCACTTACATAAATTTAGTTGTTAACATTATTGTTTTACAATCATAACTATTTTACCTAATACAATTAATTTCAAAGAATTCTTCTACCCTATATATACAGTTATCGGTTAATATTTTTTGTACTTTTCTTTTGAATTCTAAAAAGGGCAGTTGCCTTAAAGACAGAGGGAGAGCATTGTGAAACTTAACTGACATGTAGTAGAAGGTTTTTTGTGTCTTCTTGTAATTACATCTAAACAATCCTAAACAATCCCTATTTCTGGTTTGATAGGCATGTGAACACCCTAACTCCTCATAAATGTGAATGTTCTCTTTTATATAGAGTAGGCATTGGAATACAAAGATAGCAGGAGCTGTCATAATACCTAGTCTAACAAAACTTAACTTACAGTGTCCACGGCTTGGAAGACCACACATTAATCTTACACATATTTTTTGCATTTTTAATAACCTTTTTATTGAAGGCTGATGACCCCAAAGTAAGGTACCATAGCTTAAGTGACTGTGTATCTGTGCATAATAAACAGTTTTTAGAACCTTCAAGCTTACACACAATCTTAACCTACGGATTAAATAAACCCCTTTGCTAACCCTGGATTCAACTCTACTGATATGATCCTCCCATTCCAAATGATGATCTATTAAGAATCCCAAAAAGGTGACAGAATTCTTTTCATGCCCTGTATTATGATTATTACTATAATATGTAAGTTCCAAGTTTTGGATCTTATCAGTGTTTATACAAAGCAAGTTAGCAGTACACCAGTCCTGTACAATATCGGAAGTAGATTTTAATGAGGACCTTAAAAGATTATTAGAATCAGAGTTCAAACAGATATTGGTATCATCAGCAAATAGGTAACTACTGACCAAGGGTGTTGAAATGTTATATGGCAAATCATTTATGTAAATAATAAAAAGAATAGGACCCAGAATAGATCCTTGAGGTACTCCATGTTTAACAGGTAACAAGTTTGACTCCATTTCTTCAAAAACTACTCTCTGAGATCTCCCACTTAAATATGATTGTTAAAGTGACAGCGCTCCATCCTCAAAACCATAAAATCTTAACTTTTTTAGCAGAAGAGAGTGAGATACAGTATCGAATGCTTTGGACAAATCATATAGTTTCACATTAACAACTTTCTTACTGTCTAACCCTAATATACAATTTTTCAAGAATGAGACAGCAGCCTTAACAGTCCCTAGCCCAGTTCTATAGCCAAATTGAGAGTTACTAAATAACTTATTTTGTTCAAAATAATCAACAATCTGATTATTTAGGACAATCTCAAAAACTTTTGATATGACTGGAACCAACGAAATAGGTCTGTAACTATCAGGAAAAGACTTATTACCCTTTTTAAATATGGGTATCACTTTTACAAGCTTGAAATCTTCAGGGAAAACACACCCAATAATACATGAATTTATAACGTGAGTTAAAGGTTCCTTTATAAAGTTTACTCCATATTTCAATATGATAGAGCTTAAGTTATAAATATCTTCACATCTACTACTACTCATTTTAATGATTGCTCTTTCAATGTCTTTTACTTCAACAAGATGAAAATTAAAAGTAGTTGTAGGTTTTAATAATCCATTTAAATAAAAACTTGAATCATTTTTACTTGGGCAAGATGAAACTTTGTTCAGGATTTCTTCAACTTTATTAATAAAAAAATTGTTGAGTTCAGACGCGCTAAGTTGGTTATTAAAATCTTTTCTGGTCACTTGTATGGAATTACTCTCTTTTTTTACAATATCCCACATTGCTTTTGACTTATTACTAGAGTTGTTTATAAAATTATCATTAACCTTAATCCTAGTTTCCCTAACTAATCTATATAATTTCTTCTTACTATTTATATACAGATTCTTCATGCCATTTGAACCAGTACTAATATAATAGTCATAAAAACGTTCACATTCTCCTTTGAGTTTGTCAATTTCTTTACTTCTAACCCTTGTAGGTTTGGGTTTAGTAAGTTTGCCTACAACATACTTTAGAGGAAATGCCCTTTCAGCTGAATTAGACATTTCAGACATTAAAAATTTTACTTTGCCATTTATATTATTTACAGAACGATACATAATTTTCCAGTTAACAAGTGATAGTTCATCATGAAATTTTAAAATTTTTTCCTCTTTCATTAGTCCCACCCTTAACTTGCAGTTTTTGGTATCAATTTTAGATGAGACTTTAGGAAAATTAACCTGAGACTTAAGTACAACTGCCCAATGATCAGATACAACAGTTTTAACAATTGAGCTTTTAATTGACCCATCCATAACGGTAACTATGTTATAAAGGCAACTTCCACCTCCGAGTTTGGGCCTAGTCATCTCAGTTGTAGTTATAGCTAAGTTGAACGAGGAAAATAGATTATTTAACATAACACCTTCTAGATTCTTTACTAACCGAAAGTCAATATTGAAATCTCCACATAAAATAATCTTAGCATTAAATGTACACACATGTTCTAAGAGGTTGTGCATTCTATCAATAAATAATTTAAAATCTTTACACTCAACATTCGGCCTATATACTGCAACTAAGATAGTGTTTATTTCTACAAGAAAAGATGCCGTAACCTCAAATACCATTTCAATAGACATGCTGTTTACACTGTGGACAGGCCTGTGAGAAAAGGTTTTCTTGATGAAAATAGCACATCCTCCATGTTTTCTAGTGGGTCTACAATAACTACTACTCAAGTTGTAGCCCTTAAAACCGTAAAGATCAATTTCGCTGGGACATAGCCAGTGCTCAATTATACATAAGAAATCGGCATTCAATGTAGAGACATAGTCTTCAACAATGGTATATTTATTTGAGAAGCCTTGGATATTCCAGAGAAGAGTTACAATTTCATTAGGCTTATATTGATTATTAAAGCTACTACTAACAACTTCCACAAGCTTGACTTTTGTATTTATTGGATGATCTTCAAGGATATTAGACATAGGCCTATTATTAAAACTACTAAGACTACTAATAACTTCTACCGGCCTGACTTCTGAATTATTTTGATGATCTTTCGGAGTATTAGGCATAGGCCTACCTAATGATCTAAAAAAGTATCACTATTGAAACTTAGAGGGATAGGCTCAGAAGGAGCACACTTATTTGCTAATTCCAATATCTTATCACTAACAAATTTTTTACCTAACCTATTAAGATGCAGACCATGTGCAGTATGAAACCTATTTCCTAGATTACTTATGTCTATGTAAAGAACATTTCTAAAACGGTTACATATTTTGTACATTTCACTATTTGCTTTGTCTACTTCTCTATTGGGTAACCCCAATCAATCAACAAATTTTACGCCTCTTTCGACGTTGACTAGATACCATTTTGCTTAGACCATTTTTTGTAACACTTTTACCCCTATGCTTATGTTTGTACTTCAAAAATGTTAAGTCACTACTCAACAAAAAGAAAAAAAGGAAATGTTGAAAATTTTGGGAATAAGCAAAATTTGCAAAATCTACAATTTTCGTTATCTTACTTTAGTATCTATGCTTCAATCATTTTCTGAGACAAAGATTAAATCCAATGATTTCAATATTTTAAAACGCATTCATCATTTACCATAGGCGCATAAACTACAAAAAATCCGTACCAATAAATTGCGACAATTTCACATCAATTTTGTACAAGTTACACTCCTAGATGCTCATTAAAAAAAAAAAAACAATTAATTTAACTACTTTGCCATATTCGCCAGTAAATGGACCGAAATACCCAAAGAGGGAAAGGGGGGAATGGAGAACAGCGTTGTTTAATGACGTCGTTGCGATTAGTTAAGGTAACTATTTGTGACGCGTTAAAAAAAGGCTACAAGTCTTTTCCTCAGAAATAACGAACTTTCGTCCATTGTTTAAACTGCACTAGGTTCCATGCACGCACGTGACACACCATTAATTTTACTGCGTGCTTCACTAAAGTTACGCCTTTGGTATCAATTTTACAGGATTCAATCCGGTCGTTTCTCTCTAGCAAGCGCATATACATATATGCACGAAGTAAAACAGAACTTGTCCGGTAACAAAATAGTTATTTTTAGCACTTGAAGCAAACGTTACGAAAAATCGAGTAGTTTTTTGTCGAGCAAAAAAAAATCGGCATTTTTGACACTCACTATAATCCACCAAAAATACAATTTCACTCCCTACCTTCGTTTTATGCGCCGCAACTTATAGGTTCTGACAGTGGACGACTTCCTTCACTCTTTGATGAAAGTGCCTCATGGTAGGAAACCGAAGTACCTCACCCTCCCATTTTCCATATCACTGGCTGGATACAAATTGTCAAAATGCCGTGTTCCTTCCTATGCTTCAATTCTGCAACTGTCACCATATTTGAAATGTAGCTACGTCTTGATTAATGTTCAACAAATCGCGGCAATTCATCGCGAGCTTCTGAAAACGACCAAGTCCAAACTACGTGTCCCGAGAGACATTTTTGCAGTGGAGCGAGTCAATTACGTGTATTGCCGATGCAAGGCACGAAACACAACTGTTCTGTGCTCACGCACATACCTACACGCTGCCTTCACTTCCTGTAACTTCCGAACTGCAGATGGCGTGATAACAACGAAATATTTCACAAATAGTCAGTGGTGCCACCTGGAGGAAGATCAGGGAATTAACTGATAGGTCGTTTTTTATCGCTATTCTGAGCGGAGCAATTTCTAACACAACGAGTTGGACGTTGTAAGATTTTGCAATGTGAATTGCAGAAAATCGCTACAGTACACGGTTGCATGCGCTGATGTTTTAGCAGCAAAACAAAGTTATCCCATAGTGCTCGAGTTATAACAATTTTCCTCCAAAGAGTGTTCGAATTTAAAATTCCTGCCGAGAAGCCCGGGCGAGAGAAAGTTCTCTCTCTCTCCTCTTGCCATCACTGGTTTCTGGCACCGTGGTTGTGTTGCGCATAAAAGGGGCCTAAAAGTTGAGGCCGAAACTTACGAACGAGATTTCCTGTTACCGTGCAGAGATCCATAACGATATATATATAATAATAATAATAAAAAATGTTAGTGAAGACGAAATTCCCTGACTTTTTTTGACACCTCAAATTCCCTGACTTTTCCCGGTTTTCCATGTCTGTCGCAACCCTGACATAGGAATTAAACTCTTCATATGCACCTCTTAAAAAATTTAGAAGAGTGTTACAAGACACTGGCTAAGAGAGAAAGTTTTCTACTCTGTAGATGAATTTATGCTGCAGTCAAAAGATGACTTAAATGTCTAAAACTCATATGCAATACCATCCTCCCCATATATATTTATATTTGTATGTTTATGTTATTCTTATATTACATCTTATAGTTATATATTCATGCTATGTTTATACTATGCTTTTCTGTTTGTCTATACCATTCTTGTATTATGTATTATATTTGACGACATCTATTGCATTATGTAATGCTTAACGATGAATAAACATATTGATATTGATATACCCAGGCGCGTCGCGTGATAATGTTCGCATGAGCACGTGAACACTCATGTATATGTTTTAAATTACGTACATATTAAATGCACACACACACATATATTTAATTGAAAAAAATACTTTTTTGATGTTCGAATATATACACACAATTTACTCGGAGTTGACGTCTTTCACGTCTGATAACTTTTTTAGATAGTTGGTAACACTGACTCCTGTGTTGCACGGTTGCGATGAACACAATTGCTGTGTTGTGTGTTGTGAACTGGCAGCTAACGGGCTGTTGGCCACTATACCGCGGAAGTGTTCACTGGTCTGTGCGAACATATGGTGCTGGGAGCCCGGATTTTCAAGCGGTAATACTTCTTGCATTCGGCACCAGAGTGCAGCATATACAAGGCATGCCTAGGAGGACTCGAGACGGGCTGCACTACATAGTTGCAAACTTTAGTGTGAAGTCGCTAAACCTGGCGGATTTTAAATTCCAGTGGGCGCTAAAGTTCACGGAATAGTGACGAGCGACTTTTCTTTAGAAACTAGTCTGCAGGAGTTACATATCTTTCAAGGTTTATATGATTTGCGCACGTGCGGCTAAGGGCCATTCAGACTGTGCAACTTTTTTTTAGTAATCGACGTTTTTAATGCAAAAAAAAAAAGAAGAACTCTCACCGAATTAAATTGCAAAGGAAAGTGCCGACTACATTTACATCAATTGAACGCGCATTTTTATGGTAACTATACTCAGAATAGTATGGAGTCCTAGGCCTAAATAGCTGTTACCGTAAAAAAATTTAATTGATGTTAGTAAATTATTTTTACTATTCTCTACGTTATTGGAATATGCTTATTGTTAAGAACAAAATATAACTTCCAGAATACTAGAGATGCATTTTTGCTACACATAATATTTTCTTCTTTGAAGTTAGAAAGTTAAAATGAAATATGCATAAATTCTCATTTGAAATTAAGTATTTTTTTTTAATGTACATATAAACGCACAAACATTGAAATTTAATTTATTGGTTGGAATAAACCTGATGTAAGTTGTTCTTTACAGCACTTTTTAAAAATATATTTTGCATTTTTCACCAGTAAATTTGATTCAGCAACTTTTAGCGCATGTTGAAGATTTAGCAACTTCTGCGTTTCAGTTGTTGGCAACACTGTTGCTGTGGGAGACCTGCAAGGGACACGTTATTTTTGGAAAGGTCAAGTTCCCTTCCTTTTGCGGGGCAATAAAAAAGCCTATGCTCTTTGGCAGCAACCTGCAAAACGCGGTTAGAGTGGGGTCGACTGTTGGAGAGCACGATATCTATTGGCAAGCGGTTGGGTGACCTTATGTGCATTGGCTTTCAGACGTGCGTGCGTGTGTGTGTGTGTGTTGTGCCGTGTGTGTGTGTGTAGTGTAGTGTTGTGTTTTGTACACTATGAATACTGTTAGGAGTTTGAAAGAAACTCCATTTTCGCGAATGAGCGAAGCAGAAAGAACTGAAGTAAAAAGGATGGGCCCTCACCAGCCGGACCTCTACATTGTACAAGAGGTAGAATACAAGTAAAATTCACCACAGTGGTTGCAACAGAAATTACTAAAGGAACTGTATCCTCTATAAAGGTAAGTGCCAGCATAATGTAGAATTTAGTTTCTCTTGATATCATTATTAAGTGCATTGTGCGTCGGTGTGTGGCGTTCAATTACTCGACCCACAGTGAGAATTTTATTTTTTTCTGTGTAATATCTAGAGCTCAATTATAGGCTTCGGCCGGTTATCCTTCAGGAGGGAGTTCATGTGCAAATGTGTAATTGAAAGTGCATATTTAGAGTGTGTTCTTTGGCCACTTATTCGGACAAATCAGTAAGTAGTCTTGTTTGTAATAGATACATTTAAAAAATATTTTAATATATCTAAAAGAGAATTGTTATTCTTTTTTCATCGGACAGTTCTTGTAATTGAACAATTCACTCGAAGCATGGATGGGCAAAGGACACATTCTGGGCGTTTGTTACCATTTGCACATAGCTATACAAAAAGACTGCCTCTGGAACGATTAGTTTCGTGCAATGCATAAGATCAAGGATGGTAAATATGTTTGATTGATTTTTTTGGTGTTTTAAGTCCAATTTATGCTCAGTAAGACTAATCGGGACTGGACCTACAGTTTTAAGTGGGATTCGAATAACTAAGTTCCTCCACGGGTATCGAACCGAGGACCCCTCGATTAGAAGGCAACGATGGGTAAATATGTTAATAATAAGAGTGTGCCGCGGCATCCTGAGGGGCGCAGGGGCGCTGCGAAATGTTCCAATATTTTCACTGAATTGTTAGTCAGTGCTATGGATGTTTCAAATATGTGCTTATTTAGTACATTTTTACATATGAAATGTTTCTGAATTTGAAATACGTGTTTAATTTTTAACTTAAGGCATGCAATCTTACAAGTAACTGACTGATGCAAGTGTTAGAGAGGGCTACATTCTGGGCGCCGTGGAAAAATCTTGAAACGCTAAGGGCCCCGTGAAGCAAAGAAATTTGAGAACCCTTGCATTAAATGGTCAAAAATCAATCTCTCTGAACCATGGCAAAATGATGCTAGGAGGGAAAATACGAAAACACGAGGGAAGAAGGAACATATGGAATGTCACATTGACTGATACGTCAATCATAAGCATCCCAACCGAGTTATTGTGGGCGGGGCGAGGTCATTCTGTATAATTCCCAAATATCTTACATACAAAATATTTTTTTTCTGGACTGGACGCGTCTTTCCCTCTGTCCCGCTAACGATGCACGTGCTTTCAATGCTGAATGAATGTGGTTGGTTAACATATGGTTGGTGTAATAGAAAGTAGATTGCGAAGTATGGTAGTCTTGCATTGTACATACCTGAGATTGCATGTTATACTAATTAGGTTGCACTAACCATTACTAATTGTAAATTGCGTAATTAAAAGGGTGTTAATTGAATAAAAAAAATGTATTACTTCAAATATAGCGTGATTTTTGTGGGAAATAGTTGAAAATAAGTTGAACTGTTATTCTTACTTTTTCAATTGAAGATGAAGTTACAAGGGAGAGGAGTAAATCTCCATTCAGTATAAAAAAATTATTGTGAACACCCGTATGTGAACAGCACCCGACGCCACTGGATATACCTCAATTTCTTCAGCATGGAATGTTTTGTAAGCATAAGGTAAAAAAAATCCTCAAGTAGAAGACGAAGGATGTTAATATTAACTTTTTTTTTTAAAAAAAATGGCTGGCTCCCACAGATGCATTGCCGCAACATGGCAGATAAAAATACTAAAGAATCTCTTTACCATCCTGAGGTCAATCTCTAGGGTTAAGAACTGAAGGACAAAAAAATGCCTTCAAGGTATGTGAAAAAAACAGTAAAAAATAGAATGATTTGTTCTATAACTTTCCCCAGACAGTATAGCCAGAACAACATTTCATTTAACTATGTATCTCTGATGCAGTATGTTTCTAAGACACTGATTTGTACAATTATGTACTGGCAGGGTGTTGGCGATCATACCTGGTTGGTACATATTTGCACTAGCATGACGTTCAAAGGATAAATTAAAGATCAATCTGAACTAATTAAAACAATAATGATAGGCTAAGCCATGAGAACCATGCATGGTTTAGAAAGACTTGAAACTTGATTCAACTGTGGCTTCACACTGCAATTTCACAAACAAAAAAAAAATCCAGAGAATCTACATATTCCAATCCAACCGAAATCTTCAGAAATTCAGTGATAATAAAAATAAAACATAATATTGTCATAAAAAAGCTTTTAATGTAACAATTCGAAATTTACATAAAGAACTATGATAATGTATGTATGTTCAAACATGAAAAACTCTCAAATAGGTTTCCAATTTTGCTTACACAATTCTCCTATTATCTGAATGAAATGTAACACTTCATGGACACAATTTGAGCAGTAATTGTAAAAATAAAGAATGAATTGAGTCATGTAACAACTTCTAACCTTATTTTTACACAAAGGAAAGCAAATATAATAATTCAAGTATCTTCAACAAATTTCATCAATAATTACATGTAAAAATGTTTGCATAAAGAGCTTGAACATCATCAGGACATTATTGTCAAGACATGTCTGAACAAAACAAATAAAGAAAATACTCAGAATATGAAATCCTAAAATTATAAATCTGATATCTAAGTGAAGATACATCCATAACAAAGTTGCATCAGGCGATTTCTTACACAAAAACCTGATATTGCAATGAGCTGACAGTTATAAAAGTACAGCATATTTCTGGAGTTTTGACAGTTCCTCTGAAGCACTGGCATTGAGTATTGCTTTCTTAAAATGGGAAGTTTGAAATATTATACATTTACAAGAATCTTCATCAAAGTAAACGAATAAGGTAAGAAACACAAAAACTTCATGCACAAAATTGATTATAAAATGTGGCTATAATTTTCAAACAGAAGAAATTAATATCAATCATTGCAATCTCAATCCAATCACACCAACATAAGATTTAAACCCTATTTGTTATTAATATATCACAAAATCTGTGTCTTTCGCTGATTATAACTTTGCTAGTTCAAGCTGGCCACTTTATGATCATGATAAAATTCAAGTATAATTCCCAGTATCTAAGGTGAACTTTCCAAACATTCAAGGGTACAAGCAGATGATTTATCTATTTCAATATTACTTATTACCACACACACACACATATTAAAAATATAAAGCATCCATGAGATTCCATTGTATCAAAAAATTCTAATTCAATTCAATCAAAAGGTTCAATTCAATATTTAATTTAATGTGCAGAGTTTCATTTGCCATTTCGCAAACTTAAAGACATGAAATACATCTACAAACATGAGTCGCTAATGTTACAGGATATACTATACGGCGCACACTTTTAGAAGGAACATGAGTTCGGCCAATACCCAGCCAGTGCTACTGCTCTGTTGCCAAGCTAACTGCTAGCGCAAGGGAAGGGCAGAAAATTCGCGATGTGTCCATTATTTTGATAATCCATGCACAGTATATGTGAGTACAGTGAAATAATTAATATAGTGAATATTTCTGCACAGCATTATAATATCATATCACTGTAGTATATACGAGAAAACCATACCTAAAAGAAGCTTGAAGGTATTTATTCATCACCGCTCTCGTCGTCTTCCTCGGTCTCAGTGTCACTGATTTCACTCATTTCCGAGACTCTCCTGGAGGTTAATGATTAGCTTTTGCACCCTTGGTGCCTGTACTACTGGTGCTAGGTTTTGAGAGTGACATTATTTAAAATAAAAAGAGCACACGGAACACACACTATCGCACGAAAGGTCTGTATTTAATCTTTTCACAAACTGTTCTTTGTGGCGCACGAGTGAACGATAAGCGAATAATTTTACACCAGCCTTGCTACGAAAACGCTGAACTCAAAGTAACCCCAGACTTCCAATGCTCGAGAAAGCCCAGAACAATGAAGGGTCATTGTTTATATCGAGGCGAATTTAACACCCACAGTTTTGCCTAGACACAACAACTCAGCTACGTCAACACGGTGGCAACGAAAAAAAAAACAGGCGGAAGGAAATGATAGGTGACGTTTCCATTGTTTCTTCAAGGAACGATAACTCCGGTTGTAGGCGACGGAAATTCATGGGACTTTGACAGACAGGTTCAAAATGTCTTTCCCCATCTTATGATGAACCTTAAAGTGGCGAGTTTTATGAAAACTTCTTGCGCGCAAGGAAAATACAGAACACGGCTTTTAACTTCCGCGCCGCAGTCTCCTAACTGTACAACGTTGCACTCCTGCCATTGGCTGATCGCCACGCACACCCTCTACGTGGCCCTGCCCGATATCGCTTCTAAAAGCGTGCGTCGTATAATCTATAAAAAATTGCTAATTACATAAGAATTTCAAACTCAAATTTACCTAATGAACTTCAAGGTATCTTGATATCTAGTAAAATGTTTTGAATATAATTATTCAAGCAGTGATTAAGTGATTTATTTTCCTTCACATTTCTTCCACTCTTTGCTAATCGGAAAGATGAGGTAGAGTGTGATGATATCATTAAATTGCTGAAGGGACACTAACAAATAACCCCAATTCCCAGGTTGGGATTCAAACCTGCGACCCCTAGCATAATAGTGTGCAATGCAAAACGAAACCACCATGGAAACCACGACAGACATTGGTATCATGAGAAATTTTGCATGGTGAAGGAGATCAGAATGTCGATAAAACATGAATAATAGAGATAGTAACAATAATTATCAAGAATTAATAAAAATACACCCAAATATGGAAGCTTCAACACTAGCAGCTGCTACTGGTAGCAAAGCTTCCTTCTTTGCTTGGTACTTTGGCTAAAACAAATGCTTTTAAAAAACATATTGCTTTGTAAAAAGCATGCATCCTGTAAGGAATGATTTTTTTTATCTTGCCACTATCACCAACATGTTTGCACAGTGCCATTTGAATGGATGGTGGAGATTTCAGTTAATAAAATGGTTGCACCATAGTTAGGCATGAAGTAAGGGAGACTGTCCTTCCTTAGGATTCTCACGTGAAACAGCGGTGGTGAGATTACAGCAAATGGAATGGAAGTTTGCAAGGTCTCATGTTTATCATCAGAAGTACTCAGAATTTATGCACAAATATTTATACTTGGGACATATGGAGCCTGTTCCTCCAAGTAAAGTGAAAAAGAAACCATGTAATGGTTTCTATTTACTGCACCATGCTGTGATCAATCCAAGTTCCACCAGTACACCTCTTCGTGTAGTTTTTGATGCCAGTTCAGTGACTTCATCAGGGATTAGTCTCAAAGATAAGATTCTAGTTGGGCCAAAATTACAAAGCGATATCTTGCCACTGTTACTTAGGTTCAGGAAACATCAAATCCCATTGTATAGACAAATATTGGTCAATCCATCAGATACAAACTTCCAGCGAATAGTGTGGCGAGACAATCCTCAAGAATTAATAAAGGACTATAGGCTACTCACGGTGATGTATGGGACTTCCAGTGCACCTTATCTTGCAACGAAGTGTCTACAGCAATTGGCCATTGATGAAATGAATGCATTTCCATTAGCAGCCCCAGTGATATTAATTTATTTTATGTTGATGATTTGGTATCTGGTGTCAGTACAAAGGAAGAAGCTATCTAACTCCAGTCACAATTATTAGCCCCATTCGGTGAGCCAGACAACTGATGCATCTGAGAGGAAACATGTGACTACCAACTTCCGGCTTAAGATTATCTTAGCTGAATCGCCAGACGAATAAAAAAGTCGCACGCAGTCTGTGGATGTAATTAGTCAATGCAACAACTAGCATACAAGCTGCAAAGGGGAAAATTACGGAGAATAAATATATTTAGGAAAGAATGAAAAAGTAGCTACTACTCTCGGAAAGGGGGTAAATATGGTGTATCATCTTTGGTGATACGATTAATTGTATTTAAGTAATTAAAATCAATTTTGAGTTCATTTTTATATTCAGAGTTCAATCAAAATATTTGTTCTGAACAGAAAAAAAATGTTACCACGTTTATGGATATATACTTAGCATTCATTAAAGTAGATTGTATTGTTCAAATCTTGTGTCGAAGTCACACTCTTCGTTCTTTGAAGCAGACGAGATATTCAGTGAACGTGGTCTTCATATAAAACAATGAACTTCTCTCACTTCAAACCAATATTTCAACATTTTCAAAGTATCATTTATTTATCTTGAGTACAAAGAATGTTGTCAGACATCGCCAAGTATAACTACAGCCATCTCCGCAACAACATTATCCCAAATCGCATATATCTCCACGGACGCCGGCATCTTGCAAGGTCTTGTGCAGACGAAACGAGTCAACTTTTCCTTGACTTCCTCCAGCTGCAAGATGGCTGTAAGCTGTCTGAATGGCTGGACGCTTTCACTCTTTAAGATGTGACATCAACTTCCACCTGCCAAATGCTAAACGTGCAAGATCTTCAAGCCGACCGGGGCTAATACAATTGCTAGCAAAGGGTGGTTTTCAGTTATGTAAATGGTCCTCTAGTGAGCCACAAGTGTTGACAGCAGGACCTGTAGAGTTGAGAGAAACTAATGTGCCTTTAGATATTCATTCCAATGAACTTATGAAAATGTTAGCATCCTGATGCTGACCCCTTCACTTTTCTTGTGATTTTACCGCCAAAACGTCACACTTAGCGAAAAGACTATTGTTATCTGACATTGCAAAATTGTTTGATCCTCTTGGTTTCTTATCCCCAACAATCATACATGCAAAAATACTAATTCAAGAATTGTTGGAAGAAAAGTTGGACTGGAATGAGGCATTATCTGTGGAAAAATTTCTGTAGTGAACGTCCTGTACTGCAACAATTATAAATCAAATGTGCTATTGTATCACCAAAGGCTATTGCTTGTCAATTAGTGGGTTTCTGTGATGCATCACAACAAGCATACTATGCTGTAGTGTACCTTCACTCAGTTTATATTAATAGGCATGTCAAAGTGAGGTTAGTAGGAGGAAAGACTTAGCAATTGTCTCTACCAAGATTAGAACTATGAGCAGCAGTTTTATTAACATGATTGCTTATAGTAATCTCCAATGCACTGTCCTACAAATTGGAAGATGCATGTGCGTGGACTGATTCTACCATTGTGCTTGCTTGGATATCTTCGACACTAAGCAGGTGGAAAACATTTGTAGCAAATCGAGTGGCAGAAGTGTAGGAGAGTCTTCGTCATGAACAATGGTCTCACATCATGGGAAAATCCAATCCTACAAGAGGTATCAATGCTTCAGTCTTAGCTCAATGTGAGTTATGGTGGGCGGGACCAGAGTTCTTACAAGCACCTTCATTGACAATGCTTGATCATCATGAAACAAGCAACAAAATTTTGGAAGAAGTAACAAAAGAAGAGAAGAAGATTGCCACTACAGTTATGTACATTACAGTAGAAGAAGATTTGATCAGTAGATATTCGAGCTTTTTCTAAAATACAGAGAAAAATGGCATGGATCTAATGATTTGTGTTCAACGTTCGTCAGTCAGTGAACCAGAGAAGGCAAGGGGCATTGACAACTGAAGAGCTGATGACAGCAATGACCTCTCTAGTAAAACAGATGAAGCAGATGTCATTCGTGTGGGAGGGAGGCTACACAAGGCAAAAGCGACAGTTGACCAGAAACATCTAATGTTGCTACCTGCAAAAAACAAATTAATTCATTTATTGATTAAAAATAAACATTTAATTAATCTTCATGCTGGTCCTCAGTTAGTGTTGGCCTCATTCCAAAGAAAATTCTGGATACTGAGAGGGTGAGATACAGTGCGTAACATTGTGAAGAAATGTGTAATTTGTCATTGCTTTTGTATTCAAGCTGGAGAACAATTCATGGGTAATTTACCTGAATCTAGGATCAATCCTTCTTGTCCATTTTTAAGCTGTGGTGTGGATTATGCAGGGCTCATACTGTTGAAGGAAATGGTTGCGTGCTCTTGCAATCAATATAAGGGTTATATTGCCTTATTTGTCTGTTTCACAACAAAGGCCATTCATTTAGCAATAGTAAGCAGTGGAACTACGTAGGCGTTTTTGGCTGCACTTAGAAGATTTGTATCTCGTCGTGGGAAACCCAGTAATATTTACAGTGATTGTGGGACAATGTTTGTTGGGGTTAATAGAAAGTAATAGACTTGCAAAACAACCTAATCACAATGAAGCCATTTCAAGTGCATTTTAATGTTCCTCGTAATCATAGGCGTAGTTTTGCCGGTCTGCTTGGGGAAGGGGGGGGGGGCTAGCTGGGGCTAACTTTATTCAGGATTTTATCCATTACAAAAATATTCACGGGCATTCTCCCTGGGAGACAGGTGATCCTCACATCATCTCATCCAAAGGAAATGGAATTGATAAAAAAAATAAAAAAGGTATTATAGATGGTTGCAGATTTATTAAGGAACACATTTTTTTCTTTAGAATAAAGAAGGTATGATTTTAATGTCATAATTTTAATGGGTAATCCAAGCAAATTATAATGCTGCAAGGCATTTAAAAGCACGATCTACATAGGTAATGGAACAGTAAAAATTTAAATTTCCTTAATTTCTATACAACGAAACTTCACATTTTCTAATTTTACTACAACTGAGAACCACTTGTGACTAGATTCGTGAAGAAAACTTTAAGATATCAAACCAATTACGTAACTACTCGTCTAAAACTTCAATAGAATTGCACTGTTTTTTGCACATCTGTATAAATTCCTGATTTTTTTTGTCGGTAAACTAAAATTTGCCTTTCTGTGTTTAACAGCACTGGCGTACACAGGAGTGGGGGTGGGGGTGGGGTGGGGCTACAGCCCCTTCCAAAATTGTGAGAAAATTAACATTTTCAAATAAAAGCAGGGAAGAACTCAAAGGAAAAAGAGAGTGGTAAATGCAAACCCCCTTTAAAATGACCTCCAATCACCATTTTAAGAATGGAAAGTTCTAAATATATGTAATATTTCACTGTGTATGCTGCACCCTCAAAATCTATCCAGTTTTACAATTCCAGCCTGAAAACAATCCTTCGAACACCAGTGTTTAACAGTATGGAAGAACATTTATCTTGACCATTGTTGACTTTAGCCATGTTTTAATACATCTCATTGTAGAAAAAGACAGTTCAGCTGTAGGCGAATACACTGGCAGTCTTCTGTAAATATGTAATAAATCAAATCTACGTCAGCTGAAAATGATCACCAGGGTGTGATTTATGATTTTATCAGAGAGGATGGGGGAGGGGATGAACTTAGTTGGTTTGCTATCTTATTAATCTTATAGATGTTTGTAAAGAGCTCCCCAGAATACTATTTATTAGGCTGCAATAAATTTCCATTTATTTTAAACTCTTATGCAGATCTTTTTGTACATTCTTATAATTTGGATGTTAATTGTTTAATATCTTATCTGATAGAAATCAACACCATTTTAAGTTTCATTAATTCAGATTATAGTCCAGTCCAGTACTGCCTATAGGCAAATCAAAGACCAAATAAGAATGAACAGCAATATAAGTTTTGCCAACATTTCATGAGCAGCAACGTGTCTAAAAGAAAATACTTAATAAAATAATATGTATTTTTATATGTAGATACATAAGGGACTCTAAAATTAAGTGGACTAAACTGGAACACTATAAGTAGTATGACACTTTCGGATCTTAAGAAATTGTCTATTGAAGAAGTTTATTAAGAAAACGAAGAATTACTATTACCTCGCAAGTTAATGAATTATCACAAAAGGTGGAATATTCTTGGTTTCTATGTGGGCTTAAGGATAAAATATTTTATTTATTAAAAAGAATTACCATTTGTGTTTGAAAAGAAAGTCTGAATGAAACAAAATATAAAAAAACAACATGCACTAGAAGGATATAGAAAGTTGCTATCTGTAGGTGAAATATTATTTAATTATCCTGAAAATTAGACTTTTAAATGAGGATCGTCGACCAAATAACTTTTATATACCCCTGGCCAGATGACTTTAAAAGAAAACCAATTATGGCATTCGAAGCAGGTTTTATATGATCACTTTGCCCATGCGTTCTTTAATTTTCTTTCTGAAATTCCATAGTCTAAGCTTGTTTGCTTGATGCCTGACTTTTACTATTAATAAACTGTCCAATCAAAAAGAATGATCATTCTGCCTTAATTTCACAAACAGGATAAGCACAACATCAAAGAATGATTTTCTGATAATTTCCAATCTCCAAAAGATGATTATGAATTATTTTTGATACATAACGGGCGTATCCTTCCATGATAAACTTCCCATATGCTACTTAAGACAACAAATAAGCTTCTTCTTACCTTCAGAAGAATCAGTTTATATTGAGACTCCAAGAGATAGATACCTGAGATTCCTAAACCAGCATCCTAGAAGTGATCCTCATGATTCACCCATCACCAGGAGAGTTGAACACAACTTTCAACTTCATACAATGAAAAATCCAAATAAATTCCGTGCATCTGTATGCATAGGGAACGCTGTGCAACAATTACAAAAGACTTAAAAAAGAGTGATTTCGCCAATAAACTGTAGTTATCACCATTTAATAAAGCAACTTCGCACAATTGAATCGCTTCTACAGGATTGTGACACATTCACGTGACATTTAGGCATACATCTTTAAATGCCCCGCATGCAATACAAATCCACAGAAACTAAATTCACTTCTTTCTACTGACGCCTTTTTTTCCCATCAAAACTGCTATTCTGTTCAAGTCTCTACAATGATGGCTTCTTTTTTTTTTGATGTTCGAAAAACAAAACACAATTGTAGGAACTCATTTTTGAAAGGCTACAATTATGTAAACACTGGATGCAATGCCGCTATTGTTTGAATATAAGAATGTTTACCAAGTGCTCCAAGGTGGAAGATCAAAAGAAATAACAGTGATGTATTTGATTTGAAATTTGATCCGGAACATATGGCTCCTGTAAAAAGGCACTTGCACTTCAACTTTCATTGTATTCTACATCAGGACATAATTTGAACTTCTTTCCTTACATGTGACTGCCACACCATGTAAACGTAATTAGGTGGGCGCTCAAATTAAATAGCAAAAAATGTATGAAGACGTGCAATTGGGCCGTGGACGCAAGTTACTCATGCCCGACCTAACAGTTACAAATGTTGTTGCTTGAGGTTAATGGTACGTATTTTGTACGACCACCTCAGTCTCGATTGAGAACCAATTAAATCGGTACAGTACGGCGCGTTAAACAAGCGACTTCTTCGTACTGACGTCCAAGACTTGCGTCGCCTTCTTCTCTCTTATGATCACGTAAACCTTAACTTAGAACATAAGTTTTGCCACGACTCCGTATTCGAACAACCACACGCTTTCGTCCAATTATAATCTAAGGTACAGTTTTTGGTATGGCAAACAAACACGTACTACAAAAATTAGTTTGTGACGCGAGGTCAATTTTATTATATTAACCTCGCAACGAAGAATGGTTAATATCTTTTCTCATTCAAATAACAAATACATCCATGTAACGACAACAATTCTCTTTTGATGAATTGGACAAATGTTCAAAAGTTTGACGTTCCCTTGCAACAGTATAACAAATTAGTTGAACAAATAACATATGTATATAAATGTAGGACGGATACGAAATACCGTTAAAAGATACAACATCAATTTTTGGTTTTGGTAAGACTACAACTTTTCATGAAAAAAGGGACCCCGCGGTCCTTTGATGCTCTTATTCTTTTTGTCAAAAACGCACAGGGCGATTACTTTGTTTACTAGAGTGCCGACGGAAATTAATTGATTGTATCCCCTCTCCTTTTTAACATATCCCCAATGAATTACAGTCAGTGCTAGCCAAATTACGTCTTCTAATCTCCGGGTTCCATTCCAACACGGGAGAAACGACGATCAAAACGGCCAATTGTCAAAACTGATCCACATGGTCGTATCCACTGCTTACTGTAGTTTCTCCAAAACAAACCACTGTAACTTCCACTTATTGTTCGTAACTCAAGTGCAAAAAAACAAGGGCAACTCCACGACGTGTTTGAATGAAAAATCGTGGTCCCCTTCTCCCGTAGATCATCGAAAGCCCAACTGAGGCATGTCTAGCGATACGAGTTCCTGCTCGCTGCACAAGTCAAGGTCGTGACTTGTAGCTCCTGTGCAACTGACGAACTGGCTTTTTCCTTTCGATCGTGATCACACAAAAAAAAGGAATTTACCACTGAGGGCCTCTAGCGGTCACTCGACCAACTAGTCGCCAAATAACAAACTGACGCACAGGCGTACCGAAGAATGAGGGAAATGTGGGGCTTTTTCACGCAATAAAATTAACGTAATACTTTTTTATTACAGTTTGCGGGGAAAAAACGTCACAACCACAAGAGTAACATATGAAAGTTTCACGAGATTTTTTTTAAAAAAACAATTGTGTGGTTTCTCTTTCCTTAATTATTTTATGCATTTGTCACATGCGTCTGGGGGGGCTAATGTGAGTTTCTGGGAGGGGAGGGGGCTTAGCGCCCCCTAGCCCCTACCTAACTACGCCTATGCTCGTAATCATCATGCAGGAGGCTTGTGGAAGAGTGGTATCAAATCAGTGAATTACCACCTCAAAAGAGTTGTGGGAAATGACATACTTACTTTTGACGAGTTACACAGGGTGTCCGGCTTAGACCTTTAACATTACAAAACAGTATAACATTAGTTACAATCAATTTCAAATGAAACTTAATGTTTGTATGGGACTGGTAACTGTGGCCATTTGCAAGAATCACCAATACTTCGAGTTGACGTGACGCGCATGTGCGTGTAATGCATAAATACAAGATGGCGGAGTGGACGGTTCAGCAGAAAGTGTACTGCATTCTTTTACTGGCAGAAAACAAAGCTGTGAAGCTTGTTCAACATGCTTTTTGGTGTGAATTCAATCTTCAACGTCACAACAATGTTCCTTCCTAATTGAGTATTGCTAAGTGGGATAAACAACTAAAAGATACTGGAAGTGTTTTCCTCTGATACCTTCCACTTCGCGCTCTTCCCGCGCACAGACACAAGTGTTGTGTCTGTGCGCGGGAAGAGCGCGAAGTGGAAGGTATCAGAGGAAAACATTGAAGTGATTTGCACTGCATTCACAAGAAGTCCAAGGAAATCAATAAGACGTGCAAGTTTAGAGCTCAACATTCCTCGGTCTACTATAGATGACGTTCTGCACAAAAGGTTTCACCTACGGGCGTACAAGATCCAGTTAGTTCAACAAATTTATGCTGATGATAAACCTAAAAGACAGACAACAACAATGCTTTTCTGGACAAGATGTGCTTTCCTGATGAAGCTGCATTCCTCACGTGTGGCAAAGGTAATAAGCAAAAGTGTCGCATTGGGAGAAGTGACAATCCTCATGAGTTTCGTGAAATTATGAGAGACTCGCCAAAAGTTAATGTGTGGTGTGGGTTAATGAAAGAGAAGATAATAGGCCCGTTCTTCTTTGCTGAAGAAACAATGAGAGGAACGAATTATTTAGACATGCTTCAGCATTACGCTGTGCCTCAAATGCCCCCAGAAACAATTTTCCAACAAGACGGAGCCCTGGCACATTTTGCTATCATTGTACGAGAATTTCTCGATGAGCATTTTCCCAGAAGATGGATAGGAAGAAGATCTAAACCACTTGCTTGGCCTCCGTGCTCACCGGATCTTTCCCCCTAGACTTTATCTTTTGGAGGTTCATCAAGGACCAAGTCTACAGTATGCCCATTGAGAACTTGGAAGATCTGCGTAACAGAATTCGTCAGGCGATTAACAATGTGAACCCTCAAATGCTAGTGAATTCCTGGATGGAATTGGAATATCGGTTCGACATCTGCCGTGCCACAGGGGGGCTCATATCGAGGTTGTGTGAAGTGCTGGTGCTGGGACAAAAAAAACGCATGAGTTTTTCTACCAAAATTTACATTTTGGTAATAAAATTTGGTTTCTCTGCAAAATTATGCTCTTTTGTAATGTTAAAGGTCTAAGCCGGATACCCTGTATACAGTGTTAATCCAAATCAAAGCTTGTTTGAATTCCAGACCGTTAACTGCTCTATTCAGTGATCCCAACAACATGCAGGCACTTACTCCAGGCCATTTCTTAATAGAAGAGGCATTGATAGCTACTCCAGATAGGGACTTTGCTAGAACAAAAATGAACAGACTGTCAAAGTGGCAGCTTGTGCAAAGTCTGACACAGCATTTCTGACACAGATGGTGTAGGGACTACCTTTCTCAGTTACAATAGCATCCTAAGAGGAGGAGGGAGCAACAGAATCTACAGGCTTATGACTTGGTTGTGGTCAGAGATCAACTTGCACCTCAACAGTGGAAACTTGGCAGAGTAATCGTCGTTCATCTAGGTGAAGATGGATTGGTTAGAACTGCAACAGTGAGAACCACAGTGAGAACCAATGAAGGAACCTATAAGAGGCCAATAGTCAAAATAGTCAAAATAGTCAAACTCTACCTTTCATCAGTGAGTGAAATTTGTCACCAGTGATGTCATTTAGAATGAAATTTTGGAAAATTGCATTGAATTTACAATTGTTCATTAAAAATGTGTTCTATATTGTGTATTTAGTAAAGTTGAAATTAGTCATTTCAAGTTAGGTGGCATGTTCTGTACCTTGTACAGTTGGAGCCAAGATGGCCAGCAGAAGACTTGCAGGACTTTACTGCATACTCAAAAGTGAGTGAATAGTCTGTGTGAACAGGGAGAAGGGGGTGACAAGATGTATTTCAGCTGTCTGCAATTAATGTAGTACCTTGCAACAAATACATCATATATATGTAATTGAGTGTCTATATTATGTGTACTAGTCTGTCTACAGCATCATAACCATTCCTGGAAAGGTTACAGATGGCGTCCAAAACAAGAAGAGTGCTTCCTGTTGGTCAGTGGGCGTGAACACATGCCTTCCATGCAGGGGCGCTGACTTGTCAAAATTTTTGGGGGGCTCTGATCACTGAAATAAATTAATTAATGACTCCCTCCCTCCCTTTTTTAATTTTTGGCCTCAGTGTTAGGAATCTCGTAAAAGCCCATGAATTCCTCAAAAATATTAAAATTTCCATTTACAGTTTGAATGCAAATGTCAATTGTTCACGGATGGATATGTCACAAGTTTCGTCAACCATAATAGCAAAATATTCGCGACTTTTAATATCTGCTACCACGGAGCGCTAAACAGATCTCCCTAATATATCAATAATCTCGTTCTGAATGTCATGTGAGAGCCATTTGTAGCCCGAATGTCCCATCCACTCTCCTAGTTCATACACATCTTATTTTGAAACTCATTTCAGTAAAAATGTTAACAATACTCATAATTATATACTTAGTATATAGTAATAAGTCATGTGTTTTGCTGTCTCTGGTCATAGCCCCCCTCAAAGTTGATGGTTTAGTGGTCTCAGCCCCCCAAAGTTGATAGTCTAGAACATTTCAAATGTGTATTTAAAGTTAAGTTCATGTGGCACAATTCAGAGTAAACTTTACAAGAGAAGCAAAATAATACATTAGATTCTCTTAAGCAAAATTATTTGGGGGGCTCTACCCCACATCGATAACATTGGATAGGATAGAGCCCCCCAAGCCCCATGGAGTCGGCGCCTATGCTTCCACGTAATCACAGTGAAGCATTTTGTTTTGAAGTGAAAAGAGGGCATAACTAAATAAGCGAGTGGTCATCAATAATAATCAGGAATTATTGAAGTTCTTGGATACCTTGAAAATATGTAACCTTGGCACAATACAATTTAGATACATGTGGCAAAAGTTAAACAATTTTTAGACGTTCATGTTCCACATGAAAATTCCTGCAACTAGGAAAATAACCGTTCCCTAAATAGAATCTTAACTCCCTGAAAACATGAAGCACCAATAAGCATTCATTAATTAGGATGATTAAAATTTTATTTATATTGTTCAATGTGCATTATTTAAAATTGATCAACTCAGGAGAAATTTACCGTGGTAACACATGGTTAAGAAGTAATACTGGTTTACAGCATAAATGCACAATGCATGAACTGTTGATTAACAACTAGCATCTAAAAGCAAAAACCTGAAAGTAATTTTGTAGCTTGTCCTGGACTATTGTATTTGCATACCAGAACACATATACTTAATTGTAAACATGTTATTGGGAATTAACCAAAAATGAACGAATGGTGCAGTGCAGAAATTAATTATTATTTGTGAAGTGAATTTTCAATTATTGGTATGGTCATGAATTAATCTGATGAGTGAATGTTAAAATCTTTTTAGCCAAACCACATGATCCAAGAGTAGTTACAGTAATCAGATTAAAGTTGAGTCTTTAAGATTTTCTATGTTTGTCATTATGCTATTGATTAATAAAAATGATTGTTTGATCATTTACACAACCCTAAAGCAAAGCAAAATTTGTAACTGGGTTATTCTGGCCGTATGTCTTAGTTGGGATTGTTCAGGGCTCGATCTATGCACAAAGTTATGTTGACCAGGAAACGCGTTACATGCTGGACCATTTGTTAGGGATTCAGCCACATTCGATTACCACTAGACATTTAGTGCAAGCCATGTGGATATTTCATCTACAGTCACAGACACTTCTGGGATGTAATGATCCCATTGTAAGTCAATTAAATAGTTACAACCCAGAAGTGTCCATGAATGTACTCTGGAAAATTAAAGTAAAAGTAAAAAAATAAAGTACTTCCCTGTGCTCTTGGACCAAACCATGAAGGTGTAAAAAGGATGTGGAGTTAGGGTCCCAGACTTTCTCCAGACTTTCTTCATCTAGGCCGAAGGTGGGGGTGATGTGATCATCACCATTCCCCTCTGCCTTTACCCCATGAAAAGTGATGTATAGTAAGCTAAACACAAAAACCCATATTTCAAGTCTATCAAAATAAATTTGGAGAATATGTGGTGGTCAGTTTGTTATAATCCTGACACATTCTTATGGAAAAATAGTGAATGTAAAAGTTAAAAAAGCTAAGTATGAGGGGCAGTCAAATGAAAACTGAACACCCGCTACAAAGTGACAATGGAGTTTGTTTTATTCAAATTTATATTTATAATCTCACAGTCCCTGTGACTAACATAAATTGAATTTCTTGATGCATATGAGAAATTAATTCATATTGTCAACATTAACAGGGGTGCTAAAGTTGTACTGATGAAAGTTTCAAGTGCATTTTAGTTCTTCTGTAACTACCATGTAAAGAGGAAAACTTTGTGTAAGGCAGATTGCTTACACAATCGCCAACAACTTGCTTGACATGCATTTTGCATATTATACGTATTAGGTGAAACTTCTTGTAGATAAGTGTCTTCCAGGTCTCATGCTGGCATCAGGTAATGACTCAATTCTGTTCATTTTTTATAATTAATTCTAAAACCTTTTGCATCAAGTTACATTTTTGCAGGCGGTAGCCAATTGCATTTTATTACTTATTTATTATTATATTTTAGGGAGTTTGAACATCCAAAGTCATAGTTCTGTATTTAAATTTCAATATTTTTACATTAAAATAAATTAATGTAAATTCCTATTGTTAGCAGACAAGAACACCACACTTAGATTCCCCTACTACAACAGGTAGTGCTGGGAAATAGCAGACTACATGGACACAGACAAACAGTTAACAACAGGGCACCTAGCGAAGAACTACGAACAATAGAAGCATGCCAGGCAAGAGTACAACAAGTTCCGAGGATGGTGCCTGTTTTATATTGTATTCCAGATATAAACAATGTTCATTGAATAACCTATTTATTAACGTAGTTCGTACAGCAACTCAGCTTACTGTGGGCGTCCATCTTGTGCACACTGCCTGCACTGCTTGCCATATGCTGGACATGATGCTTTTTTATGTGTGTGCACATTGTGCACAAGATGGCCACCCACAGTAAGCTGTGTTGCTGTACGCACTTCGTTAATAAATAGGTGATTCAATGAACCTTGTTTCTATCTGGAATACAATATAAAACAGTGCCAGTGGCCACTGAAATTAATAGAACAAAAAAAAAACAGTTTCATGGATAAAGTGAGTACTAGTTTCTCTGTATTTATCTACTAAAGCATCTCTTATTTCCCAATTATGAGTAAATAATTTATATGACAATATTGTCAGTTTCGTTATGGAAAGTGCCGCATGTCTGAATAATATTAATCAGATGATTGTGAAATGTGCAGATTCTCTGGGTACATAAAAAATCTATACAGTTTAATTTTGTAATTAACAAGACTGCTGTGTGAAGACAGATTTGAAATCTTTCGATGACATGTGTGGCTCTGATTGCATAATTTATTTTTATTCTTTTGATTTGTTCAACTTTTCTTTAATATTTTTAATTGATATAGCTATTATAAGACAACATAAATTCACACACACACACACACACACACACACACACACACACACACACACACACACACACACACACATACGTGTAAACGTGGTCTTATAAGGCCCGAGTGAGTGTACATATGTTGTTGGAACCACTATAATTTGATAAATTAGCATAATCAAATTCATTTTAAAATGTCGAGACCATGCATGTGATTACAAATACCACCGTGGTTTTTGAAAATTATCATTTATGCAGTTTTCCTCACGAAAAAATGGTTACTATTCTTGTTGGAACCTGGTACCAATATCACCTGTCTAATTTACATGTTGTAATTTTAATACAATTGCATCCGTTGTGGGTACCATTCAATATTGCAAAACCCGTCCAACCAATCACAATTCTTGTAGGTCACATGATTTCTTCCTGTGTGTAAGCAGCTACGTGCCATACCGAATTGGGCAATAGTTGTGAAACGCGCTTTACGGCGTCAATTGAGAGCGCGTAGCTTGCATGTATCTGTCTCGTGGGCGCAGAGCATTCGGAAGGGGAGGGGAAAAAAAAGAAGAGTTCCTCTCGCGGCGGAGTAAGGAAGGGATTAACTGCGGCGCAGTCAGTGGCGTACTTAAGGAGTTCCACTGTGGAATTGAGAAAATAATTACATTTACCCTAATCGCTGAATCTAATTTTTACTTTGCATACTTTTTTGTGTTGTTTGAAGATTTCAGAAATCAAAACAGGCTTGTGCGGCCTATCATGGCAACTGTGTGAAACGAAGGTCTTTATTGGAACGCTACCAAGCGAAACGCAATATGTAACAAGCGACAAGAGATACGTATCGCTTGGAATTGAACCCTCAGTAATCAATTCGACCTTTCGCATTGATGCGACAGGGCAAGCTGCACATGTCGCTTGCGGGTCGATGCATTAGGTTTTTCGAGCATGAGCGGTGAATTTCTTGCTTTAGATTGAAGTCGCCAGTGTTCGTGGGTGTCCGGAAGGGGGGCAAGGGGGGCCGTGCCCCCCCTGGAAAAGTCAAACAAATAATATATTTCACACATATAATTTCATTTCAGCCACAATAATAAGTGTTTTTTAATGCACGAACATGATAAATTCAAATGGAAACAATGTTTTTTGAGGGAACATTGGGGAAAATGTGGCTTATTTGCTCCCCCTGGAAAAATACCTTCCTTGCCCCTCCCTGGAAAAAAAAAACCTGCTGACGTCCATGCCAGTGTTGCCTGTCGGTTGTCGCCTGCCACTTGTCGCTTCGATCTGAAGTCTCCTTGAAGGGGTCAGGGGAAGAATTCTGACGGAGGCGACAAGCGACAGTGTGCTTCCACATCGATAAGAGACACGGGTCCCTTTTGGCTTGTAGACTAAAACATTCACCGCCCGTGCACGACAACAAGTGGAGGCATCACGATGCACAACATTGATAAAATAGCAAGTTTGAGTGACACAACCAAGCGACATGCAATATTTGCAGCTTACCGTGCTGTATCAGTTCGAAACGTAGCATTGATTACCGAGGCTTGTCGCTTGTCGCGTTACGCTTCGGTATGGAATCTGCTTAAACGGCAGGAGACTGGCGACATGGAGATTTTATACCAAAGCAACAAGCGAGATTAGAAAATTCAATATAAGGGAAAACATTCACCGCGCATACGAGAACAAAAGTACGAAGCGACATGATGCACAGTATTAACAAAACTGGCAAATCAGAGCGACACGCAAGCTACAAGCGACACCTGCATCTTGTCGTGTCGCTTCTGTTCGAAAGGTTCAATTCATTACTGCTGGTTCGCTTCCAAGGGACAGGTGTTGGTTGTCGCTTTCGTGTGAAATCTCCCTTACAAAGCAAAAAAGCTGCAAACGACAGACGACAAGTGACAGGCGACAAGCGACACGGAGAATTCACACAGAAGCTACAAGCGGCAAGCGATACTAGCACAGTTAGTTTAAATTCAAACATTCACCGCGCATGAGCTAACAAGAGCACGGTATTGAGAAAATTGCCTAATCAGAGTGACACATGCAACTTATCCTGTCGCTTTCTGAATGCTGGTTTGCAAGTTAAGCGTGTCACGTGCCTCTCGCCTCTGAAAGCTACACCAAGCCATTATTTTATTCAATTCTCCTCAGGGAAGGAAGATAATGCTTATACAAATACAGTCTCCGCAGATCATTTGCGAAGCCACTCATTATATTTGAAACTCTACTTTCTGTGCACACTCAGCGTGCACTATAATCTACCGAAGTGGCCCTAACAATTTATTTGCTGGAACTAGGATCTCACTTTCTTCATCGTTGTGAAGGGTCACTCGCAATAGAATTGTTACGATTTTATCTCTCTGCGTGAGAACAGAATTTGGAGACTATAGTCGACAAAAAATTACTTCTGTTGGAGTTATTAAGTTTGTGGAGAAGAGTGGTGCTTCAGATGGCTGTTCCATGTAGACTGTACATTTGAACAAAACGAGCAAAGGAAAAAGTCACTTATTTCATTTCTTTGTAAAATGAATTAAGTGTTAATTTACCAGAAGTCCAGTACAGTAAAACTATCCAAGTTTATAATGGTGTGAGTCTTAATCGACATTTTAATTAAACCTTTCTTCACAAACTGATTCAAAATTGAATAGGGCAGTGGTTCCCAAAGTGTGCTCCGCGGTGCCCCGGGGTGCGATATTTTCACTGAAATGCCACTTACTTGTTAGTCTACAGATGGTTTTAGATATGATTGTTTCAAAAATTTGCTTATTTGGTCCTTTTTACATAAACAATGTTTCTGAATTTGAAATATGTGCTTATTTTTTAACTTAAGGCAAGCAACCTAACAACAGTAATTTAGCGTTGCAAGTTTTAGATAGGCCTATGCCTACATTCTGACTTGGGCGCCGCGGAAAAATTTTAAAATTACAAAGTTTGGGATCCCCTGAGATAGGGCATAATTGTAATACTCGTAATGAATGATTGACGTATAAACTTGATGTGAAGCGTACAGAAATATTTGTTTCGCGAATGGAGCGAACAATAAAACGTTTTATAAATCTCATTCCTTGCAACCACCCATTCACAGTAACTGTTGATCACCTGACCTCTACTTCCACGTCACCCATCAAGTCTGCTGGTGTATCTTTGCATCCTAGCAGAAGCATTTCGTTTTCGCGCCTTTTTTACCGGACGCCCGGTCCTTTCTTACTTCGGTAGTTCTTCTCGCAGTCAATTAGGAGGGGTACGAGTTCCACCTAAGGCCTCCCCGATGGCCATGTCGACCTCCGTGGCGGACTGGTCAGCACGGCGCGCTACGATGCCAGGGGTTCCGGGTTCGAGTCCCGGGTAAGGCACGGGTATTTGTGTTTGTCCAAATGAGAAAAACTGAAATTGGAGAATAACCGAGAAATGAAAATCTTGAGAATATACTGAAAAACGGGGGATACTTCCGGTTAGGGGTTTTCCTTAAAAAATGGCGTAGTGGTTGCTTCGTCGCCTTGTAATCAAGGGGTCCCGGGTTCGATACTCGGTGGAGGCATTTCGTGGTTTGGATTCCACTTTAAACTGTAGGTCCAGTCCCGATTAGCCTTATTGTGCATAAAGCGGACTTAAAACACCAACTCAAACAAACGAGTTCCACTTGCACCAAAAGCAAGCATACAGTCAAGAAGTTTAAATATCGTATGTCTTCATGTCGTTACCCAGTCTCAAACGCAGGATAAAAAAAAACACGATTAAGAAAAAGAAATGAACCAATGTTCTCGAGGCCGAGTTGGGAGAAGTATATTATGGTAAATAATCATATTGTAGTCACGGACACTTCTGTGTTGTAGCAACACTATTGACTTTCAATGGAATCATTACTACCCAGAAGTGTCCGTGACTGTACAACCCTAAACTGATGTTGCGTCACATTTTGTTGGTATGTCGACTAAGAAACTCTCATAACATGTCGCAATAAAACAAGTGGCTTCACCAAACTGAGGTGGAGGCGAACAAACCATTATTCTGCACTGTTATCTCAAGAGTCCGATATTAGCAACAGAGGGAGACATTTCTTAGTCACAAGAAATGTTTTCAATTCACTACTTATAAAAAGTATATGGTGTCGTCTTGGCAGAACGAACTGACCTGACTACAAAAGCACAAGAAGCTAACTGTCTCGATTATTGCGATCATACGGTCTAGTTTTATTATTGTGTGTAGTTTTACCAACTAACCTTGAAAGAAACAGCTTGGTTCGACGTATACACGGAACATTTCCAACCAATGGCAGCACAAAACATGTCGCTACTAATACACAGCGACGAAGTGCAATAAGCCTACGATCACAAAATGAACAATCTCTATTTTATGGTGGTATTTTAAGACTTTAGATTTCAATGTCGTTGGAAAGGTGTAGAGTGCTTAACACAAAAAATACTAATAAATAATATGAATGTGAAACATGCAAGGGTAAAGTAAAGTGCATTACAGCGTTGCATGGATGTAGTTGTAAGAAGCCACATATTATATCTCACTTAATGTCCCACTATTTTGGAACATTTCTTGATTTAAGGCAGTTATTTGGAAAATATTGTCCGTCGACGAAGCTGCTATGCCTGCAGTTATCTGTAGAAGACAGAAAATCTCAGTCCGGATACGAGTGCATCAGCTCAATCTATGGCGTAAACTCGTTCCGACTTTTGTAATTGTTAATCGGCCCAGATTTGAAAGCACCACTGATGCAAGGCCTCTTGTTGAGTGAGCGTGTCATCCGTTTCTTTTCCTACCTACTAATTTATGATGGCGGGCCATCAGCAAAAAGTGCATAATTTTAAAGAGTGGGAAGTTGCATGAAAGTTTACTATACAGGGTGTCGCAAAACTCTTTCAACAACGCTTGGGAGCTGGTAGATATCATAAAAACAAGTAACTTTTCCCTATAAAGTTTACCTCGAAAGCGCTTATCCTGTACGTATGCAACCCAACACAGCAAACGCTTGCTCTGACATAACTAGCAGGGGCGTGGCAGGGTTGCCACTAGCGTTCCTCGTTAAGAGATTGATTGATTGATTGATTTAGTTTATTTTACTTCGCGTTTTGTGCCTCTTGGCTAATTTGCGAAGATGGGGATGAGTGATGAAATGATGAATTTGATGAATGGACATTCACAAACAACCAAGCCCGACCGGGATTTGAACACGGGACCATTGGCATCGCAGCGCTATGTGCTAACCACTCGGCCACAGGGTCGGGCCCTCGTTAAGAGAGACGACTTAAAAACAACAACTTGGGAGTCTTGCTTGAGCAAAATCCAAAACATTAATGATACTTGCGATGTTGTAAGAAGGATTCACAGTATTTATAAACTGACCAAAACAAATAATGGGCAGACTGAAATTCAAGATTACTCATTCTAAAATATCTCCATAATTAATTGATTGATTTGGTTTATTTTAATTCCCTTTAATGCTACCTTTGGCTAATCGCGAAGATGAGGATGATATGAAATAACAAATGACACCAATGTCTAGACTAGGATTTAAACCCGAGACACCTGGCGCCGTAGCGAGCTGTGCTAACCACATCACCACGGAGTGTTTCGTACATCATGCAATATCAACAATTGCAAGGGACACGTGTTATAGGGGAAATCCACGAAGGAACAAATGTATAGGGGTTAGAGCTGGCGCTCTCCCATTGTGGAAAGACCGCAAGGTGAATGCAACGCGGTCCTGAAAACTCGCCCTTCTGGCGTATGACGTCATCTGAGATACACAGTTGGGAAAGAAGTAAAGTTTGTTTAACAAAACAACAGTATTTCATGAACTTTAGAATATTTTGAGGGAATATTTAAGAAAGTATACATCTTCTGAAGTAAAAAATAAACAAACTAAAATATTTTTTGTATAGTATGATTTCTATCAGTTAGTCGTTAAACTTCCACCTTGCAGTGAAAAGTATTCTTTAATAATTAGGCTATCTGATTTCCATCAACCTAGCGTGCAGCATTCTTCTGTGCTTTTTATTGGGTCATATGTACAGGTAGATATCTCGGTGGTCGAGCGTGTTGAGTGGTATACTGGTAACCTACGTAGCGAGGGATCCGTGTTCGATTCCCTGTGGCTGGTGTAAGGTGTGACTTTCGTGAAGGGCAGAAATTCCACGTGCCAAAGGCCTGGGCCGCATTCTGCAGAATTACGAGGCTCTGGAGCCCAGACACACAGGCAGCATAATCCTTTGCTTTGTGTTGACATGTTTGCCCTGCGAACCACAGCAGTTCTAGTATTTGTCTCGATTGTAATCACTGGCGTAGACAGAAGGGGGGGAGGCTTGAAGGGACTAGAACCACTCCGAAATTTTAAGAAAAATCAACATTTTCAAATAAAGCAGTGAGAACTCGGTTGGAAACCCAAGTGAGTGCTAAATGCAATGGCCAATGTGCTGACGTGTCCATAATTTAAATAAATCAATCAAGTATGTTCAAGTTCTGGCCTGGGTATGAGTGTACCTTTGTAACTGTAACTCATAATTCACCTTTGTCGTCGCCAATAGTGGCTGAAAACATATGTAAATTAAAGAACACAAACACGCTGTTGCAATTCTGACCACCTCTCTTACATTGAAGCAATTTTTTAATCTTTTCTCCAGGCCAGTGCTTCTCAACACCGCTGTTATGTACTACCTGGTTAGTAGAGGTAGAATGAGAATGAAATACCGGCAGTTTCATTTTTAGTGTTTAGAAGAAAGTTACAAACTAAATTATAATATTTAGAACTAATTTGTAATATTTGAAACTATATCAACTCTTTTGGTTTATGAATAATTTGTGTCTTATAAATATATGAATATTAATTTATGAATAATGAATAAAATAATACGCAAATAAAAAAGGTTGATTTAGTTCTAAATATTATAATTTAGTTCTAAATATTGTAACTTAGTTCTAAACACTAAGAAAAAATCTGTCGGTACCTCACTCTACGTCTTCTCTGGTTTTCTGGGGTAACACATACAAACACATACATAAGGAGAGAGGAAAACCCGTTTGTGCCTTATTTACTAAAGTTGCCTCTACGTTCAATAGGCTCTAGGTTTAGCCCCCCACCTCAAATGAAACCACAGGCATGCTGCTGTACCACTTTTTTCAAATTCGTAAGGCAAAAGTATTAGGAATTATCACTGCTTTCTGTAGCTTCAAATTATTTGGGGGGTGGAATCAAATTATTAAATTGGAATGCACTAGAGGGGTTGAAAGTGAAAAATAATTTTGCATGTGAAACAGTGTGAGTTGCGCAAGAAATTGCAAGATATATAGCCTAGTCATTAATAATGTAAAACATTTTAAACGCTGATTTATAAAATTAGCAGGTAGATCTGCACATAAACATTTTTAATATATCAAATAAGCAATATTTGATCAAAATAAGAGTTATGAGACTGGAAACGGAATGAAGAGACAATTATTGAATTCAATATTTTGGAAAATTTTACCTTCTGTCTTTTAAACGTTCTACGAAATTTTCCTTCGTAGTAGCAATTTTCTTCTGAGTACAGGTTATCATTAGCAAGATATTTTGAATGAACTAACAATAACATCCAAAAAGTTTAAAATACTTTCTCCTCAGTCGATTTGATTATTGAGACAACTATTATTTTCCGAGGTAAAATTAGTTTAAGTTTTCCATGAACTTTAAATTTTCAATCGAATTTTTCCAGTTTCTGAAATCTCTAACACCATATTTGAGGCTGGTTTAGGACTCCTATTTACATACTCCCACACAGAGTGAGAGAGGGAGCTGATATGCACTGCATGGTGCCTTCAGGTCGGCAGTTATGGCGAGATTTTCAACATATCAACCAACAACTGTCACCATTGAATCTAGACTTGCAACTAATTATTTTGCTCACACTTTTTCATTTGTTCCCTTGTTTAATGAAATCAATAAATACTGTTCAATATTTACTTATGAATAGCAAGCGAAAGTTCATGTCATCTTACACAATGTTATGATTCTTAATCTAGAGCCAGTATATTTTCCTAAGTTTCTATATTCTTTCCGTAAAGTGAAACGGAAGTTTTCAGTACAGAAAGAAATATATTGTGCGTCGTTGCCTTGTAAATTAGGGGTCCCAGGTTCGACGGGTTCGATACCAGGTGGAGGCACATAGTTGTTGGGATACCACTTTAAACTGTAGGTCGAGTCTCGATTGGCTTTACTGTGCATAAAACAGACTTTAAAACACCAAATCAATCAATATACTGTAAAATCAATAAATGTAAATCATATTCTTAGTTCTTAAATTCTTATTTATATTTTATTGCTCGAACAAATTAACATTGCTCAAACAATTACATTACATTTACATGTAAATGTAACGTAATCGTCTATTTCGAGTGTTATTGTCGATTTGTAGTACCTGAAAAGTTTCAAAAGATGAACAGAATAGTGTGTTAACTAACTGCTACTATCCTAGCTGTAGTTCAATACCAATTCAGGATAACAAAACTGTTGGAAAACAAACTTTGTATCGAAACTTTCCAGGATTTATCCATGCTCTTAAGCCGCGTTTACACCGGGGTTGCTCACACATGTTACCAGCAAATGTCGTTAATATTTCGAAAAACGCTTGTGAATTTCTTATCAACATCTCATGTTTTCAACAGATTTCCCGTGTTGGAAACAGAAATGTTGTTATCCACTAGAAGTCGCTACAGATCAAAGGGCACTTCCCCTACAATTAGCTCCTGTCCGCAGTGAAGGTCTCACCCAGAATCTTCGGTCTTATCTGTTTCGACAAAATGACACATGCTGCCACAGAGAGTACAACGTCCTCCACGGTCGGCATCTTGCAGCCAAAATGTTAACAAAAGTTATTAACAAAAGTAAAGTGAAAGTAGTGTTATGGCTACCAACATTTTGACAACATCTGTTGTTAACCGTGTTGGTAACAAAGAGTTCATAACGTTTGCAGGGAACATTCGGTGTAAACGCGGCCTTATCCATCCCGTCCCCCTTACTCCGTAACGGTTGCCATGTGTCAGGCACTCTTTATTCCTCGAACCCCTACGCATGCAGGATCTTCTGTGGCTAAAATTTATACACGCACGTTGCATAACTGCACTATCGTGGTTTTTGAGAAAAGAATTGTTGTAGAAAGGACGTTAAAATTCCCGTGATGAGAGTATTGATCGAGGCAGAAACTGTAGTTGAACATGATACGCTTTGTTATGGTTAGGCCTAGTGGCCGTAGCGGTTAAAAAGTTGGGTGATTTGTTAATTACAAAGAAAAAATGTTTTTCCTACTTTTGTAAAGCGCCGAGATCATGCTTTTTTACTAGAAAATGTCTGTGTTCCTTGTAACTATTCTTTTCTATTCAAACTTACGTAGTTGTGGAGCAAAAAACTGTGCATGATGACTAATTGCGACTTAAATATAGGGAGAAATGCAGAGCTCATCCTCATATTCGCGATTAGTCAAAAGTGACAGAAAAGAAAAGTGAACTACACCAAAACAATCAATAATGTCCAATTAACATCCTTTTCTTCGTTATTTAGTTAACGATACGATACGCAGTCTCAAGGTCATGTTTCATGATGCCGGGGAAAAGATATTCAGCTTCTGAAATGTCACTTAAACACGTGGGTGATAGAATTCAAAACTATACGCTCCCCTATCCCTTCCCCTCACACACATATGCAAGCGCAGACTAATTTATTTGGGAGTGTTAAGGAGTGTTTCAGTAGCCTATCTGGACAATGTTACCTTAATTGTCATGCGTTCATTTCCCCCTTTCACAGAAACCATTTTACTTTGTGGTTTATGGGTATGCATAATCACCTTAGCACAGGTTATTATTGCTATTATTGTGACGGTATTTATACTATTTATATGTGCCGCCACTGAAAATCGAGTCCGAGACATCTTGATTACGGTGACTGCTATATCAGTTTTGCAACCCCCCCCCCCTCGCTGAGGAACTCATTAATGAGGCTATATATAAAACCAGTAGCGTAATTTCTCGTGCAGTTTGTAGTACGCTAAATATTTACACATAAAGAAATCTAATTAGAATTCAGTAACACAATTGTTATGCAAGAAAAGCTGCATGCTATGTCGAATAAATTGAATAAGAAGAATATACAGTCGAAATTATCTTGTACTTCGCCAAAATGTGTGTCTTGGAGTCTGACCCTGAACTGTATTTATCAGACTAACGAGTGTCTGGTGCCTGGGTTGTGTCGTCCATATAGGTTTGTGATTGTCACTTCATCAATCTGATCGTATTACCATTCACCCTCATCTTCGCAATTATCGGCAATGAATATTTGAAAGAAGCGCTGATCCAGAAACTGTCTGTTTTCATTTCTTCAGCTTTGGTTTCAAGTTTGGTCCTGAAAATTGGTTAACTCGGATTTGCGAACAGCCAAAGGGATGGCCTTTTTCCTCTGGCCCATTTCTTTCAAGAACTTTAATAAATAGTCGGGCTGTTTGCTTTGCTTTATATCCAGTGTAAGCTTTATATCCAGTGTAAACTTACTTTTCTCGGGGGCCACATATCTTCGCTTACCTAGGAACCTTTGAATCCTTTATTAAATCTGTTTACAATTTTAAATCTCCTCTCCTTGCCTTCTTTCGTTTATATTTGAATTAAACTTTCAATTTTACTTCCAGGTTATTAGTTCCTACTAGTGTTGGGCAATATATAGTCACGATATTTTAGAACATATATCGTGTCAGCGATATATCGTCACGGCATTTGGCGATATACCATTTGCCTCCCCCAATAAATCAAGATTACATTCTGATCTACCAGCAGCCTCTTACGGTTAACAACATTTTACTGTAGTATGCAATTTTAGACTAAATATTTGGTCAAAATTGCCTGTTTTACCCTCAATTTTGCAAAAAAATATTTCTTGCTTGCTTCGATTGTAATATAAACATTTCTACACGTCACATTATTTTGAAAGAATTTGCGACCTATTCAATTAAAATGTTTCCTATATAGCTATTTCTATTTTGGTTATTTTACGTCACCGATCTATTTCGTGGATGAATCCAGACAATGATGTGGAATGATAAAATGTTGAAGGTAGAATTACGATGTCCATGACACCATATTATCGAGTCTATTCTTTAGATTTAGCTATACTTTGTATAACAAGTATTAATGCAATCTTTCAAACCAGAATTTTGGTAATAGTTTGAGACCCTCAACATTGGCCCATGTACGCAATTGGATCTCCGACGCTGTTTTTTCTTGCTTGTGGGCTAGGGGACGTCAAGGAAGGGGAGGGAGTGGGTGACGCCGTTTTTGGCTGATTCCAGGGTTGTCGCTTGAAAGTACGGAAAGGGGGGAGACTATGCCATTCCTGTTTTCTCTGTGTTGGTACTATTTGAGGGCAATTGACCTGAAAGGGAATGATTGTCTACAGTCGGATTAAACATTATGGAAACTCGAGTTTGAGCTCCAATCAAAAAATTAACCAGTAGAGCTACGTATTTAAATTTCGTCACGATTGGACCACAAGTTTTTTTAATTACAGAATCTCAAAGAGAGTGTAGTTTGGAAAACACCAAAAAAGCGGCATTTTATTTGGTTCTCACGAGGATAAGAAATTGAAGGCATAATTGAAAAAAATAGTTATTATAGCTTAATTCACAATTCAATAACTTAACTGGCTAATTTTTAATTCGAGAGCAAACTCGAGTAGCCATAATTTTGAATTGGACGGTAGTTCGGCGGAATCTTTCTTTATTGTTTCATTTATGACGCAGTGTTTGTGCAAGAGATCGTGATGATTAGATATAATGAGATATCGCTGTTCGGGAACAGCACATGTTAACGGCTTGTAAAGCAATCGCCTGTTCTCTGTCCCCTTAGCACATTTTAAGTCTTAGCGCCTTTCAACTCATTCAGAAAAGTGTCATGATGTTTTAACTTGATATATAAATAGCAGATATTAACATACTAATTAGTTTAATAATTTAAATGAATAATAGAAATATGGGTACACATAACACGTACGCAAAATTAAAAAGTATTTAATAAATTGTGTTTCAAATCGGAGAAACTTGAATTCAATTTATCATCATAATTATTTTCTTTCTTTCACTTTGCGATCTCGGAATGTAGTCTTGAGGCTTGGGCCCCCTTCTTTCGCAGTGCGGTGTGTGCGAAGTCACCTATACCACTAACACTGCGTATATTTTTCGGGCGAAGAGAGACAGCATAGAATTGTTGCAGTAATCAGGTCATCTTATCATATTATGCCCTATAACTCCACAGTCCACACTCCCGTGATATTCAGTCATGGCGCAATGCACAGGGAACAGCTGTACTTTACTGCATAGACAGGTCCCTAGCTTCCCCCTTCCCTGCATTGAGGGAGCTGCTGCTATGCCACTGGTCACCTCTGAAACCTACTTTGTTCTTTTTTATGTCTTATATTTTGTTCAGTTATAAGCCCACGAAATGATTCCCTGTTCAAAAGGGACGTGGGGGGGGGGGGGGGAGTTATGGACTGTTAGGTTAATTTGTGCAGTTATGGACAGTACGAAGCTTTGTCGTTGGCAAGGCCACTGTTTTTTAGAAGTCATTTGTATTTGATATTTATTATTTATTTTACGTCTCTTTTCTTCCATTTTTGGCAATTCACGACGATGAATCTTGATTATGTTAAATGGATGAAGAGAGACTCGCAAAACAGCCTCGTCCAGGCTGACCGGACTCGAACCCGGAGTGTACGATCACCCAACGCACTCAACAACAGAGTCGAACTTTTATAAATGGGGGAATTCATCTTTTCGCACCATATTTCTCAGGAAATTACGTTACGACTATGCGTCAATCAGTGAGTGAAAATATGAATATATGTTAATAATAAGTTGAGATAGGATTATTTGTGTGTAAAATATTTGTGTTGACGTAAGAAAGTGAAGAGAAAAAGCTGTATAGTTTGATCGGGTGAACAGGCTCTTTCGTTGCAGCTGTAAGGGATTAGCGAGCTACCGATAAGTAGGTCAGTGGTACAAACATTGTTCGAACGTCGATCTCTCCTTCTCAGGACGAAGCAGCTGAAATAGGCTGGAATAAAATACTTGAGTGATGCGGCAATGAACTTTCTTATGAGGGAGCAATAGAATGTAGTTGTTTTTTTTATGTGGTACCATATAGGCAAAATTAGAATAAAAAATTTGACATGTTGTATCATAATGTGGAGGAAAGTAAACGAACCATGAAAGAAATGAGCATCCGGCTGGAAGATAAATTGGATAAGTTAGAAATTAAAGTATATTAATTGAAAGAGTAATGTAGTTTAATGTAGAAAGATAGGTCCAATGTTCCATTTGTAACATTTTGACTATCTACTCCGTCCGCAGTCAACCACCGGTCACAGGTCTTCTTGTACTGCATTTGACATGTTTAACTCAATGTAGTTCGGCGAAAAGAAAAAAAGAAGCAAGCACTTCTTATCGCTATCTTGCAGGAGGGCGAGGGACAGAGCAGAAACGTTTTTAATCCTCTTAGCTTCTTACAGAAGGCCTGATTTTCCTGCATTTACTTGGGCCTCTCCGATGGCGCAGTGGTAGCGTGGTCGCCTTGTAATCAAGGGGCCCCGAGTTCGATACCGGATGGAGACACACAGTATTTCGGGTTTAAACTTTAGGTCCAGTCCCGATTTGCTTTACTGTGCATAAAGTGGACTTAATCAATCAATCCTGCATTTACTTGAAAGGCAAAAACGTATCAGCAGCAAAGGAAGTAAATTATCCGATGTATGATTAGACGTCGAACTCCACCTAAAAGAAGTAGATATAATGATTTTGATTTTGATGTTAGAGCTTGAGCAAGATGAGAAATTCACTGGCGCTGTTGCAAAATTGTCAACTGTAAGGGAGTTGCCAGAGCCTGCTTGACGCAATGAGCTCTTTACCATGTAATCCTGCCTCTGCGTTGCCAAAATGTTCAGCATTTTTCAACGGATGGTCGTCACCTTTATTCATACTAAACAGTATAATCATGAAGCTTACGCATCGAAAGTAGAGATGTGATATTTATCGTTGTTGAAGCCTTTGTCGACGAAACATTGATGGAAACTGGCGACGTCTCGATACTCGGGTGAAGGCTGTACGGAAGGGAGGAAAAAAACAATTGACTGTCAGTAACAGACATACTTTGGATCCATCGCAAAACATTACTTAATGTGCCTTCAATGTAAAACACACGTAATTGTGAACTGAAAAACTTTTACTGCTACTAAGTTTCTTCACTGTATGTATGTTGTTTGTGTGTGATTTGATTTTGTTATTTTGCATCGCTTTGCTATCACTTTTGGCTAATCGCAACGATGAAGATGAGTGATGATACGATGAAATTACGAAATTGATGCAGGAACACTCACAAAGAAAACATATGTCGTTACCATTGACGTCGTAAACTCTCCTAACCACTCCGTACGGAGGTCGGCATATCTATGGATCTTTTTTACGTAAGTTTTTAAGTCCACTTTTATGCACAGATAGGTTAAACGGGACTGGACCTACAATTTTAAAATAAAATCCGAACCACTATGTCCCTTTACCGGATATCGAACATGGTATATACCTATCGAGAGGAAAGTAGAATTGTAAAGGTGGAGTTTTGCAAAATAATGTGCAGATGAAACTTTCCATAAGTCATTTACGACAGATGTTTAAATATACAATTCAGCTGGAAATGATGGACCAATAACTGGTTCATAATATTTCTACATTTGCGCACTATTAATTTCAATTTGTCAAGTTTTGGGCTGGGTATGCAGTTCTGGTTTTGTTGTATCCACGGGATTTTCGTCCTTTGCTCCGCCTGTCTGTCACAATTACAAGTATTATACATTCATTGGACAAACCATTCGTTATATTAATACTATGCACGTTCTCTCCAATAACCAAGTACGAAAGTTAACTTTTGCATTTCAAACCCCCTCAACCTTTGGCTCAGGGCGGTTAACAATTTGAAATAAGACATTCTTACTTTTGTTTGTTTGCTTGTCCTTGTAAATACAAGATTTAAAAAAATATTTGTAAAATAATAATAAATTTAAAAAAAACTGGGAACGAAATGTTCGATCACAGGCCAGTTTCATAAGTAAAGCGTCAAAGAAAGGCAAACGTTGTCTGGTAGCTATTGTCTTTGTTTTGATTCATAGTTCTTTACTTTGCTATCTCATTGTTGTTAACTTTAGCGAAAGGGAAAACTATTTCACTTTGCAAAAGAGCAATTCATAAATAATCTCTAATAATAATCGTCATGTTATATCGCATGACTAATTATTTTGTTAGACCTTGCTTGTAGCCTGGAGCGAAAATTAGATACCGGTCAAAATAAATAATTCTTACGCACTACTCTGGCAGCCCGATGAGTGGAAGAAGGGGAACGACTTGACGATTACTGCAGCAGATAACACTCACTTGTGCAAGCAGTAGAAGAACTCTGCCGTTGAAACCATGTGTACAGTCACTGGCACTTCTGGGTTGTAATTATCCAACTGAAAGTCAATGAAATCGTTACAACCCAGAACTGTTAGTGACTTGTCATGATGCAACAAAAGACAAGTACAAAGGCATGCTTTTCTAGGATTCGAACCCTGAAACGTTACCCTTGCGTTCTACACGTAAACAAAGACGGACTAGAAGTAAAATCTAGATCTAGCATTTTTGTTTTTCAGACTGTCCAGTATTTGACGAAGAGAAACATTCCTGTTTTAATTTTTTATTGAAGTTTGTTATGAGGAGAGCGTATAAGCAGCAGATCTTTGGCTGCGACTAATGCTAATTCCGTGTTAAAGAAAGGAACATGCTAGTATTAAATTCTGTGAAGTTAGGTATTTTTTTCGTGTTAGTGTAGTATTTTTTTTGTCCCTAAGTAACTTGGAGTTATGAATTATAATTTGGCTGTTATATCTGTAGGGCCTCCCCGATGGTGTAGGAGGAACGTCCTTGCCTTGTAATCAAGGGTCCTGTGTTCGATGGAGACACATTGTGTTATGATTTAACTTTAAATTGTAGGTCCACAATGACTAGCCTATTTATATATAAAGTGGGTTTGAAATAAAGCTCAAGTCAATTTAACTCACCTGATTCATCTAACCTATTAAGCACAAAACATTAACAATATTTAGGACAGCTGTATTATTCGTAAATCCTCGTAACTTCTTCTTCTCTTAAATTTTACAATTATTTTACACTTCTTTTTACAATCCAGTAATATAGTATTTTTCCCAGTGCTGACATTTTTCTGTACATATATTAATAGTGGACAAAGAACGCTGCCACTATATAATCAAGCTTTGTAAGCAAGTGGTCCCTAATTGGATGTCAGGTGGAGGCACATAGTCCGGATCCCATCCAGTCCCGATTAGTTTATCTGTTTAAAAAGCGGACTTGCAACAAATCTTTAGCTCTTTACCTGAGCAGTAAGTTGTTGATCTGAAATAATTCTACACACGTTTATGTAGTTTATTTATTTGTATTAACATCATTAGAATTAAATGCAAAATTAACATTAAAAGTTTTCCTTCTAAATGCTTTGAATTCAAAGCTTTATTCTTCCATAGCATTTGAGCTTCAGAGGGAAGCAGGCATGAGAAGAACGCTTGGCACCTCGAAGTCTGGACAAGACTCCGCGAAGATTAGGGATGAACAAGCGAAAATAACTAACAATTATACCAACACAAAATTAGATTTATTCAATTACTTTAATTTTGTTACTTCCAGTTTCCAAATGCAGCAGTAGGCAAGTTGTCCATCATTGTGAATATTATGCACATTGTTGTATGCAACAAAAAACGAGGATTGAAAGAAAAGCTCTAAGAAAACAGAACACAATATCAGAATGTCAAATAACAGGCACACAGTAGTGATAAGAGAGATGGGAGAAGATAATGTAACGCAACGTGCACACGTCGCGAAAATTGGCTGCTAAGGCCTAAGAGCCTTAAACTTGCCCTCCTAACCTAACAACGTAGGCAGTATTAGAATTATAATTGTAAAAAATATATACCTGCTAGTTACTTAGGAGTGTTAAGTTTGATGCAGTAAGCAAATTTTATCATCACTTGATCCCGAGCGGCGTTCACCGACAAGAAAACATAGACCGGATCTATTTACTGCCCACATCAGTGAATTTCGAGTTCAAATTTTGTCATTGTTGACGTGCATTTTGTCTATTTCGTATTTTTTTTAAAAAAAAAAAACAACCGACACTGTATAAAATTTCAGGAGCTTAGAGACCACCATGGCGGGTATAACCGATGTGCCAATTACAAATCTCCATCGCTTTCCCCCAAAGATCTTATTTTCTGCTCTATGAGAAGAAAACCAGATGCCCCGAGAAGCCAGCAAAGCCAGCGTTCACTCCCATGAAGCCTCCCATATATCACCGCCCCTACTTCAAGAGGAAGGAAACAGTGTGTCCGGCAATAAACTCCCATATCTGTCCTGTACAAATTCATCTAAACTCTGGCTCACGTCAAGATAATTTCAGCCCAGATGGAGCCTATCAAGATAATTTCGGCCGAGAAGGAGCTAATCACCTGGAACTTCAGGCATTTAAAATTTAAAGACTTTCTTCTCCGTTTTTAAAACAAGGAACCTCTGTTCTCGGGAGACGGTGCAGGTGGCCAGGCTCTGTGCAGGTGGCCAGGCTCGGATTCTAGACAATCGCCCTACACATGGTGCTCTCCACGAGACGCATAAATTCCAAGACCACCGCCCGCTAGTCTGGCTCATAGACAGCTCAGTGACAAGAAGGATAAGTACAGAATTTTGAACTTCAACCCCGCCAGAACATTTCTCTTAGTATATCTTCGCTTCGATGGGATTTCGACAGCAAAGGAAGGAATAACTTTACCGAAGTGTCCGAGTTGTGTGCGATAAAATTTGAGCCGAGAGCCATTAAAATTAATTAGAACAGATGCTTTTCATTCCTCGAGATCAGCTCTCAAACAAGGTGCTATTGTGTTTTCATGCTATGCGATTATCGCCTCTCAGTAAGCAATTCTCACCCTTAACTCCCCCGTGTGTTACGATTATCGCCCCTACATGAAGAAGTGACCACGTGTGGGCGGAGCAAAAAGTTCAACGACCAATAGAGTGAAGGACAATTCTTCGGAGAACGGAAAGAAAAGACGAAGTAAGGACTTAGCAGAGGCAGTTCGATAGACAGTTCGATAGACACATTTCGATTTAGCAGTTCGACATTCACTTTTTAGAGAGACAGTTTTAGAACATTCATTCACAGTTAAAAGTTTGAGATAGAAACTTTGTTTTTCGGCACCGTTGCAAGTCAGAGAGAAACTGTTTTCTCTCTCTAGGTCATGATTAAATTCCTAGCTTTGGGTGCTCGAATGTAGTGTTTACGTATAAAATCGACCATCAGCGGTCTGCGTTGCTCACTTGTTTAGGCCCGGTGCATTGTGGGTCCGTAACAGTGTGTTTTGTTATGGTGTCTCAGTAGACGAGCGGAATTGTAAGTATGTATACAGTGGTGTATTAAATATTATGTCGTAACTTATTTCAGTGTCCAGTGTTCTGATTTCTGATTCCTGATTCTTGAATTCATGGTAAATGAGGCTAGTAAACAAAGACCAATGCAGAGGGAACATCATCGTCTTTCTCCATTGGCCGAACCAGTGACCGTTCATGCAATGTACAATTCTAATCTCATCTAATTGAAATTGTGTTCGTACATTGTAATTGCTCCTTACATGAAAGAACATCCATGCCTTAAATAACGTAACCTTGGTTCGAACCCCAAACGCCGCCATCTTAAATTTTTAATTACTGTTATAAATGGCTTTTCCCGAACAGGGACTTGTTTACAAAGCCAAGTTGTCATTTGTTATGTACTGCTAAAATTTTAAATTTGCCCTAAATTTTAAAAGAAATCAGGACACTGCAATAGTTTCTTTTTGCATGCCACGCGAGTGCATTAACCTCCGCTAAAACTAACAACAAACACTTGTTTGATTTTTTTTTCCCTCCCTTTCTTTCCTGAAAATTTTGAATGCCCATAACCAGAAAAATGGCATTGACCATGGAAGAGCTTAGGGACACCCTAATGGAAATACTCAAAGATACTAATACGAAATTAGAAGCTAATAATAAGAAGTTAGATTCGTTAAGTAAGGAAGTGAAAGCAACCAGGGAGGAATTGAATTCTAAGATTGAGGCACAGATAAAGAAATGTGAAGTAACGAGAGGGAAAGTAGACCAGTTAGAGAAGAGAGTAGAGAAGTCAGAGGGAGAAAATAGAGAGCTAATTGTTAGGGAGGTGCAGCAGGCAGAAGGTAGGCTTAACAGGGAGGCTGTTAGCTACATGAACTCATTAAGAGATGCCAGGGAACATGAGTTCAATACTTATAAAATTAGCTTTGAGGCCAGAAGTAAAAAAGAGCTAGAAGTGATTAAGCGCAGGGTGGCCGGCATTGAAGAGCTTAATAAGGAAGAGAGTAATCAAGTGAATGCTAGGTTGGGTGAGTTAGAAAAGGGAAATAGCAAAATACTGAATAAGTTACAGAGCAGATTAGATAGAGTAGAGAACCTGTCTAAAAATGTAAAAGGGAAGAAAGATAATAGCGGGGAAATTGCCAAATTAGAACGGGCTATTGAAGACCTAGAGAAAAAATATGAGAGCAACCAGGGGGAGATTAGCCAGCTAAAGATAAAAAGGGAAAAACAAGCGGTTAAGCCTAAGGTTCAATCCCAAAGCACCCCTTATGCTTCCTCGGACTCGGACAGTGATTCCGGGGTAGAGCATAAGCCAAAGCCAAGGAAACGGACTGCCATCAGGTTTGGGGACCTAGAAAAAACTCCCCAAATTCAGTGCTGCAAGACCTGAGTACCTAGCATCTCAGTTCTTGGCAGACATTGAAGAGTCGTTTTGCTTGCTGGGTGTGCAGGAGGAGGATATTTTATCCTACCTGCCAAAGTTACTGACTGGCGTAGCCAAAAACTGGTACCTCCAAGTAAAGGGGAATTTTGATACCTATTCGGGGTTCAAGGCATTGTTTCTGTCCACGTATCAATCAGATACGTGGAAGTCAACGTACCTAGCCAAGGTAATGAATAGTAGGTATACTGACCATAGCAAGGGCTCCATGCTTTCCTATTTTTGGCAGCAAGTCAACTTGCTTAATAACATACAAACTGGCATGACAGACCAACAAAAGACGGTCATCATAGCCAACCAGCTCCCCAACAAGGTTAAGGAAGCTATCTTAATCCACCCCTACATTAGCCTAGAGATGGCAGCAGAGATTGTAGCCAGGTTAGACATAGTGTCCCAATCCAGTCAAAGGGAGGACCAAAGGAGGTTCCAACCCCGGTACCCCCAAAATAGACAAGAAAACTTTCAGGCTAGGCAGGTCAGGGTACGAAGACCTAGGTTCGAACCCAGTCCCCCACGAAGACCTGAAATTAACTTCCGTCGGGGTAGCGCTTGGGATAACAACCCGCGACGCAACAACTCATACCGGGGCAGATCGAGCACATACTCCGATAATCGTAATGGGGGAGGTAGTAGTTTCAGCTACCGTAACGGGAGAGGAAACTCCCCGGTACGTAGGAACAACAACCAGGCTAGCCAGGGTAGGGGTCCCACTTATGCACAAGTGGTGGCTGCGGATCGAACCCGAGCACCAGAACAAGGCTCCACCTTAAATCCTAACAGCCCTCCATTTAGAACTGGTAACCAGCCTACCAGATCTTTAAATGCTTAGGCTCCCCTCTTACAGAAGGTAGGCAAGGGGGAAGCTCCATTGATACTGATGACAGGGAAACACAAGTAAAGCAACTGGTGAATGATGACCATAAATATGAAATTTGTAGGGTTGATTTAAATTTTTATGAGGATTTTGAAGATAATGAGGAATATTATAGTGCAAAAAACCTTTCATTGCCAGTAAATATCAGGAACAAAGTAAAATGTAGTTCATTTGTTAATGTAAGTTTCAATAATAAAGAATATAAGGCACTTGTAGACTCGGGAGCAGAAATTTCTGTAATGGCTGAGAGTGTTTGGAGAGAAATAACAAGTGAAATTTCAAGACCTACCTTGCTTAATACTGATAATATAATGCTGATAGATTACAGTGGGAAAAGGAGGCAAAAATCACTAGGGAAATTCATTACAGATGTGAACATTGGAGGTAAAATAGTAACCGTACAATTTTTAATAGTCAGGGAACTACCAGCAAGAATTTTGATTGGGTTGGATTTACTTTTTGCACTAGAGGCTAAGCTAGACCTGAAGGAAAGAGAATTGTTATTAAACACTGAACAAGGAAGTAAAGTAGTACCATTGTTACCCCTACCACTTGCTGAAGGCACTCAGGATTTAGATAATCCTTGTAACCAGGTACACAAGCAAACTAGGTATACAGTACCAGTTGGGAATACTAATTGTAATACACAGGCCACATCCCAAGAACTTTTTCAAAAAGCACAAGATGCAGAAATCCTAAATCCTACAGAAAAGGATATACTTTTAGACACATTATTAGAATTTAATGATCTTTTTGATGATAAGCCTGGGTGTTGCAATAAGTATGTGCATAAAATAGAAGTAGATACTGCAGAACCTTTGGTAGCGAAGACTTATCCCATACCATATAACTACAAATCTCAAGTCAGGGAACACTTACAGAAACTTTTAGAGTGGGATATAATAGAATTTAGTGAATCTTGTCACCTCAACCCCCTGGTAATAATACCGAAATCTGATGGGTCGCTGCGCATTTGCACTGACATGCGTAATGTCAACTTGCACCAGAAATTGATTCAAACAAAGCCTATTAGAATAGATGAGGCCTTGCAAGGTTTTCAAGGCAAGAAATACATAACCACCATAGATATGTTTTCAGGTTTTTACCAGATTTTGATTACCGAAGAGTCTAAACCACTTACAGCGTTCAGTTTCGATGGTAAACTATACCAGTATAAAAGGTTAGTTTTTGGTTCTTCAAACGGAGTGCAAGCTTTTACTGAAGCTATGAATAGAACACTGGGGGATACACTTTCAGATAAAGTAATGATCTATGTAGATGACTTATGTATTAGGACAGAGACTTTTGAAGAACACAAAGAGCTCTTAAAAGAAGTATTTTCAAAGATTAGGGCTGCTAACATGACCATCAAACTGAAGAAAAGTTTCTTTTGCAAGGAGAAAATAAACTATTTAGGCCATACAATTGATCAGAAAGGGATTCACATAAATCAAGATAGGATACAGTCAATAGTTGAACTTCCTAGACCTAGAACTAGGAAACAACTACAGAAAATTTTAGGTGCTTTTGGTTGGTTGAGAAAATTCATTCCCAGTTATTCGGAAATTTGTAAGCCACTAACAGACTTGCTTAAGAAAGACAAAAAGTGGGAGTGGGGTAGAAAAGAAGAAAATAGTTTTTTATCTATGAAAGATGCCATAGCCAGGGATGCTACATTACATCACCCTGACATGCAAAAGGAATTTTTCATACAGACAGATGCGAGTGGAATTGGCATAGGGGGATATCTATTTCAAATTGATAACGGGGAGCCTCGTGTCATCTATTATGTAAGTAGAACATTGAGACCATATGAGGAAAAGTACACCATTACTGAACTAGAGTGTTTGAGTATAATCTTTTGCATTCCTAAATTTAGACAATATGTAGCTGGTACTAAATTTACAGTCATTTGTGACCACCATGCTTTGCAGTGGCTAAACAGCTCGAAAAACTGGAATGCTAGGCTAACCAGGTGGTCTTTACAGTTGCAAGCCTACCAGTTTCAAGTACATTACTGCAAGGGCAAAGAAAATGGTCTGGCAGACCTGTTAAGCAGGACTTTTGAAAGTAAAGAAACTGAAAACTTACATATAAATGCCACAAGTGAACCGTTCCGTAACGAGATACTTGACTTTTCCGTTGACTTCGTAGCTGCGGAGCAACGGAAAGACCCCATACTTCTTCCTATCATACAGTTTTTGGAGGGTACACACACAGAAAATTCAACCAGGTCTAGAAATTGGTTTAAGTTTTACAAAATTTTGCCAAATAACTTGCTAGTTACTAGGGATTATCATTTTTTGAATGAATGGAAGCTCTGCATACCAGAATCATTTGTACCAGTAGTTCTTAGAGCTTACCATGACAATTTAGGACATTTTGGGGTAGATAAAATGATGAGAAGGATTTTAAAACTGTATAATTGGAGAAATATGAGGAAAGATGTCAGATCTTATGTTGCAGACTGCATAACATGTCAAAGTACTAAAGATAACACACACCCGCCTAGACAAACGCTGTTAATGCACAGTATGGAAGGTAGAGATATTGTTTTGTTCATAGATATTCAGGGCCCATTACCAAGGGGTAAGAGAGGTGAAAGATTCTTACTAACTATTCAAAATGCAAAAACTAGGTTTCTAACCGCATACACCTTACGTAACAGTACTACCGACAGCATACTACGGAAGCTAATTGATGTCTATTTTTTACATTTCGGGATCCCAAATTTAATAGTAAGTGACAATGGAGTTCAGTTCAAGGCAAATAAATATGTACAGTCATTAGCCTCTCTAGGCATAAAGGTTGCTTACACCCCGGTATACAAACCGAGCAGTAACCTAGTAGAGAGGATACACAAAGATTTGAACCGGCTTATGCAAGTAGTCTGTGAAGGCGCGCATAATGCCTGGCCAGAGCATGTCACCAAAGTTGTTAACTTATTGAATGGAAGTGTCAACCATTCCACTGGTTTCGCACCCATAGAGCTTCAATTAAATTATCCCATTGACAATGCAGTAAAAGCACACTTTGAGTTGCCACCTGGTGAAGAAATGAACTGGGAACAAAAGCTGTACATGGCTAATATTAATACAACGGGTGAAAGGAACAAAAGAAACACCAGGATAAATGCACAATTGTCCCAAAGGCAAAATGTCTCTGTAGGTAACTTAATCTTTTTGAAAACACACTTTCTTAGTAGCTTATTGGATGCCATAACCAGGAAATACTGCAATACCTTTTCCGGTCCTTATTACTGCTACCAGGAGGAGAGAGTTGATGTGTTCACGCTGTTGGACTGCTGTACCGGCCAGATGGTAACCAATCAGCATGTGGAAAACATGAAGCTATGGCACTGTACAGAAGGTAAAAGGACATTGTACCTCAGGATGTTGAAGGGTAAGAGACCAGATCTTTTTCCACAGGATGTTAATAATACACATGTTACATAACACACATACTTTCCAAGGGAAGTCCTCTTAAAGGACTGGAGGCTGGGAGACTCTTTTACACTTGATTCTCAGGATGGCGTAAATAGAATCTTGTTCTTTATTTCTCCTTCAACCTAAAAATTGGTTCTTAAAAACAATATTTGACTTATCTTTTATTTTCCAAACTTAAAAGCGTTACGCTGTTAAATAAGGCACTTAAAATGAATTTTCAGCATAAAAGCTACAATTTTTGTAACAAATTTTTACATTTAGAACTTAGTAATAACAATTAAGCTATAAATTACTTAAATATAAAGAGTTAAGCTTGCATTGCTTCATAAAATTGAACTACTGTGACATAAAAATCCAAATTTTGTCTGAACTAGTACTTTTGCGGAGAACTTGAAATTTAAATCAACCATAAAATGCTTAATTACAGTTGGATCTTTATGAAAACTAATTACTGAAGTCATAAACAGACTACCCTTGAGGGAAATTACAAAAAATCAACCAGGACTTGCATAATTTTATTTTTAATTATCCAGTTTTTATACGAAGGTGTCGTATCGGAGGCTCGTAAACCGAGAAACTTCGAATTTATGTAAAAATTTTACTTTTATTTCAGGATATCTACTTCAAACTTGTTTAATTATTTAATATAAGTGTTCAAGAAGTTTTGCAACCAACTACCATTTAAAGTTAGTGAAAATCAGTGTTGCCAGCTAATTTTTTTGAAAATTTTTGACGTTCCGAGGAATTATTTTCCGAAATCACCTTTCTTTGATGTACTGATTTAACCAGCATATCTGTGACTTGTGTAATCATACAGTATAATAGTTACTAGGTAACAATTTATTATAAATGGTTTTGCAACCATCAACTTGAATATTTTCTCAGCAAGCGTGCTTACCTGTACCTGCTGAATGCGACGGATGACCTGATGATAGATAAGAATTTATAATGAAAGGGAGACCAACTTCTTCGTTTTATATATCTCCCTAGGGTTAATTTCTTGCTATAGAGAACCTCAAAGATCAAAATTTCTATTCTCAGAGGAGACTAGAACCCAAAATTTATTTTTGCCACCATTTTGGAATACTTTTGGTATACCCCGGGTAACTTGAAGGATTTTTTTTTGGTGTGGAAGTTAAGGAGTTAGGAAGAGGAAGATTGGAGCACACCGCGTGTCACCTGTCCTCCCAACAGCTCATAAGACGCTATGGCAGCGTGAGCTAAATATGATTTTAAATATGGATTTGACTTAATCATTGCGGAATTCGACAGTTTTCATGCGCGGAGCATATTTTATTTTACACTTTGCCTTCTTTAGGCTTTAAGGGATTTTTTTTTATCAACACATCATCTTGCTGTCGGATTCAAGGGGGGGGACTCTTTTATATATACATGCGGGTTGGGTTTGGACGTGTTCGGTTCCTGGACTCTATCAGCCACGTGACAGGTCGACATTTGGCTGCTAGAAGTCAGGGCCTAACTACGTAGTCCTCATAAAATAGCCTTGCGAGGCTAACACATTGCAACAAGTGCTTAAGAGTAAGTAAGTCAACAATTACACTCGACCAAAAGCAAAATTTCATACACATGCATACACTTGTAATATAGTTGTATTTTAATCTTTTGATTTGTGTTTATGATGTAACTAACAGAAGGTGGTGTTAGGTCTTCTGTTTGTAATAATCTCATGCATTTGCTCATATTAACTTCTTTATTATATTTAAACAATCATGTCATCTATTATTTTTGTGTGTTTAAATTTTATGTTTTTATCATTTTGTAATCCTAATTTTTGTAAACTTGTGTAATCAGGTGCAACACTATATAGGCACACACGTGACTTAGTAAGTCACCTTATCATTTTATTAATGTCTAGTTAGTGGTGAAACTTATAATTTTGTTTATTTAGCACAGTCATAGTGCCATGTAATCTTTTTATTTTCTTAGGAAAAGTAGTTGTTTTGATTGTTTCATTTATTTGTCAATATTTACCGGAAAATGTTAATATCAATGGATTATTATCTGATTATCTACTTTTATCTAAGTGTGTATTTTGATTTATTATAGTTGATATTTGATAGGCTAGACACACCAGACCAACCAAGGCATGGAACGGCCAGTGATGTATGATGAAGGAAATAAGTTGGGTCTGTATAGTAAAATAAGGATTATGTTTTTATAATAACTAGTTTCATGCACCATTTAGCTTTGATCAGGAGAAAAGGGAGACTAGATCTCCATAATAAGTATTCACTGTTTGTTTTTATGTTGATAAGGAGAAAATTTAAATTTTTGCATCTTAAGTGGCTCAAGTTGCATAATTTTACTTAATGTGAGGTATAAAACACAGAATAAATACATCTACCACATACACTTGCCAACAACACATAACAAGGATGGTATGGTTATAAGAAGTTTGTAATTTTTAATTTGCCCAAGGAGGCCTATGCTTTATGTAGCATAACGACGGTGCCTATGATGCACACATAATTCCTGCCATAGAGCAGAAGGTTTGCCCATGGTGGCCATTATAGTTTTAAGTATGCACATGTAAGGGGCTGACTGCCCGTGCAGCAAATACTGTCTAACCTATGAAGTGTGTTAGTGGAATAGACTTGTGTTGGTAAAGCCTTGAGCCTAGTAATGAAATATGAAATAAGCTAAAAACAATTAGATAAATTGAAGAGAAGGGTGCATGAAGAATATAAAATAAAGGGAATTTTCTTATTTTAATATGTGTATCGGTAATTTTTCAATTTTTATTCTAAAACTAGCCAACAAATTTTTATATAATATTTTATTAAATCCTGTATTGATTTTCATACTATCTTTGTAGAAACTACAATTTTTTGTGTAATTTTCATTATTCATAAAATTATAATCAAGAGACATAGTGGTCAAGTACACAAAGACAAGGAACTTAAAGTGGTAAAGAGACTTGAAGTTGTGACATGTGAAGAAAGTGCATGAAGATAGATTAAGACTTTCAACTAAGCATGTCTAATGCCTTTAAAACTTTCACAGAATAAAATACTACAGCCAATAAGATGGCAGGAGAGGAAGCACCAAGGAGTCCCCGGACACATTTCTCCAGCCGATATGAGAGCTCCAGCCAGGCAGACCAGATGAGAGAAGAAGATGCCATGGACACCAAATGAAGCAGCAAGGGCACAACTCACTTGCCCAGAGCCAATCCAGGCAGGAGGAGAAGCAGCAGAAGAGAACTACAGCCATGAGAGAAGGAGAGAGGCAGGCAGACTTGCCCATAAGAGGCAGATGCGACCCGAACACTTAAGTCTACGGGTGCTAGGGTTACATTCTGACCTAAGTTAACATCGGTAGGCAAGACACCTCAGAAGTCCTGCAGGAGGCAACGCAACAGCTAGCTAAAAAAAATTTGCTTCCCTACAGTTCAGCAAATTTTATTCGGGAGCAGGGGGATGTATAACCGATGTGCCAATTACAAATCCCCAGATGTGCCAATTACAAATCTCCATCGCTTTCCCCCAAAGATCTTATTTTCTGCTCTATGAGAAGAAAACCAGATGCCCCGAGAAGCCAGCAAAGCCAGCGTTCACTCCCATGAAGCCTCCCATATATCACCGCCCCTACTTCAAGAGGAAGGAAACAGTGTGTCCGGCAATAAACTCCCATATCTGTCCTGTACAAATTCATCTAAACTCTGGCTCACGTCAAGATAATTTCAGCCCAGATGGAGCCTATCAAGATAATTTCGGCCGAGAAGGAGCTAATCACCTGGAACTTCAGGCATTTAAAATTTAAAGACTTTCTTCTCCGTTTTTAAAACAAGGAACCTCTGTTCTCGGGAGACGGTGCAGGTGGCCAGGCTCTGTGCAGGTGGCCAGGCTCGGATTCTAGACAATCGCCCTACACATGGTGCTCTCCACGAGACGCATAAATTCCAAGACCACCGCCCGCTAGTCTGGCTCATAGACAGCTCAGTGACAAGAAGGATAAGTACAGAATTTTGAACTTCAACCCCGCCAGAACATTTCTCTTAGTATATCTTCGCTTCGATGGGATTTCGACAGCAAAGGAAGGAATAACTTTACCGAAGTGTCCGAGTTGTGTGCGATAAAATTTGAGCCGAGAGCCATTAAAATTAATTAGAACAGATGCTTTTCATTCCTCGAGATCAGCTCTCAAACAAGGTGCTATTGTGTTTTCATGCTATGCGATTATCGCCTCTCAGTAAGCAATTCTCACCCTTAACTCCCCCGTGTGTTACGATTATCGCCCCTACATGAAGAAGTGACCACGTGTGGGCGGAGCAAAAAGTTCAACGACCAATAGAGTGAAGGACAATTCTTCGGAGAACGGAAAGAAAAGACGAAGTAAGGACTTAGCAGAGGCAGTTCGATAGACAGTTCGATAGACACATTTCGATTTAGCAGTTCGACATTCACTTTTTAGAGAGACAGTTTTAGAACATTCATTCACAGTTAAAAGTTTGAGATAGAAACTTTGTTTTTCGGCACCGTTGCAAGTCAGAGAGAAACTGTTTTCTCTCTCTAGGTCATGATTAAATTCCTAGCTTTGGGTGCTCGAATGTAGTGTTTACGTATAAAATCGACCATCAGCGGTCTGCGTTGCTCACTTGTTTAGGCCCGGTGCATTGTGGGTCCGTAACAGTGTGTTTTGTTATGGTGTCTCAGTAGGCGAGCGGAATTGTAAGTATGTATACAGTGGTGTATTAAATATTATGTCGTAACTTATTTCAGTGTCCAGTGTTCTGATTTCTGATTCCTGATTCTTGAATTCATGGTAAATGAGGCTAGTAAACAAAGACCAATGCAGAGGGAACATCATCGTCTTTCTCCATTGGCCGAACCAGTGACCGTTCACGCAATGTACAATTCTAATCTTATCTAATTGAAATTGTGTTCGTACATTGTAATTGCTCCTTACATGAAAGAACATCCATGCCTTAAATAACGTAACCTTGGTTCGAACCCCAAACGCCGCCATCTTAAATTTTTAATTACTGTTATACGGGGACGTCTGCTATGCCACTGTCATAAAGGAAAGAAATCGCTATCTTCAACTCAAGGTTTTTTCCTTCCCCAAAGTTTCCTGGTGGGGACCATTACCAAAGGTACATTCATTGTTCTCTCTGTTGTCTTGTATATAGGAAAATGTATTATACGCATAGACGAGTATCAATGCTAATATCCCTGCGTAAATATTTGTATGTTGTTTCTTTATATTTTTACTTTGAATGCACACATTTAAACAGAAAGTTCGGCAAAAGACAATGAGTTTTGGGCGCGGCCTTGCCAGATGGAGCTGGAATACTGTGACCAAGGATTATAGAGTATTATAGAAAGAGCATTCCGATACACAGCGGTCTCTCATTGGCCAGGAGCCGCTACAAGCTCTGACGTGAACAAGAGGCATGCGAGTCTTAATCGTACATATCTTGGTTCTATCAACCATTTACAGTAGGGTATTAAGCAAAAAGCAAGGAATAAGACCTAGGCAATAATATGAAGAAGTTTACAGCACGTAATAACAATAAATTGCGTTATACAAATCAAGCAAAAATAATCATGACTATCATCAAGTATCAAATATCAAAAAGTAATCACGCTACATTGAAATCTAAAGTTGCTTGTGGGAAAATAAATGCAATTTTACGTATGAAATATTTCGCTACGCCACCAACACTTATTATCCTTCATACCTTCAAATTTCCACAGATGTTCGTTATTTATAATGGCGTGTTCATAATAATTTATATATGTCTAGTATATGTAGGATGCAGCTGTTGATATTTGACGTCGCTTTCTACGTCTTTATGGTAACCGCAACATTAAAAATGAATGATGAAATGATAAATTTGATGGGACCGTAAGCAAGATGAGTGTGGACACTCTGTTCAAATCAACATTTCCCACGTAATTCACTGTCCACAAACTATGGGAAAACTGCAGAAATATTCTACCTGAAGTGATTTGTGTTTAGAAAACCGTAACTCAGATATATTTTATTTTTGAAAAATTGAAATATGTCTTCTAGACATTGTAAAAGGATAGAATCTAATGTCGTGGGAAAACGTAATCCATCAATAAAAGATTAACTTCCTCCTCCCTTTGTGGATGAATTACAAAGAAACTCGTGCCAGCTCGATGGCCAATGTTGTCAAGTGCGTTAAGTGTTTGATTTTGGATCCGGTCATTAAAGTTCCCGAGTTCGAGTCACTCGTGGGCATGGATATTCTTTGTGACTGCCCTTTCATCAATTTCATGTGATCATCACTCATCGCCGCGATTAACCAAAAGTGGTTAATCGCTTGTCGCCTGTTACGTGTCGTTTGTCGCTTCATTGTGAAATTTCCCTTACAAAGCGAGAAGCTGGACAGGCGACAAGCGATATGGAGAATTCACACAGAAGCTGTAAGCGACAAGCGACACCATGGACGGTATTGAGAAAACGGGCCAGTTTGAGCGACACACAAGCTTCAAGCGGCACGTGCGGTTTGTTCTGTCGCTTCTGTTGGAAAGGTTCACTTGATTACTGGGGGTTCGTTTCCAAGCGACTCGTGTCGCTTGTCGTCTGTCGTTTGTCACAAGGTGTGAAATCTGTCTAAAACTAAACATTCACTGCGAACAACGGACTAAGACAACAGGATTATAAAAGCCCAATTCGAGCAATACGCGAACGACAAGCGACACAGGCAGCTTCTCTTATCGCGTGTTTCTTTCCTCTCGAAGCTACATTAAGCTATTATTGTATTGTCTTCACCTAAGGAAAGGAAGAAAATGCTTACGCAAAGGCAGTATCCGCAGAACTTTTGCAAAGCCACTCACTACATATTTTCTGTGCACACTCAGTGTGCACTATAATCTACTGAAGCAACCCTAAAAAATATTGCTGAAACTAAGTTTTCACCTTTTTCAACGTTCTGAAATGTCAGTCACAATACAGCTGTTAAGATCCTTGCGCCCTGGGCGTGATCAGATTTAGGATACCCTTCAGTCAACTACAATAGATTGATTGATTGATTTGCTTTATTTTACTTCGCTTTTTGTACCACTTTTGGCTACTTTGCGAAGATGGAGATGAGTGATGACATGGTGAAATTAATGAATGGACATTCACAAACATCATGCCCAGGCCGGGATTAGAACCCAAGACCCCCGGCGTCGTAGCGCGATGTGATTGATTGATTGATTTAGTTTATTTTACTACGCGTTTTGTGCCTCTTGGCTAATTTGCAAAGATGGAGATGAGTGACGATATGATGAAATTCATGAATGGACATTCACAAACAACCAAGCCCGAGTGGGATTCCAACCCTGGACCCTTGGCATCGCAGCGCGATGTGATAACCACTTCCCCACTTAACTAAAATTTTACCTCTGTTGGAATTATTTGATTGGGGGAGGAGGAGATCGCATCACGTGGCTTTTGCGAATATACTATATTTCAACAAAAAGAGAGCGAAGGAAAAAGTCACTTATTTCATTCCTTTTTAAAATGACGATAGTGTTAATTTTAGAAGGCCGCGGTGGCTCAGTCGGTAACGCGTCTGACTACCATGCTCAAGATCCCGGGTTCGATCCCCGGCCGGTTCAAATCCGGGAACTTTTCTAACGTTGGAAGCGGCCCTGGCGCACACCCAGCGTCGAATGACAGGGGACAGGGGCATGATGCTGATCACATCACCCGCACTCACGACCGGATCAAGAAAGTGTGGGGCGTTACCCCCACACCCCCTATACGCCTTCATGGCGTGGTGCTAAGCACAGGGGAGCACTTTACCTTTTGATAGTGTTAATTTCTCAGAGATCCAGTACAGTAAATTTACAAGAATAAAATCGTGTCTCTTAATGGAAATTTCAATAGAATCTTTCATCTCAAACAAATTCAATATTAATTGAATAGTGCATAATTGAATAAATATCTAATGAAAGTAGAGAGTATAAACTTGATGTGAAGTTTACAGAAATGTTTGTTTCGCGAGTGGAGCGAAGATGAAAACGTTTTCTAAATCTCATCCTTTGTAACCACCCAATCACGATAACTGTTGGTCACCTGACCTCTACTTCCACGTCATCCAAGAAATCTGCTGGTGCTTCTTTGCGTCCAAGTTCATAGACAATTAGCCTTTCGTTTTTGCGCCTTTTTTTTTACCGGACTCCGCTCCTTTCTTATTTCGGGATTTGTCCCTGCAGTGAAGCACGAGAAATACGAGTTCCACCTGCGCCAAAAGCAAGCATACAGTCACGTTTAAATATCGTGTGTGGATGTCGATACCCTGTCTCAAACGCGGGATACAATAAAGAACTGTTTTTACCACCTTGTTGCCTCGAAACACTTCATCCTTGCGATAGGCAACCGCAGGGAGCAGGCAAGGTTGAATGAATGAATGATTTGATTTATTTTACTTCGCTTCTTGTGCCACTTCTGGCTAATTTGCGAAGATGGGGATGAGTGATGATATGATGAAATTGATGAATGAACACTCACAAATATCCATGCCCAGGCCAGGATTCGAACCCGGGAACCCTGGCGTTGTAGCGCGATGTGCTAACCACTCCGCCACGGGGCCGGCGCAGGCAAGGTTGAGACCAACCTCTTCTCAGCCTTTCATATACAAGATTATGAAATTTCGAGTGACGTTATGAGGTAGTGACATTGCACCAATGTTGTTTCTGTGTCCTCTGCGTCTCTGTGTTGATTCAGTGACATTTTTCTTTGGAATCTCTGCCCGTCAGCATCTCATTGTAAAATACGAGTGTATTTGTTCTGACAGACAGTTGTTACTCGTGTACAGTAAAATATATCACATATTCCTTTATTCTTCCTAGCTTACTAGAAACATACTTTGTACATTTTTCAAACTTTACAAAATATTTCCTCTTTAATGTGCTGTTGCAACTTACATTTGAAACTTCTTTCGTGTAATATTCATTTTGTTGCAGCCCACCTCCCCCGTGGCGGAGTGGTTAGAACATCGCGCTACGACGGCAGGGGACCCGGGCTTGAATCCCGGCCTGGGTATGGATATTTGTGAATGTCCGTTCAATCCTCCGTACTTTCACGTGTCGCCAAAATAGAAAAACGCAAGTACAATCTATACTTGGACTCCCTTTTCGGTTGCCGTGTTCTTGTGGATCCCTCGCTGTTCTTTTGTTTTCAATCCAGCGCGTCGTTAGGTAGTAATATACAGGTGGGTCCATTATACTTGTTTCGGCGATTTGAAGTGTGACGTCAGCAGGAGTAGGTTATTACGTACTTTTGAATATCAAATTCAATTAACGGTTTCACCTTATTAATGTTGTGTTATGTATTTAATATTATTTTCTAATTAATTATTTTTATTTTCTACCTATTAAAAAGAAATTGTATCGATAATGATGCATGATTTTTATATGAAGTTCACTCACAAATGAACCAACATGTCCTGATCAAGATTCGAACCTTTAAACTACAATTTTGCCCGACCCTGTGGCCGAGTGGTTAGCACATCGCGCTGCGACGCCAAGGGTCCCGGGTTCGAATCCCGGTCGGGCTTGGTTGTTTGTGAATGTCCATCATCAATTTCATCATTTCATCACTCATCCCCATCTTCGCAAATTAGCCAAGAGGCACAAAACGCGAAGTAAAATAAACTAAATCAATCAATCAATTTAAATTACAATTTCGAAATCGCGAGTCGACCACTCAACCAACCGAATCGACTGCCAGAGGCAGTGGCGGCGATTGGGTTCCAAAATTTGGGGACAAGGTGTAAAAAGTGGGGGTGGGGGCAAGGACAATTTACTTTCCCTTGGTACATAAGATTTAGCATAGTGCGGGGACAAAAGTTGGAAAAAGTGGGTGGGGGCAACTACACCCCTCGACCCCCTAATCGATGCCACTGGTCAGAGGCTTTTTCGAGTCCCTTACCTCTACCTCATAGCGCTGATGGAACCAGTCGGCTGTTGCCTCAAACATGGCCTAAAGGAATACGTAGAAAGGTAAACTGAAGTGACATCCATCCCAGTCACTAATGATTCCGTCCATGATATCTGAAATCGTATCCAAGTTAAACGATTTATGCTGAGCCCTGAATGTCTATGGTACAGTGATTCGGACCCCATTTTCAACTCTATATCCAGTCCCAATTAACCCCGATTAGTGGCTCTAATCGGTTTGGCGTCTGACTGCCACACGGGATACAAGAGTTCTATTCCCGGTGTGGGTGATCTAAATTAGGATTTTTTCCGGCCTTGTCACCGAATTAAGCGGCTCTGGGGGCTATCCAGCTTCAAATCAGTGTGTACCTGGAGGCAAACCTACAGGTTAAAGGCGGCGCTGGTGCTGATCACAACACCTCCAAAATGGCCGAGATCAAGAATGTGTGGAACCCTAACCTAGTTCCCCTGAATGTGGCACGGTGCAGTATGCACGGGGAAGTTACCTTTACGTTACCAAATCCTTTCAACTAGACAGAGATACGAACAGAGGGTCTGTTAAAAAGGTTGTTATGTATTATTACAATATAACTTAATTCCAGTCGGGAAGGACGCGGACGCCTTGTAAAAAATGAGTACCAGGTACGATTCCTGGCGAGACACATTGAACCGTGATTTGAATCCGACATTTGAGAATAAAGTGAATTTGAAACCAATTTGGCTAATCAGAAAGACTAATCCCAGAATCACATAAAGATTTCTCAAAATTGTAAGGGCAATTACGCTGTAAATGTATGGGAATTACAAATCTATTTATTAATTCTATAATATAACACATGGGGGAAAAATATAAGGACAGATAGAATAGGGAGAAAGAAGGGTGGAGCAGAGAACACTGGAAGCTACGCATCGTGATTCCGTGGCGCCGTCTTGTCCGAATCGAATAACCGTTGCAAGAGGCTTAACGATTTGAGAGATGGTTTGATAAGGTAACATCTGCTGCAGTCTGACTAAGCTTTTCTGTTGTTTGGTGTAGTCACTTCAGGCCACTGGCGTACGCACAAGGGGGGGGGGGCTAAATGGGCTACAGCCCCCTATATTTTTATAAAATAAACAAATGAAAGCAGAAAAGTCGGGAACCACCCATTAAAGTAAACCCCGATAACCATTGTTGTCTTTCAATAACTTTTAAAACGAAGGTTTAAAATCGTATTTGGAGCTCATATCTGATAAAAAAAGGGACATTATAGAAATTGACTTACAGCGATGTAGCTTATTCTATGATCCAAGAAAGATATAATCTCTGAACCAGCGTTCACATTCAGCTGTAGATATTGGAACAATTTTGATATAATTCACATAAACTTTGAGTGACGTGACAATGTGTTGTGGAGTTTCTTTGTAGGTGCGAAGATTTTTAACTATTGACGCACACATCCTTTCGCTTACAAAGTTTGCCTGACATCTCACACACCTTCACAATTATCTAAATACCATGTATGTGCAGTTTATGGGACTGTATGCGAAAATATACCTGAGTCTTCAAACCGGCTATTCATATTATTCACGAAAGAAGAAAATGCTTTGGAACATGGTTATCCTTAACTCCGAAACTATCGTCCTTCAAGGTGAATCAATTGTTTTCAATGCTTAAAGAGTAGCCATGTCTAAATATCTAAGAAACTGAACTGACGAGACGGAACTGAACGCTTCCAGATAATCACGAACCGGAAGCCGTTCCGGTCGGCTACGGTCCATTTCGAGCCCTGACCTCACCTTATGCTTCGTCTGTGTTTGTAAAATAACAATCTACGTGTAAATATTTTGTGCCAAACTTCCTATGTTTTCGTTTTTGTAATCGGTGTAAAATGGGCGCACAGTACTGTAGGTACTAGGTAAATAAACAAATAATGTGGTGTCCTGAACTGCTTTATTTGGGTTAAAGGTATTTTACCAGTATTGTATGAAAGACGGAATTGTCCATTTCCATCATGAAACTGTGCGCGAGGGCAGGAAACAATAAACTGAGAAAAGAAGAGCGCGTCCAACAGCAAGGCGCCTTGAATTCCAGAGGTTAGGTTACGATGAACAGAAATGTATAGCTTACACTACGTACAACACGGGTTAAAATATTGAAATAATATATATTAGTATTTTAAACGATAGTTTTGTAAGACAGTAAATAAATTCTCAAGTCCGACTTCGCCACCCACCAAACACCCCCTCGGGTCCCAGCTGTGAGTCGCGCCCCATAGGTTGAGAAACGATGCGATCCAATGCCTTATTCCCCTTAGCATTTGAGTCGGACAGAAACAAGTTTGGGAAGAATGCTTCTGCAAGCTGTGTCAGTGTATGGCTCCTGGAAGTCTGGAGAAGGGTCGGCGAAGAGTAGTAATCAAGGAAGGAGAAAGATAACGTTTGCTTCCACAAATTAAACTTGCAGTCAGTGGCGTGCCCAAAGGGGTGGGGGATTAGTGGCGGTTATAACCCCCCGTTTGGCCCAGCATTCCTAAAAGAAAAATGTCAAAGGTAGGAAAATATGACAAAATGAGGGCAGACTGCCAAGACAAAGTATACGTAACCCCTCATTTTGTAAATTCCTGGGCACGCCACTGCTTGTAGTAGCATACTTTTATTTGCATTCTCTTATTTTAAGTTTGCAGGCAAGTTGTCCTTCACTATGTTTATAACTATGCCATATGCAATACAAAATTTAAGGATTGAAAGAAAATCGCTAAGGAGACCTAGGACAACGGCAGAATATAAAATTGCACGGCGTACTTCGGCGATAACATAAAGGGGATAAGTTCTATACAACCTCTCACCTCACTGAAAGCAATAAACGATCTTTCAAACCCATATATTTTATCTTCATATGTTTTTATGGGTATCACTGTAGTTGAGCCTGTGACATTTTATAAGCTAAGCCTAATGGCGGAAAGCGACTAAAAAGTTGGGAGTTGTGTTAATCACGGAGGAAAAAAAAGTTTCTCGTACATTTTTAAAGCGCACACATCGATCTCTTTTACTAGCAGATATCTGCATTTCTTATCGCTTTTATTTTCTATTTAAACTCATGTAGTTGTGGAAGAAGGGTTTCCTTTAAATAACAGTGCGTGATGACTAATTCGACTAAAATATCGGGATAAAACTAGAGTTCAACTTCATCTTCGCGATTTGCCAAAAGTGGAAGAAAAGTGAAGTAAAATCAAATCAATTAATCAATTAGTAGTGTGTCATTACCGGTCGAGCATCCTTTTCTCCGTCGTTATTTAGATAACGATACGATACGCAGTCTCATTCATGCATCATGATGCCGGGGAATACATATTCAGCTTCTGGAAATGTCACTTATACATTTGGTTAATGAATTTTTCAAATATACGCTCTCCTTTCTCTCTCCTCCCCTACACATGCGCACGTGCAGACTAATTCATATGGGAGTGCCTAAAGGAGTGTTTCAGTTGACTATCTGGACAATGTTAGCCTATTTGTCACAAGTTGATTTTCCCCTTTCACAGAAACCATAAGGTGTGTGAAGATGAAATTTTAACTTATGGTTTATGAGTATGCGTTTTCACGTGAGCACACGTTTTCTTATTTTTGTGAAGATATTTACGTTATTTACACATAAATAAATCTAATTAGAATTCAGTAACGCAACTGATATGCAAGAAAAACTGTATGCCATGTCTAGTAAATGGAATAATAATAAAGAGAATATTGATCTATTTTACGTACTTTGTGATGAATACTATAAATGTTGTGAGGTTGAAAAGTTTGTACTTCGCTAAAACACGGGACGTTAGAGATTTTATTGCCACAGCCAATTCCTGACGCGCACTTCTCCTCTGTGGAGGCAATGGAAACTGTTTGAGGAAATCTAATAAAACAGGGGAAAGTCAAAATTCTACAAATAACTAAGTTGGTACTTTCTTCAGCATTCCTTGGCACTTTCTATTTCTTTTCAACCGATAGCTGCACTGAGTTCACTATTCGAAGAGAAATGTACAAGAACCAGATAATTATTTATTATTACCCACACAGATTGATTTGATGGCACCCAACAAATGTCAAACATTTCGCTAATTTCCATCATTGTTGTTTCTACTGCTTGACCACTCTAGAACAGATCCTATTATTTTTTTCTGAAAATAAAATAAAGTGCATCCATAAAATATTTAGGGTACAATGACTATCTTTCTTAAAAAACATCTTGAAGAGCAAGCTCGAAATTATGACTCAAACAGTGTCATTCCATTCAAAGTACACGTTCAGAGGGGGACATTTTCTTCCCATGGTTGGGAATGAAAATATAAATGTAGAGCAGAGCATGGGAAAAATAGAGGGGGGAAATTCCCCGGATCACCCCTTCATTCGAATACTGCTTCATCCATCCGATCCTATTATCATTCACCTTCATCTTCGTGATTAGCCAAAAGTAGAAGAAATGCGACGTCAAAAAAATCAAATCAATCGGACTCTACTTCAAACCCTGTTTTCTCTAACGTAGACTGTTGCACCACTACAAACATCGCACTGATTACGTAGATCATTTTGCAAACTATTGTGGGTATTGTTAGCATTGTATTATTATTGTTTTGTCAAAATAGTTTGCTTGACACTCGTTAAGGAATCAAGGATTTCCTCTTATCACTGGTGAATCCCGAACGAAGGGTCATCTTTCTAGGCGGATTCCAGCTTTGGCTGCAAGTCGTTTCACTCTTCTGTCTTTAACTTTAGAAAGATCCGACCATTAAAATTCAAATCTCGAGACAGCAGAGGAGACATTATTTTCATTGTTATAATGGTACACTGGTGTGCAAAACCTAAGGACGAAAGTAAGTTTCGCATGTTGTGTCAGTTACAAGTGGCATAGATCGGTGAAACTTGAACCATACATACAAAGTAATGTTACAGTATGATACAGGAAAGAACAGAGAAAAACACGTGATGAACAGAACAGAAAATGACATTTTTACGCATAGACTGGAAATTACACGGAAGGCACTGCGACTCATGATGGCCCCGTGACATTACAGAAGTAATGAAATGGTCCTTAGAAGGGTGTGTGATCACCACGGACAGCGATGCATGCTCTGCAACGTGATCCCATGCTGCTCACAAGTTTGGTAATGAGTTCTTGTGGTATAGTAGTCCATGCCTCCACCAGCGCTGTTGTCAACTGTTGGATGGTTGTTGGTGCATATGTACGTGCTGCAAGACGTCTCCCCATTGCATCCCACACGTGCTCGATGGGATTCAAGTTGGGGGAACGGGCAGGCCAGTCCATACGCTGAATATCCTCTCGTTCCAAGAGCTCCACCACTTGCGCTGTTCTATGCGGTCGCTCATTATCATCCATAAAGATGAATTCGGGGCCGACTGCACCTCTGAAAAGATGCATGTGGGGAAGGAGAACAGTGTCACAATAACGTTGACCGGTGACTGTACCGCGTTCAAAAATTTGGAGGTCGGTACGCGCATGCAACATTATGCCTCCCCACACAAGAACACCTGCACCACCAAAACGATCATGCTCGACAATGTTCCTAGGTTCATTGCGTGTTCCCACCTCTCGCCAGACAAGTGTACGTCCAGAATCACTACTCAAACTGAATCTGCTCTCGTCTGAGAAGAGAACGCGACCCCACTCCTCCTCAGTCCAGTCCTGATGTTCTTGGCACCACCGCAAACGGTGCCGCCGATGCGCGGGTGTCAATGGAACACAACGTAATGGCCGTCGGGCAAAGAGACCACACCCATGCAGTCGACGTGTCACTGTGGATCGTGAGATTGGACGAATCGCGGTCCTGTTAAATGTGTTTGCAATTCCACCCGCTGTTTGACGTTGGTCCATGCGTGCCTGTTGCACAATGTAGCGGTCGTCCGCTGCTGTAGTTGACCGTGGTCGACCACCACCTCTTCTTTGCACAGAAGTGCCTGTGGTTCGGAACGCTCTCCATGCACGTGAAACAATGCTGTGGGCAATCCCAAACTCCTGGGCCACACTCGTCACACTTCGTCCTTCTTCCAGTTTCCCGATGATTCTTCCCCGTGTGAACGCATCCAAATGTTGTCTCCGGGCTATGTTGTTGTGAGTAACACCACCACAATGCACCTTAACAGCCCTCTGACTGACACACACTGTCTCGTCCCATTCATTCAACTGCTTCGTGTTGTTGGAGCTGACCCATTCGGCGCAATGGTCATGCTGGCGTCATGCCATGCAACTTCTTGGTCCCTGTGCATGTGTAGTCAACCTCTGGCAACATGCTGCCGGGCTTTCATTCATTTGCACCGACTACGAAATATTTGATGTTACTTTATCTATCTCGTCCTTAGGTTTTGCACACCAGTGTACTTTCTACATTCTTAATTTTTTGAGGACGCATTTTGAGGTGTTCATGCACCACTGGCAACCACCGTGCGCACTCCTATGCCCTCACATATCAATTTTAATTTGCTTCATATGTACAAGACGTTGTTTGAAAGTGTGTTAATATCGGGTGTTTCATAGACGAAAAAGTATATATATATATATATATATATATATATATATATATATATATATATATATATATATTGGTTACTGGGACTCCCTGTTGGCGTAGTAGTAAATGTCGTCGCCTTGTAATCAAGGAGTCCCGTGTTCGATAACCAGTTGAGACATAAAATGGTTCGTATCCCAGTTTAAACTGTACGTCTAGTCCCGATTAACCATACTGTATGTAAAATGGACTTAAAACACGAACTCGATCAATCTATCAATTTGTTTACTGAAAGGTGATATTCGGAAATGAGCAAAGCGTTTTCGTTACTTAAAAAAAAAAAAATATCCAACTTTAACCAACAAAATTATAATCGAAACGTTGCTTTATATATCTCGGCTATGACTGCCTGGAAAAGTTAAAGGACGCCACGATTGTTAAATGTCCGTCAACTCATTATATTAGCACAATAAATTCTGGGTTCGAATTCCTATGTCAGTTTCATCTGTCTATGTGGCAAATAAATAATCAATTAGAACCAGAGATATACGTATATAAAGAGACAGTAAACATATCATTTTGGGGGGAGGGGTACTGACTGCATTTACGCACAGCATCGGCAGTATTAAAAACAAGGTCGGTAATTGCTTTGATAATATATCAAAAGGTAAATAAAGCAAACGTTGTTATTCACTTTGTTGATTTCTGGTTAAATATTTTTTTTACTATTTCATTATCGGAAGAAAAAATTCTTACACTCTACAGAAGAGAAATCATGTATTAATTTCCGAATAATAGTAACCATTTTATATCATATGCATATCATTAACATTATTCTGTTAAGGCTTGCATGTATCCTGCAGCGAAATAGGACACCTGCCAAAATACTTCATCGCAACCAAAGCAGTGACTCAAAGGCCAAGACAGTAGAAATGCATGTTCCAACGAACGTCAGTGGCTTAACCGTTATCTGTTTCACGGCGCCTGGAGTTGTCTCGCTGAGAGCTCGAGTTTCGGTTTCGCTTGTAAGTGAGTGAACACTTATATACACAAGCAACAGTGGCGTGTGCATGGGGGCAATTAGTTGGGAATACAGTAATCCCAATATGATTCAAGTTCGCTGTATTATTAACTTCAACTGCAAATAAAGATGGCGAAAAAGTGTGAATGTTTTCTGCTATCGCAATTGTCCCCAATGGCGTAGTGGTAACGGTATCACATTTAATGGTGCGGTTAGGCGTTTGATCACCATTAGAACCTCAGCGGCTGTTTCCATTGGATGATATTCAGCCAACAACTTCCCCGAAAATTGTTTGCGCGAAATCACACCCATTGCAATGATTATGGCAAACCTTTCGGAGCGTGTTCCAAACACTTTATAGACATTGCACCTTCAGTGATTGTGGCAGTGATTGAAGGTGCAAATATAACGATTATATTCTAAATGTAGTCCTGCATTTTGTTTAGTCTCTCAACAATGACAAGACTATCTATTAGACTAGATAAAACGATGTGTAGGGCCTCCCACATTCCTCAATCGCGGCTAATTTGGAGGTGCTGTGATGTGAACAAGAAAAAGCATTGATTCAATATTAACATATTATTTTGAGGTTTAGAGAATGATAAAATATGACGTGTGTAACACTCGTGAAATAATTCGTTCCCTATTTATTAATGATGATAATTTTGCAATTATTTGCAACAAAAGAGGAAATTATTCATTAAAAAATTGCTTCTTGAATTTTAATGTTAAAAAGTATCAATATCTATTCATGTTACTGATTGGGAATGATCTACCAAAAGCGCGGATTTTCATAAATGACTAGCATGTGAGTCAATATGGGAAAACAACCGTCTCCTCGAATTAATAGCACGGAGTTAGTGTAGAAACTAGAGCCCCTGGTAGCAGCAGATTTTTCATTTATCCTTTATTAAAGTTCAAGTTGCTGCTTCTCATATAGTACATGCATGCGAAATATTGAGGACAGAGTGCTGAAAACAATTCTCCCTCTTTCTTTGTTGCTACTAGCATTTCTAGTTTTAGATGAGAGTATTTACGTTTTGAACGAGTTTCCCCTCTTCCCTTGAAGCAACAATGCGGCGAATTCAGCAGTCTTTCAACAACCACCCCTTCGCCCTCTGTGATGTCCCCAACTTAAAATATATATTAGCTTCAAGTACATTAACTTGACATTTGTGTGAAAATGTAAAACAATTTACCAATTGATTTTAGGCGAGTTTAACCACAAATATTTAATTTTCGATAGTTATAACTGCGAAAGTCAGTTAACAAAGCAACACCTTAAATCCACAAACATGCAATTATAATTTATTTTATTTTAACGGTTATCCCATTTTTCATATGTCCCTGGTCATTAACACTGTGTTACACATACATATCTGTAAGTTGGACGGCAGAAATACAACAAGTTGAAGTATGGGGGCATACATACTATTCACCTTGAAACCACATCAAGTTGAGGTATTGATACCGATATGGTTGAATGCTCGGCGGAGACCTGAAGGCGCCAATGCAAGTCTTATTCATCTTGCCACTTTTATTGTGTGCGTCTCGAGAATCACTCCTGCAAGCACAAAGTATTTCAGGTCGGCTCTGTGGCTGAATGGTTAGCGTAGCGTGCAACAAAACTCGGTGTCCTAGGTTCGCATCCTAAAAAACCTGGACATGAAATTATTTTTGTTCCAACAATCTGTTTCATCATTCATCCTAACCTTCATGTTATATGGGATATCTGCGAGAGGAATCCTCAATTTGAGGAAGACACAGCCATTTGCTGGTGTTATATAGAGATTAATTCGACTAATATTACTTCTCGCTTTTGTCTCTTTTGGTCAATCGCTAAGATTAGGATGGAATTGATGCGAGGGCAATAACAAGAATGTATGGGCAGTACGCAACAGACTGAATCTGAGTCTAGACGCGAAAGCACCGATTGTCTGCAAAATGTAGCCCATCCAGAGCGGGATATATAGAATTTGGACTATCCTTTATTTTGGGCACTGTAGACATTTTTATTAATAATTTGTTCTCATGGTACTTAATTTTCACTAACTGCATCATGCTCTGTACTAATAACACTTGTAAAGTTCAAAACATTGATACATCTGATTAAAAATTACTCATTAAACTTCGTTTTCCTTTGAAACAGCCACTTTCAATATATATTTCGCCAGACAACACTAATACCGCACACGCACTAAAGGAAAACGAATCAACGCTACCTTATGGTAGCCACACTGCACGCGAACCGGTAAATCGGTAAACAATGATGTTGATTTTGGTCGCCAATATCCCCCCAATTGACTTTTATTTGTTGGCATTCAAAATGTTTACATTAGTTTTTTTCGAGGAACAATTACTTATATTCGAACAATAGAGTTGTACATACTCTTTGTATGATCTAGGTGACGTTTGAAAATAGGCCATGGTGAAAGAACTTATTTAATTGCTAGATAGTCCTTCGTTAACGAAATAAGCAAGTAAAAGGATTTGGCATGTTTCAATTTGCCATGGTTTTCACTTCTGCCCCTTCAGCATCTCATTTTTGTCTGGCCCTAGGTTATAGCCTAGGATAGCCTAATGGCAACCCCCCTTCCTCCCTGAGTCCAGGACGTGGAAGAGAGGTTGACATTTAGGCTCTTGCAGGAAAGCCATGCATTACACCCCGCTTCTGTTATCGTTATTTAAGGAACCCTCTCCATTTTATTTGCGGGCAGTATTCCCCACGCTTTCAGTGACGTACTCACAAATGCAGTAAAGGGATGTGAACATAAGGTGGTTATAAAGGAGTCCCGGGTTCGAATCCCGGTGCAAGCACATGTGGTTCGGATTCCACTTTAAACTGTAGGTCCAGTCCCGATTAGCCTTACTGTGCATAAAGTGGACTTCAAACAACAAATCAAATCAAATCAAATCATAAGGGGTTATCAGATATTTCTTACCACTCCTAGATCATGCCATATTTTCCTAAATTTTATTTTTATTTTATTTTAAGGAAAGTTGAGCAAAAATAAGACTACCTAGTTCTAAAACTCCTTCTAAATACGCCACTGTTCTTAACTTTACAGCTGACATATCATAACACCCATCTATCACCCAGTAACAGAATTCACCTCCGATTAGCGCGAAACACAATAATATCATGTTTTGTTAATATTTTCTCGCCAATCTTATATAAAATTAATCATCTCCATAACAGCTACGATGAAAAAACTCCGTGGCGAAACTGCCATGAATAACAAAGGCCTCTTAAGTGGTTTCCTTATAAGTTGACACGTGGTCAGCACATCGAATCCCTTTGCCGCTGTTATCTTTATCCTCTATTTAACGTAGCTCCCAAATTGCCTTCAAGAAACCGAAATGTTCGGTAATGGAATTGAGTTCTAAGTCTACTTTATGCAAAGATGGGCTAATCGGTGCTGACCTATAATTAAAAGTGGTATGCGAACCACAACGTGTCCAACAGTAAGGGAGCGGTCGGAGCGTGGGTGACGCAAGCAGCTCTTTACAATGTCATGCTACCCCTGCGTTGTCAAAATGTTAAGCATTCTTGAACAGATGGTCGTCGCCTTTATTCAGTGCTAAGCATTTGTATCATCATGAACCTTAGACATCGAAAGAAGAGATGTAATATTTTTCTTTTTTGAAGCTTTTGAAAACGTAGCTATGAAGGAAACTGGCAACAAGGCGGTACTCGGCTAAAAGCGATGTGGAGAGGAGAAAACAAATGACTGTCAGTGACGAATCTACATATTTTTGGCCCATTATTTAAGTTGCCTTGAATGTAAAACAAACACACTTGTGAAAGGAAATGATAAAACATTTCCTCCTGTTCAGTTTCTTCTATTTATGTATGTTGTTTGCGTGTGTCTGCAAAGATTTGATTTTGTTATTTAGCATCGCTTTTATACCACTTTGGCTAATCGCGACGATGAGGATGAGTGATGATAGGATGAAATTAGGAAATTGATGCAGAAACACTTACAAAGTACACCCACGTCCAGGGGGAGATGCGAACCGTAACCATTGGCTTCATAAACACTGTGCTAAGCAGTCCGTGCGGAGATCGGAGTTTTTTAAATGTATAGTTTTAAGTTCACTTTTTTGCACAGATCGGTTAAATGGGACAGGACCTATAGTTTTAAAATGATATCTAACATGGTATACCTCTGTAGAGGGAGGTAGAATTGGAGAGGTACTGTTTGGCAAAATCATGTGCAGATGAAACTTTCGATAAGTCACTTGTGACAGATGTTTAAGGATACAATTCAGCTGGGAATGATGGACCAATATCTATTGCATAATATTTCTACATTTGCTCGCTTTTACTTTTAATTTGTCGAGATTTGGGTTGGGTATGCAGCGGTTGTTAGGTAACTAAATCACGTTTGATGGTTCCCAATGTAAATAGTACTTTCGTTCTATCCACGGGATTTTCGTCCCTGTCGCAATTATTAATCATTCATTGAACAAACCATTCGTTAACTTAATATTACGCACGTTCTCTCCAAGAACCAAGTACTAAAGTTAACTGTTGCATTTCGAAGTCCCTCCCGCCTTTCGTTTCACGCTACGGGGTTAAGAATTTCAAATAAGACGTCCTTATGTTTCTTTGTTTGATTTTCCTTGTAGATACAAGATTTAAAGAAGAATAATATAATATATAATAACGAAATATTGGATCACAGGTCTGTTTCCTAACTAAATCGTCAAAGAAAAGTAAACGCTGTTATTAATTTCGTTGATTCATAGTTCATTCTTTGCTATCTTCTTTATGTTAATTTTAGCGAAAGAGAAAACTATTTCACTAATTAATCTTTAATAATAATAATAATAATAATAATAATAATAATAATAATAATCGCCATGTTATAACACATGAGGTATAATTTTGTTACACATTGCTTGCAGCCAGCAGCGAAAATTACATACCAGTCAAAATAATTGAAAGCACTACTACTCTCGCAGCCTGGCAGGTGGAACACGGGAGTGTAGATTACTGAAGCAGATAACATCCACTCCTGCAAGCAGCAGAAGAGCTCTGAAGTTGAATTATATCGAGCTGAGGCATTTGTACATCTTATCATGACGCAAGAAAGGACAAGTGCAAAAACATGCTTTTCTGGGTTTCAAACACTAAAACTTTAACCTTTCGCGCTACACGTAAACAAAGACGGACTGCAAATAGAGAAACGCTCGTTTTTTTTTTTTAATTTTTAGTTGATCTTTGTTATGAGGGAAAGGGTATATGCAGCAGATCTTTGGAAACACTCATATAGTTTGCAGGTAATGATAATTCCGTGTTAAAGTATTATATTCTGTGAAGTAAGGTATTTTTTGGGGGATCAGTGTAGTATTTTTTTTGTCACCAAGTAACTTGAAGTTCTAAATTATAATTTGACTGGTACAGTCCGGCCAAGGGAAACGAAACTAGCTGGAAAGTACGATTCCAAACGCGAGAAGGGAAGCAGGTAGAACACCACCCTGTGGCTCTTGCTTGCTATAGTAAAACCACAAGCAAAAAAACCTGCTCAGACCAGCAAAGCCTGTGCACCGTACTCCTGCGAGGAGAGGAGGGGGAGAGTGGACCAGGCTTCCTTATGGCACGAGATGAACGCTGGGACATTTCGTCCATGGTTTTTTCCTTGTGGTCGCTCTGTATGGTCCGCTTGCTGTGTTTATTACTGCTTTCTGTGTTGTGTTTGTGATGTCTCTTACAATTCGTAACAAACCGTTTCGAAGTGGAACAAAGAAAACAAAGACGTATTGGTCCCTGTTGCACATTCTACAAAACACCCTTGATATAATACACAATGCCACAAACCAATCAGTTACTACATGTTCTTTACTGTATTTATAATAGTTTGCATAATAATACTGTTGATACTATTCTGATTACTGCTGTGTACATTTGTGCTAATTATACGATTTAATAAGGATACCAATTTAATTGAATGACCGAAAATGAAGTTCCATGTTTACAAACAAGTTTATCTACTAATGTGACGTAATGAATACTTTCCTGATATGTTCCGTTTGCTTATATAGTATATGGATGGTTATTTCTTTCATTCTGTACCCTTACATAATTCGTAAACATCTATACGTATTTTGGCGGCGATGTTACTACGTTTGAAACTTCATTGTTTTTTCAACAGCTGACGATTTTCACGAAACCGGCTTCCTGAACAAAGTGCCCCTATTTTGCCAATGCGCACTTTCGTCCATGGTCTCAGCTAAGGTAGCCAGACAGTATGTCTGTAGGGCCACCCCGATGGTGGCAATCTCTGTGCCTTGTAAGCAAGGGGTCCTGTGTTCGATGGAGACACGTAGTGTTATAATTCAACATTAAACTCTAGGTCCACCATGACTAACCTATTTGTACATAAAGTGGATTTATAATAAAACCTTAAATCAATTTAACTGATTCTTCTAAGCTTTTAGGCCCAAAACATTAACAAAATATAGGATATATATTATTCGTAACTCCTTTTCGCTCTTAAATTTTACAGTGATTTTATACTTCTTTTTTTTAAATCCTGCAATATTGTATATTTCCCACTATTGAAATTTTTCTATACATATATTAATGCTGGACTAAGAACGCCTCAATTTCCAATCAAGCTTTGTAATCAAGGGGTCCCGGATTCGATGTCTAGTAGACACACATATTGGTTCGGATCCCATTCAGTCCCGATTAGTCTATCTGTTCACAAATCAGACTTGCAACAATCCATTATCTCTTTACCTTAATATCCAGGAACGGTAACTTGTCGATCTGAATTCTAATTTGCTAATTCTTCACATGTTTACCAACACGAGTCTGCGAGGAGTAGCGATCGACAAGCGAAAATAACAATTATACCAATACAAAATTAGATTATAGCAGTATACATTGACTTGCATTTTGTTACTTCCAGTTTGCAAATGCAGCAGTAGTCACGTTGTCATTGTGCACATATTTTGATTGAAAGAAAAGCTATAAGAAAACCGAGGACAATGTCAGAATGTCAAAGAACACGGCACACAGTAGTGGCAAGAGAGAGGGGTGAAGGTACACGTCGCGAAAATTGGTTGCTATTGCTAAGACCCTTCATTCATTTCTGACATTCACTTGCAACCTCGCAATTAGCCAGAAGTGGTAGAAATGCGACGTCAAATAAACTAAGTAAACTAACAATAAGTATAAAACAATTGCAAAAAACATGCATGACGCTTCGAAATATGGATTTTTGAATTTAGTAATCCTCTCTCAACAGTGGCGTAGCAACATATAGCGAAGCCCTGGATGAGATTAGAATGCGAGGCCCCCATCCAATGGTGGAAATTAAATGGAAGTGGGGGTGAGCAGTCGCTCCCCTCTTTTTTCAGAACTGTGCTGAACCTTATCTGCCAAGGGAAACTAAACTGACCTTGTAATTTTTGTTTTCTAATCATTGATGCGTGTTTACAAGACATTCCAATTTAGTCGGAACAGTCTATTCTTTCAAATCCCTGTCCCAATTTCTTTCAAACTCAAGTCGTAATTTGACTAAATGTTTCGAGGTTTTATTTTGGAGGCGTTAACCCCCATTTAAACATGTTCTTCATTTTAATAATGATTGCTAATTATTAATAATAATTAATTAATAATTATTTCTTCCTGATACTTTGGACCTTAACATTGCAACTCTACAATTCTACAATTAGGAAAGATAATAGTAGGCAAATTGTTCACCACCATTTTAATTCTCTCATTACTCTTTAGTGTTGCCCATGGGACGAGACGGGACAGGCTTTTAAACGAGACGAGCTTGACCATGTGTCATAAGACAAACGAATATTTTCGAGACGAGACAGCATTTCCACGAGACTCCACGAGACGAGATAGGCCAAAGTCACGTCTCGTGGGCAACACTACTCTACATCCTGTGTTCTTCTAAGGGGTCATTGATTCTTTTGATGCGAAGCTTATGTTGACTGCGTTTCTATTTCAACCCATTATCATGACACTGTGGAAAACAGACTGAATGAAAATACAGTGGAGATGGACATATTGCTTTTACCGTTGGGTGTACACTTAGCACTATTCGAGCTACGAGCTAGCACTAGCTCGTACAATAATACTACCGAAACATTGGTGGTCACATCCAGTACTCCCAACAGCATTTCACCGACCAGGGTCGACCACCTGGTTAGCACAACGCGCTACGACGCTGTGGGTTCCGGGTTCGAATCCAGGGTTGGGCATGGACGTTCTTTGTGAGTGTTCCGTGATCAATTTTCATCATATCATCACTCATCCTCATCATCGCGATCAGCCAAAAGTGTCAGAAAATCGACGTAAAATAACCTAACTCAACAAATCCAATAGAATTTCGGATCTTCTCTTTTGTTCCACATTTTCGGATCTGTCTCCAACCTCCTCAAAAAAATTCTGGGTACGGGCCTGTTCTAGGAAGGAAGGAAACAACGCAAGCGTTTAAATGTCTCGCGCTTGCTTCGTGCCAGTTAGAGGTGTTTGTTGTTAACTTATTAAAATCGGGAGTGCAGGGTCAAGAGATTGAAGAGAATACAAGACAAAGGACGTTCTATTCAATGAAAGAATAAATGTGTAAAAATGTCTAAGCAAGTTTTCGTAAATTTTTCCTAACTGTTTCACATGAGAAATACGACGATCATTTTTTACTTCTTTCGTGCCCCTTAGACTTAAGACCTGCCTGCCTGTATGTTATGCCTCTGATTGGACGTATTCTTTCAAATTATAACGTTTAACTAGAATTTAAAACCAGATAAATACAGAATGTTTTAATATTACTGCTCACAAAAAAATAGCATTTTCCATGACCCCCCCCCCCACTTCTATTTATAACATTTTTCATATCAAGCTCCTTTAAGCGCGAAGTCCCGTGCGGTCGCGCACTTCTTCCACCCCTTGCTACACCCCTGCCTCTCAATGCCTTGGATTGTCTCGAAAGTGAATATTCTTTACGTTGCTAAACTAACATTTTCCCCCTAGGATAGTGAAATGATCCACATTAATGAAGCGACTAAAGAATGCGACGTATGTTTACGTTAATTTTAAGCGTTTTTCTACGTCGTAGGTTAATCGTTAATGAGCATTAATGGTGGAATCCGAATGAACACGATGATATATTCATTCCTCACCCAGGATTCAAAAGTAGGGCTTCTGGCTTCGTAGCCACTTCTTCATGGAGGCTGGAAGGTAAGTAATGAATACATTTGATTAGATGATTTTTAGCGTCGCTTTTTTCATTTTTGGCTAATCCAAACGACGAGGATGAGTAATAATATGATGAAATTGATGAAGGGCACCGTCAAGGGAACACCATGCCATGTTCCTCCACCGCGTGTCGAACCCGCGACCCCTAGATACATCAGAGCGTGGTGTGTATCATTCATGTATCCTTCACTACGGCAGAGATCGAGAATGTGTGGAGCCATATCATTTGCTCGAATGGTGTCACGGCAGACTGCCATACACAGGGGAGAACTTTACCTTTTGTAGCAGTCGCCACATATATTTTGATGGCATAAAATCTTCGCTGTCCCTTCAAGTACAGTTGCTTCTGTAACTTTGTAAATATTGTTATATAAAGACCACACTGAGGGAAGGAATACGCTATCTTTCACTAAACCTGAATACTGTGTGACCATTTACTTCATTGCATTATTAATTATAAAATTCAATCAAATACACGGCTATAAATTATCAGGTTTAGAAACGGGAAGAGTATTTATGTCGTTTACATTTTATTTTGCCATCTAGAAAGTAATGTTTACTACAGTGGATTTAATATTTTCGTTAAGGTCATAGAAGGCAAATATGTTGTTTCCAGGCATTATATAAAAAATTAAATCGATGTCTTCAACTCGAGCTTTTTCCCTCAAAGTTTTCTGGTGGGGAACATTATCAAATGTACATGTCATTGTTCTCTCGGTTGTTTTATGCATAAGATGGCGCAGTGGTAGCGTCGTTGCCTTGTAATCAAGGGATCCTGGGTTCGATAACCGGTGGAAGCTCATAGTGGTTCGGATCCCACTTTAAACTGTAGGTCCAGTCCCGATTAGCCTTATTGTGCATAAAGTGGACTTAAAACACCAAATCAATTAATCAATTATGTATAAGCGAATATCTCTGCGTAAGCATTTGTATGTTATCTTTTTACATTTGAACTATGAAGAAACACACGCAAACCGAAGTGACGAGCAGGACACAGTTCCTACTTTGTGAAAATAACGCAATGGAGAGATCAAGCGTAAGATACCGTGACAACAGACACAGGGGGAAAATGCGCGGTGAACTTACTACAAGCAGGGAAGCGAATGGTTTGCCCCTGCGACGTTTTGGGGTAAAGACTTTCCCCTCTCGTTTAGTCGCACGTTAAACAGAGCGAGCGAGTACAGAAGACGTCAAATACGTGTAGCATGCAACGTCGCAAAAAGACATCGCAGCTCTCTGTCCACGGTTTCGGCGCGGCTGCAGAGGCGAGAGTGAAAACTTCGCTTCACTTATCAGTGTTGCCAAACACGACTGTTAAAAAAGAACTGCATTGAAATTAAATGTAGTTAAGGATTGCAATCAAGCCGTTAACTTTGAGAAGTATAAACGTTTGTCTTCGTGTTCTACGAATAGGGATCCTATGTTCGAATACCGTACGAGTCTTGGGATGCTTTCAGACCGAAGCGAGAAGCGACACGTGTCACTTGGAAACAAACACTCAATAATATATGCTATGCTGCACGGGTAGTGTTACTTCAGTGAGAAACCCCTCGTTGCTCGTCGCTTCGTCCCAATGGAACTTTCGTACCGAAGCGATAAATGGCTTTGGAAACAAAAATTCTTAAATAAATAAAACTTTCTAACAAATGTGATATGACAAACTACACGTGCCACTTGCATGTTTCACGCACTGGGGACGTTATGGTGTTACTTCGGTCTGGTGGTCATGCCTACGCATTGAATGCTTTCTTGCAGAGAGATTTTAAACCGAAACGACAGGCAACAAGTAGCAAACGACGGCTGCAAATGACACTGAAGTTCATACCGAAGTGACAAGCGAAAAGAAAGACAAGCCACTTCAGTCTTCAAGTAAGCATTCACTGTTAAAGCCCGAACACCAGACCTAGGTGACCCAATTCAGGATATTGACAAACGGAAGTAACAGGCGAGACTTGCTTCTTCGTTTCGAAACGTGTCGCTTCTCGGCTTCCGCTTCTGAAAGTCATGGATGTCATGCAGCGTGTCGCCTTGGTCTGTTAGAGCATTTGAGAAAAACGCTTGCTTGTAGACAGAGGTATCGTGTCACTTGTCACTTCGATATGAACACCCCCTCCCTTTTGCCGGATCGCTTGTCGCCTTGGTCAGAAATCTCCATTCTTATCCTCATCATGGCCGAAAGGAGACAAGTAACGAGTTTCTACTGATAGCATCGTTTCCTGGTAATGGAAGAAAATGAGCTTTACAAATGGAATTCTGTTTACCAGTATTATAGTAAAACCCAACTAATAATTTGTTATAGGCACATATAGAAGGGTCACATTTGGAGGAATAAATTCTATTGTAGCATTTTGTTTGATTGCAGGATTAAAGCCGACCCCCGTGGTGGAGTGGTTAACACATCGCGCTACGACACCAGGGTTCCCGAGTTCGAATCCCGGTCTGGGCATGGATGTTGTGGGAGTCGATTCATCAATTTCATGATATCATCAGTCATCCCCATCTTCGCAAATTAGCCATCAGTGGTACAAAAAGCGAAGTAAAACAAAACAAATCAATTACAATTACACTTGAGAAGATAATAGAAAAACAGATCTGGTTCCAAAGTTTTAAGTTGGCAACATTGACAGCTCGGAAGCAACAAGACGGCCAGGCGAGAGGGGAACCCCGTCGGCATTTGCACGTACCTTTCCTCGCCTCTCAACCCCCTGGGATGTTCGGTACCAATACATGCGAAATAGATCCAAGATTTTACACACCCACACTTCACGGTACCAAGGGATGCGATTAAACACCACAGTTTTACACAGCCTTGAAGGTACCAGGTTTCACCAGCAGGTGGCAGAGTGTAACACAGCGACATAAACACTAATCCAATAAATATGAACTTTTTGGTACCTTCGAAATACTTCGCGTACAGGTCGCAAGGGCTCTCAGGAGTCTCGAAATGCCTTTTCCTTATTGGGACCGGCAAAAAGTCCCAACATTTTTTTTGGTCCCATTAAGAAAGGTGTTTAAAGATACGCCGGTCCTAAGAAGAATATATCTGCGTACCCACACATACACACACACACACACACAGCACAGTGCTGAACCCAACTGATATTTTTTATTAAGCATAGAATTTTGATTTGACCCCCAAGAAATTGTATATAAATACCAAAGCCAAAAATATTAACACACATACACACACACACATATACACACACAGCACAGTGCTGAACCCAACTGATATTTTTTATTAAGCATAGAATTTTGATTTGACCCCCAAGAAATTGTATATAAATACCAAAGCCAAAAATATTAACACACATACACACATACACACACACACATATACACACACAGCACAGTGCTGAACCCAACTGATATTTTTTATTAAGCATAGAATTTTGATTTGACCCCCAAGAAATTGTATATAATAAACAACAACAAAAATGCCGAATCAAAAATATTGTAATCAATGCAAAAAAAATATATCCAGCCCCAATTGGGCTAAGCATCAAAGGAATTGTAATCCAGACAAATACAGAACTCCCACAAAAATTTGCCCCAAATGCCATAGAAAATATAGCATGGAATATTTCACATATAAACATAAAAATACTTGTTCTGCACAGTCATCAACATTGCCTCCACAACCATCTACATCTGGTCTGAAAAGAAAGCATGAAGCACCTCTTAATGCCAGAGCAGCAAAGCAGCCACGCTATGAACCTATCCATAGCAGTTTTAATGCCCAACTTAGGGATTACCGGTTTGTATCAGAGCCAAGATGTGGTATTAAGAATTTTTTGAACAATATAAATCCTGATCTGCAGGCAATTCTAAATGCACAAAATGGCTCTTATAAGCTGTCCCTCAAATTGTTTACACAATATAAGAAACCAAATGGCACAAAATTTACACAGCCCCACATAACAGAAACTGTACCTGTATATTCAAATGCAAATTCAGACAAAATAATAAGCAGATTGATAGATCAATTGAATATTAAACACTCTGAATTTGCTGGAAAAGAGTCTGGATGGAGCCTATGCGGATCTCCACACAAGTTATATGTTAATATTTCTGAATTCAGCCCATTACAAGGTTCCACATATCTGCCATTACCTGCCAATATTAAAAACAAAAGAGCCGTGGTTAATATTGAAAATAATGATGAGAAATGTTTTTTGTGGTGTATTTTAGCTGCTTTGTATCCAGTTTTAAGGGATCCAGAAAGAATAAGTTATTATAAACAACATGAACATGATTTTGATGAAGCAATGGAGGGTTTAGAATATCCAATGTCTATTCAGAATATTGATAAATTTGAAAAAAAGGCCAGGAATATCAATGATAAACAATTATCTATTAATGTATTTATTTGTTCCACTGGCCGTGGCAATTGCTTGATAGAACCTCTCAGAATCAGTACATTTGATGATGAATCTGCTGTTCCGATTGATTTGCTCTTAATTGAAGGGGATGGCACATATCATTACACTCTGATACATAATCTTGAAGCTTTAGTGAGAACACAACTTGACAAATCCAATACAATATTCAAGTTGTGCAGAAGATGTTTAAGTGTATTTGATGGCAGGAAAATGGTAAATAGGGTTCGGGAAGAGAATGCAGAAATTGCTAAAAACAAGTTAATTGAGCATCTGAAATACTGTGGCAACTATAAACCTGTTCATATGGTGATGCCAATGCCAAGTGAAAATTGCAAATTCAAAAAATTTGAAGCCTGGTTGGAACACCCAGCATATATTGTCTGTGATTTTGAATCAAACCTCAAACCTCTTGCATTCTGCAATCCAGATCCTGAAGAATCTTCAATTACACCATACCAGTTACATGAACCTTCCAGCTTTTATTATGTAATTGTACAGGATGGTGTTGTTAGTAAAAAAGATTCATACATGGGGCCAGATGCCATCAAAAAATTTGCACATAGAATAGAAATTGAGTGCTATGACATAGCATCTAATATCTTATTAAAATCAAAACTCATGTTGCCTTTAACAGAGAAACAGATTGAAGATTTCAACAATGCAGAAAAATGCCCGGTATGTAATTCTGAATTTTCAGATACAAAAATCAAGGTGAAACACCATTCTCATACAGATGGTAAATTCAAAATGGCCCTGTGTAATAGCTGTAATATTAAGATCAAGAGACCAAAATTTGTGCCAATATTTTGCCATGGAGCATCCAATTATGATTTTCATCATCTGATCAGATATGAGGGGTTTGACAAGCAGAATTTAAATATTTTAGCTGAAAATGATGAGAAATATATATCTATTAGCAAAATAATTAAAGTTAATGGTGTTCCTATTCACATAAGATTTCTTGATTCATACAGAATTTTATCTGCTAGCCTGGCTACACTGGCCACTCAATTATGTGATGATCAATTCAAAATCACATGTGCCTTGTTTCCAAATCAGGACCTGAAATTAATTAGGCGGAAGGGTGTATATCCATATGACTATGTTACAGATTTTTCTAAATTTGATGAATGTTCTTTGCCACCACAACAAGAGTTTTACAGCAAAATCAGAGGATCTGGAATCACTGATGATGATTATCACCATGCCCAATTGATGTGGAACAATTTAAAATGCCAGACATTTGGTGATTATCACATGGCATATTTGAAACTTGATGTCACTCTCTTAGCTGATATACTTCAAGCATTCAGAAAATCTTCTATGCAAAATTATAGGCTGGACCCAGTCTATTTTTACAGTGCCCCAGTCCTAGCATGGGCTGCAATGTTTTTAAATACTAAAAAGCAATTGGATCTAATCCAAGATCAGGACATGTATCTGTTTATGGAGCAATGTATAAGAGGAGGCATGGTGCAATGCTCTCAGAGATATGCCAGAGCAAATAATAAATATATTCCCGATTATGATCCAGCACTGCCATCAAATTATATACTGTATGTAGATGCCAACAGCCTCTATGGTTATGCCATGATGCAAAAACTGCCATATGCAGGGCTTGAATGGGTCGAAGATTTCAATATTGAAGATCTTCAGGACTTTGATGACAGTGACTATGGCCTCTTCTTAGAGGTTGATCTGACAATTCCTGATGATTTACACAACAAATTTTCTGATCTGCCCCCAATTCCCGAGGTTCAGTGCTCACCTGGCTCTAAACAGAAGAAGCTCATGATGACACTGGAGCCAAAACAGGGCTATGTTATATATTACAAAAACCTTCAGTTCCTGATGCATCATGGTGTTCAAGTGACCAAACTTGGCAAAGTTTTGAGGTTCAAGCACTCAAGATGGTTGAAAAAATATATTGATACAAACACAGAGCTTCGAACATCTGCAAACAGCCAATTTGATAAGGCCTTGTTTAAATTGATGGTCAATTCTGTATATGGCAAAACTATTGCAAATGTCAGAAAACATACCGATGTTAAAATAATTACTGACCCCAGCCCGAGCAAAAAATTGATTGCAAAGCCTAATTTCAATTATAGAAGAATTTATGATGAAAATATGGCACTTTTCAACATGTAAAGAACAAAGATTAAGTTTGATAAACCTATTTATGTAGGGGCTGTGATATTGGAATTGGCCAAATTACATATGTTAAAGCTCTATTATGATGTGTTGAAACCTTTTTATGGTGATAATATAAAATAAATGTACATGGACACGGATAGTTTTATTCTTGATATTCAGACAAAAGATGTTTATCAAGATATGTCACAGCCTGAATTGCTTGAATATTTTGATACCAGTGAACATACAAGGATTCAACCCCACAACAAAAAGGTGCCTGGCAAGTTAAAAGATGAGACACTTGGTGATGTTATTGTGGCATTTGCTGGGTTAAGAACCAAGATGTACAGTTTTGAGACATGTAGTGGTGCTGTTGCAAAAAAAGCCAAGGGCATTGGCAGAGTAACTGTTGAAAAAGAGCTTGAATTTGAGGATTACAAAAATTGCCTCAAATTATGTAGCACAATCAAAACATCAGAATCCAGAATTCAGAGTGTGGATCACTTATTGTCTAGCAATATTGTAAGAAAAGTGGCTCTGGACCCACATGATGATAAGAGATGCATTTTATCATGTGGCATACATACTCTACCATGGGGTCATTGTTATTTGAAAAATGGCAATCAATGCCCAATTACAGAGCATGATTTGAAATAAATAAACATGCCTATGAACTTATTTGGGTTCAAAAAACGGGCTGTTATGGAGCTGCCAACACCACAACCCTCTTCTGATATGATATCTAAACTGAGTGGTTTCTTAATTATTCATCTGAACAGCATACTTACAGATGTTGATGATGAAACAGGCAAAATATTGTACATATTTAACAATAATTTAAATCATTACCAATTACCTGTAGGTGGGCAATTACAATTTATTTCAACCCCTGAGGGTGATGTTAAAATTTCAGTAGGGAGAAATATTTATAGAATTAAGCACTCCAACATGGTTTCTGGCACTGTTTATACTGTTTCTGCTGGTGACTGCTTATATATTGAGGTCCCTGGATCATATGACAAGCTTATACCTTTTTTTATAGAATTAAGAATCAGATACTCTATAATAAATAACCACTAAATCAAAAATGCCTAATGATATTTTTGGCCATACAAGACATGAAGATCACAGTGATGAGATTCTGATGCTTGATGTCAGAGTCAAGAAATTAAGAAGTGATTTACAAGCTTTACAAACCACACTCAATGCCAGTCTTCAATTAGAAATTACAAATTTACAATCACAATGCATGGACCCTCTTCTTAAAATTGATTCTGAACTCAAATTGCTGCTTCAGAAATATACTGACCTGGCCACATTGGATAATTTTCAAAGTTTAGAAGAGGCTGTAGCAGCTCTTCAAGCCAAATTTAAGACCCAGGCCAACAACTCTGAGCAATTGAAACAGCAATTGGAAAAGCAGATAAATAATGTCCAGACACAGCTCCAAACAATTGTCAAAAGCATAAAATCACAAGAAGATTTTGATCTAGTGATTTCCACTCTAAAAGAACAGATTCAGTCACTCCAAATACCTAATCTGGACCCTCTGAACAATGCCATAGCCGAGGTTAAAGAAAAAATTGAGACACTTGAAAATTTTATGAACAACTTGCCATCTTCTGATGCTTTGAATGCAATAACTCGGAGTGTAGCAAATATTAAGCTGCAACTTGAAACATATGAAGATTTTGGAAAAATTCAAAGTTCCATAACCCATCTTGAAGGTACAATAGCAGCAGTGCAAAGTGATTTGACAAATGTACTAGAATCCCGATTGCCTGGGATTGTAGATACCCTTGTTAGTGTCCAGCAACAAATCACAAAGCTTGAAAACCTCAACACTGAATCTGAACTGTCTCATTTTCATTACTTGATAGATGATATCCAAACAAAACTTGAAATTTTACAACAATCCACACCCACTCAGGCAGATATAGCCCTGCTCCAAAATGCTAAGCAAAATATGGCTGATGCTTCTGAATTAAACAATGTGAAATTGGCACTTGAATTTTTGCAGAATACTGTATCAAATTTGCCTACATCACAGGAACTTAAAAATATTAAGAGGGCAGTGAATCGCATATTGAAATCAGAAGATATCAAGAATATCCAAGCAGAGATCAAACATCTCACTCAGACAGTGGCCACTCTACCAACCAATCAACATATTAATGAACTGCATGCCCTGTTTGAGGATATCAGAAGACAGGTCCATGATCTTACAGCTCAAAATTCAAAATTGGCAGTTGTTGAAAATTTGCAACAAATTGTAGCTAATATCAAGCAACAGCTAGGGACCATGGAATCCAATCAAGCAAATGCTCTGTCTGTTTTTGCCACCCAGCTTCAAGAAATTGTGCAACAATACAAGAAACTTGTTGTGGACATAAAAATCAAGCCAGGCCATGATGATGTTGTTAGGACCATCAATGAGCACCTTGAATCTGTAACAAGCAGATTGCTCACAGCAGAAAAAGAAATAACAGGCATAATCGAGAATCCAAAACATACAGTAATTCTTGAATTGTACAGCATCCCCAACAAAGAATATGATTCTCCATTTACACCAGGTGGCAAAATATATATGCTGTCCCCTGCACAATTTTATTACCAATTTTTTGTTGGGGGCACATTGAGACCAATCAAGATCAAATATTGGCTTCAACCACAGGCACACCACTACCCTACCTTATCAATAACAAATGCTGATAACAAAGTGAAAATCACTAGTGTAGAATTAGAGGATTTTACAGATCCCAATACATTAGAAACAGCATATGTTGAAGATGATGGCTCTTTGGAATTTAAAATACAAATAGGGGACAAATTATATTTAGAAAATCCTGTAGTATCAGCTGCTGAACACCCCATAGTTGCAATATTCTTGTTTACATATTATGTCTAGACAAATTATTGTTGATGAATTACACAGACAGGCCAGACATAATTTTAAGAGACTCCCAGTAGTCACAAAAAGCATAGATGATTTATGGCAGAGCGACTTGATTGAAATGTCAAGTGGACAGTTGAAAAACTTAGACAAAATCAACAAGAGCTACAAGTATCTACTCACTGTAATAGACACATTTTCAAAATTTGCCTGGGCTGTGCCACTCAAATCCAAGACTGGGGCATGTGTTACAGAAGCCATCAGAACAATCATCAATCAGAGTGGAAGATCCCCGCGCTATTTGCAAACAGATAATGGCAAAGAATTTTATAATTCAGTGTTTCAACAATTTATTAAAAGCCAGGCAATAAAACATTACTCGAATTACAGTGATCTCAAGGCCTCAATTGTAGAGAGATTCAACAGAACCCTAAAAAATCTTATGTATAAACAATTTACACTGCAGGGTAATTATAAATGGATTAATATTCTTCCAGAACTTCTACATAAATATAACAACTCGGTCCATTCCACAATCAACATGAAACCCTCTGAAGTAACTTCATCTGATGAGCAAAAATTGATCAGCACTGTTTATTATCCTAGATACCAGCCAACAACAAGAAGGGCCAAATACAAGATTGGTGATCAAGTAAGAATCAGCAAATATAAGCACTTATTCAAGAGAGGCTTTACAAGAAACTTGAGCACTGAATTATTTACAGTGGTTCAAGTTAAACCCGGGACTCTTAACACATATATAATAAAAGACCACCGAGGAGAAATTCTCAAAGGCCGATTCTATGAAGAAGAGCTCAGCAAAACTAAACAGCCTGACACATATCTTAGAAAAAATCATCCGCAGAAAAGGCAACAAGTTACTTGTCAAATGGCTAGGACTCCCAGAACACAGCTGGATCGATGCAAACAAAATAATAATATGAGCACCTGGGATGTTATAAAAAGGCTGCCAGAACCTGAACAACAGAATAAGAGAAATGGCAACTTGCTGCCTGATAATATTAGGTGTCTTATTGTTGGGCCATCTGCTTGTGGTAAAACTACACTAATGGTTGATAATTTTTTATTGGCACCCAACTGGTTAGACTGGAAAAACAGGCACTTGTATATCTTCTCTAAGAGCTTGGAACAATTAAAATATCAGCAGCTGATGAAGCTATATGATGGATTGGATATAGCCACTTTAGAACCAGATGTTAAGCCACTTCATGAATGTCTCGATAATTCTGTTGTTGTGTTTGATGACATTATACTGGATAATCAAAACAAGGTTAGAAATTTTTTTACACAGGGCCGACACAAAAATATTGATTGCTTCTACCTGGCACAGATTTTTCAAAAATACCGAAGCAACTGATCCGAGACAACAGCAATTTTATATGTGCGTTTCATCAGGATCATACCAACCTCAAACACATACATGATGAATATGTAGGTGGGGACTTGAGCTACAATGATTTTTCCAAGTTTTGCAGTTGGTGCTGGAACCAGGATAGTTATGGGTTTGTCACAATTGATATGACAAGAACACCTAACACTGGTAAATACAGAAATAAAATCAACAATTTTCTAGACGTAGAGACGTATATAAATAAACATGAAAAGGCCAATTATTGATGATCTTAAATTAAGAGATTATCTTGTAAAAAGATTTAAGGGATGGAAATCAGAGAACCGGGGAATTTATGAAAAACACAAACAAACAGAACAGCCCATAATTGATGCTATTCGTGAATTAGGTAAAAATATCAAAGCTGTTACAGAGCAAAATCAAAATTTGATCACAGAGCTTGTACCTGTAGCTGCAAGGAACATATTAGATTATCCATTCACCCCACTTTCCAGTATTTATACACCTAGTCCTATTGCTCCTAGAAGAATTGAAGCTACTCAGGATCCTATTGAATTGGGTCTTCTTGCTCAAAAATATTTAACCACACCTAAAGACAATAAAGATGAGGTTTTTGGCTTATATGCTGACACAGAGCTTGATGGTAGCATCATACATAGAATTGGCAATTTCAGAGTAACATTTATGGGAGATGATCTGATTGTATATTCAGAATCTCGTCTTGGAGAAAAAGGTGCTTTTGTTAAGTACCCCGGCACACCTGGAGTGTGGGAACTGATGACTAGGAAAAGGTCTGGCAGCTATACAGATCAAGATTATGAACATTACAAAGAAATATTAATAAAAGCAGATGCTCTATACCAGAACAATGATCCCACACAAAAAGGAGTCAAGTCTAGCAGTGGGGCAAAATACAACAATTTAATCAAGCCCATATGGTCTCAGATCAAGACTGGCAGTGGAATCAAACAATACAACACCCTGCCTAAAGAATTTGTGTGGGTTGATGATGTCAGGAAACTTGTAGATAGGTTGCTGGTGATAGCTGGGGAGGAAAATGCTGGGAACCACAATTTTTACAATGAAAAGGTTGGAATTATGGACATGATCAGCACCAAATTGTCTAATTTTATAGTGAATGACACTAAGGGGATTGGATATCTTATAAAAATTATTAATACTCTACCCCCCAAATTTTGGAATATCTCTGAGGGTCGGGGCTTGGTTAATGACATTATAAACAAACTGCCATTTGAACTACACATTCCAGGCTATCAGTATTGTGGTCCAGGCACAAAATTGGACCATAGATTAAACAGAGGTGATCCTGGTGTTAATCCCCTAGATGCTGCTTGTAGAGACCATGACATAGCATACAACACACATTCTGATCTTGACAAGAGACATGTTGCAGACAAGAAATTAGAAGAGGCTGCATTTGGTAGATTTGTAAGCAAAGATGCTTCTTTGAGTGAAAAAATAGCAGCATTGGGAACCACCATAGCCATGAGCACCAAACAAAAATTGGGGTGGGGGTTGTGAATATGTATATAATAAACCTACAATGAAGGCCAAGGGTGTTATGTATCAAATACCTTATGCTGGTCTCAAATCTCTTGGGCCTATTGATAGCCTTTTGACCAAAAAGCAGCGCAAGAAAAAAAATTCTTGTCTTGCAAAGGGACATGGTATGAAATTGTTACTTAGTACCCCCCAATTAAAAAAAATTACAGCAATCAAGAAAAAAATCACATGTGGGTGGATTTATATTTACTATCCCTGCCATCTTAGCAGCACTCGGGGCTGTTGGGAGCTTGGCCGGGGGATCAGCTGCCATAGCAAAAACAGTAATAGATGCCAAGAAGAATAGGGCAGAATTAGATGAGCAGAGGCGCCATAACCTGGCCATTGAGAAACAAGGCAAAGGTGTTAAGAGAGCCATGAATAAGTTTAAAAAAAACAAGAGCCGCTTACAAACCAAGATATTGAAGCTTTAATCAAGCCACTGGGCATCAAACATTTTAGAGGTGTGTACATGTCTGATTCTTTACCAGAACAACCACTCAACAAAGAGTGTGGCATTGTTAATTTGGATAAGTACAAAAATCAGGGCACTCACTGGATCTGCTATCTTAAATATTTAAAAGATGAGGCATTTGTGTTTGATTCATTTGGAGGTATTCCACCTGAAAATTTAATAAAATATCTAAATTCAGCTAATCTTTATTACAATAATGCCCGTATTCAAAACTTCAAAGATGTTAATTGTGGACATTTGTGTTTATCTGTTCTTAGATATATGTCTCAAATAAATAAACCATCAATTGAAGATTTTCAAAAAGCCCTGTGGTATTTAAAACATCATGGGGGTATTCCATCTCACCAGCCAAAATTCAATATTGAAACTCAAATTACATGATGACATAGTGTATCCCAAAACAATAGCTCTCAGGGCATTTTATGGCATGTACTTGATCCCTAATATTACACACCACAACAACAAAATTGCAGTTGGGGATGAAAAAATTGTCATCACTCCAGGGCAGTATAATCTGTCCACTCTAAATGCTCAATTACCCAGAGGTATAGTGTTAAGTCAAAATTCTGTCACTCACAGAGTAGAAATTGTATCTGCTACAGAAACAGTGGATCTGGGTACTATAGGAGAGCTGTTAGGCTTTGAGAACAACACAAAACTTGAACAAGGCATCAAACACACTGCTATGAATATACCTAAATTCTTAGCCATAGAGACTCTAAATATTCACTGTAATGTAGCAGAGGGTATGATCACCAAATCAAACGGCATAGGCACTCACAAACAAACTGGGATTATTGCAACATTCAAACCTAATTCTGAATTTATGGAGCCCATCATCTACAATCCATCCCCAACATTATATTTTCCTGTGTGCCATAACAGAATAGATTATATTGAATTGATGGTCACTAATGAAAAAGAAGAATTAGTTGATTTTGCTGGAGCCACAACAACTGCAATCATAGAGATTAATATTTAAATAAAAATACATACAAGAAAAAAATGGAAAATATTGAGAGTTATGAGCTACAATCATTCCCCCCAAACAGGAGGACATTTGCAAATTTAAATCAACCCAACACAGAGATTGAGGTTGATCTTGATGTAGGGGATGGCTTTATACACCCCCACAGAGCAGATCTATACATCAAATTTGATGTTGTAAAGCTCGATGGTACAGATTATCCGGCAAATTCAAATATAAGATTGGTAGATAATTTTGTGCCGCATCTGTTCTTTGAAATTGAGATCAGAAAGCATGGTGTTGTTATAAACAGAATAGATTATCCCGGCATTACCTCCACACCTTTGGCCACATTAAAATTATCCAAAACCGAGGCTTCTTACTACAAAATAGGTGGATTTGAGGCTGGTGATAAAATATTATCTAAAAACCACACTGTGCTGTTCCCTATGCGCCTATTGCCAGGATTCTTCTCAGATTACGAAGATATTATGTGGAAGGGTGGTTTAAGAATCACATTTAGAAGAGCTGCAAATGATAACAATGCTTTGATGAGGTACAGTGCAATAAACTCTACAGGGGAAGCTCTGCCTAATACCCTACCTGATGAGGGCAAATGCATTATTCAGACTATGGAGCTAAGAATCCCAGTTGTTGAATATGAGGCCAGCTATGCTCTTAAACACAAAGCAGATATAATAAAAAATCCACAGATTCCATTACAATTTTATACATATCAATGTGTACAGAAGCCCGCATCTGGTACCTATTATGAGTTTGATGCTACAAATTCATTCTCCAGCATACAATATGACATGCCTGATTTTGTGGTGGTACTGTTTCAGACTGGAAGACACAACAATCAGGAAAAAAATTCAAGTAAATTTGATAACTGCAACATCAAGAACATATATCTTAAAAATGGCAGAAATGAGGTATTTCCTAGAGAAAATTATAATTTAGACATGTCCAAGGATGATTTCCTCAAATTATATGAGGCATTTTCAGCATTCAAAAGGGTCACTACTGGCAATACTGACATGTATTACACACCAGATGAATTCAAAGCACAGAGACCCATGTTTGTAATCAACACTTCAAAAAGAAAACAAGTTGTGGTGAATGACAGGACAAATATTAAAATTATCTGTGAATTCCATGAGGCATTACCTGATGACACCATATGTAGTGTTATTCTCATAGGTGAAAAATCATATGTTTATGATGTAAGAAATGAGAGAGTCACGGAGCAATTCTAGAGGGTCTCTGCATATTGCATTGTTTTAATATACAATTTGAACCTGGTATCCAATTGAACTTAAACCGGAAGTAAATATGAGTGTGTGTGGGTGGGTGTAGGTGTGTATATGGGTGTGGGTGGCTTAGTTTTAAGTGTGGCCAAAAAAAAATATCAAGAAGAGCATATTTTTAACAAATTTATGGACAACAATCTCACAGAAGTGCCTTTTGTAAGTGTAGCCAAATCAATCTGAGGGGGGTCATACTTTCTCAGGAAATTTTTGAGGGCATTTTTACAAAAATCTTGGATTAGACAGGGTTCCACACTTGAGCAAAAAGCTCATATGGGCATGTTGAGCTTGTTTTAAGTATAGCCAAATCTGCTTGAGGGGGGTTCATACTTTCTCGCGCCAATAATACCACAAATACAACTACTGGAGGGACACAGGGGTCAGATCCTCACTTCAATTTTTCCTCATCTTGACATTTAAGGGGGTTTTGCCCCCTAAAACCTTTTTTTAGCTGAAACAAAAAAACACGTATTTCTTCATTTGGGCCCGTTTATACACACACCTGCCAAGTATCATGGAAATCGGAGGGGGACACAGTGGTCAGATCCTCACTTCAATTTGTCCTCATCTTGACATTTGAGGGGTTTTTGCCCTCTAAACCCGTTTTTTAGCTGAAACAAAAAACACGTAATTCTTCCTCTGGGCCCCACTATACACCTGCCAAGTTTCATGGAAATCGGAGGGGGATACTTAGATAACCTCCCTTGTAATTATTTAACACTGCATATATTATAATGTTTTATTTTAATTTGTAGAACTGTAACTGTAGAACAATTGTATATTTTTTGTATAACATTTCTATCTTGTTATATGTGTTAAAGGTTTCATCCTGGAATGGAATGTCTCACATTTATATGTGTTTTCATTTTCAATACATTCGAATGAATACATTTTCGTTTCAATGGCATTTACAAAATCACCTCTGACATGTGTGCACGAGTGTGTTAGCCGATGCGTAGCAAAGTATTTTAGGAACAACACTTGAAAAAAATTCTTGTAGGACTAACGAAAAATTTCTTTGTAATCGAAGATCATAATACCTTTTAAGGTGTGGTAATATTATAATGGGATTGAGATACGAAAATCTCGGATCCGGATCCGAAATTTTCGGATCCGGAACTCTCGGATCCGGATCCAGATCAGGAACTTTCGGATCCGGATCCAGATCCGAAACTTTCAGACCCGGATCCGGATCCGCGGATCCGGAACTCTCGGATCCGGATCCAGGTCCGGAACTTTCTGATACGGATCCAGATCCGAAACTTTCAGACCCGGATCCGGATCCGGAATTTTCGGATCCGGATCCGTTTGGCCATCCCTAGTTCAAATCCGCATGGTGGCAAAAACTTTTCGTAAGCTTTATTCGTTCCCATTGTTACTATTTGAATTATTCTTCTTTGAAACTAACAACGAAAGATTATACAATTAACTCTCTCTCTTTCAAAATGGTAATATGAGGACAGGTTTCTTATTATAAGAATTGGAAATTTTAGTGGTCTCAACGCATCTAAAATCCAAAATACTAGATCGACGTTATTTTCTACTGAATTCTAAATCCACATTATACACAGATAGGCTAATGGTGCCTGGACCTACAGTTTAAAGTGACATACGAAAAACTATGTGTCTCCACTTGTTATCCTGCACTGAACGTAAAACAAACAGCTCCCCGCCCCCATTTTTAAAACAAGTTTCCATTAAATATAGTATTTATAAGATAATCATCATTGATTTGATTGTTTTTATTACTGAACGTCAAATAAAACATTTTCCACAATCACCTCTTCGTCCCATCTCTCCCAATATCTTTCTGTCCCTCTCTTTTCCCCCTTCGCCACCACCCCCCGCACACACATGTATCAAAATAAATATTTTCTTAGGTTTTTATGTGTATAAATATAACATTAAATACCCCCAAAAATACTATTTATTTTCTACTTTACGTCACCCCTCTCCCACTCCCACAACCCCTCATTATTATTGGCGTTCGCCAGACCAAGTGGTAATGTATCGACGTCTTGTAATCAGTGTGTCCTTTTCCGAGTTCCAGTCAGGTCGCATAATGTTTCAGATTCCAATTTAAATGTATCCCGAGTCGTGATTAGCCTATGTGTGCAAAAAGTGATGTTAAAACGAACTCTTGACCTCAATAATACAAGTTGTGTATTTTCTTTCAGCTGTGGTTCCCTCTTTTCGCGAGAAATAACGAATTAACCTAATCATTAACTCAACAAATAAAAATGCATCTCTAAATTAATTAATGAAAACTGATATTACACCCAAACCACTATTTTATCGTAAATGTAAATGAAATGTCATCTCACGTAGTGAAAACAATGTGAAAATTGTTCTAATGAGTGATATATAATTGTCAAACACATACATGAATACATTATATTAAGCTCGTGAACTATAACTGGGACAATTTAATACTAATTTGAAACGATTAAAGGCATTAAAACGACAAAGTAAACTTTTGCGCAATCTTTCTGCTGATTCGCATTATTGAAACAATATTTAACCAATGGGGACGTTATCTCATATTTGGAAATGCTGCATTGGTTGAACTTCCTGTGGACAAGACCGTGAGTCACGCCTCCTGCTCCTCCGAATCGAACTTCACTCTGATTGGAGGATCGTATATTTCACAACACTTCCTTGTTTCAGAGCTACCAACATAATTTCGTAAGACGTTGGACTTAAAAAAAATCCATGCGACAGATTTTTTGAACATGACTGTACCATACATACACATGTATTCAAAATATCCAACTGGGTTCAGTGGTTGCCGGCTAGAAACAACTATATGAAGACGATAAGGAGTCATCATGTTGGGAAGCTCCACCTTGAAACGAATGCCTTAAAATACATGGCAGTGTTCTTACAAAATCAATACAATACAATAGAATTTCAATTACTTCTATTTTTCAGAAATCAAATTGGGTTGTACATAAATTGAATTTCTCTTAAATATGTTATTTAAGGTAAATATATAAATTCAAAAAATAGTATTTTAAGGGTTTAGTTTGTCTAAAGTTTTCTAACAAACATTTCCTAAAGTTTATAAATATACAACATTATTGTATGGTTCGAGAATTATTAAGACTTTTAACTCGGAGTTATTCACATAAAGTATTATAGTTTTCCATACAAAACCACTATTTTCATTTTTCAAAAATAGATTTATTGATATATTATGAAATTTTATACTATTTGAGCTTTTCTGAAAAATCCTGAAGTTGACAGGTGCTACCGTTCCTGAGATATACAAATCAAAAATATCCAATATGGCAGACTCCTTTCAAGATGACAGCCATCAGCACGCAGATGGCGATTGGCTACTCGACTGAACACGTCTTAAGTGGTATAACAATTGATTCTACCAAGTCTCATATGCTTTTATCGAAAACTCAGTGATTCTGGACTTTAAAGTGGACTGTGATAAAGACACACTTATTTGATGCTGTCCTCCATTTGGAGACACATTTTATGGCGCATCTTTCATTAAAATATATTACAACTCATATCGTTTTAAATCTTATAAATTAGGCCAAAACTTTTATTCAAAACAATTTTTTGTCATTTAATTTGATCGAAAGTTACAGGGCAAAAACTTCAGAAAGTACTATAAAAAAATCACTTTTTGAAGATTATTTTTTAATTACGGCAAAACCATTAACATTATCGAAACAGTTAAAAGAATCGTTTTTGTAGCCCATCTAATGAGAATTAAGAGTAAAAAAGGTTACCTGTCTACGATCCTTGGTTACGAAGATATAGGTGAATAACTGAGATTCTGCAAAATTGATGTTTGGGGGGGGTGCGGGGGGGAAGCACCGCGGGGAAGGGTGGGTATGTTTGGGATTTTGCACTACTAGTAGTGTTCTAACAACTGACCAAAATTCAGCTTTTACGGAATTATTCCCGACATTGGCCTTTTTGTCCTTGACTGGCTTTTGTATTAGCAGTACAGTTCAGTTACTGAAAACAGTAGACACAGTTGGGCTACTGAAAACAGTAGAAGACACTAGCAGTACAGTTCACCTCCTGAAAACAGTAGACACAGTTGGGCTACTAAAAAACAGTAGAAAACATTAGCAGTACAGTTCAGTTACTGAAAACAGTAGACACAGTTGGGCTACTGAAAACAGTAGAAGACACTAGCATTACAGTTCATCTACTGAGAACAGTAGATGTTTCAAAACAGCCATTCATCTACCGAAAACAGTAACAGAATTTTCAGTAGGGCTATCAAAAATAGGTTTGCACTGTACCATTGGAATTGATGGTTGAGATCTCAATTAATAAAATGGTTGCACCACAGTTGTAGACATGAAGTAATGATTTATATAATACAGAGCTCGGGATCCAATCCCAAATGATATATGCACAGAATGACAAGAATTTCCAGAGATTTCTACACAGAAACACCATTCCCTGTGTGCAAATGGTTCTTAAGTTCTATTTGCTATGCACCCTCGTCACATGTTTAGTAACTATATATATATATATATATATATATATATATATATATGGGTAAAATACTTGTCACATTTTAAACAATTAAAGAGTTTCTATTTGTATGAATTCTCATGTGTCTATTAAGGTGATATTTTTCGGCAAAATATTTGTTGCAAATTGTACACTTAAAAGATTTTTCATTCGTGTGTCCTCATATGTATATTAAGTGAGTCTTTGTAGGAAAATATATATGAATATATGTATAGAACAATTAAAAGTTTTCTCTTTTGTGTGTACTCTCATGTGTTTATTACGGTGATGTTTTTGGGAAAAATCTTTGTTCAAATTGTACACTTAAAAGATTTCTCCTTAGTGTGAATCCTCACATGCACTCGAAGACCTGCTTTCCGGGCAAAATCTTTGTCACAAACTGAACACTTAAAAGGCCTCTCTTTGGTGTGATACCTCAAATGCACATTACAGTCTGCTTTACGGGCAAAACCTTTGCCACAGATTGAGCACTTAAAAGGTCTATCTTCAGTGTGAAGCCTCATAGGTAGCTTAAGACAAGATCTCCAGGCAAATTCTTTCTTGCAAATTGCGCAAGTAAAAGGTTTCTCTTTGTTGTGAACCCTCATATGCATATTAAGACCTGTTTTCCGGGTAAAATGTTTGTTGCAAATTGAACACTTAAAAGGTTTCTCTTTGGTGTGAACTCTCATATGATTATTAAGGGTTGCTTTCTGGGTAAAATTTTGTTGCAAATCGAGCAATTAAAAGGTTTATCTTTGGTGTGAACCTTCATATGAATATTAAGGTTTGATTTCAGGGTAAAATCTTTGTTGCAAATTGAACAATTAAAAGGTTTATCTTTGGTGTGAATCCTCATATGAATATAAAGGTAATATTTCTGCGTAAAATCTTTGTTGCAAATTGAACAATTAAAAGGTTTATCATTGATGTGAACCCCTTTTTGTGTGCAAAGTTTATTTTCAGGAATAAATTTTCTCTTGCAAACTGAGTGATTAAAAAAATTCTCCTTTGCAAAGACATTTGAATGAAAAAATAAATAAATCTTCCTTGGAGAAAACTTGTTTGAACATTAAAGAGAGATGTTGTTTTTTCCTGTTACACTGCTTGGTATCTTCAATATCTGCCTTAGTTTTAGAGTATTTTGGTGAAGGTTCAGGTTCAAAGTTACCTTCTCTATTGACACATTCTGTAGTGTCGTTTGCTTGTTCTTGTTCATTTAATTTTCCTGATGGTACTAGTGTAACTGACCTTGAAACATCTTGGCTCTGTCCTTCCATGTAGTTCTTGTTCAGATATCTTAAAAAAAAAAGTCAGAGATTTACAGATCACTGAGAAGAAAGAATAGTAGAACAGACTGTCATTAAGAACATACTTGGAAAAATGTAAATATGTTACTGGTTCAGCAATATTTTTTGTCAGCTTTTGCCAAATCTATTAAGGTCAGTCAAATATTATTCACACGTTTGCAGTAGTTCACTTTAGGCTCGCCTTATTGCATATCAAAAGAGTGTACATTGTCATTGCATTAGTAAGTGAATGAAGTGAAAATTCCTAGTTGAGAGATGCTTGGTGAAATTTCAGGATATGCATGTATGTATTGATATCACTTATTAAATCGAACTATTTACATGCTTTGTAGCACATACAGTATTTGTATGGAACCATGGGTGCACCATGGGGGCAGTCCTGACACCATCAGGTCTTCATGACATTTTTCCAAAATTGTGTGATGGAAATTTTCTCATCCTTGTGGCATTTTCAAATAAGAGGATTCATTGTTTGGAATGGTACAGCAGCATGCATTAATTGTTGGAACTTATGATAACCTAATTCACGATTCACAAGTATACGTAAATTTCAAGATGCGTAATGAATGAATGTTTAGCGTTATTCAATAAGTGTGCCGAGTAGTGCGAAAAATGAATCAACATGATGGTCTTGCATTTACTCATGCAAAAGAGTGAGAACTGTCAATATTAATGGATGGGTTCACCTTCCACATAATCACAGTGTAGTATTTTGTTTTGAAGTGAAAAGGGGGCATGACTAAATAAGCGAGTGGTTAACTAACTAACTAACTAACTCTCTAGCCTTCTTAAACCCAAAGGTTCATGGCTGCAGCAACACAGGTCTTCCATCTGGCCCTATCTTGAGCAAGATCTATATACTCTTTTCCATCTCTACCGATTTCCTTTAGGTCCATCTCAACGTTGTCCCTCGATCTTCGTCTTGGCCTTCTTACAGGTCTCTTACCATCAGGTTTCCCAACAAGAATCCTGTAAACTCCTCTTTCCTCTCCCATTCGTGCCACATGGCCTGCCCACCTAAGTCTTGTTGATTTAATTATTCTAATAATATCTGGACATGAATACAAATTATGTAGTTCTAAATTATGTAACCTTCTCCACTCACCTGTCTCCTCATCCCTTTTAGGTCCAAAGATTTCCTAAGGATCCTATTTTCAAATACTCTCAATTTATGTTCCTCTTTCAATGTAAGGGACCAAGTTTCACACCCATATAATACTACAGGCAAAATTACTGTTTTGTATATTTTAACTTTTAGTTTCTTAGATATTAAACGAGAAGACAAAAGTTTATGAAGAGAGAAGTAACATGAATTTCCTGAATTAAGCCTACTTTTTATTTCCTCTTTAATATAATTTTCATTTTTTAATATTACTCCTAAGTATTTGAATTTGGAAACTGGTTCAAACAAGTTGTTATCAATAATTAGATTTTCATTATTACCTAACACTTGGTTTCGGCCTGTAAGCATATATTTAGTTTTCTCTTTGTTAACTTCCAAACCTATCTCTTTAGCAGTTTCGAAAAATATTTTAGCATTATTCTTAATTGTATTCACATCATCCCCCAGTAAGTCTACATCATCTGCATATGCTAACAACTGAGTCACACCATTTAATTTTAGTCCTTCTTTAGTTTCTTTTACCTTCCTAACAGCATATTCTAAGGCAAAATTAAAGAGCAATGGAGATAATGCATCTCCTTGTTTTAACCCATCATGAATTGTAAATTTGTCAGACATATTAATACCCACACGAATTTTACTTTCTGTTTCACTGGTGCATATTTTTATCATACTAACAAGCTTCTTAGGTATTCCAAACTCTACTAATATATTATATAATTTAACTCTTTTGACCGAATCATATGCTTTTTTGAAATCAATGAATAGATGATGGACATTTTGATTATATTCCCACTTTTTTTCAAGTGTCTGTCTGATGTGAAAAATTTGATCTGTAGTTTATCTGTTGCATTTAAATCCACATTGATAATCACCTATAATTTCATTAGCATATGGGGTTAGTTAAGCGAGTGGTTATCAATAATAATCGAGAATTGTTGAAGTTCTTGGATACCTTGAAAATATGTAACCTTGGCACAATACAATTTAGATACACGTGGGAAAAGTGAAACAATTTTTAGACATTCATGTTCCACATGAAAATTCTTGCAAATTAGAAAATAACCGTTCCCTAATTAGAATCTTACCTCCCTGAAAACATGAAGAACCAATAAGCATTCATTAATTAGGATTAAAATTTTATTTATATTGTTCAATATACATTATTTAAAAGTGATCTACTCAGGAGACATTTACTGTGGTAACACATGGTTAAGAAGTATAGATCGACCACAAGGAAAAAAACCTTGGGACGAAAAAGTCCCCGCGCAGCTTTCCCTTCTTCCCTCCACCTCAGGCCATAAGAAAGCATGGTCCACTCTCCCCCCTCCCCTACTCACGGGGTACGGTGCACAGGAGTCGCGAGTCTGCGCAGGGTGTTTTGCTCGTGGTTCCACTATAGTACTGTTTTATGGCATAAATGCACAGTGCATGAACTGCTGATTAATAACTGGCATCTAAAACAAAAACCTGAAGGTAATTTTGTAATTTGTCCTGGGGGGGGTCATGGACTATTGTATTTGCATGCCAAAACATATATACATAATTATAAGCTTGTTATTGGGAATTTACAAAAAAATAACGAATGGTGCAGTGTAGAAATTAATTATTTGTGAAGTGAATTTTCAATTATTGGTATGGCCATGAATTAATTTCATGAGTGCATGTTGCAATCTTATTAGCCAAACCACATGATCCAAGAGTAGTTACAATCATCAGATTTTCTATGTTTGTTATTATGCTATTGATTAATCAAAATTATTTTTTGATCATTTACACAACCCTAAGGCAAAGCAAATTTTGAAACTGTATTATTCTGGTCATATGACTTTGTCGGGATTTAGGGCCCGATCTATGATCAAAGTTATGTCGACCAGGAAACCCATTACATGCTGGACCATTTGTTATGGATTGACCCATATTGGTTTATTACTAGACATTTAGCATAAGCCATGTGGTTATTCATCTAGTCACACACACTTCTGGGTTGTAATGATCCCACTGTAAGTCAATGAAATTGTCACCACCCGGAAGTGTCCATGACTGTACTCTGGAAAAGTAAATGTCAAAAGGCAGAGTTTCTTTTTCCAAAACAGAAGTCTGGTTACTTACATTTATTGAAAGGGTGACTGTGTCATTCAGGCTCTTCACGGGACATGTTAAAATGTCTTTCAGATTAATAAAATATTGTTTTGTATCAGTGACCAAATGCATTCTGGTCCTTGAACAACAGCCAATTCTACTGAAGTTCAGAGTATTAAATAAATACAGTCAAAACCGGTTATAACGACTCCGAAAGGACAGCCAATTTACGGTCGTTATAGCCGATAGTCGCACAAACCGTTCTTTTTTTTCCTAAACATTTCAAATACATAAGTTTTATGTTTTAAACTTACTGTATGTGCTATAATAGTCATGAATGAAACATCCTCGTTCCAGTTACTGTATTAGAAAAATTCTGGGGTCATATTGTAAAACAAGCCAGTTTCATCTGCATTGAATAGATCATCTGGGTTGTAACCTTCACACAAAGCAGGCCACTTCTTAGATAGCCCCTTGTCTGTTACGCCATCAGGTACACCGGCAGCTTCGCCACAAATTTTCCTGGCGACAATATCATGGCGAGCTCGGAAACGTTGTATACAAGAGGAAGAACGGAAGAATTGCCCAACTGACGTGCAAATTCATTCGCTTTCGCTTGCAGAATAGGTCTATTGATCAGCACATTACTTGTTCTTTACTGCTTAAACCATCTAAGTAAAGTTTATTCAATGTCTTTGTGCTCAGATGATCTTGCCCACTTGATTTTTAGAGAATTTTGTTTGAAAACAAACTGTATTTTCTCTGTCCTTCCAAATTGTAGAAATTGTTGAGTGTGATACACCTAATTCCTTCGCGATGCAGACGTTTGTTTCCCCACTTTCTAATCGCCATATTATGTGTGAATAATCTTCAATATTAAACAGTTTCCTTTTCTTTGGCGACATCTTAACAGCGATGCTTACCTTGACTATTTAACAGACATACTGATTTGAAATCTACAATCTGCTGAAAACAAGAGTTTGAAAATAAGTGTTACATTGTTGTTGGCAATCCCCCCCCCAAAAAAAAAACATTGGATGTTATAGCCAACACATTTCTCCGAAAATGTGATAAAATATGTACGTCGCCTTATGTGATATGTCGTAATAAGCGATGTCGTACTAAGAGATTTTTTAAATATAGTGTTTATATAGGATTTAGACGGGACTGCTAGATTTCACCGTTATACCCAATACATTGTTACAAGCGATGTCGCTATCAACGGTTTCGACTGTAATTGTATTTCTTGTTACATACTTTCTGGCACCTTTGGCCAAATGCATTGATGAGGATGAATGATGATTGGATAAAATCGATGAAGTAAGTATGACATATCACAATTTGAACCCAAAACCTTTTACATAAAATGACTTGGGTTGACCTCACAACATTTTTTTCCAACAAAGCAGAAAAAGTAATAAATAGTAGGTATGAAGGAAACTAAACAACGAAATGACATATATCACTTAATTTATATTAATATTATTTAACACTACAATATGTAATTCGATGTTTTATGAACTTAGAAGGAATCGTAACCATATATTGTTGTATGAGGTTTGAAACACATACTATTTCTTCCATTAACATTCCTCACCTTGTGTCAAATTTCAGCCTCCCTACATATTTGCCTTAAAAGTATGTTATATTGCATCCCTAAAATACATCACAAGTTGGGATTTCTGTCCCTGGCTGTGTTTGCAATTATCAACCTTCATTTGTTTGAATAAAGTTCTCGCAAATGTCCGAGGGCTCTGCTGGTCATTCCTTCCTTCCCAGCAATTCCAAAACGAGAAAACTACTCTGTCGTTACAACTACTGGAAGCAACATGACCTAGTTACAGGCACGCGTCTACAAAGCCACACACATGCACGACGTCAAAAGCAACGAGCCTGAGAATGGGGGCAAGTGCATTGAAACGCTTCTTTGAGTATTGTGTTATAACTATGTGAAATGAACAGTGCTGTGAGTTTTATTTCTACTACGAGTAACAGTTTCATGATTTATGTCAATGTTTTGGAAGATTAAATTACCAGATTCTTGTCACGCCTGCAACATTTGTACATACGTCCTCAAGTATTAGATTGGAGTCCCGATACAGGACAGACAGAGAAACCAAGTACTGAAGGTTTCCACCATCCACATCAACTGTCTGAGACCTGGGTTCCAGTGTTGTAGAAGAAGGGGGGATGCTATATGAAGACCTGGCTGTATTCGCACACTCCATCCAATACTCGAATCACTTCTCTGGATCACAAAAGGGGGCACTTTATCAAGAAGGTATGAGTAGTGGAAATTAGTTGTTTCAAAGTAGCACTTTGTAGGTATCCTCTTTTTTTATCAATTGAATATCACTTTTTGACATATTTTGACAATTTTTTGTCAATGTTTTAGCGTTTAGCGATGTTTTAGTACAATTTTCAATGCACCACTTTTTTTCCCACCTCGCACTTGTAGGTATATCACGATCTTACGTGATATAACTTAACCTATTCATTTTTTTCGTGCTAAACTACACGAGAGCCTCTACGTGCTTTGACCTACTTTAGAGTAGTGCAGGTGGGACAGTTCACCAACATTAAGTGGGGTTCAGTGTTGCCAACCCACTCCAAGAAAATTTCACCATTGTGATATTTTACAGGCAAAGCTAACCTACCAATAGGAGTTGGCAACACTGACTAGTTGCTTCACAAACCTCTTGTTTTTTTTAAACATATGATATTTCACAGGCGAGGCTAACGTACAAGTTACAAGTTGACGGCGTAACCTTCTATAAGATGATAACTATGCAGTAAGATGAAGAAAAAGACGCCAACTGGCAATAGCGGTGTTAATGCTTCCTCCTCTCTACCCCCCCTCCCTTACCGGGCCTCCTCCCTTATGGCGGGAACCCAAAGTGTTCTGGCTGGGTCCTTTGATCTACTTTTTTTTTATTTTACGACGTGTTTTGTTTACGGAATAAACTAACCTACAATGGGAGAAAAGTGGACAGAAGAAAAGCTCTGGCATCACTTTTTTTTTAAGCTATTTTTTTACCTCCTGCTCTTATGCTAACCTCGCCCCTTTGACCTACTCTTGAAATGACTTTCCTATAAGTCTGCTGTCTCCTCTTACTGTAAGGTCCCTCATTGTAATCTACTACGACCTTGCTCTCAGCGTAATCTGCCACGATGTGTTTTTTAAAAACTCATGTGTGATCTTCTACAATGTGTGGCCCCATGCAACGACCTAAACGGGATACCTCTCCTACGATGGTTTTGGGCCCCTGCTACGATGTTTTTTTTTCTCCTCATGATGCAAAAAATGGTATTGTAGCGGTATTTGAAATCGACTGTGCTGCGTGAAGGGCATGTTCAGTGAACAATAGGAGAGTGGGAGAGTACAAGCAAGCGGCCCCCCCCTCAATATTTTTTTTTAAGAAATTCGATTTGTGATCCTAAAAAAAAACTCTGCATCCTTATTGGAGTGCTTTGGGCGTTTTTTTTAGATTAAAAATTTTGTAATGGGGTTGTAGAAAAGCTATTCTTGCTTGTTGGCGATATATTTAAAACTGCTCCGTGACCCTCTCGTTCTTCACGTCGTACGCGAAAGACTTCTCGGCGACCAGGATGACGCTGCACACGGTATCCTCGGGCAGCGCGTCGTGGAACCTGCAGACGACCTTGATGTTGGTGCGATCGTTGACCACGACCTGCTTCCTTTTTGTGGTATTGATGACGGACATGGGTCTGTGGGATTTGAATTCGCTGGGCGTGTAGTACATGTCCACGTTTCCCTCGGTCACGCGTTTGTAAGCAGAGTACGCTTCGTAAAGTTTGAGGTAATCATCTTTGGTCATGTCGAGGTTGTAATTTTCGCGCGGGAACACTTAGTTCCTGCCATTCTTGAGATAAACGTTCTTGATCTTGCAGTCGTCGAATTTGCTGGAATCTTTTTCCTGATTCTTGTCCCTCCCGGTCTGAAAGAGCACTACGACGAAATCTGGCACGTCGAACTGTATGTTGTTGAACTGCGTCGTCACGTCGAATTCCATGTGACTTCCGGACGCTAATTTTTGCACGCACTGGTAACCGTGAAAGTGAATCGGCACCTGCGGACTCTTCAAGATCTCCGCTTTGTACTTGAGGGCGTAGTTCGTTTCGTATTCCACCACCGGCATTCTCAACTCCATGCTTCGGATGACGCATTTGGCTGCTTCGGGTAAAGTGTTGGGCAGCGGCGTGGTGCCGTCCGGACCCAAAGTAGCGTATCGCATCAGTGCGTCGTTGTCGTTGGCCGCTCTTCGAAATGTGATTCTCAGACCTCCCTTCCACATGTTCTCCTTGTAGTCCGAGAAGAATCCCGGAAGCAGACGCATGGGAAAGAGCACCGTGTGACTTCTCGTCGATATTTTCGTCCCTGCTTCGAATCCTCCCGCCTGATAGTATGCTGCGTCCGTTTTGGATAATTTCAATGTTCCCACTGCCGTCGACGTGATGCCTGGATAATCGATTCTGTCGATGACGGTGTTGTGTTTCCTCACTTCCACCTGCGAGGACAGGTGAGGCACGAAGTTGTCCACGAGTATCAAATTTGCTGCTGCGGGGAACGCGTCTCCGCTTTCTTTCTTCATCACGTCGAATTGAAGGTAAAGGTCCGCTCTGTGAGGATGAACGAACCCGTCGCCTACGTCCACGTCGTATTCGATCTCCCGGTTCGCTTCGTTCAAATTGGCGAACGTGCGACAGTTCGGAGGGAAAGATTGCAATTCGTAACTTTCGATTTGCTCCATTTTTTTTTCACTATGCGTGTTATTTATTATACGTTGATCTCCTCGATGGCAGTGGTCGTTGCACCTGCGAAATCCACCACCTCTCCTTTCTCGTTCGTCACCACCAACTCTATGTCGTCTATGCGGTTGCGACATACTGGAAAATAGATCGGCGAAGAGGGTGTGTAGATGATCGGTTCCATGAATTCGGAACTGGGTTTGAACGTGGCGATGATTCCCGTCTGCTTGTGACTTCCCAGCAACCCCTCCCCGTCCGAAGATTTCGTGATCATGCCTTCCGCCACGTTGCAGTGTACGTTCAGAGTCTCTATGGCTAAGAATTTAGGAATGTTTGCTGCCATGTGCTTGATGCCAGCTTCGAGTTTTGGGTGATTGTTCTCGAAACCTAAAAGTTCTCCCATGGTGCCCAGGTCCACGATCTCCGTAGCGGACACGATTTCCACTCTGTGCGTGACCGAATTTTGAGAAAGGTACGTGCCTTTGGGTAAGTGAGCTTGCAAAGTAGAAAGATTGTATTCACCTGGCGTGACGACGATATGTTCGCTTCCGACGCTAATTTTGTTGTTGTGCTGCGTGACGTTAGGTATGAGGTACATGCTGTAGAATGCACGCAGAGCTATGGATTTAGGATAGACGATGTCGTCGTGCAGCGTGAGTTTCAAGATCGAATATTCGCTCGTGAGATGGAACACGCCCATCGTGATGCTGTTTCAGGTTCCACAATGCTTTCTGGAAATCTTCCACCTGCGGCTTATTTATTTTAGAGAGAAACGCGAGCACGGAGAGACAGAGATGACCGCAGTTTACGTCTCCGAAATTTTGAATGCGTTCGTCGTTGTAGTATATAGGATTGTTCGTTTTCAGATAACGAACTAAATTTGTACGTGGAACACCTCCGAAAGAATCGAAAACGAATGCTTTGTTGTTATTGTGGTAACATATCCAATGCGTGCCTGGATTTTCTTGACTGTCCAAGTTGACTACTCCACATTCTCTATTTTTAACGGTTGAAGGTAACGAGTCGGACATGAAAACGCCTCTGAAGTGTTTGATTTGTAATGGTTTGATCAGAGATTCAATGTCTCGGTTGGTGAGTGCTGTTTCTTTTTTTAAAACTTCCTCATGACCCCCTTCCCTTTCTTCTCCATGGCCAGATTGTGACGTTTCTGTTCTTCCAATTCCGCCTTGTTCTTCTTCGAGTCGATGACGGTTTTCGCGATGGCGGCGCTACCCCCAGCCAAACTTCCAACGGCCCCCAAAGCCGCAAGGATGGCCGGGATGCTGAATATGAACCCCCCTGTCTTTTGCTGTTTCCGCGAACGCTGCAACCGTCTCAATTGTGGAGTGCTGAAAAGTAATTTCATTCCGTGTCCTTTGGACAAGCAAGAACGTTTCTTCTCACGTTGTTTCTTGGTGAGTAACCCATCGAGGGCACCCAGCGTTTTCAGATTCGAATATGGTATCTGGTACACGACACCCTTGGGCTTCATTTTTTTTTCTTTCTTCACGGTATGTTATTTATATATGTGTTCTGAGATTTTTTTGTTTCCCTCAGTCGTGTAAATTTTTTTTTCAAGGTATGTTATTTTATATACTCCGCGCAGCCCGTTACACAAATTCTATTACGTGCTTCGTTTTCTTACCAAGAAGTTCCTTTGTCCCCTTGTACACGATTTGAGTTTTGTTCTCGATTAAAATAGCTAGCTTCTCGTCGGATAACATGATAGCGTATCGATCTGGTAAAAATAGACTGTATTGTCCGTTGAGCAACAGACGCACCTTGGGACCATACTGGGTAGAAACAATTGAACCGGAAGTTATCGAGTAAGGTTTGTCGACTTCCAATTCCTGAATTTTTACATACTCGACTGACAAATTTAGCATTTGTTTTAATGCTTGGAGGTCAGTCATATTGAACAGAAATTTCAGGGTGTTATAGAAATTTAATTTTTTTTTCACAATGTGTGTTATTTATATACCGAAGATTATTTTTTTTCACGATGTGTGTTATTTATATATCAAGTTATTTTTTTTGACACGTATATATTATTATTTTTTTTCACAGAGGAAGAAAGTTCGTGCTTCGGAAAACGCGATGATTTCTTCGGTCTCCTGTTTAGACTTGCGCCAATCATCCGTGTATCGTCTTCTCCCCTGCCTCGCCTCGTGAAGCTCGTCCATCTTCTTGTTTAATTTTTCCTCTGCGGCCGAAAGAAGAGTGTCGAGATAACCGCACCTCATGCCACTGATCTCCCGAAGATAATCCTTGACAACCATTTCACAAGGGATACGAAATGCAGGCGTTGTTTTTGCTATGATCAAAAGTTTCCCTACATCTCCGTTTACTGCGTGTTTGAATATTTTACATAGCAGTTCGTGTGGTAAGTCGGTTATACAAGACATGTTTCTATTATTATTTTTTTTACTGTATGTTATTTATTTATACACCCCATCCAAATTTTTGTTTCGTGCTCATGGCGATGGTGGTGCCCAGTGCTGCAACTCTTTCACCCAAAGAAGCGTCTCTGCTGACGAATCTTTCGAAAGCGGCATGCTCCACTTTCTTGTCTGCTTCGTGACGTGCATCCAGATCGGTGCGAGTATTGTTGTAAGCGATGTCGTGATCTTTGCATGCCGCGTCCAACGGATTCACACCCTTGTCTCCTCTCTCCAATCTTTTCTCGAGTTTGGTACCCGGTCCGCAGTACTGGTAGCCAGGTAAATGCATCTCGAAAGGTAACTTGTTGATGATGTCGTTCACGAGTCCCTTTCCTTCGGCCACGTTCCAGAATCTCGGAGGCAGCGTGTTGATGATTTTGATCAGGTAACCTATGCCCTTGTCGTCGTTCACGATGAAGTTGGAAAGTTTCGTGCTGATCATGTCCACGATGCCAACCTTCTCGTTGTAGAAATTACGATTGCCTGCATTCTCTTTGCCGGCTATCACTAACTATCGGTCGATGAGTTTCCTCACGTCGTCCACCCAAACGAATTCTTTGGGTAACGTGTTGTAGCGTTTGACGCCGCTTCCACTCTTCACCTCGTTCCAAATCGGTTTGATGAGATTCCTGTACTTCTCACCGCTGCTCGATTTCACCCTATTCTGCGAGGCATCGTTGTTCTGGTACATGGCATCCGTCATGATTAGAATTTCCCTGTAACTCTGGTAATCTTCGTCGGTGTAATCTTTCGGCTGCTTTTTCGCAACGAGTTCCCACAGTCCCACCGTACCCGGATACCTGGTCCAACTATTCTTATCGCCTAAATTAACTTTAATGTCGTTGCCTTCGAAGGTGACTTTCGATTTCCCAATCTTCCACACGACACCCTCGTTGGTTTCCATGCTCGGATACAATCCGAACACTTCATCCTTGTCGAATTTCCCCGTGCTCAGGTAGTCTCGTGCCAAAGGAGCCAACTTGATCTTATCCGAAGACGACGTGCTACCTATGGCTTGACGTCGTGCCGGTACTTCCTTCAGTTCGAACGGCGTCGAAGGAATGCTCGAAATGGGCGTGGGTACAGCGTAACTTTTAGCTGCGAGTGGTACGAGTTCGTTGATCAAATTTTTATTTTGTTCCGTGACACTTTTAATTTCTTTACCTAGACCGCTGATGGCGTCGATCACAGGTTGATCCTGACGTTTCTTCTCTTCGTAGAATCCGCGATTCTCGGATTTCCAACCTTTGAAGCGTTTCGCGAGGTATTCCCGCAACTTGAGATTTTCGTCTTCTTGAAATTGACGTTTTGACATTTTTCTATATACGTCGGAACGTTTCTGAAACGTCGAATTCTCAGCCTATACGTTCGGTTCTCGTAGTTTTCTTGCCGTCACCGCTTGAGACTATCCACTTTTCTAACACTCACTTTTTTGTTGTAATGGTTATTTTATATATGCTTGTCAGACGTTTGAAAAAAAAGAACGTTTTTTTTTCAAATTTTATTTTTTAGATTCTCGACCTTTGATTTTTTATTTTTTTCTTCTCGTTGCAAATCTGAAATTTTCCTCTTGTTAGCCTCTGAGACGTCTAGATAGACGTTTATTTTATTCCTATACTTTCCATGGTTTGCTTTTCGAGTCATGTCAATGGTCACGAATCCGAAATCACCTTGGTTCCAACAGTGGGAGAAGAATTTAGAAAATAGATTGTAATTCATTTCAGCCCCTACGTAATCATCATGTGCGTGTTTTAAATTGGTGTGGTCTTGTCGAAACAAGCAAATAAAATTAGCATTATCGCGTAGCAGTTGTTTCGGAACCTTGGAAAAAGTTTGTGCCAGGTAGAAACAATCTAATCCTTTGTGACGACCTCGAGTGAAAAAATTACGAATCTCGTTTTGATTTTCCAGGATCATGTCGTCGAACACCACAACGGAATTCTCGAGACAATCGTCCAGTGTAATGATTTCAGATGCGAAAGTTGCAATGCCCAGTCCCTTGTACAGTTTCATAAGTTGCTGGTATTTCGGTTGTTCGAGACTTTTCGAAAATACGTAGAGGTGTCTGTTTTCCCAGTCTAACCAATTGGGTGCGAGGATAAAATTATCAATGAGCAGTGTCGTCTTTCCGCACCCTGAAGGTCCTACGATCAGACACCGTATGCTATCGGGGAGCAATTCGCCGTTCCTTTTTTTCGTTTGACTTTCCGAATCAGGTAAACGTTTCACAACATTCCACGTACTCATAGAATCACTTCGTTCGAGTCGATCCAACTCGTTCCCGGGAGCTTATTATTGAAACTCGTTACGGTAGCTAGCTGACGAGTTGGTGGCTGAAGTCGGTTGCAAGACAAACGACATGGAATATACCGTATTATTGAAACTCACTCGTTCGCTGGCTCTCGAGTCGTTCCGTTCGCTAGCACTCGGTAGCTCATACCCAACCGAGATCAGTCGTTCGGTCGAGTCGTTTGCCATAATTGTCGAAGATGGATGTATATTTATGTTTGCTTTTGGTACTTCAGACAAGGATAATGTGAGATGCAAGAGAATACTTACATTCCAGGCCATCTTAGGGTGAGTATGTTACGATTTGTATTATTATTATTATAAACTTGCACATTAAAATAACAGTAATCAGCGATGTAAATATGCCGTTGTTAGTCAATGCATTTTTTTCGATTTCTTAAGGAAATATTGGTTTCCGCGTACGCATGCTTGACTTTGTTGAAGACATATTTGTCAATGTATATTGTATTGCAGTAGTACAAGGTGTAAATAAAAATATATTTAAAAAAATACAATAGGTTTTTCCAATGTTCTTCTAAGTTGCCTTCATGACACGGTGCTATATCCACGAAAAATATTACCTTTGCCCTTTTCTTGTGTAAAAAATAATATAAAAGCACTTTAATGCTCATGGGGTAAGGCGTTAATATATGATTGTCTCATCATATATATGTCATAAGTTCGCAGTTATTGTCGCGATTGATCCATATGATAGAAAAGCGGCGCAACAAATATTAAATTGAAAATACAGAAGCATCTTAAAGGTCATAAATGAGAAATAGAACACTAGCAGCTAACCTGAATTGTTTAACTACAAGAACACGTTTTGTGTTGATCAGAGTTACAAAATGTATAGAGAAATAATGGAATGGATATAAAATGCAAATGTGTACACACTTACTACTGAGTACTGATAATGTAGAACTAAATTCAAACATTTTTAGAATGTTTAGTGATGTTTATATTTGCTTTTTTGCAACAGGCAGGTACTAGTTGGCAGTGGCAAGAGATTGCAGAATTTCCATTTCCCAGGCCAGAGTCAGGAATTGCATCAAGCAAGACTTTCTCCCAAGAAGGGCAGAATACAGTGGAGAGGGTGAGTGTCTTTTTTAACACATTTATTCATGATTTCCAAAATTTAAGAAATGTTATTTTTGCAAAAGAAATGTAGAAAAAACTTATTTACCACACATGGAAGCGAATGTAGGTATTCTATTTTTCATTGATATGTGGTAAAATTTACATTTAGAGGTGTTCCACTAATTTATAACCATTGGTCCAATACTGACAATTTCAGAGGCCAACAAAATTAAAAATTAATACATACACATCAGTAATGTAAGTACTAATATAATCTGCATTTTTAAAAATATGTGGCAAACAAAACATTGGAACGTCAACTTATTCCTCTGTGTCTGACACATATACCTTGTATTAACAAAACCTTCCATGTCATCATCACTAAAACCCATAGCAGCCTCCCTGATGGCATAGCGGTAATGCAGTCACCTTGTAATGAAAGCATCCCAGGCTCGATACCTGGTTGGAGGCATATAGTGTTCCAGATTCCACTTTAAACTGTAGGTCCAGTCCCAATTAGTCTATCTGTGCATAAAAGTGGACTTAAAACAAAACTCAATCTCAAACTAAAGACCTCTAGCAGTTACAATTGAATGTATTACATAAATCATGACACCAGTATTCACTAGACTTTAAAAACTGAAACAAAATAAACAAGAGATAAGGTTACGTCAATGTCTGAACTTATTCTAAGCAGTTAAGAACATGGTTGACTGGAAGATACTGAGAATCCTCTCTTCTATGACTATGAGACTGAACTAACTAGTGTTGCCCGCGGGACAGGCTTTTAAAAATTCGAGACGAGACGAGATTGATCATGTGTCCCGAGACAAATGAATATTTTTGAGACGAGACAGGCCAAAGTCTCGTCTCGTGGGCAACACTAGAACTAACATGAAAGTTGGATGGTTAATGTAGCTACATAACAAGTTAGTGCATAACCACTGATTGAGATTTGCTGTGTTTATAACTGACAATACTCACAATACTTTGCTGCTAAAAAAAAATCTGCTTCTAAATAACAAATTTCTTGCTGATTTACAATATCGGAGATGAAATGCATGACATTATTTTAGAAAGTATTTAGAAAATGGCTCTGTGGAAGTAACTTCCCTTTTGAGGTCCTTAAGTTATATTCAATCTTAAGATTTTATGTTCATATGAACTAGATGCACACATAAATTCCCTTGCCTTAACAATTTGTATTTACTGTGCATGTAACCACAGTTAATATATATTTTATAATGTAAAGTTTCATGGATTTAGAAGGCCACAATTCTTGTTCTAGTACATAATGACACACTTATGCCATAAATGATTCCAGTAAATGTTTGAAAAAAAAATCAATTTTTTAACACGGTTGTGGGGATTACGGTAGTGATCCACTCGTTTATTTTCACATGCTTCTGTAGTTTGGCAACACTAATCACTTTGACTCCCAGTGTACAGTGGGATCCATGCGTATTACCGTGAAAATTGTCCATGACTATTTTAATTAATTTTTCTCTTACATCCTAAGTGTTTTTAAGCGATGGATTTTCATGTATGCTGGTGCAGAAGTTGTCAACAGCTTGTTTTGACTTTTCTTTTAATTCTTGAAGCTCTCATTGGGTCAAAGAAAGTGAACGAACATGGCGATGGACAATTTGCACGGTAATACTCATGGATCCCACTGTGCCTTCGTGGAAGAGTGCAGAAAGTCTGTTCAGCCATTATGTGAAATGTATCAATTGTTGACTTGTTATAAAGCTCACATTTCAGTGGAGCACAATAGGGATCCATGCAACTATTGACGGGAGTGTTTACAGACACACAGTATTTCTACATATACTAGTAATAGTTTCTAATATCCGTTATAAATGTATGAAATCCAAACTATGAAAAGCATGTATGAATTTTGTAGGGAAAAGTAACAATAAATGTAACAAACTAAGTTGTTATTTTCATCATATTGAAATGTAATTCATTAGATTTAGAATTTCCTTACCTCTGTAATGTATTGAGTGAAATGACTTTTTTTGCTAACGAAACCAGAATACTATTCATAGGACATTATTGCTGTAAAACCATGCTAGCATTTCACATGCTGCTGTTATCAAGCTGGTGTGCGTGTTTCTTTTTTTTAATAATCCTGTGTAAACAAAAATGAAAAATCCGGAGAGAAGTGGGAAAGTTTCTTTTTCCCATGGCATGACAGGTCGTGACGAACCTCTGATCATTGTCGTGGGTTTCCATGACCAGCTTACGCTACTCTTTCTTAGCTCCCCAATTTCCTCACGATGGCTGGTGGCCATGGGTTCCATACACAGGCTGAAATCTTGGGAAAATTTGTTATGCTTCCCCCAGGAGACCCAAACCTATGCATATCCCATAGTCAGAGCCAAATGCATGACACAGTGCAGATTAAACTTTTTTCCATTTATGTGTACTATATATATTTTTATAATCACAGTTTGTTACGAATGGGACAGCCCTATCGGTCAAGCATTAGTAGCAGCCAACATGAGCATATCACATTGGTCCACCCCAACCATATATATTTTTTTTTCCATTTTTCTCTTTGTGATACATGTACTATTTATACTCTTTTATTTTTTAGGATTTGAATATACTGCATGGCAGACAGACATGACCCTGGAACATATTGACACTGTGATGTCAGATTACAGGAACTTGCGAAGTATTTCAAGTGTCAAAAAGCAAATTTTACTGAAGACTTTCAATGAGAGTGCAGTTTTATAGTGGTCCCAGCAAGTTAACCATTTTAATGGCGGTTTCCCTGTGTTGAGTGCAGGCGCGGTTGGCCCTATAGCGCACAGGATCAGTGAACCCCCCAGTAATATACGATAATCACCTCGAGAATGAACAATAAACAATGTCTTTACATTTTCACATTATTTCGCTAAAAATTCTACACAATAAGTCATGTATTTGTGCCCGTAATACGGTGAACTCTTTTGCTGAGAAGAAGAAACCGCGATTCGGTCGCCCTGATACAGACCCTCAGTTGAACCCCCACAGGACAGCTCTTGCCATTGTGAAAGCTTCGTGCGGGAGCAGAAGCTCGAGGAGGGTATAGGACAAAATACATGGGAGGTGAGATTTGCAGAACCTATGTTCAACCCAACGGTCATGCGCAGTTCGTTCTCTCGCAGAAGGCGCGGGACAAGGCTCCGATCTCGCTGCTTCCTCCCTTCCAGTGTTGCTATGTGCGGTTCAAGTTTGAAGCGCACACATTACATATTCAATATTCTCTTTGTATCATTTTTGTACTGAACTTCTTGGAATAAATGCAAAATTGTGGCAGAGATGGATGAGTGGAAACAAATAAAAGCTGGAATTAGATGCGATGAATTAAAATAAAGGAGATACATTACCAAAATAGCTCGTGCATGCATTCAGAGGTTTTTCCTTAAAGGTGGAAACACTTCGGGTTCGCGAGAGAGAAAGAATGGCGCGAAGACGTGACTCGCTGTCGCTCGGTGTCAATCGTCTCAAGTTTGTTAGTTTTTGAAGTGCTTGGATACTTGTTGGAAAGTATTAAGTGATGCTGCGAGTGAAGCGAGGGATGGACTTTACCTAGGTTATGTCACATGATGCAGTGTAGGCGTTGCTGTCCGCGCAGGTAAGAAATGACCGATAGAAATGCACGTAATTAACGTAAACGAACTTCCTTGTCCACTGAAAAAAAGCGTGTGCTGGTCGACCAGCCCCAAATTCGAACAAAGCTATCTTGTATCAATGAAAGGGTCTCAGGTTCGATTTCTAGTATGCGCATGCCATTAGTTGCCATTTCCCTTTAACAAATGTAGGACCAGTTCTGATTAGTCAGCATGGACGTCCGGAAGGGGAATAGGGGGCCGCTCACCATGGAAATTGAATGTAAACCAAAAATTATATATTACACGCATATAATTTAATTTCAGTCACAGTAATTTTTGGTAATTATTATAAAAGCGTTGCAGTAACTTCAGACTGAAGGAGTGTTTTTTGCTCCTCCTGAGGAAAAAATATATTACTTGCCCCTACTTGAGGACGTCCATTCCAACAAAACTCAACTTTTTTCATAAAGGCACAATTTATTGTAGTTTCAGCCCTAAATTTATTCGCACACCCCTAATACAAAACCTTATACTCCCATATAAAAAAAATTCTGGACAAATCTTTTAAGCCCGCCCCCATCCTTTTGTTAGGCGAAGGAAGTTTATTTTGAGGAAACTGAATATATGTCACATGACTTCAGTGAACCCCCGGGTAAATAATGCACGAGCCGCGCCTGGTTGAGTGTACATGGGAGTTGTTCAGCATCCTGAATAGTAGACAAGTGGTCAAATGTCGTGTATATACGACTTTCTATCTGCAATACACTAGGAAACTGGCAAATTTCAGAAAACAAGTCGAGCAGGTGATTGGATGTTTGTTTGATTACAGAAAATATAGTATCCCGATATAAACAATACCTGCCCAATTTGTCAGTGCTAAACCAGGTGATGTAACACAAACAAAATTTTTCAAGTGTGTTGTGCTTTAATAATTTTTTGTTTGTCAGTGAATAGCTACGAATGTTGTTTTGACAACAGTGGAATTGCTAAACCCATGCAATGAATTCAAACTAATCTATTCTCTAAATATACTAGTGTGTATGGTGCAGTTTGGTTATTCACAGATCAACCCATATGCATAAATATTTCTAATAATTGTAATTTTTTTTTCTCTCTGGAAAGTGTGTATGTCTCTCCATATGAAATATTTTTGGATACAAATAAAGTACTATTATAGAAAAGTAGGATTTATTAATTTATATAAAAATAATAATCCTGTGCGTAACAGCCCATGAAGGGCCTTGGCTTACCTACCGGCCTCCCTCCTATGCTTTCCTTCATCACCACTAAGTGTGGAGATCTTCAACCAGGATTGGAATAGTCGGGGGGTCAGCGTGACGTATCCCCAACCATTGTAGTAGGTCTTCGTGACCGGATTACGCTTACTCATGATGGTGGATTGCCACCGGCCGAAAATTCCTGGAGACTGAACTTGGGATCGAACCCATACCGTCCCGCAGCTGCCATCCCGTGCCTTAGAAGGCACGGGCACAGAGGAGGACTTAATTTATATACGTTTACAAAATTAATATAATTGCAGTAGATTACAGACTATTTAGAGAAATATTGGATTGGTAAAAATATCTAATTTTACTTGAGTATATAACTGCTCTAATGAAAGTTGAAGTTGGCAGTGTGATTGGTATCTTCTGCACACTAATGTAAGTTATTTTTTTCTGTAAAATATATTTAAATATGCCCCCAGCATGGCAGTCAATGTCAAGGTTTAGTTGTGTGTGACCAAGAGCGGCTCTGCTGTAGTGCTTGTTAAAATATTGACCAAAGTGCTGCCTACAATGAAAAAAAGGTACAGCAGGTTTAGCTTAATTGCTTGTCAGTTTTGATTTGGTGAATCCTGCAATAACTGAACCGGTTACACGAATGCTCCCTTCATCAGACATTTATTTTTGAATAAATGTAAATAAAACTAAAAATAACAGTCTGATTAAGGGAGCATATGGTCTGCTGAAACGTCACAATGAAAAACTGTGTTTTTATGCTTGTAATGACTGTAGACTACAAGAGAAATAATTCTACAATGCAAGCAATGCGTACATACAAGAAAAATTATTTTCCAGAATATAGTAGTGGCACATTTTATGAACAGATGGAAAAGTTTTCGGAACCATGGAACTTCCTGTTTGAGGTAAAATGTATAACATAAAACAACATGGGTGATAATTGGTTTTCTTGGGATATCAACATGGGTGATTGTTGTGCTGTTTCTGTGGCATTGGGTTTTTGTTGAATACAGCATTCATTGTGTGACTAATTCACCTCATGCAATTAAATTTCAAGTACATATACTCAAGAACCTTCATTTCCTCTCAGTAGACCAAATGAATATGTTACGTTTAGTTGTTCACAACCAAATAAGAGCCCTTCAGCTTCTATGGTGCTTTCCACAACCATTAAGACTGAAGGGTGGCTGTGTAAACAATGCTAACTGATAAAGTATCAGGGGGAGGGAAATGGTGACAGAATTAACTTTTGCACACAACAATCACCACCAGAGATCTTTCAGAAAAGCCATTCACGAATGTCTCGCTTCTCATGCCAGCAGCACAAAGACATCCAAGCAGATTTTCATCTGCACCCATAGGATGTCAGCCAAAGGGTTGCAGGAAGCTTTGAAATATATTTTGCTTGTGAATTATTGTATGTTTGAAAAGAAATTGAGAACACTTTCAAGCACAAATAGAAACATTTCTTATAATTGAAAGGAACAGTCCACATAATTTGTCCTTTCAAGTTCCAACAAATGAATGAAGGTAGCTTTGTTACAGAAACCACTGTCACCAGAAAATAAGAAGAAATGTACTTTTAACCACTGTACCCCTTCGAGAGTTATCCTTTTTAATCAACCAATTTTGATGCTTTACGAAATATATAATTGATTATTGCATGCAGAAAACACAAACAACAGATATTTGAACCCAAATTATGGCCAGCACAAGTAGAAACCTGCCATCTCCGAATACTTTTGCTGCTTTTTATTAGTAAAAAATGCTTGTATGCACACTAAAATAATGAAAAACATGGAACTTTCTATAAGCTCCAAACCTAAGGCCCCCAACATAGTTGTGGAATGTCTTGTTGGGTGCTATATTCACTGACGGGAAGTCTTTGGGCTGTACTCCTTCACAGTAAAGTAACACGTTAAGGTATCAAATGTACTTTACTTCACAAAAACATGTTTCAGAGACCTAAAAACAACTGAAAATGTTCACAGCAAAACATTTCACAGGTACAGAGGGTTAAGGGTACCAAAGATACTTCAAATGAAGGATGAAAATACCCAAGCAAAATTTCTAATTTAGCAAAACACTTTTATTGTACGTAATAAACTAAGTAGAAAATAATTTTTTTTAAAAAAATTTACCGTTTTAGTTATGCATGTTTCTGCACTTTAGTTTATTTTTGTGGGTAGACAGGTATCAATTGTATTTATTTTATTTTGTTTCAATGAATGTGATGGTCACATAAAACATCTTATGTATTAATAGCACTGTTGAAAAATTGATTTAATGGTTGCAGCAACAAACTTAATTTTAAAACCAGTTTTCATTTTTAAAACATCAGCAAAAGTGAACATGTTAACAGCTCAAGAACATTCTTGTGATAAACAAAGCAACTGAATAAATTCACATCATTCCACTTGAAATCCCAGAACAAAACTGGAGCACATGCTGCATTAAGTAGATGCTCTAATTTTCCACATTACCGAAAACTATGTAAACTCACATGTATAACAGCCAGTCTCAGTGGCGGAGTGGTTAGCACAGCAAGCTACAATGCTAGGGTTGTCGGGTTTGAATCCCAGTCAAGGCATTGGTGCTCTTTTTTGAAAGTCCCTTCATCAATTTAATCTCATTACCATTCATCCTCACCTTTGCAATTAGCCAAAAGTGACAGAAAAGCGAAGTAATATAAACCAAACCAATCAATCACATATATAACGAAAACGAGCACTATACTTATTAATGGTAGTGTCACAGCACCCTTGCTGACAAGACAATATCTATGCATGTTTGATTTGGAATGCCTGGTCTTTTAGTACAGTACACATTTCAACATCCCCCAGAATCCTACATATGAACATTTTCTTCTCTGTAAATTTGTGTTTGTACCTGAAAGTAATAGGGATAGTCTAGTTTCAACTTCATGAGATCATTGTCTTTAGTTCAGCAAGATGATTTCACAGAGCAAATCTCATTCACAGTAAAGTTTCTCAAACTATGGGCACTTTATTCCATATAGTCCCTTCCCACAGCATCAGCAAATACTATTAACCATTCCATCTAGTATTGCGCCCATGCAAGGACAATTTTTGTTTAGGAATAACAGACATGTAGACATTAGTAGTAAGACCTTTGACTGTGTTCATACTCTCTCATGGGTTATACCTTAGTTACAAACTTCAGGAGAAAGGAAGAACTTGGTCTCAGTAGCTTAAAAAAATAGTGAAACAGATGGTGAAACTACCAGTTGTTTGATACAGTGTTCATCCCTGATTTGTACTGAAATCACTTTGAACTTCCTGCTTGACCACAAAATATAACTACATTTATTTTCCAACTCTGAGCACAAATACAGGTAGTTTGAGTGCAACCTGACATATTAAAGCACTTTTGATCACTAAATTTTGGCCAGGTGCCTAAATTGAATAACATAATTTTGAAGAAATACATCTCACTAGTCTTTTGTAGGTTTCGGAATGTTTACAAGAGACTGATATTTCATCGGTGATTTCGGTATCACTTATCATGTCCAACCTTCTTTTCTTCTGCACGGAAGCAACGAAGTCCATGATACTTATTGAAATGGTTAGTAGTGTTTACATATGAGGAAGCAGCCATTCATTTTCTTTTTCAATGCATGATAAATTATCCCTTTTTTGTACACCAGGTTCAAGCATGAAGATGATTGCAGCAAGATGAGACCTCTCCAATACCAGCCATACACAAACACAAGCCATATGTTACTTCCCCATCCTCTTTCAATTGGGAGTTCTGGGAATGCTTAATCTGAAACGCTGAAAGAAAAATGAAACGAATTAGAATGAAAAATATATACATAACTATCTGAAGTAATACACTAGCCAACATGGTAATGAATCAGATTGTGTAATGAAATTTGCAAGTTGTACAGAAAGATAAGAAATACATTTAGAATACTGAAAGTAAATTTAGAGAAACTGGTAACAGTTTAGTATATCGGAGACACATTTCTTCAATTTTACAGAAGAAACTACTTACGGAAATGAGTTTTTCCAAGGTTTACAATGTTCGTCAAGGTATTTTCTTTCATCGTGGAATATATTTGAGCAAGAAATCATGTATTTTTTAAGAGAAATATATCACCGATGCACAATTGCCATTGCTTTCATTTGCTTGCCCTACGACAACCGGATGCTGCATACGTTTGATAACGTAAGCCCCTGTCAGTGTTTCCAATCCCTTTTTTTTTAAAATATGCTTGCCTAACCTAACCAAACCTAACCTTATAGGAAATGGTTCGTGGGGCTATCCGTCAGCTACCCGTGCATAATGTACAATTTGCACAAGTGACAAACATGACAGTAGGTATTTTTGGTGAAGAAGGTTGGAAACACTGTATACCCACTACGGTAGTCAACCTCAGCCCGCCATATTGTGTGTTACGAAAGCGAAGAAATGAATCAAAAGAAGTACTCTGTATGTGAAAATATTTTTTTTTTCTTTTCGTGTAAAAAGCATAATGGCACCTTGAACTATGTTCCGCAATACACAATTGGTAAGTACGAACCATTCCAAAACAAAATATTAGATTTAAATGTGTCTCCGATATACTAAACTCTTACCGACAAACTAATTTGTACATTTTAAATATGAAGAATGCATTAATTCATGAGGAATTGTTGTGAAAAGTAGCTTGTGCAGGCTACTCTGCCACAAATCACTGATGTATGAAAAATGTTCTATATTTGTGTAGCACATCAAGGAACATGTGGAAATGTTAAAGTATCCAAACCCACTTAAAATGTAAAATTAGTAATACTGTATGTGTATGCACATAATGCTAAGGGCACCAACCCTAACCTACTGATGTAAGCCTACAGAAACATGTTGAAAAATCGATCTGCACATAAAAACGAGTTAAATAATAATGAAACATGTTCAACATGTGCTTATAGTGATGTACGGAATTCGATTCAAGTAGAAAATAATGTGTATCATTATAACAATGGAATTGGAAAAACACAGTAACAATAATGAAAATCATTCTTAAATACAGGTGGAGATTCAAAGTACGTAATACAAGCTTTCACAGTAGAATAACAAAATTATGCTAAAAATGAAGAAAAGTGGCTTAAAATAGAAAAGAAGCAAAATGCAGACACACATAAGCACAAGTTGTATTTTTTTGTGGTTTCTTTCTGCTCGGAGTATTTTGGTGTCGAGCAATAATAGAAATGATGTCTGTGAGTAACACAACATCCAGACCTGATTAACTTTTTCACCACTAGGCACCGTTTTATTAGATTGTGCGTCTTCGCACAATTTCGCATGTTCGCAACAATTTAAATTAGATTAGATCGAAGACATCCTTGCTTATGAATGGTGCATACGGTTTTAATAAACTTATAACTGTGATTTCCATTCAACAAATACAATAATTATTTTTATATTAAAAATAGAATGGATACTTGCCTTTCCGCAGCAACAGAACTTCACTTATTCTTCATATCTTTGTCAACCGTGGAAGAGTTTTACTGCTATTTCCAGATGGCACAGCACGGTCATTAATTGTATGCGATGTCACCCACATTTTACACTTAACACATCCGTGCATTAAGATCATACGTGAAAAAGAGTATCGATACATCTCATTCTGTATTTCATTGCAGACGAAACAAAATTGTCCGCGATCAGCTGTGCATGACCGAGATGGAAAAAGTCGCAACGCCATTGGCTGATGGTACAGTAGCCTCTCTTGCCAGCCTACATTTCACTCGCATGCAACTCGAGACCCCAAATCCGTTAGCTGCTCAACTCGTTTAGTTTCAATAATTCGCTTTTCGGCTGGCGACCGACTTGGCTACCGAACGAGAAAACTCACTCGTGAGCTAGGTGTTGACTTTCAATAATAAGCTCCCCGGAAGTCCCAGCCATTTCACCAAAAGTTTGTCACCTCTCTTACGCAAAACTTTTTCGATAAGGTACGTGTCGGGGTGTTTAGTTTTAGAGAGTTCCTCCTCGTAGAAGCGCCCCAATAAAATTTTACTGCCACTGTCCTTTATTATATACGTGTGACGGTTCCCGGGTAAAACTCGAACCACGGTAAAAAGTTCCGTGCTCCAGTTTCGTGTGAAAGCCTTGTCGAACGTTCGCTTCAATTTACTGATCCTCACCTGGTCTCCAATATTGTATTTATGTCTTTTTGTCGTGGGTGTGTACTTTGGACAGTAAACGGTAGAAATTAAACGCTGCTCGTCGGACTTCGTAACGTCAGCTGGCTTCATGCCTATCGTTCTGTGCACCGTGTGATTATAGTCGTTAACGAGTTCCGGAAGAATGGTGACCCACTTGTAGCTTCCCTGAAGCGTAAAGCGTGACCACATGCGCGATTTCAGAGTCCGATTGAATCTTTCCACGATGCTGGCTTTGACGTCACTGAAGGTCGAGTAATGTTGAACGTCGTGTTTTCGAATAAACTGCCTGAACGTGGCATTGTAGAATTCCTTCCCGTTGTCCGTGTGCAAAAACCGAGGTCGTCTGTCGCTTTCGCGAAAAATTAATTTGAATGCTTCCGTGACGCATGTTCCCGTTTTGGCTTTCAAAGGTACTGCCCATGCGAATTTCGAAAATGTGTCTATGACGGTGAGGAGGTACTTGTTGCCCTTGTTCAATTTATGTACATTTTTTAACTTGCCGCTACTCATTTCCACGAGGTCACTTTCCAAGAGGTTATCGATGCAATTGGTTACCACCGCTAAACGTTCGTAGTTGCGGCGTGCAGGTTTATGCAATTCTTCGACGATGGCTTGCCTAGACATTTTTTAGAGATTACGTTTGAAGAGAAGCACGAGCGTGATGGGATTCAAAGAGGGTGGCACCTCGCTCGTGTTTTGAATGATCAGCTTATCGCCGGCACTCACGTCGAAAACGGTAAGATCTTCGTCTTCGTGTATTTCATATATTTTGTGCGTTTCGTTCCAACGTGCCAGAGGAATGTTTCCTGCTTTCTGGACACCACGATTCGATATCAAGGTCATGGTGGGAACGCTAGCTTTTCTGCCGTGAGACCAGTACGAAAATTCGTTTATCTGAATCGTGCCATCGAGGAGAAACTTGTAATACGGATGATAAGGATGTAACATGTACAGTTTGTTACCTTCGACGAACGTGGAGATTCTCTGCTGATTGGGTACGCTGTTGATTTCGATGGCTTGCAAGGTGAACAATTTGGCGATTTTAGTGTCGACGCTGAGCAGATTACTGTGAACGTGTCCAAGTTTATTTTCAATGGGCAACAAATGCTCGACTATGGTATCCGTTATGGCAGAAAATGACGGTTTGATTTTCACTTCCACGTTCAACTGCTTGTAGTTTTCGTTCAGTTCTTGCAACTTGGCACCGAAAGAGGCCAGCGTCGATTCCTGCGTGGATTCCAGCACTCCAACTTGATCTCTGATGTTGACGACAATGTTATGAAGGTTCTCAACTTGATTCAATTTCGAGCTTTTCTCGGTAAGATCGTTCACGATGCTTCGCATTTCGGTAAACTGCGTGTGAAGATCCGTGACGCTCTGCGAAGTGGGCAAGGTCGACACCAGCGAACTAATTTCATCTCGAATCTGTTCCACGTTTGCCGTTTCCGTATCTAGTCGTTTCAGCATTCGAGATATGTTTCTTTTCAAAGCGTGTAATTCTTTGGAGGTGGGGAGATTGGCCACCGTACTTTCGAGATCGCTCAATGAACTTTTGATGTCGCTCGAATCGGATAATGCCGTCACTGATGTTTTCAATTTTTCCAAATCTTCCTTCGAAGGCACGCTCGTCCGTAACGATTCCAAGTCACCCTGTATGTTGTCGAGTACGTGATGAAAATGAGCAAGGTTCGATTCGACGTTCAAATTTTCTAAATATTCGATCTTCTGCTGAACCGTGCTTAACGTGTCTTGAATACTCGTCAACGCGCTTGCTTGAACGTGAATATTTTAAATTTCTTCGTTGATCAACTCCAAAGACGCCTGAAGCGTAGCGATGGTGGTTTGAATGTGTTCGAAATCTTGATAAGCCTCCAATTGAATTTTTATGTTCGCGACGCTTTTACCGATGACCTGCAGTTCGTCTGACGATGGTAGGTTCGTCATGGTATCTTCCAAAGTCTGTAACTTGGATTTAATTTCTTCCAACGTGCCGGTGAATTCTTCTTGTAATTTGGAAACGACGACATGCAAGCGTTCTACATCGATATCATTCACGACGGTTTGAAGTTCAGAGAAATTCTTTTCGATTGCGGAAGTTCGTTCTTCGATTTCGAGTTTCAATTTTTCCAAATCTTTCGATTGAAATTGCTGTAATTTGGCCAAATCATTTTGAAGCGAATCCACGCTCAACTGTATATTTTGAACGTTGTCGTAAGAAGGTACGTCAACATAATTTTTTATGAGCGTTTTCAGTTCGGAATCGATTTTCAGAATAGGATCGAGACATTGCGTTTGGAGCGTAGCGATCTCCGACTCTAAACTTTTGTTTAAGGTCTCCTGCAAAGCGATCAAATCGCTCCTCAACTTTTTAACTCGAATATCCAGCATGAGAATCTCTTCTGCGTGGTCTACACGCTTGGTGTGGCCGAAAATGTCGTTAGGCATTTTGTTAACGGTTATTTATTAAAGGATAGACGATTCGTAATTCTACGAAGAGAGGAATGAGTTTGTCGTAATCTCCGAGGAGTTCCACGTATAAACAATCTCCTGCAGAAACATCGTACGCCATGTTAGAAAGCACCTTGTCGTGCTTCATTCGAAAAATGTTCTTGCCGGTAGAAATTTTGATTTTTCGCCCTTCGTTCTCCGGATTCACGATGATTTGAAGTTTTCCGCCGATCGGAATCTCGTAAAAATGTAAATTGTTATTGAAGACGTAACAGTTTATGCCCACGTCGTCATCCAATTTTGTCCAAATGCTGTTGAGATGAACTATCAACAGGCCGTTGAGTTTAGATAACACGGAAGGTAGATCTGTCGTGCGGTGTACAATTTCCATATTGGTTTGCTTTCGGAAGCCAAAAATATTCATTGTCCCTGCTATTTATTTATTGTGTATGTGAGACAGTTAAAGTTTTTTTTAATTATTTTAGTTATAGTTATTTAAGTTTATTATTTTTCATTTGCATTGCCTACAATTTTTACTAATTTCTAAACGATAGTGCCCCCAAGGCAACGTGTGGATTCCACAAGACAAAATACATCTTTTATCGTCATGCGGATCTAATGCTACTTTCCTAACTTTGTTTGTTGTAATCACATGGTCTACACTTTGGATTCTTTGTTCTACACTTAGTATCGTCGATTGTGAGTAAAGGCAATCGATGTAATCGTGGAAGGTGAGTTTGTTCTCCACCGTATTCTTGCACACACCTTTTGCTTTCTTCGTGACGCTACTTTCTGTTCTCATGGCATACATTTTCGAACGCAAACCCGCGAACTCGACAATAATATCACCGTTACATTCATCTTTCAGTTTACCTAGGACTTTTTTGTTGAGGGAAGGAATCCCAAATCTGTTGGGTTGAGGATATGCAGAAGTATCGAAATACTCGAGCATGGAAGGATTTTTTATGTCTTCATAGAGGTTAGGTTTTTGTATGCTGTAAATGAAGCTGTCGGTGTCCGTGTACAAAAGTGATATCTTATCATTGAAGAAGGGTTTCATCACGTCATAATGAAATTCGAACATGTAAAGTTTCGACAAGTCGAGAACCGTTGCGCCAACGTAAATTGGTTTTCTGAATTTCATCAATTTTATATCTAGATTGAAAAGTGCCAAATTCTCATTGTAAATTTTTCTCGACTTGAATCTAGGATCGGCCACCCACTTCATGCATTTATTTTTATCTGAAACCAATTTCACGTCTACATGATTCCGCACGTTTTCCATCGTCTTGCCATACACCGCGTTATTCATCAATTTAAAAAAATCTTTGTCTAAATCGGAAGTGGCAACTGTCCTATGTTGCGTGTTTGTTTCAATGTACGGTTTGAGCCACTCGGAATGTATAAACCTGAGGACTCTTCTAATATTCGCTACCTTAACACCCTTCCCGATCAAGAATCGGAGATTCGAGTAATGAACAACGTATCTCTTTTTCCCCTCTAGAGTGAATAAAAGCTTGCATTGATTAGAATGAGGCGAAGATTTGAACTCGGATGCCGGTGGTAAATCGCTGAACAGATCGTGTAAATGGTCGGGGAATTCGATATCCACCTCTGCGAAGAAGCCATACTCACTATCATCGAAATTTTCTATATCTATTGATGCCCATTCGAATCCCCCGTAAGGAAGTTTCTGTACCATGGCATGTCCGTAGAGATTATTAACGTCGGCGTAGAAGATGTAATTCGATGCTCGATTTGAATCATAATCTTCTTTCATGTGCACGTTGTTGGCTTTTGCATATCTCTGTACACATTGCACCATCCCGCCCCGAATCCCCCTCTCGATGAAAAGTAACATGTCCACGTCCGATATCAGTTCCAGCTTGACCTTTGTCTGGAATAACATTGCCGACCACGCTAATCCCGGTAGGCTGTAGAAATACGCTGGATCTAATTTATAAATATTCGTTGCCGTTTTCCTGAACGCTTGAAAAACATCCGCGAGTATCGTTACGTCTAATTTTAAGTAGGCATCGTGGTCGTCTCCGAGTGTCCTACATTCTAATTTCTCCCACATGAGTTGCGCGTGTTGGTATTCTTCGTCCGTAATTCCTTTCTCTCTGAGTCTGCTGTAAAATTCTCTTGGAGGTGGGAGAGCGTCGTCATTAAATTTAAAATTATCACTAACATATTCGTAAGGATAAATCCCTTTACGTCTAACGAGTTCTATGTCTACGTTGGGAAAACTAGCTTTTGTAATTTTGAATTGTTCGTCTAAAAGTTTGCTGGCAAGAGCGTCCAGGCTGGCAGAGAGAAATCTGTATGAATCCAGAAACCTCATCTCGATGGTATTTTTAGTCTCAGGAATCATAACTTTCTTACTTATAGAGATGTATCGTTCTTCGTTTTGAGCAAGAATATCTATTTTTTGAGTGTCGTATCCGAGTTTCCTAATTAAGGGATGAAAGTCGTAATTAGAACCATTGTGAAAGAATATGGGGACGAATTTTGGTTTTTGGATTTTGAGGTTGCATGCATTACAGATTCCGCTTATGAAGCGACCGTCCGTATGCGAATGGTGAAACACTTTACTATTGTCGTCTGTGAAGTGGTTATCACACACAGGACACTTGACAGTGTCATAGTAATTTTGAAGTTCGATAGCAGATAACGGAATCATCGGTTTCGATGTTTGCAGCATGCATCCAATTTTCCCAACCTCCTCGACCATCTTTTCGAAGAAGCGTTCGATTGCATCGGGTCCTCGGTATACGTTCGGTTCATCTATTTTATCCTGTCGCACGACAACGTAACCGAAACTGTTTGGTTCGTGAAGCTGGTAAGGTGTGGTGGAAGAAACTTCGGGATCCGGATCGCAGTATGAGAGTGGTTTGAGGAACGCCTCGAAATCAGCAACGATGATTGCGGGATGTTCCAACAACGCCTTGTGCATCCTAAATTCTTCCACTTCGTTTTTTTCGGGCATCAACATTCGAACCGGTCTGTTGTTGCCGCAATAAATTTTATGTTGAACAAGTTTATCGATAGCAATCTGACGTCCGGTGTATTTTCGATAATTGGGTTGTTTTTGATCGTCGAACGTGGTCAAAAACCTTGGGCAAACTTCGATGTGGTTTGCATGCTTGGTTGATTGACTTCTGATCAAACGTGATAGTGAACGAATAAGACAGTAATGGTGAACACTGTCGTTTGAAATAAGAAGATTAATCACACGAGCATCGTCATCGTCGACATCGCTTATCCTGACGGGATGCACGACATGTTTATCCAACGTATAGGAATACACGTTGATGATTAAGCGTTTTCCTTCTGCATCTCGTGCTCGTGTTTCGAATTTTGATATATCAGAAATGGTCACCGGGTATTCGATGCCAGCCATTGCATTTTCCAGTTCAGGTTCATGCTGCTTGTAATGATAAACCTGTTCTGGATTATTTGACCAATGAATCGGGTGAAGTTCCGCCAACACACACCAAAGGAAACACTTGTTATCGCTGTTCTGTATATTTAACACAGCCCTCTTGTGTTGAATGTTCGGTGGAAGAGGAACGTAGCTGGAAGCGCGAAGAGGCGAGAATTGGTTCACGTAAACAGTTAACGTGTGAGGACTTCCACACAGAGACCATCCCGACCCTTTAGCCTCGAAATCGTCGTGTTTCTTAACCAGCTCATTTGAAAGATCAGAATAAAATTCGTCCAAATTATCGACGTCCGCCAAATGAAGAGCCTGGTTTTTTGTTCGATGATAAAAGACTCTTGTTGTACCATCGACTTTTTCGTATTCGGAAAATAGATCAACGTATACTTTTATGGAATTATTTTCCAATTTATTTTTTAGAATATTTATCACGGATGCTTTCGTTTCACGCAAGAAACTAAGAATGTCGCAGCCTGGTTCCGAAGTAAAAGAGAAATCCTGAATATGACCGTTAAATGCAGATCTAATTGGTTTTCGTTCATCGGATAATTTAATTTGCTTGGAAGTGGAAGCTTCGGTTTCTGAATTATCGATTTTCCTTTTCAATGTTCCTTGTTCGGTCGATGGTTTGCAAATTTTGAGGTGTTTACTTAAATGTGTAATGCTGATCATCTTTCCGCATCGAGCACAAGGCTTAGAAGGTAACGAACGATTAATTCTCGAACCTGTTTCGCTACATCTTGCCCTGTGTACCGATAAATTGTTCCTTGAGATTAGCTTCCCACAAGTAACACATTCAGTTTTATCATTTTTTCGATTGAAACTGGTGGTGGATGCCATTGCTTTCTCCAAACTCACAGAAATCAAAAAATGTCTAGTATATAATAGCGATACAATTTTCAGGTATGTTATTTTATATAGAATTTCTTGGGCGTGAATACAAAACTCAAGAATTTCAATCTATACTGTGAATAGAATTTTAGGTATGTTATTTATATAGGATTTCTTGGGTGCGAATACAAAAAAACTCAAGAATTCAATCTACTGTGAATACAATTTTCAGGTATGTTATTTTATATAGAATTTCTTGGGGGTGATTACAAAACTCAAAAAATTCAATCTATACTGTGAATAGAATTTCAGGTATGTTAATTTATATAGAATTTCGCGGGGGAATACAAAAAATCAAAATTCAATCTATACTGTGAATATAATTTCCAGGTATGTTATTTTATATAGAATTTTCTCGGGGTTCATACGTCCCTCTACCCGAGCGTCATGGTCGCAGCGGGGCTCTCGCCACTCCAAGTTCACGTTGAAGGGCGTGAATTCCACACCGGAAACACCAGGCACGGAAGTGGACGTTTACCGCGGCAGCACGAATCCCAACCGGCTGCACGGAAGCGGTTCGCCCGACACGCTCAACGCCCTGTGCATCCGCAAGATCATGTCCTTGCGTAAAAAAAATCAAGGAAGCCAAGAACTGCAAGACCCTGCCGCCGGGCAAATTGCTCGAAATGGACGCGAAACAGAACACTGCGAAGTTGATGATGAACAGCATGTACGGTCAGATGTACGAGCTGAAAGACATTCCCGAAGAAATTCGCGCTCACGTGAACCAACCTGACATTCGCAGGCCGTACGGGGAAAAACGTTGGGTGCTCGTTCGTTTCGAAGAACACCCCGCTTGCGCGTCCCCATCGTCACTTTTCTGTCGCGAACCATCCTACTGAAATCGCGCGACGTGCTCGAAAATTTTCCCTCGAACCCGCGACCGCGCATGATGTACATGGACACAGATTCGCTTTTCATACTCACGGACAAACGTGCTCAGGATAGCTTGATCGATCACCTGCACGAGCGGTTGGTTCCCGAACTTGCGGGTGAAGGTCGAATTCGTACTGAACAATCGCACCAACATCAAGGTCGTCTGCGAGTTCCACGACGCGCTGCCCGAGGATACCGTGTGCAGCGTCATCCTGGTCGCCGAGAAGTCTTTCGCGTACGACGTGAAGAACGAGAGGGTCACGGAGCAGTTTTAAATATATCGCCAACAAGCAAGAATAGCTTTTCTACAACCCCATTACAAAATTTTTAATCTAAAAAAAACGCCCAAAGCACTCCAATAAGGATGCAGAGTTTTTTTTTTAGGATCACAAATCGAATTTCTTAAAAAAAAAAATTGAGGGGGGGGGCCGCTTGCTTGTACTCTCCCACTCTCCTATTGTTCACTGAACATGCCCTTCACGCAGCACAGTCGATTTCAAATACCGCTACAATACCATTTTTTGCATCATGAGGAGAAAAAAACATCGTAGCAGGGGCCCAAAACCATCGTAGGAGAGGTATCCCGTTTAGGTCGTTGCATGGGGGGCCACACACATTGTAGAAGATCACACATGAGTTTTTAAAAAACACACCGTGGCAGATTACGCTGAGAGCAAGGTCGTAGTAGATTACAATGAGGGACCTTACAGTAAGAGGAGACAGCAGACTTATAGGAAAGTCATTTCAAGAGTAGGTCAAAGGGGCGAGGTTAGCATAAGAGCAGGAGGTAAAAAAATAGCTTAAAAAAAATGATGCCAGTGCTTTTCTTCTGTCCACTTTTCTTTCATTGTAGGTTAGTTTATTCCGTAAAAAAAACACGTCGTAAAATAAAAAAAAGGTAGATCAAAGGACCCAGCCAGAACACTTTGGGTTCCCGCCATAAGGGAGGAGGCCCGGTAAGGGAGGGGGGTAGAGAGGAGAAAGCATTAACACCGCTATTGCCAGTTGGCGTCTTCTTCTTCATCTTACTGCATAGTTATCATCTTATAGAAGGTTACGCCGTCAACTTGTAACTTGTACGTTAGCCTCGCCTGTGAAATATCATATGTTTAAAAAAAAAAACAAGAGGTTTGTGAAGCAACTAGTCAGTGTTGCCAACTCCTATTGGTAGGTTAGCTTCGCCTGTAAAATATCACCATGGTGAAATTTTCTTGGAGTGGGTTGGCAACACTGAACCCCACTTAATGTTGGTGAACTGTCCCACCTGCACTACACTAAATTAGGTCAAAGCACGTAGAGGCTCTCGTGTAGTTTAGCACGAAAAAAATGAATAGGTTAAGTTATATCACGTAAGATCGTGATATACCTACAAGTGCGAGGTGGGAAAAAAAAGTGGTGCATTGAAAATTGTACTAAAACATCGCTAAACGCTAAAACATTGACAAAAAATTGTCAAAATATGTCAAAAAGTGATATTTAATTGATAAAAAAAGAGGATACCTACAAAGTGCTACTTTGAAACAACTAATTTCCACTACTGGTATGTGCAAAGTGAAAGTGACACTGAGAATTTTACCATTGCTGCATTCTACTACACAAACATACTGATAATGTGCTGATAATAGGAATAAACTAAATAGGGATGATGGGAATTTGGAAGACGGCTGTATAAACTTTTTTAAAAAATGGGATACAGCTGCCGGGAGTAGAGACGAGATGGGCTTCCATGTTAGCCCTGAGGTTAGGAAGGCCGCCGAGGTGGAAGTTGAACTCACGAGCCCCAGTTGAGGAAAGACCGGGGGGAGGAGTTTTCCTTCTCCAGGTATGAGCTGACACCATGCATTCGCCTACCCCGAGCACCGATCCGCAGTTCGCCGTCATCAGCTTTGAACGTTCTTTTGTTTTTATAGAGTATTGCGCGGTTTTAGTATGTGTATTTTACATTCTTTTTTTAGAAAGTGTCTTCCCTATACCATTTTAACCTAAATCCTCAACCATCACTTTCTCGACGAGGCAACATGTCAGGTGTCTGAAAACATCGTTTCAACCTGAAGAAGGAGGTAGTATAACCTTCGAAACGTAGTTTGGTAAATCCCATGCTCACACACGTAAGTTACTGATCTTTAATCTTTTAACCTTTAGCTTGTGTCTACTACAAAAAACTGTCAAATTATGTCAGGAGTATTTTTGTACTCAACACACAAAGAAGTTCGAACTAACTTATAAGTTGCAAAAGAAGTATCTCTGCATTACATAATAATGTGTGCTTATTTTGGTTAAACGAGATGCTTGTGTTTGAGTTCGAGCTGGACTCCTTGGAACATTGTCGTCGATTGATCTATTGTTGTTTAAGCAACCTAATTATTTATTTTCATTTCCATTAGTACCGAACTCACCCACCAGTAGCGCTGTCAGCATTGTTCCTCAAAATGGTTACTTTTACTGGTGCGGAACGTGTTCGCTGAGTCTTTCGATTTCACGAGACACAATCAGCAACTTCATTGCAACGTACGTAAGTTTCGTACAGAGTATTGTAAGGCACATCCTAGCAGGCCTACAATTTACTCTTGACACCAAACCTTCGTTGAGACTGTTTGTTCTGTACAGCATGGAAAATCAGCAGGATGTCCAGATGTTCCTGAAGCTGATGTGGAACAACTCAGAGAACGCTTTGCCCAGAGTCCTACGAAATCTTCACGGCGTGATGATAACAAGACATTCCCAGACAATGTTATTTTTAGTGATGAGTCAATGTTTCACATCATTGGACAGGTGAACACCCATAACTGCAGAATATGGGGTAGTGAAAACCCTCATGAAACTGTGCAGCATATTGGTGATAGCCCTAAGGTCAATGTTTTTTGTGCCATTAGCAAACAAAAATTGTACGGCCTGTTCTTCTTCCAGGAGGCAACCATAAATGGTATCATGTTTGAAACCTTGATGACATGTGTGGTGTCTGATTGCATAATTTATTTTTATCCTTTTGATTTGTTCAACTTTTCTTTAATACAGCGTGTCCACAAAAACATTTTGTGATTATAAACACATATAGCATTGCTCTCGGTACTCACATTTATAAAAAAATTGGTGCAATTAGAAACAGAAACTCAAAAAATTTTAATACTTAACTACCTACCTCAGTGGCACTCAATGTGTGTCCTCGTGTCAAGCTGCAGGGCCTCCCCCATGGTGCACTGGTAGCGTCATTGCCTTGTAAACAAGGGGTCCCGGGTTTGATACCCGGTGGAGGCACAAGTGGTTCGGATCACACTTTAAACTGTAGGTCGTGTCCCAATTAGCCTTACTGTGCATAATGTGGACAAAACAGCAACTCAAACCAAACCAAATGTCACGCTGGAAACATCAAGGCGATATTCCCACTCATACCACACACATTCCAACATATCTACAGTGACGGACCCGATGGCGGTAATGATTTGACATTTCCGATGTTCCAGATCTTGAAGCAGTCGACGGATCTTGAAGCAGTCGAGGTACGTATACAAGTTCTTTTGTGTGACCCCATAAGAAGTAGTCATAGACAGTCAGGGGATCTCAGTGGCGACTTGCAGAACACAGCATCTTTGTTTCCAGAGCACCCAATCCATTTTCCTACAAGTTTCTCATTTAGAAAATTCCGAACATCGAGATGCCAGTGAGGAGATGCTCCATCTTGTTGGAAAATAAATTCATTGTCTTCTTCTTCTAATTGTTTAAAAAGCCACTTACTGAGCCATATCAATGTAATTCATACTGTTGATAGTGTCCTCATGAAAAAAAATGGCCCATATACTTTCAGTTTGAATACGGCACAGAACATATCTACCTTAGAGGAGTCACATTCAACCTCCACAACAAAATGTGGTTTCTAGGTCCCCCAAATCCTATCTTTGTATTTGTTTACTTTCCCATTAACCTGGAACGTTGCTTCGGCACTGAAAATTCTCCATAAGTGTTAATAAATGTTCACAGAAAGCAAGTCGCTTTTCACTGTCATCAGGTTTCAACTCTTGCAGTAACTGAAGTTTGTAGGGATGAAACTTCAAACGAGTACGTAGGATTTTTGACACGGAGGATTTAGGGATGTTTAACTGCAAGCTAGCTCTATGCCAGACTTCATAAGACTACGTACAAATGTCTCCCGCACCTGTTCTACAATTTACACATTGACAGATGGTCTCCCTGAATGGCCTTTGCTATGATCACATATACATCCTCACTCTACAGAATCTCTGTACCATCTCAGAATCATCTTGTCAGTAGGTGCCGCATGCCGGAAGGTCCGTCGGAAGGCACGATGAACAGTCGTGTTATGGTATTCCAGTACACACCAACTATGTGGTGTGGGTTTGCTATGAATCTCTAAACGCTTCACAATTCACACTGAACTGAAATGCAACCTAAACATCCAGTAAACATCAACAGTAACACAATTTGCTTCTAACAACAATGCCATTTACAATAACACATTAACAATCGAAAGATTGCTGTCCTTTTCTTCATTCTCTTATTGTTATGCCATCTATTGTTGTAGTTAACACCAACAATTACACATCCACTAAAATTCTTTGAGCTGTTCTTTCAAATGGTATCGGCATGAGTTTCGTAATATACATAATTAAAAATTTGTGGTCGTTTATAATCACGGAATGTTTTTGTGGACATTTTCAATTGATATAGCAAGTTAATAAGCTATTATAAGACAACATAAATTCACACACAGACACACAAACTTCCCGCATCTAACATTTTCTCCTGGGCCAGGCTTTTGCACAGTAGTCCAACCGAATTCACCATTAACTAGAAGCTGTGAAAATAGGTTCAGTACACTTGTGGTTCAAGAACAGAAAGCTACAACTGGAATATAAGAATCCTAGAATTGAAAACTACCTGTGGTTATAAGATGAGGGTCATCTCTTGACGATGTCATCTATTTTAATTTGTAATAGTGCAGGCTTTTTCATCCAGTTAGCTCTATGTTTTTACAAATCTTTATTGATGCCAATTTTGGTGTGAAACTTAGCTTTTTGGCCTCCACATTGGTGCAGTGGTAGCGTCATTGCCTTGTAATCAAGGGGTCCTGGGTTTGATACCCGGTGGAGGCACAAGTGGTTCGGATCCCACTTTAAACTGTAGGTCCAGTCCCGATTAGCCTTACTGTGCATAAAGTGGACTTAAACCAGCAACTCAAATAAAAAAATCAAAGAAACTTAGCTTTTGTACTTCTAAGATCTAATTTTAAAGTGATCTTATGTAGTGTTGCATATGTAATATGTCATAACTCAAGTTTGTGAATAGAGTAACAAAACAACAAACAACCAGAAGTTAAGAATGTTAGCCTAATGTTTCAAGTTTCAGGATTAATTAATTCTTGCCCTTTTTAATAAAATGTAAAATGTTGTACATGATATTTTTTCAAGAAAACTGCTTCTTCGTATTTAACACCTTCATCAATCATTCAGCAAAACATGCACTCTTCATATAACCAGGTTCTGGAAGCCATGAACAGATCTTTCCTGAAGGAGTTCATGAAAACTAAATCAGATGTTGAAGCTACCCTTCAGTCAGTGCTAGACCATACTAAGAATGACCTGAACACCAGCAGGGGACCAAGAAGAGAGATTACAAGACAAAGGCATTTACTTCCTGTCCCCTGTGTCACTTCATATATAGTATGAATCTAAGGAACTATGAGAAGTTGCTCTTTGTCAAAACTTTCGACCATCACTGAAAGGGTTTTTAAAGACAATCAAAGTCATAAAATTTTACGCAAACAACTAAAAAATAAAAATGAAGAAAAAATAATGAAGCTGAGTTACTTGAAATATTTAGACAAAGTTGAGCATCTTGTGGAAAATATCTTCAGATAGCGTAATTGGAAACAAGTCAGCATTCTTCTTTTTTCAATTCAACGATCCAACAACAAATGTAGTGTTGGCAGCTGCCAAGTTGCTTCTTCCTGCTTCAATTCTTCAGCATGCAGGTGGAAATGTTAAGGTCAACTCACGCATGGGCTGGACAAAGAGTGATGCAATTCCTCGCATGGAAATGCAAAGTTTAACAATACCACACCATCAGGTTGAAGACAGTGCCAAAATTATTGTCAGAAAAAGAGTAATGTTGTGGTTGGCAAGTCCAGCTTTAGGTGACTAGCCACAAAAGTGGTTGTGAAGTGTTTAATTCAGAGTGAGAACAAGAACTTAAGAAACTAATTGTTCTAAAATGTTTAAAGATTGTGACCACTAGCACATTAGGGTTGGCCGGCCACAAGATCCAGGTAATGGGTTTCCATATTCAAATCATCTGATATTCATTCATTTTGGATACAACAGATAATCTGAATATCCTGATAATTTGGATAGTACAGAGCTGATGGATGATTTGTATGGTGGAATCAGCAGCAAATGAACCTGCGCACATCCGCAAGGAGGGGAGGAGCAGAGGGGAGCATGATTCCTTGTGGACAAAGCTGAATGGATCAAGTGGGGAAACATTTTAGCAGAAGGTTCTTTTGTTTGTGGTCACTATGTAGGAAATCCATACAGTGAAATACGAAAATGACAAATAAATGATAGGATAGCCTGTAAACAGATAAATGGTAAAACTCCTCAGATAATGAACACATTTGTTTATCCGAAAAATCCAGACAATTCAGATATCCAAATAATTGATATATATTCATATCAGATTATCTGATGTCTAAATATTTGAAATCCAGATAAAAAAAATTCCAACATCCGGATAACATTTTATAGGGATTTGGCTATCCGTATTCGAGATCGTACTAGTATGTTTTGTAGTAGGTGGATGCAAGTCCATAATTGTTATAATTTACAGGGTGTATTTTTCAAATGTTATACTATAGAATGCACATATGCGACTGTAAAGTCATGTGCAAAAATCCCAAGAAGAATAAAAATTAAAATTGCAAACCTACAAAGGCATACAATATGTAACCTACCTGACAAAAAGTAAAAAACTATGGAAGTAGATTTCCATGTCAAATGTAGTTTTCGAATGTCAACCATTATGAGGTTAAATCCCATGCTTGTATACCTACTTACTCAATTTCATTGATACAGTTAACATAGCATCACAGATACATCTTCATAGTAAAGTGCATACACAAAAGAAAGTGATATTGTCATGAAATTATCAACTAACATGGAAATCAAATTTGCCCCTTTCATTACATGACTTACCTACCTTAAATGCAATGAAGCAAGTTTATAAAACATCCTCACTTATTGACTGATAGACAACCCACATGGGTGCTTGCATACTTTCACAATTCTTAAAGTTCCTTAGTCTAAGGGCACAGTGCAGGTGGGTAGTGTTGGCTTGGAAACTATATGATAAGTGGTGTAGTAACCTAGGTGCCATCCTAGAATCTGTCAATCATGAAGAACTTGCTCCTCTCAAATTCTTTATAGAAGACTTCTCTCCTTTGGCAGACCTTAATTCAGATATTTTAATTCCATTAATGAAACGAGTTTTAGTCCAGGGTCAATGAATTTAGCAGAACTGTTACTCTTGTACAGAATAACACCTATTTGACAAAATCATATAGAAAATATGACAAACCCATTGAATTGCATCCTACATAAGTACTTTGTATACAACACAGCACATGTACTAGGGTTGAGATAACACTAGCCTGAACCAATGTGAATATTACTCATACGAATTTTTGCTGATATTGAGACATACTTGGAAATTTGGCAAAATAAAGAAGTTCAAAATACATCGTTATTAAATGTGGAAAAGAAAGGATCATCTTGCAACCATACCATTTCAGTCTACCATATTTCCATATCCAAAAGTTCATGTGATATTAATGTTCTCACATTTGCTTCTTTCAGTCATAAAGATATTGTGTGCACCCTGTAGTATGTTATAATAATTTACTACAAACAACATTTACGATCTGCTACAAATCGCCATGATCGGCTGCTGCACCAAATTGTTGGATGGGTAGATCAGTGTCACTGATTGGTTGATTGATGACGTACTTCACCCACTGCCCTAGATAAACCTGCACTGTGGCCACTGAAATCCTATTGGCCCCTTTGGTCCCTTTCCAGTCAGACCCATCAAACAAAAGACCAAAATAAACATTTCAACACTTCAAATAACAGACTAAAAATGAGCATGACAGAACAAAATTTGGTTTGATTTTATTTTCCAGAAAGCTCTGCTAGCTAAATTGATTGTTACAGTGTGAAATCTCACAAACTGCTGTTTTTCCCATTTGTTTATAATGAAAGGATGATACCAAAAGTTTCCCTGTAATTATATGAGGCAGCATTGGCAAAATCTGTTGAGTTTGAAGAACAAACAAAGTCAGCAAGTATGTGAAAGAGGGGCGGAAGGGGTTTACTTTTGTTGCACAATCCATGCAGGTCACTCAAAGAATATCAACCTGAGGCAATTGTTGAAAGGAAGTTGTTCAGACATTTGACATATTAATTTTGTAATGAAGGAAGGGATGCAAATGTCAACAATTATTTTTCCACTGTCTTGTAGTAAATTGTATGCTCTTCCCTATAGCACTCAGAGTTGGCTGGATCTTTTTAAGTACTTTGAGGATCAACGATTGTCAAAATTTAGAAAAATTCTAAGAAAATAAATAAAGACTTAGAAGAGCTTCCAGCACTCCAAATAATTAATACAGTAAAAGTTAACAAGTTCAAGGTTTCATTCATTATGCAATTTTCCTCAAATCATACTAAAATTGGTTATTGGCAATTACAACAAAAAAAGGTACATATTTCCAGCATATAAGGTTGAACAAAGTTATAATTTTAAAATAATGTGTGGTAGCACCTTAGTACTACAAGTATGGAAATGATTTGATTATGGCATTCCTAGATATAGAAAAGCCATACTGTAGCATGGACAGAACAAAGATTTGGAAGGCTCTAAGAGAGAAAGGAGTCGAGGAAGAGATAGTGTGCAGAGTGCAGAGCACATACAAGGCCAACCAGAGTTGTGTGAAGACACCAGTGGGAAGAATGGAGTGGTTTGGTATAAATAATGGATTAAAACAGGGAAGTGCTCTTTCTCCACTGCTCTTCATAATTACAATGGATTCAATTAACGAATAGGTGGGTAAGAAGATAGGAGAGGAGGAGATGAAGGCCCTGTTGTTTGCTGATAATAATAATAATATGGGGGAACAGGGAAGAAGAAGTACAGAGACAGCTAGATATTTGGAATGAGGAAATCAGAAGAGCAGGAATGAAATTCAGCGCAGAAAACAACAAGAAACAGAGCCAGAAATAAACCAAGAATAGAGATGGACACTGAAGAGTTGAGGGTAGTGGAGAGCTTCAAATATCTAGGAAGCATAATTGAGAGAAGTGGAAGAATAGATGAGGAGGAAAAGAGAAGAGGGCAAATGGGTGGTGGAATAAATCACAGCATTCGAAGGTTAATATGGAAGAGGGATGTACCTATGAAATGCAAGAAGGTAATATATATATACTATATGCTGATAATTATTTATGGAGCAGAGACTTGGACAATAACAAAAGAGAGATGCAGGCAGTGGAGATGACATTTTTAAGGAGTATATTGGGGAAGACTAGAAGGGATAGAATAAGGAATGAGGAGATCCGACAGACAGTGGGTGTGGTGAAGCTTAAGGACAGGATAGATCAGGCACAGATGAGATGGTTCGGACACGATGGTTTGGAGGATGGATGCAGAAAGACTATCACTAAGAGCTTACCATGCACAAGGAGTGGGAATAAGGACAAGGGGGAGACCAAAATGTCGGTGGAAGGATCAGATAACGGAGAGTGTTAGGAGAAGAGGACAATATTGGAATACCGTGGAAAGAGAGGAGTGGTGGAAGACCAGGAAAAAATGGAGAGGCTTGACTTCTATGCCGACCCAGCCAGAGGTAGGACAGGACGGCAAAGGATGATGATGATGACTTTAGTTACCAGTCACTTCTTCATGTGGGAACTTTGGCTGAACATCACAGTGGGCAAGGGTGGATGGTTGAGAGGGCAAAAAGGAAAAAGTCATGTATTAATTAACTACAATAACTACTAGGGCTCAGCCGATAGATACCGATGTATCCATATTGGCAAATACCAGTGGTATTGGTAAGTATTTGTTGAAATTTTCAAATGATACCTTCCAATAACATTGTTTTTGAATTGCTAGATCCAAGGCTAAGAGCAACAATTGCCTTTCCAGAAATTCACTGACCCTTCCTTGTGGCAATTAGCTTTACAGAGAATTACCGAACAAACCCTCCACCTCCAGGGAAGCAGATGATTGACAAGATCAAAGGCATGGGTAAAGGGAAAGGTGTGCCCAAACTTCTTGAAGGCATGGCACTACCAGGTAGATAAAGGATGTGTGGAAACAGAAGATATATTTCATTTCAAATTCCTGCTTGCATGCTCGTGGTGAATATCTTTAAAACCAGCATTACTACCTTGCTGGGCTGTTTCTGGGTCAGATGATTTTGGGGTTCTTGCAAAAGACTTGTCAAGGCCGCTGTAGAATTTGATTTGTTTTATCTAAAATCAAGCAGGGCACGAGGGTTGTGCATGAATAATTTATTCTTGCACTCTTCCCTTCTGTTTCTTTTATGTCCTAATAATCCACAAATAATGGAAATATATTTGCTCAAAAGAACTTCCAAATCCCAGACACTTGCTATCACTTTGCAGACAGGAACTTGACAATAAGGAATGCAGTGTCAGATATTACCTAAGCTTTACTGGGTCACCAAAGATGTAAACAGGTGTAATCAAGGAAGAAGTTGCAGGTGACTGACTCGGCATTGCTTAGTAAAATCCATCGTAATAAATATCTAGGACAATGGGAGTCATTAGGCAGTGTTGAGCTATCAGTCAGAGGGTGCAGAATTACAATCAAGAAGTCCAGGAGAAGGAGAGTGAAGTCTGAGCATTCAGACTAGCATGAGAAACAGCCACCTTGATTATTAATCAGTCCGTATCTAGACACCTCAAGAGAGGAGCTCCGCACAGTGAGAGACAGGTATTTCCATGTAGCATGCTGATCCAGTCTTAATGGGTATAAAAGCCAAGTGTTGTGTTTGCCATTCAGTGTGTATGTGTTACCTCTCGCATGTTATCATTAAGTTCTTCATGAGCAGCGAATATGCCATCATCGAGGAAGAATGATAAATGAGCTACAACACCCAGATTCGATCCCAGTTCCTCAGGGAACGTTATGATGTGACTGTTGGTATCAGCCTATATCGCAGTGACTTGTTTTTGTTGTAAATGTCAGAGAATGATGGACAGCATGGCATAAAGAGGCATTATTTTAATAACTGTATTTGCATATATTATTATGTCTCTTTTCTCCACCTCCAGGTTAACCCAAAAGGCAGGAATGTTTAGTATTTATGTGAAACTGAAGAAGAGACAATCAACCGATTTTTTAATTAATTTATTTATTTTTTATTTATTTAACTGCAGCATGTTAAAAAGTCTTGCAACACTTCAAAAATCCTATCTTTGCATCCTCTGGGTCTACAGAGAAGTTAAAAAAAACATTACTAAATGTCACAAGACGTTTTAAAGTATCATAATGCTTAAAAAAAACAGTTCCCCGTGCATATAGCACAATGCCATGAAGGCACATTTAGGGGATGTGGGGGTACGGCTGGACACATTCTCGATCTCTACCATTTTTGTAGTAGGTGGTGTGATCAGAACCACAATCCAGCTGCCTTTACCCACACGGGGTTACCCCCAGGTATCCATTGATTTGAGGATGGGTGAGCCCCAGAGATGGTTTAGGGGGGCAGGGGGGAGAAGGCCACAAAAATTCTGACCTTACATCACCCACCCTGAGAATCCAAACACAGCATTTCCCAGCTGTTCGATGAGGTTTAGGTGTTGCAAAACGATTTTCTCCTGAAAATTGCTCATTAAAACTTCCTTTTTCAGAATAATAATCTAGAACTGGCCCTTGCTTACTATTCATGAATCACTGGCATTGAGTATTGCTTTCTGAAAAATGGGAAGTTTGAAATATTACACATTTACAAAATTCTTCATCAAAATTATTCAATATGTTAAGAAACACTAAAACTTCATGCACAAAATTGAACATAAAATATCACAATAATTTTCAAAGAGAAGAAATTAATTTCAATCAATGCAATCTCATTCAACCACAACAACATAATATTTAAACATTATTTCAAAAGAGGTAGAGTTTATCAGTGCATTAAACTTTATCAGCTTTAAAAATAAATTTGTCAGTAACATATCACAAAATCTGTGTCCATAAGTGATTATAACTTTGCTAGTATAAGGTGGCCACAGCAGGATCATGATAAAATTCAAGTATAATTCCCGGTATCCAAGACGAACTTTCCGAACATTCCAGGGTACAAGCAAATGTTTTCTCTATTTCAATATTACATATTACCGCCTCCCACCACCCACACACACACACACACACACACAAATATATTAACAATATAAAGCATAAATGAGATTCCATTGTATCAAAACAGTCTAATACAATTCAATTAAAAGGTTCAATTCAATATTTAAAATATTTTATTTCATATGTGAAGTATACATTTGCCATTTCACATACTTAGACATGAAATACATATACAAACACGAGTCACAAATGTTACAGGATATACTAATCTATAAGAAATTGTTAATTGCATAAGAATTTCAAACTCAAATTTACCTAATCAACTTCAAGATATTTTGATATCTGGTAAAAATGTTTTCAATATAATTATTCAAGCATTGATTGGTTGATTTATTTTACTTCACATTTCTGCCACTTTTTGCTAATTGCAAAGATGAGGATGAGTCATGATATGATTAAATTGATGAAGGGTTGTTGAAGAAATTTTTTTCTCGTACAATTTAAGACTCGATCCAAGTTGCATATTGTTTCATTTCAATACAGAATTTGGACCCTATTTAAACTGATTAGGATAAGAAGATTCTTGAGACATACTTAAATTGATCTCGAAAAAAAGGTTCCTGAACAATATTTAAATTGATCCTGGAAAAAAGGTTCCTGGACCGAATATAAATAGATTCAGAAAAAATGTTCCTGGACCGAATATAAATAGATTCGGGAAAAAGGTTCCTGGACCGATTATAAATAGATTCAGAAAAAAGGTTCCTGGACCGAATATAAATTGATTCAGAAATAAGGTTCCTGGACCGAATATAAACAGATTCGGAAAAAAATGTTCCAAGACTGTATTTAAATTGACTCAGGAATAAGGTTCCTAGACTGTATTCAAATTCATCCGGAAAAAAGTTCCTAGAGCGAATTGAAATACTTCACAGATAAAAAGGTTCTTTACGGTCCAGAACCCATTTACGCTTCCTGATTTTCTCTCCTGGACAGGAATTGAATTTACTTAAAATGTCTGGAGCTTTAACAACCCAGCCTCGAACCCTAGCATCATAGTGTGCTGTGCTAACCACTCTGCCAATAACATTGGTATCACAAGTAAATATTCATGGTGAGGGAGATCAGTCTGTTGAAAAAACAATGTCTAGAAGTCATTTACATTTGCAGATTTTCTCTCCCAGTCTGGCATTCAATTTATTTACAACTTCTGGACCAGGGTTAACGGATTAAAGTTACCTTCGAAAAATGTCTGTGAGTATGTTATACATTGGAATGCCACACTGCGGTTGTAGAAATCGTAGTGAAGGAAAAACATCATAACGTTGTTGCTCTCTCATGGGCCATGTTCAAAAACCTACTTTGACGACAGAATGCTGTCACATTAGTGTGATGTCACATTGAGTGCAAACGAATCTGTCACGTGTTGCTCAGGCATGCAATTCAGGAACCGCAGCCAATAGGAGCTATCGATGAGGTAACATGAGGCTCCACCTATCATAACAGGGACTGATAATGTTGCTAAATCAAGGGAAATTGTCCTTTATGCAAGGAAATTCAGAGTAAATGGGGCTGTTCATTGCCAAACTTTTCTGGTGCCGACCCCACCTCTGTCATGTCCCTAAAGAATTTGTTCCTCACTTAGTTGCCCTAAGATTTACATTGCAGTGCAATGAGATGGCTATTCAAACATTCTTTTCAATGAAGGGAACAAGCAAGCGAACGACAAGTCTGCGCAAGTAGTGACTCGAGAGGTCTCAACCAAGAGAAAGAACACGTGCGAGAGAATGGGGTTACATGGAGAGGGGTAACGTGACCGCAGCATTTGCATTCACCCATTTCTGCCGCTATGCACGGACTTCTTCCTTAGATTCTCAAAAGAGCCAGCACCTGGATTAGTCTTTCATGCTCAAAAGTGGTTAATTGTTTCTTGTCAGGTCCGTAATGAGAAACAGGGTTGTTGAAAGAACTCTTTTCTCACACAATTTAAAATTCCATCCAAGTTGTGTATTGTTTCATTTCAATACAGAATTTGGACCAGATTTAAACTGATTCTGAATAAAAGATTCCTGGGCCACATTTAAATTGGTCTCGGAAAAAAGATTCCTGGACCGTATTTAAATTGATCCTGGAAAAAAGGTTCATGGATGGAATTTAAATTCATCCAGAAAAAAAAGGTTCCTGGACCGAATTGAAATACTTCAGATAAAAAGGTTCATTACGGTCCAGAACCCATTTACGCTTCCTGAATTTGAATCTGAATTTGAATTTGAAGTTAAAATTTTGGGAGCGTCAGCACTTGGGCTATTTTGCTCCCGTCACATTATACGGGGGCCAGCCCCTTATCATTACAAACAACAACTCTAACGTTGAATAACTAAAAATCTTAAAATGTTCTGACTTATGTTAAAAGCTGAGGCTGTAAATGGGCACTCAGCACACACAAGGACAAAAAACAGGACAACACACACAAAATTATACTGGCCATAGTGCCAGTCGCCAGAGCCTCGTTAGTCTTTAGTCCAGGGCGCACTACGTGGAAGTGAGGTTGACTTTTGGGCGCCTACGTGGAAGGTACCCCTTACACCCCCATTTACGCTTCCTGATTTTCTCTCCTGGACAGGAATTGAATTTACTTAAAATTGCCTGGACCTTTAACAACACTAACTGGGACCCCTAGCATCATAGTGCACTGTGCTAACCACTCTGCCATGGACAATGGTATCACAAGTAAATATTGCATGGTGAGGGAGATCAGTCTGTTGAGAAAACCGGAATAATACAAATCATAACAATAATTATCATGAATTAATAAAATAGGGAAGCTTTACCACCAGTTACAGGGTGGCCACTCTAAGACAGTGATAAAATTCAAGTATAAATGCCAGTCTTCAAATGCTAACTTTCAAAAAATTTAAGGCAAAAAAATTAAGGACACAAGCAAGAGGTTCCTCTGTTTCAACCTTACTTATTACCCCGCCCTCCAAAAAATATTAACATTAATACAAAGGGTCTTTGTGGTTCCAATGTGTCGAAAAGATCTAATTCAATTCTACTGAAAGATAAATTTTGTGGTTCATTGTTAAGTGACCCAAGTTCCAATCACGAGTTTGGACATTTCAGGTGGGAATATTCAGAAAATGTCCCTGCAGAAGAAGTTCTGTGGCTTACCCAACCTCTCATCAATGGGTACATGGTGGGGGGGAGGTACAGATGGACAAAGTGTAGTCCTGATCACGTCACCTCCAGTATGGTCGAGATCGATAATTTATGAAACTCTATCCTCCACACCTTCGGTATTCCTGAATGGCATGGTGCAACGTACAGTTACAGGCAATAAAATTGGGACACCTAGATCCTCAAATCCTCGTTTGCCTACAAGGCATTGTGTGTGTTGCATAAATATACAGGGCTTGTAGAAGTTGCCGTTGAAACTTCCCTATTAAAATACGCTTATCGCCGTAGAGTTAGGCAACACACACAACGCCTCACAGGGAAGCGAGTATTTCAGGTCTCTGTGTCCAATTTTTATTGCCGGTGAGTGTACAGGGAAAACTTTCCTTTACAATATTCCTAGTGTTAGAAAGAAACAATATGGGCAAAAGCACTTAAAACACACAATATAGATTAATGGAGTTGTATTTCTAAAATGTTACGTTGTTCAATAAACACGATTCAGAATCATATGTTTTGGAGTCTGTTTTTTCGAATATACCTAGAATGTATCCAAAAAATGAGGTTCATCCAAGATTTAATATGGACCCTATTGCATGCAAGTACTGAACAGCGTGAAATAAACCAACATTGCTGTTTGTATCCTAAAGAAATATCAATGGTCTCTCATATTGTACTCGTACATAAACGTTCACAGTTTTAGAAATCAAACACCCTTCAAAAAAATAAGTTTGAAACCAATGACACTTAGCAAGGCAAGCAAAAATAAGGAAAGACTGCACGAGAAGTTAAAATAGGAATCTATACGTATTCCATTACTATACTGTATTTTCCTCTGGGATCTTTTTCGCATTTAGCAATTATCCTAGCCTACCAACGTTATACATTTGTCCTACTACGAGTTCACAGAAGAATTCTGTTTTAATATACTTTCCAATGCAGCATTCTTTTACTTCCTTGACAAACATAAAATCTAAACTCTGAAAAACATGCCTCACAACATTTATGAATATGTATATATAAATTTGAGATCTGGATTAACAAAAGTTGCAATTTTTCACGTTGAAGGAGCAATATTCCCGCATAATTCACGTATAATTCCCGAAGCCAATAATTCATGCATAATTCCTGGAATTCAAGGAATTCCCGGTGAGTAGCCACCCTGAGTCACTGCTACTGGTGATGAAGCTTCCTTCTTTGCTTTGTACTTTGGCTAAAAAAAATACTTAAACAATGGCTAGCTATTTAAAAAGCCCACATCCTGTTATGAATGGTTATTTTCTTACAACTCCCTGCTGGAAATTTATACTGTTTTCAGTAGACAAATTCTACTGTTTTCAAATATCTCCTACTGTGTACTGTGAAATCTAATGGAACCCTATTGCAGATTACTGTACAGCTAATGTACTCTGCAGTAGGACTACTGGACTGAAGAAACAATGTGAATAATTATGCATAATACTTGCTACAATATATTATAAAATCATTTATTTATTCCAAGAATAGGCAAATTCATTCTTGACACCATATATTCAGTAATTTTGAGATTTTGAAGTGCATTGGAAAAAAACACTACACGAACTGAATTTCTACTGTTTTTGTAATGAATACTACTGAAGTCAGATATATCTTAATGAATAAGTTACTACAACTCTTTCTTAAGAAATAGCTCAGCCATAAAGCAGCTAGTAGTTTTAATACATTATCATATCAGTTGATTTTCTTTTCAGCTTTGAATTTCCATGGTTATTATTATGTCTGTGTAGTGCAATTGCAGAAAAGAGCCATCTCTTGATCAACATAGTCAACAATGTTTGCTTATTTTGGTTTATCGAGCATTGAGGATCAGGTCTTGTTTAAAATAATTTTTTGATGTTTTCGTGTGAATATATGAAAAACAATATGTCAATTTATGTATAAAACCGTGTGTTTTTCAATTTTCTACAAGTGCATTAACCACAGTGAAGCTACACACTTAAAAACATGTTCCTACACTTAATTTTTTTGTGTGGGCTCATTCCTTAGTAGCAAGTTCCACATCCTTTACCATATATTCATTTTAGTTGTTTATATGATCTCTCCATTGCATTTTCAGTTGTACTGATAAAAAATATTTCATTACTGTTTTTATAAATAAATATGCTGAACACAATAATAAAAGATCTTGGTTGTATAATTATGTTACTGAAAACATAAAGAGTACAGTTCAGCCACAGCCACTTAAGATAGGAAAAACCATTGGACTACCAAAAACAGTAGAAAACATTAGTAGTACATGAATAGATTCTCCCGGGCTATCGACCAGGTGAGTTGTGGAAAATATTCCAAGCTTTTGAGAGCTTTGCCACTCTCATCTTCAGGGTTGAAGTGAGATAGCTCGAGAGAATCTATTCATCATTGATCGCCAGGATAGCTTCAAGTCTTACTATTAGTAGTACAGTTCACCTACTGAAAACAGTAGACACAGTTGGGCTACTGAAAACAGTAGAAAACATTATCAGTACAGTTCAGCTATTGAAAACAGTAGACACAGTTGGGTTACTGAAAACAGTAGCATTACAGTTCACCTACATAAAACAGCATATGTTTCAAAACACCCATTGATCTCTACAGAATTTTCAGTAGGGCTATCAAAAAAGGTTTGCACAGTACCATTGGGAAGGATGGTTGAGATCTCAATTAATAAAATGGTAGCACCATAATTGTAGATATGAAGTGATGATTTGTATAATACAGAGCTCGGGATCCCATCCCAAATGATATATGCACAGAATGACAAGAATTTCCAGAGATTTCTACTCAGAAACACCATTCCCTGTGTGCAAATTGTTTTTAAGTTCTATTTGCTATGCACCCTCTTCACATGTTTAGTAAATATATATATTTATGGGTAAAATACTGGTCACATTTTAAACAATTAAAGGGTTTCTCCTTGTGTGTAATTTCATGTGTCTATTAAGGTGATGTTTTAGGGCACAATCTTTGTTGCAAATTGTACACTTAAAAGGTTTTTCATTTGTGTGTGTCCTCATATGTTTATGAAGCGAGGATTTGTAGGAAAACTCTTTGCTACAAATAGAACAATTAAAAGGTTTCTCTTTTGTGTGTACTGTCATGTGTGTATTAAGATGATATTTTTGGGCAAAATCTTTGTCACAAATTGAACACTTAAAAGGTTTCTCTTTGTTGTGAACCCTCATATGAATTTCAAGGATAGATTTATGGGTAAAAACTTTGTTGCAAATTGAACACCTAAAAGTCCTATCTTTGCTGTGAACAAACACATGACGATTATAACTTCCTCTACAGACAAAACCTTTTCCACAAATTGAACACTTAAAAGGCATTTCTTCAGTGTGATACCTCATATGTAGATTAAGATAATTTTTCCAGGCAAATTCTTTTTTGCAAATTGCACAAGTAAATGGTTTCTCTTTCTTGTGAACCCTCATATGAATATTAAGAGTTGATTTCTGGCTAAAATCTTTGTTGCAAATCGAGCAATTAAAAGGTTTATCTTTGGTGTGAACCCTCATATGATTATTAAGGGTTGATTTCTGGGTAAAATCTTTGTTGCAAATTGAACACTTAAAAGGTTTCTCCTTAGTGTGAATCCTCACTTGCACTCGAAGATCTGCTTTCTGGGAAAAAGCTTTGTCACAAATTGAACAATTAAAAGGTTTATCTTTGGTGTGAACATTCATATGAATATTAAGGGTTGATTTCAGGGTAAAATCTTTGTTGCAATTTGAACAATTAAAAGGTTTATCTTTGGTGTGAATCCTCATATGAATATTAAGGTTTGATTTCCGGGTAAAATCTTTGTTGCAAATTGAACAATTAAAAGGTTTATCTTTGGTGTGAACCCTTCTTTGTGTGTAAAGATTATCTTCAGGAATAAATTTTCTCTTGCAAACTGAGCGATTCAAAAACTTCTCCTTTGCAACGACATTTGAATGAGCAAATAAATTTCCTTCATTGGAGAAAACTTGGTTGAACATTGAAGAGATATGGTGTTTTTTCCTGTTACAGTGCTTGGAACCTTTAATATCTGGCTTGGTTTTGGAGCATTTTGGTGAAGTTTTAGGTTCAAAGTTACCTTTTCTATTGACACATTCGGTATTGTCTTTTGCTTGTTCTTGATCACTTAATTTGCCTGAAGGTACTAGTGTAACTGACCTTGAAATATCTTGGCTCTGTCCTTCCATGTAGTTCTTGTTCAGATATCTGGAGTGAAAAAAAAAAAAAGAATTTGTCACTGAGATTTACATATCACTGAGTAGAACAGACTGTCATTAAGAACATACTTGGAAAAATGTAAATATGCTATTGGTTCAGTAATATTTTTTGTCAGCTTTTCCCAAATTTATTAAGGTCAATCAAATATTATTCTCACTTTTGCAGAAATTCACTTTAGGCTGGCCTTATTGCTTTCTGCATATCAACAGATTGTACATTATTATTGCATTAGAAAGTGAATTAGTTGGGGGATGCTTGGTGAAATTTCAGGATATGCATGTATGGATTGATATCACTTATTAAATGGCGCTACTTGCATACTTTGTAGCAGATACAATATGTGTATGAAAGGATAGGTGCATCAAGGAGCAGAAGAGGGGGGGGGGGGTCAGGTAACCTAGGTCTTCATCTTACACAGCAAAATTCTTATTTGCACAATTTTATGATGGAGATTATCTCATCCTTGTGGCATTTTCAAATAAGAGGATTCATTGTTTGGAATGGTACAGCAGCCTGCATGAATTGTTGGAACTTATGATAACCTAATTCACGACTGGCAAGTATACGTGAATATCAAGATACATACCCAATGAATGTTATAGTGTTATTTAATAAATGCGTCAATAGTACAGCGAAAAATGAATCAAAGTGATGGTCTCGCATTTACTCATGCAAAAGTGTGGAAACTGACAAAATTAATGGATGGGTTCAGCTTCCACATAATCACAGAGAAGTCTTTTGTTCTGAAGTGAAAAGGGGACATAACTAAACAAGGGAGTTGTTATCAATAATAATGGGGAATTGTTGAAGTTCTTGGGTACCTTGAAAATATGTAACCTTGGCACGACGCAATTTAGATACATGTTCCATGTTCCACATAAAAATTCTTGCAACTAAGACAATAACCATTCCCTAATTAGAATCTTACCTACCTCAAAACTATGAAGCACCAATAAGCATTCATTAATTATGATGATTAAATTTTTATTTATATTGTTCAATGTTCATTATTTAAAATTGATCTACTCAGGAGACATTTACTGTGGTAACACATGGTTAAGAAGTATAGATCGACCACAAGGTAAAAAAACCTTGGGACGAAAAGTCCCCGCACAGCTTTCCCTTCTTCCCTCCACCTCGGGCCATAAGGAAGCATGGTCCACTCTCCCCCCTTCCCTACTCGCGGGGTATGGTGCACAGGAGTCGTGGGTCTGCGCAGGTTGTTTTGCTCGTGGTTCCACTATAGTACTGGTTTACAGCATAAATGCGCAATGCATGAACTGTTGATTAACAACTAGCATCTGAAAGCAAAAACCAGAAGGTAATTTTGTAGCTTGTCCTGGACTATTGTATTTGCATACCAGAACATATATACTTAATTGTAAACATGTTATTGGGAATTTCCAAAAATGAACGAATGGTGCAGTGCAGAAATTAATTATTTGTGAAGTGAATTTTCAATTATTGGTATGGCCATAAATTAATCTGTTGAGTGCATGTTGAAATCTTATTAGCCAAACAACATGATGCAAGAGTAGTTACAGTAATCAGATTAAAGTTGAGTCTATAAGATTTTCTATGTTTTTCATTATGCTATTGATTAATAGAAATTATTGTTTGATCATTAACACAACCCTAAAGGCAAAGTGAATTTTGTAACTGGATTATTCTGGTTATATGCCTTCATCGGGATCGTTTAGGGCCCGATCTATGATCAAAGTTATGTCAACTAGGAAACCCGTTACATGCTGGACCATTTGTTATGGATCGACCCATATTGGTTTATTACTAGACATTTAGCATAGGCCATGTGGTTATTCATCAACAGTCACAGACACTTCTGGGTTGTAACGATCCCAATGTAAGTCAATGAAATTGTTACTACCCAGAAGTGTCCATGACTGTACTCTTGAAAATTAAATGTCAAAATGCAGGTTTTCTCTTTCCAAAACAGAAGTCTGGTTGCATTCATTTATTGAAAGGGTGAATGTGTCATTCAGGCTCTTCATGGAAGATGTTAAAATTTCTTTCAGATTAATAAAATATTGTTTGTATCCGTGACCAAATGCATCCTGGTCCTTCAACAACAGCCAATTCTACAAACGTTGAGAGTATTAAATAAATATTTGTATTTTTGTTATATACTTTCTGGCACCTTTGGCCAATTGCATTGATGAGGATGAATGATCATTGGATAAAATCGATGAAGTAACACCTATGACATATCACAATTTGAACCCAAAACCTTTTACATAAAATGACTTGGGTTGATCTCACAACATGTTTGTCCAACAAAGCAGAAAAAGTAATAAATAGTGGGTATGAAGAAAACTAAACAAGAAAATTACATACAAATTACATGCAATTCAATGTTTTATGAACATAGAAGGATGCGTTAGCATTTATTGTTGTAAGAGGTTTGACACACATACTAATTCTTCCATATACATTCCTCACCTTGTGACGAATTTCAGGATCCTTAAATATTTGCCTTAAAAGTATGTTATATTGCGTCCCTAAAATACATCACAAGTTGGGACTTTTGTCCATAGCTGTGTTTCAATTATCAACCTTCATTTGTTTGCATGTAGTTTTCGCAAACATCCAAGGGCTATGATGGTCATGCCTTACTTCCCAGCAATTGCAAGACGAGCAAACTACTCTGTTGTTACAACTACTGGAAGCAACATGACTTAGCTACAGGCACGCATCTACAAGGCCACACACATGCACGACGAAACGAACCTGAGAATGGGGGCAACTGCATTGAAACGCTTCTTTGAGTATTGTGGTATACCTATGTGAAATGAACAGTGCTGTGAGTTTATTTCTACTACGAGTAACAGTTTCAAGATATATGACCATGTTTTGGAAGATGGCACTACGAGATTTTTGTCACGCCCGCAACATTTGTACATACGTCCTGAAGTATTAGATTGGAGTCCCGATACAAGACAGACAGAGAAGACAAGTACCGAAGGTTTCCACCATCCACATCAACTATCTGAGACCTGGGTTCCAGTGTTGCAGAAAAAGGGGGGATGCTATATGAAGACCTGGCTCTATTCCCAAACTCCATCCAATACTCCAATCACTTCTCGGGATCACAAAAAGGGGCGCATCATCAAGAAGGTAAGGTCAAAGTGAAAGTGACACTGAGAATTTTAGCATTGCTGCATTCTACTACACAAAACTGTCAAATTACGTCAGGAGTATTTTTGTGCTCAACACATACAGAAGTTTGAACTAACTCAGAAGTTGCTTTGTGAAAAAAGTATTTGTGCGGCGTTGCCTAATAATGTGTGCTTATTTTGGTTAAACCTGATGCTTGTGTTCGAGTTCGAGCTGGACTCCTTGGAACATTGTTGTTGACTGATCTATTGTTGTTTAAGCAACCTCATCATTTATTTTCATGTCCATTAGTACCGAACTCACCCAAAAGTAGCGCTGCCAGCATTGTTCCTCAAAATTACTACATTTACTGATGTGGAACGTGCTCACTGTGTGTTTTGATTTCGCGACACGCGATCAGCAACTGCAGTACAACATAAGATTCCTACGGAGTATCGAAAGGCACTTCCTAGCAAGTATACAATTTACTCTTGGCACCAAACCTTCGTTGAGACTGGTTGTTCTGTACAACATGGAAAATCAGCAGGACGTTCACAAGTTCCTGAAGCTGCTGTGGAACAACTCAGAGAACGCTTTGCTCGGAGTCCTACGAAATCATCATGACGTGCATCACGTGAGACTGGCATTCCACAACCAACTGTTTGGCGCGTATTATGTAAACGCTTCCTATTGAAGCCATACAAACTAACAATGGTTCAACACATTATGGATGCAGATAAAGTTGCTCGCCAGCAATTTTGTGTGCAAATGTTGGATAGAATTGCAGATAACAAGACATTCCTAGACAATATCATTTTTAGTGATGTTTCACATCAGTGGACAGGTGAACACCCATAACTGCAGAATATGGGGTAGTGAAAAAACCCATGAAACTGTGCAGCGTATTTGTGATAGCCCTAAGGTCAATATTTTTTGTGCCCTTAGCAAACAATAATTGTACGGCTTGTTCTTCTTCCAGGAGGCAAACATAAATGGTATCGGGTATCTGGATATACTACAAAAATTTCTGTGTATCTGCATATGTTACACAATTTTCTAATTCCTCAGTTCGACAAGGATAACCAAGATGTACAAATTTACTATCAGCAAGATGTTGCACCACCTCACTACCACTTAGCAGTCAGGAGATTTTCTTGATACCCGATTCCCAGGTCGGTGGATTGGTCGTACAGGTCCAATTGCATGGGCCCCTCGCTCCCAAGATTTGAACCCGCTAGATGTTTTCTTGTGGGGTTTCATTAAAGATCAGGTTTTGTACAACCTTTACCTGCTGATCTTGCTGAAATGAGACTTCACATTACCGCCGCTGCTGCAGAAGTGATGCCTTACTTACTGGTGAAAGTCTTGAATGAAATTGACTTCAGGTGGGATGTATGCCGCATTACAAATGGTAGCCACATAGACCAAACATGAATGTTGTATGACAAACTTGATGTCTTTTGCTTTGCAATGGCACCTCAACCGACTCTGTAAGTTATCTGAATAAATTTCAATATGCTTTCAAAGTTGTAAATCCTTTTTGAATCACCTATATTTGCTATATGCCAATTTAGTACAAAATAAACATTCGTAAAAATAAGTTTTGATCATTTCTCACATGAAAAATTAAAGACTCATAAATTAAGGTGTCATGCAGTAGCTGTAGATGGGGAAACAGCGTAGATAGTAGAATTGTAGTAAATGCATGATTAAGTGTTGGAATTGCATCACTGTTTTGCTGATTCTGAATTAATTGAATGTTGGATTATGAGTATTCTTGAACATATTACTGTTTTGGGTTACAATATCCCAATTCCTAGTGAAACTCTTAAGAGTCTTGAAGCGGTGCATTAACCGCAAGCCATTGTTTCACAACAAAGTTATTTCTGTTAATGCTAGTTTGGGATTTGACATCCACAACCTCAGTTGCACTCCAATCATACCCTTGCTACCAACTATTACATTATAACCGTAGATTCTTTTCTTAGTTTAGTGCATTAATTTGAATGTTAATCTGGCAAAATTGACATTTGTGTCTCATTATTACTTCCCCCTCTTTCAGACGTCAGAACAGATACTACAACAAATATATCATCAGCATTCAAGATATCCCAATTACATCCATGCCATTAGCATCAGAAAACTCCAGGCAAACAAGTTTACAAGATTACCCAAATAACTATTTATAATATATACATGAATGGGAGAATAATGAAGCTTGATACACCCTATAGTTCTAGAGACTGCAATGATAGTAACATGATGTAAAATAATTTTTGGTTAGTTAGTATCTTGAGATAATTTTCTTGAAATGACACACATTTTAATACACGTGGAAGTGGGGAAAAAAAGGTAGTCAAAATGAAACCAAGAGATAATTTATGATTTCAAGACAAGAAAAGTGATGTATAATAAGCTAAACACAAAAACCCATATTTCAAGTCTATCACATTAAATTTGGAGAATACTGTATTTACGCGTGTATAGTGCACGTGCGTGTATAACGCACACCCTGATTTTTCATGGGTAAAAGTTACAAAAAATTATATCTTGTATATAATGTGCAGTACAATCCACTTTCAAGAAATAGCTTTTTTAGTTGTAGGTCGTAGAGCTGTTGCTATGCTGATCAAGAGTGAATAACATCATATCTATTCAATGAGTTGCTGTTGCTATGTGGACCAAGAGGAGAATATCCTCTTGTGTAAACAATAAGTCTCCAACCCATGCCACCTCCCCCCTCTCCCTCCACTGTGTTTAGCATCCAAAGCTTTCACTCTTTAACCACCTTATTGATTCTGTAATAGTAGAAACCGAGATCAAAATTACGTTATGGATTTGCAGTGCTCAGGAAGTTATTCCCTATTATTTCTCGCCCAACAAATACTGCTGATATGCATCCCATGTGACGGAAGGTCCCGCCAGAGTTGCCTGGCTTTCCTTGGTGTCACAGAACATTACATTACAAAGTGAAAAAATCGTGTGAAATGGCCTTCAAACTTTTATACGTGGTTTTGCTCATTACTTCTCTCATTTTTCTAAAATAACTTCAAAATATATACTTTTTCCGTGACTAATGTAACATTTATTAACAGCACAAGATTTCTTTCATTAAGGAATTTACACACTCCATATATATATTATTATTTGGCCAGTAATACACTTTAATTATTGTTTTCTTTTTCCTTATGTTTTCTTTCATCCAAAGCACCATAGGAATTAGACAGATTGATCACCGCTATTTACATATCACTGATAAAGGCATATAATTTTATTTGTATGGTTGACAAAACACAAATATTTGCAGAATACTTACAAAAGAGAATACTCAGAATTGACATTTTGAATTGTGTTTCTCATAAGGGACATAGCTACAGACGAGCCGAGTCTTCTTATTGGAATTTCCAGAAAAATAATGTTACATGATGTCTGTATTTCCCTCATGCTAAACAGTGGAGACTTCCATCAGGATCTTGGTTATGATTAGTAAATGACAAATATATTTTGTATTTAATTTCTATTATCATTGTAATAACATTGTTTGAACATGAATAGGCATTTCTTTTAATGGATACCACTGCACAGTTAAATATTCAGAAAGTGAATGATTGGTAAATTCTTGGAAAATCTTAGCATAAAATGTTAACAACCGCATTGTATAAGTGTATGTATATTTGTTATTTACTGTTGGCTTTGATTTCTTTTTGCATAATCAGGAGAATGAAGCCTGCAACCTTCTGTAATGAGATCATTTGTCACTCAACCATCAACGTGGCATTGTGTAGTTACCAATACTGAAGGGGCTGTATATATTGAATGGAAATTCTCTCCATTCTGGGAATTACGTGAAGTTCATTTTCAACAATTCATCATTTGCTCACATTGTTGCAAACTTATCTAGTTCTAGAGACTGCAGTGATAGTAACATGATGCAAAATAATTTTTCGTTAGTTAGTATCTTGAGATGGATGCAAATAGCTGGCAGTCCCGATGCACACACACATTTTAATAAACGTGGAAGTGAAAAGAAAAAACGTAGTCAAACTGAAACCAAAAGATGATTTACGATTTCAAGACCAGAAAAGTGATGTATAATAAGCTAAACACAAAAACACATATTTCAAATCTATCACAATAAATTTGGAGAATACCCATGTGATGGTCAGTTTGTTATAATCCTGACACATTCTTATGGAAAAATAGTGAATGTAAAAGTTACAAAGGCTAAGTATTTATAATCTCAAAGTCCCTGTGACTAACATAATTGAATTTCTTGATGCATATGTGAAATTAATTCACATTGGCAACATTAACAGTGGTGCTATCATTGAACTGATGAAACACCGTAAATTTTCAAGTGATATCCTAGTTCTTCTGTAACTACCATGTAAAGAGAAAAACTTTGTGTAAGGCAGGTTGCTTACACAATCGCCAACATCTTGCTTGACATGCATTTGTATCTTATACATATTAGGTGAAACTTCTTGTAGATAAGTGTCTTCCAGGTATCATGCAGGCCTCAGGTAATGACTCAACTCTGTTCATTTTTTTATAATTACTTTTAAAAGGTGTTTCCAGGTGGTAGTTGATTACATTTTATTACTTATTTATTATTATATTTTAGAGAGTTTGAACATCCAAAGTCATAATTCTGTATTAAGTTTCAGTATTTTTCCGCTATGGACAGGAACACCACACTTACATTTCCCTACTACAACAGGTAGCGCTGTGGAATAGCAGACGACATGAACACAGACAAACAGTTACCAACAGGGCACCTAGCGGCAGCTGGAGAACTACAAACAATAAAAGCACGCCACACAACAGGACAACAAGTTCCAACGAGGATGGTGGCAGTAGCCGCTCAAATTAATAGAACAAAAAAACAGATTTGCAGATAAAGTGAGTACTAGTTTCTCTGTATTTATCTACTACCGTGTTTCTCATTTCCCAGTTATGAATAAATAATTTACATGACAATATTGTGAGTTTTGTTAAGGATAGTACCGCATGTCTGAATAATCAGATGATTGTGAAATGTGCAGATTCTCTGGGTACATAAAAAATTCTATACAGTTGAATTAACAAAATTGCTGTGTGAAGACAGAATTTAAGACAGGTTTGAAATCTATCGATGACATGTGTGGCTCTGATTGCATAATTTATTATTATTCTTTGGATTTGTTCAACTTTTCCTTAATATCTTTAATTGATATGGCAAGTTAGTAAGTTATTATAAGACAACATAAATTCTCTCTCTCTCTCACACACACACACACAAACAAACAAACTTCTTCTAGTATGTAACATTTTCTACTGGGCCAGGCTTTGCACAGTGGTCCAAGTGAATTACCATTAACTAGAAGTTGTGAAAATAGATTCAGTACACTTGTGGTTCAAGAACAGGAAGCTACTACTGGAATATAAGAATCCTAGAATTGAAAACTACCTGTGGTTATAAGAGGAGAGTCATCTTCTGATGACGTGATCTATTTTAATTTGTAATACAGGGTGTCCCACGAACGGTGCAACTGGGAATTAAGAGTGGTGTTACTTTGTAACCGAAACCTGTACATACATAAGTCATACACCAAATGTTAGCCCTGTCCAAGTAGATATTTTTAAACATAGAAACAACAAACGGGGTGCAGTGTTGTTCATGCAGTGTTGCCAAATGTAAGTGAAAGTGTAAATTTATTTTTCCACAAAGCATGGAAAATTGCATGTCAAACATTCGAACGGAAATTTGGACGTCAATTTCCACCTTGGGTAGGTGGACTATTTCGCCATCTATAGTTCAGAGAAGAAAACCGATCGTTTTCGCGTATAGCCAATCCTGAAATGCCTCGTAAAGGCGTACCAGTCCAAATGGGTGTTTTAAAAAAAATTATGAGGTACAGTGGTTCGTAGGGGAAGATTAGAATTGTTCTGTGAAATGAAGTACTCTTTGGAAGAGAGGGTGTTCATTGTGGAACATTATTTTTGTTCCAAATCGTACACTAGCGTAAAAACTGTGTTTCGCGAGAAATATCCGAATAACAATGTTCCAGAAAATTCGACGATATATCAACTTGTTTCCAGATTTCGTGAAACAGGATCAGTTAATGACAAACCCTACCACAGACAACCACCAGTTTTGACACAAGGTGTGCTGCAGGATGTGGAGCAGAGAATATCACTATCTCCCAGGAAATCTGTTCGTAAACTTGCTGCACAGTCAGGTGTATCAAAAACAACAACTCACCGAGCGTTAAAACAATTGCACCTACGTGCATATAAGGTACAGGCTGTGCAAGAACCGAAGGAAGCAGACAAAGGTGCACGTGTAAGATACTGCCAGTGGTTTAGAAATTTTATTAGAGACAATGGTGTGAATATTTTGGATAAGGTTTTTTTCACGGATGAAGCATGGTTCCACTGAAATTGATATGTCAACAGTCAAAATTCTCGACACTGGTTAAGTAACAATCCCAATTTGTTACATGAACAATCACTTCATCCACAAAAGATCGGTGTGTGGTGCGCGATTTCGCGGAGAAAAATAATCGGTCCATTCCTTTTCAACACAACAGTTGACGGAATAGTTTATCGTGACCTTATCACACAGTTTATTTCTCTGTTGGAACGTGATGAATGTGATTGTTGGTTTCAACAAGACTCCGCAACATGTCACACGTCTAATGAAACTTTAGACATGTTGGCAGAGTTTTTTGGCGATCACATTATAAGCAAAAACTTATGGCCCAGTCGCTCCCCGGATCTGACATCTCCAGATTTTTTTCTGTGGGGTTATTTGAAACAAACAGTTTACATTAATAACCCAAGAACACTTGATGATCTAAAAATAAACATTTGCACAGCCATTAACAATATAAACTAATCAACCTTGCATAAAGTTGCTTCCAACATTATAAAACATGTTGATGAATGCCTCAGGGAAAATGGTTGTCATTTTCAACATCTTTTGTAAAGCTACACTGCCTGTTACGCGCATTGCATGGTTGCCAGGAGTAGGTAAGTAACATTTTTTTCACCATAATTTTCATTTTCTTTTTTTCCTGTTTCCAGTATTTCCATGTCATGGACCATCACTAAACACACCTTTTGTTGCCTTCAAACATCAACAGTGTTGCCACTGTACCTCATAATTTTTTTAAAACACCCATTTGGACCGGTACGCCTTTACGAGGCATTTCAGGATTGGCTATACGCGGAAACGATCGGTTTTCTTCTCTGAACTATAGATGGCGAAATAGTCCACCTACCCAAGGTGGAAATTGACGTCCAAATTTCCGTTCGAATGTTTGACATGCAATTTTCCATGCTTTGTGGAAAAATAAATTTACACTTTCACTTACATTTGGCAACACTGCATGAACAACACTGCACCCCGTTTGTTGTTTCTATGTTTAAAAATATCTACTTGGACAGGGCTAACATTTGGTGTATGACTTATGTATGTACAGGTTTCGGTTACAAAGTAACACCACTCTTAAATCCCAGTTGCACTGTTCGTGGGACAACCTGTAGCATAGACTTTTTCATCCAGTCAGCTATGTCTTTATAAACCTGATGTACTTCAAAGATCTAATTTTGAAGTGATCTTATGTAGTGTTGCATTCTTAATATGCCATAACTCAAGTTTGTGAATAGAATAACAAAACAACAAACAACCAGAAGTTAAGAATGTTAGCATAATGTCTCAAGCTTCAATATTAATTAATTCTTGCATTTTTAATAAAATGTAAAATGCTGTACATGATATTTTTTCCAAGAAAACTGCTTGTTGGTATTTAACACCTTCATCAATCATTCAGCAAAACATAATCTTCATATAACCAGGCTCTGGAATCCATGAAGAGTTGCTTATTCTGAAGGAGTTCATGAAAACTAAATCACATGTTGAAGTTACCCTTCAGTCAGTGCTAGACCACAAAATCCAGGTAATGAGTATCCATATTCAAATCATCTCATATTCATTTTGGATACAACAGATAACCTGAATATCCTGATAATACGGATAGTACAGCTGATGGAAGATTTGTATAGTGGAACCACCAGCATATGAACCTGCGCAGACCTGCGACTCCTGTTCACCACACTTCCGCAAGGAGACGAGGAGCAGAGGGGAGCATGCTTCCTTGTGAACGGAGATGAACAGATCGAGGGCGGAAGCGTTTTAGCAGAAGGTTATTTTCTTTATGGTCCCTCTATAAGGAATTTGTACAGTGATATACGAATATGATAAATAAAATATTGGATAGCGTGTAAAACAGATAAATGGCAAAACTGCCCAGATAATGAACACATTTGATTATCCGGATAATCCAGACAATTCAGACTTCTGAATAATTGGTATATCTTCAAATCAGAATATCTGATGTTTCGATATTTGAAATCCAGATAAAAAATTTCCAACATCCGGATAACATTTTATCGTGATTTGGCTATCTGTATTCCAGATCGCACTAGTATGTTGTAGTAGGTGGATGCAAACAAATACATAGTGTGAGTGAGTGTGACTTGCACTTTGAGCAATGAAAAATAAATGTGTGACAGGTAGAATTTCTAAATTTATTAAAACGAACTATGGCAGAAGTCCATAATTTACAGGGTGTATTATTCAAATGTTATACTATAGAATGCACATAGTATGTGACTGTAAAATCATGTGCACAAATCCATAGAAGAAGTATAAAAATCAAAATTGCAAACCTACTAAGGAATACAATCAGCAAAATAATCTTATACAGTTATTTTTAGTGTTTATTATTTTATTTTATCTGCGATGTTTCATTCTGGTTTCCGAGAACTTTCTGAAGCTACACTAAGAGATACATACAAAAACAGAATCTCACTTGGCTAGTCACTTTACACTTCTCTCACTTGGGGCTCTACAAAAGCGTAGATTGACTAGCCATGTAAGGTTGTGTTTTTGTATGTATATCTTAGTGTAGCTGAAAAAATTTCTGGAAAACCAGAACGAAACGTCACAGATAAAATAAAATAATAACCACTAAAAATAACTGTTAGATTATTTTGCATCTATAAAAAGTGGTTATGCATATCGTTAAGAAGAACATAGGGATACAATATGTAGCCTACCTGATAAAAAGTAAAAAAACTATGGAAGTAGATTTCCATGCCCCTTGTCCACTATGAGGTCAAATCTCAAGCTTGTATACCTACTTACTCAATTTCATTGCTACAGTTAACACAGCATTACAGATACATCTTTATAGTCAAGTGTATACACAAAAGAAAGTGATATTGTCATCAAATTATCAACTAACATGGAAATAAAATTGTCTCTTTCATCACATGACTTACCTTAAATGCGATGAAGCAAGTTTATCAAACATCCTTATTTATTGACTGATAGACAGCCCACAAGGTTGCTTGCACCCTTTCACAATTCTTAAGGTTCCTTATTCTAAGGGCACAGTGCAGGTGGGTAGTGTTGGCTTGGAAACTATATGATAAGTGTTGGAGTAACCTAAGTGTTATGATAGAATCTGTCAATCATAAAGAACTTACTCCTCTCAAAATTTAAATGAAAACTTCTCTCCTTTGACAGTCCTTAATTCAGATATTTTAGTCCCATTAATGAAACGTGTTTGAGTTGAGGGTCAATGAATTTAGCAGAACTGTTACTCTTGTACAGAATAACACCTATTTGACAAAATCATATAGAAAATATGACAAACCCATTGAATTACATCCTAGATAAGTACTTTGTATGCAGCACATCACACATACTAGGGTTGAGATAACACTAGCCTGAACCAATACGAATATTACTCATACGAATTTCTGCTGATATTGAGACAACTTGGAAATTTGGCAATTTAGAAGTTCAAAATACATTGTTATTAAATGTGGAAATAAAAGGATCACCTTGCAACCATATCATTTCAGTCTACCATATTTCCATATCCAAAAGTTTATGTGATATTAATGTTCTCACATTTGCTTTTTTCAGCCATAAAGACATTTTGTGTACCCTGTAGTATGTTATAATAATTTACTACAAACAAGATTTACGATCTGCCACAAATAGCCATGATCGGCTGCTGCAACACATTGTTGGATAGGTAGATCAGTGTCACTGATTGGTTGATTGATGACATACTTCACCCACTAGCCTACACAAACAAGCACTGTGGCCTGTAGCGATTTATTGCAATTTAGATCGCAAAATCGTACAACTTCCAACTCTGCGTGTTGGAAATTGCTCCGCTCAAAATTAAGTGATAAAAATCACTCATTATTTAATTCCCTGAACTTCCGACAGATGGCACCACTAACTATTCGCGAGATATCTCGTCGTAATCACGCCATCTGGAACTCGGACCTAACCAGGAAGTCAAAGAGCAGGGATGTGTGCGTGTGCACAGCGGCCAGTTGCGTCTTGTGCTTGATATTGCCAACAGACGTTATTCACGCGCTCCACTGCAAATGTTTCTCGGGCACGTAGTTTGAATTTTATCGGCTGGACTTACAATTCAGAACTCGTGATGAATTGCCGAAGTTTGTTGAATGTAAATCACGGGGCTTCGATGTAAAATAGACGTCGCAACATTTCAAATAAGGTACCAGTTGCCAAATTGACGCATGGAATGGAACGTGCCATTTAACAGTTTGCAGCAGGAATGATATTGGAAATGGGCAAATGAGCTACTTCAGATTCTAACTATGAGGTACACGCACCCATGTGGATTTGTCTACCCAAAAGTGAAGGAAGTCGTCCCCTTTCAGAACTCAGAACTTTACCATACATAAAACGAAGGTAGGCAATGGATATTGTTGTTTTTTGGTGAATTATAGTGCGAGTGAAAAATGCCAATTTTTACTTGACAAAAAAACTACGCAAAATACGTAAGATTTGCATCAAGTGGTAAAAATCCCTATTTTGTCAGCGAGGAAGTTCTATCTTACGTCATACATAAATATGTATACATGTTTGCTAGATAAACAATAATATTGAAACTTGTAAAATATCACGAAGCCGTAATTTGATTGCAGCACGTCGTAAAATTACTGGTATGTCACGTGCTTGCGATGAACCTCGTCCACTTTGAACATATAGACTATAGTTAAAATTGGTGATGTTAATACGCACATGCAAAACTGTTTGATAATTGTAGTTCTTCAGCGTGTTCGTTTTTTGTGGAGAGACTTGTAGGATTTTGGGAAACCCGTCACAAATATGTACACTTCGCAACATCTTATTTGACCGCCCTGAAAGAATTCTAAGTCCCGAAATCGTAAACTTAGCAACATTGCACTTCAGCTCCAGGTGTGAGTAGCCAACTTTGAGTAGGTCCTTCCACTAGACGAAAAACGCTGTGGTGATAGGTTTTCAATTTAACACTTTCCATGAACTTAGAAACTATAAACAGCTATTATAATACACAATCAAACAGAAATAATAAATTGGAAAAAGAACCTTGAAGGATATTTACGATTCTGCTTGATCGACTTGAAATTTGGGGGGTTTGAAACACTGAATAGAGTTTTTCTCCACCTGGAGGAAATTGCCATCAAGTTTGTGCAGAAAGAAACAATTTGTGAGGAGATTATGCGACATTTTATTTACAATACCTTGCATAATATCGAACAGTTCTCAAAAAACATATATTTTACACGACTTGTCGAGAAAATGTGCTTGAAACACAGGAAGGTGGGAGTCTTCATATACGTCAACATGTTTTTAAGGGTATAAAGTCATTAAGTTGACGTAGAGCAGTTGGTTAGGCGCTGCTATCCTTATTTTTCATCAAGCGTAAAAGGTCGCGGGTTCAAATCCCACCCTCTCCTCTTTCTTTTTTTCCTTTTTTTTCTTGTTTGCTGAACAGATACCGTTGATATTAGAATATTTAAAAAATGTATCCGATGCACACTTGAGGAACGTCCCTTCTGCACATATTTCCCCTTAGAAGTTGGAGATTTCCAGGATTTAAAGTTAAAACTTTTCTTTTTAGTTATTGTTCATATGTTGTGTTAACACACACATCATGATTAATTCACAAATCACATATATGTATTCAGGATGCAAAATGTAATGTTATTTAAGTTATGTATTGTTTGTTCTTCACTGACACCTAAAATATTGATTATTTGATTTCGATATACTAAAAAAAGATATACAGTTATGTTAAGTAGTGATGTAGTGCAGTACTGTAACGTTGGAGAGCGTTTAATGAGTTCAAATTGCTAAGATTTGTAATTTTATGTCCGTTCCTTCGTAATGACTGTTGTCAATCCCCTCACCACCAGCTTACCATGCGTCTAAAACTAATAGTAAATCGCTAATTAACATAAATAAATTGTTATTGCGACGAAGGCCGATTCGATAAGAAACTACTAATAAGTATTTATATAGTGAGTGACAAACAAAAAATTCAAAACCTCATAATGATCGTTAATTCCTCACTGCTTTGTATCTAAAATGTTTGTCTTCTTTGAACAGAAAGTACGAGTATCAGATATAACAAACTTTCTGCACTAACTTTGCAATATTCGAAACAACCATTACAGACTTAGCTCTATGTAACTTGATTCTGCGCATTCCACGTGGCATGTGACTTCCTCCTATCATCGAAATAACTTTCTCTTACTATTTCCTTTCCTCTCGTGAAATACAGAGACCAATGTTAACTTCTTAGCATGGTGGATAAACTTTACACCCAACGATATACTCCTGAAAAAAAACCTGCCTAGGTGGAGGTTCAAACCTACGACCTCCCTCGTAAGAATCAAGCAGGCTACCTTTTATCCAGGTAGCTCATGTTAAAATATGCTACCAGTTTGAAGAAACCAATTCACACATAATGTCATATCTATAATTTCCGCATGGCAATTTTCATGAGGAAATTAATTCAGATAAAATCGAGAAACGCTGAAAGGGAAAAATGATGAACATGTCTATTGGCGTTTTGTCATAGTTTGTAAATTGTGTAAAAATTCCATGTTTTGAACAAGCAATCATTTAGTTACGAAGTATTTTGTTGCTTGTTTAAAGTAGGAACAGGAGAGCGAAAAGGAGTCATTTGAACCAGACCATGTTTGACAAGAAACTTCATCTTTTTTCCAAAGACTGTATGAAAGAGAGAGGAACGTATGTAATATAAAATATGTGTGAAATTAAAACAATGGAAACCTTGAAAGATAATACTAACGATCTTCAAACTATGAAAAACATATTTCCGTGGTGGAAAACTCCAAGTCATTTTCGAAATATGTTTTTCTTTATTATGAAGTGGAGATATGGGACGATACGATCCCTCAGCAAAGTAAGCCTACCTTCAACTTTTTCAATGGTCATAATTACTAATTAGGGTCCGGAAGTTGATGAAAAATCAACTTTTTTCTGACCCTTAAAAACAATGCTAAACCTGATATCATGTCCGTTTCCCTTCAGTTAGAGCCGGAAAACACTTTCTATTTTACATTTTTTTTTTTTGCATTTTTTGGCCTTTTTTGGCTTTTAGTTTATTTGTCAGTATTTTTAACAGTTTTTGTTGAATTTTTACTTATTTTTGGGGTTTATTTTTCTCCTCCCCTGTTGTTTCGTGCATTTTAAATGCATTTACTAGTAAAACTTACAAATATTTAGATGTCTTCACATGGTCCTTTTAGCAAATTCACCATGAATCGAAAATACGGCCAATGGAAAAGCATAATGTTATTCTTAACTTAAATGTTTGGCAATGGATTAAAAAACTTTGTGTGAAGATCTACTTTGAGGTTCTTTTTCTGGACACTATTATCACTTTAATCTGTAGTTTTAAAGTAAAATTAGTCACAATATTAAATGCAATTACACTCTGGTATACGCGAAGCAGAACTGTATTTTCAGATGCTGGCTGACTAGAGTATCACTCTGAATGGAGATGAATTGGTTGATTTGGTGTTTTAAGTCAACTTTATGCATAGTAAGGCTAATCGGGACTGGACCTACAGTTTAAAGTGGGATCCAAACCGAGGGGATAAAATAACGTGAACCGTGTGGTGTGGGGGGATCGTTTGCTTATGGAATGGAAGGTCATAGGTTCAAACCTACTTCTTTGCAAAATCATTTACGGGAAGTAAACGGCTTTGGATGAGAATGCTTATCTACGTTTCTTGGATATTTCCGTTGATATTTATACGATTTATGTCCAGCATTTCCGGATGCAGAAAGTTGACATGTAAGTTCTTAATATGTGTTAACTTATAACAGCTGAATGAAAGGAAAAGTATTTCCTAAAATCCTGCCAATCACTGAAAGATTAAAAACATTAGTAGAAGCATTACTTGAGGCATGCACAGTGGCGAAGATTATGGAGTGTGGAGGGGCAGATGACCCAGCACTATGCTTAACATTATCTACCAAGGGAAAGAAACTGTCCTTGCCCCCTCCCCCAGCTTGCCCCATCAGTTTGAAACCCAATCGCCGCCACTGAGCATGCATCGCATAAATATTTACAGTAATATCAAATAATATTATATTACGTTATTAGAACACTTCGTACTCAGTAAATAAAAAGGAAAAAATAATAAGCAAAGCGTGGGATTTGAACCTATGATGTTCAGATCTTGACGAAAACAGTAAAAGAAACGAAAGTGCTATCATCCAACCAACTACTCCAGGAGATTGCTAACAGAAAGCTCAGTAAAACACGTTAATCTCAGTTGAAGCAACATTGTGCCGGAGTTTCGAACCATTTTTCGCCAAGAACCAAGGAAAAGACACACTTTGCAGAATCGTTTGGTGTTGTGCAAGGTATCTTTACTTAACATTTCGCATAAAATCATCATAAATTTGCCTTCTTGCATTCAAATGTGACCGCAATTCTTTCCAGGTGGATGAGAACCTGTTCAGTGTTTCACAATGCACATACATTTTCCTATTTTCAAATTCAGAACAAAGAATCTTGAAATATTTTCAACATTCGTATTTCTACTTAACATTTTTTTGTCTACTTATATATTTTATTACTGCTTTAGGGTATCTTTACTTTATGGAATGTGAAAGAATGAAAAAAATCACGAGCGTTTTCATTCAGGAAGAAGAAATGTTGCAAAGTTGGTTACTCTTAGTTGGCTCTGAAGCGCTACTGCAAAATTTACGAATTCCGGACTTTGAAATTTTTCAGGGCGGTCAAATAAGATGTTGCGAAGTCATTGCGACGAAGTCCTTCAACACAATTCCCCCCTTTCCCCCCTTTTTTTTTTTTGGATTCCGTCAATTTACTGGCAAATTGTGCAAAGTAATTCAATTACTTAGTTCCGAATGAGCATCTACGGCATCTTCGACAAAAAAAGGAATAAAAAGGGTTTGTGCAAATTTGTCTCATATTTCTTAGTATGGGCCTTTTTACACTTTATGAATCTATAATAATAATGACGACGGTTTTGAAAGAGTAAAATCATTTCATTTAGTCTACATCACAAAAAATGGTTGAAGCGTAGATAAGAAAGCAAATTAATAAAAATTGTAGATTCTCCAATTTTGCTGATTTACACATTTTTGAACCCTTTTATTGAATAGTTGCTTAAGATTATTTGAACTACAAACATAAGCATAGTCATAAATGTGATGAAATAGTTTAAACGAACTGTACCTAGTCAACGTCAAAAAGGATGTAATTTCTTGTTCAATTTGGATATGCCAATATTATCCTAAATGTTAATGAAGAACGTTGTTAATGGTTTTCTTGACGTAATCTTGTTATGGTAATTAACAAAGGATTATATTCGTTTTGTTGTTAACCTTTAATGTTTAATAAATGACGTCATTGAATTGTTAAAAATTGGACATCTGTTTTTGACTTCATTTGCGCTGAATTTTTCCCTAATCACTGCGTGCTTCCATGATAGAAAACGAAGAGGAAAAAAGGGGGATTTGTAGCTAGAAACAATTGTACTTTGGTGAAGGTAAATAATTCTAGATTATCATTATGTTCACTGTATCGTATAACACATTTTGGAAACTTGTGGCAGTACTGTGTTCTTAATTTTCAGGATCGGCTTGTAAACAGCAATATTATTGTGTTTATCCCCAAATTGGATTTAGGATATCGTGAAGTTCATAAGCAACTTTGAGGTGTCGCGAACAACGTGACAAGTAACCTCCACCCAATTGATTTTATAACTTATTAGCAAGGAGCTTGAACCAGACCACAGCCTTTGAGGTGGTAGAACAACGATCAATCCAAGTCGCGACTAAAATATAAAAGCACCTTGCGAACTTGAACGTTACAGGCCACGGAAATCCTATTGGCCCCTTTGGTCCCTTTCCAGTCAGACACATCAAACAAAAGACAAAAATAAACATTACAACACCTCAAATATCAGACTAAAAATGAGCATGACAGTCAAAAATTTGGTTTGCTTTTATATTCCAGAAATCTCTGCCATTTGTTTATGATGAAAGGATGATACCAAAAGCTTCCTCGTAATTATATGAGCCAGCATTGGCAAAATCTGGGGAGCTTCAAGAAGAAAGCCAGCAAGAAGGGGAGAGAGGGGAGGAAGGGGGATGACTTTTGTTGCACAATCCATGCAGGTTACTCAAATAAAGAATATCAACCTGAGGCAATTGTTGAAACAAAGGAGTTTAAACATTTGACATATTAATTTTGTAATGAAGGGAAGGATGCAAATGTCCACAATTATTTCTCCACCCTCTTGTAGTAAATTGTATGCTCTTCCCTATAGCACTCAGAGTTGGCTGGGTCTTTTTAAGTACTTTGAGGACCAACGATTGTCAAAAGTTGGAAGAATTCAAAGAAAAAAAACTACATTTAGAAGAGCTTCCTGCACTCCAAATAATTAATACAGTAAAAGTCAACAAGTTCAAGGTTTCACTCATTAGGCAATTTTCCTCAAATCATACTAAAATTAGTTGTTGACAATTACAACTAAAAAAGGTACACATTTCCAGAATAAGGTTGAACAAAGGTATAATTATGAAATAATTTGTGTGGTAGCACCTTAGTTACCAGTCACTTCCTCATGTGGGAACTTTAGCTGAACATCATAGTGGGCAAAGGTGGATGGTTGAGAGGGCAAAAAGGAAAAAGTCATGTTTTAATTAACTACAATAACTACTATGACTGAGCAGATACAGATACCGACGTATCCATATTGGATGATACCAATGGTATCTGTAAGTATTGGTTGAAATTTTCCAACAGATACCTTCATATACCATTGTCTTTGAGTAGCTACAATCAAGGCCAAGAGCAACATTTGTCCTTTCCAAAAATTCGCTCACCCTTCGTTGTTGCAGATTAGTTTTTCAGAGAATTACTGAACAAACCCTCCACATCCTGGGAAGCAGATGATTGACAAGATCAAAGGCATGGGTAAAGCGAAAGCTGTGCCTAAACTTCTTGAAGGCATATAACTTCCTGGTAGGTGTAAAGGCTGTGTGGAAATAGAAGATATAATTCATTTAAAATTCCTGCTTGCACGCTCATGGTGGATGTTTTCAAAATTAGCATTACTACCATCCTGGGATGTTTCCGGGTCAGATTATTTCGGAGTTCTTGCGAAAGACGTGTAAAGGCCGCTGTAGAATTCAATTTTTTTTATCTATATTCAAGCAAGGCAGGAGGGTTGTGGATTGTATAATTTCTGCTAGCACTCTTCCCTTCTCTTTCTTTTATGTCCTAATAATCCACAAATAATGGAAATATATTGGCACAAAAGAACTTTCAAATCCCAGACACTAGCTATCACTTTCCAGCCAGGAACTCGACAGTAAGGAATGCAGTGTCAGATGTTACCTAAGCTTTACTGGGTCACCAAAGGCATAAACATGTAAACAGGTGTAACCCAGGAAGAAGTTGCAGGTGACTGACTCGGCATTGCTTAGCAAAATACATTGCAATAAATATCTAGGACAATGGGGGTCATCAGTCAGAATTACGATCACGACATCCAAGTAAAGGAGAGTGAAGTCTGAACATTCAGACTAGTATCACAAATGGACACCTCGTTTATTAACCAGCCCGTAGTTCGACACCTCGAGGGAGCAAATCCACGCAGTGAGAGTCAGGTATTTCCATTTAGCATGGTGATCCAATTTTAAAGGTTATAAAAGCCAAGTGCTGAGTTTGCTATACAGTGTGTATGTCTTACCTCTTGCATGTTACCATTAAGCTCTCCATGAGCAGCGAATATGCCATCATTAAAGATGATGGCATACATGAGCTACGCCACCCAGATTCGATCCCAGTTCCTTAGGGAACGTTCCGCAGTATCTTTTGGTGTATCAGACTATAACGCAGACTTGTTTTTGTTGCAAATGACAGAGAATGATGGAACGCATGGCATAAAAGAGGCATTATTTTAATAACTGTATTTGTATATATTATTATGTCTATTTTCTCCATATCCAGGCTAACCCAAAAGGCAGAAACGAATAGTAAGTTTTAAATTATCATAATGTTTTAAAAAAAAGTTCCCCTTGCATATAGCACAATGCCATGAAGGCACATTTAGGGGATGTGGGGGTACGGCTGGACACATTCCCGATCTCTACCATTTTTGTAGGTGATGTGATCAGAACCACACTCTAGCTGCCTTTACCCACACGGGGTTACCCCCAGGTATCCATTGATTTGAGGATGGGTGAGCCCCAGAGATGCTTTAGGGGGAAGGGGGGAGAAGGCCTGAAAAATTCTGACCTTACATCACCCTCCCTGAGAATCGAATCCAGATCTCCTGCATGGAAACAGACACCCTACAGAATACACCTCCGTGGCTCAAAGTATTATAGAAATGCTGCAGGAGAGTAATTAGTGAGTTAATTAATGTCATGAAAGGAATGTGATATGCGACTTGGTAACTAACCTTTATTATTTTAAAATGGAATCGATTGCAAACACAGCATTTCCCAGCTGTGAGATGAGGTTTAGTTGTTGCACAACGATTTTTTCCTGAAAATTGCTAATTAAAACTTCCTTTTTCAGAAGAATAATCTAGAACTGGCCCTTGCTTACTATTCATTAGGGATGTGCCGAAGCCGATTACAGATGTATGAAAATCGTCCGAAATTGACACATCGGCATCGGTATCGGAATCGGCAAAAATCCTATATATAAACCGGTACAGATTATACTAGAGTTTTTACCTTTTAATAATTTTATATTCTAGTTTTGAAAGATTTATTGAAAATTTGGTTATGATTCGTCATTATTGTAGAGTTTTTGTAATAAAATTATTGCAAACTCATTCAGAGGATCAACTTAACTCAAAATCGGGAATATAACAGTACATTGCTGAACCATGATCTGCTGTTGTATTGGAAATTCAAAAATGAGTATTCAAACCTGAAGCAAGTGCTGAGAAAAACTTGGGCATACCTGCTGCATCAGTATTCAGTGATTGAGTATTCAGTGTTGCTGAACAGATTTGAGATAAGAGAAGAAGTAGGTTACTTCCTGAAGTGCTTCCAAATCTCGTGGTTCTGAAGTTGAATCTGGCAGAACAAGAATTCATGTTGCATTTCAATGAACTGCTTGTGTACTAATGTTTAATCTCTTGAGAATCCATGTTCTTCTTAAAGGTTTACATAACATTTTGTAGATGCAAATGTACATTCGCATCTCTTGAGAATATATATGTATATACGTACATATGATATGCAATAGAAATGTACATAGCAAATTTATTTTTGTCATGCTGAAAATAACATCCCATTTCTGTTTAATAATCTTATGTATCGGAATCGGTTAAATATCGGCATCGGTATCGGTTCCAAAAATTATCGGTGAGTACATCGGCATCGGTAAATTTTAAGCTTCGTCCCATCCCTACTATCATGAATCACTGGCATTGAGTATTACTTTCTCAAAAAATGGGAAGTTTGAAATATTACACATTTACAAGATTCTTCATCAAAATAATTCAATATGTTAAGAAACACAAAAACTTCATGCACAAAATTGAACATAAAATATCACAATAATTTTCAAACAGAAGAAAATAATTTCAATCACTGCAATCTCATTCAACCACAACAACATAATATTTAAACATTATTTGAAAAGAGGTAGAATTTATCAGTGCATTAAACTTTATCAGCATTAAAAATAAATTTGTCATTAACATATCAAAAAATCTGTGTCCATAAGTGATTATAACTTTGCTAGTATAAGGTGGCCACTGCAGGATCATGATAAAATTCAAGTATAATTCCCGGTATCCAAGACGAACTTTCCGAACATTCCAGGGTACAAGCAAATATTTTCTCTATTTCAATATTACGTATTACCGCCTCTCACCACCCACACACATACGCACACAAATATATTACCAATATAAATCATAAATGAGATTCCATTGTATCAAAACAGTCTAATACAATTCAATTAAAAGGTTCAGTTCAATATTTAAAATATTTTATTTCATATGTGAAGTTTACATTTGCCATTTCACATACTTAGACATGAAATACATCTACAAACACGAGTCACAAATGTTGCAGGATATACTAATCTATAAGAAATTATTAACTGTATAAGAATATCAAACTGAAATTTACCTAATCAAGTTTAAGGGTAAAAATGTTTTCAATATAATTATTCAAGCATTGATTGGTTGATTTATTTTACTTCACATTTCTGCCACTTTTTTCTAATTGCAAAGATGACGATGAGTCATGATATGATTAAATTGATGAAGGGTTGTTGAAGAAACTTTTTTCGTACAATTTAAGATTCGATCCAAGTTGCGTATTGTTTCATTTCAATACAGAATTTGGACCCTATTTAAAATTATTGGGATAAGAAGATTCCTGAGCTATATTTAAATTGATCCTGGAAAAAAGGTTCCTGGACCCAATATAAATAGATTCAGAAAAAAGGTTCCTGGACAGAATTGAAATACTTCAGATAAAAAGGTTCTTTACGGTCCAGAACCCATTTACGCTTCCTGATTTTCTCTCCTGGACCGGAATTGAATTTACTTAAAATGCCTGGAGCTTTAACAACCCTACCTGGGACCCCTAGAATCATAGTGCACTGTGCTAACCACTCTGCCATGGACATTGGTATCACAAGTAAATATTGCATGGTGAGGGAGATCAATCTGTTGATAAAACCGGAATAATACAAATCATAACAATAATTATCATGAATTAATAAAATAGGGAAGCTTTACCACCAGTTACAGGGTGGCCACTCTAAGACAGTGATAAAATTCAAGTATAAATGCCAGTCTTCAAATGCTAACTTTCAAAAAATTTAAGGCAAAAAAATTAAGGACACAAGCAAGAGTATCCTCTGTTTCAACCTTACTTATTACTCCGCCCCCCCCAAAATATTATCATTAATACAAAGGGTCTTTGTTGTTAAATATTGTGGTTCATTGTTAAGTGACCCAAGTACCAATCACGAGTTTGGACATTTCAGGTGGGAATATTCAGAAAATGTCCCTGCAGAAGAAGTTCTGTGGCTTACCCAACCTCTCATCAATGGGTACATGGTGGGGGGAGGTACAGATGGACAGAGTGTAGTCCTGATCACGTCACCTCCAGTGTGGTCGAGATGGATAATTTATGAAACTCTATCCTCCACATCTTCGGTATTCCTGAATGGCATGGTGCAACGTACAGTTACAGGCAACAAAATTGGGACTCATAGATCCTGAAATCCTCGATTGCCTACAAGGCATTGTGTGTGTTGCATAAATATACAGGGCTTGTAGAAGTTGCCGTTGAAACTTCCCTATTAAAATACGCTTATCGCTGTAGAGTTAGGCAACACACACAACGCCTCACAGGGAAGCGAGTATTTCAGGTCTCTGTGTCCAATTTTTATTGCTGGTGAGTGTACATATAAAACTTGCCCTTACGATATTCCTTGTGTTAGAAAGAAACAATAGGGGCAAAAGCACTTAAAACACACAATATAGATAAATGGAGTTGTATTTCTAAAATGTTACGTTGTTCAATAAACACGATTCAGAATCATATGTTTTGGAGTCAGTTTTTTCGAATATACCTAGAATGTACCCAAAAAATTAGGTTCATCCAAGATTTAATATGGACCCTATTGCATTCAAGTACTGAACAGCGTGAATAAACCCACATTGCTGTTTCTATCCTAAAGAAATATCAATGATCTCTGATATTGTACTCGTACATAAACGTTCACAGTTTTAGAAATGAAACATCTTTCAAAAAAATAAGTTTGAAACCAATGACACTTAGCAAGGCAAGTAAAAATAAGGAAAGACTGCACGAGAAGTTAAAATAGGAATCTATACGTATTTCATTACTATACTGTATTTTCCTCTGGGATCTTTTTTGCATTTAGCAATTATCCTAGCCTACCAACGTTATACATTTGTCCTACCAAGAGTTCAGAAAAGAATTCTGTTTTAATATATTTTCCAATGCAGCTTCCTTTTACTTCCTTGACAAACATAAAATCTAAACTGTGAAAAAACATGCCTCACAACATTTATGAATATGTATAGATAAATTTGAAATCTGGATTAATAAAAGTTGCAATTTTTCACGTTCAAGGAGCAAAATCCCCGCATAATTACCGGAGCCAATACTTCACGCATAATTCCTGGAATTCAAGGAATTCCCAGTCAGTAGCCACCCTGAGTCACTGCTACTGGTGATGAAGCTTCTTTCTTTGTTTTGTACTTTGGCTAAAAAAAGTACTTAAAGAATGGCTAGCTATTTAAAAAGCCCACATCCTGTTATGAATTGTTATTTTCTTACAACTCCTTGCTGGAAATTTCTACTGTTTTCAGTAGACAAATTCTACTGTTTTCAGTTGACAAATTCTACTGTTTTCAAATATCTCCTACTGTGTACTGTGAAATCTACTGGAACCCTATTGCAGATTACTGTACAGCTAATGTACTCTGCAGTAGGACTACTGGACTGAAGAAACAATGTGAATAATTATGCATAATACTTGCTACAATATATTATAAAATCATTTATTGATTCCAAGAATAGGCAAATTCATTCTTGACACTATATATTCAGTAATTTTGAGATTTTGAAGTGCATTGGAAAAAAACAGTACACAAACTGAATTTCTACTGTTTTTGTAATGAATACTACTGTAGTCAGATATATCTTAATGAATAAGTTACTACAACTCTTTCTTAAGAAATAGCTCAGCCATAAAGCAGCTAGTAGTTTTAATACATTATCATATCAGTTGATTTTCTTTTCAGCATTGAATTTCCATGGTTATTATTATGTCTGTGTAGAGCAATTGCAGAAAAGAGCCATCTCTTGATCAACATAGTCAACAATGTTTGCTTATTTTGGTTTATCAAGCATTGAGGATCAGATCTTGTTCAAAATAATTTTTTGATGTTTTCGTGTGAATATATGAAAAACAATATGTCAATTTATGTATAAAACAGTATGTCTTTCAATTTTCTACAAGTGCATTAACCACAGTGAAGCTACACACTTAAAAACATGTTCACTACACTTAATTTTTTGTTGTGTGGGCAAATTCCTAAGTAGCAAGTTCCACATGCTTTACATATATTCATTTTAGTTGTTTATACGATTTCTCCATTGCATTTTCAGTTGTATTGATAAGAAATATTTCATTACTAATAATAGTACTGTTTTTATAAATAAATATGCTGAACACAATAATAAAAGATCTTGGTTGTATAATTAAGTTACTGAAAACATAAAGAGTACAGTTCAGCCACAGCCACTTAAGATAGGAAAAACCATTGGACTACCAAAAACAGTAGAAAACAGTAGTACATGAATAGATTCTCCCGGGCTATCGACCAGGTGAGTTGTGGAAAATATTCCAAGCTTTTGTGAGCTTTGTCACTCTCATCTTCAGGGTTGAAGTGAGATAGCTCGAGAGAATCTATTCATCATTCATCGCCAGGAAAGCTTCAAGTCTTACTATTAGTAGTACAGTACAGTCCATCCCAAATGATATATCCACAGAATGACAAGAATTTCCAGAGAATTCTACTCAGAAACACCATTCCCTGTGTGCAAAATGTTTTTAAGTTCTATTTGCTATGCACCGTCTTCACATGTTTAGTAAGTATATATATTTATGGGTAACATACTTGTCACAACTTAAACAATTAAAGGGTTTCTCCTTGTGTGTAATTTCATGTGTGTATTAAGATGATGTTTTTGGGCAAAATCTTTGTTGCAAATTGAACACTTAAAAGGTTTCTCTTTGTTGTGAACCCTCATATGAATTTCAAGGCTAGATTTATGGGTAAAAACTTTGCTGCAAATTGAACAATTAAAAGGTGTATCTTTGGCATGAACCCTCATATGATTATTAAGGTTTGATTTCTGGGCAAAATCTTTATTGCAAATTGAACACTTAAAAGGTTTCTCCTTAGTGTGAATCCTCACATGCACTCCAAGATCTGCTTTCTGGGAAAAAGCTTTGTCACAAATTGAACACTTAAAAGGTTTCTCTTTGGTGTGAACAAACACATGACGATTATAACTTCCTCTACAGGCAAAACCTTTTCCACAAATTGAACACTTAAAAGGTATTTCTTCAGTGTGATACCTCATATGTAGATTAAGATAATTTTTCCAGGCAAATTCTTTTTTGCAAATTGAACACTTAAAAGGTTTCTCTTTGGTGTGAACAAACACATGACGATTATAACTTCGTCTACAGGCAAAACCTTTCCCACAAATGGAACACTTAAAAGGTATTTCTTCAGTGTGATACCTCATATGTAGATTAAGATAATTTTTCCAGGCAAATTCTTTTTTGCAAATTGCGCAAGTAAATGGTTTCTCTTTGTTATGAACCCTCATATGAATATTAAGGGTTGATTTATGGGTAAAATCTTTGTTGCAAATCGAGCAATTAAAAGGTTTATCTTTGGTGTGAACCCTCATATGATTATTAAGGGTTGATTTCTGGGTAAAATCTTTGTTGCAAATTGAACACTTAAAAGGTTTCTCCTTAGTGTGAATCCTCACATGCACTCGAAGATCTGCTTTCTGGGAAAAAGCTTTGTCACAAATTGAACAATTAAAAGGTTTACCTTTGGTGTGAACATTCATATGAATTTTAAGGTTTGATTTCCGGTTAAAATCTTTGCTGCAAATTGAACAATTAAAAGGTTTATCTTTGGCGTGAACTCTCATATGATTATTAAGGTTTGATTTCCGGTTAAAATCTTTGTTGCAAATTGAACACTTAAAAGGTTTCTCTTTGGTGTGAACCCTCATATGATTATTAAGGGTTGATTTCCGGGTAAAATCTTTGTTGCAAATTGAACAATTAAAAGGTTTATCTTTGGTGTGAACATTCATATGAATATTAAGGTTTGATTTCCGGGTAAAATCATTGTTGCAAATTGAACAATTAAAAGGTTTATCTTTGGTGTGAACCCTTCTTTGTGTGTAAAGGTTATCTTCAGGAATAAATTTTCTCTTGCAAACTGAGTGATTCAAAAACTTCTCCTTTGCAAGGACATTTGAATGAGTAAATAAATTTCCTTCATTGGAGAAAACTTGGTTGAACATTGAAGAGATATGTTGTTTTTTCCTGTTACAGTGCTTGGTACCTTTAATATCTGCCTTGGTTTTGGAGCATTTTGGTGAAGGTTCAGGTTCAAAGTTACCTTTTCTATTGACACATTCTGTATTGTCTTTTGCTTGTTCTTGATCACTTAATTTGCCTGAAGGTACTAGTGTAACTGACCTTGAAATATCTTGGCTCTGTCCTTCCATGTAGTTCTTGTTCAGATATCTGGAGTGGAAAAAAAAAAGAATTTGTCACTGAGATTTACATATCACTGAGTAGAACAGACTGTCATTAAGAACATACTTGGAAAAATGTAAATATGCTATTGGTTCAGTAATATTTTTTGTCAGCTTTTCCCAAATCTATTAAGGTCAATCAACTATTATTCTCACTTTTGCAGAAATTCACTTTAGGCTGGCCTTATTTATTTCTGCATATCAACAGATTGTACATTATTATTGCATTAGAAAGTGAATGGAGTGAAAATTCCTAGTTGGGGGATGCTTGGTGAAATTTCAGGATATGCATGTATGGATTGATATCACTTATTAAGTGGCGCTACTTACATACTTTGCAGCACATACAACATGTGTATGGAAGGATAGGTGCATCAAGGAGCAGAAGAGGAGGGGGGTCAGATAACCTAGGTCTTCATCTTGCACAGCAAATTACTTATTTGCACAATTTTATGATGGAGATTTTCTCATCCTTGTGGCAATTTCAAGTAAGAGGATTCATTGTTTGGAATGGTACAGCAGACTGCATCAATTGTTGGAACTTATGATAACCTAATTCACGATTCGCAAGTATACGTAAATTTCAAGATATACACCCAATGAATGTTATAGTGTTATTTAGTAAATGTGTCAATAGTACAGCGAAAAATGAATCAAAGTGATGGTCTCGCGTTTACTCATGCAAAAGTGTGGAAACTGACAAAATTAATGGATGGGTTCAGCTTCCACATAATCACAGAGAAGTCTTTTAGTGAAGTGAAAAGGGGACATAACTAAACAAGGGAGTGGTTATCAATAATAATGGGGAATTGTTGAAGTTCTTGGGTACCTTGAAAATATGTAACCTTGGCACGACGCAATTTAGATACATGTTCCATGTTCCACATAAAAATTCTTGCAACTAAGACAATAACCATTCCCTAATTAGAATCTTACCTACCTCAAAACATGAAGCACCAATAAGCATTCATTAATTATGATGATTAAATTTTTATTTATATTGTTCAATGTTCATTATTTAAAATCGATCTACTCAGGGGACATTTACTGTGGTAACACATGGTTAAGAAGTATAGATCGACCACAAGGAAAAAAACCTTGGGACGAAAAGTCCCCGCACAGCTTTCCCTTCTTCCCTCCACCTCCGGCCATAAGGAAGCATGGTCCACTCTCCCCCCTCCCCTACTCGTGGGGTACGGTGCACAGGAATCGTGGGTCTGGGCAGGTTGTTTTGCCCGTGGTTCCACTATAGTACTGGTTTACAGCATAAATGCACAATGCATGAACTGTTGATTAACAACTAGCATCTCAAAGCAAAAACCTGAAGGTAATTTTGTAGATTGTCCTGGACTATTGTATTTTCATACCAGAACATATACAGGGTGATTTCGAACTCCCATTACAAACTTAGGGGGGTGAATCTAGAAGGAAAAACAAGCCGAAAGTGCCATGTGGCAAAATTACGAAAACGGCACCCTGTGGCTGCCAGAGCCGTGAGAAAATCGGTTCACACCTCTTTCAAAGTCTGAACCACGAAAGATACGAAGATCGGCTCTGGCGGAAGTGGAGGAAGTCGTATCCAAACAATATCAGGGCGTTGAAATTGCGGCGCTTTTCGTAATGTGCAAGGGGAATCCCCAAAGGAAATGGGGAATCCCCACTACATGTGAGCGGAATCTCGCGCAAAATGGAGAAAGACGACGAGGGAACATGCTGTCACAGGACGGTCGAAAAGTGACACATGGAGGGAGTCCCCAGAGGAGCGCATGAAGTGCGACAAATGGAACATGCTTGGACAGTGACTGTCGCGCATCCCAGATGGTACGCAAAACGGAGTGATGGATGTACACGTGCATGCTACGTGGAACGCAACGTGCAATTACAATTGCGATATGAACCACTACGTGCCCCCTCCCACCGGGAATTCGTTGAACCCGGGACCTCGGGAGTACCAGGTCAGCCGGAAGTCGGCTCTCTGAGGAGCAGCACCAAATATCCACGTGCCCCACGAATGCAGGGACACCTCCCTAAAAGGCACAGCCAAAAAAAAAAAAAAAAAAAGGAAAGAAATTGGCACGTACGTATGAAGGGTTTCACATTGGAATGTACAGTATCACTTTGGCGGAAGGAAAACAGAGAGTAGCACAAACAGATAAAAATCAGTAACACAGATATTGACCCTTTGTCCTGAAAAATAGGCAACTTGTGCTAAATCTTGAATCACTGCTGCTTGATGTTTCTGTTCATTACCGATGGTATGAAGGAACGACGATGAACTCGGAATGCAGCACGTAAGCACTGCGAAGGACAGTATGAAAACATCCTTTGGTGTGCAGAACGGAAACTCACAACAGGGGCTCAATATGACGACCACCAACATCGATGCACACATTGTACCTTCGAAGAATGTTCTCATACAGACGATTGAAGACCAGTGGATTCTCTCGAATGAAGTCTGCTGCTGCCACAATCCTAGCAACCAGGTCATGCTCAGACTCGATGGGGGTTTCATAAATGAGACTCTTCATGCGCCCCCATAGAAAAAAGTCCAGGGGCGTTAAGTCGGGAGATCGTGGGGGCCACGGCACGGGCCCGGGTCGCCCTATCCATTGCCTGTCATATCTGTGGGTCAGATGGTCCCGTACGTCCCGTGCAAAGTGGGGTGGCGCCCCATCATGCTGGAACCACATGTTTTGCCTAATGGCCAATGGCACATTTTCCAACATCTCGGGCAATGTCTCTTGGAGAAAAATCAGATAAGTACGACCTGTGCGATTGGTGGGAAGTACGTATGGGCCAATTAAACGACCAGCCAGTATTCCTGCCCAGACGTTGATGCCCATTCGCTGCTGGAACCCACGAGCTTTCGTTGCGAATGGGTTCTCTTCATCCCACACATGGCTGTTGCGGGAATTAAAAACACCCTCTCTGGTGAATTTCGCCTCATCCGTGAAGAGCACCAACTGTGGAAACTGAGGCGTATTCACGCAACGACGCACAAACCATGTGCAGAAGCGAACACGTGGTTCAAAATCTGTGGGACCCATGGCGTGCACCTTCTGGGGGTGATATGGGTGCAGTTGTTGATCATGAAGGACATTCCACACTACAGACTGAGATACACCAACATCCCGCGCTACGATTCGGGTACTCGTACCAGGGTATTCGTGCACAGCATGAAGAATTGCCTCCTCCACCGCAGGCGTGCGCCTCGTCCTTGGGGCACCTATGTCCACTCTACTCACAACAAATGTTCCAGATTCACGAAGACGACAGTTCACTTTTTCGAATATGGTGTGTGATGGCGTCACACGTTCCGGGAAACGTTCCTGGTACATCGCACGGGCAGCCCTTCCATTGCATCTCGCTTCCCCGTAAATGAGCATCATGTCTGCATACTCCTCGAAACTGTATTGCACCATCGTGGGAGTTTTCACGTCCACACACACCCACAACGTCGTAATGTTCCCAGAAGATACGTCGCGTGTACGTACTCAACCAATGTGTCACGTCCAGCGCTCTCTCCATACAGTCTTGCAATACCCAGAGGGCGCAAGGGTCAACTTCGACCAGGGATAGCGAGTGACTCCTAGTATGACGTCAGCGCACACCTTCATGCATCACAGAGGCTACGAACGGGAAGGAACGTCAGTAAGTACGGGTTGGTCGCTCCCGTTCCATGTCCTTCACGTGAGAACGTTAATGACTAACGTCGGACTCGCATGGGATACCTCTACACGCTCTGCAGTAATGTAGTACAGAACAATACGAACGTGTCCCAGCATTTGTGGGGCACGTGGATATGTATTTGGTGCTGCTCCTCAGAGAGCCGACTTCCGGCTGACCTGGTACTCCCGAGGTCCCGGGTTCAACGAATTCCCGGTGGGAGGGGGCACGTAGTGGTTCATATCGCAATTGTAATTGCACGTTGCGTTCCACGTAGCATGCACGTGTACATCCATCACTCCGTTTTGCGTACCATCTGGGATGCGCGACAGTCACTGTCCAAGCATGTTCCATTTGTCGCACTTCATGCGCTCCTCTGGGGACTCCCTCCATGTGTCACTTTTCGACCGTCCTGTGACAGCATGTTCCCTCGTCGTCTTTCTCCATTTTGCGCGAGATTCCGCTCACATGTAGTGGGGATTCCCCATTTCCTTTGGGGATTCCCCTTGCGCATTACGAAAAGCGCCGCAATTTCAACGCCCTGATATTGTTTGGATACGACTTCCTCCACTTCCGCCAGAGCCGATCTTCGTATCTTTCGTGGTTCAGACGTTATTGCTCTTTGAAAGAGGTGTGAACCGATTTCCTCACGGCTCTGGCAGCCACACGGTGCCGTTTTCGTAATGGCACTTTCGGCTTGTTTTTCCTTCTAGATTCACCCCCCTAAGTTTGTAATGGGAGTTCGAAACCACCCTGTATAATTGTAAACATGTTATTGGGAATTATCCAAAAACGAACGAATGGTGCAGTGCAGAAATTATTTGTATGGCCATGAATTAATCTGATGAGTGCATGTTGAAATCTTATTAGCCAAACCACATGATGCAAGAGTAGTTACAGTCATCAGATTAAAGTTGAGTCTTTAAGATTTTCTATGTTTGTCATTATGCTATTGATTAATAAAAATTATTGTTTGATCATTTGCACAACCCTAAGGCAAAGGAAATTTTGTAACTGGGTTATTCTGGTTATATGTCTTCATCGGGCGAGTGGTTATCAATAATAATCGAGAATTATTGAAGGTCTTTGATAACTTGAAAATATGTAACCTTGGCACAGTACAATTTAGATATATGTGGCAAAAGTGAAACAATTTGTAGACGTTCATGTTTCACATGAAAACTCTTGCAAATAAGAAAATAACTGTTCCCTAATTAGACTCTTACCTCTATGAAAACATGACGCACCAATAGGCATTAATTAATTAGGATTAAAATTTTATTTATATTGTTCAATGTGCATTATTTAAAATTGATCTACTCAGGAGAAATTTACTGTGGTAACACATGGTTTACGGAATAAATGCACAGTGCATGAACTGTTGATTAATAACTGGCATCTAAAAGCAAAAACCTGAAGGTAATTTTGTAGATTGTCCTGGACTATTGTATTTTCATACCAGAACATATACAGGGTGATTTCGAACTCCCATTACAAACTTAGGGGGGTGAATCTAGAAGGAAAAACAAGCCGAAAGTGCCATGTGGCAAAATTACGAAAAAGGCACCCTGTGGCTGCCAGAGCCGTGAGAAAATCGGTTCACACCTCTTTCAAAGAGCAATAACGTCTGAACCACGAAAGATACGAAGATCGGCTCTGGCGGAAGTGGAGGAAGTCGTATCCAAACAATATCAGGGCGTTGAAATTGCGGCGCTTTTCGTAATTTGTCCTGGGGGGGGGGGGTCATGGACTATTGAATTTGTATGCCAGAATATATACTTAATTATAAGCTTGTTATTGGGAATTAACAAAAAATTAACGAATGGTGCAGTGTAGAAATTAATTATTTGTGAAGTGAATTTTCAATTATTGGTATGGCCATGAATTAATCTCATGAGTGCATGTTGCAATCTTATTAGCCAAACCACATGATCCAAGAGTAGTTACAGTCATCAGATTTTCTATGTTTGTCATTATGCTATTGATTAATCAAAATTATTTTTTGATCATTTACACAACCCTAAGGCAAAGCAAATTTTGAAACTGGATTATTCTGGTCATATGACTTTGTCGGGATTTAGGGCCCGATCTATGATCAAAGTTATGTCGACCAGGAAACCCATTATATGCTGGACCATTTGTTATGGATTGACCCATATTGGTTTATTAATAGACATTTAGCATAAGCCATGTGGTTATTCATCTAGTCACACACACTTCTGGGATGTAATGATCCCATTGTAAGTTAATTAAATTGTTACCACCCAGAAGTGTTCATGACTGTACTCTGGAAAAGTAAATGTTAAAATGCAGGTTTTCATTTTCGAAAACAGAAGTCTGGTTACATTCATTTATTGAAAGGGTGAATGTGTCATTCAGGCTCTTCATGGGACATGTTAAAATTTCTTTCAGATTAATAAAATATTGTTTTGTATCAGTGACCAAATGCATCCTGGTCTTTGAACAACAGCCAATTCTACTAAAGTTCAGAGTATTAAATAAATACAGTCGAAACTGGTTATAATGACTCCGAAGGGACCGCCAATTTACGGTCGTTATAGCCGAAAGTTGCACAACCGTTCTTTTTTTCCATAAACATTTCAAATCCATAAGTTTTATGTTTTATACTTGCTGTATGTGCTATAATAGTCATGAATGAAACATCATCGTTCCAGTTACTGAATTAGAAAAAATCTGGGGTCATATTTTAAAACAAGCCAGTTTCATCTGCATTGAATAGATCATCTGGGTTGTAACCTTCACACAAAGCAGGCCACTTCTTAGATAGCCCCTTGTCTGTTACGCCATCAGGTACACCGGCAGCTTCGCCACAAATTTTCCTGGCGACAATATCATGGCGAGTTGAGAAACGTTGTATACAAGAGGAAGAACAACTGAAGTTCGAATTGCCCAATCGACGTGCAAATTCGTGGCTTTCACTTGCAGAATAGGTCCGTTGATCAGCACATTACTTGTTCTTTACTGCTTAAACCATCTAAGTAAAGCTTCTTCAATGTCTTTGTGCTCAGATGATCTTGCCCACTTGATTTGTAGAGAATTTTGTTTGAAAACACACTGCATTTCCAAATTGTAGAAATTGTTGAGTGTTATACACCCAATTCCTTCGCAATGCAGACGTTTGTTTCCCCATTTTCTAATCGCCATATTATGTGTGAATTTTCTTCAATATTAAACACTTTCCTTTTCTTTGGCGACATCTTAACAACGATGCTTACCTTGACTATTTAACAGACATACTGATTTGAAATCTACAATCTACTGAAAACTAGAATTTGAAAATAAGGGTTGCATTGTTGTCAGCAATCCCCCCGCCCAAAAAACAAATCAACATTGGATGTTATAGGCGATACATTTCTCCGAAAACGTGATAAAAATACGTGAGTGATGTCGTTCTAAGAGATTTTTTAAATATAGTATTTATATAGGTTTTAGATGGGACTGCTAGATTTCACCGTTACACTAAATACGTAGTTACAAACGATGTCGCTATCAACGGTTTCGACTGTATTTGTATTTTTTGTTACATACTATCTGGCACCTTTGGCCAATTGCATTGATGAACACAATTTGAACCCAAAAACCTTTTACATAAAATTACTTAGGTTGACCTCACAACATGCTTTTCCACCAAAGCAGAAAAAGTAATAAATAGTGGGTATGAAGGAAACTAAACAAGGATATGACATGTATCACTTAATTTATATTAATATTATGTAACACTACAATATGCACTTTGATGTTTTATGAACTTAGAAGGAAGCGTAAGCATTTATTGTTGTATGAGGTTTGACACACATACTATTTTTTCCATTAACATTCCTCACCTTGTGCCAAATTTCAGGCTCCTTGCATATTTGCCTTAAAAGTATGTTATATTGTGTCCCTAAAATACATCACAAGTTGGGACTTCTGTCCCCGGCTGTGTTTGCAATTATCAACCTTCGTTTGTTTGAATGTAGTTCTTGCAAACGCCTGAGGGCTCTGCTGGTCATGCCCTCCTTTCCAGCAATCGCAAAATGAGTAAACTACTCTGTCGTTACAACTACTGGAAGCAACATGACTTAGTTACAGGCACGTGTCTACAAGGCCACACACATGCACGTCGAAAGCAACGAACCTGAGAATGGGGGCAACTGCATTGAAATGCTTCTTTGAGTATTGTGTTATAACTTTGTGAAATGAACAGTGCTCAGAGTTTATTTCTACTAGGAGTAACAGTTCCATGATATATGACGATGTTTTGGAAGATCGAACTACCAGATTTTTGTCATGCCCGCAACATTTGTACATACGTCCTCAAGTATTAGATTTGAGTTCTGATACGAGACAGACAGACAGTCTGAGGCTCAGTCCGAAAGGTACAAAGTAGAGACGTGAAGTATGGTCTTGGCGGAAGTGACGTCACCTAGTACAGTTCGAAAGCGCCAAGAACAGAAGCACGCAAGTGTACAGCTTGCAGTACAGATGGTTGCTGACTAGGTCACGTGGTTTCTGCACTCGTTGTTCATTTGTTTATAATCACGGAGGTAGAAAGCCAGCAACACAGGTAAGTATACGTTATGGGCCAGCAAGTTGTTGGTTATACTTCTTCTAACGTGTGGAAATGTATGTGTACGAACACTTGAAAATGCTGTGATTTCTATGGTGAAAAATGATTGTTTAAAATGCGAGGAAAACAACGAGTAGTCAGTTTTATCTACTGATCGTATTTGGCGCTGCAGTCGAAGTGCAATTCGAAAGACGTGTACTTCCAGTCGACGACTTGAAGACCGCACTCCAAGACCATACGCGGAGGATGCTCGCTTCAAGTACGGTCTTGCACCTTTCGGACACGGCCTGAGTCTTCTTATTGGAATTTCCAGAAAAATGATGTTTCATGATGTCTGTATTTCCCTCATGCTAAACAGTGGAGACTTCCATCGGGATCTTGGTTATGATTAGTAAATGACAAATATATTTTGTATTTAATTTCAATTATCATTGTAATAACATTGTTTGAACATGAATAGGCATTTTTTTAATGGATACCACTGTACAGTTGAATATTCAGAAAGTGAATGATTGGTAAATTCTTGGAAAATCTTCGCATAAAATGTTAAGAACTGCATTGTATAAGTGTATGTATATTTATTATTTACTGTTGGTTTCGTTTTCTTTTTTGCTAATCAGGACAATGAAGCCTGCAACCTTCTGTGATGAAATCATTTGTCACTCAACACACTCAACCATCAACGTGGCATTGTGTAGTTACCAATACAGATGAGGCTGTATATGTTGAATGCGAATTCTCTGAATTCTGGGAATTATGTGAAATTTCTTTTCAACAATTCATCATTTGTCCACATTGTTGCAAACTTATCTAGTCTAGAGACTGCAGTGATAGTAACATGATGCAAAATAACTCTTTGTTAGTTCGTATCTTGAAATGGATGCAAATAGCTGGCAGTCCAGATGCACCCACACATTTTAATAAATGTGGAAGTGGGGGAAAAAAAGGTAGTCAAAATGAAACCAAGAGATAATTTATGATTTCAAAACAAGAAAAGTGATGTATAATAAGCTAAACACAAAAACACATATTTCAAGTTATCACAATAAATTTGGAGAATATCTATGTGGTGGTTAGTTGTTATAATCGTGACATATTCTTAATGAAAAAAAAATGAATGTAAAAGTTACAAGGGCTAAGCATTTATAATCTCAAAGTCCCTGTGACTAACATAAATCGAATTTCTTGATGCTATGTCGAATTAATTCACATTGGCAACATTAACAGTGGTGCTAACATTGAACTGATGCAACACCATCAAGTTTCAAGTGCATTTTAGTTGTTCTGTAACTACCATGCAAAGAGGAAAACTTTGTGTAAGTCAGATTGCTTCCACAATCACCAACATCTTACTTGACATTCATTTTGCATATTATATTAGGTGTAACTTCTTGTAGATAAGTGTATTCCTGATCATATTCAGGCCTCAGATAATGACTCAATTCTGCTCATTTTTTATAATTAATTCTAAAAGTTTCTGCATGAAGTTACATTTTTCCAGCTGGTAGCCGATTGCATTTTATTCTTATTTATTATTATATTTTAGAGAGTTTGAAAATCCAAAGTCATAGTTCTGTATTTAAATTTCAGTATTTTTACATTAAAACAAATTAATGTAAATTCCTGTCGATGGTGGACAGGAACACCACACTTAGATTCCCCTACTACAACAGGTAGCGCTGGGAAATACCAGACGACATGGACACAGACGAACATTGAACAACAGGGCACCTAGCGGCAGCCGGAGAACTACAAACATTAGAAGCACGCCAGGCAACAGTACAATAAGTTCCAATGAGGTGGTGGCAGTGGCCACTGAAATTAATAGAACAAAGAAAAAAGGATAAAGTGAGTACTAGTTTCTCTGTATTCATCTACTACCGCGTCTCTCATTTCCCAATTATGAATAAATAATTTATATGAAAATATAGTGAGTTTTGTTATGGATAGTACCGCATGTCTGAATAATCAGATGATTGTGAAATGTGCAGATTCTCTATACAGTTGGATTTTGTAATTAACACGATTGCTGTGTGAACACAGAATTTAAGACAGGTTTGAAATCTTTCGATGACATGTGTGGCTCTGATTGCATAATTTATTCTTATTCTTTTGATTTGTTCAACTTTTCTTTAATTTTACAAATGATATAGGAAGTTAATAAGCTATTATAAGACAAGATGAATTCACACATACAACTTCCAGTATGTAACATTTTCTACTGGGCCAGGCTTTTGCACAGTGGTCCAAGCAAATTCACCATTAACTAGAAGTTGTGAAAATAGATTCATTACACTTGTGATTCAAGAACAGAAAGCCACTGGAATATAAGAATTCTAGAATTGAAAGCTACCCGTGGTTATAAGATGAGAGTCATCTTCTGATGATGTAATATAGTTTACTTTGTAATAGGATAGACCTTTTTATCCAGTTAGCTTCATCTCTTTACAAACCTTTATTGATGCCAATTCTGGTTTCAAACTTAGTTTGTGTACTTCTAAACTCTAATCTTAAAGTGATGTCTCATAATCTGTTCTTATGTAGTGTTGCATTTTTAATGTGCCATAACTCAAGTTTGTGAATAGAGTAACAAAGCAACAAACAACCAGAAGTTAATGTTTCAAGTTTCAAGATTAATTAATTATTGCCCTTTTTAATAAAATGGGAAATGTTATTGAGTACATGATATTTTTCCAAGAAAACTGCTTCTTCGTATTTAACACCTTCATCAATCATTCAGCAAAACAGGCACCCTTCATAGAACCAGGTTCTGGATGCCATGAAAATGGGCAATCCTGAAGGAGTTCATGAAAACTAAATCACATGTTGAAGTTACCCTTCAGTCAGTGCCAGACCATAGTAAGTATGACCTGAACATAAGCAGCGGACCAGGAAGAGAGATACAAGACACACACATTTACTTACTGTCACTTGTGTCACTTCAGATATACTATGAATCTAAGAAACTATGAGAAGTTGCTCTTTGTCAAAACTTTCGATAGTCATTGAAAGGGTTTTTAGAGAAATCAAAGTAATACAATTTTATGCAAACAACTAAAAAATAAAAATGAAGAAAAAATAATGCAGCTGAGTTACCTGAAATATTTAGACAAAGTTGAGCCTCTTGTGCAAAATATCTTCAGAAAGCGAAATTGGAAACAAGTCAGCATTCTTCTTTTTCAATTCAACGATTGGACAACAATGTAGTGCTGGCAGCTGCCAAGTTGCTTCTTCCTGCTTCTATTCTTCAGGATGCAGGTGGAAATGTTAAGGTCAACTCACACATGAGCTGGACAGAGAGTGATGCAATTCCTCGCATGGAAATGCAAAGTTTAACAATACCAGAATATCAGGTTGAAGACAGTGCCAAAATTATTGTCAGAAAAAGAGTAATGTTGTGGTTGGCCAGTCCAGCTTTAGATGACTAGTCACAAAAGTGGTAATGAAAAGTCTAATTCAGAATAAGCACAAGAACTTAACTAACTAATTGTTCTAAAATTTTTAAAGATTGCAACAACTACCAGGTTAGGGGTGGCAACAAAATCCAGGTAATGGGTATCCATATTCAAATCATCTGATATTCATTCATTTTGGACACAACAGATAATCTGTATATACTGATAATTCTGATAGTACAGAGCTGATGGATGATTTGTATAATGGAACCACCAGCAAATGAACCTGCGCAGACCCACGACTCCTGTTCACAGCACTTCTGCAAGGAGGGGAGGGGCAGAGGTGAGCATGATTCCTTGTGGACAAAGCGGAACGTTTCGAGGGGAGAAGCATTTTAGCAGAAGGTTATTTTGTTTGTGGTCACTCTGTAGGAAATCCGTGTAGTGAAATATGAAAATGACAAATAAAAGATTGGATCGCCTGTAAAACAGATATCTGGATAATCCAGATAATTCGGATATCCAAATTATCGGTATATCTTCATATCTGAATATCTGATGTTTGGATATTTGAAATCCAGATAGAAAATTTTCCAACATCTGGATAACATTTTATCGGGATTTGGCTATCCTTATTCCAGATCGCACTAGTATGTTGTAGTAGGTGGATGCAAACAAATACATAATGTGAATAGGTGTGATTTGCACTTTGAGCAATGAAAAATAGATGTGTGATGGGTAGAATTTCTAAATGTATTAAAACGAATTATGGCATAAGTCCATAATTGCTAAAATTTACTGGGTGTACTTTTCAAATGTTATACTACAGAATTCACATATGTGACTGTAAAATCAAGTGCAAAAATCCCAAGAAGAAGCAGAAAAATCAAAATTGCAAACCTACTAAGAAATTCAATATGGAAAATAATCTAACACAGTTATTTTTAGTGGTTATTGTTTTATTTTATCTGTGACGTTCTGGTTGTATGTATCTCTTAGTGTAGCTTGAGAATGTTCTGGGAAACCAGAACAAAATATCGCAGACAAAATAAAATAATAACCACTAAAAATTTCTGTTAGATTATTTTCCATCTATAAAAAGTGGTTATGCGCATCTTTAAGAACACAGGAATACCATATACAGCAGCCGAGAAAGAAAAAACATGGAGAGAGGTCAAGGAGTTGGCACGTCACAGAGCCAAATGGAGGCGTCTCACTGAAGCCCAATGCTCCTGATGGAGCAAAAGGAATTAAGTCAAGTAAGTTAGTCTAAGGGCACAGTGCAGGTGGGTAGTGTTGGCTTGGAAACTATATGATAAGTGGTGGAGTAACCTAAGTGCCATCCTAGAATCTGTCAATCATGAAGAACTTATTCCTTTCAAAACTTTTATAGAAGGCTTGTCTCCTTTGACAGACCTTAATTCAGATATTTTAATTCCATTAATGAAACGAGTTTGAGTTCAGGGTAAATGAATTTAGCAGAACTGCTACTCTTGTACAGAATAACACCTAGAAACTATGACAAAGCCATTGAATTGCATCCTACATAAGTATTTCATATACAGCACAGCACACGTACTAGGGTTGAGAGAACACTACCCTGAACAAATACGAATCTTACTCATATGAATTTCTGCTGATATAATTACGGGGAAGTATGTCTCAATATGAGCCAGCATTGGCAAAATCTCTTGAGTTTGAGGAAGAAAGACAGCAAGGGGGGGAGAGGGGAGGAAGGTGGTTGAGATTTGTTGCACAATCCATGCAAGTCACTCAAATAAAGAATATCAACCTGAGGCAATTGTTGAAAGAAAGCTGTTTAGACATTTCACATATGAATTTTGTGATAAAGGGAAGGAGGGATGCGAATGTCCACAATTATTTTCCACCCTCTTGTAAGAAATTGTATGCTCTTCCCCACGGCACTCAGAGTTGACTGGGTCTTTTTAAGTACTTTGAGTATCAACGACTGTTAGAAAAGTTAGAAAAATTCAAAGAAAAGTAAAGACTTAGAAGAGCTTGCAGCACTCTAAATAATTTATACAGTAAAAGCCAACAAGTCAAAAGGTTTCATTCATTAGGCATTATTCCTCAAATCATACTAAAATTGGTTGTTGGCAATTACAACAAAAAAAGGTACACATTTCCAGAATAAGGTTGAACACAGTTATAATTTCGAAATAATGTGTGGTAGCACTTTAGTTACCAGTCACTTCCTTATGTGGGAACTTTGGCTGAACATCATAGTGGGCAATGGTGGATGGTTGAGAGGGCAAAAAGGAAAAAGTCATGTATTAATTAACTACAATAACTACTAGGGCTCAGCTGATACAAATACTGATGTATCCGCATTGGCCGATACAAGTGGTATTGAAAAGTACTGGTTGAAATTTTCCAACCGATACCTTCCGATACCATTGTTTTTGAGTTGCTAGAACCAAGGCCAAGAGCAACATTTGTCCTTTCCAAATGTTTGCTCACCCTTCCTTGAGACAGATTAGTTTTACAGAGAATTACTGAACAACCCCCCCCCCCTCCTGGGAAGCAGATGATTGACAAGATCAAAGGCACGGATGGCTAAAAGAAAAGCTGTGCCCAAACTTCTCGAAGGCATGTAACTACCTGGTAGGTAAAGGCTGTGTGGAAACAGAAGACATATTTCATTTTAAATTCCTGCTTGCACGCTCATGGTGGATGTTTTAAAAACTAGCATTACTACCATGCTTGGCTGTTTCCGGGTCAGATGATTTCGGAATTCTTGCAAAATACGTGTGAAGGCCGCTGTGGAATTTGAGTTGTTTTATCTACATTGAAGTGACGCAGGAGGGTTGTGGATTGTATGATTTCTTTTTGCACTATTCCCATCTGTGTCTTTTATGTAACTGTTGGTATCAGCCTATACCACAGTGACTTGTTTTTGTTGCAAATGACAGAGAATGATGGACAGCACGTATAAAGAGGCATTATTTTAATAACTTTATTTGCATATATTTTTACGTTGCATTTCTCCCTCTCCAGGTTAACCCAAAAGGCAGGGATGAATAGTATTTACATGAAACTGAAGAAGAGACAATCCATCGATTTTTCTATTTTTTCTTTGTAACTGCAGCATGTTAAAAAGTCCAGCAACATTTCAAAAAACCTCAATGTTTGCACCCTCTGCGTCTACAGAGAAGTTCACAAAAAAACTACCAAATGTCACAACACATTTTAAAGTATCATAATAATTTTTCTTTTTTTAAAAAAGGGAGTTCCCGGTGCATATAGCACAATGACATGAAGGCACATTTAAGGTATGTGGGGGTAGGGCTAGATACATTCTCGATATCGGCCATTTTTGGAGGTGTGTGATCAGAACCGTGACACTCCAGCTGCCTTTACCCCACAAGGTTGGCCCCAGGTATCCATCGATTTGAGGCTGGGTGAGCCCCAGAGATGCTTTAGGGATGGGGGGAGAAGGCCAGAATAATTCTGAAATTACATTACCATCCTGGGAATTGAACCCGGGTCTCCTGCATGGAAAAAGACACCCTACTGACTACACCACCATGACTCCAAGTATTATAATGCTGCAGGAGAATAATTAGATACTTATTTAATGTCATGAAAGGAATGTGATATGATGAATTTGTAACTAGCTTTTCTTATTTTAAAATGGAATCAATTGCAAACACAGCATTTCCCAGCTGTGAGATGAGGTTTAGATGTTGCAAAATTATTTTTTTTTTGCTGAAAATTTCTAATTAAAAGTTGCATTTTCAGAAGGATGATCTAGAACTGGCCGGCCCTTCTTTACTATTTATGAATCATGAATCACTGGCATTGAGTATTGCTTTATGAAAATTGGAAATTTGAAATATTACACATTTACAAGATTAAAGAGGTATTCTTTAAAAAAAAAATACAAGACTAATTTTACTTACGTTTTGTGAGTATCCGGTTTTCCTTGAACGACATTTCGAGAACAACTGTTCCTTTCTTCAGGTTATTACATTACATGGGCTATTCAAAATACATCATAGCCACGTCAAATCTTTTCTCCCAAAATTCCAGGAATAAGCATATAGGTTTGGTTATTAAAAAACGAAAAATTGGAGTACATATTATGAGACGTATTCGCCAGTGGAGGGGTCTTCCCTACATTCCACCGCGTGACAAGAACCACCAACTAATATTTCAACCTTGCCCGAAACTCCCAACTAAATTCCTAAACCATTCAATGTGTTCTCGTACGTCTCGCCAGTAGCGCTAGAAGCTATGACTGGAGGGCCACAAGTTAAACTTATGTTCGTATAATGTGATTCCAAATAAATTTAATAAACTTCCTAGGGAAACCACCTTTCGTTGTCGAATAAACGCTCGCTATAGGTAATGTGGAGCCTAACTTCCACAATAAATCACAAAGTCTTTTATTTATTTATTTATTAACAAACTATACCTTTCCTTTAGGTACACCCTGTACGTTACGTTGAGCCAAACCTGATTAAGTCTTCAAATTGTTAGTTATCAAATTTCATAACACTATCCGACTTTCTCATTTAACTAAAATGTACCCCCTTTTTAGGCACACCCTATATGCTGAATTAGACCAAACTCAAATAATCCTTCTGATTATTCATACGAATCTTGTGCTTTGAAATTTCATTTCTCAAAGTGACAGGTTATACTAAACTGGTATGCCACCTGGGATCAAAACCACTGACAATTCCCGCGAGAGATGAAACTAGAACTTTACTTAAGCCTATGCCACCATACTAGATTCCCTCGAAATTACCATGGGACTATCATTCCGATAACTGAGAACACCATTTCAAGGTAGTACTGGTTAACAACTTAACAGTAATGTATGCCCCTAGATATCCTCATAATTCAATTATTACTGATAAATCTCAGGATGAAAAGTGGGAGGTGGGCTTCCCCCCCTTCTGGAAAGAAACTGGTATTAGTACACAAAATGCTAATATATTCTACACACTGAGGTATCCTTTGGGTTAAATTGCAACACCGCGAGTTAACAATAGGAACTTTATTCATTAATTAACATGAAAAGAATTCGTAAGTTAGTTTCACAATCATTAATGAACGCTGAAAAAATAAAGGCCATATGTTAATGACAACTACTACATTTTTACTGGTGTCGGTATGAAACAATTAATTGACACTGCTCAAAACTTTCTAGAAGTACACCGATCTGTGACAGACAACACTTTAATATCACTCAAAGGATGGCGGTGTACCTTTTATTCAATCTTCCCGACTCTGTGCATCTCTTACTGATATGGATGCGTAATAAAAATAAAAAAAAAATCAGCCGGAATTCAAAATGAACTTATCATTAGACTTTTGTTTTTAAATGAGACGTTGGTCTTCTAAACAACGAATTTTACTGAGATTTCAGCATCTACTTTGATAAGAGCTAAATCATATGATATCATGCGTCACGTGACCTTGACCTAATTACGCCTTTGCGCTACATACAAGCCAATGAATGAGAAATCAATACTCTTTTACAGACAATTTGAGTAGATTACCTATGTTGTTCATAAATGTTTATTATGACTAGTCAACGATATTCTTTCACGTAGGTATTCTTAGAATCCTTTGTTACCGACCACGCTATGCGGTATTGCGTTAACGCGAATATGTTATGGCCATAACCCGTTGCACACGAATGCTAGCATAATACAGAATGCGATGAATAGTGGTTTTCTCAATTATCCTTACATCAGCATCTGGTAGTCACTTAGATAAAAGAATTTTACGTACTTACATAGTCACTGTGCATATCAATCATCAATTCCTGTAAGCCGAAAAGAAAAATTCACTCATCCTTCGTAATAACGTCCATCGGCTTCATATTTTCATCAAATCGTCAAACATCAACTTTCGTGCTCAAATCTTTCTATTTAGATCAACTCGTACGTTCATGATTGAGCGGATATCCCTCGATTTCCATCATCATGTCCAATTTACTCGTCCATTTTTTCTTCTTTTCTCTCCAGAATCCGTTTTCGTTCCGTCCTTTCTTCCGGGTTTTCCCAAACACTCCGATCCTGCCGTACTCTCTACCTCAGATCTTATGCACATTCATTCTTCCCAAGATGAATGCATAAATCCCAGATGATATCGTATTAATAGTACAATTTGCATAATGTCATTACTTAATTAAATTATAATTCACAGAAGTATTTTTATAACAAGCGACTAAAAAAAAAATAAGAAAGAAGACTATTTCTTTACAAAGTGTCAACCGAGGACATCTATTGAGTACCATTGGTATTACAAAAGAACTTCAAATGTATTACCGCCTACTGCTGCCATCTCACGTGCAAACAATAAATTAGGTAACTTGTTACGCTAAATAAGCAATTTGAGGTTGGCAGTCCTGAATCAAATATCTTACAAATACTCACTTGAGTATATAGCAAATTAATTCACAGCGGAATGTCGCTTATGACAAATTTTGTCATAATATTAAAACCCCTTAAAAACTTACAAGCCCTTCGTTATAGCTAAGTCACGGTATAAAACCATCTCAGGTTAAAAGAACACTTCCACAATGAAACTGTAAAATGTTAAAACTATGTTTTATTGTGGAAGTGAAGATTTTATACCATGACTTAGCTATAACGAAGGGCTTGTAAGTTTTTAAGGGGTTTTAATATGTATCCCAAACAATTTCTCCCTTTTTAATAACCAAACCTGTATCCTTATTCCTGGAACTTTGGGAGAAAAGAATTGACGTGGCTATGATGGCTATTTTGAATAGACCATGTAACGTAAGAACCTGAAGAAGGGAACAGTTGTTCTCGAAATGTTGTTCAACAAAAACCAGATACTCACAAAACGTAAGTAAAATTAGTCTTGTATTTTTTAAAAAAATACCTGTTTAGTTGTTAATAGTGAGTAATTCGCACAACAATTAACTATGAATTTATTTCCTCATCAAAATTATTCAATATGTTAAGAAACAAACATTTAATGAACAAAATTGAACATGAAATATCACAATAATTTTCAAAGAGAAGATTTAAACCCTATTTGAAAAGAGGTGGAGATTATCAGTGCAATAAACTTTATCATCATTAAAAATAAATTTGTCATTAACGTATCACAAAATCTGTGTCCATAACTGAATATAAATTTGCTAGTAAAAGGTGGCCACTGTAGGATTATGATAAAATTCAAGTATAATTCCTGGTATCTAAGGCAAACTTTCCAGAAATTCAAGGGTACAAGCAGATGGTTTCTCTACTTCAATATATTACGTATTACCGCCTCTCACCACTCACACACACACACACACACACACACACAAATATATTAACAATATAAAGCATAAATGAGATTCCATTGCATCAAAACATTCTAATGCAATTCAATTAAAAGGTTCAATTCAATATTTAAAATATTTTATTAAATATGTGAAGTTTACATTTGCCATTTCACATAATTAGACATGAAATACATCTACAAACACAAGTCGCAAATGTTACAGGATATACTAATCTATAAGAAATTGTTAATTGCATATGAATTTCAAACTCAAATTTACCTAATCAAGTTCAAGATATTTTGATATCTGGTAAAAATGTTTTCAATATAATTATTCAAGCATTGATTGGTTGATTTATTTTACTTCACATTTCTGCCACTTTTTGCTAATTGCAAAGATGAGGATGAGTAAATTGATGAAGGGATACTCACAAAGAACATCCATTCACAGGCTGGGATTCAAACCTAGGACCAGGGTTGTTAAAGGTCCATGAACCCATAAATTCTATTGGGTTCCGCTGCAGGACCAGAACCTTTTTCCTCACACAATTTAAATTCGGTCCAAGTTGCGTATTGTTTCAATGAAATAAGATTCCTGGACTGTATTCTAATCAATCCTGGAAAAAGGTTACTGGATCATATTTTAATTGATCCTGAATAAAATTTCCTGGACAGTATTTAAATTCATGAAGGAAAAAAGGTCCTGGACCAAATTTAAATTCTTCTGGAAAAAAAAAAAGTTTCTGGACTGAATTTCAATACATCCCAAAAAAAAGGTTCCTGAACAATATTTAAATTGATCCAGAAAAAAGGTTCCTGGAGCAAATAGAAATGCTCTAAATATGAAAAGATTTTACAATGTCTAGTAGTCATTTACATTTGAGATTTTCTCTCCCAGTTGGGAATTCAGTTTATTTGCAATTCCTGGACCAGGGTTGATGGATTAAAAGGTACCTTCTAAAAATGTCTATGAGTACGTTATACATTGGAATGCCACACTGCGATTGTAGAAACCATAGCGAAGGAAAAAGATCATAACGCTGTTGTTCTCTCGTGAGCCACGTTCAAAAACCTCCCTTGTCGAAGTGTTACAGAATGCAATGAACCATATTAGTGTGATGTCACATTGAGTGCAAGCAAACCCGTCACGTGTTGCTCAGGCATCCGATGCTATCAATGAGGTAACGTGAGGCTGCACCTATCATAACAGGGACGGGCAATGTTGCTACATTAAGGGAAATTATCCTTTATGCAAGGAAATTCGGAGTAAGTGTGGCTGTTCATTGACAAACTTTTCCAGTGCCGACTCCACCTCTGTCATGTCCCTAAAGAATTTTGTTCGTCACTTGGTTGCCTAAGATTTACATTGCAGTGCGATGGGATGGTTATTCAAACGTTCTTTTCAACGAAGGCAACAAGCAAGTGAACGACAACAAGTCTGCGCAAGTAGTGACTTGAGAGGTCTCAACCAAGAGAAGGAACACACACGAGAGAATGGGGCTACATGGAGAGGGATAATGTGACTGCAGCATTTGCATTTGGCCCATTTGTGCCACTATGCGCGGCCTTGTTCCTTAGATTCTCGAAACAGCCAGCACCTGGATAAGTCTTTCATGCTCACAAGTGGATAATTGTTTTTCGTAAGGTCCGTAATGAGAACCAGGGTTGTTGAATGAACTTTTTTCTCCACAATTTAAAATTCGATCCAAGTAGCATATTGCTTCGTTTCAATACAGAATTTGGACCCTATTTAAACTGATTCGGAAAACAATATTCCTGTGACATATTTAAATTGATCTCGGAAAAAGGGTTCTTCGACCGTATTTAAATTGATTCTGGAAAAAAGGTTCCTGGACCGAATATAAATAGATTCGGAAAAAAGTTTTCTGGACCGTATTTAAATTGAGTCAGAAAAAAGGTTCCTGGATGGAATTTAAATTCATCCAGAAAAAAGGTTTATAGATTGTATTTAAATTCACCCGGAAAAAAATGTTCCTGGACCAAATTGAAATACTTCACAGATAAAAAGTTCCAATCATGAGTTTGGTGATTTCAGTTGGGAATATTCAGAAAATGTCCCTGCAGAAGGAGTTCTGTGGCCTGAAATCCTCGTTTGCCTACAACGTGTTGTGGGTGTTGCATAAATCTACGGGGCTGGTAGAAATTGCCATTCAAATTTCACTGTTAGAATCTGCTTATTCCCGTAGAGTTAGGCACCACACACAACGCCATGCAGGGAAGAGAGTTTTTCAGGATCTATATGCCCAATTTTTATTGCCAGGGACTGTTCAGGTAAAACTTTTACTTTACAATATTCCTTGTGTTAGAAAGAAACAATAGCGGCAAAAGCACTTAAAACACACAATATAGATAAATGGCGTTGTATTTCTAAAATGTTACATCGATCAATAAACACAATTCAGAATCATATGTTTTGGAGTCAGTTTGTTGGAATACATGTACCAAAAAAAATGAGGTTCATCCAAGATTTTATATGGACCTTATTGCATGCAAGTACTCAACAGAGTGAAATAAACCCACATTGTTGTTTCTATCCTAAAGAAATATAAATCATATCTGATATTATATTTGTACATAAACGTTCACCGTTTTAGGAATTAAACATTGTTCATACAAAGAAATTTCAAACCAATGACACTTAGCAAGGCAAGCTAAAAATAAGGAAAGGCTGCACGATAAGTTAAAATAGGAATCTATACGTATTCCATTACTGTACTGTACTTCCCTCTGGATTTTTTTCGCCTTTAGCAATTATCCTTGCCTGCCAACGTTATACATTTGTCCTACCATGAGTTCAGAGAATTATTCTGTTTTATTATAATTTCCAATGCAGCTTTCTTTTACTTCCTCATGTAGCGATTTTCCGTAAAAACCTGGTTTAATATTTATAAAATTACCAAAAATCCTACAATTTCTCAACATCGAGTGTTGTTTGCGGTAACCCGCTCATGTAACGAAAGAAGTGATGTAGTTCTAGAAACTCGCAATAGGTGGCAGCACCTGTCTTGCTAGCTCGGCTGTTTTCATAATGATGCCATCGGTTCATGACGCAACCAGGTTATGTTTTTTGCAGTAAAACAAAAAAAAACATTTAAAAAAGAAAGATACCGTCACAAAGAGTAACATTTACTAATCGCAACATCATTGATTTTCGTCATGTTACATGCGAACACTTCTGAATGAAGTAAAGAAAGTAATTACTCCCGTAACCTTCTTTCCAAATGAGCATCTAGTTTAATGCATGTCTTTTTGTGTTAGTCTTGTAATTTATCGTAAACTACAAAAAGCATCGAGGTTCTTAAACAAAGCAATGAAATGAAAGCCACGTAGGTAAACATTGTAGTGTTGTATCTTATGAATGCCAAGTGTTGACACTTTTGATTAATCAAGTTTTTGCTGGACAAAAAGTTATAGTTGTTGTTGTTTCTATCCTAAAGAAATATAAATCATCTCTGATATTATATTTGTACATAAACGTTCACAGTTTTAGGAATTAAACATTGTTCATACAAAGAAATTTCAAACCAATGACACTTAGCAAGGCAAGCTAAAAATAAGGAAAGGCTGCACGATAAGTTAAAATAGGAATCTATACGTATTCCATTACTGTACTGTACTTCCCTCTGGATTTTTTTCGCCTTTAGCAATTATCCTTGCCTGCCAACGTTATACATTTGTCCTACCATGAGTTCAGAGAATTATTCTGTTTTATTATAATTTCCAATGCAGCTTTCTTTTACTTCCTCATGTAGCGATTTTCCATAAAAACCTGGTTTAATATTTATAAAATTACCAAAAATCTCAACATCGAGTGTTGTTTGCGGTAACCCGCTCATGTTACGAAAGAAGTGATGTAGTTCTAGAAACTCGCAATAGGTGGCAGCACCTGTCTTGCTAGCTCGGCTGTTTTCATAATGATGCCATCGGTTTCTGACGCAACCAGACCTTCTGTGGGAAGTAAGCCTGAACTGACACACACAATTCTAATCACGTAGCAGCATGAGGCAGTTGTAATTGCCGTTTTGGTAGTTCGAATTGGCATCGCATGGACTTTGCCTTTTTCAGCAAATGCAATACCAGGGGGGTATGATTCATGTACTAGTTAGTAACGTCAATGAAATAGAATAGATGAACATTTGACGATTGTATGTGAAAACGTAGATGTACAACGTTTGTGAGGGGGCAGAACTTGGAAATCAGCCCCATACTTCTTAGTGAATGATGTGCTGTAAATACGTTTTGGGAAACACGACAGATACCTATACTAGTGCATGAAACATCACATTGAACTTCCAAATAAGGTATGAAAATTACGTTCTTAAAGTGTGCCCACAGTATTTGGTGTTATATTGGGCTCACCCCAGTTTTCCCAGTGTTAGCACAAACTAGTGCAAGTGCCCAAGAAAATAGTTCCGGTTGCATAATGCACGTTTACTAGTACTTTAAATGCACAAAACGTATTTAAATTAACTCCCCCAGTGAAGTTGCTCACTTTGAACTTCCTGGCAAATAAGTTTGAACAGATAAATCATTATTGAATTTATGTAATCGTGATTCTTGTAAAATTGGAAAAAGTACTGACCTAGAATTCTTAATTATTTGCAAGTAGAACATTTTGGTGTTACCAGGTTGTGTTTTTTGCAGTAAAACAAAAAAAAAACATTTAAAAAAGAAAGATACCGTCACAAAGAGTAACATTTACTAATCGCAACATCATTGATTTTCGTCATGTTACATGCGAACACTTCTGAATGAAGTAAAGAAAGTAATTACTCCCGTAACCTTCTTTCCAAATGAGCATCTAGTTTAATGCATGTCTTTTTGTGTTAGTCTTGTAATTTATCGTAAACTACAAAAAGCATCGAGGTTCTTAAACAAAGCAATGAAATGAAAGCCACGTAGGTAAACATTGTAGTGTTGTATCTTATGAATGCCAAGTGTTGACACTTTTGATTAATCAAGTTTTTGCTGGACAAAAAGTTATAGTTAAGTTTAAGCAAACATGTACGTTACAATATTGAAGAGTTTGCTAAAATTCTTATTTAACTTTTTACTCATTTATGCAAATGTTGGAATTACTGATTGATGAACTTGAAATTGACAAATGTGATGTTCGCAAAGTAATTGTTCACTTCTTGTTATTGCTTGCTGTTCATACAAAAGTTATTAATGCAAGATAAGCCTGTGAAGATTAGAAGTTGTTGTTAAAACGAAATATTTGAACAAAGTTGCCAAAAGTTCTTAAAACTAAACTACAAGTACGATAATTTAACCTTGCCATACCAATCAATAAGTGTGGGCATACATGACTTGTGTAGTTAGTGGTGAAGGTAATAATAGTGATAATTATACTTTCCGTCCGTTACTCGTACGCAATTTTGGAAATTTCGCCTAACGTTTATTTTGCATTGAATTAGGCATAAAATCAGAAGCCTAGCATACGTCCCTTATTACAAATAAATATCTGTAATTTAGTTATACACATGAGTAGCATATGATGCATATTTGATTGGGTCGAGATTACTATTACAATTGTAATTGAGGTGCTGTGAACAACACTGCAAATACCTCACGCCGCTTTCCAACTTCAGTAATTTTGTAAGGGTTCTGAAACGTTAATATTTTTTTGATCTCTGCCTAGATTTATAACTTGGTAGCTTACTTTTCTTTGTACCACCAAAGCAGAATGTTACACTCGACAAACCTAAAATCTAAACTGTGAAAGCATGCCTCAGAAAATTTATGAAATAAAAGTTGCAATTTTTCACGTCCAAGGGTCAAAATTCCTGCATAATTCATGTATAATTCCCGAAGACAATAATTCATGCATAATTCCCAGTGAGTAGCCACCCTGAGTTATTGCTACTGGTGATGAAGCTTCTTTCTTTGCTTGGTACTTTGGCTAAAAATAATTCTTAAACAATCGCTTACTATTTAAAAAGCCCACATCCTGTTATGAATGTTTTTTTTTTTTTTTACAACTCCCTGCTGGAAATGTCTAGTTCTCAGTAAACAAATTCTAATGTTTTCAAATGTCTTCTACTGTGTACTGTGAAATGTACTAAAATCCTATTGCAGATCTACTGTACAGGTACTGTACTCTACAGTAGGACTACTGTACTGAAAAAATAATGTGAATAATTATGCATAATACTTGCTACAATATATTATAAAATTATTGATTGATTCCAAGAATAGGCGAAATCCATTCTTGACACCATATATTCAGTAATTTTGAGATTTTGAAGTGCATTGGAAAAAACAGTACATTAACTGAATTTCTGTTTTTCTAATGAAAACTACTGAAGTCAGATATATCTTAATGAATAAGTTACTACAAATCTTTGTTAAGAGATAGCTCAGCTTTAAAGCTGCTAGTAGTTTCAATACATTATCATATCAGTTGATTTCTTTTCAGCATGGAATTTCCATGGTTATTATTACGCATATATCTGTGTAGTGCCTCTTTTCATCGACATAGTTAACAGTGCTTGCATGTTTTGGTTTTTCAAGCATTGAGGATCAGGTCTTGTTTAAACTACTTTTTTCTGTTTTCATGTCAATATATGAAAAACAATATGTCAACTTATGTATAAAACTGTATGTTTTTCAATTTTCTACAGTGCATTAACCACAATGAAGCTAAATACTTAAAATCGTGTTCACTTTTTTTGAATATGATTTTGAATTTAAAATCTTGGGTGTGTCAGCCCTTGGACTATCTTGCACCAGTCACATTATATGGGGGCCAGCCCCTTATCATTACAAATAACAACTCGAACGTTGCAGAACTAAAAATATTAAAATTTTCTTGACTTCTGTTAAAAGCTAAGGCTGTAAGCGGACACTCAGCACACACAAGGACAAATAACAGGACAACACGCACAAAATTATACTGGCCATACTGCCAGTTGCCAGAGCATTGTTCATCTGCAAAATGCAGTCCAAAGTGTACTAAGTGGAAGTGAGGTTGACTTTTGGGTGAATACGTGCAAGGTACCCCTTACATTATAAATTAACTTTATTTGATTTCTTTGTTGCGCATTCCTAGGTAGCAAGTTCCACACGCTTTACCGTATATTTATTTTAGTTGTTCGTATGATTTTTCCATTGCATTTTCAGTTGTATTGATAAGAAATTTTTCATTACTGATAATAGTACTGTTGTCATACATCAATATGCTGAACACAATAAAAGATGTTGGTTGTACAATTATGGTACTGAACACATAAAGAGTACAGTTCAGCCACTTAAGATAGGAGAAACAATTGGACTACCAAAAACAGTAGAAAACATTAGTAATACAGTTAACCTACTGAAAACAGTAGACACAGTTGGGCTGCTAAAAACAGTAGAAAACATTAGCTGTACAGTTCACCTACTACTGAAAACAGTAGATGTTTCAAAACACTCATTGATCTACTGAAAACAGTAAACAGAATTTTCAGTAGGGCTATCAAAAACAGGTTTGCACAGTACCATTGGAATGGATGGTTGAAATCTCAATTAATAAAATGGTTGCACCATAGTTGTAGACATGAAGTATAAATTTGTATAATACAGAGCTCGGGATCCTATCCCAAATGATATATGCACAGAATGACAAGAATTCCCAGAGATTTCTACTCAGAAACACCATTCCCTGTGTGCAAATTGTTTTTAAGTTCTATTTGCTATGAACCCTCTTCACATGTTTAGTAAGTATATATATTTATGGGTAAAATACTGGTCACATTTTAAACAATTCAAGGGTTTCTATTTGTGTGTACTCTCATGTGTATATTAAGTTGAAGTTTTTCGGAAAAATCTTTGTTGGAAATTGCACACTTAAAAGGTTTTTCATTTGTGTGCCCTCATACGTTTATAATGCGAGGATTTGTGGGAAAAATCTTTACTGCAAATAATACAATTAAAAGGTTTCTCCTTAGTGTGTACTGTCATGTGTGTATTAAGGTGATGTTTTTGGGCAAAATCTTTATTGCAAATTGTACACTTAAAAGGTTTTTCATTTCTGTGTGCCCTCATATGTTTATTTAGTGAGTCATTGTAGGAAAACTCTTTGCTACAAATAGAACAATTAAAACGTTTCTCTTTTGTGTGTACTGTCATGTGTGTATTAAGGTGAGTTTTTTGGGAAAAAACTTTACTGCAAATTGAACAATTAAAAGGTTTCTCCTTAGTGTGAATCCTCATATGCACTCGAAGATCTGCTTTCTGGGAAAAATCTTTGTCACAAATTGAACACTTAAAAGGCCTCTCTTTGCTGTGATACCTCACATGTACACTAAGATTTCCTTTATGGGCAAAATTTTTGTTGCAAATTGAACACTTAAAAGGTTTCTCTTTGTAGTGAACCCTCATATGAATATCAAGGCTAGATTTCTGGGTAAAATCCTTGTTGCAAATTGAACACTTGAAAGGATTATCTTTGTTGTGAACCCTCATATGAATTCCAAGGATTGATTTCTCGGAAAAATCTTTGTCACAAACTGAACACTTAAAAGGCCTCTCTTTGCTGTGAACAAACACATGACGATTATAATCTCCTCTACGGGAAAAACCTTTGCCACAGACTAAGCACTTAAAAGGTTTCTCTTTGTTGTGAACCCTCATATGCATATAAAGTTTTGATTTCCTGGAAAAATCTTTGTTGCAAATAGCACACTTAAAAGGTTTTTCATTTGTGTGTGCCCTCATATGTTTATTAAGAGAGCATTTTTGGGAAAAATCTTTACTGGAAATACAACAATCAAAAGGTTTCTCCTTTGTGTGGATCCTCATGTGTCTATTAAGGTTATTTTTTTTGGCAAAATCTTTGTTGCAAATTGAACAATTAAAAGGTTTATCTTTGGTGTGAACCCTTCTTTGTGTGTAACGGTTATCTTCAGGAATAAATTTTCTCTTGCAAACTGAGTGATAAAAAAACTTCTCCTTTGCAAGGACATTTGAATGAGCAAACAAAATTCCTTCCTTGGAGAAAATTTGGTTGAACATTGAAGAGACATGTTGTTTTTTCCTGTTACACTGCTTGGTATCTTTAATATCTGCCTTGGTTTTAGAGTATTTTGGTGAAGGTTCAGGTTCAAAGTTAACTTCTCTATTGACACATTCTGTATTGTCTTTTGCTTGTTCTTGATCACGTAATTTTCCTGAAGGTACTAGTGTAACTGACCTTGGAACATCTTGGTTCTGTCCTCTCCTGTAGTTCTTGTTCAGATATCTGGAGGGGAAAAAAAAATAATTAGTCACTGAGATTTACATATCACTGAGAAGAAAGGATAGTAGAATAGACTGTCATTAAGGACATGCATTAGCAAGTGAATCAAGTGAAAAGCTGGGGGATGCTTGGTAAAGTTTCAGAATATGCATGCATGGATGGATATCACTTATTAAAGGGCGCTATTTACATACTTTGTAGCACATATAGTATGTGTATGGTAGCATAGGTGCATCAAAAAGCAGAGGGTGGTCACACCCCACAGCTTACACAGCAAATCCTTTTTTCCCCCCAAATTTTATGATGGAACTTTTCTCATCTTTGTAGTACTTTCAAATAACAGGATTCATTGTTTCGAATGGTACAGCAGCATGCATCAATTGTTGGAACTTATGATAACCTAGTTCACGATTGGCAAGTATACGTGAATTTCAAGATACATACCCAATGAATGTTATAGCATTATTCAATAAGTGTGTCAAGAGTAGTGCGAAAAATGAATCAAACTGATGGTCTTGCATTTACTCATGCAAAAGTGTGAAAACTGACAAAATTAATGGATGGGTTCACCTTCCACATAATCACAGTGAAGTCCTTTGTTTTGAAGTGAAAGGGGACATAACTAAATAAGTGAGTGGTTATCAATAATAATCGAGAATTTTTGAAGTTCTTGGATACCTTGAAAATATGTAACCTTGGCACGACACAATTTAGATACATGTGGCACAAGTGAAACCATATTTAGACTTTCATGGTCCACATGAAAATTGTTGCAACTAAGAAAATAACTGCTCCCTAATTAGAATCTTACTTACCTCCCTGAAAAAATGACACCAATAAGCATTCATTAATTAGGATGATTAAAATCTTATTTATATTGTTTAATGTGCATTATTTAAAATTGTTCTACTCAGGAGAAATTTACTGTGGTAACACATGGTTAAGAAGTAGCAAACTACTCTGTCGTTACAACTACTGGAAGCAATATGACTTAGCTACAGGCACGCGTTTACAAGACATCTAAAAGCAAAAACCTGAAGCTAATTTTGTAATTTGTCCTGGTTGTTTAAGCAACCTAATTATTAATTTTCCTTTCCATTAATACCAAAGTCACCCACCGGTAGTGCTGTCAGCATTGTTCCTCAAAATGGCTACTTTCACTGGTGCGGAACATGCTTGCTGTGTGTTTTGGTTTCACGTGACGCAACATAAGTTTCATACAGAGTATCGTAAGGCACCTCCTAGCAGGCCTACAATTTACTCTTGGCACCAAACCATCCTTGATACTGGTTGTTCTGTATGACATGCAAAATCACCAGGATGTACACACGTTCCTGAAACTGATGTGGAACAACTCAGAGAACGCTTTGTCTGGAGTCCTACGAAATCAAGACGTGCATCACGTGAGACTGGCATTCGACAACCGACTGTCTGGCATGTATTATGTAAACGCTTTCTCTTGAAGTCATACAAACTAATAATGGTTCAACACATTATGGATGCAGATAAAGTTGCTTGCCAGCAATTCTGTGTGCAAATGTTGGATAGAATTACAGATAAGAAGACATTCCTAGACAATGTCATTTTTAGTGATCGTTTCACATCAGTGGACAGGTGAACACCCATAACTCATGAAACTGTGCAGCGTATTCGTGATAGCCCTAAGATCAATGTTTTTTGTGCCCTTAGCAAACAAAAATTGTACGGCCTGTTCTTCTTCCAGGATGCAAACATAAATGGTATTGTGGATCTGAATATGCTACAAAGTCTTCTGTGTATCTGGATATATTACAAAATTTTCTAATTCTTTAGTTCGACAAGGATGACTAAGATGTACACCTTTACTATCAGCAAGATGGGGCACCACATCACTACCACATAGCAGTCAGAGATTTTCTTGATACCCGATTCCCAGGTCAGTTTATTGGTCGTACAGGTCCAATTGCATGGCACCCTTGCTCCCCAGATTAGTCCCCGTTAGATTTTTTCATGTGGGGTTTCATTAAAGATCGGATTTGTACAACCTTTACCTGCTGATCTTGCTGAACTGAGATTGCATTACCGCTGCCACTGCAGAAGTGATGCCTGACTTACTGGTGAAAGTCTGGAATGAAATCAACTTCAGGTGGGCTGTATGCCGCTTTACAAATGGTAGCCACATCGACCCAACATGAATGTTGTATGACAACTTGATGTGTTTTGCTTTGCAATGGCACCTCAACAGACTCTAAGTTACCTGAATACATTTATATATGCTTTGAAAGTTGTAAAGTCCTTTTTGAATCACCTGTATTTGTTATATGGCAATTTAGTAGAAAATAAACATTGGTAAAAATAAGTTTTGATCTTTTCTCACATGAAGAATTAATGAAACATAAATGAAGGTGTCCTAAAGTAGTTATAGATGAAAAAACAATGTAGATAGTAGAATTGTAGTTAATGCATAATTAAGTGTTGGAATTGCATCACCATTTTGCTGATCCTCAATTTTGAATTAATTGAATGTTGGACTTTGAATATTGTTGAACATATTAGTGTTTTGGGCTACAATATCCCAATTCCTGGTGAAACTCTTAAAAGGTTTGAAACGGTGCATAAACAGCAAGCCATTGCTTCACAACAAAGTTATTTCTGTTAATGCTACTTTGGGATTTGACATCCACACCCTCACTTGCACTCCAATCAAATCCTTACTCCCAACTTGGACATTATAACTGTAGATTATTTTCTTAGTTTAGTGCATTAATTTGAATGTTAATCTGGCAAAATTGACATTTGTGTCTTATTATCTCTCCCCCTTTTTCAGACGCCAGTACAGATACTACAAGGAAAGTATCATCAGCATGCAAGATATACCAATTACATGCATGCCATTATCATCAGAAAACTCAAGGCAAACAACTTTACAACAATACCCAAATAACTATTTATAATGTATACATGAATGGGAGAATAATGAAGCCTGTATCTTCACCCATACTTCCAGAAAGTAATAACGAGATTATTCAATATGCTAAGAGAAGAAGAAACAAATGTATGTTTCAGTATTAGCAAATATTTTATCTAAAAGAGAGATTTCTTAAGACACAAAATGTTCATATGAAAGAGAAACAATAAAAACCTGATCAATTTGCAACAAGAATTGTACCCAAAAAGAATTTCTCACTAGGTAACTAGTATGTTCTCTCTAATGTTCTATTAACAATAAGTGTGATGGCGGCGGCCACCAAAATTAGTTTTAAAAAATAAAATAAAATAAACAGTTTCATGGAAACCATGAGTAACAAGTTTCACTGTCATTAAAACCAAACTGTTCATAATTGATTTTTTTAGCAATTTCATTATATCCTTGGAAGTAGACAGATTAATCAATGCTATTTATATCAGCTGATAAAGGCATATAATTTTAATTGTATGATGGACAAAACACATATATTTGAAGAATACTTACAAAAGAGAATACCCAGAATTGTGTTTCTGATAAGGGACATAGCTAGAGAGGAGACACTGCCCACTTTGAGTCAGCATTTCGACCACTTTGAATGGGCTGAGTCTTCTTATTAGAATTTCCAGAAAAAAATGTTTCATGGTGTCTGTATTTGCCTGATGCTAAACAGTGGGGACTTCCATCGGGATCTTGGTTATGATGTATTAGTAAATGACAAATATATTTTGTATTTAATTTCTATTATCATTATAATAACATTGTTTGAACATGAATAGGAATTTCTTTTAATGGATACCACTGCACAGTTGAATATTCAGAAAGTGAATAATTGGTAAATTCTTGGAAAATCTTAGCATAAAATGTTAACAACCGCATTGTATAAGTGTATGTATATATTTGTAGTTTACTGTCCGTTTTGTTTTCTTCTTGGCTAATCAGGACAATGAAGTCTGCAACCTTCTGTGATGAAATCATTTGTCACTCAACATATTCAACCATCAACGTGGCATTGTGTAGTTACCAATATTGAAGAGGCTGTATATATTGAACGGGAATTCTCTTGAATTCTAGTAATTATGTGAAGTTTCTTTTCAACAATTCGTCATTTGCCCACATTCTTGCAAACTTATCTAGTTCTAGAGACTGCAGTGACAGTGACATGATGCAAAATAATTTTTTGTTAGTTAGTATCTTCAGATGGATGCAAATAACTGGCAGTCCCGATGCAGCAACACATTTTAATAAACAGGTGGAAGTGGAAAAAAGGAAATTAGTCGAAATAAAACCAAGAGATGATTTATGATTTCAAGACCAGAAAAGTGATGTATAATAAGCTAAACACAAAAACCCATATTTCAAATCTATCACAATAAATTTGGAGAATACCTATGTGGTGGTCAGTTTGTTATAATCGTGACACATTCTTATGGAAAAATAGTGAATGTAAAAGTTACAAGGGCTAAGCATTTATAATCAAAAAGTCCCTGTGACTCGAATTTCTTGATGTGTATGTGAAATTAATTCACATTGGCCACATTAACAGTGATACTAATATTGGACTGATGAAACACCATCAAGTATCAAGTGACAACTTCCATAACTACCATCTAAGAAGGAAAACTTTGTTTAAGGCAGATTGCTTACACAATCGCCAACACCTTGCTTGACATGCATTTGCATATTAGACGTATTAGGTGAAACTTCTTGAAGATAAGTGTCTTCCAGGTCTCATGCTGGCATCAGGTAATGACTCAATTCTGTTCATTTTTTATAATTAATTCTAAAAGCTTTTGCATGAAGTTACATTTTCCAGGTGGTAGCCGATTCCATTTTATTACTTATTTATTATTATATTTTAGAGATTTTGAACATCCAAAGTCATAGTTCCGTATTTAAATTTCAATATTTTTACATTAAAATAAATTAACGTAAATTCCTGTCGATAGCGGACAGGAACATCACACTTAGATTTTCCTAATACAACAGGGCACCTAGCGGCAGCCGGAGAACTACGAACAAAAGAAGCATGCCAGGCAACAGTACAACAAGTTCCAATGAGGATGGTGGCAGTGAGTGGTCACTGAAATTAATGGAACAAAAAGAAAAAGTTTCACAGATAAAGTGAGTACTAGTTTCTCTGTATCTATCTACTACCGCGTCTCCCATTTCCCAATTAGGAATAAAATAATTTATATGACAATATTGTGAGTTTTGTTATGGATGTGCCACATGTCTGAATAATCAGATGATTGTGAAATGTGCAGATTCTCTGGGTACATAAAAAATTCTATACAGTTGAATTAACAAAATTTCTGTGTGAAGACAGAGTTTAAGACAGGTTTGAAATCTTTCGATGACATGTGTGGCTCTGATTGCATAATTTATTTTTATTCTTTTGATTTGTTAAACTTTTCTTTAATATTTTCAAGTGATATAGCAAGTTAATAAGCTATTATAAGACAACATGAATTTACACACACACACACAAAAGTCCAGTATGAAAAATTTTCTCAAGGGTCAGGCTTTGCACAGTGGTGCAAACGAATTGACCATTAACTAGAAGTTGTGAAAATGGATACAGTAAACTTGTGGTTCAAGAACAGAAAGCTACTACTGGAATATAAGAATCCTAGAATTGAAAACTAGCTGTGGTTATAAGATGAGAGTCATCTCTTGATGATGTGATTATTTTAATTTGTAATAGTATAGACTTTTTCATCCCGTTAGCTTCTTGTCTTTATAAACCTTTCTTGATGCCAATTTTAGTTTGAAACTTAGTTTTTGTACTTCTAAGATCTAATTTTAAAGTGATGTTTCATAATCTGATTTTATGTAGTGTTGCATTTTTAATATGCCATAACTCAAGTTTGTGAATAGAGTAACAAAATAACAAACAGCCAGAAGTTAATGTTTTGTAACGTTTTTATACCCACATATCACAAACGCTACATAATTGGAAAATTTCACGTAAAATATTAGTTTAATTTTCCGCCATCAGAGGCCGTTGTCCTCGATAGCTCAATGACCAGTGCTGCCTCTTGCGGCAGACTTGGTACAAGCGCGCAGGGCGTAAAACACCTCGGCAGTGCTTCAACGACTTTTGAACTGACGGGAACGAGAAGGTCAACTCCTTTCGCACAACATAGCCAGCGAGAGACGTGCCCAGCCGTGCTGCCTTGACTGACGGAAGTTTCCTCGTTTGCCATTTGTGGAATGGGCCAACATCAAAGAGGACAAGGGCATAAATAGGGCAGCGACATTACAAGGACTTTGAGGCCGAAGTTTGTTTGGCGTAGGTACGTAAATTCTCTCTGCTCTGATAATGAACTTAACATCTTTGTGCCGAAGTTCCACGTCGTATTCCCTTTAATCATGCATAAGCATTGCGCGTAAAACTTTTGTTGCACTCTGGTTTCCCCCCCCTTTTTTCCCCTTGTTGCGTGCCACCTTTTGGACGCCTTGAACGCTTTAAGTGAACTAACGAAAGATAATTATACGTCAAAATTAGTGGGAACAGAACAAATTAAATTCTTACTTGATATTTGGCTCAAAAAAAAAACTATTTTTTTTTGTCGCTAAAGATTCTGGTTTTCATAAGTGATTCCTAACAAGTGAACCTTTTGTGCAGCGAACGAGTATTGCAGTTTTCGCCAATCTTGTGATGCGTTCCTTAGGCTGGAATTTGATGATTTGAGCTGGTAGTCAAAAAAGGGCGTCGAGTTGAAGTCCTCGTCGCAAAAAGCAAAATTTACGAACCTTCATTTCCCCTTTATTAATTGATTCGGGACGTTTGTTCCATTTGCACCTTTCCACCTTTTTCCACGATAGCATTAAGAATCAGGAGAATTGGGGTAATATTGTTTAAATGCAAAACTTGTTAATGTAAAAGTAAATCAGCGTGATGCAAAAGAAAACTTGCTTGTAGTAAACGCATGAGCTGTAGTGTTTCGTTAATTGTTAAACCTTTATGTTTGAATGGGTCGAGGGAAAGATCAATACACTGAATACGTATTGTTAATGGAGTGAATGGTTGAAGTCAGTTAAATTTATACACGCAGGACGTGTTTTTTGGAATTTTGACGTGGACGCACGTCTCTTGTGAAATTAGTATTTGACTTATGTCGACCTTGTTGATATTGGGCTATTTTTACGTGTTGATTGTTGTTTATGAAATACATGATATTTGTGCAATGCAATACGCTGTTGATGATTGAACATAGTAAATTGTAATTTTACCTTACTTGAAATCTATTGTGCGCCAGCAAAATAAAAACGCGCATGAGATACGCGTCACATGGTAACCATAGACTGATATCAAAGGTACTACTGAGTAATTTTGTATTTACGTGAGTGCAATACCAAACAATAAGAGCGGATGATATAGTAATTGAGAGTGTGAATGAACTCAACGGAGAAGGAACAGAGTGCTATTCGTTGACGGACCCTTTAATTTTGTGTGCGTTATATACATATATATATAGGGTGTACATTTATTACAGGGCTTTGTCTCGCGCTTCTCGTCGACTTTGCTTGTAGACTCCTGCATTCTCGTGCGAGAAGGGCGACACAAAAAAATAGTATTTGTGATATATAGTGTAGGTTTTCACTCTAACTTGAAGTTGCGATCGCCGTACAGCCGCTTCCTCATAAACATCTCGTGTGATCGTGGCTTAACCCCACTATACCATTACAAAATTTGGTATCAGAGCATCGTTTCATTTGATACGTTGTAGCAACATTACTATTGTTATCATACAACCTCACAAAATTTCCCCCCCACCCCTAACTTTTGAGTATATTGATTTTTTTTCTTTGCAAATCACCCTTTCTTTTTCTTCAACATATTTACTGTTTTGCAATAATATTTTTTTTTTCTGAAAATTGTAATTAGGTGTGGTACAAAATTGACAGCGGAGCATTTGATCTCCGGTACCCACAAATTTGCCAGTACAGCATTTGACATACGTGATATAATAAATAGTGGTTAATAGTGCAACACAATTTCTACCTGTGCATTTTGATCTGGGGTGTGACCATTAGCCTTGCTATAACTTGTTCTGGTGGGACATTGAATATTTTTTTTACTTTTCTCCTCCCATTTGTATTTGTACCCCCTCACTTTCATTTTTTTACCAATAAATCATTTCTTTTTCTTTTCTCACTCTGCCCCCCCCCCCTTATTTATATTTTGATAGATTGGATAGATTGGTTATATTTTCCCCTTGTACACATACATCTTTATATTGTTGTTTTGTGCTTGGGTCTTTACCTTTTCTTTCAGCGAAATGACATCTGCCATACCTTTTCCATATACGCCGCCACATTTACCTCCACCTTCACCCTCAACTTTGGATTTTGTACGTGGCTTGGTTTTACCCCAGCCTCCTACCCCCGTGCAAGATTTGGCGCGCGTTAGTGCCATCAATTTCCTTTTTAAGGACTTGCCAACATTGCATGGCCGAGATATACATAACTTGTTTATCTTTTTGTTTACCTTACATAAAATCATTTGTTTGGATTTGATGGAAGTCGAATCCATTTTGTTATTGGCCTTACAATATACATTGTCCCCTCTTACAGAAATTTGGCTGGAAGGCCTTCCGCAGAAACTGCCCTGGCACTTGTTCACCTTAATGATCTGGAATCGTTTAGTTCCACATTCTGTCTTACTACCTTTTCAGATCGATGTTCTTCATAGGGTACAACAACCGGATGAAAGTTTGTACTCCTACGTTCGGGATATCTATGATGCTAGCCACGTATTCCCCATTGAATGGTCTGAGTCACAGTTAATTGATACCATTATCGAGGGTATCGGCTTTCCAGCTCGCTCGCTACTCTTGGGACGCTCTCGTCCCCAGACCATTCGGGATTTATTTCTTTTGGCGCAAAATATATGGCAGCCCGAATTAAAATGGAATTCTCAGCGAGGTCCGGAGACACGGGGTATACAACATAAAGTCCCGGTGCAGCCGTTGTTGACAGATAGTTCCTTTGCTTGTGGTGATCCGCCCATTGAACCGGTTTCTGCTTATTCATGTATGCCCGCGGTAGAAATTTCACCGCAGGCTGAACGAAAGACACATGTTCAAGATGACAGCGATGCCCCTGTTAGGGACATTTCTCCTACTTTGCTTCATACGGAATATCCGTTATTGTTTGAGGGCCATCCAACGCCCACAATTCGAGTTCTCATAAATCAACAACCTGTTTTTGCATAACTCGATACAGCCGCATCGGTGTCCTTAATTTCCTTTTCCTTTTTGAATACACTTAAAGATTCCCCCCCCCCTCTTTTTACTGATCACTCTATAGAATTGCGGGATGTGACTAACCATCCATTTTCCTTATCGGCTTATAGTCATTTGACTTTACGTCTTGATCGTCTATCTTGGAAGTGGCGCTTTTTGGTATCAGAAACCCTTCCTTTTCCCTTAATATTGGGTACCGATTTCTTGATGCACACAGGAGCTATCCTTTCCTTTGAAAAGAAGCTTTTGTCTTTCCCTTTTCATATTGATGGCATTCAAATGGCCTTTTCTTTATCACCCCCAGTAAATGTTCTTGATGTATCTCTCCCTTCACCGAATGCGCCTTCAGAAGTTACTCATCAATCAGATGAAGATTTACAGTTTCCTGTATCCTCAAATAGTTCAACTTTACAATCCTTGTTGTGTCAGTTTCAGGATGTGGTAACAGACAAGGTGGGTTCTTGTACTTTAGATCCCGTTTCGATACCTGTGGTGTCGGACATTCCCTTTCGATCCAAACCGTTTCAACTAAATCCGGTCCAAACTGAAATTTTGAGAAAACAGATTGAGGATCTACAGGCACAACAAATTATAGAGCCGTGCCGGTCACCTTACTCTAGCCCTGCCTTCCTTGTACCCACCGTTTGGTATATTCTTATAAAATTCTTAATCGCCTCATAGCCTATGATCAATTTCCACAACCACGTATTGATCTTTTGTTTCAGCATTTACAATCGGCAGCAGTATTTTCTTGCTTGGATCTATGCCAATCGTTCCATCAAATACGATTGGATGATAAAAGTAAACACTTAACGGCTTTTGTTACGTCGTTTGGACAATATAGATATACTCGTGTTCCATTTGGTATCAACTTGGGGACTCAAATACTATCAAGGGCACTGGATGAAATCCTGGGAAAATTCAAATACAAGTTTCTTATGACATACGCCGATGATTTGCTGATATATTCACCCGATATGCCGTCCCATTTGCAACATATAAAAGAGGTTCTTCTAGCCTTGCGGCAAGCTGGTCTTACCATAAATCCTCAAAAATCTACTTGGATGGCTTCCGAGATAAAATATTTGGGCTATATCATTCGCAAAGGTCAGATGCTTATGGATCCTGATCGGGTTTCCGCTATACAGGATATTCCCCCTCCTAAGAGCCAGAAGGGTGTTTCTCAAATCATGGGGTTACTTTCATATTTTTCCCGTTTCATACCTCAATTTGCGGAGCGCACATGTTTTCTTACGGATAAACGTAAGAAGGATCTTCCCTTTGTTTGGACTTTGGAAGATCAGATCCGGTTTGACAACCTTAAAGCCGCTTTTATTGAACATACGGTACTAGCATTACCTGATTTCACTCAGGAGTTTGTTTTGCAAACGGATGCTTCAAGTTTGGCCCTTGGCGCCACCTTAAATCAGAGAGAAATGGATGGATCCTTACGTCCCATTGCCTTTGCGTCGAGGAAACGCACCAATCTTGAGCGTAAGCAATCCATATACGAAGCAGAGTGCGGCACCATCGTCTTTGGTTTTAAGAAATTTCAAACTTATTTGACGTCTAAGCACTTCACTTTGCAAACGGATAATCAGGCCTTGTCGTGGTTACTTAAACATCCAGAACAATTTGGCAAGTTCGGACGTTGGTTGTTATACCTTTCGCGTTTTTCTTATGATGTGGAACATATTTCGTCAGCTAAAAACCCGGTAGCGGATTGCCTTTCTCGCATGCATTCTTCGGAAGATTTTGCTGTGTCTTCGCTGCCTTTTACCAGCTTGGCCTGCGCTGCTCCGAAGTTTAATATAATTCCCTTCAATAAGTCAGACATTTCAGCCCTCCAAGTCCAGGATCCTGCTCTATCTCCCATCATTGCTCAATTGAAGGATAATTAACAGGTTAAACATTACCGCCTGTACCAACACCTTTTGATTTGGCAGCCGCCTCGTGCAACCTCTTCCTTGGTTGTGCTTCCCAAGGCCCTGCAACACTTAATTTGTCGCTATTACCATGATACTCGTAGGTGGTGCCCATTTAGGCGTTAATAAAACAATAAAGAAAATTGCATCGCTCTTTTGGTGGCCAAATTATCTTTCTGATATCCGTCTGTACATGCGCTCTTGTGACATTTGCCAGAGGGCTAAAATAGCTGTACGCAAGCCTCCGGGCCTTCTTTCTTCGGAGGTTATTCGCCATCCCTGGAGACGTCTATATATTGACCTAGTCGGTCCTTTGGTTCGCTCGACTAAAGGTAATGTGTACATTTTGGTTGTGGTGGATGCCTTTTCAAAGTGGGTCTCATTGTACCCGCTTCGATCGGCCACGTCCCATCATATTATTGATAAGCTACGAACTTTATTTTTGTCCTTTGGGTGCTCCTTGTGAGTTGGTATCTGACAATGCCTCCTACTTCCGTTCACATTTATTTAATAATTTCTTGTTTGAATCCAATATTAGACATATATATACTAGTGCATACTACCCAAATCCCTCTCTAGCAGAGAGATTTATTAGAAACCTTAAGGCTTCCTTGATTTGCTACCATTCCCAAGATCATACTAAATGGGATGTTCATTTAGGTAGCATTGCCTTTGCATTTAATACTGCACAACATGACAGTACTCATACTACTCCCTCCAAACTCATTTTTGGTCGTGAAATAGATGGACCCATGATTTTTTTTTGGGAACTGCAAATGGATAATGAACTGGCTGCTCTTCCTTCGCCGGAACGAGCTCATCGTTGGGGTGAGGCGTACCAACATTTGTTAAAATCTTGGCATTCTCGCCAACGTAGATATGACCTATCTAGATCCCAGGTTTCATATAAGCCAGGTGATATGGTACTTTATCGTACCTTCCCTCATAGCAATGCTTTACAACGCATTTCTTCGAAACTTCAAGAGCGTTGGTCGGGTCCAGCCCAGGTTTACAAAATGCTGGGTCCTGTGACTGCTTTGTTGGTTGATCCCGACACTCAGCAGATAGTTAGAAAGGCTCATGTGTCACACATTAAACCATATATTTTACGCGACTTGGAGGTTGTTCCCCAAATAGAGGATTTGGCAACTTCGGACATAGCTCAGCAACTTCAGTCCTCTCCAGCCACATGTTAATGACTCTTATGCTTAATTATGCTCATTCTCTTACATTTATTTTTGTACCTTCGTGTAAATGTTTCTGGATATAAGTGTATCTATATATATATATGTATATGTATACCTTTTTGGTTAGTAATATTGCTGACCTATATATATATCTATGTGTCTTGTATAATCTTTGATATTGAATTAAGAGTGTTAATATTATTTTGTGTGTATTCTATGTATGAGAGAAAGTCATGCTCTCTTGAATGAAATTTGTTTACTTTGTTATGACCTATGGTAACTCCTAATTCTCCGTACTGTTGTAATAATGCTATCTCCTTGTTCCTTCCAGTAGTAACCTTCTCCTCAACTTTCCTATTTCTTCCTTCTTCTTTCATTCTTTATCTCGATTTTGATTGCGTTCCTTTTTTTTTCTTTCCATGTTTTTTTGCTCTACGAGGATACGTGTGTGCTACCTGGAACTATTAATGGAACCGCCAACCTTCTACATCGTCATGGTTACGAGTTTTTTCCTTCCATCTTCAAGCGTACGGATTACCTTGGTTACGGCAAAAGAGGCAATGTGTGCTGGTTACTCCACAACTTTGTCATGAAGAGTGTTACATCCAGGTGTTTGACTGGGAGGCGAACACGATGTAAGGTGCCTTCTGTCGTCGACATGCGTCTTATCATGTTTAATATGCTTATATGCATCATTATGAACCTTTGAGTGACTATTTTCAAAATTGGTAACCTAAAAGTTTTAGGCGTGTGAATTTTGAGTGTGGATCAATTAAGTGGGATTAGATCCTTCCTGAAAGAACTTGGTATTAATTGCAACAATGTTTTTTATATGTTGTTCAGGTTATTCAGTATATATATATATGTTTCATATACATTTTGGGGTGTGCATTTTTTTTTGGGGAGTCTGGGGGAATTTGTAACGTTTTTATATCCACATATCACAAACGCTACATAATTGGAAAATTTCACGTAAAATATTAGTTTAATTTTCCGCCATCAGAGGCCGTTGTCCTCGATAGCTCAATGACCAGTGCTGCCTCTTGCGGCAGACTTTGTACAAGCGCGCAGGGCGTAAAACACCTCGGCAGTGCTTCAACGACTTTTGAACTGACGGGAACGAGAAGGTCAACTCCTTTCGCACAACATAGCCAGCGAGAGACGTGCCCAGCCATGCTGCCTTGACTGACGGAAGTTTCCTCGTTTGCCATTTGTGGAATGGGCCAACATCAAAGAGGACAAGGGCATAAATAGGGCAGCGGCATTACAAGGACTTTGAGGCCGAAGTTTGTTCGGCGAAGGTACGTAAATTCTCTCTGCTCTGATTATGAACTTAACATCTTTGTGCCGAAGTTCCACGTCGTATTCCCTTTAATCATGCATAAGCATTGCGCGTAAAACTTTTGTTGCACTCTGGTTTCCCCCCCCTTTTTTCCCCTTGTTGCGTGCCACCTTTTGGACGCCTTGAACGCTTTAAGTGAACTAACGAAAGATAATTATACGTCAAAATTAGTGGGAACAGAACAAATTAAATTCTTACTTGATATTTGGCTCAAAAAAAAAACTATTTTTTTTTGTCGCTAAAGATTCTGGTTTTCATAAGTGATTCCTAACAAGTGAACCTTTTGTGCAGCGAACGAGTATTGCAGTTTTCGCCAATCTTGTGATGCGTTCCTTAGGCTGGAATTTGATGATTTGAGCTGGTAGTCAAAAAAGGGCGTCGAGTTGAAGTCCTCGTCGCAAAAAGCAAAATTTACGAACCTTCATTTCCCCTTTATTAATTGATTCGGGACGTTTGTTCCATTTGCACCTTTCCACCTTTTTCCACGATAGCATTAAGAATCAGGAGAATTGGGGTAATATTGTTTAAATGCAAAACTTGTTAATGTAAAAGTAAATCAGCGTGATGCAAAAGAAAACTTGCTTGTAGTAAACGCATGAGCTGTAGTGTATCGTTAATTGTTAAACCTTTATGTTTGAATGGGTCGAGGGAAAGATCAATACACTGAATACGTATTGTTAATGGAGTGAATGGTTGAAGTCAGTTAAATTTATACACGCAGGACGTGTTTTTTGGAATTTTGACGTGGACGCACGTCTCTTGTGAAATTAGTATTTGACTTATGTCGACCTTGTTGATATTGGGCTATTTTTACGTGTTGATTGTTGTTTATGAAATACATGATATTTGTGCAATGCAATACGCTGTTGATGATTGAACATAGTAAATTGTAATTTTACCTTACTTGAAATCTATTGTGCGCCAGCAAAATAAAAACGCGCATGAGATACGCGTCACGTGGTAACCATAGACTGATATCAAAGGTACTACTGAGTAATTTTGTATTTACGTGAGTGCAATACCAAACAATAAGAGCGGATGATATAGTAATTGAGAGTGTGAATGAACTCAACGGAGAAGGTACAGAGTGCTATTCGTTGACGGACCCTTTAATTTTGTGTGCGTTATATACATATATATATAGGGTGTACATTTATTACAGGGCTTTGTCTCGCGCTTCTCGTCGACTTTGCTTGTAGACTCCTGCATTCTCGTGCGAGAAGGGCGACACAAAAAAATAGTATTTGTGATATATAGTGTGGGTTTTCACTCTAACTTGAAGTTGCGATCGCCGTACAGCCGCTTCCTCATAAATATCTCGTGTGATCGTGGATTAACCCCACTATTCCATTACAATTTCAAGTTTCAAGATTAATTAATTATTGCCCTTTTTAATAAAATGGGAAATGTTATTGAGTACATGATATTTTTCCATGGAAACTGCTTCTTCGTATTTAACACCTTGATCAATCATTCAGCAAAACAGGCACCCTTCATAGAACCAGGTTCTGGATGCCATTAAAACAGGCAATCCTGAAGGAGTTCATGAAAACTAACTCACATGTTGAAGTTACCCTTCAGTCAGTGCTAGACCATAGTAAATATGACCTGAACATCAGCAGGGGACCAAGAAGAGAGATACAAGACACACACATTTACTTCCTGTCACTTGTGTCACTTCAGATATATTATGAATCTAAGAAACTATGAGAAGTTGCTCTTTGTCAACACTTTCGGTCATCATTTAAAGGGTTTTTAGAGCAATCAAAGTAATAAAATTTACGCAAACAACTAAAAAATAAAAATGAAGAAAAAATAATGAAGCTGAGTTACCTGAAATATTTAGACAAAGTTGAGCCTCTTGTGGAAAATATCTTCAGATAGTGAAATTGGAAACAAGTCAGCATTCTTCTTTTTCAATTCAACGATTGGACAATAAATGTAGTGCTGGCAGCTGCCAAGTTGCTTCTTGCTGCTATCTATTCTTCAGCATGTAGGTGGAAATGTTAAGGTAAACTCACGCATGGTCTGGACAAAGAGTGATGCAATTCCTCACATGGAAATGCAAAGTTTAACAATACCAGACCAGCAAGTTGAAGACAGTGCCAAAATCGATGTCAGAAAAAGGGTAATGTTGTGGTTCGGAAATCCAGCTTTAGGTGACTAGCCACAAAAGTGGTTATGAAATGTTTAATTCAGAGTGAGCACAAGACCTGAACTAACTAATTGTTCTAAAATTTTTAAAGATTGCAACCACTACCAGGTTAGGGGTGGCAACAAAATCCAGGTAATGGGTATCCATATTCTAATCATCTGATATTCATTCATTTTGGATACAGCAGATAATCTGAATATCCTGATAATTCGGATAGTACAGAGCTGATGGATGATTTGTATAATGGAACCACCAGCAAATGAAACTGCGCAGACCCGCGACTCCTGTTCACCACACTTCTGCAAGGAGGGGTGGAGCAGAGGTGAGCATGCTTCCTTGTGGACAAAGCGAAACGGTTCGAGGGGAGAAGCATTTTAGCAGAAGATTATTTTGTTTGTGGTCACTCTGTAGGAAATCCATGTATTGAAATACGAAAATGACAAATAAAAGATTGGATAGCCTGTAAAACAGATATCTGGATAATCCAGACAATTCAGATATCCAAATAATCGGTATATCTTCATATCAGAATATCTATGTTTGGATATTTGAAATCCAGATAGAAAATTTTACAACATCCGGATAACATTTTATCGGGATTTGGCTATCTGTATTCCAGATCACACTAGTTGGGTGCAAACAAATACATAATGTGAGTGAGTTTCCCAGAACTTGTAAAAGCTACACTAAGAGATACATACAAAAACACAACCTCACATGGCTAGTCAATCTACACTTTTGTAGAGCCCCAAGTGAGAGAGGTGTAGAGTGAGTAGCCATGTGAGGTTGTATTTTTGTATGTATCTCTTAGTGTAGCTTCAGAAAGTTCTGAGAAACCAGAACAAAACATCGCAGATAAAATAAAATAATAACCACTAAAAATAACTGTGTTAGATTATTTTGCATATATAAAAAGTGGTTATGCGAATCTTTACGAAGAACATAGGGATACAATATGTAGCCTACCTGATAAAAAGTAAAAAACTACGGAAGTAGATTTCCATGTCCCATGTAGTGCTCGAATGTCAAACAGTATGAGGTTAAATCCCATGCTTGTATACCTACTCACCCAATTTCATTGCTACAGTTAACACAGCATTACAGATATCTTCATAATAAAGTTCATACACAAATAAATGTGATATTGTCATGAAATTATCAACTAACATGGAAATCAAATTGTCTCTTTCATCACATGACTTACCTACCTTAAATGCAATGAAGCAAGTTTATCAAACATCCTTACTTATTGACTGACAGACAACCCACATGGGTGCTTGCATCCTTTCACAATTCTTAAAGTTCCTTAGTCTAAGGGCACAGTGCAGGTGGGTAGTGTTGGCTTGGAAACTATATGATAAGTGGTGGAGCAAACTAAGTGGCATCCTAGAATCTGTCAATCATGAAGAACTTGCTCCTCTCAAAAGTTTTATAGAAGACTTCTCTCCTTTGACAGACCTTAATTCAGATATTTTAATTCCATTAATGAAACTAGTTTTAGTCCAGGGTCAATGAATTTAGCAGAACTGCTACTCTTGTACAGAATAACCTCCATTTTGGTGCAAGGTGCATGAATCTTAATCTTAAACCTCAGCTAGAATATCTACAGGGTAGGGTTCTTTGTAGACAACGAAACCAGACAGGATGCCTATCAATCGAGACGTTTAAACAAATATATTATATAAACAAGGATACATGGAAAAATAATATTTCCATGATGGGCTACTTTTCTCTGTAATTCTCATCTACAGTCAAGTTTTATCTCAATATGTTTTTTATTATTTCTTTTCTTCAATTTGTATATTCTTCTATCTGGACTTCCTTCTTAATGGACAGGTCAGAACTTCCTCCTGGATTTCCTATGTGAGCTTCCTTCTTAATGGACAGATCTGGATTTGGACTTCCTTCTGGATTTCCTTCTACTTCAGTCTCTGACGATTTATGAATTCATATATCCTTTTTCTCTTAAGCTTTGGGAAATATACTAATCTCCTCCCTTGCAGCTGCGATTTGAACGTGCCAACAATAACTGGGTACAACAGAGTGTATACTTGGTGCCAAACGACTGACACGCGCATCCAAGTATGTGCTACAGTTGAAACGCGCAACCAAAAGTGCTGTGGGGTGTCGACAGAAATGTGCTGCCACTGATGTAAACAAAATTTCCGCTATGGGAATGGTAAATCAATCGGACAGATGCAATATCTGTTCAAAGACACAAACTTGTATCAGTGCTTTGACTTCTTTAATTTTCATATTAACTTACATATGATCACTTATTTGATTAATTGAATATATATATATATTAATTTATTTCTTTTATATTTATTCTTCATCTTCTTATAGTAGATTTTATTATTTTTCATGTTTCCAATTTCCTTTGTTCTTATTTATAAAGTTATTTAATATATTATGCTAATTCTTAATCTTGCACGCCTGGTGCTGCCATTACTATTCCTCTTTAGCAAACTATTTACATTACTTGGTCCTATTGGGTACGTAATAACCTATTTGACAAAATCATATGACAAACCCATTGAATTGCATCCTACGTAAGTACCTTGAATATACAGAACAGCACACATACTAGGGTTGAGGTAATATTAGCCTGAATCAATACGAATATTACTCATACAGATTTCTGCTGATATTGAGACATACTTGGAAATTTGGCAATTTAGAAGTTCAAAATACATCGTTATTAAATGTGGAAATAAAAGGATCATCATGCAACCATACCATTTCAGTCTACCATATTTCCATATCCAAAAGTTCATGTGATATTAATGTTCTCACATTTCCTATTGTGTGTACCCTGTAGTATCCCCTAATAATTTACTACAAACAAGATTTACGATCTGCTACAAATGGCCATGATCGGCTGCTGCGAAACATTGTTGGATGGGTAGATCAATGTCACTGATTGATTGATTGATGACATACTTGACCCACTACCCTAGATAAACCTGCACTGTGGCCACTGAAATCCTATTGGTCCCTTTGGTCCCTTTCCAGTCAGACACATCAAACAAGACACAAAAATAAACATTACAACACCTCATATAACAGACTAAAAATGAGCATGACATAACAAAATTTGGTTGGCTTTTATATTCCAGAAAGCTCTGCTAGCTGAATGGATTGTTACAGTGTGAAATCTCACAAAGTGCTGTTTTTCTCATTTGTTTATGATGAAAGGATGATACCAAAAGTTTCCCCGTAATTATATGAGTCAGCATTGGCAAAATCTCTTGAGTTTGAAGAAGAAAGTCAGCAAAGAAGGGGAGAGAGGGAAGAAGGGGGGGTGTTGATTTTTGTTGCACAATCCATGCAGGTCACTCAAATAAAGAATATCAACCTGAGGCAATTGTTGAAAGAAAGCTGTTTAGACATTTGACATATTAATTTTGTAATGAAGGGAGGGATGCAAATGTCCACAATTATTTTTCCACCCTCTTGTAGTAAATTCAATGCTCTTCGCCACGGCACTCAGAGCTGGCTGGGTGTTTTAAGTACTTTGAGGATCAACGCCTGCCAAAAGTTAGAAAAATTCAAAGAAAAGTAAAGACTTAGAAAAGTTGGCAGCATTCCAAATAATTAATACAGTAAAAGTCAACAAGTTCAAGGTTTCATTCGCTAGGCAATTCTCCTCAAATCATACTAAAATTAGTTGTTGACAAATACAACAAAAAAGGTACACATTTCCAGAATAAGGTTGAACAAAGGTATAATTATGAAATAATTTGTGTGGTAGCACCTTAGTAACCAGTCACTTCCTCATGTGGGAACTTTGGCTGAACAGCATAGTGGGCAAGGGTGGATGGCTGAGAGGGCAAAAAGGAAAAAGTCATGTATTAATTAACTACAATAACTACTAGAACTGAGCCAATACAGATACTGATGTATCTGCATTGGCCGATACAAGTGCTATTGGTAAGTATTGGTTGAAATTTTCCAACTGGAACCATTGTTTTTGAGTTGCTAGAACCAGGCCAAGAGAAACATTTGTCCTTTCCAAATGTTCGCTCAGTCTTCCTTGAGACAGATTAGTTTTATGGAGAATTACTGAACAACTCCCCCCCCTCCCTCACACCTCCTGGAAATAAGATGATTGACAAGATAAAAGGCATGGGTAAAGGGAAAGCTGTGACTAAACTTCTCGAAGGCATATAACTACCAGGAAAAGGTTTTGTGGAAATAGAAGATATATTTCATTTTAAATTCCTGCTCGCATGCTCATGGTAAACGTTTCTAAAACCAGCTGTCTCAGATCATAATTAATATGTTTGATATTGTTAACAATAGATGTCAGGGGCTTTCAGTTTTGCTTTTTATGTGCACTCTCAAATCCAGGTGAGCGACACTCAAGACAGTTCCCTAGACAATATGGCGAAGTGTGTGCGGTGATTCGTTCCATCTACCACGTTGCATTACAGCAAGTTGTATATACGGTACAATTAATCAATATAGCATCGTTTGTTATCAGTGGGTGTCATTCTGCAAACTTCTGAGTTGAATTACCCTAAGGAACACGACATATGGTCCTCCACTCCAGAGGCAAGGGTTTGTGCTAAACACGACGCCCAGTAAGTAATATCATTTTCTTTCGCGTGCATCGTGCAAAATTAGACAGACTCAGCTCACTCCAACAGACAAGCACATTTTGGTACATCAGACCAACACAGTACATATTTGGTCCACCAGGGCAACATACAAAAAACACTAGCATTACTACCATGCTGGGATGTCTCCATGCCAGATGATTTCGGAGTTCTTCGGAAAGACGCTTGAAGGCCGCTGTGGAATTTGATTTGTATTATCTACATTCAATCAGGGCAGGAGGGTTGTGGATTGTATAATTTCTTTTTGCACTCTTCCCTTCTGTGTCTTTTATGGGACTGTTGATATCAGCCCATACCACAGCGACTTGTTTATGTCTCAAATGTCAGAGAATGATGGACAGCATGGCAAAAAGAGGCATTATTTTAATAACTGTATTTGTATATATTATTACATCTCTTTTCTCTTTCACCAGGCTAACCCAAATGACAGGAATGAATAATATTTACATGAAACTGAAGAAGAGACAATCCACCGATTTTTTAATTTTTCTTTGTAACTGCAGCAATGCTAGAAACACTTCAAAAAACCTCTGTCTTTGCATCCTCTGGGTCTACAGAGAAGTTCACAAAAAAAAATACCAAATGTCACAACACCTTTTAAAGTATCATAATGATTTTTCTTTTTTTTAAAAAAAAAAAAAAAAATGGAGTTCCCGTGCATATAGCACAATGACATGAAGGCACATTTAGGGGATGTAGATACATTCTCGATCTCGGCCATTTTTGGAGGTGATGTGATCAGAACCACACTCCAGATGCCTTTACCCCACGGGGTTGCCCCCAGGTATCCATTGATTTGAGGCTGGGTGAGCCCCAGAGATGCTTTGGGGGGGGGGAGGACAGAAAAATACTGACCTTATATCACCTACCCCAGGAATCGAACCCAAGTCTCCTTCATAGAAACAAGACACCCTACAGACTACACCATCATGGCTCAAAGTACTATAATGCTAGTGAGTTATTTAATGTCATTAAAGGAATGTGATGTGATGACTTGATAACTAGCCTTTATTATTTTAAAATCAAATTTAGAAATATTGGTATCAGCGTCAGTGTGTATCAATGAGAGTATCAGTATTGGTTCAAAGTGGCATCAGCTCAGCCCTAATAAATACCGTAATTTTAGAATCAATTAGATAATTGTTACTCAACTAAAAATCTTTGTAAACTGCAAGGTTATTTCATCAAGCAAAACCTGTTAAGGTGTATCAAGATTGCAGATAAAAAAACAACAATTTTCCACTTGTTGCACACACTATACTGTGTTGTACAAATATTTTAGTCATCTGAAGTTTGCTGTATCACATGATCCAACACCTCTACAAGAAATGCCATGAATTAGTGCATAATATATGCACACTATTCCTCAATTTGTGTGTGCATGGTTTGGGAAGAATTAGTAATTCAAAATGGTTGTGTCAACTTCACACTAGCCTGATCAATGGTTCAAAATGGGCCTAAACCAGTGCCAATATTCAGTGCACAATTCTTGCTTTTTTGTGCATGCTATGCTGGAATTTGTGCACACTCCTATGAGGCATTAAAAAAAGTATTAAATATTATGAGATAAATTTCTCACCTGCGTGACCAAAATTAGTGCATGCTCCTACAAGGGATTTGAAGCATTAGAAATTCTGATATATCACCAGCATGACCACTTGCTTGAAACGGACAATATTGATTAAATCATTCCAGAGTTTGATATCTTCTAGGAAGTTTATTTATTCACAATCATGAACCGTTTGTCTTGTACTTGAGGTGAACAGGCTGTGAATGGTATAATCTACAAATGACTGTTTTATTTGTATACCTCGCATTGTAGCTGGTTGAAATTTTGTCAACAGGACACAGAGAACATGTGCTGAAGTATTGGCCATACATTTAAATCAAAAATTATAAATTCTGTATTTGCACTACTGAGTGAATCGAACACAACACTGGCTACACTGACTTCTCATCACCACTACCACCACTACTGTGCCTGACCACACTACTAGACTGGCACAATGTGACTTCATTTCACAAATCATATTTCCGAAACCAATAACGATACTTCAAGTAATCGATTTTATGACCTGTTCAAATAACGAAATAATAAATTTATTTTCAGTGCTTTATGAAAACTATTTTTAAGGCTCGAATAACGAAATAATAAATTTATTTTCAGTGTTTTATGAAAATTATTTTTATTGCTTGAATAACGAAATAATAAATTTATTTTCACTGATTTATGAAAGACTGCCTCCCCCCCCCCCAAGGAAAGATCTGCAATGTTATTTAAGTCAGGCTTTGCCATTGGGCCTGTGGGCGTAAATAGCTTGACATTTGGAGGTAATCATGACAAAATAAAACTTTTGAAACTTTTAAACATGTCACTGTCATATTTACGAAGTGCCTGCCTGGAATGCTCAATCCTCAAAAGGTTCATTGGAACAGCATTTGTGCATTCTTACAGAGTATTCTCTCTACTACTTGCCCTTATACTCGTATGCAAGAGTTTGTTTGTGCAAGTTTTTGTTTTATGTCCACTTTATACATAATAGGAGGGACATGGTGCTGATCACATCACCTACACCTTTAGCCATGATCAAGAAAATGTGGGGCCCTAACTCCACACTCCTATACACCTTCATGGTGGGAAGCATAGCACAGGGGAGCACTTTATACTTTAATTTTTTTATGCATAATAGGGCTAATTGGGACTGGACCTAAAGTTTAGAGTGGAATCCAAAATGCTGAGTGCCTCCACCAGGTATTGAACCGAGGAACCCTTGATTACAAGATGACAATGTTACCACTACATCACCATGGATGCCCAGGCATGCAACAGGTGTTCCAAAAAAAATCTTGCTTTTGCTGTACTTCAAAGAGCAACAATTTTATGAATGGTGGGTCGATTTCTGGAAACCAGCAATGCATGAGGTGTATGTAGGACCATATAAATATATTCATTCAATGCACATGATTAGTTTAATGACTAAATTGGGACATTTAAAGGCCAAACTGTACTTTTTTGGAAAAGAAGTCTTAGAGATTAAAATGAATATACAGACATCTAGTTGCTGTATTTATGACTAGCTCTTGGAATTTCAAAACAAGCTACGTGAACTGGCATCTAGCAACAGTGTTGCCAAGTGTACAAAATTCCAGTGCAAACTTACGATTTATAATTCTCCATGTGAATATATGGCCAATATTTAGGCACATGATGCTTGCGTCTGTTGAAAAAATTTTAACCCACAAGTGTTGCAAACAAGCTGAAATACCTAAGTTTTGATTCCCCACATGGTCAAAGTAATAACCCCCCTACCAGCACACACACCAACTGGGTGCCAAGTAAAATATTTTGCTGTCAGCTACTCAATACAATTTTGAGTCTGGAGTGTATGTTTCTTTACTGGAAGATTGAACATTAATATTCTTAATAATTAAAAAAAAATATTTTCTTAAAAAAAAAATGAAGTGCAGAAACAAAAATTCGAAAATTGTGGATCATATTGATCAATGTATTTCAGTGTGCTCTGTCATTCATGCAGCAAATTCCCTTGTTTCACACACGCACACACATATGCATGTAAATGTCTGGGTCAGGCCCGTACCCAGGAGGGCAAGGGGGTCATGCCCCTCTCGAGGCATGAAATATTTTGATGCAAACCTACAAAAATAACGGATTTTGCAAGAATTTAGATTTTCTTCTTGTATAAATGAATGGGTTGTCTCTGGAAAGAGGCATTACAAAGGAGAATTGAGTACATTTTATTGAAAAGTCGTGAAAGTAGAATAAAGTAAACTGTGGTATAATTAAACCAAACACTTTTCAAAAGATTCATTTCATTTCTCAAAATTTAGTATGTGTGCAAATGTTCTGTTTTCCTTCCAATGCCTTGCACTGGGCACTGACCCCTCCCTCCAGTTCAGTGCATTGATTGAACGTCATGGGTTCCTTGCCAATGTAGGATAAATCTTATTTGTGGTTAGGAGCTCTATACCCAAGAAGTCGAGCACTCTCATAATCTACCACGATTTCTTTTTATCTTAAATATAGGGGGTATACAATGCATACGTATACTTCCTTACTTTGACCATTTTTGACATTTTCAAACCTTTTTACAGACTACAATTTCTAGGTTTGTGCATAAAACTTTCAGGGGCATTCTGACATTACTGGCACTGAAAATTCACAATAAAAGTATCAAAATATAATGGATGACTTAGGAGGAGCATGGGTGGGGTGGATGGGCAAAGAATGACAAGTCATATATTAGTGACCATGATAACATGTTTCTGCACCTTGAAAACTTGACAGACTGCAATGGTATTACATGTCAGTGAAATTGAACAATGTGTTTCAAGATTGTGAATGAAAAACTGATTTTCCTCGTGTTGCATACACAATCTATACCATGTTCTCTTTTTCCCCAAAAGTGTCTACAATGATATTCAGAGTATAAGAAACTAAACCCAGTCATTGTAGATAATTCCTCGGTCTGCAATTTTGCAGTAAAACTATTAAAATTATATTTCATAGTTTAGGAGAGGGGTGGTGGTAAAATCGCAAACATACATTTTGCCATAAATGTAAAGCTTTTGAGTTGCAATTTTTAGAGTTACAAGATAACTTAAAGGATTGGAGTCATGTTTTAGAAAAATTTGTCACCATGTTTAAAGATGGTGGACGACAGACTGATTTAACATGCCTTGCGAGAGTTTGAAGTTATGCAAATATTTGAGGTTAGATTTTCGTAGATTAAGAAAACAAGTCTCAGCTATGTTAGGACAGTTTTAAGCTCAAATTCATGTTGCAAATAGATACACCCAGGGAATGGTTTTATTTTGCATTTGCATTTGTTGAAAGTATTTCAAGATGGTGGATGAAAAATATATTTTTCGGTAACACTTCGATATAGTGAATATGTATTTCTTCATTTTTACAGAAAAAACTACTTATGGAAATCACATTCTGCAGCATTGTGGAAGTTCGTGAATGTGTTTTCTATCCTTTTTAGTTCGAATGCATGTTTTTTTTTAGGAAAATATATCTCCGATACGCAATTGACGTTGCTTTAATTTCCTTCCTGTACGTGAACCGGATGTCCCATGCGTTTGATGACATAACCCCCTGCAAGCGTTTCCACCCACACCGTTTTTTAACTATCTTTGCCTAATCTAAGCAACCTAACCTTACCGCGATGGTGTATGGGGCTACTGTGAATGGTTTTTGGGGCTATGCGATAATGGTTTGTGGGGCTATCCGTGAAAGGTTTGTGGAACAATGCGATCACAAACCACAATTTCAAACCCGTGGAAAAAATACGAAATTAGTAACATGAAAGTAGGTATTTTTTGGTTAAGAAGGTTGGAAACACTGCATACCATCGACAAAACACAAGCACGACCATGATGAACCATTACTCTCGTGCCATATTGTATGTTAGGGAAACGAAAAAACGAACACCAATAAGTACTCGTAATGTGAAAAATGGACATTATTTCCTTGAAAAATTCATAACACCACCTTAAGGAATGTACCGCGATGCAGAATACGTAAGTAGCAATGTAAAAATGTATGAAATGAATAAGTTATAGGTGTATTCAGCCGATCAAAGTGGTATTGATTTTTCATATTCTGAGGTAGCTTCTGATGCCACTTTCAAATATCTGCCTAAACTATATTTTTGGACATTAAGAAAAGATACCTAAATATTTTAGGGCATTTCTTAAGCTACGGCTTGACAAATAATTTTTCTTAACAATCTAGTCCATATGTATGTTGGGATCCAAATAAGGGCCACTAATGGGAACTGTTATAGTTTCATACCAAACAGATACTTTGGAGGATTGATACAGTATTCCATTTGGATGAAATCAGCAAAGACAATTAAACATGTCAGCCTTATAATATTGACATGGTTAATACACTGAGGAGATATTTAAACTTGAAACATCCACAAAAATAAAGGGAAAACACAAACTGTATTGAAGCAGAATTAAAAGTGTGTGCAGCTACTCTATGTTGTATAGTAGGTAAAGGTAAAGTCCCCCATGCATACAGCACCACGCAATGAAGGCACATTCGCGGGATATGGGGGTAGGGCCCGACATATTCTTCATCTCACTCATTTTGAAGATAATGTGATCAGAACCAAACTCCGGCTGCCTCTAACCCCCCCCCCCCTCCCCAAGGATCCATTGATCTAAGGGTGGGTGAGTTCCAGAGAAGCTTTATGCAGGGACAAGACTGGAAAAATTCTGACCTTAAATCCCCCAGCCCAAGATTCAAACCCGAGTCTTCTGCATGGGCAGTCAGACAGCCTGTCTACTTTTTTCTTTACATTTGTAATAAAAGTAATCCTCCTAAGCAGTAGTATCCCCCCCCTTTTTCCCTCTATTTTCTCAATTTTCACACACATCAATTTTCTATATTTTTTCTGTATTCTCATTGGAACAAACACAAACATCCATGTCTGACCCAGGGACCCATTGATTGATTGATTAATTTGTTATGCACAGTAAGGCTAAACGGGACTGGACCTACAGTTTAAAGTGGGATCCGAAATACTATGAGCTTCCACCGGGTATCGAACCCGGGACCCCTTGATTACAAGGCAATGACGCAACCACTGCACCATCGGGGAGGCCCTCCCTGGCATTGCACCACTCTGCCATTAAGGTCGACTAAACCACCACAGCTATCAAGTATTAGTATAGAATTGCAATGCGCAACCCTGGGAACTGATATATTAACTGTTACACCATCCAGCAAGAGTAGAATTTTCCAGAATATAGTATCTTAGATAATTTAATCACTTTTCCCGCACTGTGGTTGTGCGGTCATGCTTTGGGCTCCAGCTATCGGACGCGTGCAGGTTTGTCTCTCCTTGGGGAAACGTAACAGCTTTTCTCCTGAGATTTTGGCCTGTGTATGAGACTGAACACTCGCCATCATGATTAAATTGGGGAGCTACGAACGAGTAGTGTAACCCGATCATGAAAAGCTATGACGACGACTGGGGGTTCGTCGTGCTGACCACACATCACCCCGTAACTGGTTTGATGATCTCCCATCTCAGAGTAGGATCAAGTGGGAGTACGGCCGGGTGTCTGTAGGTAGGCCTGGGTGCTCAATAGTCTGTTGCAGCATGGATTATGTATGTTTTTAGTTTAATCATTTCAAGGTGTGAGACCTTAATTGTCAATTCTTCACTATGTTAACAAAAAATATTAAATAGTTTTTGATTCAGTGAACTAAAACAATACAAATTGTTCAATATAATACTATCAGGGAAAAATGTATTATTTTATTTTTAATATATATGTATTTATAAATAAAACCTGAAAAATCAAAAAAATGAATTTTGCACGGGTTTTTTCTGGGTTTTTTCTTTTAAAATAAGGTAAGATTCTACTTTACATTCTTTCCCTAAGGAATACGTGTCATATATTGTTGGAAAGGTTATTGCATAAGGAATTCAACAAAGTAAATACCAAAGCAAGGAAAAATTACCTGGAGGAGGAAATCGATAAAAACCGATGTTGTCCGGATATGCATAATTCAACGTACTGAGGAAATTCTTTGATGATGAAGCACATATTTAGGGGTGAAATGAGTGCTGATGGAACCTAACCTAACCTCATAGGCATACCTCGCCCCCGTGAATGGTTAGTGGGGCTACCTGTGCATGGTTCGTGGAGCTACCCATGAATGGTTTTTGGAGCTTACGTGAATGGTTTGTGGGACTACCCGTGCATGGTTTTTGGGGCTACCCGTGAATGGTTAGTGGGGCTATCGTGAACAGAAAGTGTAAAAAGAAAAAGAAACCATGCAACCAGATGTACGCCATTCTGATCTGTGATCATACACATGCACAACACACCATGAACGCAAAGAAGCAATCACCACGCAGACGAGCAAAGCACACACATTCACAATGTGGACACAAAAAAGGAGCCTACACTGTTGTTAACTCCCATCGGTTACCACCAACAAAAAGCAATAAGGACGTAAAGTAGAATCTAGCCCCAAAAAAAAATAAAACGGCAAAATGCCAACCCTAGGATGCAGGTAAAGATGACAAAATGAAGTCTGACAACCAACAAAGTATATGTAGTCCCCCCTTTCAAAAATCCTGGACATGCCACTGTATAATTTGCTTGATCCCACAAGAAAGGGGGGCATCAAATGGCAGGAAATTTCAAAGGACTATAAATTCCAAACTAGAGTGAATATTCCAAATATAAAAAAATATGGGTTCTTATATATCTAACAATATCATGTAACAAATTTCATTCTAATCTGACATGGTGGGGTGGACACTCATGGACAATCTTATGTGTAACACTGCAGCTCTGGTGGCACAATACAGAAATTACATGAATCATAACTCTTAAGTAATAAGGTCCAATCTTGAACCTTAGTGCTCTCATGCTCATTTTCAATCCATGTACTAAAATTTCCTTCACCTACCTTTCTGCAGGCTCTGCCACTTCACTTTCTACTTGGTCAGGATTCTCTACACTATACTTCATGTCTTTATCTTCACTTAAAATTAATTCACCATTGTCACCATCTTCAGCTGGCATTTTTTCAACAAATTGTCTGTGATCACATGGATAAAATCCTTCACTTTTAGGAACATTTTGTCCACTAGGAACTTCCGGAGTTTTGCCTTCAAAGTGCATCCAACTATCACCATTCACACTTTCCACTTTACAAACTGACATTTCTTTCATGTACTCACTAGATAGTTTGATGTCAAGAGAAGAATCTTGTATGCACTGCTTAGATGGTTTGATGTCAACAGAAGGATCCTGTATGCACTGATTAGATTGTTTGATGTCAACAGAAGCATCCTCTATGCACTGATTAGATGGTTTGATGTCAACAGAAGCATCCTCTATGCACTCGTTAGATGGTTTGATGTCAACAGAGATATCAACATCAGGAGGCTCCTCAAATGATTCTGTTTCAGTCTTGACACACGACTCATCCGGAAGCCACACATTCTCCAGAGATAGTTGTTCACAAACTAATGGATCAGCACTTTCTGTTTCAGACTCAATGCGCACTTCCACAGAAGAGAAACCCGTATCAGACATTGGAGCAGCCAAATTTTCTTGATTATCATGAGACCAGCACCACTTCTGAAATACAATCACAAGGAGGGTGGATTAAAATCACGATTTTTATTTAAAAAATATTTAATCAGATTTTCTTTAAGTCACAGTTTATAATTTTTAAAAAAATGAATGCGAGGTTTGATACACTCAGTGCATCATTTCTCAACCTATGGGGCGCTGCCCACTGGAGGGTCCCAAGAGGGCATTTGGTGGGTTGCAAAGTAGTACTCGAAAAATTATCTAATGTGTCTTAAAAACCTTTCTGTTTTAACAATTTGAATTCAACCCATGCTGCACATAGTCACATGCATGTTGACTTCAGGTGTCACTTGATATTTCCAACCACCTTTGTGTGTGTGTGTGTGTGTGTGTGTGTGTGTGTGTGTGGTTATTGAGAGGTGTCAAGTGTCATAATTTCACATTGCTATCGAGCTAAGTTGCTAAGTATCCAAAAGAAACCTTGTTCGGTTACCATTATTGAAACACCTTGTAGATTGAACGTTATGAGCTGCACAAAAAAAATCTCTACATTCAAACTACATAATTTTCTAACATAATATTTTATTTGCAACTTTTGATTGAGAATTTGATTATCATAAACTGTTTAGATGCTGTACTTCTTCCCACAATCCTTTATGCGAGTTTAATATCTTCACACATGCTCAGTTGCTCACACATATATATGCATTGGTTACACATTGTATAAGTTACACTATTCACAGTAATGCAGTATGAAGTAGCACACACACGTTTACAGGCATAATGTATGAGTAAAATTTTACTAATCCTGATTAAACAAAGCAGTGGCATTTTGGAAAAATATTTTCAACTTCTACTCGACTTTTACGAAAGGAAACAACATTCAATGAAATATTTCATGGTCCATATATTAGGTTAGTCAAAAAGTAAATGCAATGCTTTTCTTTTCTTCCGTAGGTTGGCTGTACAGCTTTCTCCACTCGCAAGTCTTCGTCTGTGGCAGGTTACAGCGTCATCACTTCAGTTCGCTCTGCAGTGTTGCCAAGTAAATGTCGGCTGTGCCACTGTCCATTTGCACCACAGAAGAACAGTGTTCTGTAATCTGTTTTTTTGTGGTCTGAAGGTGTACCAGGAGCTGAAATTCATAGAAGACTTTCAGCACAATACGGTGACAATGTTTTACCGCTCCAAAGTGTTTACCAGTGGATTGAAAATTTCAAAAGCAGTAGAACAAGTGTGAAGGACGAGGAAAGAGCAGGTCGTCCAGCCACATCCACTACTGATGACAACATTGAGCAAGTCCGCAAGCTGGTTCTGAATAACCGAACAGTGACTGTTGATGAAGTGGCAAACCATATGCATGTTAGTCATGGTTCTGCATATGAAATTATCCATAACAGGCTCAACTTTCATAAAGTCTGTGCGAGATGGGTCCCTAAAGAACTCACTGATGAGAACAAGTGAAATCGTGTGAGAATCTGTCAGCAATTATTGGACTGACATGCTAACGAAGGTGAAGCCTTTATGAAACGAATCATCACTGGAGATGAAACATGGATCCATCACTTCGAACCTGAGAGCAAATGCCAGAGCATGGAATGGAAACACCCTGAATCTCCAGTGAAAAAAAAAGTCAGGCGTCAACACTCTGCAGAAAAAGTGATGCTCACACTTTTTTGGGACTCAGAAGGGGTAGTTATGTGGAAAAGGGGACAACAATAAACAGTGAACGATACAGTGATATGCTTTCGAACAATTTGAAGCCTGCAATTCGAAGCAAACGATGAGGTAGATTGTCGAAAGGCATTCTTTTGTTGCATGACAACGCACATCACCTAACCGCCGCCAACACCACTCAAACTCTTCAGAATCTGGGCTTTGAGGTGTTAGAGCATACTACAGTCCCGATCTCACCCCATTGGATTACCATCTGTTCGGTCCACTCAAGGATGCTTTAAGAGGCCGTCGATTCGACACAGACCAACAGGTGAAGGAAGCGGTGCATACGTAGCTTGTTGCTCAACTGAAAACCTTTTTTCCTCAGGGTATCGGAAAGCTTGTGGACCGTTGGACCAAGTGTATTGAAGTAAAGGGGGGACTTTGTTGGAAAATGATATCATTGTAAGTTTTCTATTGATGCTGTGAAAAAAAAATGATTGCATTTACTTTTTGACTGACCTAATAGTATTAATATTATCCAGTTTCTCCTTAAGTACTTGACACAGTGCCAAAAGGTTAAGATGCTTTTGAGTCATTGTACTTCGTAAATAGTTCTTGAGCCACTGCAATGAACAAACTAAACAAGAAAAATATAGCATACACACTAGCTTTCTGCTTTTCTTAAATAGAAGCAGTGGGTATTTGCTACTAGGTTATAGCCAGTGACGTGCACTGAGGAGCTAGCAGAGTTAGATCAATCAATCTCACAACTCTAATTATTATCAATTCACAATATTTATTCTCTTGTTGAAGCCCCGGTCCATATGCAACACTGTTTTTCACGTGCTTCTCATGATCTGCAGAGAAGGCTGCCCTAGCTGACTGTTCCTCCCCCTCACCAGTTCCAGGTAGAAAGAGCCGATGGAAGGGAAAGTGAAAATTCCTGCCTCTATCTCCCTTGCCCTCTGCTGCAATGGCTTCAAGGTCGTGGTTTCAAGTGCTCCAGTCTATCTCCTATAGAAATAGATAGGGGATTGGTTTCCCCTTGATTTCATTGTAAATCCTCTAAATAACTCGGGGAAAAAAAATTCTGCAGTACTTATGTTCTCTGTATTTACACCACAACTTTTAAACATTGTACAATGTGTATGTATAACATGGAATGTAGTTTTATTATTTATGAAATGGGAACATATTATGTGCAGACAAAAATGTTGTGCTTTCTTTAATATTTTTTCAAATATGGAATGCATAATGGTTAAATAACAAATATTTGCTCACTCTCTTTTTAGTAGTGTTTTACTTAAATGTACTACTCTCTTGGCCTCCAATTAAAACAATTGGGTAAGCTAAACAGTCAATAAATAAATGTTCTTATTGTTGTTGTAGGTTTGGTTTACTTTACTTCGCTTTTCTGACACATTTGGTTATTGCAAAAATGAGGATGAGTGATATATGATGGAATTGATTTAGGGACCTCACAAAAAACAATCTAGGCCGGGAACACGTGACGAGCGCGCATTATTGTTCATATGTGTTGTACTCTGCAGTGAATAATAAAATAATGTGGAATGAAAAATTTATTCCAGAACTCAAAAAGCTAAATGAATATTATTGAATTAACTACAAAAAGATGTTTATCCCCTTTTATATATTGACTTTTTGCCACCTCACATCACTTCTTCTAACTGTATAGATTTAATCGCAATAAGTAGCTAATGTACTTATGGAAGTCGTGAGGGCAATCATAAACAGAGATCTCTCGATTCCTGATTTCACAGTGCCCTGCAGATGCACTGGGAGGAAATTATTTTTTAATTTATTTTTAGCATTTTTCATCCATCACATTACCTAACTTCTGCCATGACGATGAACGTTGATTAAATTAAACGGGTGAAGAGTGGTTACAAGAAACACTCAAGTACAGGCCAGGGCTTGAGCCTGGATCCTTCAGTAACGAGATCGTGAGGTGGAGAAATTAGGGAAATCAAGCAATGCAATATTTACGTATCCGAATGGTTAGTGCTTTCCTCTCATCTTTGTTGTAGGCCAACCTACGTGCTGGGGGCGGGGGGGGGGGGTTGCAAGTGGTCTTGGGTTAGCAACCAGTGGAGGCACATAATGGTTTGGGTTTCACTTTAATCTGTAGGTCCAGTCCCGATTAGTCTTTATGTGCATAATGTGGACTTAAAAGACCAAATCAACCAACCATGGCAGAGTGGTTATCACAGTGTGTACAGTGTGCTACGACACCAGGAGTCCCGGGGTCGCACCCCGACCTGGGCATGGGTGTTCTTTGTCTTTGTCCCTTCACTAATTTTATTGTATCATCTTCACGATTAACCAAATGTGACCAAAAATCTATGCTCAGTAACAAAAATGAAATCATTGATTGATTGTTTGATTTGGTTCATTTTACTTTGCTTTCCTGCCACTTTTGGCTAATCGCGAAGATAGTAAGATAAAATTGATGAAGGGACATACACGAAGAACACCCACAGCCAAGCTGGGATCTCTGGCTTACTAGTCAAATCAAATCATTTTTGATTCTCGAAAGGAGGTGGGAGTTACGTGTACTGTTTTTAGTAGTCATTGCTCATTTTATGTCTTTGACGTCTTCTTTTTAGGGATACTGACCGATAAAGGGAGGGGGGGGGCTATGACCCACACCAACCTGCCCTTGGGCAACTCACTGATTGCTACCCCAAGTATCAACGTCACCGCACGTCACTGGCTATAGCCTAAGGTTGCTAGTCCAGGAAGAGACCACACAAAAATGAGACGCTGAAGAGGCAGAAGTGACAAAGACGATTGATTATTGAAATTCATTACATTTGTAATAATTGCAAAGTAAATCAACATGTCAAGTCCTTTTACTTGCTTTTCCATGAAAAAAAGGTAGAGGGAAGGATTTCTAGCATTTAAATAACTTCTTTTTACAGTACTGCATTTTAAATCATTTTTCTTCTCAGATGTGTGTATATTTTAAAGTTTAGAAGTGTTTTTAATACAGAGCATGCAATTAATGGAAGTAATGATGATGATAATGTCGGCAGGGCCCAAAACAAAGAATAACCTAGGGGCCTAAATTATATAAATACCCTCCTGAATAGTTGCCTTAACTGTGCATCATGATAATAGTTTAATTTGGATAATTAATATTCCACCAAATTGTTGTCATACTGGTATTTCCACATAATACTTTAGTTCTCTGAGATAGAGACAAGATTAGGCATCTTTAATGCCGTTTGGAGGCACAAAATCATTAGTTATATATCCCCATCACAGGCACGTACTGTAGAGAGAACTATATTTCAGGATGGATCTGAGCCAAGTGTTTTACATGTGATAATAATAATAAAGTTTATAATTAATATGGTTGATGAGATCTAATAAGTGAATTAAGTTTTATATAAGAGTTTGCAAACCAAGTTACTATTCACATTTTTGGATTTCTTCTTGAAATAGTCAAAAAGTGTTCGAGATTTTCATTTTTCCACTCTCCTCTCAACTCGGAGCTCAACAACATCCAACCACCACAATTCACTGCTATGTACTGAACGAAGATGATCAATTTGTTTTCTCATTCCTTTCATTTTTCTCTTTCGAATGCAAACAATCGAAACCAAAACCTTCCACATTTTGGCACATAAGAAGTTCATAAGGTGAGGTAAACCATGCATCAACAGATGCCGACAATGAAAGCTAAAAGTAGCTTACATCCATGTGCAAAACCTACCTATTTTTCGATGCACTGACTCACTCAAGAACACGAGGACTACAGTATTCCCATGCTTCTTTCTCTATAATTGTACTTAATCATAATATACAATGCGCATTCCTTAAATAACTGTGTACTTGGAAATAGAAATACTGAGATAGAGTAAAACACCACATTCAGAACAGAATTCTGCGTAATTTCAAACAGAGTTCTCAAACAATTTATGAAATTTCAATCACATAAATAATATTTCGTTACAAAATGAAATTGGGACATGCCTATGATAAAAGTTCCCTGTGCATATTGCACTGTGCCATTAAGCCACAATTAGGGGATGTGGGGGGTAGGGCACCAGACATTCTCGATCTTTGACACTTTAGACATGATGTGATCAGCAACCATTTTTCAGCCACCTTTACTCCCAGGACCTATTTATTTGAGGCTGGGTGAATCCCAGAGGTGCTTTGTACATGGACAAGACCAGAAAATTTCTTACCTCAGATCACCCAACCAAGGAATCGAACCTGGATCTCCCTTGTGGCAGTCAGATGTCCTATCTACTAGACTACGACAGCACCAAACATGCACTATGGTTTCTACAAAAACATGGATGGGCAGAGACGTGAATAGACAGGCAGAATACTTGAAATAATACATAAGACAGTCAGCATGTTCCAATGGAGAAATCTAATATAACAGTGGTTAATAATTTTTTGGTTCATTTTGTCCATGCTGCATCCGATTATTTCATTGTCCTCCAAGTCAGAAAATGCAAAACAGTAATTGCTCTTACAGTGAAACTTAGAATAAATATTCCTCAGGGTGCTTAGCTAAAGAGCTTAAAATGTTGGGAGAAAAAATAAGATCGAGGAACTTAAAAATGGGGTTCCACTGTGTGTTATCTGATTTTGTTGTGTAAAATATACAAATTAGTTATGGAAGATCTACTGGGATTGTTTATTAAAATATAAAATGCAGAGTTTTATTTTTTAAACAAAGGTATCCATCCGGAATGTTGTGAAAAAAACTAAATTTGTCCTACAAATTAGCCTTTCAATAATCAAACTCATTATGAATGTGCGACTTACTCACAATAGCAATATAACATGTAATTTTTAAATATTTAAAAAAATATTCAAAATTTTTTTTTAAAAAATGGTACTTACATTTTGTGAGTATGTTATTTACACAACAACATTTCGAGAATCTACTGTTCTCTTCTTCAGGTCCAAAACTTTGACTACGAAAAACATTCCATTGCCATGTCAGGATATTTTAAAAACCAAGAATAAGGATGTGGGTTTGATATGGGTTAGACAGGAATTCAAAAACTATGCCTAAAACTGATGTTGCCTACATATTCTGTTACAAATTAACAGTCCCTGAAGTTAAAAGACCCTTTCCTTCTAAAACACGTATTTCAACACTGAACAATTTAAAATATCTTGACATGGCTAGGGAAAGTTTTTCGTAGCCAAAGTTTTGGACCTGAAGAAGAGAACAGTAGATTCTCGAAACGTTGTTGTGTAAATAACATACTCACAAAATAATCTTTTTGTGTGTTTTGATTATTTTTAAAATATTTTAAAAATATGTGTTATATTAGCCTTTCATCCTCCTCATTGTACAAAGTTCCTGATAAACGCTCACGTTAGAAAACTGAAAAGTTGAATGTGGTGTTTTTATTACCCACTCTAGGTGTGGTCTTAATTATCATTATTTTATTATCAACAATGTATGGTAAAAAATAATGAATTTAAATTTATCTTTTAAGCATGGCAATATCTTGTTCTAGTTACATATATTCCATTCCTCATGTATTTTGAAAGAGTTTTACAACGAAGTCCACGCCACACACACATATGAAAATACAACAGAATAGAGTAAAATGAAATACAATTTTATTCACAAGAACCCTGATCCTTACATATTCCTTTCACAGTGGTTCTTCAAGAAGTATACATGATTTCATTATTAGTAACAGCACGTGCAAAAATAATACTTTCTATACCTTAGAAATACATCTATTACCACACCAAGAGCAAATAAGATTCGATGGTAAGGATGTCCAATCGACCCTTCTGAATAGAAATATGTATCATACATCATTGGAAAGGGTAGGAATCAAGGATTCCAGAAATGTATGATTTAAAGTAAGGAAACAATTGGAAGTGTAAAAATTTCATAAAAATTGCACCCCCACCCAATTACAGGCTCCGCCCCTGGGGTAACTGACCTACGCCCCCTACCACTACTGCGCCCAGCCTTTTTCTAAAGATATACTTTAAAGGCATGTTAGAACCTGCGCAACAATAAAATATGAATGAAAACATGATTTAAAAAAAGTTCAATCCTAGTGAAAATTCGTATACATATCCACGTTGAAAACCAAAGTTCGACCTGGCAATACTGTGTATTTAAAAGTAACATGGATTAGGTTAAAGGAAACCATCTATGGTGAGTAATGTAGTAGTGATTTTTTTATTATTTCATAGAAGTGTAACTGCAAATTGAGAAATGAATAGTGGCAAATCGTAGTGTGAAATACGTACTATTAGCGAACATCTCTTTCTTTTATTTCAAATGGTAAAACACAAGGGTCAATTGTGCAGTCTAGCCGATTAGACTACTTGTTAGTATTACAACATAAAGTACAAGTAAAAAAATTAACTTTACCTCAAAGCTCGTCTCCCCTCTCTGCTTCTCTTCTGCAGATGACGGGTATTCATTGAGAAGGTTTTGTGATTCAGAAGACATGTTATGGAAGTCCTGTAAGATTCTCTGGCATGTCTATGCATGGATAGCACACGAACTTTGGCAAACTGTCATCCTCTGAAACCTAGAATGAAGAAAACTGAAGTCATAAGTAGGGTAGGGCTGGGACATGGGTATTTAGACACTGGGTAGCTAAATTAAATTTGGGTAAATACTGGGTATTTATTAAAACTTTAGTCATCTACCAAGAGCCACCCCGCCATAGCTCAGTTCGTAGAGCATCTGGCTATCACTCGGAAGACCTAGGCTCATTTCACGGCAGATCTGCACAATGAAATTTTCCAGTCAATTCCCTGTTTCTGCATGGCTCCGAAGATCACCCAGCCTCATATAAATGGGTACCTGCGGGCAATCCTGGAGGGAAACTGATCGCCATCACAACTTTGGCCACAATCAAGAATACGTGGAGCTATATACCTCAACATCACCCCATGTGCCTTTCTCTTTATTTTAGTTACGTACCTGAAAGGTAGATATTTATTCCAAATTAAATGTTCCCATTTATATTTTGTATTGAGACAAAAATATAAACATTCCTCTTAGCAAATGTTACAGTTGAACATCTGGATTCCCTACCAAACTTGCAAAAATTTGTTGTAAACTGTATTTTTAAATTATACAAAGCTTTGTATATTTCTATTCCTATTATATTTTGGTCATTCCCGTATTATATATTGCATGTCCTCACTTTCCTAGATACATTCACATCTCTTACTCAGTATGGACACTACAGGACCATGATGAAATTGAAGTATAATTCCTGGTTCAAGGTGAACTTTCCAAAAATTCAAGGGTATAAGCTGATGTTTTCTGTATTTCAACCTTACAAATTACCACCTCTCAATTCCCAAAACAAATATAAAGAATATGTGTCTGTGATTACAACGTATCCACAAAATACTAATTCAATTAAATGGCATACGTACACACACACACATCAATTTCTACATAATATTTAATTTCAGGTCCAGAGTGGTTTACATTTGCCATTTCACTAGTTCATGCTCGAAATACATACATCTACGAACACAAGTCACAAATGTTAAGGAATACATTAATATACAAAAATAATTATTAATTGTATAAGAATTTCAAATCCAAATTTTAATTGTTTGAAATTAATTTGTTGTACTTCCAGTGGTACTCTAAAATTTGGTAGTGTGTGCTGTAGGTCAATATTTTAAATATTGTTAAAATGACACTTTATTAAATTGTAAGCGAGTGTGCGTGCATCCAAGACCGATTGCAGGTTAATATACAATATTATACTCTTGAATATAAAAAGATGAAGCATTTTCAAGCTCATAAAAGTTTCAAGCAATGATGGAGCATTTTTCTTATGTGATCAAATTCATCAGTGACATAGTTGAGATGTTTAAAACTCTTGGACCAACAGAATGAAGACTGTATGATAGAACAGGGTGTAATGCTCTGAACATTACATTGTGATTCTTTGTTATTTAGTTAAAATATAGTATTTGTGTGTTTTTAATTATGAAATATTTATGATGCCATAGAGAACTAGTGTCAGATAGAAAATAAACTAACCTTGATGTGCCAGGACCTGGCAACATGTAAGAAACTAATAGATGTATCAACAAGCAAGAAATAACATAGCAACTAAATAATATAGTGGAAAAAGATGTCTTGAAAAATTGCAATATGTGACTTAAAGTTCATTTAATTGATAAAAGTCTTGTGACAACGACATGCGGAGCGACGGGTAAATTCCTGAACTTGGTGAAAGGTACGTAACAAGAGGTTCCCAAACTTTTTTCATTTCATGGGGCCCTTATGTTTGAAAAGTTTTCTGCAGCACCCAAGTCAGAATGTAAGCCTATTAGATAACTTGCTATGCTCAGTTAGTGTAGTTATGTTGCTTGCATTATGTTAAAAAATAAACACATATATGAAATTCACAAACATTTTACATGTAAAAAGTACAGTAACTGTTCGATGTCTGCCGAACAGATTTCTTCATTTTTACAGAAGAAACTACTTACGGAAATCACTTTCTGTAGCATTGTCAAAGTTCATGAAGGTGTTTTCTCTCATCGTGTAATCTGTTTGAGTGCGAATTCTTTTATATATATATATATATATATATTCTTGAGAAATATCTCTCCAACACGCAATTGCCGTTCCTTTCATTTGCTTCCTCTACCTGAAGCGGATGTTGTGTGCGTTTGATGACGCAGCCCCCTGTCACTGTTTCCAACCATGCAGTGGTTTTGCAAGAAGGTGATGTGTATTTCCTGACATTATTACGACCCCCAATTTTAACTAGATTTCCTAACGTAACCTAACCTTACCGTGCATGGTGCTATCCGTGAATGGTTTTTGGGACTATCCGTGAATGGTTTGTGGGGCTACCCATGCAAGAAGATGACATTACTACGACCCCAAATTTTAACTATGTTTGCCTAACCTAACCTTACCGTGCATGGTTCATCGGGCTACCGGTGCAAGAAATCATCGAAACATGTAAAACGATAAAGTGTAATAGTAGGTATTTTTTGGTTAAGAAGGTTGGAAATGCTGAAAATCGACAATCACGACACGCGATGATCCAGAATACCACAGCTGTGCACGCCATATTGTGTCCCCAAGTGTCGAGGTCACCGAACGTCACTGATGTTAACAGACGGATAGACTCTACTTTACGTCCTTGGTACTACTTTACTATACCAGAGACACCTGTCAATGATTTATTTCGCACTTTTTTACATTGCTAACGTACTATTCTGCATTGCGGAACATTTATTTAGGTGAAATAATGAATTTCTAATGAAAATAATGTCTATTTCTTACATTAACGAGTACTTACTGTTCTTCCTTATTTCCACACAATATGGCGATAGCTTACCTGTTCATCGTGCGTTGTGCCAGTGTTTTGTCAATTTGGAGTGTGCATGCAGTGTTGCAACCTTGTTCACCGAAAAATAATTAAATTTTAAAAACACTTCACGAAATTTTTTCACGAAAAAAAGTTCAATTTTTGACATAAAGAGTAATTGTTAAACCATTGCTGTTAGCCCCAAAAACCATTGACGTTAGCCCAAAAAATCACGATAGCCCCACAAACCATCATGGGGATGAGGTATGCTTACTAGGTTAGGTTAGGCCTGTTAGGTTAGGTTCCATTAGAATTCCTTTCATTCAATTTAGCATATATGGACAACAATACGTCATCTAATAGCAAAAAGACGGCGTGGGTTGAAACACTGACTATGGCATTTACGTCATCAAACATATGGAACATTGTGCTCTCATGCAGAAAGCAAATGGCGGCAACAGCAATAGCACGTCGGAAAGAGATTTTTGTAGAAAACCACATGCATTCGCATTAAAATGGATCAAAACTACATTACCAAACATCAACAATGCTACAGAAAATGATTTGCGTAAGTACTTTCTCCTGTAAATTTGAAGAAATCCGTCTCTGGTATAGTAAAGGGTACTATTATCGTATGAGGGAAACACCTACGAATCATATATTTCGGACTTCTTTACATTGCTAACGTGTTATTTTCAAATGTGGAACATTTCCTAAGGTGAAATAATGCATTTCTAACTAAGATAATGCCTATTTCTTCTATTCACGAGTACTTACTGTTACTTGTTGTTTCGAATCTGTAACACATTATGGCCATGATAGCGTACTGGTTTAGGGGGTGTTCTGAGAGTGTTTTGTCCATTTATGCAGTGTTGCAACCTCGTTCACCGGAAAATATCTACTTTAGTGCCCGGATTTGAAATTATGCTAATACGTCGCAAACCATTGACATTAGCCTCACAAACCATTCACGTTAGCCCCACAAACCATTCACGTTAGCCCCAAAAACCATTTCCGTAAGGTTAGGTAAAAAAAAAATTAAAAATACTAGACACATGATTCTAGTGAAAACAAGGCGAGGCTGAAACACTGGCTACGGGGTTGCATCATCTTAACACACGAAACATTGCAGTCTCATGCAGAAAGCAAACGGCGGGAGCAGAGACAGCATGTAGGACAGAGATTTTCGCAGAAAACAACACGCATTCACAGTAAAATGGATCAAATCTACATTCAGGAACTTCCACAACGCTAAAGAAAATGATTTCCGTAAGTACTTTCTCCTGTAAATTTGAAGGAATCCGTTTCCCTTATATGATAATGTTACACAAGCCATTTTCCCCGAATGGGTGTCACTTATCGCACAACACTGTAGCAACATTGTGTTCTGACGTCACAGGAGAGACCTTTTTCATGTTAGGCAATACAAGGTAACGCGTCTCTTAGCGAAAATATTAATTTTTCTTTTTATTTATGCTAATGGAACCTAACCTAACCACGTAGGCATTCCTCGTCTGACATCAATATTCAAGGTTGCAAGAGTGTTGTGCGTAAAGGAAGAGCATTAACGAATTGCAAAAGAAAGATGGTTCGGAATTGCTGTGTATGGACAATGAACGTGGTAAATCGCAAGGTTATTTTACAAGTTCTACACGTAAATGCGACGTATTAGCATAATTTCAAATCCGGGCACGAAAGTAGATATTTTCCGGTGAACGAGGTTGCACCAATGCATAAATCGACAAAACACTCTCACAACGCCCCCTAAACCAGTATGCTATCACGGCCATAATGTGTTACAGATTCGAAACAACAAGTAACAGTAAGTACTCGTAAATAGAAAAAAATAAACATTATCTTAGTTAGAAATGCATTATTTCGCCTTAAGAAATGTTCCGCAACACGTTAGCAATGTAAAGAAGTCCGAAATATATGATTCGTAGGTGTTTCCCCCATGCGATAATAGTACCATTCAAATTTCCTTCAAATTTACAGGAGAAAGTACTTACGGAAATCATTTTCTTTAGCGTTGTGGAAGTTCCCGAATATAGATTTGATCCATTTTAATGTGAATGCGTGTTGTTTTCTGCGGAAATCTCTGTCCGACACGCTGTTTCTGCTCCCGCCATTTGCTTTCTGCATGAGAGTGCAATGTTCCGTGTGTTAAGATGATTCAACCCCGTAGCCATTGTTTCAGCCTCGCCGTGTTTTCACTAGAACCACGTCTTTTTAATTTTTTTTGGAACGCGATATAGATCAAATCTATATTCGGGAACTTCCACAACGCTAAAGAAAATGATTTCCGTAAGTACTTTCTCCTGTAAATTTGAAGGAATCCGTTTCCCTCATACGATAATGTTACCAAAAATTGCAATAGTATCATGATGAAATCGCAATAAGACAAAAGGAACTTGAGCCCCTTTGGGTTTAGGCTCCGCTCTCTTCCAGCTTGAATTCAATGCTAATTTCACCCCTCTAGAGATCACACACAGATGAAAAGTTCTGCATAAACCCCTCGCACTGATACGCACTGGAATTACATTACACCTAAAGTATACACCACTGAAGGTACTAACATCCATGGTACTAACTTTCTTACACGGGAACAAAGTAAACAGCCTGACACAACTGCATGTGTACGAGGTAAACACAAAGTTGAAAAAACAAAACACTAACAAAAGCGCCAAAATGGCTGCAGTGTTGCCAGGTCAAAATCAGAAAAGTCCTTCTCATGTTCTTCCTATTTTGGCCCACAACGCTTTTGCAGATATATATATTTGATGTACGAACGTGATAATTTCAAATTGAAGTGGTGTTTTCTGAGAGGGCAACATTATTACGGGGTAATATGCCTTGTTTACCCGCCTGATAAATATACATTTTTTCCCCCCTCGCTGAAAAAAAAATGAGGACGTCCCCTTGCCCCCAGTGCGCACGCCTAGGCCCCGCCTCCGAGAACGTTGTTCATCCGCTACTATTAGATCATCGGATTTCGTAGCAGATCTTCTGCAGAGCGATTCACGAAAATGTCTACAAAATCGAGTCCACAACGAAGTAGTAGTTTTTAGTAGTAAAAGATGTAGTAAAGTGCGATTCACGAAACCGTCTACTAAGAATCGACTATAGACCGTGTTAAAAATGTGAACATAAACATTGGTGAGGTCTATCCCGGGCCGAGTCCGGATTGGCAAGAGCTCCGCCCCGTTCTCTCCCGTGCCGTCGAAGTCACGTCCAAGTCGTCCGAATCTACTGAGGACATTTTTCGATGTTGAAGCACATATTTAGGGGTGAAATGAGTGCTAATGGAACCTAACCTAACAGGCCTAACCTAACCTCGTAGGCATACCTCGTTCCCGTGAATGGTTAGTGACAGAAAGTGTAAAAAAAAAAAAAAAAAAAAAAAAAAAAACTAACTTGCCCTACGGATGCCGGAGCGCCGGCTGTCTGCTAGAACGGTTTTGCGTGATTGAACGTACCGACATGGCCGTATTTAGAGGGGGGGTTTCTATGGTTCAAACCCCCCCCGAAACTTCCGACATGTTGGATTAATGGAAGTTCAGAAACCAAAATCTGTAACAAATTTTCAATTTTTTTCTTCTTCGAAGCATCACAAAAATACAAGGAGACAATGTTGAAGCGATCGAGCTACAATTTTCATAAATTTGGAATTCTGAAACTTGAGTGAAACAGGATTTATTATCAGAATCGTAGCCCACCCGCGGCCCCTCCATTATCACTTCTGTTGTCATCTTTCCAGTGTTGCTCTCGCGTCACAAGGAATATAGACTGAAGATTCCCTTATGATTGTCCCAAAATTCCCTTTCCAGCTTTTAAATTCCCTGTCCCATAAAGTCGAAAATCCCCCTTGATAGGAGTTTCCAGTTTCGTAGAGGATTATGTTCGCGATTGAGATTACAATCCATGCACCAGGCTAAGTTTTTAAAAGGAATAATTGGTTCCACACTTTTCAAAATTCGGAACATTTAATTTTAAAGTGAAACAGCAAAAATTTTATGACTAAAATTTCCATCTAACTTTTAAAGCTCTTTCTTGAAGGTATCTAGAGTTTAATGACGAATTATAATAATAGTGCATTTCAGTACACACTGTATGAAAAAAAATTGAAAAAAAAAACAATAAAAAAAACTTGTGCTGGATATTCACTCCTCTTCTGGATTGAGTAAGCCCCCTCAAGGATATAACAATAATATAATAATAATTATTAGTATTATTATTATGGAATGAAATTGTTTCATTATTATGAAATTTTAATTATTAGTACAATTATTGTTATTATTTATATTATTCAAATTTCTGGTGATGCCCATGGGAACAATTTTGAATGAACCCTCCCCGAAAATTTTTTCTGCCTACGGCCATGCGTACCGAGGACATTTTTCGATGATGAAGCACATATTTAGGGGTGAAATGAGTGCTAATGGAACCTAACCTAACAGGCCCAAATAACCTCATAGGCATACTTCGTTCCCGTGAATGATTAGTGACAGAAAAAAAAAAAAAAAAAATTACTTACCCTACGCACGGATGCCGGAGAGCCGGCTGCGGGCAAGAAGGATGTGTCATGGAATAAATACGTGAAAGATAATGTGAGGGTAAGTTAACCTCTTATTTTTTACTAACGTAACCTAAATAAAACAAAACCAAACCTGGCTAACTTTGCATGTTTCGTGACTTGAAAGTATAATTTAAAAGACCCAATCATTCGTGGAACATAGGAATTTTCATGCACAATAGAGTTGGAAACACTGATATTCGAAAACAAAAGAAGCGTTATTATTCGCAAAGCAAGCGATATCGCACCGTGAGGTGCTTTCCGTAGCATTCAGGAAGATGGCTTATTTTAGCAGAAAATGTGTTTGTTTTCGTGCAAAAAGCATAATGGCACCTTCGGCTATGTTCCGCAATATATAATTGGTAAGTACTAACCACGAGAAACACAAAATATCCGATTTAAATGTGTCTCCGATCTATGAAACTGTTAATCTAACCTTGTAAGCATTCCTCGTCTGAAATAATGAAAGAAACTGCATCTGTGGGTGGAATCCGGAGCGACAAATCAACTCGAATGCCGCGAAACGAAGGATCTCACTTATCGCACAGCACTTGAGCGCGTAAACAATATGGACGTGAACAAATGGAGAAATGCATTGCTTTTAGTAGCAAGAAAAACGTCTGTGAAGTTCTCCACATTTTCCTCAGGCACAAATAGAACACACGCCCACGCCCACTACGTTTCCTGTAGTATTGTCTAACATCGGGAAGGTGTTTTGTGTGAAATTGAGGTAAGTTTTCCGTATCCTGGAAACGGATTTCTTCAAATTTAAAAGTTTGAGGCTCATTTGGGGTAGGTGACTCCGGCCAATTTCTAACATGCCTTGGTCTCGCTGCAGAACATGGGCTGCTTTTTTCTTCTAAATAGACGAACGAAATTTATATCCCCTGAAAGTACGTACCTTCTACTTCTATTTTCCGGTGTTCCTTTTACGATTACTATTATATTATTACGCGTAAAAAAATGTTTTTCTTGCTACTAAAAGCAATGCATTTCTCCATTTGTTCACGTCCATATTGTTTACGTGCTCAAGTGCTGTGCGATAAGTGAGATCCTTCGTTTCCACCCACAGACACACAGTTTCTTTCATTATTTCAGACGAGGAATGCTTACAAGGTTAGGTTAGGCCTGTTAGGTTGGGTTCCAATAGCATAAATACAATGAATTTTTTTTCTTGCTACTAAAAGCAATGCATTTCTCCATTCATTCGTGTCCATATTGTTTATGCACAGTTTCTTTCATTATTTCTTCGAGGAATGCCTACAAGGTTAGGTTAGGCCTGTTAGGTTAGGTTTCATTAGCATAAATAAATGACGGTAAATTTCTCGTATCGGACAAACGGCTGAAATTTGCTAGTTCATTTAATTTGAATATTCGTACTTACGTATTCTGCATTGAGAAACATTGCTGAAGGTGGCATTTCGCTTATTTCACGGAAATAAGCTCTATATGCGACATATCGAGTAAGTTTTCTTCGTTTCTTTTACTAATTATTATTTAGGCTAAGAGAACTAAACCTAGCTACCTAACAACATAGGCATTTTTTGCTTCCACTAGATTTGTGCAGGAATACGCCTTTTCCTTGGTTGCTACGATTTCAATATCGCCCAACCTGGACATGTTTTTCTGGTGTTTTTTTTTAAAGAAAAAATTTGTTCCGCACGTTAAAACTTACTTTTCCCAATTACTAACTACAAAACGTTAGCAAAAAATTATGAACCACGTTCTTCCTAAGCAGCCCATATTCTGCAGTCAAACCGATGTTTCTTTAGTATCATGTCATAACTCAGGTTTTGTGTCAAAAATAATATAAATTTTATTTTCTGTCATTCCATACTTTTAATTTCTAGAAAATAACCCAAAATTTTAAAAAAACGTTTTCGCGGTGGACATAAAGTACCCACCCTTGGTGTAACGTGTTACCATAATGTGCATGTAAAAAACCAGGAAGAGGAAGATGTGTTCTTTGTTGCAAAGAAGCCAGATCGAAAAATGTACAGTTGAACAAGTTTGCAAAAACAACAATTGTATGTGGAAAATGTGAAGCCTTTGTTTATGGAAAGGATAGTGAAAAAAAGTAACGAGTGCCGCTCTTGCAAACGCAAGACTATTGATTCAGAGTAACCAACAATGACTTTTGGAAAGTAATATAAGACAATAATGCTTACTCTGTAGCTTCCAACAACAAAAATAATTTATGTCTGTAGTACTACATCCTTGCTCATATACATATACATATACATATTCGGGAAATATGTGAATAAAATTTCCATAATGTTAAAATATATTGTAAGAATAACAAATAAAAAAAAGTGATATACATAATACCTGCTCTGCTCGTAGCCTTCAGTTGTCTTAGTTTATAGTTACTACAAAATAGATAAGAATATTAAGTTTTATGGGGTTGTGTGGTGGACATTTTTAACCCTCCCTTGGTGTGTGGTGTTACGCGTAACCCCTTGGTGTACATAGGGTTAACAGGGAGTCTATAGAAAAGGCCGGGGAGCCGGAGCAGAGGCGGGGCCACGTTAGCGGTTGGGGGTGGTAGGTCAATTACCCCAGGGGCGAAGCCCAGAATCTGTTGGAAATTTCGACTCTAAATTCAAACGACAATAATGAAGAATTGCAATTACTTTGATCAAAAAAACGTCAATACACCTTAAGTAATGTTCCGCAAAGCAGATAGGTAAGTAGGAATGTCAAAAATTGACGAAACGAAGAAATTATAGGTGTTCGCAGGATAGTAAATTTTTACCCCCCAGGAACCCATTGGTTTAATGTTGGGCGAACCCCAGAACCACTTTATGCAGGGACAAGGCTAGAAAAACCCAACCTTAGATCACCCACCCTGGAAACTGAACCCGGGTCTCGCACTTGGCAGTCAAATGGGTAACAGTTGTCAATCGGCCAAACGGATTTCAGTAACATTATCGTATGAGGGAAACTGATTCCTTCAAATTTACAGCAGAAAGTACTTACGGAAATCATTTTCTTTAGCGTTGTGGAAGTTCCTGAATGTAGATTTGATCCATTTTAATGTGAATGCATGTTGTTTTCTGCAAAAATCTCTGTCCGACATGCAGTTTCTGCTCCCGCCATTTGCTTTCTGCACGAGAGTGCAATGTTAAGATGATGCAACCCCGTAGCCAGTGTTTCAGCCTCGCCGTGTTTTTACTAGAACATGACGTGTCGAGTATTTTTTTTTTTTGTTAATTATGCTTGCCTAACCTAACCTAACCTTATGGAAAATGTTTTTTTTTTTTAGGCTAAAACCTAAAACCCCTAAACCAGTACGCTATCACGGCCATAATGTGTTAAAGATTCGAAACAACAAGTAGCAGTAAGTACTCGTAAATCTAAGAAATAGACCTTGATATGCATTATTTCACTTTAGGAAATGTTCCACATTCGAAAATAACACGTTAGCAATGTAAACAAGTCCGAAATATATGATTCATAGGTGTTTCCCTCATACGATAATAGTACCCCGATTTCTTCATATTTACACAAGAAAGTACTTACCGAAATGAGTTTCTGTATCATTTTCGAAGTTCGTGGAGATGTTTTCTTTCATCGTTGAATCTGTTTTACCAGGAATTCATGTATTTTTAAAGAGAAATATCTCTCGGTTGCACAATTGGCATTGCTTCCATTTTCTTTCTGGTGAACCGGATTTTGCGCACGCTTGATGACATAATATCCTGCCATTGGGCCCAAGTTCCTTTTGTTTTATTGCGATTTCATCATGCTACGAATGCAATTTTTGGCATGAATTTACAATACCAGACCACTCTCCCATGTCTATAAAATTTCACCTGCTTACTAATTTCGGTGTCCTGATCACGTATCTGTAGTTCATAATTGGCGGTCACTTGTTAAAATTGTACATTTACGTGTAGAACTTGTAAATTAACCTTGCAATTTACCACGGTGATTGTCCATACACAGCAATTCGGAACCATCTTTCTTTCGCAATTCATTAATGGTCTTCCTTTATGCACAACAATCTTACAACCTAGAATATTGACGTCAGACGAGGAATGCCTACAAGGTTAGGTTAGGTTCAATTAGCATAAATACAAAGAAAAATTAATATTTTGGCTAAGAGAATTATGCCTTGCCTAACATGAAAAAGCTATCTCCTGTGACGTCAGAACACAATGTTGCTAATGTGTTGTGCGATAAGTGAGACCCATTTGGGGGAAAAGTGGTGTGTTCCGTGTAGGTACTGTTCTTATGGTAGGGTTACGTTACGTTAAACATAGTTTATTTCGTTTTTTTTTTCCTCGATTTCCATACTCGACTACCAATTATTACATACAGATTCGTGATTAGGAGTTCACAATTAGTGAGTAGGCGAAATTTTATAGAAATTGGAGAGTGGTCTGGTATTGTAAACTCGTTCCCAATTTTTACATGGTTCGCTTTCGATTTATGTCTGTTAACACATACTGATGAGTTTTAGCGATCACTTAATATTTTGTTCAATATATGTTATCGTGGTTAGGTTAGGCAGGTTAGGTTTGGTTCCCTTGGCATTAAATTAAAGTCCCTAAATGCATTCTACTAAGGTTCCGATTTACTTCTACATTCATTCCCACGCTTCTACGTTATTTACTGTCACTTGTCGACGGAGAATATCTTGTCCATGAGAAGTGTGTAAGGTAATTATAAAGTTGTTTTTTTCAACATAAATAACTTTTTTCGATTCCAAACAGTGCTCATTACGTTAAGGAAGGTTCACATTTCGTGTGACAATGATTTCCAAAATTCTACGATAATTAGTCTTTGTGCTAGGAGAAATCATAAAACAATCGGAACCATTACCGAAATGAGTGCTAATGGAACCTAACCTAACCTCGTGTGAATGGTTCGTGGAGCTACCTGTGGATGGTTTTTGTGGCTAACGTCAATGGTTTGTTGGGTTAACGTGAATGGTTTGTGGGGTTACCCATGGATGGTTTTTGGGGCTATCTGTCAAGCATTTTTTGGTTAGTAAAGTTGGAAACACTGCATATCCACTACACAAATCAAGCTGCGGGGCTATATTGTGTGTTATCCACTACGCAAGTCAAGCTGCGTGGCCACATTGTGTATTGCAGAAGGGAAACAAGGAAGAATATTGGGGCTATTATTGACATTATTTTCATCAGAAAAGCAGAGGAACACCTAAAAGAATGTTTCGCAATGCACCATAGGTAAGTTCCAATGTAAGAAGTGACGAAATAAATGAGTGCGAGGTGTTCGGCCGATAGACAACTTGTAATGTCAAATGCCCTACCGACTAGTGTGAGTGCTTTGCTTTTTTGCTTTTTGTGCCATTTTTGGCTAATTTCCGAAGAAGAGGATGAGTGATAATATTATGAAATTGATGAATGGACACTCACAAACATTCATGCCCAGCCTGGATTCAAAGCCGGGACCCCTGGCATTGTAGCACGATGTGCTAATCACTCCCATCATGGGGGATGGTCCTTACCGACTAGACCGCTGTGATATTTTGCGTGGTTTGATTTCTAATTATGTCTGTTAACACATATCATACGTCAGAGGTTTCGTGACTACTTCCTGCATGTTTTCTGGAGAACAATATTTCCCTCCCATGCACTTCTATCTCATTGTTTGCAAGTAGTCATTCATTTACTATTGTCTTAGTTACAGACTTCTGCTACCATCTTCTTTCACGTGTGTAAGATGTGAAGGAGTATTATTTCACTCCTAAATGTTTTTGTTGTTATGTTAGTCAGGTCAGGTTTAGGGCTCTTGGAATTAATAAAATATTCTGAAATCCTTTCATTGTTAGATTAGGTGGATCACCTTTAGGTCTCATAGCAGTAGAATAATTGGTAACAGTTAGATATAGCGAAAATGCATTTCTTCAAATTTACAGGAGAAAAGAAGGAAAAGTACTTACGGAATTGAGTTCCTGTGGACTTTTGGAAGCTGGGAATAGTGTTTTTTCCATTCGTGCAACTTATTCGGCTGGTAAATAATGTAATTTTCCACATTCATGTATCTCTGTTGCACGATAGCTCGTGCCACCATTACCGTCGTCTATGTGAAACAAATGTTCTGTGCGTTCGATTACGTAACCCCCTGTCAGTGTAGCAACCGCGCGGTAGTTTTACAAGATGACGTGTGAGCATTTTTTTTTTCCAATTTAATTTTCTATGTTTGCCTAACCTAACCTAACCTTCCGTGAATGGTTTGTGGATGAATTTTTGCTTAAAAACCTTTTGTGAATAGGTTGTGCGGCATTTATCGGTTCATAAGTTTGGTAACACTGAATATCAGCTGACGATAGACAACGTGAGTCAAGATTTGACTGCCAATTAGCAATGACCAATAAATACTTGTAATGTTAAAAATAACGTGTTTTTTTTTTCAATGAAAAAAACGTAATCCCACGTTGAAAAATGTTTCGCTATGCATATGAGGTAAGTACAAATGAAATTAATTTCAATATAAACGAGTTAATTGTGTTTTCGCTATATCTAACTAGTACCGAATAATTAATGCCCCTAAATGCTTTAAACACCTGATCACTTCTTGATCTGTCTTTGAGCACAATTCTTCCTTCGAGCCTCTTATAACAATTTGCAAATAATTGACGAAAGTTCAGCAGGGGGAAAGAGAAACTACATTCCATCTTACTATTTCACAAATTCGGTATTACGTCCAAAACAGGGGTATAGCTAGGATGACTCCCAAAAATCCCATTCCTGTCTACATTTAGTGTAATTTTACATGTAATTATATAGTGTACATTTGATACCTCTGATTCAGAAATGGAACCTGTATTAACCATGTAAACAAAACCAAACTAAAAGTTTCACTACTCACCTGGTTGCAAATTGACTGCACATATATGTACAAAAATTGGATAGCATATGAAACACTGTTGGTACACATGAGAATGAATTTGTGCAGCTTTTCAAAAATGTTCTATCACAGTGGTTCCCCAAGTGTGCTTCACGGTGGGGTGGGCCACCATGGATACCTTACAGGGGTGCCGCGAAATGTTCCAATATTTTCACTGAAATGACGCTTCCAGATATGTGCTTATTTAGTACTTTTAGTACCTTTTCGATCTCTGACGAACACTTCTCACTCGTTTATTTCGTCATTTTTAACATACCTACTATGTTGCCCATGCTACTGTGCACCGGTAGCCCCATGAACCATGCACGGTAAGGTTAGGTTAGGCAAACAGTTAAAATTTGTGGTCGTAGTAATGTCATCTTCTTGCATGGGTAGCCCCACAACCCATTCACGGATAGTCCCAAAAAACGTTCACAGATAGCACCATGCATGGTAAGGTTAGGTTACGTTAGGAAATCATAGTTAAAATTGGGGGTCGTAAGAATGTCAGGAAGGACACGTCATCTTCTTGCAAAACCACTGCGTGGTTGGAAACAGTGACGGGGTTACATCATCAAACGCACGCAACATCCGATTCAGGTAGAGGAAGCAAATGAAAGGAACGGCAATTGCATGTTGGAGAGATATTTCTCAAAAAAAAAAAAAAAAAAAAGAATAATAATAATAATAATAATTTGCACTCAAACAGATTACACGATGAGAGAAAACACCTTCACGAACTTTAACAATGCTACAGAAAGTGATTTCCGTAAGTAGTTTCTTCTGTAAAAATGAAGAAATCTGTTCGGCAGACATCGAACAGTTACTGTACTTTTTACATGTAAAATGTTTGTGAATTTGATATATGTGTTTATTTTTTAACATAAGGCAAGCAACATAACTACACTAACTGAGCATAGCAAGTGCTAGATAGGCTTACATTCTGACTTGGGTGCTGCAGAAAAATCTTCAAACATATGTACCTTTCACTAAGTTCAGGAATTTACCCGTCGCTCCACATGTCGTTGTCACAAGACTCTTATCAATTACAAGGAAAACAAAACTCACTGTTTCACTTTTATTCAAGGTTTATTCTTGGAAACTCACACTTAACAGCAATTAAATGAACTTTAAGTCACATATTGCAATTTTTCAAGACATCTTTTTCCACTATATTTTTTAGTTTCTATGGTATTCCTTGCTTGTTGATACATCTATTAGTTTCTTAAATGTTGCCAGGTCCTGGCACATCAAGGTTAGTTTATTTTCTATCTGACACTAGTTATCTATGGCATCATAAATGTTTGCCAAATTGAAAACGCACAAATACTATATTTTAACTAAATAACAAAGAATCACAATGTAATGTTCATTACACCCTGTTCTATCATACAGTCTTCATTCTGTTGGTCCAAGAGTTTTAAACATCTCAACTATGTCACTGATGAATTTGATCACATAAGAAAAATGCTCCCTCATTGCTTGAAACTTTTATGAGCTTGAAAATGCTTCATCTTTTTATTTTCAAGAGTATAATATTGTATATTAACCTGCAATCAGTCTTGGATGCACGCCACACTCACTTACAATTTAATGAAGTGTCATTTTAACAATATTTAAAATATTGACCTACAGCACACACTACCAAATTTTAGAGTACCACTGGAAGTACAACAAATTAATTTCAAACAATTAAAATTTGGATTTGAAATTCTTATACAATTAACAATTATTTTTGTACATTAATGTATTCCTAACATTTGTGACTTGTGTTTGTAGATGTATGTATTTCGAGCATGAACTAGTGAAATGGCAAATGTAAACCACTCCACACCTGAAATTAAATAAGTAGAGATAGATGTGTGTGTATGTATGCCATTTAATTGAATTAGTATTTTGTGTATACATTGTAATCACAGACACAGACCCTTTATATTTGTTTGGGGAGTTGAGAGGTGGTAATTTGTATACCCTTGAATTTTTGGAAAGTTCACCTTAAACCAGGAATTATACTTGAATTTTATCATGGTCTAGTAGTGGCCATACTGAGTAAGAGATGTGAATGTATCTAGGAAAGTGAGGACATGCAATATATAATACGGGAATGACCAAAATATAATAGGAATAGAAATATACAAAGCTTTGTATAATTTAAGAATACAGTGTACAACAAGTTTTTACAAGTTTGGTAGGGAATGCAGATGTTCAACTGTAGCAATTGCTAAGAGGAATGTTTATATTTTTGTCTCAGTACAAAATATAAATGGGAACATTTAATTTGTAATAATTATCTACTTTTGAGGTACATAACTAAAATAGAGAAATGCACATGGGGTGATGGGGAGGTATAAAGCTCCACATATTCTTGATTGTGGCCAAAGTTGTGATGGCGATCAGTTTCCTGCCTGGATGCCTTTACCCTCCAGGATTGCCCCCAGGTACCCATTTATATGAGACTGGGTGATCTTCGGAGCCATGCAGAAATGGAATGACTGGAAAATTTCCTTGTGCAGATCTCCTGCCGTGAAATGAGCCTAGGTCTTCCTAGTGATAGCCAGATGCTCTATGAGCTGAGCTATGGAGGCTCTTGGTAGGTGACTAAAGTTTTAATAAATATCCAGTATTTACCCAATACTACCCAGTGTCTAAATATCCATGTCCCAACCCTATCCTACTTATGACTTCAGTTTTCTTCATTCTAGGTTTCAGAGGATGACAGTTTGCCAAAGTTTGTGTGCTATCCATGCATAGACATGCCAGAGAATCTTACATGACTTCCGTAACATGTCTTCTGAATTGGGTAACCTTCTCAATGAATACCCGTCATCTGCAGAAGAGAAGCAGAGAGGGGAGACAGGATTTGAGGTAAAATTAATTTTTTTACTTGAATATTTTGTAATACTAACAAATAGTCTAATCGGCTAGACTGCACAGTCGACCCTTGTGTTTTACCATTTGAAAGTAAAAGAAAGAGATGTTCGCTAATGGTATGTATTTCACACTACGATTTGCCACTATTCATTTCTCAATTTGCAGTTACACTTCTATGAAAGATTAAAAAATTTACTACTACATTACTCACCATAGATTGTTTTCTTTAACCTAATCCATGTTAGTTTTAAACACACTTTATTGCCAGGTCGAACTTTAGTTTTCAGTGTAGATATATATACGAATTTTCACTTGGATTGAACTTTTCTTAAATCTTGTTTTAATTTGTATTTCTTTGTTGCGCAGGTTCTAACATGCCTTTAAAGGATATCTTTAGAGAAAGGCTGGGCCGCGGTAGTGGTAGGGGGCGTAGGTCAGGGGGAGGGGGCAATTTTTATGAAATTTTTACACTTCCAATTGTTTCCTCACCTTAAATCATACATTTCTGGAATCCTTGGTTCCTACTCTTTCCAACGATGTATGATGCATATTTCTATTCAGAAGGGTCGATTGGACATCCTTACCATCGAATCTTATTTGCTCTTGGTGTGGTAATAGATGTATTTCTAAGGTATAGAAAGTATTATTTTTGCACCTGCTGTTACTAATAATGAAATTGTGTTTACTTCTTGAAGAACCACTGTGAAAGGAATATGTAAGGATCAGGGTTCATGTGAATAAAATTGTATTTCATTCTACTCTATTCTGTTGTATTTTCATATGTGTGTGTGGCGTGGACTTCATTGTAAAACTCTTTCAAAATACATGAGGAATGGAATATATGTAACTAGAACAAGATATTGCCATGCTTAAAAGAAAAATTTAAATTCATGATATTTTACCATACATTGTTGATAATAAAATAATGATAATTAAGACCACACCTAGAGTGGGTAATAAAAACACCACATTCAACTTTTCAGTTTTCTAACGTGAGCGTTTATCAGGAACTTTGTACAATGAGGAGGATGAAAGGCTAATATAACACATATTTTTAAAATATTTAAAAAATATTCAAAAGACACATAAAAATTATTTTGTGAGTATGTTATTTACACAACAACGTTACGAGAATCTACTGTTCTCTTCTTCAGGTCCAAAACTTTGACTACGAAAAACTTTCCATAGCCATGTCAAGATATTTTAAATTGTTCAATGTAAAAATATGTGTTTTAGGAGGAAATGGTCTTTTAACTTCAGGGACTTTTAATTTGTAACAGAATATGTAGGCAACATCAGTTTTAGGCATAGTTTTTAAATTCCTGTCTAACCCATATCAAACCCACATCCTTATTCTTGGTTTTTAAAATATCCTGACGTGGCTATGGAAAGTTTTTCGTAGTCGAAGTTTTGGACTTGAAGAAGAGAACAGTAAATTCTCGAAATGTTGTTGTGTAAATAACATACTCATTTTTACCATTTTTTTTAAAAAAAAAATTTTTGAATATTTTTTTAAATATTTAAAAAATACGTGTTATATTGCTGTTGTGAGTAAGTCGCACATTCATAATGGGTTGGCTTATTGAAAGGCTAATTTGTAGGACAAATTTAGTTTTTTTACAATATTCCGGATGGAAACACTGCATTTTATATTTTAATAAACAGTCCCAGTAGATCTTCCATAACTAATTTGTATATTTTACACAACAAAATCAGATAACACACAGTGGAACCCCATTTTTAAGTTCCTCGATCTTATTTTTTCTCCCAACATTTTAAGCTCTTTAGCTACTGCACCCTGAGGAATATTTATTCTAAGTTTCACTGTAAGGGCAATTACTGTTTTGCATTTTCTGACTTGGAGCACCATGAAATAATGGGATACAGCATGGACAAAATTAGCCAAAAAATTATTAACCACTGTTATATTAGATTGCTCCATTGGAACATGCTGACTGTCTTATGTATTATTTCAAGTATTCTGCCTGTCTATTCACGTCTCTGCCCATCCATGTTTTTGTAGAAACCATAGTGCATGTTTGGTGCTGTCGTAGTCTAGTAGATAGGACATCTGACTGCCACAAGGGAGATCCAGGATTGATTCCTTGGTTGGGTGATCTGAGGTAAGAAATTTTCTGGTCTTGTGCATACACAAAGCACCTCTGGGTTTCACCCAGCCTCAAATAAATAGGTCCTGGGAGTAGAGGTGGCTGGAGAATGGTTGCTGATCACATCATGTTTAAAGTGTCAAAGATCGAGAATGTCTGGTGCCCTACCCCCACATCCCCTAAATGTGGCTTAATGGCACAGTGCAATATGCACAGGGAACTTTTATCATAGGCATGTCACAATTGACATACAAAAGGGGTGCTACATCTAGTCCATATTCTTGTTTCTGCAGTTAAATTAGCCAATTTTCTTTGCCTCTGTATCCACTAGAGCAGTGGTTCTCAACCTTTTCCAATCGAGGACCCACCTTGAAGAATATTACACTTCGTGGGACCCAGGGACACCGAAACCGGGGGGCCTCCCCCCAGTTCTCTGTTGGTACACCCTGTAAAGGGCCCAATGTATAACTCAACACAATTTAATTTTGTAACAAAATATTATTTATGTGATGGAAATTTCATAAATTATTTTAGAACTATGTTTGAAATTATGCAGAATTCTGTTCTGAATGTGGTGTTTTACTCTCAGTATTTCTATTTCCAAATACACAGTTAATAAAGGAATAAGCATTGTATATTATGATTAGGTACAAGAATAGAGAAAGAAGCATGGGAATACTATAGTCCTCATGTTCTTGAGTAAGTCAGTCCATCGAAAAATAGGTAGGTTTTTCACATGAATGTAAGCTACTTTTAACTTTCATTGTCGGCATCTGTTGATGTATCGTTTACGTCACCTTATGAACTTCTGAGGTGCCAAAATTTGGAAGGTTTTGGTTTCGATTGTTTGCATTCGAAAGAGACAAATGAAAGGAATGAGAAAACAAATTGATCATCTTCATTCAGTACATAGCAGTGAATTGTGGTGGTTGGATGTTGTTGAGCTCCGAGTTGAGAGGAGCATGGAAAAAAGAAAAACTGGAACACTTTTTGACTATTTCAAGAAGAAATCCAAAAATGTGAGTAGTAACTTTGTTTGCAAACTCTTATATCTACTTAAACAAAATTTACATTACGTTGCGATTTCCTCAAACAAACAAACCGAATATCTACCTATAAAACTTACTTTGTTTGTTAGATCTCATCAACCATGTTAATTATAAACTTCCTGGACTAGCGACCCTTAGGCTATAGCCAGTGACGTGTGGTGACGTTGATACTTGGGGTAGCAATCAGTGAGTCGCCCAAGGGCAGGTTGGTGTGGGTCGTAGACTCCCCCCCCCCCCTTTATCGCTTTGTATTCCTAAAAAGAACAAGTCAAAGACAAGAGAAGATTGTAAAATGAGCAATGGCTTCTAAAAACAGTACACGTAACTCCCACCTCCTTTCGAGGATCAAAAACAATTTGATTTGACTATACTGTTTCCAACTTTAAAACGAAGTAGGTGTGGCCAATAAGTTACCGAAATTTGTATTAATGCGCGCGGTGCCCACTTTCCATTCGCCAGCACTTGCCCCTTCCTCCCAGCACACGTGTTAGCTTCAGTGTCAGTATTTTCCACAACGTTTCGAAACTAGAGTGACTTTTAAAAATGTGCAAATATTAGTTTCTAAAATGAACACTGTTGTAAATACGAGAGATGAAAAAATATAATAAAATAGAGGTAAACACTTACCAACGATGTCAGTTCTTGTCAGTGGTAATATACAATATAAGATGAATTCACACAGCTGGCCATTGTAGTGGAGTGGGTATCACTGCATGCTACGACGCCAGGAGTCCCAAGTTTGAATCTTGGCCTGGGCATGGATGTTCTTTGTGGGTGTTATTTCATCAATTTCACCATATCATCACTCATACTCATCCTCGCGATTAGCCAAGAGTGGCAGAAATGCGAAGTAAAATAAATAATTCATGGAATAATTTAACGAGCGTAGACAAACTCACATCCATGAAAAAAAAACAGCCACTTTCCTGCTGACGGCAGCAAGTACAAAATCGGCTAAAATGTGCCCTCCGTGTTTTTGTTCGGCTGAATTTCCTTGCAGACCGTATAAATTCTTGCTTTTAAGACACCTGTTCAGAAGTTAACGATCAACACAATACTCTGGATTCACCACAATTTTGGTATCTCCACTTGTTCAAGGTTTCAAATGTAGATGTTTTGTAACACTTGCTGTTGAATCCACATCAACATTCAATGATACTTACAACCTAAAAACACTACGCAAAATCTCGAAAACCACCACACGGCAATAGAGAGGAGGGCAGGTTTTGCAGGGTCGAGGTGAGGAAAGCTATAAATAGCCGTGTGCTTGAGGGTAACAGTGTTTCAGAAGATTCTTGACCACGAAAAGTAGTGTCTCCATCTATGTTATTTTTTCCCTTATGAATTAGATACAAGAAATGTGAAGGTCTTATTACGTACACCCGTGTTGGAACATTAATAAAATTTTGTAGTTGCAAAGTTGGCTATATAGCAATTAGATACGATAACAGCTTTGTAATATTCCCGAATTGTAACGATGTTTCTATAAAGGTTGGGTAGCAACACTGAATGGCACAGTTTGCCCATCTCTTATGCCAAAAGCTTGTGTCCCTGCCCTCTACAAATTCCTTCTTGGAAGCAGTTGCCAGTGTATGCATCTGGCATTTTTCTTTGACAAGCTGGGAGAATTCAGGTTCCTGATATCTGACCATATTTTATGTGGGAAGTAAAGGAAAGGAAGCGTAGGTGGATCATTTAATAAATGCTAAAGTAACAGTCTGTACGATTTTAAGCATCACTGGTTGTATTTGCACCAAGCACTTTGGCTTTCTCAAAGGTTTCCCTACAATCTTTTGCAGTGTGTTGGTTTTACCATTCTAGATAAAATGCATGAAGTTGAAAGTAGTGTGTGCGTGTTTGTGGTATATGCATCAACACGTGTATAATCTAGAGATTCCCATGTCAGTCACTGTCAGTCTTAATCATGTTTTCTGATTCTGTCTAGTCCGGTGTTTCAAGATTATAGACTTTACTTAATATTGTGAATTTGCAACACTGCACAACACAGGGTGACGGACAAGTAGCGGGAATTTTGTTAATTTGAATGAGTCAATGTCACCGTAGGTGCTTTACTAAAGAATGGTTATGAATTCATAAGCAAGGATAAGGCTAGTAAATGCTTTGAACAGCATACAATTCTGTATTACTGTAGTTTCAAGACGGCATTGAATGAACTATCTATCAAGGTGCAAAAGGTCTGCGGAGGGACTACTGCCAGAATCCACCAATAGGGCTGCACTGGCTTTGTCTAGAACACGTGCTTTTGTTTACATTCACTTCGTAGTGGAAAAAAATGGACTATAGTATGCCAGAGATCCTAGCTTGGCCATGGGTGTTCTTTGTGTATGTCCCTTCATCAAATTTATCTTATCATCTTCGTGATTAGCCAAAAGTAGCAGGAAAGCAAAACAAAATTAACCAAATCAATCAATCAATGATTTGATTTTTGTTACTTAGCATCGATTTTTTTGTCACATTTGGTTAATCGTGAAGATTATACGATAAAATTGGTGTAGGGACACATGCAAAGAACACCCATGCCCAGGTCGAGGTTCAAATCCGGAACGCCTGGTTTCATAGCACACTGTGATAACCACTCTACCATGGTTGGTTGATTTGGTGTTTTAAATCCACATTATGCACAGAAATCCTAATTGGGACTGGACCTACAGTTTAAAGTGTTAGGTAAAGTGATGGAAGAGCAACGCTAAAAATAAATTAAAAAGTAATTTCCTCCCAGCGCATCTGCAGGTCACTGTGAAATCAGGAATCGAGAGATCTCTGTTTATGATTGCCCTCATGACTTCCATAAGTACATTAGCTACTTATTGCGATTAAATCTATACAGTTAGAAGAAGTGATGGGAGGTGGCAAGAAGTTAATATATAAAAGGGGACAAACAGCTTTTTGTAGTTTCTTCGATAATATTCATTTGGCTTTTTGAGTTCTGGAATAAATTTTTCATTCCACATTAGTTCATTATTCACTGCAGAGTACAACACATATGAACAATATGGATTGTTCTTTGTGAGATCCCTAAATCAATTCCATCATATATCACTCATCCTCATTTTTGCAATAACCAAATGTGTCGGAAAGCGAAGTAAAATAAACCAAACAAACAACAATAAGAATGTTTATTTATTGACTGTTTAGCTTACCCAATTGTTTTAATTGGAAGCCAAGAGAGTAGTACATTTAAGTAAAACACTACTAAAGAGAGAGAGAGAGAGAGAGTTATTTAATTATTATATTTTCCATATTTGAAAAAAAAAAAAGAAAGAAAGCATAACATTTTTGTCTGCACATAATATGTTCCCATTTCATAAATAATAAAACTACATTCCATATTATACATACGCATTGTACAATGTTTAAAAGTTGTGGTGTAAATACAGAGAACATAAGTACTGCAGATTTTTTTTTCCCCGAGTTATTTAGAGGATTTACAATGAAATCAAAAGGAAACCAATCCCCTACCTGTTCCTATAGGAGATAGACTGGAGCACTTGAAACCATGACCTTTAAGCCATTGCAGCGGGGGGCATGGGAGATAGAGGCTGGAATGTTCCCTTTCCCTTCCGTCGGCTGTTTCTACCTGGAACTGGTGAGGCGGAGGAACAGTCAGCTAGGGCAGCCTTGTCTGCAGATTGCGAGAAGCACGTGAAAAACAGTGTTGCATATGGACTGGGGCTTCAACAAGACAATAAATATTGTGAATTGATAATAATTAGAGTTGTGAGATTGATTGATCTATCTCTGTGAGATTGATTGATCTATCTCTGCTAGACTAGCTACTCCTCAGTGCACGTCACTGGCTATAGCCTAGTAGCAAATACCCACTTCTTGTATTTAAGAAAAGCAGAAAGACTAGTGTGCTTGCTTTTATGCTATATTTTTCTTGTTAGTTTGTTCATTGCATTGGCTCAAGAACTATTTACAAAGTACAATGACTCAAAAGCATCTTTACTTTGTGGCACTGTGTCAAGTACTTGAGGAGAAACTGGATAATATTATTACCATTAGGTCAGTCAAAAAGTAAATGCAATCATTTTTTTTTATTTTTCACAGCAAAAATAGAAAACTTACAGTGATATCATTTTCCAACATAGTCCCCCTGCACTTCAATACACTTGTTCCAACGTTCCACAAGCTTTCCGATACCCTGAGAAAAAAAGGTTTTCGGTTGAGCAGCAAGCCACGTATGCACCGCTTCCTTCACCTGTTGGTCTGTGTCGAATCGACGGCCTCTTAAAGCATCCTTAAGTGGACCGAACAGATGGTAATCCAACGGGACGAGATCGGGACTGTATGCACGATGCTCTAACACCTCAAAGCCCAGATTCTGAAGAGTTTGAGCGGTGTTGGCGGCGGTATGGGGACGCATGTTGTCATGCAACAAAAGAATGCCTTCCAACAATCGACCTCGTAGTTTGCTTCGAATTGCAGGCTTCAAATTGTTCGAAAGCATATCACTGTATCGTTCACTGTTTATTGTTGTCCCCTTTTCAACATAATGTTCCATAATTACCCCTTCTGAGTCCCAGAAAAGTGTGAGCATCACTTTTCCTGCAGAGTGTTGACGCTTGACTTTTTTTTTCACTGGAGATTCAGGGTGTTTCCATTCCATGCTCTGGCGTTTGCTCTCAGGTTCAAAGTGATGGATCCATGTTTCATCTCCAGTGATGATTTCTTTCAAAAAGGCTTCACCTTCGTTGGCATGTCTGTCCAATAATTGCTGACAGATTCTCACATGATTTCGCTTGTTCTCGTCAGTGAGTTCTTTAGGGACCCATCTTGCGCAGACTTTATGAAAGTTGAGCCTGTTATGGATAATAATTTCATATGCAGAACCATGACTAACATGCATATGGTTTGCCACTTCATCAACAGTCACTCGTCGGTTATTCAGAACCAGCTCATGGACTTGCTCAATGTTGTCATCAGTAGTGGGTGTGGCTGGATGACCTGCTCTTTCCTCGTCCTTCACACTTGTTCAACCGCTTTTGAACTTTTCAATCCACTGGTAAACACTTCGCAGTGGTAAAACATTGTCACCGTATTGTGCTGAAAGTCTTCTATGGATTTCAGCTCCTGGTACACCTTCAGACCACAAAAAAACGGATTACAGAACACTGTTCTTCTGTGGTGTACATGGACAGTGGCGCAGCCGACATTTATTTGGCAACACATCAGAGCGAACTGAAGTGATACGCTGTAACCTGCCACAGACGAAGACAACGATACTATCTATCGGCTTGCAAGCGCAGAAAGCTGTACAGCCAACCTATGGAAGAAAAGAAAAACATTGCATTTACTTTTTGACTAACATATGGGCCATGAAATATTTAATTGAATGTTGTTTCCTTTTGTAAAAGTCACCATTTTCACGTTCCATGGTGCAGTGGCCTTGTACTGTAGGTGTTAAGTGACTTATTGAGCCATAACTTTGTGGTATTGTTAATTCTGCAACAATTAAAGTTAGGTGAAAACAAATGTCTTAGGTGAAAACAAATGTCTCAGTTGTTTTCCTGGTGAAATTCTAGCCCATTTTGATATGTCGCACGACCCCCTTCCCATTTAAATTTCTGAAGTTGATTCAAGATGGCGGACATCAAGATGGCTGCCGACCATGCGGGTGACGTCAATGTGGTTTCCCCTTGGCCAGGCAATGATTGGACATCGCCATTTTCATGTTCCATGCCGCAGTGGCCTTGTACTGGGGGTGTTAAGTAACTTATTGAGCCATAACTTTGTGGTATTGTTAACTCTGCAACAATTAAAGTTAGGTGAAAACAAATCTCACAGTTGTTTTCCTGGTGAAATTCTAGCCCATTTTGATGTCGCACGAACCCCTTCCCATTTAAATTTCTGAAGTTGAAATCAAGATGGCTGCCGACCACCTGGGTGACGTCAATGTGGTCCCCCCTTGGCCAGGCAACGATTGGTCATCGCCATTTTCACGTTCCATGCTGCAGTGGCCTTGTACTGAGAGTGTTAAGTGACTTATTGAACCACCCTGTAGTTTAAAATCTAACTAAATACACATGCTGAAATTGAAAACAATTGTTTTATGCAGCTAGCTTTGTAATCCAAGCAGTCTCGATAGCAATGTGAAATGATGACACTTGTAAACTGTGACTTAAAGAAAATCTGATTAAATATTTTTAAATAAAAATCGTGATTTTAATGCACCCTCCTTGTGATTGTATTTCAGAAGTGGTGCTGGTCTCATGATAGTCAAGAAAATTTGGCTGCTCCAATGTCTGATATGGGTTTCTCTTCTGTGGAAGTGCGCATTGAGTCTGGAACAGAACGTGCTGATCCATTATTTTGTGAACAAACATCTCTGGAGAATGTGTGGCTTCCGGATGAGTCGTGTGTCAAGACTGAAACAGAATCATTCGAGGAGCCTCCTGATGTTGATATCTCTGTTGACATCAAACCATCTAACAAGTGCATAGAGGATGCTTCTGTTGACATCAAACCATCTAATCAGTGCATACAAGCTGCTTCTCTTGACATCAAACTATCTAGTGAGTACATGAAAGAAATGTCAGTTTGTAAAGTGGAAAGTGTGAGTGGTGATAGTTGGATACACTTTGAAGGCAAAACTCCGGAAGTTCGTAGTGGACAAAATGTTCCTAAAAGTGAAGGATTTTATCCATGTGATCACAGACAATTTGTTGAAAAAATGCCAGCTGAAGATGGTGACAATGGTGAATTAATTTTAAATGAAGATAAAGACATGAAGTATAGTGTAGAGAATCCTGACCAAGTGGAAAGTGAAGTGGCAGAGCCTACAGAAAGGTAGGTGAAGGAAATTTTAGTACATGGATTGAAAATGAGCATGAGAGCACTAAGGTTCAAGATTGGACCTTATTACTTACGAGTTATGATTCACGTAAGTTCTGTATTGTGCCACCAGTGCTGCAGGGTTACATATAAGATTGTCCATGAGTGTCCACCCCACCTTGTCAGATTAGGATGAAATTTGTTACATGATATTGTTAGATATATATATATAAGAACCCATATTTTTTATTTTTATATTTGGAATAATCACTCTAGTTTGGAATTCATAGTCCATTGAAATTTCCTGCCATTTGATGCCCCCCCTTTTTTTGTGGGATCAAGCAATGTATACAGTGGCGTGTCCAGGATTTTTGAAAGGGGGGACTACATATACTTTTTTGGTTGTCAGCCTGCGATGGCCGCAGTGGCTCAGTCGGTAACGTGTCTGACTACCATGCTAAAGGTCCTGGGTTCGATCCCTGGCCGGTTCAAATCCGGGAACTTTTCTAAGGATGGAAGCGGCCCTGGTGATTACCCAGTGTCGAATAACATGGGTACCTGGGGGAAACCCTGGTGGGTAAAGGTGGTCAGGGGCGTGATGCTGATCACATCATCCCCACTCACGACCGGATCAAGAAAGTGTGGGGCGTTACCCCTTATACGCCTTTATGGCGTGCTGCTTGCACCGGGGAGCACTTTACCTTTTTTTTGCCTGCATTTTGTCATCTTTTCCTGCATCCTAGAGTTTGCATTTTGCCGTTTTTTTTTTTTTTTAGATAAAACCCAGAAAAACTCAGGCAAAATTCGGTTTGTGGTTTTTTTCAGGTTATGTTTATAAATATATATATTTTAAAAATGAAATACATTTTTTCCTGATAGTAATATATTGAAAGATTCAATTTGTATTGTTTTAGTTCACTGAATCAAAAACTATTTAATATTTTCTGTGAACATAGTGAAGAATTGACAATGAAGGTCTCACACCTTGAAATGACTAAACTAAAAACATACATAACCCGTGCTGCAACAGGCCATTGAGCACCCAGGCCTACCTACAGACTGCCAGCCGCACTCCCTCCTGATCCTACTCTGAGGTGGGAGATCATCAAGCCAGTTACGGGGTGATGTGTGGTCAGCACGACAAACCCCTAGTCGTCGTCGTAGATTTTCATGACCAGGTTACGCTACTCATTTGTAGCTCCCCAATTTAATCATGATGGTGAGTGTTCACCAGTCTCATACACAGGCCAAAATCTCAGGAGAAAAGCTGTTACGTTTCCCCAAGGAGACTCAAACCTGCACGCGTCTGATAGCTGGAGTCCAAAGCATGACCGCACAACCACAGTGCGGGACAAATGATTAAATTATCTAAGATACTATATTCTGAAAAATTCTGCTCTTGCTGGATGGTGTAACAGTTAATATATCTATGATCAGTTCCCAGTGTTGTGCATTGCAATTCTATACTAATACTTGATAGCTGTGGTGGTTTAGTTGACCTTAATCGCAGAGTGGTTGGCACAGCATGCTGCAATGCCAGGGGTCCCTGGTTCGGACATGGATGTTTGTGTTTGTTCCAATGAGAATACAGAAGAAATAGAGAAAATTGATGTGTGTGAAAATTGAGAAAATAGAGAGAAAAAGGGGATACTACTGCTTAGGAGGATTACTTTTTTACAAATGTAAAGAAAGAAGTAGACAGGCTGTCTGACTGCCCATGCAGAAGACCCGGGTTTCAATCTTGGGGTGGGTGATCTAAGGTGAGAATTTTTCCAGTCTTGTCCCTGTATAATTAAAGCTTCTCTGGAACTCACCCACCCTTAAATCAATGGATCCCTGGGGTGGGGGGGGGGAGGCAGCCGAAGTTTGGTTCTGATCACATTATCTTCAAAATGACTGAGATGAAGAATATATTGGGTTCTATCCCCATATCTCCTGAATGTGCCTTCATGGTGTGCTGCTATATGCATGGGGAACTTTACTTTTATACTAAAGTGCAAGCTATCTTGACAGTGACGTCAGCTGGGACCGCACTACAGGTTGATGCGAAACCATTGTATCACTCCGCGCAAAGCATGAAAGATTCTCTTCATCACAGTTGTGTTTCAGAGTCCGCAGAGAAAGCACACAGGAGGAACGGAACTTGTTTCTTCAAGGGTTGGGTCGGGTGGGAGGTGGGGGGTAGCAAGGACTGCTGGACTTCTGACACCCTTTCAATGTTGCCAAACTTACATGGACGAAAGGTCAATTGAGTTCGAGTGCGTCTGTTGTGTATGTTGTTTGTACCGAAATGAAGGGCAAAACCGTACATAGTGAGAGCCGACAGGTGATTTCGAATGTTGTTAAATTTTTTGACAAGAAGCGAGAGAAGGATGTTACACGTATCTGGTCAATCAAGCTACACAGCATGCGACTGCTGCAGTTCAAGTGTCGGACACTTTCATTAAGAAGAACAGGTCTGCCAAAAAGCGTAGAATTGTTGTAGACAACTTTGACAAGTGTTTGATTAGAAGAACTATTGGTAATTTTTATAAGGTTGAACATGAAGTGCCAACAGTAAAAAAAGTGCTTTCGAAATTAAAGAAAGGAATTAATTTTCTGGGTAGTCTTTCTTTTCAAAATGTAAGCTGTGTGTATATTTGATGGGTTATTTATTTACATAAATATTGTTTATGCGAACCTTACCGCCCCAAATTTATCTTAAGTTAGGGCCTCTGGCCTGGTCCCCCCAATCGCCCCCACCGTCTCTAAAGATATAATTATAATTAATAATTAAATTGAAGATAAAATCTGTTTCTTATATGGTAATATTTACTATCGCATAGTAAGAATCACAACCATGACAATAGATTTTATTGTTATTAATTATTTAAATCGGGAATCGTCACGAACGCTAACCATACTTCTTCAACCACTGACCGCGCCATCCTGAACGTCGCATTTTGCGGCAGGTCCGCCAGAATTTCGTCTGTCAGAGAACAGCTGTGAGGCATCATGGCAACAGTGTGCCATTTGAGAGCAGAGGAAAAGAAGAATTTCCCCCATATTCTCGTCTGCTGCCATTCACCACGACAGAAACAAGTGGGGGTGGATTTTAGTTCGCATATTTTCCGGTGGTTTTCTCTTCTTTGCTGAGCAGTGTATATATAATTTTAACTTTGACTTGTAACAAAATAATGGTGCCAAATACTCTACATTTCAACAAGTTTTTAAGTATCTAATATTTTTAACACATTTATGTGCTCTGTATACGCTGTAACATGTTTTCATTAAGGAACTATATTTTTGTGCTCAAGCCTCCCGAACTTTCCGTTCAAAAGCACGTTGCCATCTCGTATTCATTATCCGATTCCGTTCATTTTCTTGTATTTATACATCGTGCTCGTTTTAATTGCTCTTTATTTTACATGATTCCATTCTAAAAGAAACCTCGCATTGCGACATGTTGGACTTCCTTCTCTTCCATTTCAAACTATTGAAATTCTTTCCCTTGTTTGTCTTTTTTCTTAGTGCAGACAGTGAAAGTATCAACGATGGAAGTTTGCAATGCTGTTACTACGTCACTGTCAAGATAGGTTGCACCAGAGTATAGCAACATACAGTAGCTGCAAACACACTTTTAATTCTGCTTCATACAGTTTGTTCACAGTTTGTGTTTTCCCATTATTTTTGTGGATGTTTCAAGTTTAAATATCTCCTCGGTATATTAACCATGTCAATATTATAAGGCTGACATATTTAATTGTCTTGACTGATTTCATCCAAATGGAATACTGTATCAATCCTCCAAAATATCTGTTTGCTTTGAAACTAACAGTTCCTATTAGTGGCCCTTATTTGGATCCCAACATACATATGCACTATATTGTTAAAAAAATATTTGTCAAGCCATAGCTTAAGAGGTGCCCTAAAATATTTAGGTATCTTTTCTTAATGTCCAAAAATGTAGTTTAGGCAGATATTTGAAAGTGGCATCAGAAGCTACCTCAGAATATGAAAAATCATTACCACTTTGATCGGGTGAATACACCTATAACTTATTTATTTCGTACATTTTACATTGCTACTTATGTATTCTGCATCGCGGAACATTCTTTAAGGTGTTGTTATGAATTTCTCAAGGAAGTAATGTCCATTTTTCACATTACGAGTACTTATTGTTGTTCGTTTTTTTTTTTGCTTCCCTAACATACAATATGGCACGAGAGTAATGGTTCATTGCACGTCGTGCTTGTGTTTTGTCGATGGTATGCAGTGTTTCCAAGGTTCTTAACTGAAAAATACCTACTTTCATGTTACTAATTTCGTATTTTTTCCCCGGGTTTGAAATTGTGGTTCGTGATCGCATTGCGCCACAAACCATTTAATGATACCCCCACAAACCATTCTCGCTTAGCCCCAAAAATCATGTACGATCGAATAACCATCCACGGGTAGCCCCAAAAACCATTCACAGTAGCCCCAGACACCATTATGGTAAGGTAGGTTAGGTTGCTTAGATTAGGCAAACATAGTTTAAAAAACTGTGGTTGGAAACACTTACAGGGTGTTACATCATCAAACGCATGGGACATCCGACACATACAGGAAGGAAATTAAAGCAACGTCAATTGCATGTCGGAGATATATTTTCCTAGAAATAAATCATGAATTCGAGCTAAAAAGGATAGAAAACACATTCATGAACTTCCACAACCCTGCAGAAAGTGTACTTCTTTTCAGTGGCATTCCACAACCAACTCGTTCGCACGTATTACGTAAATGCTTGATCTCGAAGCCATACAAACAAACAACGGTTGCTACCTCTATTTGGTGCAAGGTACATAAATCTTAATCGTAAACCTCAGCTAGAATATCATCAGAGTAGGGTTCTTTGTAGACAAAGATGCCTTCCAATGGAGACGTCTAAACTAATATATTATTCAAACACAAGATACAGGGAATAAGAATATTTACATGATGAGCTACTTCTCTCTATAATTCTCATTTACAGTCAATTTTTATCTTTATATGTCTTATATGTATATGTATTACATGAATGCCAGTCTCACGTGATGCACACCGTGATGATTTTGTAGGACTCTGGTCAAAGCGTTCTCTGAGTTGTTCCACAGCAGCTTCAAGTACTTGTGGCCATCCAGGTGATTTTCCATGTCGTACAGAACAACCAGTCTCAATGAAGGTTTGGTGCCAAGAGTAAATTGTAGGCCTGCTAGGAGGTGCCTTACGATACTCTGTACGAAACTTACATTGCACTGCAGTTGCTGATTGCATCTCGTGAAACCAAAACACACAGTGAGCACATTCCACACCTTTAAAAGTAGCCATTTTGAGTATTGTACTGACAGGGTTACTAATGGGTGAGTTCGATACTAATTAAAATGAAAATGAATAATAAATAATTAGGTGCTTAAACAACAATAGATCAATCAAACGACAACATTGTTCCAAGGAAGCCAGCTCGAACTCGAACACAAGCATCTGATTTAACCAAAACAAGCACATTATTATGCAACACAGAAATACTTCTTTCGCAAAGCAACTTATGAGTTAGTTTGAACTTTTGTGTGTGTTGAGCACAAAAATACTCACTGATGTAATTTGACAGTTTTGCGTAGTAGAATGCAGCAATGCTAAAATTCTCACTGTCACTTTCACTTTGCACATACCTTCTTGATAACGTACTCCCTTTTGTGATCCAGAGAAGTGATTGGAGTATTGGATCCTCCCTTCTTCTACAACACTGGAACCCAGGTCATTTTATGTAAAGGTTTTGGGTTCAAAGTGTGATATGTCATAGGTATTACTTCATCGATTTTATCCAATCATCATTCGCCTCATGAATGCAATTGGCCAATGGTGCCAAGAAGTATGTAACAAAAAATACAAATATTTATTTAATACTCTCAACTTTTGTAGAATTAGCCATTGTTCATGGACCAGCATGCGTTCGGTCACTGATACAAATCAATATTTTATTAATCTGAAATAAATTTTAACATGTTCCAGGAATATCCTGAATGACACATTCACCTTTTTAATAAATGAATGTAACCAGACTCTGTTTTGACATTTACTTTTCCAGAGTACAGTCATGGATGCTTCTGGGTAGTAACAATTTCATTGACTTACCATGGGATCATTACATGCCAGATGTGTGTGTGACTTTAGATGAAATAACCACATGGCTTGTGCTAAATGTTTAGTAATAAACCAATATGGGTCAATCCAGAACAAATGGTCCAGCATGTAATGGGTTTCCTGGTCAATATAACTTTGATCATAGATCGAGCCCTAAACAATCCCGATGAAGACATATAACCAGAATAACCCAGTTACAAAATTTGCTTTGCCTTAGGGTTGTGCAAATGATCAAACAATAATTTTTATTAATCAATAGCAAATGTAGAAAATCTTATAAAGACTTGCCTTTAATAATCTAATGACTGTAACTACATGAAAATGTTCCTCATTGTATTTTAATTGTTTTTGAATCAGTTTTTCACACTGATTTCAAATCTGTAATTACTTTGTTTCTAATGTGGACCAATTCAAAGTTATTACGATTTTCTTATATTTTGTATCATTTCATACTAAATCGATAGGCATGGCCTGATTCCTTCTCAGTGACGTGCAGTGATGTTGACACTTGGGGTAGCAACCGGTGGCATGCCCAAGGGAGGTTGGTGTGGGTCATAATCCCCCTCCCCCCTTTGGGGCTCAGTATTCCTAAAAATAGAACGTCAAAGAAAGGAAAAGCTTGCAAAATGAGAAAGAACTACTGAAAATAATTGATTGATTGAATTGCTTTATATTACTTCGCATTTTGTGCCACTTTTGGCTAATTTGCAATGATGAGGATGGGTGATGATATGATGAAACTGATGAATGAACACTCAACAAACATCCATACCCAGACCAGGATTCGAATCCGGGACCCCTGGCATCATAGCGCGATGTGCTAACCATTCTGCCACACGGACCAGCTTCTGAAAAGAAGTACACATTAATCCCACCCCCTTTCGAAAATCCAAAACATGTTGATTTGACTACTAAGCCAGAGATCCCAGGGTCGAACCCCGATCAAGGCATGGGTGTTATTTGTGTTTGTCCCTTCTTCAATTTTGTCGTATCATCTTCACGATTACCCAAAAGTGGAGGAAAGTGAAGTAAAACAAACTAAATTAAACAATAAATCAATGATTGATTTGATTTATGCTACTTAGCGTCGCCGACACATTTGGTTAATCGTGATACAATACAATTAGGGAAGAGACAAACACAAATAACACCCATGCTGAGGTCAGGGTACGAACCCGGAACTCCTGGTGTCATTGCATGCAGTGATAACCACTCCGCGTGTTTGGTTGATTTAGTGTTTTAGTCCACTTTATGTACATAATAGCTAATCGGTACTGGACCTACAGTTTAAAATGGGATCTGAACCACTATGTGCCTCCACCAGGTAACAATCCGGGGCGACTTGCACTCTCCCACGGAAGTCGGCCGACAACAAAGATGAGTGGAAATCGCTAACCATTCGGATATGTGGGTATCGCTAAAGTAAACTGCATTTTCCTCAGTGGCAATTTTCAGTTGCATTTTTTGAAACACCATCCTCGTATATGATTAACTTTTATTCAAAAAAATTGCATTGCTTGATTTCCCTAATTTCTCCATCTCACTATCTTGTTACTGAAGGATCCAGGCTCGAGCCCTGGCTTGTGCATGAGTGTTCCTTTGTAACCATTCTTCATCAGTTTAATTTAATCAACGTTCATCGTCATGGCAGAAATTAGGTAAAGTGATGGAAAAGCAATGTTAAAGTAAACAGTAAAGTGGACCCCTGTGCTTTGCACCATGCCATGAAGACGTATATGGGGTGTGGGATTAGTGCCCCACACTTTCTTGATGGGGTGATGTGATTAGCACCACTCCCCTGACTGCCTTTACCCCACCCCCCAGAGTTTCCTCCAGGTACTTACTTTATACGATGCTGTTCGGCACTCTAGAGCCTCTTACACAAGTTGAGAAAATCCCGGTTTCCCCTGCCGGGATTGAACCTGGGTCTCTCGCATGGTAGTCAGATGCCCTAATGACTGAGTTACTGTGGCAACTAAAGAAAGGGGGAAAATACAAATTATTTCCTCGCAGTACATCTGCAGGGCCCTGTGAAATCAGGAATCCAGAGTTCTCTGTTTATGATTGTCACTCATGACTTCCATAAGCTCATTAGCTACGTACCGCGATTAAATCTATACAGCTAGAAAAAGCGATGGGAGGTGGCAGAAATTCAATATGTTAGAGGAGATTAACAGGTAAGAAAACACACTTTTTTCTAATTTCTTCAATGATATTAATTTGGCTTTTTGAGTCATGGGATACATTTTTCATTCCAAATTATTCACTGCAGAGTACAACACACAGGAACAAGAATGCATGCTCATCTCGGGTTTCGAATCCCGGCCTGAATTGTTCTTTGTGAGGTCCCTTCATCAATTTTATTATATCATCACTCATCCTCATTTCCACAATAACCAAATGTGGCAGAAAAGTGAAGTAAAATAAACCAAACCAACAACAACAATTAGAACGCACATTTTCTTGCCCAAATTAATAAATCTGTATTTATGACTGTTTAGCTTATCCATTTTTTTATTGGAGGTCAAAATATTTGTATTTTTTTTAGAAAGAAACTACTAAAATGAGAGCAAGAAAGAGAGCATAAGCAAATATTTATTTAATCATTATATATTCCATATCGAAAAAAAAAAAAAAAAACTAACATTTTTGTCTGCGCCTAATACAAGTATGTTCCCATTCATATACAAATGAAACTACATCCCATACATTCATATTGTACAATGTGTAAAAGGTTATATAAATACAGAGAACATAAGTACTGAAGAAAATTTTCCCCTGAGTTTTTTTAGGGGATTTACAAAGAAATCGAAGGGAAATCATTCCCTTATCTGTCCTATAGGAGATAGACTGCGAAAGCTGAAAGCACGGGCTTTCAACCATTGGAGTGGGGTGCGAGGGTACGAGGGAGGTACAGGGAGAAATCTTCCCTTTCCCTTCGGGCGGTTGTCTTTACTTGGAATTGGTAAGGTGGAGAAAGAGCCAGCTGATTTGATGGAGGGACAAGAAGCACGTGGACAAAAAATGTTACATTTGAACTGTGGCTACAAGACAATAAATATTATGATTTGAAAATAATTAGAGATGTGAAATTGATTGATCTATCTCTGCTAGACTAGCTACTCCTCAGTGCACGTCACTGTTCCTACTGTTATGTTTGTGGATATTAAATCGCTCCCAAGCAGAAGCAGCACTACACAACACCTGGCAACAAGTATTACACAGCGATAATGCTTACTTTGGAGTGCTGATGGGTGACCAGGACATCTGTGGTTCCTGTAAATCAACTTTGTTAGGATGGCTACGAGGATGTCGGAAAAGCATGCCTTTTGCAGTTCCCAGAATTTGTAGACAATTGCTACATTTGCATGGTCAATTTGTCATTGTTGAAGTATCGAAAACATCGAAGTAGAATCCAGTATCCAGATATCCCATCGTCAATTGCACCTGTCCCATATGGGCCAGTTTTGCCTATTCAGGAACCACCTGCCTCTTACACAGAAGACTCTGCATCACCAATGTGGCATGTACCTGTGTCCGACAGTGACTGTGAGAGTGATTATGATGATTCCATCAAGAAACCTCATTTTCCAACTCAGGAGGAACTCGATGACCTGATTCGTGATCTGGAATTACCAAAATTGAAAGCAGAGCTCCTTGCATCCCGTCTGCAAGAGTGGAATTTATTGGATAGCAGCTGCAAGATCTCAAAATATAGGACACCGCACTAGACATTCGCACCATACTACATTAGCAATGGGAATCTTTGTTACTGCAGGGACATCAGTGGCCTGTTTGATGAAATTGGAATAGTGCACAATTCCGCTGAGTGGCATCTTTTCATAGATAGCTGAACTAGCAGTTTCAAGGCCGTGTTGCTGCACAATAACAACAAATATCCCTCTCTTCCTGTTGGCCACTCTGTTATATTAAAGGAGAACTATGTTAAACAGCTGCTAGATCAAGTACGATAGCTACGAGTGGGATATGTATGGTGATTTCAAGATGCTGGGGTTTTTACTAGGACTCCAAGGAGGATTCACAAAGTATCCATGCTTCCTCTGTTCGTGGGACAGTTGCGCAACTGGGCAACACTATATCCAAACACAGTGGCCTTCGCGGAATGAACTTCTTCCAGGACAACAAAATGTCCTACATGAACCTCTTGTTGACAGGAAGAAGATCTTACTGCCTCCTCTTCACATTAAATTGAAAATAGCTGAACAGTTTGTGAAAGCCTTGGATGAACAATCAAGTGCTTTGCAACATATGGGCTCCATGTTTCCACGTTTATCTGAAGCAAAGGTATTTGGTGGGGTATTCACTGGACCTCAGATCAGACAGATGCTGCAATCCACAGAGTTGGAAAACAAAATGACAACTGTAGAAAAAGTGCCTTCTTGGCATTTTGTAATGTTGTGCATAACTTCCTAGGTTACAACAAGAGCCCACGTTACAGTGAACTGATCCAGAATTTACTGGATACGTTTCATACCTTAGGTTGCAGAATGTCAATAAAGTTGCATTACCTGCACTCGCATTTGGATTTTTTTAGACCAGATTTGGGCGATGTGACTCAAGAACATGGAGAACAATTCCATCAAGATATGCAGAACATGGAATCGCAGTATCAAGGCAGATGGGACTATATGTGGGGCTTGGTGAGGGATAGTCCCCAGAAACACAAAAGAAAAATACTATCACATCTGCATTTCTAACATACTAAGATACTTGAATGCCAATTCAGTGTTGTGGTAACTAATCATATATTATATTCTGTCAGACAATATCCAAATTATATGGATCGATCATTGTTATTACATTATTGGACAATTTTCTTTGTGATACTATATATGCTAGTATATATGCAAATTACTCAAACATATTTGGTTAATTTTACAGATAACTATCCATGCCATATTACGGAAATTGGCATTTTTTAAATCAGTGGTTGTGAATTATATAGGGAACATAAAAAAAAAAAAACTTGGGAGAAACAACAAGTTGCTGAAATTTTGTTGCCCAGTTGCAATTAATTTTAACATTGCACTATTCGTGCATTTTTGGTTAATACCCAATAATTATGTATATATGTTCTGGCATGCAAATACAATAGTCCATGACCCCCCCCCCCCACTTCCAGGACAAATTACAAATTTATCTTCAGGTTTATGCTTTTAGACGTGTGCTTGTAGCTAAGTCATGTTGCTTCCAGTAGTTGTAACGACAGTGTGGTTTGCTACTTCTTAACCATGTTTACCACAGTAAATTTCTCCTGATAGATCAATTTTAAATAATGCACATTAAACAATATAAATGAAATTTAATCATCCTAATTAATGAATGCTTATTGGTGCATCATGTTTTCAGGGAGGTAAAATTCTAATTAGGAACGCTAAAAATTTCCCGCACCCGTACAAAATCCACAGAAATGGCTCCCCTGCGAAGAATCTGTAGCTTGCATAATGAATGGTTAGAGAGGGGCATACACTTGGACATATTTGCTAAATTCTCTGAATATAAATGCTATTTAATGGACAACATTCTTACTTAATTTTTTTTATTTTTTATTATTATTATATTATTTATTATTATTATTATTACTATTATTATTATTTTACCTTCTTTATGTCTATATATATATACCCATACATATATATATGAAATTGTGTAAGGTTTGATTCATTTTTTATCCACGGTAATGTATAAGGACGATATGTATAACCTCTATATGTATTTTTTTATATCTGAAATGTGTATAAATATTATTTTTATGTGTATAAATCCTATGTAAGACATTTACTGTGCACTGTAAGAGGGCAGATGCCTGTTGTGCGCAGGATAATAAATAAATAAATAAATAAAATTGTGGAAATTCGTTAATATGTCAAATTCATAAATTAATTTGTTTAATATGGAATAAAGAAGATATCCCTCAACAGAGGAAAGAATCCATAATTGTTCCTGTGTTTAAAAAAGGTGATAAAATGAACTGCAATAATTACCGTGGAATTTCTCTACTCTCAACAACATATAAAATATTATCTAACATTCTTTTAACAAGAATGCTAATGAAATTATAGGTGATTATCAATGTGGAGTTAAACGTAGATCAACAACAGATCAAGTTTTTCACATTAGACAGACACTTGAAAGAAAGTGGGAATATAATCAAAATGTCCTTCAGCTATTCATTGATTTGAAAAAAGCATATAATTCGGTCAAAAGAGATAAATTATATAATATATTAGTAGAGTTTGGAATACCTAAGAAGCTTGTTAGAATGATAAAAGTATGCACCAGTGAAACAGAAAGTAAAATTCGTGTGGGTATTAATGTGTCTGGCAAATTTACAATTCATGATGGGTTAATACAAGGAGATGCATTATCTCCATTGCTCTTTCATTTTGCCTTAGAATATGCTGTTAGGAAGGTAAAAGAAACTAACTAAGGACTAAAATTAAATGGTGTGAGTCAGTTGTTAGCATATGCAGATGATGTAGACTTACTGGGGAATGATATAAATACAATTAAGAATAATGCTAAAATATTTATCAAAACTGCTAAAGAGAGAGGTTTGGAAGTTAACAAACAGAAAACTAAATATATGCTTACAGGCTAAAACCAAGTGTTAGGTAATAATCAAAATCTAATTATTAATAACAACTCATTTGAACCAGTTTCCAAGTTCAAATACTTAGGAGTTATATTAACAAGTGAAAATTATATTAAAGAGGAAATAAAAAGTAGGCTTAATTCAGGAAGTGCATGTTACTTCTCCCTCCATAAACTTTTGTCTTCTCATTTAATATCTAAGAAACTAAAAGTTAAAATATACAAAACAGTAATTTTGCCTGTAGTATTATATGGGTTCGAAAATTGGTCCCTTACATTGAAAGAGGAACATAAATTGAGAGTATTTGAAAATAAGATCCCTAGGAAAATATTTGGACCTAAAAGGGATGAGGAGACAGGTGAGTGGAGAAGGTTACATAATTTAGAAGTACATAATTTGTTTTCATGTCCAGATATTATTAGAATAATTAAATCAAGAAGACTTAGGTGGCCATGCCATGTGGCACGAATGGGAGAGGAAAGAGGAGTTTACAGGATTCTTGTTGGGAAACCTGATGGTAAGAGACCTGTAGGAAGGCCAAGACGAAGATGGAGGGACAACGTTGAGATGGACCTAAAGCAAATCTGTAGGGATGGAAAAGAGTATGTTGATGTTGCTCAAGATAGGGACAGATGGAAGGCCTGTGTTGCTGCAACCATGAACCTTCGGGTTTAAGAAGGCTAGAGATTTAGTTAGTTAGGGAACGCTTCTTTTCGTAGTTGCAAGAATTTTCATGTGGAACATGAACGTCTACAAATTGTTTAATTTTTGCCACATGTATCTAAATTGTGTCGTGCCAAGGTTACATATTTTCAGGGTATCAAAGAACTTCAACAATTCTCGATTCTTATTGATAACCACTGACTTATTTAGTTATGTCCAGTTTCACTTCAAAACAAAGAACTTCACTGTGATTATGTGGAAGGCGAACCCATCCATTAATTTTGTCAGTTTTCACACTTTTGCATCAGTAAATGCAAGACCATCAGTTCGATTCAATTTTTGCACTACTCTTGACACACTTATTAAATAACACTATACATTCATTGGGTATGTATCTTGATATTCACGTATACTTGCAAGTCGTGAATTAGGTTATCATAAGTTCCAACAATTGATGCATGTTGCTGTACCATTCCAAACAATGAATCCTCTTATTTGAAAATACTACAAGGATGAGAAACTTTGCATCATAAAATTGTGAAAAAAGGTAATTTGCTATGTAAGCTGTGTGATCTGACCACCCTCCGCTCTTTGATGCACCTATGCTACCATACACATACTGTATGTGCTACAAGGTATGTAAGTAGTGCTGTTTAATAAGTGATATCAATCCACACATACATATCCTGAAACTTCACCAAGCATCCCCCAGCTAGGAATTTTCACTTCATTCACTTGCTAGTGCAGTGACAATGTACACTCTGTTTATATGCAGTAAGGCCAGCCTAAAGTGAACTACTGCAAACGTGTGAATAATATTTGACTGTCCTTAATAGATTTGGCAAAAGCTGAATAAAATATTACTGAACCAGTAACATATTTACATTTTTCAATGCATGTCCTTAATGACAGTCTATTCTACTATCCTTTCTTCTTGGTGATCTGTAAATCTCTGACAATTTTTTTTCCAGATATCTGAACAAGAACTACATGCAAGGACAGAGCCAAGATGTTTCAAGGTCAGTTACACTAGTAGCTTCAGGAAAATTAAGTGAACAAGAGCAACCAAAATACAATACAGAATGTGTCAATAGAGAAGTTAACTTTGAACCTGAACCTTCACCAAAATACTCTAAAACCAAGGCAGATATTGGAGATACCAAGCACTGTAACAGGAAAAAACAACATATCTCTTCAATGTTCAACCAAGCTTTCTCCAATGAAGGAAATTTATTTGCTCATTCAAATGTCCTTGCAAAGGAGAAGCTTTTGAATCGCTCAGTTTGCAAGAGAAACTTTATTCCTGAAGATAACCTTTCCACACAAAGAAGGGTTCACACCAAAGATAAACCTTTTAATCGCTCAATTTGCAACAAAGATTTAACCCGGAAATCAAGCCTTAATATTCATATGAGGGTTCACACCAAAGAGAAACCTTTTAAGTGTTCAATTTGTGACAAAGCTTTTTCCCAGAAAGCAGTTCTTCGAGTGCATGTGAGGATTCACACTAAGGAGAAACATTTTAAGTGTTCAATTTGCAACAAAGATTTTACCAAGAAATCAAACCTTAATAATCATATGAGGGTTCACACCAAAGATAAACCTTTTAAGTGTTCAATTTGCAACAAAGATTTTTCCCACAAACATCGCCTTAATACACACATGACAGTACACACAAAAGAGAAACGTTTTAATTGTTCTATTTGTAGCAAAGTGTTTTCCTACAATGACTCGCTTAATAAACATATGAGGACACACACAAATGAAAAACTTTTTAAGTGTACAATTTGCAACAAAGATTTTACCCAAAAACATCACCTTAATACACACATAACAGTACACACAAAGGAGAAACCTTTTAATTGTATTATTTGCAGTAAAGATTTTTCCTACAAATCCTCGCTTAATATACATATAAGGTCACACACAAATAAAAAACCTTTTAAGTGTGCAATTTGCAACAAAGATTTTGCCCAAAAAACTCACCTTAGTGCACACATGACAGTACACACAAAAGAGAAACGTTTTAATTATTCTATTTGTAGCAAAGAGTTTTCCTACAATGACTCGCTTAATAAACATATGAGGGCACACACAAATGAAAACCTTTTAAGTGTACAATTTGCAACAAAGATTTTAACCAAAAATATCACCTTAATAGACACATGAGAATACACACAAAGAGAAACCCTTTAATTGTTTAAAATGTGACAAGTATTTTACCCATATATAGTAAGTATAATATATATACTTAACATGTGAAGAGGGTGCAAAGCAAATAGAACTTAAAGACCATTTGCACACAGGGAATGTTGTTTCCGAGTAGAAATCTCTTGAAATTCTTGTCGATCTGTGCATATATCATTTTTAATGGGATCCCGAGCTCTGTATTATACAAATCATTACTTCATGTCTACAACTATGGTGGAACCATTTTATTAATTGAGATCTCAACCATCCATTCCAATGGTACTGTGCAAACCTGTTTTTGATAGCCCTACTGAAAATTCTGTTTACTGTTTTCGGTAGATCAATGGGTGTTTTGAAACATCCACTGTTTTCAGTAGATGAACTGTAATGCTACTGTCTTCTGTTTTCAGTAGCCCAACTGTGTGTACTGTTTTCAGTAGCTGAACTGTTCTGCTAATGTGTTCTACTGTTTTTAGTAGTCCAACTGTGTCTACTGTTTTCAGGAGGTGAACTGTACTACTAATAGTAAGGTTTGAAGCTTCCCTGGTGACGAGTGATGAATAGATTCTCTCGGGCTATCTCGCTTCAACCCTGAAGATGAGAGTGAAGTTAGCTCTCGAAAGCTTGCAATATTTTCCATAACTCACCTGGTCGATAGCCCGAGAGAATCTATTCATGTACCACTAATGTTTCCTACTGTTTTTGGTAGTCCAACTGTTTCTCCTATCTTTAGTGGCTGAACTAGACTATTTATGTTTTCAGTAACATAATTGTACAACCAACATCTTTTATTGTGTTCAGCATATTGATGTATGAAAACAGTACTATTATCAGTAATGATTTTTTTTTATCAATACAACTGAAAATGCAATGGAAAAATCATATAAACAACTAAAATAAATATATGGTATAGCATGTGGAACTTGCTACTTAGGAATGCACCCATAAACAAAAAATCAAGTATAGTGAACTTGCTTTTAGGTGTGTAGCTTCATTGTGTTTAACTTACTTGTAGAAAATTGAAAGACATACTGTTTTATACATAAATTGACCTATTGTTTTTCATATATTCACACGAAAACAGCACAAAATTAATTTAAACAATGCGTGATCCTCAATGCTTGAAAAACCAAAACAAGCAAGCACTGTTGACTATGTTGATCAAAAGATGGCTCTCTTCTGCAATTGCACTACACAGATATACACTGACTGAGCAAAACTCACGGGATACCCACCTAATATCTGGTCGGGCCCCCTCTGGCCCTGCAGAGTGCAGCTATAAGGTGTGGAAGTGAGTCTGCAAGGCCCTGGTACATGTCCAGAGGCAGTTGACACCACTCAGTCAATTGCATTCTGTTTATGGGTGGAGGATCCAGTGCATTGAGCCTGAGTTCAACGGCATCGCAGATATGCCCGATGGAGTTCATATCAGGGCTCCGGGGTGGCCATGTCCATGGACGACATTGGAGCGATGTGGCGGTGCATTGTCATGTTGAAAGACCGCCATATCGTCAGTGTGTTGAAAGGCCAGAAACGGGTGGAGATGGTCTCCGAGCAGATGACAATACTGTGGACCAGTCACCGTGTCTTCCAGAACAACCAGAGGGCCCAGTTCATACCACGAAAATGCACCCCAGACCATGACTGATACCCCACCACCCTGGACCATGCCCTCTTGGCATGCGGGATCCATCGCTTCATGCAGTCTGCGCCACATAAGGTGCCTCCCATCGGCATGGTGCAGTTGATACTGTGACTCGTCAGACCATATGACGTTACACCACTGTTGCAGTGTCCATCCGCAGTGATTGGTGGCAAATTCACGCCGGAGTGTCCGATGACGTGGGGTTAGCAGTGACACCCGTGTAGGGCGACTGCTCCCATACCCGAGGGCACGCATGTTCCGACGGATTGTCCACTGGGAGACGTTTCTAGCATGGCTATTGTTGAATTGGACCATGATTTGTTGCACTGTTGCCCTCCTGTGTCTGTTGACCTTTCGTCCCAGATGTCGCTGGTCTCGGTCATTGAGGGCAGCTGGATGCCTGGTATGGTGTCTGTTGTGGACTGTGTTGCCTTCATCTACCCATTCTTGGTACACCCTGGACACGGTTGAATGTGGGAAGCAGAATTCCTGCACCACCTCCGAAATCGAATGTCCCATGCATCGGGCACCCACCACCATGCCCCGTTCAAATACCGCCAACTCACGACGACGTTGCATTGCACATGAATCTCTCACACAGTCACTTCCCACAAGGTCTCGCACACAACTGCAGCTGTCGCGCAGCCCTGCAGGGGGCGTGGAACACACGTGGTGTCCACCCGCGAATCACTGACCTCCGAACCCATGAGTTTTGCTAAGTGAGTGTAATAATAACGATGGAAATTCCTTGCTGAAAAAATCAACTGATATGATAATGTATTCAAACTACTAGCTGCTTTTAAGTCTGAGCTATTTCTTAAGAAAGAGTTGTAGTAACTTATTTATTAAGATATATCTGACTCAGTAGTTTTCATTAGAAAAACAGTAGAAATTCAGTTCGTGTACTGTTTTTTCCAATGCACTTCAAAATCTCAAAATTACTGAATATATGGTGTCAAGAATGAATTTGCCTATTCTTGGAATCAATAAATGATTTTATAATATATTGTAGCAAGTATTATGCATAATTATTCACATTGTTTTTTCAGTACAGTAGTCCTACTGAAGAGTACAGTAGCTGTACAGTAATCTGCAATGGGATTTCAGTAGATTTCACAGTACACAGTAGGAGATATTTGAAAACAGTAGAATTTGTCTACTGAAAACAGTAGAAATTTCCAGCAGGGAGTTGTAAGAAAATAACCATTCGTAACAGGATGTGGGCTTTTTAAATAGCTAGCCATTGTTTAAGTACTTTTCTTAGCCAAAGTAGCAAGCAAGGAAAGAAGCTTCATGACCAGTAGCAGTGACTCAGGGTGGATACTCACCGGGAATTCCTTGAATTCCAGGAATTATGCTTGAATTATTGGCTCCGGGAATTATGCGGGGATTTTGCTCCTTGAACGTGAAAAATTGCAACTTTTATTAATCCAGATCTCAAATTTATCTATACATATTCATAAATGTTGTGAGGCATGTTTTTCACAGTTTAGATTTTATGTTTGACAAGGAAGTAATAGAAATCTGCATTGGAAAATATACAAAAACAGAATTCTTCTGTGAACTCTTGGTAGGACAAATGTATAATGTTGGTAGGCTAGGATAATTGCTAAATGCGAAAAAGATCCCAGAGGAAAATACAGTATAGTAATGGAATACATACAGATTCCTATTTTAACTTCTCGTGAAGTCTTTCCTTATTTTTACTTGCCTTGCTAAGTGTCATTGGTTTGAAACTTATTTGTATGAACAATGTTTCATTTCTAAAACTGTGAACAGTTTACGTACAAGTACAATATCAGAGATCATTGATATTTCTTTAGGATAGAAACAGCAATGTGGGTTTATTTCACGCTGTTCAGTACTTGCCTGCAATAAGGTCCATATTAAATCTTTGATGAACCTCATTTTTTTGGATACATTGTAGGTATATTCCAAAAAAACTGACTCCAAAACATATGATTCTGAATCGTGTTTATTGAACAATGTACCATTTTAGAAATACAACTCCATTTCTCTATATTGTGTGTTTTAAGTGCTTTTGCCCCTATTGTTTCTTTCTAACACAAAGAATATCGTAATGGAAAGTTTTCCCTGTACACTCACTGGCAATAAAAATTGAACATAGAGACCTGAAATACTTGCTTCCCTGTGAGGCATTGTGTGTGGTGCCTAATTCTACGGTGATAAGCGGATTTTAATAGGGAAGTTTCAACAGCAACTTCTACCAGCCCCGTATATTTATGCAACACACACAACGCCTTGTAGGCATTCGAGGATTTCAGGATCTATGTGTCCCATTTTTATTGCCTGTAACTGTACGTTGCACCATGCCATTCAGGAATACAGAAGGTGTGGAGAATAGTTTCATAAATTATCGATCTCAACCATACTGGAGGTGACATCAGCACTACACTCCGTCCATCTTTACCTCCTCAGGTACACATTGATGAGAGGCTGGGTAAGCCACAGAACTTCTTCTGCAGGGACATTTTCTGAATATTCCCACCTGAAATGTCCAAACTCGTGATTGGAACTTGGGTCACTTAATGATGAACCACGAAATTTATATTTCATTTGCATTGAATTAGATCTTTTCGACCCATTGGAACCACAAAGACCCTTTGTATTAATGTTAATATTTTGGGGGGCGAGGTAATAAGTAAGGTTGAAACAGAGGAAACTCTTGCTTGTGTCCTTAATTCTTTTGCTTTAAATTTTTTGAAAGTTATCATTTGAAGACTGGCATTTATACTTGAATTTTATCACTGTCTTAGAGTGGCCACCCTGTAACTGATGTTAAAGCTTCCCTATTTTGATGTATTTTTATTAATTCATGATAATTATTGTTATCATTTGTATTATTCCGTTTTTTCAACAGACTGATCTCCCTCACCATGAATATATACTTGTGATACCAATGTCCATGGCAGAGTGGTTAGCACAGCACACTATGATCCTAGGGTCCGAGGCTGGGTTGTTAAAGCTCCAGATATTTTAAGTAAATTCAATTCCTGTCCAGGAGAGAAAATCAGGAAGCATAAATGGGTTCTGGACCGTAAATAACCTTTTCATCTGTGAAGTATTTCAATTCGGTCTAGGAACTTTTTTCCGGATGAATTTGAATACAGTCTAGGAACCTTTTTTCTGAATCAATTTAAATACGGTCCAGAAATTTTTTTTCCGAATCTATTCATATTCGGTCCAGGAACCTTTTTTCTGAATCTATTTATATTCGGTCCAGGAACCTTTTTTCTGAATCTATTTATATTTTTGGTCCAGGAACCTTTTTCCCGAATCTATTTATATTTGGTCCAGGAACCTTTTTTCCAGGATCAATTTAAATATGTTTCAGCAACCTTTTTTTTAGATCAATTTAAGTATGGCTCAGGAATCTTCCTATCTGAATCAGTTTAAATAGGGTCCAAATTCTCTATTGAAATGAAACAATATGCAACTTGGATCGAATCTTAAATTGTACGAGAAAAAAGTTTCTTCAACAACCCTTCATCAATTTAATCATATCATGACTCATCCTCATCTTTGCAATTAGCAAAAAGTGGCAGAAATGTGAAGTAAAATAAATCAACCAATCAATGTTTGAATAATTATATTGAAAACATTTTTACCAGATATCAAAATATCTTGAAGTTGATTAGGTAAATTTGAGTTTGAAATTCTTATGCAATTAACAATTACTTATAGATTAGTATATCCTGTAACATTTGTGACTCGTGTTTGTAGATGTATTTCATGTCTAAGTATGTGAAATGGCAAATGTAAACTTCACATATGAAATAAAATATTTTAAATATTGAACTGAACCTTTTAATTGAATTGTATTAGACTGTTTTGATACAATGGAATCTCATTTATGCTTTATATTGTTAATATATGTGTGTGTGTATGTGTGTGGGTGGTGAGAGGCGGTAATACGTAATATTGAAATAGAGAAAACATTTGCTTGTACCCTGGAATGTTCGGAATGTTCGTCTTGGATACCGGGAATTATACTTGAATTTTATCATGATCCTGCTGTGGCCACCTTATACTAGCAAAGTTATAATCACTTATGGACACAGATTTTGTGATATGTTACTGACAAATTTATTTTTAATGCTAATAAAGTTTAATGCACTGATAAACTCTACCTCTTTTGAAATAATGTTTAAATATTATGTTGTTGTGGTTGAATGAGATTGCATTGATTGAAATTAATTTCTTCTGTTTGAAAATTATTGTGATATTTTATGTTCAATTTTGTGCATGAAGTTTTTTGTGTTTCTTAACATATTGAATAATTTTGATGAAGAATCTTGTAAATGTGTAATATTTCAAACTTCCAATTTTTCAGAAAGCAATACTCAATGCCAGTGATTCATGAATAGTAAGCAAGGGCCAGTTCTAGATCATTCTTCTGAAAAAGGAAGTTTTAATTAGCAATTTTCAGCAAAAAATCGTTTTGCAACACCTAAACCTCATTGCACAGCTGGGAAATGCTGTGTTTGCAACCGATTCCATTTTAAAATAATAAAGGTTAGTTACCAAGTCGCATATCACATTCCTTTCATGACATTAATTAACTCACTAATTATTCTCCTGCAGCATTATAATACTTTGAGCCATGGAGGTGTATTCTGTAGGGTGTGTTTCGATGCAGACCTGGGTTCGATTCTGAGGGTGGGTGATGTAAGGTCAGAATTTTTCTGGCCTTCTCCCTTCCAAGGCATCTCTGGGGCTCACCCATCCTCAAATCAATGGATACCTGGGGGTAACCCCGTGTGGGTAAAGCAGCTGGAGTGTGGTTCTGATCACATCACCTACAAAAATGGTAGAGATCGAGAATGTGTCCAGCCGTACCCCCACATCCCGTATATGTGCCTTCATAGCATGGTGCTATATGCACGGGGAACTTTTTTTTTTTAAGCATTATGATACTTTAAAACATCTTGTGACATTTAGTAATGTTTTTTTGAACCTCTCTGTAGACCCAGAGGATGCAAAGATAGGATTTTTGAAGTGTTGCAAGACTTTTTAACATGCTGCAGTTAAATAAATAAAAAATAAATAAATACATTAAAAATCGGTTGATTGTCACTTCTTCAGTTTCACGTAAATACTAAACATTCCAGCCTTTTGGGTTAGCCTGGAGATGGAGAAAAGAGACATAATAATATATACAAATACAGTTATTAAAATAATGCCTCTTTATGCCATGCTGTCCTTCATTCTCTGTCATTTGCGACAAAAACAAGTCACTGTGGTATAGACTGATACCAACAGTCACATAAAAGACACAGAAGGGAAGAGTGCAAGAAGAAATTATTTATCCACAACCCTCCTGCCTCGCTTGAATTTATATCAAACAAATCGAATTCCACTGCGGCCTTCACACGTCTTTCGCTTGAACTCCAAAATCATCTGACCCGGAAACAGCCCAGGATGGTAGTAATGCTGGTTTTAAAAATTTTCACCACGAGTGTGCAAGCATGAATTTAAAATGAAATATGTCTTCTGTTTCAACACAGCCTTTACCTACCAGGTTAAGAAGTTTGGTCACAGCTTTCTTTTTATCCATGCCTTTGATCTTGTCAAACATCTGCTTCCCAGGAGGTGGAGGGTTTGTTCAGTAATTCTCTGAAAAACTAATCTGCAACAACGAAGGGTGAGCGAATTTTTGGAAACGACAAATGTTGCTCTTGGCCTTGATTCTAACAACTCAAAGACAATGGTATCCATTGGAAAATTTCAACCAATACTTACCGATACCACTGGTATTGTCCAATATGGATACGTCGGTATCTGTATCTGCTCAGTCCTAGTAGTTATTGTAGTTAATTAAAACATGACTTTTTCCTTCATGCCTTCTCAGCCATCCACCATTGCCCACTATGATGTTCAGCTAAAGTTCCCACATGAGGAAGTTACTGGTAACTAAGGTGCTACCACACAAATTATTTGAAAATTATAACTTTGTTCAACCTTATTCTGGAAATGTGTACCTTTTTTAGTTGTAATTATCAACAACTAATTTTAGTATGATTTGAGGAAAATTGCCTAATGAATGAAACCTTGAACTTGTTGACTTTTACTGTATTAATTATTTGGAGTGCTGCCAGCTCTTCTAAATTTTATTATTTTCTTTGAATTTTTCCAACTTTTGACAATCATTGATCCTTAAAGTACTTGAAAACACCCACCCTACTCCGAGTACTATGAAGGAGAGCATACCATTTACTACAAGAGGCTGGAAAAATAATTGTGGACATTTGCATCCTGTTACGTCAAATGTCTAAACATCTTTCTTTCAACAATTGCTTCAGGTTGATATTCTTTATTTGAGTACCTGCATGGATTGTGCAACAACAGTCATCCCCCTTCCTCCCCTCTCCCCCTTCTTGCTGACTTTCTTCTTGAAACTCAAGAGATTTTGCCAATGCTGGCTCATATAATTACGGGGAAACTTTTGGTATCATCCTTTCATCATAAACAATTGAGAAAAACAGCAGTTTGTGAGATTTCGCACTGTAACAATTCATTTAGCTAGCAGAGCTTTCTGGAATATAAAACCAAACCAAATTTTGACTGTCATGCTCATTTTTAGTCTGATATTTGAGGTGTTGCCCAAAGGGGCCAATAGGATTTCAGTGGCCACAGTGCAGCTTTATCTAGGGTAGTGGGTGAAGTACGTCATAAATCAACCAATCAGTGACGCTCATCTACCCATCCAACAATGTGTTGCAGCAGCAGATCATGGTCATTTGTAGCAGATCGTAAATCTTGTTTGTAGTAAATTATTATAGTATACTACAGGGTACACACAATATATTTGTAACGGAAAGAAGCAAATGTGAGAACATTAATATAACATGAACTTTTGGATATGGAAATATGGTAGACTGAAATGGTATGGTTGCAAGATGATCCTTTTATTTCCACATTTAATAACAATGTATTTTGAACTTCTTTAAATTGCCAAATTTCCAAGTATGTCTCAATATCAACAGAAGTTCGTATGAGTAATATTCATATTGGTTCAAGCTAGTGTTATCTCAACCCTAGTACATGGGTTATGCTGTACTTATGTAGGATGCAATTAAATGGGTTTGTCATATTTTCTATATGATTTTGTCAAATAGGTGTTATTCTGTACAAGAGTAGCCGTTCTGCTAAATTCATTGACACTGAACTGAAACTCGTTTCATTAATGGTATTAAAATATCTGAGATAAGGGCTGTCGAAGGAGAGAAGTCTTCTATACAAATTTTGAGAGGAATAAGTTCTTTATGATTGACAGATTCTAGGATGGCACTTAGTTTACTCCACCACTTATCATATAGTTTCCAAGCCAAAACTACCCACTTGTACTGTGCCCTTAGACTAAGGATACAAGTACCCTTGTGGGCTGTCTATCAGTCAATAAATAAGGATTTTTGATAAACTTGCTTCATCGCATAATTTCATGACAATATCACTTTCTTTTGTGTATGCACTTGACCATGAAGATGTATCTGTAATGCTGTGTTAACTGTAGCAATGAAATTGGAGTAAGTAGATATACAGCCTTGGGATTTAACCTCATAGTGTTTGATATTCGAGCACTACATGGGACATGGAAATCTACTTCCATAGTTTTTTTTTTTACTTTTTATCAGGTAGGCTACATATTTTATTACTATGTTCTTCTTGAAGATTCGCATAACCACTTTTTATAGATGCAAAATAATCTAACACAGTTTTTTTTAGTGGTAATTATTTTATTTTATCTGCAACGTTTCGTTCTGGTTTCCCAGAACTTTCTCAAGCTACACTAAGAGATACATACAAAAACACAACCTCACATGGCTGGTTACTCTATATTTCTGTAAAGCCACAAGTGAAAGACAAGGAGAAGAAGTGGCAGGCGATCAACATCATTGATCAACAACAACCACCTCAGGGATGATGAGCTCTTTCGAGAGGATAGACGCATCACCATCCAGGAAATTTCTGATGCAGTGCACATGTCCTATGGGTCAGGACATGCAATGATTGAGAGTGTGGGATACCGTACAGTTTGAGCTAAGTCTGTGTTTCGTGACATGAGGTTCGATGACCTACAGGAGGTTGAAACAGCTCTAAACGGTGGGGCAGGTAGTGTTTAGTGGAATTTTTCCAAACTGGTTTTGAGGGCTGGATAAAACGCTGGCTCAAATGCATCAAATGTGATGGAAACTGTGTGGAAGGGTAACTCTGAGTAGAGGACACTACAGCAAACTACATGTACGTTCATCGTTTCAATCTTTCCATTATTAAATAAATTATATCTCAACAGGCATTACTTTTTGATACCCCCTCATATAATATGCAAAATGCATGGCAGGCAAGGTGTTGGCGATTGTGTAAGCAACCTGCCTTACACAAATTTTCCCTCTTTACATGGTAGTTACAGAAGAACTAAAATGCACTTGAAACTTGACGGTATTTCATCAGTTCAATGTTAGCACCACTGTTAGTGTTGCCAATGTGAATTAATTTCACGTATGCATCAAGAAATTCACAGGGACTTATAAATGCGCTAAGCATTGTACCGTATTTACTCATGTATAATGCGCACATTTTTCCAAAATTTTTGCTCCCAAAAACTGAGGTGCGTATTATAATTCGGACAGCCAACATGAAACCGTACAGGGTTATTCCTTGATTTTGGGACACTTGCATTGATTTTTCATGTTTATGGAACCCTATCATGTTATATATTGTTGTAAAGCTTAAATCCTGCAGTTTCTGAATATGGCATCAATATTCCATTCAAGATAAAGACACTAGTGTGAAATGCGGTTGAAATAAGTTCATCACAAAATGAAGGAACGTTCTGATTTATATGGTGCTTTGGATGAAAGAAAACATAAGGAAATAGAAAACAATAAATAAAATGTATTACTGTTCAAATAATAATAAAATAATTAAATTGTATTACTGGCCAAATAATACAGGAGGTGGCATGGGTTGGAGACATATTGCTTACACAAGAGGATATTCTCCTCTTGGTCCACATAGCAACAGCAATTCATTGAATAGATATGATGTTATTCACTCTTGATCAGCATAGCAACAGCTCTACGACCTACAACTAAAAAAGCTATTCCTTGAAAGTGGATTGTACTGCGCATTATATACGAGATATAAATTTTTTGTAACTTTTACCCATCATAAACCAGGGTGTGCATTATACATGCTCGCGCACTATACATGCGTAAATACAGTATTCTCCAAATTTATTGTGATAAACTTGAAATATGGGTTTTTGTGTTTAGCTTATTATACATCACTTTTCTGGTCTTGAAATTGTAAATCATCAATTGATTTCATTTTGACTACTTCCCCCTCCCCCCCACTTCCACGTTTATTAAAATGTGTCTCATTTCAATAAAATTATCTCAAGATACTAACTAACCAAAAATTATTTTACATCATGTTACTATCATTGCAGTCTCTAGAACTATAGGGTGTATCAAGCTTCATTATTCTCCCATTCATGTATATATTATAAATAGTTATTTGGGTAGTCTTGTAAACTTGTTTGCCTGGAGTTTTCTGATGCTAATGGCATGGATGTAATTGGGATATCTTGAATGCTGATGATATATTTGTTGTAGTATCTGTTCTGGCATCTGAAAGAGGGGGAAGTAATAATGAGACACAAATGTCAATTTTGCCAGATTAACATTCAAATTAATGCACTAAACTAAGAAAAGAATCTACGGTTATAATGTAATAGTTGGGAGTAAGGTTTTGATCGGAGTGCAAGTGAGGCTGTGGATGTCAAATCCCAAACTAGCATTAACAGAATTAACTTTGTTGTGAAGCAATGGCTTGCGGTTAATGCACCGCTTCAAAACTCTTAAGAGTTTCACTAGGAATTGGGATATTGTAACCCAAAACAGTAATATGTTCAAGAATACTCATAATCCAACATTCAATTAATTCAGAATCAGCAAAACAGTGATGCAATTCCAACACTTAATCATGCATTTACTACAATTCTACTATCTACGCTGTTTCCCCATCTACAGCTACTGTATGACACCTTAATTTATGAGTCTTTAATTCTTCATGTAAGAAAAGATCAGAACTTATTTTTACCAATGTTTATTTTGTACTAAATTGGCATATTACAAATACAGGTGATTCAAAAAGGACTTTACAACTTTCAAAGCATATAGAAATTTATTCAGATAACTTACAGAGTCTGTTGAGGTGCCATTGCAAAGCAAAACACATCAAGTTTGTCATACAACATTCATGTTGGGTCAATGTGGCTACCATTTGTAATGCGGCATACATCCCACCTGAAGTCAATTTCATTCAAGACTTTCACCAGTAAGTCAGGCATCACTTCTGCAGTGCCAGCGGTAATGCGAAGTCTCAGTTCAGCAAGATCAGGAGGTAAAGGTTGTACAAAACCTGATCTTTAATGAAACCCCACAAGTATACATCTAGCGGGGTCAAATCTTGGGAGCGAGGGTGCCATGCAATTGGACCTGTACGACCAATCCGCTGACCTCGGAATTGGGTATCAAGAAAATCTCCTGACTGCTAAGTGGTAGTGAGGTGGTGCCCCATCTTGCTGATAGTAAATTTGTACATCTTGGTTATCCTTGTTGAACTGAGGAATTAGAAAATTTTGTAGTATATCCAGATACCCTATACCATTTATGTTTGCCTCCTGGAAGAAGAACAGGCCGTACAATTTTTGTTTGATAAAGGCACAAGAAACACTGACCTTAGGCCTATCACAAATACGCTGCACAGTTTCATGGGGTTTTTCACTACCCCATATTCTGCCGTTATGGGTGTTCACCTGTCCACTGATGTGAAACATTGACTCATCACTAGAAATGACATTGTCTAGGAATGTCTTGTTATCTGTAATTCTATCCAACATTTGCGCACAAAATTGCTGGCGAGCAACTTTATCTGCATCCATAATGTGTTGAACCATTATTAGTTTGTATGGCTTCAAGAGAAAGCGTTTACTTAATACGTGCCAAACAGTTGGTTGTGGAATGCCAGTCTCACGTGATGCACATCTATATTTCGTAGGACTCCGAGCAAAGCGTTCTCTGAGTTGTTCCACAGCAGCTTCAGGAACTTGTGGACGTCCTGGTGATTTTGCATGTGGTAGAAAACAACCAGTCTCAACGAAGGTTTGGTGCCAAGAGTAAATTGTAGGCTTGCTAGGAGGTGCCTTTCGATACTCCGTAGGAAACTTATGTTGCACTGCAGTTGCTGATTGAGTCTCGTCAAAGCAAAACACACAGCGAGCACGTTCCACATCAGTAAGTGTAGCCAGTTTGAGGAACAATGCTGACAGTGCTACTGGTGGGTGAGTTCGGTACTAATGGAAATGAAAATAAATGATGAGGTTGCTTAAACAATAATAGATCAATCGACAACAATGTTCTGAGGAGTCCGGCTCGAACTCTAACATAAGCATCTGGTTTAACCAAAATAAGCACACATTATTAGGCAACGCAGAAATACTTCTTTTGCAAAGCAATTTATGAGTTAGTTCTGTATGTGTTGAGCACAAACATACTCCTGATGTAATTTGACAGTTTTGTGTAGTAGAATGCAGCAATGGTAAAATTCTCACTGTCACTTTCACTTTGCACATACCTTCTTGATAACGTCCCCCTTTTGTGATCCAGAGAAGTGATTGGAGTTCTGGATGGAGTGTGGGAATGCAGCCAGGTCTTCATATAGCATCCCACCTTCTTTTACAACACTGGAACCCAGGTCTCAGACAGTTGAGGCGGATGGTGGAAACCTTCGGTACTAGTCTTCTCTGTCTGTCTCGTATCGGGGCTCCAATCTAATACTTCAAGACGTACGTACAAATGTTGCAGGTGTGACAAGAATCTCGTAGTGCCATCTTCCAAAACATCGTCATATATCTTGAAACTGTTACTCATAGTAGAAATAAACTCGCAGCACTGTTCATTTCACATAGGTATACCACAATACTCAAAGAAGCGTTTGAATGCAGTTGCCCCCATTCTCAGGTTCGTTGCCTTCGACGTCATGCATTGGTGTGGCCTTGTAGATGCGTGCCTGTTACTAAGTCATGTTCCTTCCTGTAGTTGTAACAACAGAGTAGTTGGCTCATTTTATAATTGCTGGGAAGGAAGGTATGATCAGTGGATCCCTTAGATGTTTGCGAGAACCACATGGAAACAAATAAAGTTGGATAATTGCAAACGCAGCCAGGGACGGAAGTCCTAAATTGTGTTGTATTTTAGGGATGCAATATAACATACTTTAAGGCAAATATTTAAGGATCCTGAAATTTGGCACAATGTGAGAAATGTAAATGGAATAAATAGTATGTGTGTCAAAACTCTTACAACAATAAATGCTACATTTCCTTCTAAGTTCATAAAACATCAAAACACATATTGTAGTGTTGAATAATATTAATATAAATTAAGTGATATATGTCATTTCCTTGTTTAGTTTCCTTCACACCCACTATTTATTACTTTCTATGCTTTGTCGGACAAACATGTGAGGTCAACCTAAGTCATTTTATGTAAAAGGTTTTGGGTTCAAATTGTCATAGGTGTTACTTCATCGATTTTATCCAATCATCATTCATCCTCATCAATGCAATTGGCCAAAGGTGCCTGAAAGAATGTAACAAAAAAATACAAATATTTATTAATACTCTGAACTTTTGTAGAATTGGCTGTTGTTGAAGGACCAGGATGCATTTGGTAACTGATACAAAACAGTATTTTTTAATCTGAAAGAAATTTTAACATGTCCCATGAAGAGCCTGAATGACACATTCACCCTTTCAATAAATGAAAGTAACCAGACTTCTGTTTTGGAAAAAGAAACAGTGCATTTTGACATTTACTTTTCCAGAGTACAGTCATGGACACTTGTGGGTAGTAACAATTTCATTGACTTACAGTGGGATTGTTACAACCCAGAAGTGTCTGTGACTGTAGATGAATAACCACATGGCTTGTGCTAAATGTCTAGTAATAAACCAATATGGGTCAATCCATAACTAATTGTCCAACATGTAATTGTTTTTCTGGTCGATATAACTTTGATTGATTGATCAGGCCCTAAACAATCCCGATGAAGACATATAACCAGAATAACCCAGTTACAAAATTTGTTTTGCCTTAGGGTTGTGTAAATGATCAAACAATAATTTTTATTAATAAATAGCATAATGACAAACATAGAAAATCTTAAAGACTCAACTTTAATCTGATGACTGTAACTACTCTTGCATCATGTAGTTTGGCTAATAAGATTTCAACATGCACTCATCAGATTAATTCATGGCCATACCAATAATTGAAAATTCACTTCACAAATAATTAATTTCTGCACTGCACCATTCGTTCATTTTTGGTAAATTCCCAATAACATGTTTACAATTAAGTATATATGTTCTGGTATGCAAATACAATAGTCCAGGACAAGATACAAAATTACCTGCAATTTTTTGGCCACGGTGGCTCAGTCAGTAACACGTCTGACTATCATGCTAAAGGTCCCGGGTTCGATCCCCGGCCGGTTCAAATCTGGGAACTTTTCTAACGATGGAAGCAGCCCCGGTGCCCACCCAGCGTCGAATAACATGGGTACCTGGGGGAAACCCTGGGGGGTAAAGGCGATCAGGGGCGTGATGCTGATCACATCACCCCCATTCACAACCGGATCAAGAAAGTGTGGGGCATTACCCCCACACCCCCTATACGCCTTCATGACATGGTGCTATGCACAGGGGAGCACTTTACCTTTACCTTTTTTTTTTGCTTTTAGATGCTAGTTGTGAATCAACAGTTCATGCATTGTGCATTTATGCTGTAAACCAGTACTACTTCTTAACCATGTGTTACCACAGTAAATGTCTCCTGAGTAGATCAATTTTAAATAATGAACATTGAACAATATAAATAAAAATTTAATCATCATAATTAATGAATGCTTATTGGTACTTCATGTTTTGAGGTAGGTAAGATTCTAATTAGGGAACGGTTATTTTCTTAGTTGCAAGAATTTTTATGTGGAACATGGAACATGTATCTAAATTGCGTCGTGCCAAGGTTACATATTTTCAAGGTACCCAAGAACTTCAACAATTCTCCATTATTATTGATAACCACTCTCTTGTTTAGCTATGTCCCCTTTTCACTTCAGAACAAAAGACTTCTCTGTGATTATGTGGAAGCTGAACCCATCCATTAATTTTGTCAGTTTCCACACTTTTGCATGAGTAAGTGCGAGACCATCACTTTGATTCATTTTTCGCAGTACTATTGACACATTTATTAAATAACACTATAACATTCATTGGGTGTATATCTTGATATTCACGTATACTTGCCAGTCGTGAATTAGGTTATTATCTGACACCCCCCCTCTTCTGCTCCTTGATGCACTTATCCTTCCATACACATATTGTATGTGCTACAAAGTATTGAAGTAGTGCCATTTAATAAGTGATATCAATCCATACATGCATATCCTGAAATTTCACCAAGCATCCCCCAACTAGGAATTTTCACTCCATTCACTTTCTAATGCAATAATAATGTACAATCTGTTGATATGCAGAAATCAATAAGGCCAGCCTAAAGTGAATTTCTGCAAAAGTGAGAATAATATTTGATTTGGGAAAAGCTGACAAAAAATATTACTGAACCAATAGCATATTTACATTTTTCCAAGTTTGTTCTTAATGACAGTCTGTTCTACTCAGTGATATGTAAATCTCAGTGACAAATTCTTTTTTTTTTTTCCACTCCAGATATCTGAACAAGAACTACATGGAAGGGCAGAGGCAAGATATTTCCAGGTCAGTTACACTAGTACCTTCAGGCAAATTAAGTGATCAAGAACAAGCAAAGGACAATACAGATTGTGTCAATAGAGAAGGTAACTTTGAACCTGAACCTTCACCAAAATGCTCCAAAACCAAGGCAGATATTGAAGATACCAAGCACTGTAACAGGAAAAAACAACATATATCTTCAATGTTCAACCAAGTTTTCTCCATTGAAGGAAATTTATTTGCTCATTCAAATGTCCTTGCAAAGGATATGTTTTTGAATCGCTCAGTTTGCAAGAGAAAATTTATTCCTGAAGATAACCTTTCCACACAAAGAAGGGTTCACACCAAAGATAAACCTTTTAATTGTTCAATTTGCAACAAAGATTTTACCCGGAAATCAAACCTTAATATTCATATGAGGATTCACACCAAAGATAAACCTTTTAATTGTTCAATTTGCAACAAAGATTTTACCCTGAAATCGACCCTTAATAATCATATGAGGGTTCACACCAAAGAGAAACCTTTTAAGTGTTCAATTTGCAACAAAGATTTTAACCGGAAATCGAACCTTAATAATCATATGAGGGTTCATGCCAAAGATAAACCTTCTAATTGTTCAATTTGCAGCAAAGATTTTACCCGGAAATCAAACCTTAATATTCATATGAATGTTCACACCAAAGATAAACCTTTTAATTGTTCAATTTGTGACAAAGCTTTTTCCCAGAAAGCAGAACTTCGAGTGCATGTGAGGATTCACACTAAGCAGAAACCTTTTAAGTGTTCAATTTGCAACAAAGATTTTACCCAGAAATCAACCCTTAATAATCATATGAGAGTTCACACCAAAGATAAACCTTTTAATTGCTCGATTTGCAACAAAGATTTTACCCAGAAATCAACCCTTAATATTCATATGAGGGTTCACAACAAAGAGAAACCATTTACTTGCGCAATTTGCAAAAAAGAATTTGCCTGGAAAAATTATCTTAATCTACATATGAGGTATCACACTGAAAAAATACCTTTTAAGTGTTCAATTTGTGGAAAAGGTTTTGCCTGTAGAGGAAGTTATAATCGTCATGTGTTTGTTCACAGCAAAGAGAGGCCTTTTAGGTGTTCAGTTTGTGACAAATATTTTGCACGTAAAGATGACTGTAATGTGCATGTGAGATCTCACACCAAAGAGAGGCCTTTTAGGTGTTCAATTTGCAACAAAGTTTTTACCCATAAATCTATCCTTGAAATTCATATGAGGGTTCATAACAAAGAGAAACCTTTTAAGTGTTCAATTTGTGACAAAGATTTTGCCCAAAAACATCATATTAATACACACATGACAGTACACACAAAAGAGAAACCTTTTAATTGTTTTATTTGTAGCAAAGAGTTTTCCTACAAATGCTCGCTTCGTAAACATATGAGGACACACAAATGAAAAACCTTTTAAGTGTACAATTTGCAACAAAGATTGTGCCCAAAAACATCACCTTAATAGACACATGAAATTACAACACAAGGAGAAACCCTTTAATTGTTTAAAATGTAACAAGTATTTTACCCATAAATATATATACTTACTAAACATGTGAAGAGGGTGCATAGCAAATAGAACTTAAAAACAATTTGCACACAGGGAATGGTGTTTCTGAGTAGAAATCTCTGGAAATTCTTGTCATTCTGTGCATATATCATTTGGGATGGGATCCCGAGCTCTGTATTATACAAATCATCACTTCATATCTACAATTATGGTGCTACCATTTTATTAATTGAGATCTCAACCATCCTTTCCAATGGTACTGTGCAAACCTTTTTTTGATAGCCCTACTGAAAATTCTGTCTACTGTTTTCAGTAGATCAATGGGTGTTTTGAAACATCTGCTGTTTTATGTAGGTGAACTGTAATGCTACTGTTTTCAGTAACCCAACTGTGTCTACTGTTTTCAATAGCTGAACTGTACTGATAATGTTTTCTACTGTTTTCAGTAGCCCAACTGTGTCTACTGTTTTCAGTAGGTGAACTGTACTACTAATAGTAAGACTTGAAGCTTTCATGGCGACGAATGATGAATAGATTCTCTCGAGCTATCTCACTTCAACCCTGAAGATGAGAGTGACAATGCTCTCAAAAGCTTGGGATATTTTCCACAACTCACCTGGTCGATAGCCCGGGAGAATCTATTCATGTACTACTAATGTTTTTACTGTTTTTGGTAGTCCAATGGTTTATCCTATCTTAAGTGGCTGTGGCTGAACTGTACTCTTTATGTTTTCAGTAACATAATTATACAACCAAGATCTTTTATTATTGTGTGCATCATATTTATTTATAAAAACAGTACTATTATCAGTAATGAAATATTTCTTATCAATACAACTGAAAATGCAATGGAGAAATCGTATAAACAACTAAAATGAATATATGGTAAAGCATGTGGAACTTGCTACTTAGGAATGTGCCCACACAAAAAAAATTAAGTGTAGGAACATGTTTTTAAGTGTGTAGCTTCACTGTGGTTAATGCACTTGTAGAAAATTGAAAAACATACTGTTTTATACATAAATTGACATATTGTTTTTCATATATTCACATGAAAACATCAAAAAATTATTTTAAACAAGACCTGATCCTCAATGCTCGATAAACCAAAATAAGCAAACATTCTTGACTATGATGATCAAGAGATGTCTCTTTTCTGCAATTGCACTACACAGACGTAATAATAACCATGGAAATTGAATGCTGAAAAGAAAATCAACTGATATGATAATGTATTAAAACTACTAGCTGCTTTATAGCTGAGCTATTTCTTAAGAAAGAGTTGTAGTAACTTATTCATTAAGATATATCTGACTTCAGTAGTATTCATTACAAAAACAGTAGAAATTCAGTTGTTGTAGTGTTTTTTCCAATGCACTTCAAAATCTCAAAATTACTGAATATATGGTGTCAAGAATGAATTTGCCTATTCTTGGAATCAATAAATGATTTTATAATATATTGTAGCAAGTATTATGCATAATTATTCACATTCTTTCTTCAGTACAGTAGTCCTACTGCAGAGTACATTAGCTGGGTAGTAATCTGCAATAGGGTTCCATTAGATTTCACAGTACACAGTAAGAGATATTTGAAAACAGTAGAATTTGTCTACTGAAAACAGTAGAAATTTCCAGCAGGGAGTTGTAAGAAAATAACCATTCATAGTAGGATGTGGGCTTTTTAAATAGCTAGCCATTGTTTAAGTACTTTTCTTAGCCAAAGTACAAAGCAAAGAAAGAAGCTTCATCACCAGTAGCAGTGACTCAGGGTGGCTACTCACTGGGAATTCCTTGAATTCCAGGAATTATGCATGAATTATTGGGTCCGGGAATTATATGTGAATTATGCAGGAATTTTGTTCCTTAGATGTGAAAAATTGCAACTTTTATTAATCCAGATCTCAAATTTATTTATACATATTCATAAATGTTGTGAGGCATGTTTTTCACAGTTTAGATTAATGTTTTGTCAAGGAAGTAAAAGAAAGCTGCATTGGAAAATATATTAAAACAGAATTCTTCTCTGAACTTGTGGTAGGACAAATGTATAACGTTGGTAGGCTAGGATAATTGCTAAATGCGAAAAAGATCTCAGAGGAAAGTACAGTATAGTAATGGAATACATATAGATTCCTATTTTAACTTCTCGTGCAGTCTTGCCTTATTTTTACTTGCCTTGCTATGTGTCATTGGTTTCAAAACTAAACATTTCTAAAACTGTGAACGTTTATGTACGAGTACAATATCAGAGATCATTGATATTTCTTTAGGATAGAAACAGCAATGTGCGTTTATTTCACGCTGTTCAGTACTTGAATGCAATAGGGTCCATATTAAATCTTGGATGAACCTAATTTTTTGGGTACATTCTAGGTATATTCGAAAAAACTGACTCCAAAACATATGATTCTGAATCGTGTTTATTGAACAACGTAACATTTTAGAAATACAACTCCATTTATCTATATTGTGTGTTTTAGGTGCTTTTGCCCATATTGTTTCTTTCTAACACTAGGAATATTGTAAAGGAAAGTTTTCCCTGTACACTCACCGGCAATAAAAATTGGACACATGGGGCTTGGGGTCAACAAGTCGGTCTCGCCACACCACAATATAAGCAAAACTCGAGGCCTCGTGGGGTTGGTAAGGGATAGTAGAGGAAACTTCGGGATTGGGATTGGGATCGCGTGTGGACATAGGTTTGAGGAAGGCCTCAAAATCGGCGATGATGATAGCAGAGTGCTCTACCATGGCACTGTGTATGTGAAATGTTTCTTTAGTGCCAGGTTTGGGCAAAACTGCCACCCCTATCTCGTTGGCATTGCAATAGAGTTTGTGGTGAGCAAGCTTCTTGGCAGCAATGTTGGGACCTCTGATGCTCTTATAATCCTGCTGTTTTTGATTATCAAAAGTGGACAAGCACCTGCGACAAATTTCTATGTGGTGTTCGTGTTTGCTTGTTTGGCTAGAAACAAGCCTAGAGAGCGAGCGAATAAGAGTGTAGTGATGGTGAGTTTCATCCTTGATGAGTAAAAGATGGGTTTCTTGAGCATCATTGGTGTCTACGTCGCTTACCCGAATAGGGTATACTTTGTTTTTCTTCTCCGTGAGGCCATAAACATTGATAGCCAACTGCGGGTTGTGTGTACGGACCTCGAACTTGCGAATATCCGAGACCTCCACAGGGTACTCGATCCCAACCATCGCATCTTCCAGCTCTTGCTCGTAGGGTAGGTAGTGGGCAACACGATGCAGTTGTTTTTTTCCAGTGGGCAGGGTGCAATGCTGCAAGCACCGACCAGAGAAAGCACTTGGCGTCACTGTTCTGAATATTCAGAACAGTCAGAACAGCCTTCTTTGCCGCAAACTTGAATGGCAGTGAAACATAGCTAGACCCCGACAGTGGCATGAACTTGGTAAGTTTGACGCAGAGTTTGTGCGGGGTGCCACACAGCGAGCCACGCGAGCCTTTAGCCTCGTGCTCCTCCTGTTTGGCCAGCAGCTCTTCGACAAACTTGTCATAGATGGTTGCGAGGTTGTCGCCATCCGCCAGATGCAATGTCTTTGCCTTGGTGTTGTGGCAGAAGCTGTACGTTTCATTGGATGGCTTTTTGTACTTGCAACATAGCGAGACGTAAAACTTAGTGGAATGCGTGGCCAATGCATCGCGAAGGATGGAAATTATCCTGGCCCGTTTGCAATCTAAGAAGCTTCGCACATCGCATGAGCCATCCGAAATAAGAACAAAGTCTTCCAATATACGGTTTGGTCTGCTTTTGCCACAGGCTTGACGCGTTTGGCAGATGGTTTGTTGATGGGAACTGCTTCTGCCTTCCTCTTGGTCGAGGTGGACGGTTGTGGAACTGGGGCTCTGTCACCCTTGCAAGCAAGTCGATGCCTTTTTATGTTATTTATAGTAATGTGTTTACCACATCCGGAACACTGTTCGGTAGCAGTCACATGTTTACCAGGCACACAGTGGTGGTACAACAATGTTTTGTGTAATATTTACTTGAAATATTTTTCTCGCACACAGGGCAAGTCTTCATGGAGCGCATGTCGGTGAAATTTTTTTAGGGTATGTTATTTTATATGTGTTGTTTGGTTGGTGAAGTGTGTATGTTCACAAAAAAATCCTTACAGAAGAAAATCTTGTGAGGCTAATTCGCAATTGTTTTTTTTTTTTATGTATATGTTATTGTTGGGTGATGTTGTCTTCTACAAATATGCTTCTTAATTAACCCTGTAAATAAATAAAATATATATATATATATATATATATATATATATAAGAAAATATGTTTGCGGATCGAATGTGTACATAATTCTATTTAACTTGTTCTACCAAACAATCTGTTTCTAACCCTGAATCCTCTTGACGTATGAAATATAAATCATAATTCCAGAAAACTGTTATTTCCAGTCGCTATTTTTTTAAAATCAAACAATAAGCATTACACTAGACTCTCGGGCATTCGGCACCCATATGTGCGAGGAATGGCCAGATTAGCGAGAGAGTTAATAGCAATGGCTTTCTGCGAAGAGCCTCGGTTCAACTTATCTAAAATTTCGAGTTTCTGCTTGAGGTCAAGGGTAACGTATTTCCTTTTAGAAACCATAGTATGTACTGAACTTTACTGTAAGCAATTCACAATTTCAAATACTGTACGTACGTATAGCATTGTTTAACATTTTTTTTAACTAACAACATTGTTGAACACAATAATTTATTGTTGCGCGCGTCGTTTCTGCTTGAGTAACTACAGGCCAAATGTGGGCCAGACTACTGAGAGGAGCAGACTATTGAGGGGCCAGATTAGCGAGAGTCTAGTGTATTTATGTTTATACTATTCGTCGAGCAATAGCAGATAAAACAAGAATGGGTTTTCTACAACCCATAGTTTATGAATTACAAAACATCTTAGAAATTACATCTTGAAATTTTAATCCAAAATAACTCGAAAACATCAAGCACTAATCATCATCTCTCTAATAGGTTGTAGAGTACTTCTAATTTTTTATCGAATGGTATTAAAATTTTCGAATTAGGGTAAAAACTAAGCCAGCAAAATCAAGTTTCTAAAAAAAAAATGTCTGTATTTCCGAAACTTGAGGGGGTAGAATTGATTTTATTTGCTAGTCGAATAGTTCTCGTCGAATCCTATCCAACAAACCTAAAATCATCATCCTAGCTCAATTAGGAACCAAGAAAATCAATGTCTTGGGAAACGTCTTAAGATATTTGTCTTAAGAAAATTTTCTTGGCAGACCGGAAGTAACATCTTGACAAACCGGAAGTAGACTTTCTTAAAGATTAAGATATTTGTCTTAAGATGTTTTCCAAGACATTAATTTTCTTGGCTCCTATAGGACCTAGAACCATGTGACTTTGGTTTATGTGTATACCATTGTTTTTCCTACATATTCACTCACCTTACAACCCACCCAAACAAAAAAATAAAATTCACCCTTGCGCATGCTCACATGTATAAATTTAAATATCGATGAGAAGCTACGCTCGATATTAAAAAAAATATCACTTTTCTTGTTCTCTCTGGCCAAGATTGCAAATAATTGCAGGAATAATATCATAATATTTTAGACTGTAGGTCCAGGTCCCGAGCCAGACAACATATTTGCACTACAACACCAAAAAAAATAGAATAAAAAAATTCATATCTGTGCATATGTGAACATAGGGAAGTCCAATACGTAGCTCCAACATAGTTGGCAATGTGTGATGTGATCAACACCAAACATTTAATTTATATGTATGTATATTTAAGTTCCACAATATTTGTGTTGCAATCATGAAATTAAATTTTAATTAACTTTTCTATCCATCTCTCAATCTATATAGCCTGTTCATATTTGGCACAGTCATTGCGAGTCGACCATTTTGTTTACGTAGCAAAAACGAAATCTCAAGCCACATCATTGCCATTTTGCGAATGCTCGCTGTGACCATAAGCATAATTGGATATAGTTGCCATTAATTAGAAGATTTTATTTAATTTTAGGTTGAATATCAATAATCTTTTTTTCTTTTCCGTGCATTAAATTTGCAAAATATCACAGTTTCAATTCGATCCATTTATCTGAATCGAAGAAACCGACAATTCACATATCCTCATATCATTGTATGCTTGCCCTATTTGCCTCCTTTTTGCTGTTGTGCTCAATTAGTTTTCACTAATTGGCGATTTTCTTGAAGAGGTCTAATAGAACAAGATACGGCGGTATGAGAAATATGTAAATTGAGGATATTTTAACAATATACGACGTCTTAAGAAAGGCATATTCAGCTCCAAAGTACTTTGTCTAACACTTACTACCATTCCCTATTGATGGCAAAGAGAGTTTAAAATGATGTAGTATTGAAAAAAGTTGACTTGTTCCCAAGTGTTCACCGATTTCAGACATTTGTTGTTGTCGCTTATCAAATATATTTTTTTAATTTTATATGTACATTTAAGTCCAACAATATTTGTGTTGCAATCATGAAATTAAATTTTAATTAACTTCTCTATCAATCTCTCAATCTATATAGCCTGTTCATATTTGGCACAGTCATTGCGAGTTGGCCATTTTGTTTACGTAGCAAAAACAAAATCTCAAGCCAATTCATCGCCATTTTTGCGAATGCTCGCTGTAGCCATAAGCATAATTGGATATAGTTGCCATTAATTAGAGGATTTTATTTAATTTTAGGTTTAATATCAAAAAGTTTTTTCCTTTTTTCGTGCATAAAAACTAAATATTTTAAATAATAAGATTCGAATTACTATGTACCTCCACTAGATATCAAACACACAACTCTTCAATTACGCCCCTCCAATTTCTTGCCTTCCTCTAACAATTTAACACATTTCGACCTTTTATTATTTTTAAAATATGCCCCGCACACATATTTCCTACCAACAACGGCACACAGAAGAGATAAATATTCCAGCTACCCACATACTGAAAAAGCAATATACAACTAGTTTTTTTAAGAATTCACGAATAACATATTGCTCACAAATTCTTAAAAATAGTTACATTAAATTTTCAGCATGCTCCAAATATATAAAGCAGAAAGAGACATGAAACACCTTCTATATTCTCTCTCTTTGCATGTTTTGTGAGTATATTTTCTTCCACAATACATAAGGGCTGTTTGGTTTTTCAGGAAGTTACCTCCCATCCACAATCCCTTACGTCTGTTAGGTTTTTCAGAATCAACTCACAAAAGCAACGCCATATTTATAACTCAAAGCCAACCCATGCAAGCTAAGAAACAAAGTTACTCACTTTTTGGAAATCCTGCTAAAATATTCTTCTTCACCTAAGTTCAAAATGGAACCGAACAATCCACACTAGAGCTTTTAGTTTTATCCGTTTTAGTGGGTCGAGGAGTGATATGTAAGCCAACGCAACGTGGACCAATAGAAATCCGAGACAATTCGCTCTAGAAAATAGTCCCTTACATTCCAGCCACATCATTTTTGCGGTTTCGAAAATTCACAAGCTAATGCATCACATCACTCCTACCAATGCTGTTAACTAACGTTACTATTCCTCAACAGTTGCCAGGGCTGATGTAAAAACTGCTGTACATACATAGCATCGTCTGTATTGAAACATGAACAAACAGATTTATACGCCAGTGAGGAATTCAATCTTTATTGTTTAGCTACTGAAAAACCTGGAAGTATAACTTCCGCTGGCCAAGGTCTACCTATTGTTCATTTTGTATCCTAACTCAATATTGTTAGCACACAGGAGGACGAAATTGCAGGTTCCCAGATATCATATTTTTTACCACAGAGACAGCACAGTCGCTTTCAATAACAAAAAAACTAATTGCTATAATATAATAAGTATATTTACAATTAATAGCAAAACATTAATATTTATTTTTTATTAGCAATGTCTATGAATTTGTCTCGAACAAAAATATGTTATAGAAACATTGCCAGCCATAAGTTCAAAATTGGCCCCCTTCTTCCCCCCCCCCCCCACAAATCGCATTACATACATGTGGAGGACAGAGGTATGCATATTTCCATCCGTGGCATTACAAGAGAAGAGCCTGCCTCCCAATATTGCTTTGCTTAAGAGTTTTGGTTAGCATGCAATAGATCAGTATGCTAGAAAAGATAGGGGGGAAAGGGAGGGGGGCATTAACACTGCACCACCACTATTACCAATCAACATATATTAGATCATAATCATTTGTTACCAACTCTCCATCTTACTGCATACTTATCATCTTAGAGGGCTACAAAATATTACAGAATAGATCGTAGTCAGCGCTGTCAACTCCTCTTTGTAAATTAGCCTCGCCTGTGAAATATGATATGGCAAAATTAAAAAAAAAAAAGGTTTGTGAAGCAAATTTCTTCGTACTAGTCAGTGTTGCCAACTCCTATTTATAAATTAGCGTCGCCTGTAAAATATCATATGGTGAAATTTTCGTGGGGTGGGTTAATAACACTGCCAGCCCACTGTGCCCAAAAAGAGGTTGGTCAACCGGCTATTTACCTCTACTCTTTTACTTGCACAATTTGAAAAAAAGATAATTTGCCTGAAAACCTTATCTTAATCTACATATGAGGCATCACACTGAAGAAAAACCTTTTAAGTGGTCAATTTGCAACAAAGATTTTGCCCAGAAGCCAGCTCTTCGAGTGCATGTGAGAATTCACTCCAAGGAGAAACCTTTTAAGTGTTGAACCTGCAACAAAAGTTTTGCCCAGAAAGGGACTCTTCATCGGCATGTGAGGATTCACACCAAGGAGAAACATTTTTAAGTGTTCAATTTGCAACTAAGGTTTTACCCAGAAACAAGATCTTTAGTGTGCATGTGAGGATTCACACCAAAGAGAAACCTTTTAAGTGTTCAATTTGCAGCAAGATTTTGTCCATAAAGGTAAACTTGCTCTTCATGTAAGGAGAGTACACCTCAAAGAGAAACCAGAAGGCTATGCTATCAAGGTAAAGTTTGATTTTTTCAAACTGCGATTTCTTTGATGGATTTAAATGTCTGATGGTAGTGTTCCTAAATGTAAATTACATTGAAATGTATTTAAGTTTGTATGCATCTCATATGCAGTAGGATGCTGATCTATGTGTTATAAAAATCAGTTGCTGCCATGTAAAGTCGAGCTATATTTTTTTTATCCAGCAGAGATCTCACCTATCCTTTCATGGCACTTTGTAAATTAGCACTAGTTGTAAAGTAGAAGATGCATGCTGCTTGCTTTTTAACAGAGCAAGTAAATTTTTTTTACGCCACTCCAGAGCCAAGGTACAAAACAAAGAAGGAAGCTGCCACAGCAGTCAACCTAGATTATGTGGACAGTTCGTTGTGATTAAAGACTGTACATACTGCCAGTTTGATACCATGAACACATAGCCTTAGATGCAACATGAAATTTCTGGAAAGATGTTTTTGTCAATAGAGAAAATTCAAGTTGTATTCTTTCCTCCATTAATGCACTTACAAAAATTACTGAATATTGAATCATTTTGATTATTTTCTGAGTATCTTGTAATGATCCTCAAAACCAGGAGTGGTATAGAACCTAGTATACAATAGATGTTGTAAGAGAAACAAATCATGAAAGTTAGTGGGTTTTCTTGGTTTCACACGATGATACTTGTAAAGGATCATGTGACATGTTAATCAGTTGTCAGGGTGTCTACCTGTCTGGAAAATCTGAAAATCCTGGAAAAGTCAGGGAACTTTACTTTTTCTGGAAAGTCATAGAAATGTCAGAAAAATTTACTTTGTTTCTGGAAAAAAGCAATATTTTTGCAGAAGTGCACTAAAAATAGGTTCTTCAACAAAGAAGAAAAGGACAAGCAAGAAATGTTATATTTGTTGTGGACAAACTATGAGGTGTGGCTAACAAAAGACCGGATTGATGTTGCTGTCGAGAAATGGCAATTGTGTCAAGGTCAAACGGCGCATGAGTGTATAAAGTGATATCCTGTGTATCGACTGTGTGATTGCCCAGGGTGCACAGCACTCAGTTCCCCTGTAGCTTGTGGACGAAGTAAACCGTACATTCGTGCTCCGTCGGAAAAATGTTAAGTGTGAAACTGGAACAGCGTATAAATGTGAAGTTTCTTATGAAACTCGGAAAATCCGCCACAGAAACTGATGGTTTGTCGAAGGAAGTGTACGGAGATGAATGTTTATCACGCATGCAAGTTTTTCAGTAGTTTCAAAGGTTTAAAGAGGGACGAGAAGTGACCGGGGAGGACTCGCACCTGGACGGCCTTGCACGTCAAAAACTGAATCAAGCATTGCAAATGTCATTGAATTGATTCGAAAAGATTGTCTCTTGAGTATTCGAGATATTGCTGAATTTACCGAAATAGACAAAGAAAGTGTCAGATTGTACACGAAAGTTTCAACATAAGCAAAGTGTGTTCGATATTGTTGCCACGAAACCTGACAGTATAACAAAAGGGCACTCGAGGTAACATTTCTGGTGACATTTTAACACACATTGAAACTAGGGTTGTTAAAGGTCCACGAACCCATAAATTCTAATGGGTTCTGCTGCAGGGCCGGAACCCTTTTTCTAGCACAATTTAAATACGGTCAAAGTTGCATATTGTTTCATTGAAAGAAGATTCTTGGGCCGTATTTTAATTGATTCGAAAAAGGTTCCTGGACCGCACTTAAATTCATTCGGAAAAAGTTCCTGGGCCGAATTTAAATTCATCCAGAAAAAAGGTCCCTGGATCATATTTAAGTTGATCCGGGAAAAAGTTCCTGGACCGATTTCAAATGCATTAAATATGAACAGGTTCTAGACTGTCCAGAAATCATTTATGTTTGCTGATTTTCTTTCCCAGTCCCGGATTCAATTTATTTACAACTCCTGGACCAGGTTTGACCGATTAAAAGTTGTCTTCTAAAAAGGTCCGCCAGTACGTTTGGAATGTCACACTGCGGTTGTAGGAAACGTAGCGCAGGGAATACATCATAACACTGTTGTTCTCACATGGGCCACGTTCAAAAACCTCCCTTGTTGAATTGTTACATGTTAGTGTGACGCCACATTGAATACAAACAAACCCTCACTTGTTGCTCCGGCATCCAATTCAGGAACCGCAGCCAATAGGAGCCGTCGATGAGGTAACGTGAGGCTTCTGTACTCCCAGCAGCTATCACAAGGACGGACAGTGTTGCTACATCAAGGGAAATTGTCCTTTATGTAAGGAAATCGGAGCAAATGGGGCTGTATATTGCCAAGACTTTCCGGTTCCGGCGCCACCCCTGTCGTGTCCCTAAAGAATTTTGTTCGTCACTTGGCTGTTCTAAGCTTTACTTTACAGCGCGATGCGATGGCTATTCAAACGTTCTCTTCAAAGAAAACAAGTCTCTGCGCAAGTAGTGACTCGAGCAGTCTCACCCAAGTGAAGGAACACGAGCGGGAGAATGGGGCTACATGGAGAGGGGTAACGTAACTGCATCGTTTGCGTTTCGTCCAGTTCTACCCTTATGAACGTCCTTGTTCCTTAGATTCTCGAGACAGACAGCACCTGGATTAGTCTTGCATGCTCCCAAGTGGATAATTATTTTTCGTCAGGCCCGTAATGAGAAACAGGGTTGTTGAATGTCCAAGAACCCATATATTTTATTGAGTTCTTCAATAGAATCAGAACCTTTTTTTCTCGAACAATTTGAAATTCGATCTAAGTTGCGTTTTGTTTCATTTAAATACTGAACTTAAACCCTATTTAAACTGATTCCGAAAAAGGTTCCTTGACCGTATTTAAATTGATCCTGGAAATAAGGTTCCTGTACCGAATTTAAATTAATTCTGAAAAAGGTTCCTGGACCGTATTTAAATTTATTCAGAAAAAGGTTCCTGAACCGTATTTAAATTCATCCGGGATAGAGATTCCTGGACCGTATTTAAATTGGTCCGGAAAAAAGGTTCCTGGAGCGAATTGAAATACTTTACAGATATAAAGTTCTTTACGTTCCAGAACACATTTACGCTTGCTGATTTGCTCTCCTGGACCGGAATAGAATTTATTTAAAGTTCCTGGACTTTTAATACCCTTTATTGAAACAGACCCTAGATTTTTAGAGAGAGTGATAACCTGTGAAGAATCGTGGTTTTTCACCTACAATACTGAAACCAATCGCCAACCAATGCATTGGAAGAAGCAGAGTTCGCCACAACAAAAGAAAGCTCAAATGAGGTAATCAAAATTTAAAGCCATGATGATTGTTTCTATCGATATCCGTGGGATTCTATACTTTAATTGGTTACCCGAAGGTCAAACTGTCAACCAACATTATTACATTATGGTGTTGACGACCCTTCGTGAACCAGTAAGAAGACGACCTGGTTTGTGGAAAAGGAAGTCTTGGATTCTTCATCAGGAAAATAGTCCTGCCCACACGGCATTGTCAGTCAAGTCTTTTTTGACGAAGAATGGGATCCGAGTGTTAGAACATCCACCCTATTCGCCGGATCTCGCTCCGTGCGACTTTTTTTTTAAGGAAAAATCCCAAAGGTCAAATCAGCACTGAAAGAGACCAGATTTACGACCATGGATTTTGTTAAAACAGAGGCGACAGAGGCTATGAACATGGTTTCAGAAAGTTATTTCCACCACTACTTCCAGCAATGGAAGATTTGTAGTGCAGGGGAGTACTTTGTACAAAATAACCAGTAAAAGATTTTGTAGCAACAGTCCTGTTTTCTTCTAGCCACATCTGGTATATCCCAGTTTGATATACTTAATATTAATGACAGTTACAGTAGAATTGCACATTAAATACTCTGGGAAAAGGGTTCATGTTTTGAACTATTTGCAATACATATCTACTGCATTGAGTTGTTATTGGCATTTACCACATCCTTACATTTTAAATTACTAAAATTTTATTATAATTATATGTATATTTTTTCTACTATTCTTTGCTTATCATTAGTCAATACATAGGAAGTATTATGTAAAAACTCAACTCTGATGAAGACCCTATCCAACAGTCAAATTCTGTTTAGTTTTTCTTCTGGACTTTTAACTTCATTTAGTAAGTTGATAAACTGTTAATCCTGTACGCTTTTCTCCTTGCACACTCCGAGGTTTTTTTCTTTAAAACAGAACACTGCTGAAACGGGCGTTGTAAACAAAACATACGTACCGTAAAGGATGGAAGGCTTACAGGCACGTCAGTTGTAAAATGACAAGCGTATGATAAAAATGAAGTCAGTGGCGGATCGTAACCATACATTCACATTTGTCTCGAAAGGGTTCATTTGCGACCCCATGTTTACCGAGACTTTTTTGATTCTACTATCGTGTACTTTTCACCCTTTCAGATTGCGCTAACACTTATGATACACTCTGTATATCTATCTCGAAAAAAAATATTGCCTTTTCTAACGTTGCTGCTTGTCCAACACAGATGTAAACAAGGAACGACGTATGTGAACTCGTGAGCTAGTAGGGGGGCTGCTCGGGCACTTCCTTTAGTCCGTCGTCTTGTGATCGTCGTTATCAGACTCATTCGTGGGGTGTTTTAACAGTTGAATGCCAATCTCGTCAATCACTGTTTCACCTCTTTTGGATTCAAATTGTACATTGTACGTATTGGGGTTGAAGCGTTCTACTAATGCTCTGCCGATGCGGCGCGCGCTTTTTGTAAGATTCTAAAGCGCCTTTCATTTTCCACTTTCACGCGCATATCTCGCTGAAGCATGGCGGATGAGGGTGTCCTGTCTTCGAAACCGTGAGGCAGAAAGAACGGGATATGGCGTAAGTTCTGTTGGCGGGATGTATTATATGAGAAAGAGGCTGGTCGGAGGAAATCCGTCGAATTCGTATGCTCGTTATTGACACAATTCTTGAGAGTTTGCTGAAGGAACCCATGGTTTCTTTCCTGAAGACCGATGGGATTATGACATGCCGTTGGCGCGAATTTTGGTTGTACTCCTAGCTTCTGATTTAATTCCTGGAAGGGCTTGGAAGTAAATTCACTACCCTTATCCGTATGGACCGTATCGGGGACGCCAAAACGGAGAATCATGTCTTCATACAGGAACTCTGCTGCGGTCTGTGCCGACACGTCGGGTGTCGATCTAGTCACCATGAAGCAATTAGAGAAGTCAGTTGCCGCGAGGATATATTTGGGTTTCAGTGGCCCTGAGGCCGAACATGGGCCACTAAACTCAATCGCGATTGACTGAAACGTTTTTTGCGAGGGATGAATCGGCAACTCGCCGGCCTTGTAACCAACAGGTCGCTTGTTAGCTTGGCAAACCGCACATTCCAGAGGTTTGCCCTGAATAAAGTGCTTCATGTATGGAAAGTATATTTTTTTAAGGGCCTGTTATATGTTTTCGAAAATCCAAGGTTCGCGCCCTCGGTGGGCAATGAATGCAGAGATTGAACCACCCTGTTACGCAAGGCGTTACGAATACCCAGGAGTTTTCTGTGTACCAGAGACAATTTTATGAAGGCGGTACAACAACCCGTTTTGCATGGCATAATTACGTGCTTGTCTTTGAAGGGAGGGGGCTCGATTTCCCTCTCCCTGTAGATCTTCCAAGATACGAATAAGAGCGCTCAAGTGCTCATCCGCACGCTGATGCGAAGCGATGCCAATGGTTTTATCCTCCATAAATATAACCGTAGGCTTTTGCAAATCCGGTTCATCGTCCATTGGTTTAACGCCGGTATCTCTACTCAATGAATCTGCCGGATTTTGCTTCGATCGGCAATGGGAAACTGAAAAAAATTCCTCAATGGCAGCTACCCAGCGTAGGATCTTTGGAGACAGGTTTTTCACAGTTTTCAGATAAGTAATGCTCTTATTATCTGTAAACAGATCAAAGTGGCGCCCTAATAGATAGAAACGGAAGCTCTTTAGTTAGGGCGTAAAGAATCGCAAGATGTTCCAATTCAATAATGTCTAGTCTGGTTTCGTGGTGTTTGAGCTTTCCTGAGTAGTAGGCCACCAGAAGCCACGCCTTTTCTGAGTTCTGTTGCATCAAAATTCCGAAAATAGCAGAAGTGCTTGCGTTAGAATAAACGCGAGTTTGTTTGTCGGGTTTATACGGCCAAAGGATGGGAGCCGTGATAAGAGCTTTTTTTAGAGCTTTAAAGGCGTCTTGTTGCGGTTGTCCTCCTTGAAAAAGTTTGTTTTTGCCCACGAGGGCCTGCAGGGGGCTGCAATGTCAGAATACACTTTAATAAACCGCCGGACGTAGGATGTGAATCTGAGGAAACTGCGTATTTTACGGACAGTCGAAGGGCGGGTGTAGTGAGTAATGGATGCGATAATCTTATCAGAAATGCGGCAACGAAAACGCCCAACCAAGTTCCCGAGCGCGAGAATTTGAAAATAACCAATCCGACATTTAGAGGGTGTGAATTTATCTAAAACGCGGAAGAGGTCATCCATGTTCGACGTGAATGTTGATGAGTCCGTTCCCGCACATGTTAATTGAATTCAACGTGTTAGCCCAGCCGGACTGGTACTGGCACCCATAGCGGCAACATTTAGTTCGTAGTGTCCTTTACCTGCTTTATCTGGGACTGTAAAGGCAGTATAAGGCTTAGAATCCTCAGAAAGCGGTAAGTGAAAATAGCTTTGATGCAGATCCATCGAGCAGTAAAACCGTTTTCCTCTCATCGATTAGAGGGTTTCGTTCAAGTCATTGATCGCGATGGCGTCAAACACTTTGTTCCCATTATGCAATCTGAGATCCTGGACTATGCGGTATTTTCCCTTGGATTTCTGCACGAGGAAAACCGGCGATATAGATTCTCGGGTTATCCCGTCTTAAAAGCGTGTCAATTTGGTCATTCAACTCTTTACGCAGGTATATGGGGACCGGATACGAGTTAGACCGGAACACAAAACCATCCTTAAGTCGGATCCGGTGTATGTAATTTGTAGCTCGACCTACGTCTTGCTCCGACCATGAAAAAACATGAGAATATTTAAGAAAGAGTTGCAACAATTCTTGTTTTTCATCCGTGCCCAATTGAGGGTTAATATCAAAGGTTTTGCCATCCGGGGATGCATTACTTGCATTTCCCGTCTCCTCAGCGACATTTACATGTTCAGAGGGACTACTTTCTCCAGCATTTAACAGAAACGTCAAATGATCTTCGGGTATTAGACCGAACACTTAACAAATGGAGACCCAAAACGATATTATGTGAGTCTATTGCTATGAAAATCCGATTGTTCAAAAAATCGTTTCCCAGAATAGCACTTTGTTCAAAGTTTGGGATAATCCTAAAGGCATGTCCAACAATATACCCGTTTATGGAAAATGTTAGCAGAGCTATTTCTTTAACGGGCAGGGGTGTTTGACACACGTTGTATTATTGTGTCGATCTTAAAACGTCTAGCACCATTTGGAACGTTCTTTAGGCCAATGACCAAGATCATCGAGCCCGTGTATAGGAGGAACTTATATGGCCGTCCTTCCTGTAGGACATTAATATAAGGTCCGCCCATAAAAGAACTTTTTTTAGGAAAGAAAAAGGTAATTGCCTTCAAATGACTATCACCTTCAAAATAATGACCAGAGGAGGCAATACAATTTGACGAGCGTTTGTACGTCTTGGAAACACTGTTGATAGTCATTGACAGTAAGTGTTCGCAAAATACACGTAACATTTAATTTAATGTACGCGAAGTCGTCAAATCTTCGTCCTTTCATAGCCATCTTAAGCTTGGAAAAAAGGAAAGATTCAGCAGACGATAAGTCCGGAGAATATGGAGGGTGATCGATCACTGTCACTGAATGCTTGGCAAGGTATTGTTGTACAAACAATGCGGTATAAGGCCGAGCGTTATCATGTAACAGAAACCATTGGCCAGAATCAGAGAGGTCCTTCCTAACTCTCTTCATCCTGTTGGTGATTCGACCAAGCACTTCCTTCTAATACCACTGATTGACTGTTTGGTTTTCAGGGAAAAATTCATGGTGGATCAGTTTTTGGGATTAAAAAAATGGAATCAGCAGCACATTTGTCTTCGATTTCGACATCCGTTCCTTTTTTCTTGACGTCGAGAACTGTTCTTTGCACTGCGCACTCTGTCCTTTTGTTTCCGGGTCATATTGTAAAAACCAGGTTTCATCTCCCACCACGATCCACTTTATATGATGAGCTAAACAACAATCTTCAGCAATATGGAATTTTTCATAAACAACTCAGCATCGACGAATCGATGGTTCCCTATTATGGGCATCATTCTTACGAGATGTTCATAAAGGGAAAACTGATTCGTTTCGGATTCAAAATCTGGACTCTTAGTTCAAGTGATGGATATCCTTAAGTTATGAAAATCTATCAAGGAAAGGAAGAAGATGAATCTAACTCTCCACTTGGGACTAGAGTGGTGACAGCCTTATTGAATGTTGTCACTAATTCTCTGCAAGTTGAGGTTTTCTTTGATAATTTTTTTAGCTCATGCACATTGCTGAAAGAGCTGAAAATGAAGGGGTTCAAAGCAATGGGTACAGTACGAGAAGGAAGGACTGGTAGATGTCCCTTGGTTCCATAAATGAAATGAAGAAAAAGAAAAGAGGAGAGTTTGACTTTCGATGTGATGGTGATATTTACATTTGTAGATGGAATGATAATTCCATAGTCATCTTGGCATCCAACTATCAGACACACTTGCCATTAGGAACAGCAAAGCGGTACTCTTGGCAATCAAAAGAGGATTAATGTCCCTGAACCTCACTTAGTACGAAAGTACAATAAAGGAATGGGGGGCGTCGATGTCTTCGACCGTATGCTCTCCAGCTACATACCTCAGCTGCGAGGGAAAAAATGGTGGTGGAATTTATTTTCCAATTCTTTGAATGTGTCAGTTATTGCAGCCTGGAAAATTCACCAAGAACTTCATGGGAAGAATTCAAAGATTCACTTGGATTTTCGAAGAGAAGTAGCTACTGTCCTCATTCGCAAAAATCCACGAACATCTTCAAGGCCAGGACTACGATTTGAAATCACAGGGGTTATGAGGAAAACTGATTTCGCGTGTGTGCAAGAAATATGCATTTACACTACTTCCCAGCTTTCCATGGCTTATAACCAGTTTATTGATTGATTGATTGAGTTAGTTTATTTTACTTCGCGTTTTGTGCCTCTTGGCTAATTTGCGAAGATGGGGATGAGTGATGAAATGATGAAATTGATGAATGGACATTCACAAACAACCAAGCCCGACCGGGATTCGAACCCGGAACCCTTGGCGTCGCAGCGCGATGTGCTAACCACTCGGCCACAGGGTCGGGCTATAACCAGTTTAGGACATTCTGTGTGTCTGTATTTCTTTTTCATTTTCAAATGTGTAAACTACATATATTTTAAAATTTGGTATTGCTACATTTTCAATAAGACAAATTCTTTTCTCCTTGAGTAAAATTGCACACTGACGTTTTCTCATTTTTATACAATTATGTTATGCTATTATGTATTTTGTAGTTTGAAGGTTGTAATGTTGTCTCACTCTCTGTAAGCTTATATGTAATATTTCTGTACATTTACTATGCTAATATATAAACGGCAAAGATGCTGGTCCAGTTGAATTATAATTAGAAAACTCTGTAATAATACTTCACATGAAACGCCAATGTTCCCAATCGGGAATACTCCAGTTTACATATAGAGAAAATAAAAAATAACAATATTTTGAATAATTATCTTTAATGTTCACCAAAGAGACAACAATTACTGATAAACTCATTAATTTCACATCCAAAGACAATTTAAAACAACCCTTAACTTCTATCGCTGTTTAGTGAGTTGATGATTTACGTTGCGATTAGGTAACCACGTGAAATCTGTTGATTAACATTAATGAGTTTTTAATATTAATGATGAAATGCCGTAACTTGAAGCAAAAATTGTGATATATCTATATTTTAAAGTTTAAAACAATATACAGCGTATTCGGCTTATATGTATAATAAAATAAAATTTTATAACGTAAAAAGTATTAGTGCTAATGAGAAACGGTTGGCACCATTGAAAAGAGCAATGTTGGAAATTTTAAATCCACTCGTGCGCATGTGCAACGTGAAGAAGTCGCGCGCCAATGCACATGAGCAGAAAAGTCACACCATGCTGTGAAGAGTGAGTCACAATGTGGATGGTTCAGCAAAAGGTTTTCTGTGTGTTGTCGCTTGTGAGTGTGTGTGCAGCGCCTTTTTCGTTGTGAGTACAACCTTCCACCGAGGACAGCTGCTCCAAGTTACCTGTCAATTATGAAATGGGAAAAACAACTTAGAAAGACTGGAAGTCTGCTGTCAAAAGCAGGTAAGCATGCCAAGCGTAAAGTGTCAGAGAAGCAGGGTTGGCATGTTTAAAACAAAAGTGTTTAAAACACTTTGTTTTAAACGTTTAAAACACACGGCTTTGTTTTTTTTACAAATGTTTTAAACGTTTAAAACAATGTGTTTTAAACATGTTTTTTTAGAAGTGTTTAAAACACATTTTGGTATTTGATATTTTATAGTCTGTGATATATTTTTTTTGTTTGGCAACCCTGTCTTTTCATTGAATCAGTGTCAAATAATCCGTGCTTTACGGGTCTCACTTATCGCACAACACTTGAGCAACCTTATGTTCTGACATCACGGGAGAAAGCTTTTTAATTTTGGCAGAGTCTGCTGCCACGCGCGTGTCAGCAGTAAGAATAAGCGTCAAATTTGCTCCTGCCACTTAATTCGTCTGCTAAGAGGATGTTACAAATCTTAAGAACAGATGAAGACGATAAAAATACAAGTATATGACTAGTGGGAATCAATGTACAGGTAATTTAGAACCTTTTTCTTAGAAAGCATTTAGTTACATTATTTTAATGCTAACAGAACCTAACCTAACTACGAGAGCATTTAGGTTTATTATTAGAAGAATGCTAAGGGACCTAATCTTAAAACATTTTTGTGTAATTAATCGCTAAAACTTCACAGTATGTGTTACGGACGTAATTGCATACATAGCATGATGAAATCACGATAAAACAGTCTGCTGCCACGCGCATGTCTCTTTTGGGTTACAGCAGAAAAAGAACGTGGCAGCAGACACTACCTTTAATTTTGGCTAAATGCCTACGTTGTTAGGTTAGGCAGGCTAGCTATGTATGCACAAGGTAGCAAAACTGTTGTGCGACAAGAAGGGCCCGTGCTTTACTGTAGAAATCGAAACTTCTCAGTTCTTTGTTTCGTACCGTACTGTAAGTTTGAGACTGGTGGAAGTATCTGAATACACAGTGCGTGATTTTGATCATGACGTGATTTTTTTTTCTTGCGATAGGATTCATGCGTTCGTATAACTGAATGAAGCGCAGACGCTTACTTTTGGTAACACAATTTTGTACTTTGGATAGATAAATTGATCTGGAGAATCTATTATGACACTGCAGGTTGTTTTCTCCTATATAAACTGTTCAGGCAGCAGGAAATATTTCACCCTCATTTTTCCACGACGAAGATAGTAATTCTATAATATTTAGTTTCTTGAAATTTAGATGAATATGAATCCTAACCTACTTCAGCAGTGGCGGAAAAAGGGGGCTATTACCACCTACTTTTGTCCCTGCAGTAGAGGTGTGCGGGATCCCGAAAATTCGGTACCGGGATCGGGGTGGGAATCCCGTCCCGATCCCAACTTTTCGGGGTCCAAAGCAGTAGGGAAATACAGAATGGTCATTTTAAAAAGTCGTCAATTCTCGACATTTTCTTCTGTAAATGTATGTCTGGAACGTATCGGAAAATGTTAGTTTTTGTACCAGAAGTGCAAAACCAAACACTTAAGATGAAAATTACGTGTAGAATTCGAGATTTTAAGAGCTTCGGGAAATTTCGAACATATCCCGTCCCTAAAATTTCCCGTCTCGAATGTCGGGATTTAAAGAATTTCCCGTCCCGACCCAAAAAATTCTGTTCCGCACACCCCTTCCCTGAAGTATGGTAAACATTATCTCCAAAGGGATATAAACTGTCCTTGCAGCCACTGTACTTCAGTAATATAGTTTCATAAAAATGAGTATTTTTTTCTAGGGGGTGTGCGAGACAGAATTTTTTTGGTCGGGACGAGAATTTTTTTAAATCACGACATTCGGGACGGGAAATATTCGCCATTTCCCGAAGCTCTGAAAATATCGAATTCTACACGTAATTTTCATCTTAAGTGCTTGTTTTTGCACTTCTGGTACAAAAACTAACTGCTCGGGAACCCGAAAAATCGGGATTTTTTTTCCAGATCCCGGTCCCGACTCTTTGGGATCCCGCACACCCCTATTTTTATCTTTAACGACTTTAACTATAATTTACTGGGAAAAGGTTGACTTTCTTTTGTTTAAAACACATGTTTAAAACATGTTTTTTTAACTCATGTTTAAAACTATGTTTAAAACAAAAAAAAACATGTTTTAAACAAAAAAACAGTTTGTTTTGTTCTTTTTAAAAAAAACACAAATTTTGCCAACCCTGCAGAGAAGAACGTTGAACGCATTCAAGAGGTATTCCAAAGAAGTCCACGCAAATTCATCAGACAAGCTAGTGTACAACTAAACATCCCACCAACAACTGTGCATACCGTGCACCTATGGGCATACAAGATCCAACTTCATCAGAAGATTTTGCCGAATAACAGGAAAGTGCGACAAAAGTTTGCTATTGACATGTTAGAAAAGATTGACACTGACAATGCATTTCTCGAATATGTTTGTTTTTCAGATGAGGCAACATTCCACATATCTGGTAAGGTAAATAGGCACAACTGCCACATCTGGGGGCCAGAAAATCCCCGGGTCGTCATTGAGTACGAGAGGGATTCGCCTAAAGCCCCTATCCCACGGAACTGGATTTCTAGTAGGAATGCCCTAGTTGGCGCAGAACTCACTTTCTAGGTAGATATGATGGCTGCCTGGCTGACTGCTTGACTGGTTTTGAGGAATAGGACATGTTCCAATTCCTACTAGCTTTCCTCGACTGGATTCTGTGGAACAGCCAATCAGGGCAAAGTTTGTCCATGTGAAGATAATCTATGAGTTTGCAAAGTAGCGTTTTTTGTCTGTGGTTTCCGAGTGCTGGCTGTTTATAGTTTATCCATTTCTCGATAAAAAAAAAAGTGAAGAGATGATTTGCAATGCATTCGTGTTCAGTTCATTAATATTTAGGCATTTATGCAAAGCGATGAGATGTGTACGTGACAAATATGATTAGCAGAAAATGAAAATCCTTATTATTACAAGGGTATTAAAATATATTTTTTTACTTTTTTTGTGAATGAATCCTGTGGATCTCATGTATGAATAATGCTAACCCAAGTTAAAAAGCATGTTCGGTACGCATTTATGACCATATTTTTTTTTTCGAGCCAATCTCTAGTTCATAATTTTCCTTTTTTATTAAAAGCACAAAGCGGTAATTCTCCTACAACATTCTTCAAATTGCTCATCCACCTTTAAGCCAGCTTTAGACGAAAGCATTTCCATTAACATTTTTGATAGCATAAATGCTACTTAAATGCTTCCAAAAATCTTATAACAGATAGTATTTACAGTTTTAAACCAAAGCATTTCATGGATCATATTCATTTCAGTTAGCTGTTCTAATTACAATTACAATTGATATATTCATGTAGAAACTAGAAAATTTGCCTACTCCACAATGAAAGCTTTCCTGTAAAACAATTAAATATAAGAAATAAAGAAAAATCCTGGATAACAAATGGAATAAAAATATCTAGCAGAAAAATAAAATTACTTTATGCAGAAAGTAAAGTAAATAATGACCCAAATTTTATAGCCTACTACAAAAAGTATAAGAAAACATATCAATTAGTATTAAAACAGGCAAAAATCAGATATAATGACATAAGGATACAAACATCAGATAACAAATGCTAAGCCATGTGGGATATAATCCGAAGCAGCAGCGGCTCAAGGGGTAGAGCCGCCGTGCCATGACACTACCCTCAGAAGAAATGCATACCTTGCCCAAGTATTGTTAAATGAATACATTGATAGTTTACAGACAAGGAGATTCGAATCTTGCAACCGGTCAAGCTGACGTGACGAACGCCCCAACCTCCTCACTGCATGGCCAGCTGTTTCGTTCATACCCTTGTGAGGCAACATTCCGTGCCGCCCAAGAGCTGGCCTAACCAAGTTGACACACGTGCAGAGGGTTGAAGAAGTCTCAGCGAGGAACATTTCCACCATGAGCCAAGAACAAAGTGGCAGAGGGTGGGTGTGGGGTTAGCCCATAAATAAGACACCAACCGTGACCGTTTTTGCCTGGCATGGCAAAGGAACTTTCGCAGTGTTGAACAGTTGCCACCTTCTCTTCCGTAACTTCCGCTTGCTGACATTACCCTGTTTGTATATCTATGAATGTCTGGTATACATCAAACAAAATATTAGTACTTTCGAAACCAATGAAGATATCCATAGCCTGAACACGAGAAATAAAGATAAAATTCGAATGAAGACATGCCGTCTTACTCTCTACAAGAAGGGACCTAAAAACTCAGCAGTTGACCTGTATAACAAGTTTCCCAGAGAGTTAAGACATGAACCAAAAGTGGAAAGGTTTAAAAATAAAAGCAAAAACATGCTAATTACATTCATTTTACAACATACAAGAATATAAAGAGGCAACACTCATCTTTTGAATGCATACAGACATATCTATTGGTCAGAATGCGAAGATCTCAAGGTCTTGTGTATGTGTAACCAGAATAAATGTTAAAAGGAATGTTTAGGTTAGTTACCATACATGCAGAGCTTGCTGTTGCACATCAAACTAAAATTGTCAAGTATAATATCTTTATATGCAAGGGTTATAATACACCAATCCAATATATATGTGTGTGTATCTTATGTGAAAATTACCAAACTTTATTATCATGTACTTCTATTTGACATGTCCTATACTACAGATGTACCTACTTGGACAAAATTGTAGTTCTTGGATGCAAATAAATTATATCATATCATATTATACATACAGCACAAAAGGCATGTCGAGTTACACCATCTATGGTGAGTGCACAGTGTTTTTTCCAATTGAAAAAGCTAAAATATTATTCTATACGTGTACAGTGAACATTATAAAGTATGTATTTTATCAGCGCCATTCTTCTCTACCTAAAACCATTTAATACGAAGCGATATTCCTCTCGGTTGAATAGTTATCAAATTTTAAAAGTGTGAAGTGATACGTTGTTTACATCTCACGCGGCCGCCATTATGGGAACAAAAGAGTATCAACAAGTACAGTGTAACAAATATCTTGTGAGGCGAAAACTAGCAAATGGATAGCCAGTCCAGCGTCAACTAGAACATTCCTACTAGAAATCCAGTTCCGTGTGCTAGGGGCTTAAATGGAATGTTTGGTGTGGGGTTCTCCATAACAAAAGCATTGGCCCTCTCTTTTTCTCTGAGCCCACGATCAATGGCAACACTTACCTTGATATGTTACAATTGTATGCTGTGCCTCAACTCACTCACAGAACAATTTTCCAGCAAGATGGTACTCCCCCGCACTATGCCAAAGAAGTTCGCAATTTTTTGAATGAGCAGTTTCCTGATTGATGGATCGGAAGAGGGTCAACTTTTCTTCTGTGGTCTCCCAGATCCCCAGACCTCATTCTACTTGACTTCTTTCTATGGTGATTTGTTAAGGACCAAGTTTACTGTACATCGGAGCGTGATCTTGCAGAATTACGTAACAGAATTTGTGGTGCAGTGAACAATGTAACACCTACAATGATTCAAAACACATGGAAGGAGGTGGAATACTGACTGGATATTTGTCGTTCCACCAATGGAAGCCATGTTGAGGTTTATGACACATAACTTTAAAATAAAAAAAATCCCACTTTCTTTCATCTGGATAATGAGTTTCATAAATAAATATCTATAAATAAAGAATTTTTGGCCATTTCTTTTATTATACATATAAGCCGAACATCCGGTATATATATATATATATATATAAATGCACATGAAGTTTAAGGTATTTAAAGTTCAAAGCTATAAAATACGAAGAAGGAATATGATGGCTGCTGGAAAAGTTTCTGAAATTAATATGAAAAAAGACACGTGAAATTCTGGGAATGACTTTATTGTTTTTCAGAGTATTCACCCTTCAGATCGATACACTTATGCATTTGCTCAAACCAATTTTGAAAGCATTTTTTCCACTCTGAAGCTGATATCTCAGAAACCGATGTTCGGAATGCATGATCAGCTGCTTCAGGCGACACAAATCGCTCACCACGCATTTTATTTTTCATGCTTGGGAACAAGGAAGTCAAAAGGTGATAAATCAGGTGAGTACGGGCAATGAGTCATTAATTCGACATTTTTACTGGACAAAAATCAATAGTTTCGTGTGCTGAGTGGGAACGGGCGTTGTCGTGGTGAAGAATAATGCGACGATTTGGGTTTGTTTTACGCAATTCATTGATGACCTCTGGCAAACAAATTGTTGTATACCACTCAGCATTTACACTCCTTCGATCTTCTAAAGCTATTGTTGCCACATGTCCGATATAACTGAAGAAACAAGCAATCATTTGCTTGGCAGCACTTCTCGAACGAACAACTTTTGTTGGTTTCGGCTCACTTTGAAACACCCAAACAGTGGATTGCTGCTTAGTTTTGGGTTCGTAGGAATAGATCCAAGTTTCGTCCCTTGTAACGATGTAGTGCACCAAATTTGACTTGCCTCGGTTGAATTTTTTGAGCATTTCTTTACACCAATTTACACGAGCCTGTTTTTGAGCATTGGTCAAGTTGTGTGACAGGGACGGCACTTTAGAAACTGTAAATGTCGAATTTTGGCATAACTTGCATGTGAAGTTCGGAAAACCAATTGTACACAGTCCAATTGGATGGTGCCATAGAATAGTTAGGGTATAGAATATTACCCCACATTTAAACCTCGCTGCGCTTTGAAATTGCATTTCCATCGGTGGCCAGTAGATGGCGCGGCCGTCTTCTTTTGCTGTTTCCAGCACAAATTGGGGGGAGAGTTCTTTCGGTGACAGTCACGTGGGTTTCAAACGTCCTTATTGGTCAGATCTCTTGTATCCCAGCAAGGCTGTTACCAATGGCAAGGGCTTTCTTTTTCGCTGGTTCCCTTCCAAGCACCGCTGTTAGGGGTGGGGTGAAGAGATGGGATGGGTGATGCGTTTCCGCCACCGCAAAGTTCTTCGGAATCTTTTACTCGAAAGTAAGGTTGCCTTTCCTATGCAATTAACAGATTCTTTGAGTGTTTATTTGAAGGCGAAATTGGGAATGTAAAATGTAGGCATTTTCAACTGGCGCCTGAATTTTCAAATTCAGTTCTCAAAAAACTTTTTTTAAAAAATATTTCAACTTCGCTTGTGGAAATTTCCATTACCACTTTTGAAATAACGAGTACAGTGTGTGGGCCTCCCCGATGGCGCAGTGGTAGCGCCGTCGCCTTGTAATCAAGTGGTTCCGGGTTCGATACCCGGTGGAGCTACAAGTGGTTCGGATCCCACTTTAAACTGTAGGTCTAGTCCCGATTGGCCTGAGCAAAAAGAAAAAAATAATAACTCATAACTGAACTACAAACTGGGGGCGGCGAATTCCATGCACCGGCGCAACAATCATTTCTTGACTGCAACAATCTTTACTCGACCTCGCCGCACAAGAAATGAAAATGAACTGAATAGCGTGAAATTCAAATAATTTTTGTTTCACTTTGCTCGAAATAAAATCGTTTCTTTAAGATAGGGTGACCATTCGTCTCGTTTTGACCGGGAGAGTCCCGTTTCATAGGCGTGTCCCAGTTGTCCCGTCGATATTATACAAGAAACACTATTTGTCCCGTTTTTTAAAAGTCTAGGAATTAGCTTGAAAACCAAGTCTAAATTTGAGAGATTCTTAAAAAGAATGACTTTCTGTGTCTTGGCGGAAATTCAAATGTCGAATCCCGCGTTTTGTGTTAGATATTAATATGTGATGCAACTTTTTCGGGGAGCTTTATTAACGGTTAGTAAAGAATAAAGTTGTTCTCAAGAAGATTGGTCCTTCTGCAAAATACTTCTGGCATAGTAGTCATACCGAGATTATAAAAATTAATAGCTCTTGGCAACGAGAGATCATATTTTACATAGATATTGTTCATGATGTATCATTTATGTGATCCATACTATAATAAATAATAAAAAAGGTAAAGTGCTCCCCTGTGCTTTCCACCACGCCATGAAGGCGTATCTCGGCCGAAGCTTGGAGTGATGTGATCAGCACCACGCCCCTGGCCGCATTTACCTCCCAGAGTTTCCTCCAGGTATCCACATTATACAACACTGGGCGAGCGCCGGAGCCGCATAAACAGGTGGAAAAAGTCCCGGTTTTCTCAGCCGGGGATCGAACCCGGGCCTCTCGCATGGTAGTCAGACGCCATACCGACTTTTTTATATATAAAATAAAGAAATACCCCTATTCGGTGGTATCCCCCGTCATTCACACACATTTTCTCAACATTCGTACATATCAGTTTTTCTCTATATTCTCGGTTTTCTAAATTTACGGACAACACAAACATCCAAGTCCTAGCCGGGATTCGAACCCGGGACCACTATGCTAACCACTCCTCCACGGAGGCCGACCACCGACTGAGCTACAGCGGTTACTATAAATAATAATAATAATACGTTAATGACAATAATTTTATAGCTAATTAGGCCTAACCAATTTTTCAGGAGGGAGTAAAGTGACCTTTGGGTCAAAATATTATGGTCACCCTACTTTAAGAGCAACATCAAATCGTACTTGACCATGTTTTTATGTTTAAATTTTTGCAGCTTTTAAAAATTAAGATATACTATTGATGAAATCCTACGAGCAATATTTGTATTTTCCTCAACCACTACAAATTTTTAATTCACCATGCTCCAAAAAAACTTGTAAAATTATTGCTTTTTTATTTTATTATCTTTTTTTTTCTTCTTTGAAGAGTGACAATTGTCAATTCAACCTGTATGTGGAGTGAGTTGACGATATGTTCGGGGTCAGTTGACAATATTTGTAATTCTACCTTTGAAATGGTTTGGAATATTTTATTTCAAACAATATACTGCCTTAAAATTACAGATTACAAAAAATGTGATTTAATGAACAGCATAATATGTAAATGTTCATAATGAACATAAATGTTCCAAACCAGGGTGCGGAATCCCGGGGGGACGGGGGAATTCCTCCCACCAACGATCTTGTCTTGAAATTCCCCCCTCCCCCCACAAAAATTCTTCCAAGGGGGGAAGAGTTTTTGTTTTAACAACAAATATAAACAATTAGTTTGAGATTCGAATATACATGACTGGAATAATATCGAGAACATACAAAAAGAACGTACAACAAAGAGCCTCACCTCTAAGGACACTAAACCCAGCAATCCCCAGAACACAGAAATTGGACCGACTTGTTACTTCTTCTCCATTTCTCATCGTCTTTCGTTAGCAACCAGGAAGTACATAGATATATTAATAAAACACGTAATAGCATTTATATGTGAATTTTATACATGAAACTATTATCATCTTAATATATCTTATTTTTTATCCCTCCTCCCTTATGCACATCATTGTTCATCTATTTGCAATTATACATTTTGAATGAAAGACAGTCGATATAATATATTGTATATTTTATAAAATAATTTGAGACATTTAATGACATTATATATATAAATATGGGTCGGGTCATTCATTCCATGTCAAATCAGGCAGGAGTTGACCCTCATAGTCACGATGTTGATGATATTTCGGACACAGCTTTGCTTTGCTCCAAAACCTGTGAAAGGATTTTGCTGAAATATGATTATTACGAATTATATGAGGGTTGTTCAAAATGTCAGTTTTGATCATGATGCTCTTTTCAATTAAGTATATCTCGGGAACGAACAAAGATACAGAAGCGTTCTTGAGCTCGTTGTAAAGGGGAAAAACGGTTGCATATTATGATATGATAAAATGTTGAAACTTTGTAAAATTTGAACAAACAGTTCAAATGTTCAAATTTCAAGTTTGAACAGCTCAAAACATCCCCCCATCGATTTTTCTCATTTTTGAATATTTTTAACTACCATCCTTCCTCTTCATACTAATAAAGTTTTATCGAGGGTTTTTTTTATATAAGAGAGAAAAATGAATTTGAAATTTGTCCTGCATCAGCAATGAACTGAGCTATAATGAGACTTTTCATTTGTGTCGCGCTAGAGGATATACATACGTACTGTTCAGGGACAGATGATATTCCTCTTGATAATTGCCTTTATTTTGTGCTGTTATTGCTAATTTATACGTTACTGTTTTCATATTTTTAGCCGCGTTCATGGGGACGAGATGTGAGAGTGTTGTGAAAACTTCTGTGTTAGCAAAAAAAAAAAAAAAAAAAAGTTGAAAACGACGAATGTTGGGAATGATTCCGTAAAAGATGGATTTTGGTCAGTTGTTAGACCTCTACTAGAAGAAAAAAATCTCAAAAGTTCACGTCCTTCTCCCCTGTGCTTCCCCTCAAGAATCGGATTCACAGACTCTTAGTTACTGGCTTATATCTAAGCAGTTATTTTTCTATTAAACTTTTGATCCTCATTAGATAGACTGAAGAAAAGGTAATGTTTCGTTGTTCAATAATGCGTAACGATCTGTAGGATTTTATGTTTTGGTAATGAACGATACCCCTATAAGATTGGATCACATATAAAGACGAATTCAAAGGAATTATTTCCCGGAGAGGGGCATCGTAACGATCTGTAGAATATTTTAAATATAACGTACAACGAACTCTAAAATCCCAGACATTTAGCCATCACTTTCCAAATCAGGAAATTGCTAGAACCATCTAAGGAATGAATGTCTTGTCAGACATTGCCGAGCTTCCTTGATCGCCGTCGTTGCAAACAGGTGTAAACGATCGCAATCAAGGAAGAGTCTACAGATAACTGAGTCGGCATTACTGAGTAAATTCGATTGGAATAAATGTCTGGAAGGAGAGAGGTCAGTGGTCAGTTCTAAGTCAGTCAATCGAGGAGCGAGTACGAGGATTACGAAGAGAGATAAGAGGACGCCTTGGGGAGACCGTGTCGAGACGAGTCGCAAGTCAGACTCTTTGTATAGTCTCGAGCGTAACCTCTCATCGCATATCTTCAGCTGTAGTGCAGAGACAAGTATACCCTTTCCAATAAGCCATGTTGATCCAGTCTTTGGGGGTTTAAAACTCAAGTGGTGTGTCTTGCCACACGTAGGGTTACCAGACGTCCGGTTTTTCCCGGACATGTCCTACATTTTAGCCTTATGTCCGGCGTCCGGGAGGAATTTGAAAAATATCATAAAAGTCCTACATTTTGAGCGTCACAAAATATTAATTAGGAAAATAGGTAACAGAAAGAAATCATGCTAGTTACAAGTCTATGGACTACGCTTCCAAACTCAATAGTGAAATTTATTTTGCTTTAGTCATTGATGTCCGTGTGCACGAACGAAGATCAAATTTTAAACTCGGATCGGGAAAGGATCACTGGAAAATTCCATTGCACGAAGACGGTTCAACACTTGTTTACCTTCTGATCGGCCATTCGCGACCGTTTTGGTGTGTGATCCTGGTTCACGATACTGACGCTTCGACTGCAGGCAGTTGTTTTTTAATATAAAAGAGCGGAAAGTGATATCGAGGGCGTGCAAAAGCTAGAGATGTTGGATGTACAATGCTGATAATTCGAGAACTATGTAAACTAAAAACTGCTAAAATAATAATAATAATTTGTGGTTCTGTGGTGCAAAGTTGTAATATTTATAAATACTGTACTTTCTATCCCAGAACACAAAACATATATAAATGTCATATATTACGTGCAAGGTAAATTAGAACACAGCAATGTTTACGATATTGCTACATAGTGTTGGAAATATGATTGTATAAATTTACGAAAATACATGTTACTGGCTATTTACACGACACGACAATATAAATATATAAGAATTAAGAAATGAAAAATTCAAATAGTTACCACAGTACAGTAATAATAGAAATAATAATAATAATATATCTTTGTTGCGGGCGAGGTTCAGCGTACACTGTTCTCTCAAAATCGAATGTATTTCGTAAGGCATTAAAGTGCCATGCTTTCTCCTCCTTTTGTGTTGTGCCGTCAGTTCTTTTTTAATATCATTATTTATTTACACTCCACTACATCCTTGTACATATTGACAAGGTTGATTACTACATCTCTCAAATTCAGAGAAGTTTGCAGCCCGAATTATCTTCTTCTCCTGCATGTTGATACTTTACCACATCACATTACTCTATGGAGTTTCTTGGTTGTAATTTGTGTTAGCCAACCAATCAGGTATAGCCTTACAAATTAATCTCGGATCAGTTGAACGGAATCTCCTGAACGTCGTTTTTCGTTGGTGCAATGCAAATCCTTAAACCAAGTTCATTTATTGTGGATTAAAATTGATCTCGTTCATCTGAACTTCGAAATAATCGGAATTGGTGAACGCGGCCATGAGTCATTCCCCCCCCCCAAAAAAAAAAGTTTGTCCTGCTATTAAACAAACAGGAAAACGGAAGCACTTAATGAACAAAGTTTTGGAACCACTTTCTGATAACGTCACTGTTCAATGCCTGAGCAGAATTTCTTGCCTTAGGGTTAATACTGATGGAACAAGGTCTTGCCCATTCTGATTCAATATTCAATACAATTTAATTGTAAAGCAGGGGTATAGATAACAAAATTATTCATGGTGTCTGCCAGTCAAGAAAGTCATGGTAGTCAAGAAAAAGTAAATATATTAACAAGTAGGTCAAGAAGTCAATAAAAAGGCAATAAATTATTCATGTGGTCAAGAAGTTTTGCTATCATAATGACTGATTGGTTGATTTAGTTTATTTTACTTCACTTTTTCTGTCCCTTTGGCTAATCGCGAAGATGAGGATGAATGGTGGTAAGATAAGATGGATGAAGGGACAGTCACAAACATATGGGGACAACCGACACAAGCCCCACATGAGTTTATACTGGCTGTGAGTAGACGCCAAAGCCTCGCTTATCTGCCAAACACAGTTCAGGCTCTTTAGTAGGGTTTTTCATTAAATAAATATTTATTTTCTTAATTACTAATTTTCAACTTTACCTAAGTAGCGGTCGAATAAATAGACATTAAGAAAAACGGAAAAAGGTATAGAAAAGTCCAGAAAAAGTCAAGAATTCTGGATGTGTTATTTTGGTAGACACCCTGGACACTACTCAAGATGAAACTTCTCTAACCATTTTCAATTACGGTAACTGCTGAATATTTGTTTGCCATTACAGGTCATAATTCAAATGTTGAGAGAGTACTTTCATTACCATCAGCACAACAGACTCACGAGAGAAATTATTTTTTCATGAAGTCTGTAAAATGTTTGTTTGGTACTGGTCCCTATAATTTCAAAGAGTTTGACTGTCCACTCTAACATAAATATAGTTTGGCTAAACCTGAAATTTTGATAAGGATTGTCTCCTCTGAGAAGTACCGCTTAAATCATGTAGTGAGAGGTGCATTGATTAGTATGATTGCAAGTTTTGAAATTTTGCATTTAAAAATTCATTAAGAATTAATTTTTTTTAAACTGAAAAGTGTCACTTTTCAACTACTTTCTAAAGTGTTCTATATAAATATCTATTATTTATTGAGAATGTTTTGTGTCCTACCTACATTTTGGATAGCATGTCCTACATTTCCCTTACAGCGATCTGCTAACCCTAGCCACACGTATGTGTTTAGTCAGTACCACTTGCACCTTACCATCAGGTTTGCCATGAACAGCGAGTATGCCAATAGTTGGGGTGATGAATGATGAATGAGCTACATTACCCGTAGTACGATCCCACGTGGTGATAGATGCGGGATATTCATTTATTTCAATTCGAAATAAATGAAAATTGGAAGGATAGGCAATGATACGAATGTAAGTGGTTTTCACGTTATGTAAGAAATCATCTTTTAAAATAAAGACAAGTCTTGTCTTCCCCTGTAAAATAGAGACAAGTCTTCCTGTACTTTTAGAATTTTCTCGATTGTAACTATCAAATAAATTATGTGACAGAATATTATTTGGAATAAAAATTATAGCCTAATTTATAAACGTTAAACTTATATAAGTTTTAATGTATTTAATTAAAGAATCGCCATAAGATGTGTCTCCAAATAGAGGACTCGTACCCACCATCTTGATCACTGTCCAGCGGCTAAGTCCCTAATGATTGACGAATTGTTACACTTTTTGATAAAAGCAAGAGACTTAGTAGTATAATTGTTATGCCATTTAAGGAATTTTCAGTCGAGGAGCCAATCGCTATGTGCGTGCCGATGCCTCCCATGTTCAAAATAGTCCACCGTATTAGATTTATTTTGGTTTGATATTTCTCGGAAACGGTGACGCCTATGAATGTCTGGTTTTCTCAGAAGTGCTCCAAATAGTATAAACTTTCACACTAAATCAATAAATCTATTTTTAAAAAATAAACGATTATTTTGTGAAATATTCATTTTTAAAGTATTTTGTGAGAATAACTGCATATTGAAAATTTTGTTGATGGTTATGTTCTTACATTTTCAGTCATATAAATTAGAGCTCATTCCAACATCTCGAATTGAGGTCTCAAGCAATAAAATTTTGTATAACTGTCATTTGTCCAGTAACTTTATAAATATAAAAATAGTATTTTAAGAGGAAATCATGCCCCTTGCCCGAGCGCGACCGTCTGCCCCTCCCTTTCCTAGAAAGACGAGTTTTCCCCGTTTATTTGTAAAAGAAGTAATCAATTCCACTCCTCGGTAACTATTGGACTTACGACCTTCATATTTTTATGGGACACTTTTTAAAGGTTTATTTCATAATCTATTCACTCAAATTCTCTGTAGCAATAATGATTTCATACTTGATTTTAATTATATTGAGTTTGGTAACAGCGTACAATTGCCTCACTAAATGGTCGGCTTCTCACTTTCCGATTCCGAGGGTGAACAAAACAGGTTTCGAGAATCGACGGGACCGAGCGGGCAGTGGTTTCTAGTGTTTCGCCCGATGGGAGGGATTGAGAGAGAGGGGAGGGGGGAGTGAACTGCCTCCTCCAGAATAAATAGCCTCGGCCTTTTACTATAGCCATGGGCAGGGGCAGCGTGACAAAATTCGCAGCAGCTTCTATTCTCCACTTGCTTGTGTCCATAGGAACACAGAGCAGATGGTAGGTTGGTTACTCTATCCCAGTGGTTCTCAACCTTTTCGAGACCTCGGCCTAGTATTTTTTTATTTTATAGGACGATGCCCAATCCCAACAAATTTATTCGTAAATACTTTTCATTTTTTTTATAGTTTATACTAACAATTGGAAAGTGTGGTATAATCATAAAGACTGACAAATATAAATTTAAATTAGTTACCAATCACTGGACCAATGCAATATTAGAGCATATAAGTTCCTCAAGCCATCATCATTAAATTAATTTCTGTTCATTATTATTGACAAACCCCTTTCTGATAAAAAATATATAATATTATTCCGTATAAAATTGATTATTGTTTTATTAAATTGATTGATTTTAATTGTGTAATTAAAACTGCCGGCCCCCGTGGCGGAGTGCTTAGCACATCGCGCTACGACGACAGGGGTCCTGGGCTCGAATTCCGGCCTGGGCATGGATGTTTGTGAGTGTCCATTTATCAATTTCATCATATCATTCCTCATCACCATCCTCGCAAATTAGACAAAAATGGCACAAAAAGCGAAGTAAAAGAAAGCAAATCAAATCAATAATTTTAATTAAAACTGTACTCACTATAGAAGTCAATTAAGCAGGAAGCCAGCAGAAGAATGACAGCTTATCGGCGAAACCCTGTCCTATCATATACACACAACAAATATGTACATGCGTAAAATATATAATTTAGTCAATAAACACTAGTTCAACACTAATACCAGGCTGTCCCAGAAGTCCTGCACCATCCGCACACTGAGCCCTAAGAGATGAAGTTTGCGAGGGTAGGTGGCACCACCGGTGAAAGGCTGTTGGCAGGCATAGAGGACAGGTTCGTGTGATCAAGTGAAGGCACGCGCAACATGTGTAGCGAGTGTTCCTTTGAAATTAAAGTGGGCACGATGAGTGAGGACCAAATTGCACTTCGTGCAGTGCTAGCTTTTTTATGGAAAAAATGTCTAACAGCAAAAGCGGCAGCGGAGGAAATTTGTCGTGTGGAGAACGAAGAAGTGGTGAATCGATGGACAGCTTCCCGTTGGTTTAAAAAAATCGCTTCGGGTGATCTACGCCTTGCGGACAAGGCCCGCACGGGGTGACCTCCGATGGACATTAACGAGTCTCTGCAGGATGCTGTGCATGCTACTCCACAATCCAGCACACGTGTTAGCCAGAGTGGTTGGGGCATCCAAATCGACAGTAAAACTTCGCTTGCATGACATGGATTACACCAATAAACAGTCTCGACAAAGTCCACACGAGCTGACAGAGGTGCAGGCCCAGCGCAGAGTTGCAATTTGCCAGACATTGCTACAAAATCCGCATGATCTTCGTTTTTGGAGGAGAATTGTGACAGGAGACGAGAAGTATGTGTTTCTGAAAACCCCGATACACGTAAACAGTGGGTGGAAAGAAAGCAGGAGGCCATCGCAGTAGTGTAATTGAGGATAATATAAAATCGCAAAATGATGAGGTGTTTTGACTGAATAGAAATACTTAAAACTAAGGCAAAATGTCTATAAAATTTCATTGTTACTGTGTATAACCTACGATTTTTGTAAAAAAAAACTTCCGAGAAAAGATGACCCCCTCAAATTGATGTGGCTAAACCTGAATTTGCTAAAATTGCTGTTTATAAATTTGTTAAAAATAAGCTTTTCTCGATATTATTTTGACTACACTTAAAACTAATCCAAGATGCTTTTAAGAATTTTTTTGATTATAGTGTGCTATTTTGTCTAATCCAAGATTTTTGTAAAAAGCTCTCGGGAAATTCTTGTAAAAAGTATAACTCCTCGGGAATTTCCCGCAAAAATTATAACTCCTCAGGAAATTCCCGTAAAAACAAAATTCTCGGGAATTTCCCGTTTTTTTTCTTCTCAGACCGAGTTTAGCTACATCTATAAAAAGCTGGATCTAACTATAATAGTTAATATTGTGAGAATAGTTGAAGAGTACAGACGTGTTGTTCTAGTGCTCCTCATATTATAGCTCTGTTTGGTTTGATATACTGAATTTCTTATTATTTATATTAAACATATTTCTAGTATACATAACAAGAATCTTATATTTTATATAAAAGAGTTTGATATTTGTTACATCTAGTTGTAATTAGTTTATATTTAGAGTTTTGGCTTCCAGCTGTTGCAATCTGTCTCCGTGTGTTATACAAGATCAATACGCATTAGGTCATTGCCAGTGCTGACATGCAATTGTGGTAGGTTACTGATTCTGTGGATCAATACTTATTCTATCTTCGTGCACGTAAGCTATTGGCATTACAATTTGTCATAGTTTTATTAAGTATAAAATTTTGATTTGAATCCCAAGAAATCTGATATAATAAACCGAGAATAAAAATTAATAATATTAACATATTAAATATATACAATAATTATATAAAATACACTGCTAAACCCAATTGATATTTTATATTAAATATAAAGTTTTAATTTGAACCCCAAAAAATCTTATAACTAATAACAAAAATGCCAAATCAAAAATATTGTAAACAATGCAATAAGAATACATCTAGCTCTAATTGGGCTAGGCACCAAAAGAATTGTAATCCAGACAAATGTAGAACACCTACAATAATATTCCCAAAATGCCATAGAAAATATAGTCTGGAATATTTCTTATATAAACATAAAAATAATTGTTCTGCACAGTTTTCTACTTTATCACAACTATCTACATCTTCATCTGGTCTAAAAAGAAAACTTGAAACACCTATTAATTATAATCCAGCAAAGCAGTTCTGCTATACACCTATTCATAGCAGTTTTAATGGTCAACTAAGTGATTACCGTTTTATATCAGATCCAAAATGTGATATTAAGAATTTTTTGAATAAAATAAATTCTGATGTGCAGGATATTCTAAATAAACAAAATAACTCTTATAAATTATCTTTCAAATTATTTACACAATATAAAAAATCAAATGGATCAAAATTTACACACCCCCACATAACAGAAACTGTAGCTATATATTCAAATACAAATTTAGACAAAATAATAAGCAGTTTGATAGAGCAATTAATTATTAAACACTCTGAATTTGCGGCAAAAGAATCAGGATGGAGTTTATGTGGAAGTCCACACAAGTTATATATTAATATTTCTAAATTTAATCCACTACAAGGTTCGACATATCTGCCATTACCTGCCAATATTAAAAACAAAAAAGCTGTGCTTAACCTAGAAAATAATGATGAGAAATGCTTTCTGTGGTGCATTTTAGCTGCTTTGTTTCCAGTTTCAAATAATCAAAAAAGAATAACGTATTATAAACAATACGAACATAATTTTGATGAAGCAATGGAGGGCTTAAAATATCCAATGTCCATTCAGAATATTGATAAATTTGAAAAAAAGGCCAGAGATATCAATGGTAGACCATTATCTATTAATGTATTTATTTGTTCTCCTGGTGCTGGAAATTGCTTGATAGAACCTCTCAGAATTAGTACACTTGATGATGATTTTGCTATTCCGATTGATTTGCTTTTAATTGAAGGAGATGGCACATACCATTATACTTTAATACGCAATCTTGAAGCTTTAGTAAGAAAACAAATAAATAAATCTAAAACAATATTTAAGTTGTGCCGAAGATGTTTAACTGTATTTGATGGTCAAAAAATGGTGAATAAAGTTCGTGAAGAGAATACAGAAATTGCTAAAAACAAGTTAGTTGAACATTTAAAATATTGTGGCAACCATAAACCTGTTCATATGGTGATGCCTAATCCAAATGAAAATGCAAAATTCAAAAAATTTGAAGCCTTGTTGGAACACCCAGCATATATAGTTTGTGATTTTGAATCAAACCTCAAACCTCTTGCATTCTGCAATCCAGGTCCTGATGAATCTTCAAGTACATCATACCAGGTACATGAACCTTCTAGTTTTTGTTATATTGTTATACGGGATGGTGTTGCTAGTAAACCACAATTATACATGGGACAAAATGCTATCAAAGAATTTGCACATAGAATAGAAAATAAGTGCCATGACATAGCATCTAATATCTTATTAAAATCAAAACCTATGATGCCTTTAACAGAAGAACACATTGAAAATTTCAATAATGCAGAAAAATGCCTGGTATGTGATTGTGAATTTTCAGATACAAATATCAAGGTGAAACACCATTCCCATACAAATGGTAAATTCTTAATGGCACTGTGTAATAACTGTAATATTAAGATCCAGAGACCAAAATTTGTCCCGATATTTTGCCATGGTGCATCTAATTATGGTTTTCATCATCTGATCAGGTACGAGGTGTTTGACAAGCAGAATTTAAATATTTTAGCAGAAAATGATGAGAAATATATAGCTATCAGCAAGATAATTAAAGTTAATGGTGTTCCTATTCACTTAAGATTTCTTGATTCATATAGAATTTTGTCGGCTAGCTTAGCTACTCTGGCCAGCCAATTATCTGATGATCAATTTAAAATTACTTGTGACACGTTTCCAAATCAGGACTTGAAATTAATTAGGCGAAAAGGTGTATACCCATATGACCATGTTATTGATTTTTCTAAATTTGATGAGTGTGCTCTGCCACCACAAAAAGAGTTCTACAGTAAACTCAGGGCATCCGAAATTACTGATGAAGATTATCACCATGCCAAGTTGATGTGGGACAACTTAAAATGCCAGACATTTGGTGATTATCATAAGGCATATTTAACTCTTGATGTAACTCTCTTAGCCGATATACTTCAGGCATTTAGAAAATCTTCAATACAAAATTATAAGCTAGATCCAATTTATTTCTATAGTGCTCCAGGCCTAGCATGGTCTGCAATGTTTTTAAACACTAAAATGGAATTGAATTTAATCCAAGATCAAGATATGTACTTGTTTATGGAACAGTGTATAAGAGGAGGGATGGTGCAATGTTCTCAGAGATATGCCAGAGCTAATAACAAATATATTTCTAATTATGGTCCAGAATTGCCATCAAATTATATACTTTATGTGGATGCAAACAATTTGTATGGGTATGCTATGATGGATAAATTGCCATATGCAGGGCTTGAGTGGGTTGAAAATTTTAGTATTGGGGATCTTCAGGATTTTGATGACAGTCACTATGGTTTATTCTTAGAGGTTGATCTGACAATTCCTGAAGATTTACACAACAAATTTTCTGATTTGCCCCCAATTTCTGAGGTTGAGTGTTCACCTAATTCTAAACAAAAAAAGCTAATGATGACTTTGGAATCAAAACAGGATTATGTAATATATTACAAAAACCTTCAGTTTTTGATGCATCACGGTGTTAAAGTAACTAAGGTTGGCAAAGTTTTGAGGTTTAGGCACTCAAGATGGTTGAAACCATATATTGATACGAATACCGAGCTTCGAACATCTGCAGTTAGCCAATTTGATAAAACTTTGTTTAAATTAATGGTCAATTCAGTGTATGGCAAAACTATAGAAAATGTTAGAAAACATACTGATGTTAAATTAGTTACCGACCCCAGCCGGAGCAAAAAATTAGTGGCAAAACCTAATTTCAATTATAGAAGAATTTATGATGAGAATATGACACTTTTTAATATGAAAAAAACAAAAATTAAGTTTGATAAACCTATTTATGTAGGGGCTGTCATATTAGAATTAGGCAAATTACATATGTTAAAACTCTATTATGATGTGTTGAAACCTTTTTGTGGTAATAGTATAAAATTAATGTACATGGACACATAGTTTTATTCTTGATATTCAAACAGAAGATGTTTATAAAGATATATCACATCCTGAATTAATTAAATATTTTGATACCAGTGAACATTCAAAAATTCAACCCCACAACAAAAAGGTGCCTGGCAAGTTAAAAGATGAGACACTTGGCGATGTTATTGTAGGATTTGCTGGGTTAAGGGCCAAGATGTATAGTTTTGAAACATGTAGTGGTGCTGTTGCCAAAAAAGCAAAGGGTATTGGTAGAGACACTGTAGACAAAGAGCTTGAATTTGAAGATTACAAAAATTGTCTCAAGTTACAGAAGTTAATCAGAACATCAGAAAATAGAATTCAGAGTGTGGATCATTTGTTGACTAGCAATATTGTAAGAAAAGTAGCTCTAGACCCACATGACGATAAAAGATGCATTTTATCATGTGGCATACATACTCTACCCTGGGGACATTGTGACTTGAGAAGTGGTAATCAATGCCCAATTACAGAGCATAATTTGAAATAAATAAAACATGCCAATGAATTTATTTGGATTTAAAAAAAAAAAGCTATTATGGACCTGCCGACACCAGCACCCTCTCCTGATATAATATCTAAACTAAGTGGTTTCTTAATTATTCATCTGAATAGCATACTTACAGATGTTGATGATAAAACAGGTAAAATATTATATATATTTAACAATAATTTAAATCATTACCAATTACCTATAGGTGGACAATTACAATTTATTACAACTCCCGAGAGGGATGTCAAAATTTCAGTAGGGAGAAATATTTACAGAATTAAGCACTCAAACATGATTTCTGGCACTGTATATACCGTCTCTGCCGGTGACTGTTTATATATTGAGGTCCCGGGATATTATGACAAACTTATACCTTTTTTTATAGAATTAAGAATTAGATATTTTATAATAAATAACCTCTAAATCAATAAAATAAAAATGCCTAATGATATATTTGGCCATACAAGACATGAAGATCACAGTGATGAGATTCTGATGCTTGATGTCAGAGTTAACACACTTAATGCCAGTCTTCAACTAGAAATTACAAATTTACAATCACAATGCATGGACCCTCTTCTTAAAATTGACTCAGAACTTAAATTATTGCTTCAAAAATATATTGATTTGGCAACATTGGATAAATTTCAAAATTTAGAGGAAGCTGTAGCAACTCTTCAAGCCAAATTAAAACTCAGAATACCAACTCTGAACAATTGAAACAACAACTAGAAGAGCAGATTAGTAGTGTTCAGGCACAGCCCCAAACTATTTGCACTGTGAGCGAAGCGAGTAAACTTTTTTTCCCTTTGAAAACTTAGCAACATATTGGGTAATAATAATTGTTTCCTAAATCCTTGTATCCCAAGTGAAGCGAGTGGGGAAATTTTCTCTTTCTCTTTCCCCAGGAAAATTTGAAAAACGTAGAGTACCCAACCCCACTTCGGTGCGCCCCTGTTATCTTTTCTTGTTCGAGGATATCTGACCATTACTTTACACTTTTATGATTTTCATAAATATTTAATAATAATAATAATAATAATAATAAAGTTTGTTCCTCAGGGAAAAATATTAACAGCAGGCCCCTAGCTAAGCTTTGACAATGAGTGGGTTTCAAAGTCCGACATTCATTGCGCCGCAGATGATTTTTTTTTTTGGTGTGGGGATTTTTAAAATATATTAGTGTTTTATTTTAAAATTCAAATGTTTATTTTAGGATAATTATATTATGAAACTATGATCAGTTTCTGGTATTTGGTAACATTATCGTATGAGGGAAACGGATTCCTTCAAATTTCCTTCAAATTTACAGGAGAAAGTACTTACAGAAATCATTTTCTTTAGCGTTGTGGAAGTTCCAGAATATAGATTTGATCCATTTTAATGTGAATGCGTGTTGTTTTCTGCGAAAATCTCTGTCCGACACGCGAAATTTCTTTTTCCACATAGGACTGGACTAGCACCGGAAGTGATGATGAAATCCTGATTAAGGGGCCTCGCGCAATCGTCATGTAAACAAATGAAGATCCGTTACCGAAGCCGTGTTGTTTATTGTCCTATTCTGTATATTAATTGAATATATGTTAATTATAAAGAAGAGTGTGAATAATTTGTCGGATTGATATCATTTTCAGGTGAAATTCTTTTACAAACTCCCGAAAGTGAGTAGACAGTTGAATCGATAATGCAATAACTGGAGTATAAAATTATTAGTAGTCTTAGTAGTTTTAATAATAAGCCTTTGTCTAATATCCTTGAATATCATCCAATAAATTCAAAAGTCAAGCTTGAGGAAGTTGTTAGTAAACCTGAATGTGCCACTTCTTCATACTCTGAACGATCAGGTGTTAATTTTAGTTTTGAGAATTCTCATGCGGAAGTTAGAGCATGGTGTTCTAACTCCCACACGCCATTGGATTTAAAGATAGGTTATCTCAATATACAGGGATTTGGCAAAAAACATGAAATTATTAATGATTTTGCTAATGAAAATAGTTTTGATGCTGTTTGTTTAAGTGAACATTGGTGCCATAAAAGTGAAATTTCCTTCAAAATACTAGATGACTTCTATCTGGTTAACAGTTATAGTAGGAAACAAATTCAACATGGTGGAGTGTCTATATATGTAAAAAATGCATTTGTTCATGCTAGTCATAAGTTAGATCTTGAATTCCTCTGTAGTGAATTAAACTTTGAAGCGACAGGTTTATTTATTAGAGACCTCAGAATTGTAATAGTTGTGCTTTATAGATCACCAAATGGGGATCCTACTGTTTTTCTTGAAAAACTTGAGGAAATGTTAGATTTTTTCAGTAAGTCTCAATGGAAACACTTTAGTATCGTAATTGGTGGTGATCTTAACTCTCATTTTGATGTAACAGAAGATAAACAAAGTGTGACGGGATTTAAAAATCTGCTTAGGCAGTTTGACCTTAACTATATGAATAATAAACCCACTAGGGGTTCGGCATGCCTGGACAATATATTCACAAACATAAAAACATCTCGTATAACATGTGATGTAACTGTATTTGCATACTCAGATCATGATTCTCCTTGGCTAAAAATACATAACTTAAAACCCTGTGATTGTAACTGTAAGGAATCTAAAATAGTGATCTCAAGACCAATAACGGATGATAAAATATTAAACTTCAGGAATTTGCTCTGTAATATAAACTGGCTAGATCTGTTAAGTAAACCTCAGTCCTTGGATACAGAACACACATTGGCTGATGTAACATTTGAAAAGTTTCTAAGGGTATTTCTAGATATTTATGATAGGAGTATTCCCCAGAAAAAGTGTAAAGTTAGTCTCAAAGTTAATAAGAAAAAAATACAAAAAAAGAATGCTGATTGGTACACTCCTAAGTTAGCCGGTATGAAATGTAGGGTTTTATTATACTTAGATTTATTTAAGAGGGATAAGACAGATCTGGCTAAATCAATCTACCTGAGGGCAAGAAAGGAATACAAATGGGCTATAAATGAATCAAAGAAATTGTATAATCTAAATAATATTGAGGCATCCAGGAATAAATGCAAGACTGCCTGGAAATTAATTAATTCGATTGCCAAATACAGCAAAAGAGATGTTATAGAAATCTCCCCTAATGACTTTAATAAGTTTTGTATTAATTCTGTTGAGGAAATTCGTAACAACATTGTACGACCCTCTGCAACAGTTTCCGACTTACTTGAACAGTATAGCGTAAGACATTCTGAAATAAAATTTGTTTTTTCTGAAATAACTCCAGAGATAATTAAAAATGTTGTGAAAAAGCTGAAACCATCAGATAGTGTAGATATCTATGATTTATCCAGTAATCTTGTGAAAAAAATCATAGATTCTATAATTCTTCCACTGACCTTTTGTATAAATATATGTCTTAGGGAAGGAACATTTCCAAATGTATTGAAATTATCAAGGGTTGTACCAATTTATAAAAAGGGTGAGAAAAATTGTTTAGCCAGCTACCGTCCCATCTCACTGATTCCAGTGTTTTCAAAAGTTTTAGAATCAATTATGCATTCTCAATTATGCAATTACTTGGATCATAATAACTTAATTTGCAAATCACAGTTTGGTTTCAGGAAGGGTAAGTCAACAATTGATGCCATGGACTCTCTAGTCAAAAGTGTACTTAAGGCTTTTGAAGCAAAGGACTTTGCTCAGGCCTCTTTCTGTGACCTGAGCAGGGCTTTTGATTGTGTAGAACACACTTCACTTTTAAAAAAGATCAAATACTATGGCATTGGTGGTACAGATCTTAAACTATTTCATTCATACCTTCAGAACCGTAAACAAATTGTCTGCATAGGAATGGAGAGGTCAAATGTAGCTGAGGTCAAATGCGGTGTACCTCAAGGTTCGGTTCTTGGGCCTTTATTGTTTGCTCTCATGATGAATGATTTACCATTTTGCGTCACTGCTCACACAATACTATATGCAGATGATACTACGTTCTTTAATGCCAGCTCTGACTTTAACACTCTTAAAGGCATAACTGATAATACCCTGTATCAGTCTTCTTTATGGTTCAGAGCTAATGGTTTTTTGCTGAATGAAAGTAAAACCCAGCATATGTTTTTCAGTCTTAGAGGCATCCCGATCGATAATAGTTCAGACAATGTGAAATTTCTAGGTATTGTCATTGATAATAAATTATCATGGGAACCACATATTAAATACATAACTGCCAAGCTCTCCAGGGTTATATATTTGTTAAGGAATCTAAACAGTCATGTACCTGAAGATTACGTAAGATCAGCTTACTTCGCTTTCTTTCAAAGCATTATTTCATATGGAATTTTACTTTGGGGGAACTGCAGTTATGTACAAGAAATTTTAATACTGCAGAAAAAAGCTGTGAGAATAATTACCAACTCACACAAATTAGTTCATTGTAAGCCACTGTTCATTAAGTTAAAATTTATGACTGTGATAAATCTATATATTTACACTGTGCTGTTGTATGTAAAGAAAAATTTGCCACAGCTACAAAGTAGACAAGATGTACATGCCTATACTACAAGAAACAGCAGGCGTATAAATATACAATATCATAGACTCTCAAAATCCCTGAATAGTTATGAAGTTCTAGGATTAAGACTATTTAATAAGCTACCTCTTGATGTGACAAATATGCCTATGAATGTATTTAAACATAAACTGTATGCCTGGTTAGTTGCTACACCATTGTACTCAACTCAAGAATTTCTTGAAATTAAAAATATTGTATTTTAGTGCAACTTAAACATAAAATGGGTTATAATTTTATATTATTTTATAATATGTTTCACATGTATTTTGTTCTTGACGTTGTCTATTGCTGTGAAAGCTTAATGACAATAAAATATTATTATTATTATTATTATTATGATATTGAAAACTGCAAGAGGAGCTGTGACGAAAGAAATGTCTGTAAGAGAAACCTTAGAATTGGCGTAATGATCGTTTAGTGCAAGATTGCAGCAATATGCAACATGTTGATATGGGTATGTACTGCGAGGCAGTGATTTATCAGTACAAACCCCATATTTTTTCACAAATGTCCAATTTACAGTTATTTTGGCTCTAAATTTACCCCTACACCTCTCTAAATGCAATGTTAGACCTAGCCAGATTAATATTTCCGAATAAACCTCTTCTGTGAGGGGTTGTAGTGCATTGTTTTTTTTTTTTTTACATTAAATAGTTGATGATATTTTAGTGCAAGCTTTTTGAAATATGTTGATATGAGTGTGTTATGTGAGGCAGTGATATATCCGTACAACCCCCACATTTTTTCATAAATGCCCAATTTATAGTGATTTTTGGGGCCCAAGTTCCTTTTGTTTTATTGCGATTTCATCATGCTACGTACGTAATTTTTACATGGTTCGATTTCGATTCACGTCTGTTAACACATTCTGTGGAGTTTGGCACCCTTGACCCTGTGTACACCCTCTATAGAATGTGAAAGGTTTTGCATGGTATATGAATATTTTGTTGTTTGTGAACGTTTTCAGTTGATTTTAGCTCGCGAAAATGTGCCACTGTGAAATAAAATGTTTCTTTACCAATAAGAGCCTGAAAGCTTCGCGCAATTGAATCTAGCACCCAAAACGACATTCTACAACAGCAAGTATAATTTTACATAGTTAGGTTAGGTTTGGTACCAATAGTTATTATCGACTTGTTCTTTTGCTATTTGAGTGTGCATACAAAGGGTTTTAATAATAAGCGGCGGAAGCACTCCAAAATGGCAGGTTTGTACTTTTGCTGGTCATACTTTATGATCGAATATCTCAGTTATTTGTGTTTTCCACACGCTGCAACTAATTTTATATTATGCAAAACATCAAAATCTGTCGATTAATATAAATTTCAATGTAATTCTGGAGGGGTATGATGGGTAAACGGCCCCATGTGCTTGACACCAGTCATTCGTGTATCAAAATGTTTGAAGATTTTGTTCAGTACCCTTCTGCAGGTGCCATGATTGCCAAAATACTGCAATTTAAAGGTGTTTAAAAAATTGCACATTTTGCACTCATACTTTCGTAGTTAGGTGGGTCAGGTTTAGTTCTTTTAGCATTTTTACATGGAATGACCCTGTTTAGAATTTGATGATAAATTACAGAACACAAAGTTAAAATGCCATTATGTCCATGATGAAAAGGACCAAAATATATACTTCAGGAAATGAGTTCATGTTAATGCTAGTATAAATTCTGCGGTAAATATGCGATAACGCCCGGACACCTTTCACTCATTTATTTCATTAATTTTACCACTGGTACTTACCTATTTTGCCTTGCGGAACATTCTTTAAAGTGAAGTTATGCCTTTTTCCATAAAATACTGTCAACTTTTCATATTACAATTGATTATTTGTCTTACTTTTTCCGCTTCTGTAATAGACAATATGGCGTGCACTTGTAATGGATCATCGAACGTCATAATGCGCCAGCTTGTGTTTTGTCGATTTTCAGTGTGCAAGCAGTGTTTCAAACCTTCATGACGGAAAATTACGTACTATTTCGATTTTTTTTTTCATGTTTACCTCCACAAACCATGCACGTTAGCCCCAAAAACCATCCACGGGTAGCCCCACAAACCATTGACGTTTTGCCCCACGAACCATTGACATTAGCCCCAAAAACCATCCACGGATAGCCCCACAAACCATTCACACAAGGTTAGGTTAGGTTCCATTAGCACTCATTTCACCCCTAAATTCATCGAAAAAAGAATGTGCGTCGAACATAGATAAAAATCAGGGTTGGCAAAATTTGTGTTTTTTTTAAAAAGAACAAAACAAACTGTTTTTTTTGTTTAAAACATGTTTTTTTTGTTTTAAACATAGTTTTAAACATGAGTTAAAAAAAACATGTTTTAAACATGTGTTTTAAACAAAAGAAAGTCAACCTTTTCCCAGTAAATTATAGTTAAAGTCGTTAAAGATAAAAATAGGGGTGTGCGGGATCCCAAAGAGTCGGGACCGGGATCTGGAAAAAAAATCCCGATTTTTCGGGTTCCCGAGCAGTTAGTTTTTGTACCAGAAGTGCAAAAACAAGCACTTAAGATGAAAATTACGTGTAGAATTCGATATTTTCAGAGCTTCGGGAAATGGCGAATATTTCCCGTCCCGAATGTCGTGATTTAAAAAAATTCTCGTCCCGACCAAAAAAATTCTGTCTCGCACACCCCCTAGAAAAAAATACTCATTTTTATGAAACTATATTACTGAAGTACAGTGGCTGCAAGGACAGTTTATATCCCTTTGGAGATAATGTTTACCATACTTCAGGGAAGGGGTGTGCGGAACAGAATTTTTTGGGTCGGGACGGGAAATTCTTTAAATCCCGACATTCGAGACGGGAAATTTTAGGGACGGGATATGTTCGAAATTTCCCGAAGCTCTTAAAATCTCGAATTCTACACGTAATTTTCATCTTAAGTGTTTGGTTTTGCACTTCTGGTACAAAAACTAACATTTTCCGATACGTTCCAGACATACATTTACAGAAGAAAATGTCGAGAATTGACGACTTTTTAAAATGACCATTCTGTATTTCCCTACTGCTTTGGACCCCGAAAAGTTGGGATCGGGACGGGATTCCCACCCCGATCCCGGTACCGAATTTTCGGGATCCCGCACACCTCTACTGCAGGGACAAAAGTAGGTGGTAATAGCCCCCTTTTTCCGCCACTGCTGAAGTAGGTTAGGATTCATATTCATCTAAATTTCAAGAAACTAAATATTATAGAATTACTATCTTCGTCGTGGAAAAATGAGGGTGAAATATTTCCTGCTGCCTGAACAGTTTATATAGGAGAAAACAACCTGCAGTGTCATAATAGATTCTCCAGATCAATTTATCTATCCAAAGTACAAAATTGTGTTACCAAAAGTAAGCGTCTGCGCTTCATTCAGTTATACGAACGCATGAATCCTATCGCAAGAAAAAAAAATCACGTCATGATCAAAATCACGCACTGTGTATTCAGATACTTCCACCAGTCTCAAACTTACAGTACGGTACGAAACAAAGAACTGAGAAGTTTCGATTTCTACAGTAAAGCACGGGCCCTTCTTGTCGCACAACAGTTTTGCTACCTTGTGCATACATAGCTAGCCTGCCTAACCTAACAACGTAGGCATTTAGCCAAAATTAAAGGTAGTGTCTGCTGCCACGTTCTTTTTCTGCTGTAACCCAAAAGAGACATGCGCGTGGCAGCAGACTGTTTTATCGTGATTTCATCATGCTATGTATGCAATTACGTCCGTAACACATACTGTGAAGTTTTAGCGATTAATTACACAAAAATGTTTTAAGATTAGGTCCCTTAGCATTCTTCTAATAATAAACCTAAATGCTCTCGTAGTTAGGTTAGGTTCTGTTAGCATTAAAATAATGTAACTAAATGCTTTCTAAGAAAAAGGTTCTAAATTACCTGTACATTGATTCCCACTAGTCATATACTTGTATTTTTATCGTCTTCATCTGTTCTTAAGATTTGTAACATCCTCTTAGCAGACGAATTAAGTGGCAGGAGCAAATTTGACGCTTATTCTTACTGCTGACACGCGCGTGGCAGCAGACTCTGCCAAAATTAAAAAGCTTTCTCCCGTGATGTCAGAACATAAGGTTGCTCAAGTGTTGTGCGATAAGTGAGACCCGTAAAGCACGGATTATTTGACACTGATTCAATGAAAAGACAGGGTTGCCAAACAAAAAAAATATATCACAGACTATAAAATATCAAATACCAAAATGTGTTTTAAACACTTCTAAAAAAAACATGTTTAAAACACATTGTTTTAAACGTTTAAAACATTTGTAAAAAAAACAAAGCCGTGTGTTTTAAACGTTTAAAACAAAGTGTTTTAAACACTTTTGTTTTAAACATGCCAACCCTGATAAAAATAGAAATTTTCGTAAAAAGAAGGCACGTTTGGAAACACTGCAGAGATCAGTGACTTTCAACGCTCTCGCCATCTGCACGCACACAATGGAAACAACGGCATAATGTGGCAGGCAATGCCAATTTCTTACGTAAAAAGTGATTAATTCTTGTTCGGCAGCATTAAACTATGAAGTTTTTACTTTCCGTGAAAGAAAATACCTCCAAGAACGTCCAGAATGCTAAAGAAATTCATTTCAGTAAGTAGTTTCTCCTGTAAATTTGAAGAAATCCGTCTGGCCGATATCACATATTTACCAATTCTGCTTTTGGTAACAGTTAGATATAGTGAAAACAGAATTCTTCAAATTTACAGGAGAAATGATGGGAAAGTACTTACGGAATTGAGTTTCTGTGGACTTTTGGAAGCTGGGAATAGTGTTCTTTCGATTCGTGCAACTTATTCGGCCGGTAAATAATGTCATTTTCGACATTAATGTATCTACGTTGCATGATAGCTCGTGCCACCATTACCGTCGACTACGTGAATCAAATGTTCCATGCATTCGAATATGTAACCCCCTGTCAGTGTAGCAACCACGCAGTCATTTTACAAGATGACATGAGCGAGGTTTTTTTTTCCAATTTAATTTTCTATTTTTGCCTAACCTAACTGAACCTAACCTAACCCTCTGTGAATGGTTTGTGGATCAATGTTAACCTAAAAACCATCGTTTTTCGGTTAATAAGTGTTAGTGTAGCAACCACACGGTAGTTTTACAAGATGACGTGTGAGTGGTTTTTCCCCCAATTTAATTTTCTATGTTTGCCTAACTTAACTGAACCTAACCTAACCTTCCATGAATGGTTTGTGGATCAATTTTCGCTTAAAAACCTTTTGTGAATAGTTTGTGCGGCATTTTTCAGTTCATAAGTTTGGAAACACTGCATATCAGCTGACGATGGACAACGTGAGTCAAGATTTGCCCGCCATATTGTGTGTCACGAAAGAGAATTAGCAACAACCAATAAATACTTGTAATGTGAAAAATTACACTTTTTTCAGTGAAAAAACATAATCCCAAGTTGAAAAATGTTCTGCTATGCATATAAGGTAAGTACAAATGTAAATAATTTGGAAATAAATGAGTTAAATGTGTTTTCACTATATCTAACTGGTACCCTGCTTTTTATACAGTAACGCACAGGTTTCTGAAAATTTGATCTGGTGTACCAGATATAGGCCTATGTAATAGATGTAATATAGTATGTAATGGAAGAAAAACACTAATGAAGGCATGCTAGTAAATAAAAGAAAATGGAAATCCAACAACTTTAAATTTTCTGCTTTTTTTAATTTTTCATAAAATTCCCTCTTTATCTACAATTGGACATAGGTTTTCCTGTACCAAGATAAATTTCCCTTCACATAACAACACTGCCTCTGCCAAGCACCCTGAAGCCTCGTGTTTTTAAATAACCACTCGTCCTACTTTCTTTTCGTCTCCCTTACCTACAATCTGGGAGGAAACCTGGTCATCAGAAGGGTGTGATGGAGACCAGTTTTTAAGTTTTTTTTAAATAATTTACTTAAATTCTGGTTTAGAAGCTTGTTTTCGTAGCTTTCAGAATATATAATGAGCAATAAACCATGCTTTAAATGAAATACAATATGAAAAAAAAGTTCGTTTACTAGCTGTAAACGTGGTAATTGGAGAATGTGCCACTGTAATTTACATACACAGATACGGACATCCGAAAGGAGCCAAGGAAAATGACTGTCCACCTAAAAACTACATATTTCACACATAATTTCATTTCAGTCACCGTAATTCATGTTATTTATTATAAATTCATTGAAGAAACATGATAATTTCAGACTGAAATAGTGTTTTTTGAGGGGTAAAAATATTCCTGAAGAAGCATCGAAGGTGAACAAGAAAATGGATGCTCTGAACAACAGTGGTTCTCTACATTTGTAAGCCCACAGCCCAGTAAATTTGTATTTTCAAAGTTGATGCTCCGATCCCAACAATTTTTCTCGCAAATATCATCCTATTTTTTTCAACTTTATACATTAATTAATATGTACCCTTGAAATTTAACATTAATACATGAATTATGGAATATTCAAAGAGAGTATCAGTCTGTGTCCAAAAGATGCAAGACTATACTTGAAGCGAGTATACTTCGAGAATGATCTTGCAGTGTGGTCTTGAAGGTGTTGACTGGAAGTGTAAATCTTTCAAACTGCACTTCGACTGCAGTGCCAAATACGATCAGTAGATATAACCGAGAACACGTTGCTTTTCCACATTTTAAACACTTGTGTTTCACCACAGAAATCACATAGCAAATGTTCTTATACATACATTTCCAAACATTTGAAGAACTGCAACAAACAACTTGCTGGCTTTCTACCTCTGCAATTTCAAACAACTGAACAACAACTCCACTTGTCATGTGACCAAGCCTGTAACTTGGCGTGCTCTTTAAAATCTCTGTGTACGCCACTTGCGGCTCCACCTTGAATAACACACAATAGGTTATAAATGATGGTATTTTCCCTCAGGTTTTTTTATCACCCTGTCTCTGAACCACGCATCCCAATTTTTCCATCAGGCATTAGCACACACTCCGAGCTACCCACATATAAAATTGGTGGGAAATTGAAGGGGGGGGGGGTATTGCACAAAATTCGCTATTGAAGTAAGTAATTTATTCTTCTAAAAATTACATGGATACATAAAAATACATGGTTATTAATACATTCATCTGAAACCTTATTTTAATGAAAGCTGACACCATTTTTAACAAAAGAAAAGAAACTTGAAGTTTCTACGGCAAACCTGAGGAAAGATACTATCATGTATAACCTAATGCGTGTCATTCAAAGTGGATATGCAAGTGGCGTACACGGAGATTTTAGAAAGTGCGTTAACTTCTGAACCCCTAGACCAATCTAAAAAATATTGTCGTTTTTGTAATCAGCATTACAAATTGTATAAGTATACTGAATTTAGTCAAAATCGGGGTTGGTGGGTGACATGACCTGGATGAATTGACATCCAATGACCGCGAAGCAAGTGTCACTTGTTACTTGGCCTGTACTATTTTCTCAGGGAACTTTCAGACTGAAGCAACAAGTGACATGTGTCAGTCACTTGGAAGCAGACTCTCAGTAAACCATTCAACCTTTTAAAACAAAGTGTGACAATGACCTAAACATGTCGCTTGCATGTTGCTCGGACTACACTGTTTTCTCAATGGTATGCATGGTAAATGTTTTGCTTTATACTGAATGAGACTGTGTCGCTCGTCATCTGTGACTTCGGTCTGAAAGCTCCTTCAATGGCACACATCATTTCACCTCGGGCTTGCTTGTGCATGCATGGTGGATGCTTGCTTACAGACTGAAGGGGCCCATGTCAGTTTTCATGGCCCCCCACTGTCATGTGTTGCTTTGGTCTGAATATTCTCTAAACTTAACAAGATTGTTAGCTACTTCATCAGACATTAAGATTTAATTTAGCCTGTAAATCACAGAGAACAAATTGCTAGTACTATTGTTGTAAAAAGGCCGGCTTTTTGATAGAAGTTTCCTTTTATAATCACGAATGGGCCTCTGGAGTGGAATAAATTATTAATGTTGCCTTGTAACAAGAAGATTGAACCTCAGTGGTCAGAGTGCTTCGGATCTCATTTCAATCTGTAGGTCCAGTCCAGAGTTCTAAAATAGGACTTTTTTGCTTGACATTTGTGACCAGTCTTATTTGCTTCTGCTTCAGTTTTCAGTTCCAGTGTTTTTCAACTGCTGGGCCGCAAAAATCCATTGCACCCAGGGATTGACAACAAATTTAAATCTAATTTTATATTTGACAGCAAGTCTATACATAATTCAACCATGATTATGCCAGAGTTGATATATAAATATTAATTAAGGGTGCATATTAATTTCCATATAAACTTTAACCTCTTAATTGGGTATGACGTAATACTCTGTTCTGGCTCTACTGATTTATAATGGGCATGACGGGATACTACGTTCTAATGTTCTTACTGCTGATATCTGTTGTGTATGACGAGACACTTCGTAAAATTACTTTCTTCTCTGTTTCACCAGATGGCTCTGACTTCCAGACTGTTGTAACCGTTAGAGTAAGCGGGAAGCAACGAACACAGCCAGACGTTCAGTTTTATCGCGAATGCAATAATGGCTCAGGCAAATCGGAAGCGACGGTGTGTTTTTCCTGCTGAGGAAATCCGAGATATATTGGATTGTGACGACAAATGGGAAGAGTTTTCGGGTGAATCTAGTAATGATGACTGGTGCACTTCAGATAACGATTATTCCAGCAGTGAGGCGCATCCTGAAAGTGGGACAGACAATGAAGAAGAGGAAGAATTGGAACCTGCATCAAAGAGTTTCGTAAGTAACGGAGGAGTTAGACCAAAGTTTACATTTGTTGCAGTAAGTGGTTTGGATGCTCAATTTGATGATGAAAAAGACGTTGTAGAGTACTTTGACACATTTATAGGCAGTGATATGTGTCAGTTGATTGCCGAGCAAACAAATACGTATGCGAGTCAGTTTTTGTTGGCGCATCCCAACTTGAAGGCTCGGTCTCGAGAAAGAGACTGGGTTGATACAAATAAAGACGAAATAAGAACTCTGATTGGTTTGTTGCTATTGCAAGGAATTGTTCAAAAAGCAGGGAATGGCATGTATTTTTCTAAACGAGTTTCTATTATTACACCATATTTTCTAGAAATTATAAGTGAAAAGAGATTTCATTTGCTTCTGAAATTCCTCCATTTTGCTGATAATTCTAAATTTGATCCCCTTATGCACAACAAAAAGCTGTACAAGATTCATCCTATTCTTGACCATGTAAAGACAAAATTTTCATCTGTATACACTCTTGAACAAAACATATGTGTCGATGAATCGCTTCTTCTCTGGAAAGGGCGACTGGGATGGAAGCAATACATCCCTTCAAAAAGAAGTCGCTTTGGAATGAAAGTGTACAAGCTCTGTGAAAGCAACTCAGGATATGTGTGGAATTTCGTAGTGTACACTGGAAAGGACACTGATTATGGACAAAGACATCCTGGTGAACAAACTTCTTCACGAATTGTGTTGGAACTTGCCAATAACTTGCTTGACAAGGAATATTGCCTGTACCTGGACAACTGGTACACCAGTCTCAAACTAATTGACACATTATGTGCTCGAAACACTGATGTTGTTGGGACAATGAGAACCAACAGAAGGGAGTTCCCTCTGTCAGTGAGGAGTGCCAGATTGAAAAAAGGAGAAACAGAGGCAGCAATTCGAGGTAAACAGATGATCATGAAATGGAAAGACAAGCGGGATGTTACACTGGTCAGCACATTTGATGATGACAGCATGGAAAATGTAACATCAAGAAAAGGAATTGTACAGAAACCATCTATTGTACTTGATTATAACAAAAACATGGGAGGCGTAAATGAAAATGATGGTCAAATTGGCATCTACACAATGGCTAGAGAGCGTTTGAAGAAATATTATCAGAAGATGTTCCGCTATTTACTTGATCTTGTGTGCCTGAATGCCTTTATTTTATACAAGAAAAATGGTGGACAATTGTGTATGCTTGATTTTCTCATGGTATTAGCTGAAAACTTATCCTCATCTGGTGGGGTACAGAAGTCTGCCAACAGGGGCCGTCCGTCTAGAAGTCCAACACCAAGTCGACTCATGCGACGATGTTTTCCAGACATGCTGCCTGCAACTTCTAAAAAGTACCCTACAAGAAGATGTGTTGTATGTTGGAGCAATGGAAAAAGAAAGGAAACATCGTATTGGTGCCCTGACTGTGAAAAAGCTCTGTGCGTTGTGCCATGTTTTCGTGCATATCACACTGACAAAAGTTTAAAACTATGAACTATTGTATTTGAAAGCATTGTAATTGTAAACATTGTAAATTTATAATTGTAAACAATATATTTGTGAACATTTCATTTGAAATCTCGACATTGTAAACACATAGATGATTTTAAACCGAACTAAATATAAACATTCCTTTTGTAACCATTGCAATTGTAAACATTGTAATTGTAATCATTGTAGTTGTAAATCTGGCATATTGTAAAAAGTACAACAAGGACCAATAAAAGAATAAACAATACCTAAATGGTATGCCATGGAGCACAGAAATATTAACTAAAATATTGGTTTACGAAACTCATCAATTTATCAACAAACATTCCAAGGGCAGATTGGGCTTTCGACGAGGAAATTACCCAGTTAAGAGGTTAAAGATCAGAAATGTATTTATCAGTGAAATTGTTGGGATCAGGGCATCGACTTGTAAGAAATAAATTTACTGGGCTGAGGTCTCACAAATGTTGAGAATTTTGCAACAAGCAGCGAAAATACACCACTAGTTGCTCTGTGACCAGGGTTAGCAGCCATTTATCCAAATTATGCATGATGTACTGGAAAGCCAGAATACAAATATACATATTTTACTGAACACAAAATTTAATGTAAAGAGATTTGATACTAGACTTTCTAGAGGTAGAGCAGTATTTTCTTTTTTGCTTCATGTACGTGTTTGTATAACAAATTCAAACATCGTAAATAGTATCTTACTGATCATACTATTAGGTTATATTTAAAAAAAAAACATACAAAACTACTCTAATTATGTGAATATGTTTATACTACATAGATTTATTTAATAAGCCAACCAAAATATGAAGATAACACTCGGTAGGAACCGTTTCAACAATGTTTATGTCTAGCTACGAATTTCGTATTGTAAATTGTATTTTATATTATGAAATGAGTGTCCACTTTACAGTAGGGAGCTAAACGAAAACAATGAAACAGGAAAAATACTGCCAACTCCTGTATTTTCATTGATTTGACACACTTTTGTGAAAAAAGCCACAGAAAGCCATTTTTTCCCGACCATTTCCAATTCTAATTCTGCATGGATTTTTCTCTGTGCACGTGAAAATAGCAACTTTTGCGAATCAAAATTCCATTGAATTTATACATGTCTATAAATTCACTGAGACACGTTTTTCACACATCAGCTTTATTTTTATCAAAGAAGGAAAAGAAAGCTGCGTGGAAAATAGAACAGAATTCTCTCAATCCGTTTACTTTGTTAGTATCCTTTGCGGAACACTCTATGTGACAGATGGAAGATTATTGCAAGATAAAATATCTCGAAGTTGATGTTAAATTGAGTTTGAAATTTTTATACAATTAACAATTTTTCATAGATTAATATATGCCGTAACATTTGTGATTTATGTTTGTAGATGCATGGCAAATGTAAACTCTGCACCATAAATTAAATATTTTTTTTTAAGTATGTACACCATTTAATTGAATTAGAATTTTTGGATCCATTGGAATGACTCAGACCCTTTATATTGTTACTATATCTGTGAGTGGGTGGAGAGAGACGGTACTAATATCTAGGATTGAAAGAGAGAGAACATCTATCTGCATGTACCCTTGAATTTTTGGAAAATTCGCCTTTAAAACTGGGAATTATACTTGAATATTACCATGGCCCTATAGTTGCCATCCTGCAAGATCACTTAAACAAAAAAATAAATGTTTAAACAAAAAAACAAATGTATTTTTGTTTAGTATCACTTTTCTGTCACTTTTGTCTATTCATGATGAAGAGAATGAGTGATGATATGGTGAAGAGACAGTCATAAAGAACACCCATATCCAGACTGGGATTCGAAACCTGGGACACCCGCCATCTTAGCACACTGTGGTCAACCGCTGTCACAGATGTCAACTAAACAAATAATGAATACTATTTAGGAACAACACAGGAATAGAATTATCCAAAGGCACCCAGAAATTTCAATAGTGGTTCTTTGCAAACATTTTTTGTCAGACAACAAAGAACAAGGAAAAGCATGTTATGGTGAATGATGCAATGGCTAAATGTAATGAAGACAACAGTATTGAGCCATGAGAGATAACACAGGTCAATATAAAAGAAGTAAAATAGAGGTTTGTGATAAGGGATGGAGTTAAATCCAAACTTAACAATTGTAATGTGGTACAAAGGTGCCCGCAGGATTTTTTCTCAGGGAGACTCAAAGTAAGATTTCATATCTTGACCCTCAGTTACAGAAGTTGTTACCTTTTCTTGTTATTATTATTTTACAAATTATAAAATTGAAATTGAGTGAAAATGCCTTGGCGCTGTTGACAAATTCCAACTTGAGTCCACTATTTAAAAAGAATTTGGATTCGCCTTGCTTCCTTTCCATAAATATCTATCACTTTGATGATGAACAATTCTTTATCATTTTGAAATTTTTCATGATGCATTGATATCAAGCAGAGAGCACTTAATCTGCTCTCCATCGTAGCACCAATGATCAATGTTTTTATGCATCAAAGGTTACTGTATAAAAGAAAAGTAATTCAAAGTGACAGCATGTGAATTGCCAACTTGGGGAAATGATTTTCGACTTTTCGAGATCCCGACAAATCAAGAAATTCCAAAGGATTGTGTTGGGAAATGGTTATTTCTTGGTATTTTTTCTGCTAAAAGTGTCTAAATTTTTTGAAATTAATGTTTTTTTATTCCAGAAATGCAAAAACAATCACTTAAGAGGGAGGGGGATAGTGTGTAGAATTCAAGATTTTCACCATGAGATCTCTTCGTCAAGATGGGGGAGGATTTTCTCTTTATCGTTAATCAAATAGACATGTGTGCCAATTGTAGCGAAAATAGTCGCATATTCACAGCCAATGACTCCAGCTCCTACAGTTCACAAATTTTGTAAGTTTCCCAAAACATGATTGGGGAGGGAAATCCTATCATACGGAACTGATAAAATTTGCCATTTCTGGACCAGTTTCGGGATGGGGAACTTGCAAAATTTGTGAACATGGTGAAAATCTTGAATTTTACACATGTTCTCATCACAAATTTTTATCCTTGGACACCCCTAGTTATGGCAGTCAAATGTTCTTTCCTTACTTTGTTCGACATGGCAGTAATTGCTATAACTTACAGTTTGCAAGTCACAAAAAAATATTACTCCCTCTGTCCCATAATTATTGTCCGGTACAACTTTGTTTGTTGTCTCGTAATAATTGCCCGATATTCAAACTGTGACATTGATGTAGGCAGAAGAACATGAAACAAGGGAATGAGTCATACAACTTTACTACTCAAGGATCAGTACAAATTGTACTTTTCATCTGCCTCTTCGGCTGTCATTCCTGTACTACCATTTTGGTATACCGGACTATAATTATGGGACAGAGGGAGTAGTATTTATCATAAAATGTCACCACTTGAATTACATGGTATTTTCTCATATCTTAGCTTTTAACAAGTCAGAATATTTTAATAGTTTAGTAAAACAACATTGCAATTATGCTATTTTAGTTATGGTAAGGGCTGGATCCTGTATAACGTGACAGGTGCAAAATAGCCTAGGTGCTGACGCACCCAAAATTTTAAGTTCAAATTCAAATAAATGTATCTCCAGAGTTTTTTACTCCTTAAACCACTCTATTCTTGTGAACAAATTGTTGCGATTGCTGTACAGAAATCTGAACAATTTGATTGAGTTGGTGTTTTAAGTCCACTTTATGCATATTAAGGCTAATTGGGACTGGACCTGCAGTTTAAAGTGGGATCCGAACCACTATGTGCCTCCACCGGGTATCGAACCTGGGACCTCTTGATTACAAGGTGACAATGCCATCGGGGAGGCTAGAAATCTGAACAAGAATTCATAAAAACAGTAGGACGGAGCCATGTTGGTATTGATAAGTATCTTTTGAATTTTCTCCACTGTTGTCAATGATCTTGAGTGACTAGACGAGCAGCCAAGAGAAACAACTCTTTAGTCAAGATATGTCATTTTCAAAGGTTCATTCACCTTTGTGACTTGGGGGTCCAACACAAGAAGTTCCACATAGATTTTCGAGAAATGCTGTACCCTTTTGGAAAGCAGATGACAAGAACCAAGGCAGAACTGATGTGCTGCACCCAAATGTGACATCGAAGGCATGTAACTGCCTAGTGGTCAATGCTATGTGGAAAAATGAAACAAATCATCCATTGCCAATTCTTGCTTGCAAACTCTTGGGTAAGAACGTGGACATTTTCAAAACCACCATTATCATCATGCTGGGCTGATTCCAGAGTTCTTGGGAAAGGAATGAATGTCACTGTGTGGAGGGAGGGTTGTGGATTCCTACCCTTCTGTGTAAGTCTTTTGTGGGACTGCTGACTGACTGCAGCGACTTGTTTTTGTTGCATATGACAGAAAAGAATGGGCAGCAGGGGCATAAACAGAGCTGGTCAAATTAGCATTATTATTTTTCCATATTTGTATATATTTCTATGCCATTTTCCTCCCTCTCCAGGTTAACCCAAACAACAAGAATCTTGATTACATCAAATTGAAGTAGGGACGCTCATAATAATCTACTGCAACACTTTAAAAAGGCTTGCAAACTTTCAAAAACTTCTTCTTTTTGCATCCTGTGTGTCTAGAAAGAAGTTCACATAAAATGTCACAAGACATTTTAAAGTGCTATAATGCTACATGAGAACAATTTACGAGTTATTTAATGTGATGTGATGAGTTGTCATAACTGAGTAACTAGACTTTCTTATTTTAAACTGCTGCAATTATATAATCACACAGCCCTCCATTTTGGGGGAAAAATTTGGATGGTTTCAAATCAGTAGGCGATTCTGAAAGTATAATAGTATTTTGAGTGCAGATCACAGAAATGGCATCCATTTTTTTCCCCATCATGTCAGGATTTTTCAAAATTTCACAATTAAAATTCTCACATTCACCATTCCATTACACTTATTACAGACTGCAATAAACTAAATTTAAACATGGGAAATTTCGGTTGTTTACAAACCAATAGGCTATTCTGGAAGTATTTTGAATGCTGATGGAGGATATGACAAATTTCTTCCCATCATGTCAGATTTTTCTCCATGTCATTAGGTTCAATTAAGCGCCACCGTATTATAACATTCTGTTTTCAACACCTTCCCAAACACTCAATGTGTAATGAGAAGAAAGTAACACATGCCAATAATATTTTCTCTTTCGAACAGTTCTTCATGTTAAGAATTGTGTATAATATCACATATTTTTTATTTGGAGTTCTTCATCTTGTTTCATTTATACATACGTGTATACATCTCTCTCTCTCTCTCTCTCTCTCTCTCTCTCTCTCTCTGTGTGTGTGTGTGTGTGTGTGTGTGTGTGGTGAGAGAGAGAGAGAGAGAGAGATGAAGGAATTGGGAGCATAAAAATTGAAATCTCCATTTGTTAAAGCATAGCTCTTAAACTCATTGGTTGGAAGCTCATTCACCCCAATTTCTACCGGATGCAGAGTCTAGTAATAAGAAATTTCCACTCGGCTCTGCACAGTCAGCAAGGCAATGGCCCTTACCAGCAGTGATTGCACCTCCACTATAACTTTCCACCACCATCAAGGGATACCCCTGGTGAATATCTTCAGGTGCAAAGTCCACCACATCTCAAAGGAATTCTGAAGTATAAAAATAAACCTGGAGATGGTAAATAGACACCATCGACGCTGATTGACAAGATCACATCATCACGAGGTCGCAACAAGCGTGCGGTACGATTGCAGCAGTCTGGACTACAGAGAGCCAGAAGCCAAGAAGCCAGCCCAAGTCCGGAGAAGTAGTGGTCCAGCGATAAGCCACCAAAACTCCTGCCGCCTCCTATCGCTGTCAACATCTAAGCCAGCAGTCTCCAGCATCTCCCACCATCTCCAGTGCACCCATCTCTGCCCAACTGTCGCCGACGCCAATAGCCGAGGGCCAAATCATCACACAAGTGGTGAGTATCATTCAACCGACTAAGGCTCCCAACATCCTTAGTCCACACCATTCAGGGTAGAGGTGGTCAAGGGTGACCCAAACTGAAATCTTATGTTTATTTAATTGAGCTACGTCCCGGCATGACTCGATCCCATAATTAACCAGATGCCACACACATGCGTGTGTGTGTGTGTGACACACACTCACACTCTTCAGATTGACCCTGCAAAGAAATAGTCGAATCTCATTAAAGAATGTTACAGGAGGCAAAATATTTTTTGCTATTTTAATGTTTCAAAGGTATTATACTAAAATTCTGTGCAAAGAAGCTGTTTAACAACACCTGGTATGAGTATTTTTTTGGTATACTCAATCTAAAATTTTGTGTCAAGACATTCTTCTGAGGACGACAACTACCATCTTTCTTTAGATGACTCATGCACTGTAAGTAGACTTCTGTCACAATATCTTCTCAACTTTCTAAACCCAATCCTTAGACTTATTTATGCACAACCATAATTCCTATTTTCCATATAAGGAAGGGGGAACACTAAAATTTTGTTGAAATTCAGTTGAAATAGCCATGCTTACGAAGGGTTTGTGGTTCTTTGCATGAACAACATGAGTATGATGATAAAATACAGTTATGTGCCCAGTTTCTTCATTTACTGTGGCTTCAATTCTTGCTGGACAGTTTACACGTTCGATTGCTAGTTGACGAACATACCACTGTTTTATGCATCCATCCTGAAATGTTTTTTGTCCTGATCTGTTGAAATACTTGGTTCTATTCAGTTCCTGTTTCCACTTCAAAAAATCTACAAGAATTGTACATGCTTGCAGTTGTAAGAAATGTAATCAGTGCATTAAAATCTCATGGTAATAGAAGAACCATCACATCAGATAATAAATACTTGCAGTAGTGGAGTGTCAATAGAGATGGGAGACAGTGTCTATCTCAAACTTTTCATTAGTAAATGCAAATAAAATATATATTGATTTCTTTAAATGCTGTATCTGGCAAAAGGATGAGTGTAGCGAGTTCATAATCTGACAGTAAAAACAGAACACTAATCCAAAACAAACCGAACCATACCTCATTGGAGGCTGCAGCAGGAATGGGATGAGTACTGATGGATGATGTCTGGTTTCTATTTAGACAGGTTTCTATTTGCTATGCAGAAGTAAACTAGCTGATTGGAAGAATTTATTTAATTACAAGTATCGACACCATCATTCTTGACCGATCCTCTATTGCTTGACCAGAAGTTTTGTGGAATGAACAAATGATGTGATTGATTATTCAGTTTGTGTCCTTGATTTCTTTGTTTTGAGCTTCCTCCATTGTTTGTGAATCCACTAGGTTTGGAAAACAATGTGTATCTTTTCTTGTTAGGCACAGTGCCAATCATTATTAACTTCAGTAGTAAACATGGTATCCCCCATCTAGCAAAATTTTCCCAAAGCATCCTTCAACAGTCCCATTGTCACCATGTCAAACCATAAGAGCATCTCCCACAGGGTGTTTACCACAATAACATCCAAAATTCTTTTTCATGACTTTACATTTTCTTGACCACCTTTTTTTTCTTAACATTTATTTAATTGTCCTCTAATTAGGTGTAGTTGGAAGTAAAGAAAATATATATTTTTATTCAATGAAAAACCCCTACCGCAAGGCCAATTAAGATGAAAATTGAAGCTCTACTTTAAAAAGAGATTTAGACTTGCTTTAATTATTAATACATGTAAAACTTAATGCTTCAGCCTTCATCCTGGATGGGGAATGGCCACATTATTTTAATAGTTTTACAAAACTTCACGCATATAAGAATGTAATTCTTGAGAAACAGAGTGAACAAATCTTTACCACAACTCAATACAATTTATCAAATCCCAGTACAATGTACATTCACTATACTGTAAAAAAAATAGCAACAATTCTTGACCACAAGCATAATTTTGTGACTTTCTTGGCCTACCTGTTAATTGCTTGACTTCCTTGACATTCCTAACTGATAAGATAAAATTTTTCAACTTCAGGTGCTAGTTTAATGCAAATATTACATCAAACTGCAAATTATGCCTGCAGGCTTCCTTGCCAACAATTTTTTCTGGCCTTCATTACATGCATATTTATCATATTGGCAGGGCCTCCCTGATGGTGTAGTGGTAACCATCTTGTAATCAAGGTGTCCCACGTTTGATACCCAGTGGAGGTACATACTGGTTCAAATTTCACATTAAACAGTAGATTCAGTCGCGATTAGCCTTACTGTGAATAAAGTGGGCTTAAACTCAAACTCTTAGTGGGTATTGTCGATGTTAGATACAAGCCTTTTGATCATATAAGCAAATATCAGGAAGTAGTTTGGCCCCAAGCAATATCATTAGCTCAGGAGCTTGACAGTCAACATGTTAAAGGATCCCACATTCAATTTGCAATGGAGATACATTACTCAGTGGTTCAGATCCAAAGAGGCCTGAAAACAAAAATTTGGAGACCTTGTATTATTCTGTAATACTGTTTACCATCAAATCGAACATGGCCTCATCACGAATATTTGTTTTAATTGTTTTTACTAATATGCATTTTAACTTAGTGGGTCCATACACATGGTTTAAATTCATGTAGCAATAAAACTAATACATTGTGCGAGAGATTTGCATCCTTCAAGACTCTTATTCGTTTCTCAGACAGTGTATCCACATAAAGTTATTGTGTTAAAATGATAACATAGGTTCCCTTGAGTTTGTTCTGAATAATAATCCACATTTTTGAGAGATCTTAGGGAGAATTCACACCATTTCATCATTTCGAAGTGACACCAAACTGACAAGTGATGGGAGACACTTGTAACTTGATGATTTCACCAATGAAATGTAGCCTGCAATGGTGCTATGGCTTGGAAATCTCCCTCAGTCTCATCTTAATGGACTTAATCACAGTACACCCAATCTGATTAATTTATCATTGCACAACAACTATTCCCCACAGTACCAGACAGTGTTTGCTTCATCTCTACTTGTGGATATTTACCTTCTGTTATTGAAGGCTTTGTAATTTTTCAAGTGTACGTGAATGTCTATAATCATATACAGGGGCATATCCAGAAATAGAATCTTAGGGGGGATCCAGCCAGGGGTGCCCATTCCCAATGGCATGCCCCCCCCCACCCTACATCAAGTATTTAATGATGACAGCGTATCTATTATTATTATTAATAATAAAATTTACTACATACGAAGTGAATCATGTTTTGCTTAAAATCATGTTTCACACACTAACAAATAGTGTTTAATAGAACGAAGAAGAAAAAACAGTTTTGCGGATAAAGTGAGTATTAGTTTCTCTGTATTTAAATAGTGTTTCTTACTGCCTGGTAGTAATGCAATATATTGTTTTTAGGAATTCACCACTGCATGTATTATTCTGACGGAAATAAAAACAACTTTACTTACTGTACCAGAACAGTTACTCACGGTGGAGTTCGACATGGCTGAAGATAGGGATACATTTACAGTATGACTGGCACAGTGGGCACACATGCATTTTGGGTATTGTTGATTTATTCACGATTGAACACACCTGCCACTCACATCATAACCTTGACCTGTGATTTTTTTCCATGTCAAGACCAAGTTTGTGACATTGTTAAAAAAGAACTGATGTCAGATTTTCAGCTGACATATCACCACCCAGTGTGAAACTTGTAAACTTTTAGTGGATATTATTCTCAGAATCCACAAACCATGCACACAGAAAGAATTCTTCTATACCTGCTACATCGTGTCTCATCGGGAAGTATTATGAATCAACCATAGTATTTTCCAAATTTGTGGGGTATGGAGTTCCAGACCCCCTGATCACATACACACATGTATGCATGAAACAATATTAACTAATAATAAGCATGGTCATTTGAAATGTTGTGTGTTCATTTATAAGAAAGTGATTAGGGTGGAGGCACCGGGGCATGAGTTTACAATACCGGACCACTCTCCAATTTCTATAAAATTTCGCCTACTTACTAATTTCGGTGTCCTGATGACGTAACTGTAGTTCATATTTGGCAGTCACTTGTTAATATTGTACATTTATGTCTAGAAATTGTAAAATAACATTGCGATTTACCACGGTGATTGTCCCTACACAGCAATTCGGAACTATCTTTCTTTCGCATTTCATTCATGGTGTTCCTTTATGCACAACAATCTTGCTGACGTAACGAGGAATGCCTATGAGGTTAGGTTAGGTTCCATTAGCATAAATACAAAGAAAAATTAATATTTTAACTACGAGAACTATACCTTGTCTTGCCTGTTGATTTCTTCATGTTGGGAAAATGGCATCTTCCGTGGAGCTATTGTTCTTATGGTAGGGTTACGTTACGTTAAGAAAACATAGTTTATTTAGTTTTTTCCTCGATTCCCATACTTGACCGCCAATTATTACATGCAGATTCGTGTTTAGGAGTTCACAATTAGTGAGTAGGCGACATTTCATAGAAATTTGAGAGTGGTCCGGTATTGTAAACTCGTTCCGGCAACGGTTATGGTCACCTTTAAGACATTTTTGTACTGTAGATGTAATTTTGTATCATAAAAAAATTGATATTGATTTTGGAAGATTTGAAATGTATAGTTTGAAGTTTTGTGAATCTTGTCATATGGTCAAATTTATTCTATACATAATTCCCAAAAGATGAAAACATTTAAAATTTTTGATGACATGTTTTCCCACTTTTGGCCACTCTGTATCTAGTTATGGGCATCACTTTCTCCATCTCTAGATTTTAGAAATTTCTTTCATAGGGGAGCTACTTTATCTGTGCCTTCACTGCCCCTGTTGCAGCCTCCCGTTTAGACAGAAATCTGTGAATTTGACCTTGATGTCATAATCCACATTCCTTCCACATCTGCGTCAAAGGTCAACAGCTCACAGGTTTTGGGAAGGAAGGGCTGGAATACATGGTAGGCACTATGATTGAATATTGTGCATTCATTTTGTATAATGTATATATCTGTATCATCAAAATTGTTTTAGTAGTCAAGTGTGTAGTAGAGGATGATGTCAGTAGCAGTCAACTAACACCTCAAGAAATGTTTTAGAAGATACATAGAAAAACTAGTTTTACAACACACACATTTAATACTGTTAAATTTTGTTAATTTTAAATACATTTAAATTTTGAATGATTTTCATCTTTTTTATATTTTTTTCCTTGCTGTAGAGGATATTGAAACGATGAGATGAAATAGAACGGTCTCACTGCAGTACATGGGCTGCTTTTTTCCTCTAAATAGACGAACAAAATTTATATCCCCTGAAAGTACGTACCTTCTACATCCATTTTCCGGTGGTACTTTTCCGATTACTATTATATTCCTACGCATAAAAAAAGTTTTTCCTACTACTAAAAGCAATGCATTTCTCCATTTGTTCACGTCCATATTGTTTACACACAGTTGCTGTCATCTCCGCACAAGAGTTTTGCTACCTTGTCTTCCAATGTCAGACGAGGAATGCTTGCAAGGTTAGGTTCCATTAGCATAAATACAATGAAAAATTATTCTTTGGGCTAAGAGAACTAACCCTAACTACCTATCAACGTAGGCACTTTTTGCTTTAACTAGATTTGTGCAGAAATGTGTGCCACCATGTCACTTTTTCCCCCAACCTGGATACGAATTTCTCGTTTCTTTCAAAGAAAATTTGGTAAATGTCTGTTATATCGGAGACACATTTCTTCATTTTTACAGAAGAAACTACTTACGGAAATGAGTTTCTGTACCATTTGGAAAGTTCATGGAGGTATTTTCTCACCGTAGAATGCTGCACAACAAGAAACAAGCACTTTTGATATAATAAACTTGCATTTTGTGCAAAGCGACAACATTATGCTGTTGTTTCCATTATGTACCTGCAGATGGCGCAAGCGTCGAAAGTCACGCGGTCTCGCCAGTGTTTCCAAAGGTGCCTTTTTTTATGAGAATTTTTTTTAACTATGCTTACCTAACCTAACCTTGCCGGAAATGATCTGTGGGGCTATCGTGAATGGTTTTTGGGGCTATCCGTCAATGGTTCGTGTGGCTATCATGAACGATTTTTGGGGCTATCCGACAATGGTTTGTGGGGCTATCCGTCAATGGTTTGGATGACATAATGAACACGAAAGTAGGCATTTTTCGGTTAAGAAGGTTGAAACACTGCATACCCACTCCAAATTGACAAAACACAAGCACGACGCGCAATGATCCACAGCTGTGCGTGGCACATTGTATGTTCCGCAACGGAAGAAAGGAACCAAAAGAATTACTCGTAATGTGAAAAATCTATGTTATTTTTGTGTAAAAAGCATAATGGCACCTTTAACTATGTTCCCCAATACATAATTGGTAAGTACGAACCATCCGAAACACAAAATATCCGATTTTAATGTGTCTCCGATATAACATACATTTACCGAAATACAGTTTCATACATCGGAGACACATTTCTTCATTTTTACAGAAGAAACTACTTACGGAAATGAGTTTCTCTAAGCATAGAACGGTAAAACTGCCCTTGCCTTGGCTAGGGTTCGAAGCCCAGACTTTCAGCAACAAGATCGTGAGTTTCATGAAACAATTTCCCTTCCAAAGAATCGAATTCACCAAATCTTTCTTACGTGAATAACTTCCTCCAAATTTCCAAGCACTTTATACTGGTGTCATTCCAAGCTGCAGCAATCCTCTGACATGTAATATTACCTTAATTTGTTGTACATTTATGAGCTCATTTGGCATGTGCATTCAATGACACTTTATATTTATTTGTAGGGTTTTTGCACAAATGTCGCAGATAAAAATTTCCAGAAGCAAATGCGACATCTTTGCCACGAAGTTTGTATTTGTGTTTGCTTGCTTGTGCCCCTAATCCGCCCTAATCTGCTTGTGCCTTTCAGTCGCAATGTTGCTAACTAACAACTCTCATTTTTGTTTAAAGAAAACGGCATATTCGCATATGTCCGTAGCTTCTTTCTAAAGCTATTTCTTTTTCTGGGTTGGCATCTCTGATTTTGTGAGGCCCCGGAATCTGGATTTCATTATCACTTCCGGTGCGGGTCCTGGGATATGTGGAAAAAGAAATTTCGCGTCCGGTCGAAAGTAACCACAGACAAGTTATTTCATTTGTCTGTAGTTTAACGCATTAAACGAGTAATCTGTGGTCTTCTCCCAAATATATCTTTTGGACATTTGTGTGCTGTGCAGGATTGGCAAATTTGTGTCTATTTTTAAAAAAAGAACAAAACAAACTTTTTTTGTTTAAAACATAAAACATATTTTAAACAAAAGAAAGTCAACCTTTTCCCAGTCGTTAAAGAAAAAATACTCATTTTTATGAGTACAGTGGCGGCAAGGACTGTTTATTTACCTTTGGAGATAAGGTTTACCATACTGCAGGGTAGGGGTGTGCGGGACAGAATTTTTTGAGTCGGGACGGGAAAATTCTCAATTTCCCGACAAAGTCGAGAAATTTCGGGACGGGATATGTTCGAAATTTCCCAAAGCTCGTGAAATCTCGAATTCTACAAGTAATTTCCATCTTAAGTGCTTGTTTTTGCACTTCTGGTACAAAAACTATCAATTTCCGATAAGGTCCAGACATTTACAATGGAGACAACGTCGAGAATTGACGATTTTTGAAAATGACCATTTAGTACTTCCCGACTGCTTGGGATTCCGAAAAGTTGGGAAGTTATTTTCCGAAAACGGGATCGGGACGGGAATTTCCCCGGATCCCGGTTCCGACTTTTTGGGATCACACACACCTCTACTGCAGGGACAAAAGTTGGGGGTAATATCCCCCTTTTTCCGCCACCACTGAAGTAGGTTAGGATTCATATTTATCTAAATTTCAAGCAACTAAATATTATAGAATTACTATCCTTGTCCTGGAAAAATCAGGGTGAAATATTTCCTGCTGCCTGAACAGTTTATATAGCAGAAAACAACTTGCAGTGTCATAATAGATTCTCCAGATCAATCGTATCAATCTCCTCTAAATTGAGATTTATAGCTAGCCTGAATTCATAACTCCTGTCGCCAGCCGTTGCTCTCTCAGGCATTCAAAGAATGTCACATCAGTAATTAAAAATCCTTCCTGGTCTATTGGAGTTAAGGTGCTGATCAGCTGGTATTTCAGGGCAACGACCAGGGAAGGAGGAAAGAGAACAAAATAGAGAGCACGTGTGGTGTGGGGTCTTTTGCCTTGAATCGCCGAACAAGAAGGAACTGAGGAGATTGAGCGATCGAACACGTTTCGATATGAACAGCTATCAGCGGGGAATTGTATCATCAGAGACAGACAGGTATTGTTACTTCCAACCATGTTGATCTAGACTTGAAGGTATAAATCCGAAAGCTTGTGTTTTGCCATTTCCAAGTGTGTAGTTAGTACCTCTCGCCCATTACCATTAGGCTTACCTTGAAGGGCGAGTGCTCAAATGAGGATGAATAATTAAGCGAGCTACATCACCCACCTCAATGGTTAAGGTTCTTGGTTTGATCCCACGTACTCAGGGTAGGGTAAAGGAGGTCAAGAGTACGCACCTAACGTTTGAGGCCGTGTAAATAGTAAGGTAAATCACAGATACACATGAAAGTTTGTCACAATGTTTATTAACCCTTTAGTAATCATTGCTCAGAAATCAAAGAAAGTAACTGTAAAAGGAAAAACTACAGAAAAGATTTTATGAAAAGATAGCACATGCGTACTCTTGGACACATAGGCGGCTAAGAGTACTAAACAGGTCGTTCAAGAGTACGCATTAGCAATTATCACACACATATGGTCCATGTCCAATGTAATCAGAACACTGTTCATGCCCTCATGACACACCCCACACTGAACCCAGTCGTCAGCAAAGGACTCGCCACACCCAGCGCAGATAGTTTCGGTTTCATCTGCAGCCGCCTGTGTGTTATCTTGTTGACGTTGCACAATCTTTAATGGCTTTTTTGTTAGTTTCTGAAGGGGTTGCTGTTTCTTGGTGCTCTGCCTATCCACTAACTTATTTTTAAAAGGTGATCCCGAGAGAATTTCAGATGACCCCCCTTTCCTAGATCCGGAAGGAGTCTTCTGTGCAGGGTTTTCTATTGGTGACAGACCCACTTCCCCTGGTTGAGACACACTGGCATTCGCCGATGGAGTAGGACAAGGTTTAGTAGACGTTGACATTGATCGTTCGTTATCTGGGGTTCTGCCAAGCCTCCCTGGAATCAAATCTGCACCACCTCCTACGATTGGCGTAAGTGCGGTGTGAACATTAGCAGAAACATAGTCTTCTTCCGTAAAAATGTCCGGATTAAAGGGATAAATCCCCGCTCGTTCAGCTTTCTCCACGGTCATAACCCTACTGTAAGCTGCTCGAAATAATCCAGCAATGTCATATTGAGAAACAATCTCTCCTGGGTGATTCACCATCCACTTTTCGACTTCTGCTGCATAGGCAGTTTTAAGGGGGCCAAAGATTGCTACGTCCAACGGCTGGAGCTTGTGACTTGTATGAGGGGGTAGAGAAAGTAACGTGATAAAATTTTCTCGGTAATATAGAACTGCAGGTAGTGAACAGTGAGATGAATGGTTGTCAACTATCAGAAGCACAGGATTTTGAGCAGTGGGTTTCACATGATAGATGAAATGTTTGAGCCACTCAGGGAACAGATCTGCAGTCATGCACTGTCTGAAATCATTGAAAGTGTTCCCGTAGGAGCATTTTTAAAGAGGGCAGGGTTCAGTCTTTTCCTTGCAAATATCATGGCAGGCGGAACAGGAAAACCAGTAGCACTGACGCAACCAACGATGGTGACCAATTGGCCACGCTCCCCTGCGGACACTTTGCAGACCGCTCGTTGTCCTTTTGGGCTGACGACTTTTGGCGACTTGGGGGCACAGTGGATATTCCTGTTTCGTCCATATTGAAGATTCTGGGAGGAGGCAGGGGCCGTTCTTCAAAACACCTGCGCAAATTGCCAAAAAAATGGTTCACATCAGTCTTGTTGAATCCCATTGCCCGACGTAAACTGCACTGTTCTGGTGTACATAGAGATAAACCTTGTATCTTGCAGAAATTGGTTACCCAGTCTTTACCTGCTACCTTTTTTTCTTCATTAAATCTTGTGTGAACCAGATGACTTTCAGCAAACTGGTAAGCGACTTGCATCAGTTTCTGCGCGTTAAGCCATAGAATCTTGCGTTGAGGTCTGTGCAATGGGCAGCTAACTCCTTTTCCTGGGTAGTGTTGAAGACCGTTTTAAATCGACCAAGGGATGATGGAACTGTTCCCTGAAATGACAAAACAAGAAAAACTCATGCACAAATGCACTTAGCACATAGGGCTAAAGTACTCTCTCCACCACACTCCAATGAATTTTAAGTGGAAAGAAACGTGTCTTGAAGACACCTCATGCTATTTGAAGTGAGCTAGCTTGTTACATTTTCGAGACATTATGCCTGATATGTTGTCCCTACAAGGTTAAGTCATGAATTACTCAAAACTACTAGGGCTAGGTAAATAATAATCTCATTTGCACTTCTGGGAATAAGAAAGTAGTAAAATGAATACTCAATTCTAAAGCATAACGTTGGCTTGCAAAGTAACTCTGCAATTCAAGGAGCCACAAAAAGTGTTCAGGCTATTGCATCATCAACCTAATAGGTTACAGAAAAAAATGTGTGTGGCGTTGACGATGTGGGCATGCTTAAAACATTTTTCAATTCTGAATATCAGTAGGCTTTCAGTGGAATTTGAAGGAGGTAATCGGGTTCAATGAGAGAAAAATTTACTCCATCATAAAATACAGGGTGTGTACACCGAAATACCCTATTTTTTGAGGCAGTTTAAAAATAGTAAATCTTTCTTGTATCAGGTCTGACTTGTCCGTTGGGAGCAGAAGGACTTAAAGTTTCTGCCTAATTTTTTTCAATCTGTGGTGTGCATTGGTGTTGGTGTAGTTGCCCATCGAAACCAAAATGGCATCAGTGCAGGAGAAGGCACAAACTGTGCTTTGATACGCGGAGTTTAAATCTATTGTGATGGTGCAAAGGCAGTTTCATTGTGTTTACAATAAAGCAGCACCAGACGCCAAGAGGATACAATCATGGCACAGACAGTTTCTGGACACTGGCAGCATTCTGAAGTGGCATGGAGGGGGTCGACGTGTCTCCGAAGAACAAGTTGAGAATGTCCGCCAAGCGTTCCCGCGAAGTCCACGCAAATCAATTCGTCAGGTTTCACGGGAACTTCAGATGCCACGTGCAACTGTTCATAAGGTCCTAGAAAGCGGTTGCATCTGTATGCATACAAGGTGTAGATTCTGCAGGCCATCAAGCCTGATGACAAGCAACGACGATATGTCTTTGCATGTGACATGCTTAACCGAATCGACCGGAATCCTGCCTTCTTGTCAAGTGTAATGTTTTCTGATGAGGCCACATTCCATGTCTCTGGTACTGTGAATAAGCATAACGTTAGAATTTTGGGGGTCAGAGAATCCACACAGTATCAGGAAAAAGGTTCGAGATAGCCTGAAAGTGAACGTTTGGTGTGGCCTCATGTGCGACAAGATCATTGGACCATTCTTCTTTGCTGAGGAGACTGTCACAGGAACGACGTACCTAGACATGCTGCAATTGTTTTGTTTTCCTCAGGTTGAAGACCTGCAACCAAACCTTTTGTTTCAGCAAGATGGTGCTCCACCTCACTGGTCGCTGGATGTTCAGAAAACTCTGAATGAAACACTTCCAAGACGCTGAATTGGACGAGATGGACCCGTGCATTGGCCTCCACCTTCTCCGGACATCACACCATTAGATTTGTTTCTCTGGGGCTACGTGAAGGACAGGGAGTTCGCCACCGCCGTGCGGGACCTTGAAGATCTGCATACTTGGATTGTGGAAGTGATAGGTACCATCCCTCCGGACATGTTGCAGCGGACCTGGATGGAAGTTGAATATAAACTAGACATTCTTCGTGTCACCGCAGGGGCTCACGTGGAAGTGTTTTGATTTGTTGTTGTAATTTGTTTTGAAAACTTAACTTGACATACAACTTATTTTTGTGAAAAAAAATAATTAATATCATTTCATTTTGTATATGGAGCAAATTTAAAATAGGGCATTTCGGTGTAGACACCCTGTAATCATATTTCGTTGTGAACATTCTAGGAAATAAATAAGTAGCCTATTTAATTATAAAACGATCATTTCATTATCACACAACGAAAGTTACATTTATCGTATAGGCCTTGAGAGGACCCCATAACTGACTTTTGTTATAATTGAAATTCTTATTATTGGCTGTTATTTAAGTGATGTTTAGCCTCATTAAAAATATAATTGACCGGACTCTGCAGTAAGAGCATGTGAAGGAACTGATGTCGTAAAAAGGGCTTAGATACCTGCTTCAATCTTTTCCTCAATGTGCACTCATTCACTCCCATGGTAAGCGCGACTTGCCGCTTGTTTTCACCTTGGGCTACTCTTCTCTTTGCCTCCTGGAGATTTTCCTCCGTAAACTGCAATTTCCTCTCTGTCTTCTTTTTATACTTTCCCATCTTTGTTCTCTGCAATAAAAACCTTCCTTAGCCGTACATGGTATGACACGTAGACATCTTTCATACAATTTACATTTAATTTTACTCACAATTATATGTAACGATTCCATATGCACGTGTACATTAACAGGATAGCGACAGACCTGGAACACCGGGAAAAGCCAGGGAATTTCCTTTCTGCTTCTCTGTAGCCACCCTGATTAAACATTTCATACTCGTTTACCTGCAAGGTATGTACAATGCTCACCTTAGACAACCTACGTACATCTTTCATTACAAACTGTTGCCCAAGAGTACGCACGCACGGAAATGCGAACTCTTGCCCTCCACCTACACTACTTCTCATTTCAATCACCAGAGGGGTGCACTGCTTAGACAGAAACAGGTCTGCTTCACCTGTGCATTGTCTAATAAGGCATGTTCTTCGTATTACATGCACTTCGTGAATTTGCCATACTTACGTGGTCATATTCCTTACGTTTAACATGCGGAATTTTATAACGAAAAGCAAAAAAATGTTCACTTACCTATCATACGTAGACAAAATGCGGGAGCAAGAATATCTGTGGTGCTGCTGCACTAGACTTTCCCAGCGACTGGCGTGGTGGAAGAATTATCTCGATCAGTGCTACCAACCTTTGGGAAAAGCCAATAGTACTCTTAGCCGCCCGCGTACCCTTACCCTCCTTTACCTACGTTACGTGGATGGAGGTGCTGGAATTTTCATTCATTTCAGTTTGAAATAAAATAAAACTAAGAACATAGAACCGTCATGCCATTTTTGTGCCCGATTTCGTTCATCTCAGACGGAAAAGCAAAGAAAAATAAGATTTTATTTTCAATTAGGCTTCCTCACCCTCCAGATAGGTTTTCTCATTTCTAGTCAGAGAAAAGAAAGGATGAAAGTTATAATGAAAACATTAAATGAATAACAGGCTGCGTACGTATTTAAAAGTAGAGAATTTATAGAGTTACACGTGTTTTAATGCTAATATCAGCGAGGGGAAAACCATTAAGCTATGATAAATGTCGAGTTCTAACTTGAGGATGAATCAGATGAAACCTATCGACCTCAAGTCAGAGTCGGTCACCCGTAAAATGTAAAGATGCGGAGGAACCTGCTGCCCAGCTCCGTCGCGGTTATCCGCGTCGGGCTGGCGATTTGGTATCAGGAGCGTCCGGCATTCCGCGTGGCGGAAGGTTCGATGTCGGGTTTTAGGCAGCCACATTTTGCCAAAAATGCGGTCGGCCCAGGGACGTCCGTGGACGATTCCCTATCACTTTGCTCCTGGTAGCGCTGTGGTTCGCTCGCGAATCCGGTACCCTGGCTACGACAGAATTCCCACCTGGGAAATTTTTACCATTCCCAGAATTTTAAATAAGGTAGAAGAATAAGGCATTTCGATTCGATGGTTTCTTGCATTTACAGTGATTTTAGAACGTAAGAGGTAGGAAATTTTTTTACATGATCTTGGATACGAAAATTATCACAGCGTTGTTTATAAGGATTAAAATGATGCAGTAAGCTACAGTAATTGTAAACGAATTTTTTTTAATATATTTAACGTTCCTGTGCATTTTGCCCAGATGGTGATTAGGCTTACCCTTAACATATTAATTAATAAAAAACGTGGATTAAAAGTGGATGTTAAAGTTATTCATGTATGAGGAAAATAAATTACAGTTTATTGGCTCTGACTCGGTGGCACTATGGTGCATTTTAACGAGTCATGGCACAGAGTATGCTTGTTTGAGTCAATATTTTGTTTTTGTTATTATTATTAATTGAAATTCATTAAAAGTTTAATTTAAATTTTGTTTAAAACTGACCGTAACTTGTAAATGATTTAGAATGCTTGAACTATAACTGCTAAGATTATTGCAACGAGGATATTACATTTTAATACATATATAGTTTTGGAAACGAATAAGGCCCCGAGGACCACTCATTTATATTCTTAATGACTGAAGTCTCCTAGCACCTCATGAAGGGAGCTTAGATTAAGGAGATAGTCAAGTTTATACGAGCTAGTCACTTGCCTTATGTTACCTTAACTTACGAATACAGTAGTTATGTACCCCGGTTGTAGTCGAAAAATCAATTGATTGGAAAAGATCGATCAAAGATCAATTGATGATGTAGGTGTGGGGGCAAGCAAGGGTATTGTTTTGAGTGATGACGTCATGAAATGGGTGGGGTGTAATTTGTGAGGCTGATTTTGATTGGTGTGACGTCATAAAATGGGCGGGGTTTAATTTTGTGAGGAGCGTTTTGATTGGTTGTTGGGGAGGAGGAAAAGTATTCGGGGTTTTCCCGGTGACGGTTGGTCGGAATTGGAGTTTCCTGCGTTTGAAAACAGATGGAGGTGATGATTCTGAAATTCTGGGAATTTGGGTACGTGTTTTTGTTCTTTGAAGAGAGATGGCGTTGATGAGTCATTCCGGGGAAGGAGGTGTTTTTCTCGGGCGGCCGTTGATGAGTTTGAAATTCCAGGAATTGGGTTTGGTCTGAAAAAAACATGTCCTAACATGTTTTAGGTTTAACCTTCCAGGGTGACTGTTTGAAGTATGTTTAACGGAAATCGTGACGTAGAAAAAAGAAGGTATAAATAGAAGGGATACAGGATAATAGTATCATGTGAGGATGGATGTGTGCGGTACAAGGCTGTCTGATAATGGTGTGAATTATCTACGAGGAGATCTGGGAACTTGTTCGATCTTGCGGCGACCTGGACAACATGTAGCGATATCTGAATCTCCCTGGTGTGGATGTTACCTGTTCAACGGATTAGGAAAAGGAGTCCATCATCACTGCGAGACGTTGAAGGAGATAGAAGAGAGGAAAAGAAGAGCGGACGAGAGAACAGGATTTCCAAGTCACTGGTGTATGTGCGAACTACGTCGCAGCAAGGAAGAGGACAAGATCGGTGAAGCTTTGAAGCAGAGAGTGAAAGAGTGGCTTTCATTGCTGGCAGACAGAAATTCCTTGTGGTGTTCTGGCTGTGATCGTCCTTTGTTACGTAAATTAGAAGGACATCCCTGTTTCCCTGTGGTTCCTGCAGAAGATTTCGGGGTCCGCAGACGTCTGTTCCCCGACGATCTTCAGGCTGTTCCTTTATCGCCGATACCTGGGACGCCGTCACCTACATTACTTTACCTTTTATGACGTATGAGAGTGTTTACTTACCACGTCTGCTGGACTCACGCCGAGCCGTATGTTATCAATTACTTATCAGTGAATTCGAGATACAGAACATACAGAAAGTGGCCTATAGAATTACGTCAGACTCCGGAAGAATTAGTGACTGCAGGATTTTACTATTCAGGCTTTAGCGACAGAGTATTATGTTTTCATTGTTTGTACGGACTTTGCGATTGGACATCCAAAGATTGTCCGATTCTAGGACATTACATGTTGGTACCCCAGTGTCCTTTTATACAGAGTGTTTGTTGCGGCGTTACATCGTAACTCCAAGAGCTGCAAGTATTGCGACAGTATAGAGACTCCTGAGAAAACGTCCGATAAACTTAGTGTGGATTCTGTGTGCAAAATATGTTTTGAGAATCCTAGCAGTGTTTTAATTCTCCCGTGTCGACATTTTGTTTCCTGCGGATCCTGTGCTTCCCAATTGGACAAGTGCGCCGTATGCCGGGGTAGCATTGAAGAAACGTTGACAGTTTTCACCTGATGACCAAAATGGATTTCTGTTTTTTGGACGTTCCAGGTCTTCGAGGAGCAGGACGAGAATTTGTGTGGAAAGAAGTCGGAATTTTAAAATTTCCTTTTGACAATGCATTTGACTGTTTAGTGAAATCTCCATATGGTTTACACCTTTTGAGTGAAAAGTATCGCCGAGTGAATTACTGGCTCCGTACCAACAAACACGGTCTCAACTGGGGAGATGGATGGCTACCGTATGAGAAATTAGGAGATTTGTTATATGTTGTGCTTGTGAATCAAATAGTGTACGTCAAAGGTACGGAGAAAGTGAAATGGTTTGAAAAATTACTTGAAGAAAAAAGTATGGGTAAAATATCCGTACGTAACATCGAAGAACTTGAATGTCCAAAATTGAATAGTGTGAAAAACACTTCAGGAAGACGCAGAGAAAATAGCAAATGTGAAAATGTAAAAAAAAAAAACCTGTGCAGTTGAAAATGTCTGGAAGATGTACAGTTTCCATTGTAATAAGTACAAGAAATAAAAGAGTTTTTTTTTAAAATATACAAATGTTTTATTTACAATCGATAATATGGATATAGGTTTACAATACATAGAATAACACAAATGTTGTATTTACAATTGAATATGAAAGGTTTACAATACCTGAAGGGTTATATTACAATACATAAAACAACAATACACAAAAAGAAGAATGGTTCATTTACAATGGCTATTTACAACATCAGATACATGAAAGTAACAGAACTTATTTACAATAGTAGTGTAGAAGTATATAGGACTGGAGCGAGAAAGTATGAGGTCTTGCCTGTGCTAAAATTAGGCTAAGTTGCCTATAAAAGCTTATTGCTCAAGTGTTCTCTTCTATCAAATTTAAGATTTTTGTACAAGAAAACTTTTTGAGAAAGTATGACCCCCCTCTCAGATTGATTTGACTATACCTGAATCTGCCACCTACCTACCTACACCCACCCACCTACACCCACATATATATTTACTTCCGGTCCATTTCTGGTTTATTTTTGGTTTAAATTTAGAATATTAATATGTTAACTCAAATATTTTAATTCAGGACCAGGCTCAACTTGTTTATCTAATACTAAGAAAATATAATATGCAGAGGTTTTTCTAGAATTGCTCTGACTCTTTCATTTCTTACATCATAAACATATGATTTTTCACCTATAAGAATAATACTACATATGGTATCACCAGGGAGTGTATCATGGAATTCACAGATAATTTTAATGTTTGTTATGTCATTAACCACAACATGTTTCCTTTTTGAGGTGTTGATGACAAACATGGGCAAAATGTTAATATAATTTTATTTTTACTATATATAACCTATGATTTTTATAAAAAAAGCTTTTGAGAAAGTATGACCCCCCCAGATTAATGTGGCGACACCTGAATTTGCCAGATTGTTGTCTATAAGTTTGTTAAAAATATGTCTCTCCCGACACTGTTTTTGGCCTAAGCTAAGATGATCATACAAGCGACAACAACAGAGCCATCTATGTACAAATGTCCGAACTCGGTGAACACTTGGGATCAAGTTTCAATACTACATCATTTTCAACTCTCTCTGCCAGCAATAGGGATTGGTAGTAAGCGTTAGACAAAGTACTTTGGAGCTGAATATACCTTTCTTAATACGTCGTATACTGCTAAAATATCTTTAATTTACATATTTCTCATACCGCCGTATCTTGTTCTATTAGACCTCTTCAAGAAAATCGCCAATTAGTGAAAACTAATTGAGCACAACAGCGAAAGAGGCTAATAGGCAAGCATACAGTGATATGGGAAAATGTGAATTGTCGGTTTCTTCGATTCAGATAAATGGATCGAATTGAAACTGGGATATTTTGCATTTTTTTAATATGATAGCTAAAAAAACAGGTCTGTTTGGATTAATATATAAAATTTCTTATTATTCATATTAAACATATTTCTAGTATATTGAACAAAAGATTTATATTATGTATAAAGAAGTCTGATATTTGATACATCCATCTTGTATTTGTTGTAATCTATTCATATTTAGAATCTGGTTTATATCTGTCCCAGCTTGTTATACAAAAATCAATACGCATTAGGTCATCGCCACATCACGACATGGTGGGGTAGGTTAGTGACTGTAGGTCACTGCTTCTGGGGATCAATACTTATTCTACCTTCGCGCATGTGACTTTAGTTAGACAATCCGTCAGAGTTTTATTAAGTACAGAATTTTGATTTGAATCCCGAGAAATCTGATATATAAAACCAACTTCAAAAATTAAAAATATTAACACATTAAATATATACAATATATATAAAAAATACACTGCTAAACCTAATTAATATTTTATATCAAATATAGAGGTTTAATTTAAACCCAAGAAATCTTATAAAATAAACCAATGATAAAAATATATTAACATATTAAGTATACAAGGCATTTTATTAAACACAATTAATATTTTATATTAAATATAAAATTTTGATTTAAACCCCAAGAAATCTGATATTTGTATGAATTTGTATTTGTATTGAATTTTGAGAATAAATACCGAGAAACTTTTATTTAAATAACATTTTGTAAAAATGACAATTTGTATAACCGACTTACCACTTGAACTGCTGTACAAGATTTTTGAGTATACAGTCGATGGAGGTATGGATGTTGCAAGGCTCGTTGAGTTAAGCAAAATAGCGCCTGAATTTTATCCACCGTGCGAGATCATTTTTATGGACAATCTTCGCAAAATAAGTGGTATTAAAAAGTTGCAGAATCCAGAGTTTCTTTTTCGGGCTGCAAGCAAAAAGTTGGTTGATAGGATGGACGAGTTTCATGTAGCGAGGCAAGGAAGAAGACGATATACGGATGATTGGTATGAGTCAAACGCGGAAACAGACATCATTATCACACAACTCATTGCATTGACTGAGGCGCGAACTTTTTTTATAACCTGACATAATATATAAATAAAATACTATTACTAAAAAGGAGATAACTGGATTAATTTTTGCAGGAAACCAAATCTTTTGAAATATTGATAAAAAATATTAACAAATGAAAATTATATTAAAGAGGAAATAAAATAAAAAGTAGGCTTAATTCAGGAAATGTATGTTACTTCTCTCTAAGAAACTAAAAGTTAAAATATACAAAACAGTAATTTTACCTGTAGTATTATATGGATGTGAAACTTGGTCTATTATATTAAAAGAGGAACATAAATTGAGAGTATTTGAAAACAAAATTGTTAGGAAAAATATTTGGATCTAAAAGGGACGAGAAAATAGGTTAGTGGAGAAGGTTACATAATTTAGAATTACATATTTTGTATTCATGTCCAGATATTATTAGAATAATTAAATCAAGAAGACTTAGGTGGGCAGGCCATGTGACAGTAAGACACACTAGCACCGTAAATTGATTGTATTGAAAAGTATGCAGAAGCAGTGTTGGAAGCAATTTGAAGACAGAAACGGCTATGCAAAGACACTTATTATAATGTTAATATTTCAGTATAATGTTTTCAGAATTGCTTTTCGATAATGTTCGGTACTTAATTTAATCAATTGTTAGACAAAACACACATTAGAATTCAAGGACGGAAAATATGAACAGCGAATGAATGCTTTAGAGTAGATGTGATATTTAAAGGAGGTGGCTCTTCCATGATAATTTTTGTTTTTCTGAATTCAAACAAAAATTCATGAATATTATCATTATTGAATGATTAATTAGGTGCTCGGTTTACCTTGTCCCTCCAGACGAAAGATGGAATGTATACAAGCCTATGCCTCCTAAAGTTCATCGTGGATTGCGAAAACGAAATATCTAACCGGAAACTTCCAATGATTTTTATTTTTTTTAGAACATGCTTCGCTAAGGAGGTCAAAATAACAAGTTCCGTAATACGAATAACTTGTTGATTTTATTACGAACGAAGAAGGAAGGCATGGCCGTAGTATTATTACATCAGGTCATCTTTTATTTTGTTTGCGTCGATTAATCTTCTTACGTTTCTTCTTCTCCTTGTCGTTTTCGTCCAAAATCGTGTTTACTGGAACGTTGAAACGTTTACCGGAACGTTGAAACTTTTACCGGAATATTGAAACGTTTACCGGAACCCCAAAATTTCGTCAGTGGACCATATCTCGAGAACGGTTAGAGATACAGCAAAAACGATCAAAAATCGTAAAAGGTTAACGAAAAGCACGTGGTATAAACTACCTGTATTGATGTTTTCAATAGTTGTCGTCTGGGAACCATGTTGGCCCACCCCCAAAATTTAACTTTTAATGCCTTGTATACTTAATATGTGAATATATTTTTATTATTGGTTTATTTTATAAGATTTCTTGGGTTTAAATTAAACCTCTATATTTGATATAAAATATTAATTAGGTTTAGCAGTGTATTTTTTATATATATTGTATATATTTAATGTGTTAATATTTTTAATTTTTGAAGTTGATTTTATATATCAGATTTCTCGGGATTCAAATCAAAATTCTGTACTTAATAAAACTCTGACGGATTGTCTAACTAAAGTCACATGCGCGAAGGTAGAATAAGTATTGATCCCCAGAAGCAGTGACCTACAGTCACTAACCTACCCCACCATGTCGTGATGTGGCGATGACCTAATGCGTATTGATTTTTGTATAACAAGCTGGGACAGATATAAACCAGATTCTAAATATGAATAGATTACAACAAATACAAGATGGATGTATCAAATATCAGACTTCTTTATACAAAATATAAATCTTTTGTTCAATATACTAGAAATATGTTTAATATGAATAATAAGAAATTTTATATATTAATCCAAACAGACCTGTTTTTTTAGCTATCATATTAAAAAACTGCAAAATATCCCAGTTTCAATTCGATCCATTTATCTGAATCGAAGAAACCGACAATTCACATTTTCCCATATCACTGTATGCTTGCCTATTAGCCTCTTTCGCTGTTGTGCTCAATTAGTTTTCACTAATTGGCGATTTTCTTGAAGAGGTCTAATAGAACAAGATACGGCGGTATGAGAAATATGTAAATTAAAGATATTTTAGCAGTATACGACGTCTTAAGAAAGGTATATTCAGCTCCAAAGTACTTTGTCTAACGCTTACTACCAATCCCTATTGCTGGCAGAGAGAGTTGAAAATGATGTAGTATTGAAACTTGTTCCCAAGTATTCACCGAGTTCGGACATTTGTACATAGATGGCTCTGTTGTTGTCGCTTATATGATCATCTTAGCTTAGGCCAAAAACAGTGTCGGGAGAGACATATTTTTAACAAACGTATAGACAACAATCTGGCAAATTCAGGTGTCGCCACATTAATCTGGGGGGGGGTCATACTTTCTCAAAAGCTTTTTTTATAAAAATCATAGGTTATATATAGTAAAAATAAAATTATATTAACATTTTGCCCATGTTTGTCATCAACACCTCAAAAAGGAAACAGGTTGTGGTTAATGACAGAACAAGCATTAAAATTATCTGTGAATTCCATGATACACTCCCTGGTGATACCATATGTAGTATTATTCTTATAGGTGAAAAATCATATGTTTATGATGTAAGAAATGAAAGAGTCACAGAGCAATTCTAGAAAAACCTCTGCATATTATATTTTCTTAGTATTAGATAAACAAGTTGAGCCTGGTCCTGAATTAAAATATTTGAGTTAACATATTAATATTCTAAATTTAAACCAAAAATAAACCAGAAATGGACCGGAAGTAAATATATATGTGGGTGTAGGTGGGTGGGTGTAGGTAGGTAGGTGGCAGATTCAGGTATAGTCAAATCAATCTGAGAGGGGGGTCATACTTTCTCAAAAAGTTTTCTTGTACAAAAATCTTAAATTTGATAGAAGAGAACACTTGAGCAATAAGCTTTTATAGGCAACTTAGCCTAATTTTAGCACAGGCAAGACCTCATACTTTCTCGCTCCAGTCCTATATACTTTTACACTACTTACAATGTCAATGTCTGTCCAAGATTGTTCTCAAGATATATTTCAATCATCAGTTCGTTGTACCAAAGAATATAAAAATAGTTCACTAAATTGGGCATTCTTTTTTTCCTGAAACCATATTGTTCTTGATACAATATACAAAAGCCTCCATTTCGGGTTGCAATTTATGATAACGTTCGTTCTTTAATTTCTGCAGAGGCCAAAAAAGGTTACACAAAAATAAGTGTAGTTCAGAGGCTGTGAAAATAAAATCATCGGACGAATGATGCTGATACATCGAGATACAACGTTTCCCGAAAAAAATTACACCACTGACGGTGATATTTCCCGTAACCAAGTAATTGAATCGACGACCTGTTTCGACGTAATTCAGTAAGTCAGATTTCAAAGCACACAGTTCTCTAATCTGCTTAGAATCGATGCGTACGGGTGATATCCCCTGTTGCGAAAACTCCCACACCAAATTGAAAGGGAATTGCTTTTCGAATCCTATTGCTACGAACTTGTTTTTTTCCTTGTTCAGAAAATATGTGTTAGCAAGATAGAGATCTAAACATGCCTCTACGTTGTGTAGTCCAGGACATTCCATTGTATCTGGGGGAAAACCTATCTCCCTTCGCCGTTTTATGAAATCACAGTCTGTAGTCACAGCTATTCCCTCGTCCATCGGTTCGTTCTTGATAGGGACAGTTTCGATTTTGAGGGGTTGCACACGTTTGCGAGTTGTACGTTTGGAAGCATCATCCTGATGGGTCATGCGTTTCACTAGTTTGTCGTGTTTTTCCATTGTAGAATCCCTAACAGGCTCCATGATGTTATCACTAGAGCTGTCTCGACGGCACTGAGATAAAGATACAGCAGCACACATTTATATAGCTTTTTTCATAACACGACACCGGATCGCGTGGATAGAGCAACACGATTGATCCCCTCTCGGGCACTTGGAATGGGGTAAACATTTGAAGATCTGACGAAAACGGTGTAGGATATATCCATCTTTACTGACACCGGGCGGAAATGCTTGAATGAAATCCTTGGTCGTAACATGGCGTGCTTTGTAATAAGCATACACGCAACAGTAATGTCCGCACGTCGTGGCCGGTACCCCCTGTAAGGGAATGTTGTTGTAAGTCCAAACCGAGGACTGTAGGTTCAGGAAGTTACGAATTCTGGATAGAAAGGATGAAATCCGTATGAATCGAAATATTCAGCCATATTGTTTTTGCCAAAATAGAAGGCCACCCAGTGTGTACCCTGGAAGTTGGAAGTGTCAGTGTTTGCGATTATCAAGGCAGGGGTAGGAAACGTCCGAGGTAAAAGATCTCTCGAGTAAACACCGTAGAAAATGTTCTTGGTGGAACAGTTTCGAGATAGAATCTCCCTGATCCGCGTCGTTTTCATGCTGCCTATGTAAAATGAGAGTACAGTGTTCTGTTATTTTTATACTCTCAAGATGATATTCTTCTAATATTTGTGGGAACGGTTGCATGTCAACAGGTTTGGCAGACAGTACATCCAAAGAATCACTATTATAAGTATCATCACAGGTTATCAGTTCGATGAGTTTTCCCATCTCACGTTACATATGTTTTCATATGTTTATAATAATATCTCTGTCTTTGGTCATTTCTATGAGTCCAGGGTAAAATCTGGAGTCTGGCAGTAGTGGAAGCAAACGTGTGTCAACAGGTTTGGAAGCTGTCACTTTCGAAGAAACACTATTATGATTAATATCACGGGTTTTCCATTCGGGTGGTTTTTCCATCACAGGTAGTATAATGTCTACATCAGAACTGTCTCGATGACACTGCGAGCCAGAAACACGAGCACACATATTTATAGACAATTTGGTCTCACTGATTGAGGATAACACTTCTGTCTTTTGTTATATCTACTGGACATTCGAATTCAGCATACAGAAGGCATGTTATATTTTCCGACAGCTGGGGAGAAAATTGCATCTCGGCTCCGATGATACCTTGTTCCTGGAGACTGGTGTGCGTGTCGTTTCCTGAAGAGTCAGGCGTTATGTCGAAAATCAGGAAAAAGGATCCGTTCTCGAACATTTTCCTTGTGATCTGGTATCCGTAATTGGCGTGGTGAATGCCTGTACCGGAAAATAGAGTTTGATAGGCACGTGTTATCAATCCGCCGTTTCCTCCTGTGGTGACCCGCAAGGGTTCGTAAGGTACGTGTTCTCCATTTTTCACAAGATGGAAAGAAGATAGATTAAAACTTCTAAAGTCGAACGGATTTTTCTTACAGTCTCCGAGAAAGCTGGCGGTGGATACCATAGCAAAAAGAACAACATTCGGAAAAGGACCTTGAAAAGCATTATCGATCGAAATCTGCTGCGTTCCGGCAACGTAAGAATAAGCTTTTATGACGCTTCTGGTGAACGGATAATGGGCAGGAGCGTAAGAGAGTGCTCTGTCTATGGCCAAACTGGTGGTAGGAGTAGGAATGATGTGATTTATTTCGAGAACAGCCTTTAAAATGTTTATTCTGGTGGTTGATGAAGTCTGATCTCCCTAGATGTAAAAAGCATCACGTGACCTGGCTAGATCGATACGTACTTCAACGCCGTTGATCAGGTATTTAGGCTGGTGGGAAAAAATCTATGTGCAGTTTTCCCATAAGTTCGACTACGGCAGACACTTCCGTAGGCTTTCCGGTTGTCGGAACGTGCTGGAAAAAGCCTTTTCTGGCGGTAAAACCTTTGTTGTCGGCGGTGATTTCAGGTGTGTCCAAGTACCACAAGTCATTTGTGAGATGCGTGTTCGCAGCATCGCTACCGTAATTGATTTCTGCTTCGAAGATTGATTTATATGCGTAATTGTTATCGGCAACTGTTACAGCGATACCGTTGAGAGCCACTGTAACTTTTGAAACAAGTGAATGGAGAGGATAATTTACGACCCCGCAGTTTTTTGTGAGGGCGTTGGAAGGTTCGGAAGCACTCATGGGAGACCCATCTTGATAGACCATCTGCGTTAGGAGACGAAGGTAGGCAGATGAAAGATCTAGAAAATCTGTTCCTGCCGGGGGAATGGCAGACTGAAGTATGTTCTGATTATCGATGGAAGCGATAGGCTTGTAGGCGACCGTGTAAGTTTTTTCGACATTTTGCTGAATAGGTTTCTTGCTGAAAAGATCGAACTGCGAGATCATGCAAGTGTTATTCGCCATCATTATCTAAAAATATCTTTTCCTGCCGCCTTCTGTTTAATTTTCCTTTTGCTTGTTGTCCTAGATTTTGTGGATGTTTTTCTCCGCTTTTTGGATGCGCTTTTTTTACGGATCGCAGATGTTCTAATACGGTTGGCTGAACGTTTTAACATCGACTGAGCAATTTTTGTTACAGGTTTTGTTCTTATACCGGAACCTACCAGAGAGTCGATTTTGCGTTGTGCTTTACTTTGAAGATTTTGACCCGCTTCACGTACATAGTTCTCGGAGTCTGTTGGCTTGTTGCAATATCGGTGATAATGTTAGCGCCTGTTTTTAAAGCTTCTTTACCGATTGCTTTTCCACCGCTCCAGAGTAGAGGTTTCACCATTCTAAAGAGTCCTGCGAAAAGTGAGCCCAATCCTCTCCCTTTTTGAATTCTAGTTGAACGGTAAATGGGTCCAATTCCCCCACGGATTTGATTACTGTAATATTCGGTCTGCGAATTCATGATAATTCATTCGCTTTTCGGCATAGACTGAGAAAAATAAAGGCCTACTGTTTTTTAAAAGGACGTTCCATTTCTACGAAAATGTAAAACAGCAATTGTGGGTACGGAGCCGTTCCTCAAAGGCAGGAGATCTCCTTTTCTATCGTACATCGCAATTTCTATTGTTTCGAAAGAACCTTTATCCAGAGAAACGTCATGAATCGGATTGAAAGTATGATGGGCAACGGGTACAGTACAAGATGAATCTGTTTCCGAATACAGTTTTCGGGTAAGACGTAGAAGACGTAGCACTTCTCCTCCGACCAATGACGGTTTCACTAGATCGGAGTAAATGAATATATAGGGGTTTTTATCCACGACGTTGTTGGACACTGCGTGCGTAGAATAAATAGATTTCAATATGTCATATCGAAATTTAGCATAGTCATCAGTCTCGTCTATGGGTGTAACAGTATTTATTGGAGCATCGTTAGATTCAGGCTATGGAACCCCTATCAAGGACAGATGTTTGTACACAGCCTCTTTAAAGAAAAACCTGAGATGAGTAGGAACAGCGACGTTAGCAGGGTTTGTTTTCAGGAAATGAATAAAATCCTCTATTGTATATGTTGCTGCAGGAAAATAGAATGGTTGTTCGTTAATATAGAGTGTATTATCTGTAGAAACAGAAGATCCCGACGAGTCCCATTGCGGTTCCAACAAAAAATGCCAGTATTTATCGAGAACGGTCCTCCGTATTTCCAGGTCATTGGGGAGGGATTCTTCGATGGAAGAGATCAGATCCTCAGCACTTGCATACGTCCAAACAGGAAAGGTTACCGTTCCAGAATCAGTTTCCAAAACATTGTCGTATAGAGTTCTGCTAATCCGACTTCCCACAATTCTGGTGACAGATCGATCCCTTTTGCAAGTTTTACGTTGAAATGGGTCAGCGTGTTGTCCGGAAAATAATTCTCCGATGCAGATGACGGAAGGTAAACATAGAAATTATCGTCCATTCTCGCCGAACACAAAGAATTCACTGGATCGTGGTGACGATATATTTTGATATAAATATGTTTTGGAAATTATTTTTCTGATAACTGTTTTACGGAGGATGCCTTGATCCACGAATCGAAACTAGGTGGATATCCGAGCCAGCGAACCAGGTATTCCAAATTTTTACCTTTTCCCCGGCTGTTCAAAATCTTATCAATTTTATACCCTTCGTCAGGATCGGAATAAACTTTTTGCAGTTCATGTTTGTAAAATGTACCTTTTACAGGTTCTTCATTTAAATCGTCTAATATGTATACAGGTACAGGTGATCGCTGAACAAGGGAATGGATTTTGAAAAGTTCTCGTGACCACTATTGTTCGTATCCCTTCTCGAAATGTCCTTTGACGACAGAGATTCGTACGATATCACCAACATTCAGATCTGAGATGGCTGCGAAATATGTTTGTCAGGTTTGTCGAGTCGTTTCCACACGATGTAAATGTTTGACTCGTTTACATCTGGAGGCGCCATTCCTATGGAATTGTGGATTGCTGTATTGTAACCTTCGAGAAGTTGCTGTAAAATATCTACGTAACGTCTTGTCTGTTTCGACGTGAAATATTTCCACATTCGTTCTTTCAATGTTCTGTTGAAACGTTCCACTACACTCGCTTTCACAGGATAATTTGAAGCTATCGAAAAATTTACATTTTCGTTTTTTAAGAACTTTTGGAATGTAGAATTCGTGAATTCCGTTCCTTGGCCTGTCTGTAGTGTGACAGGTTTTCGCCTGCTTCGTTCGAAAATAGTTTTGAAAGCTTCGGTTACCGATTTTTTTTTAGCGGTAATGCAAAGGCATATTCTGAGAATACATCGATCACTGTCAGAAGATATCTGTATCCATCGTTATGTTTTTGTATCGAAGTCATGTCGTTGAGATCAGCTTCCCAAAGCATGTCCATGTTCCACACATTGTAATGATTTCGGGGAACCTTTTCCTCGCAGGTTTGTGGAGAGTGTACGTTTCCTGGTGCATCAGCCATTTTTTGACCGTATTGCGGGATATATTTTTATCCCGTACCGCGTTCCATAAACGATCTACAGATGAGAATGAAGCATGGTGTCGGGGATCGTAATATATTTTGGTGAAGATTTTATCGTGTTTTAACTTAGGGACTCCCATGACTGATCTCTCTGTCTACGGCTTTTTCTCAGAGGAACCAGCTTGTATGCGTCAGGTGTTCTCAGAAAAGGTGAAGTTTTTCTGGAAACACGGACAGCCACTTTCTTCTTCTTCTTCTTCTGTTTCTGTCGATGAGACGGTCCAGGGCTTTCCGTTGACGACGATGAGAAGTTCAACGTCTTTGGATCAGGAAGTGTTTTTTCCTGACGTTCGTCTATCAAATGTTGTGCCGTAGATTGGTACTCGTCGATGATATTTTGTAACTGATGACGTGTATTACGGGGTAACGTCTCTGCCAGGTTCGGAGGAAAGAACGTCGATGCTGGCGAAATAGTAGAAGAACCGTCGTTATCTTGAACAATAGGAATTTGTAATGGTTCTTTGGATTTTCGACTCGGCCATAAATACTCGTCCAGTTTCTTTCTGTAAAGACGCCATTTTTGATCGTGTTATATTTTTCATTTTTAGAATATCATTCATTTTTTTATCCAGAACGGACAATTTTTGAGTTACAGACGAGTCGGAACCTCGAATACGTGCTAGCTGTTCCGGTGAAAGGACGATCATCTTTTTGTAGGAAGATGTCATTTCTCAATGAGGAATGAGAGTACCGAGAAGGTCATATAACAAAGAATTTAGAAGTAAGGGTAGAAATTTACCTTTCTGCACAAGAAGTGTTCTTCGTTTTTTGATGTTTACTTTCGGTTTCACGAGATTGCATAAGACCGCCTTGTAAGGTGTCAGACGACGTTTTGTGGACGGTTTAATTTTCACGTTTCCTTTTAAAACGTTCAAACAGCATTCACTGATGAAACGAATTGTCTTTTTCGGAGCACTTTTCAATAATGATTTTCGGATTTTGGTAGGTGAATTTTTCAACCCGTGCAAGAAAGGTGAATCTTTCTTGAAAGACGACGTATGTCTATTCCTGTTAGAACGTGATTTGGTACGTGTCTTCCTCGTTCTCCTCATCTCGATGTTTTAAACATTCCTGAGAAAGATATGCAGTTGAGTAATTCTGGTTAAAATGTCTGTCTGATAACTTAAAGGATCCGGTGTTGACTGTGAAAGATCAATATACAAATAACTGAAAGGTTGAGTGGTAGCATCTTTAGATTCTTAAAAATAACGAAATGCTTTACGTTCAGTGAAATGTCTCTGCAATTTTTCCCTTGATGAAAAAGATTCTGTGTTATGAACACCACCGAAATGTTTTTGTGATGACTGCCTTTTGTGAAAAGGTCGGCGACTTTTTCTCCTTGAGCAACCATCATAAGATCGTCCAGGATTATGAGAGTAAGGGTTTTTCCGTTCCACGACTGCCAATCGACGATACCTTTATGATATTGCACATCTCGAAGATTTTGTGGAATACTGTTCTCCTGATCGTAACACCATATAATTTTCTTCACGGTTCCTTCGACGAGATGAACAATGGAGTCGACCATATTTGTCACAAAAGTAGTTTTTCCGCTTCCTGATGCTCCGCAAACCATCATGGTGAGGGGATGGGAAAGTTTAGGAATCATGCTGAAGAAACGTCTTACAGATTCTGAAGAAAAATTAAGATCCGGCAGTCTGCAAACTAGTTTTATATCCTATCATCCCGAAGACGAATTCGAACTCTGAACCGCTACAGACATATTTTAGTCAGCACAGTATCCGAAAGGATACGATAAATGTTCATCGTCGAAACGTCGATTCAACAGTACTGGCTGAAACAGCTTTTTTTCATATGTACTGATTACTTGGAACTGTTTTGTTCTTCTGATCCTGAAAATATTTTCGACCATAACTTCAGGTTGCTCATTGCTTATCATGTCGCACATGTTATCAAAATTGACCAATTCCGATGTAAAGATATTCAATGTGATTCCATTCACTTTACAGATATACTGCGGTTCGGAGAACGGTTTTGTTATTTTCATGCTGTAACTTTTCGGTCCCGTTGAAACAAACTGTTCACAAACTGCATCGGGCCCGAAATCTGTCAATTCATCCGTGAGTTCTCCTAGTGCGTCACCTGTCTGGGGATGATATTCCATTTCAGGACTATGTACGTAAATTACAGAATCTGTATCACAATAACATATCCTGTCACCCAACTTTTCGAGGAGTTCGTACAGTTTCAGACGAGCATGGCATGTTGTGAAGGCTGCGATAGGAACATTTACTTTCCTGTTCAGACTGACGGCCTCTTCAACATATTTCCAGTTCACTAAAACGATGTCCTGATGAACACGACTCCTCCGATCACTATATTGGGGTCCGTCATTTTATCGAGAAAATCTTTCGATTCCTTGATTATAGTTGTTTGGGAAAGATTGTCCCGTGGACAGAATTTACCCCATAGAGAATTAAGGCAGAGTTTAGCCAGAGTACGTTTTCCAGGATTAACTTCGATACTGTTTTTTTTTCAACAGAATACCCTCCTTATCGAAATATTCCTGTATGTACTTCTTCTTATCCTCTTCATTCTGACACCATGAAGGCCATCCGTTAGCTTCCTGCTTTATTTTCAAGAAGGTGTTGATATATCCTGCAAAGAGTCCTCCAGTTTTTTTGACAGGGTCGTACATGGATGTTTGATATTTCCACAATTCCGACACCGCCAGCACTCTGTAGCCTAAACTGCAAGCTTTACGCACCTCAGCGATGACCCAAGTCCCCGAAAGTGTGCGTTGTTCATCGGAATGGCTGCATGTACCTTCAAATTTTAATCCAATAGCACGTTCCTTACACAATGCAAACATCAGTTTTCCATGCATTTTTTGTAGGTAAAACAGGATGTAAAAGGGCTTTTTGGCGGCAGAATAGTACATTTTATGAGTCCCTCCATGTTCAGCACCTCATTTACCGAAGGAATAGAAGTTCCTAGAAATATGGTAGGATGTCCGACACGATAGGCACAGTATTTGCTTACATAAGGGTACAAACTTGTAAAATCGTTGTACTGTAATTTCTCATTTTCCTTGATCCTGTAATAAGTCCTGCCTGTTTCAACTCTCCCTCCGTACAAGGCGTTTCGCGGATTTAAAGGAATGCACCAAACGATAGGATGTGTAGATAGATATCTATCGATTTCAGGATCGGCTTTCAATATTTTGTTGAAATTGCATTCCCACATTGTGACAACATGGTATCCTTCAGAACGTAGAGTCAAAAGTTTACGACACGTTGTCTCGTACCTGAAGGCCGCAGTGTTCAACATGTTACTATGTTTATCACTGTTACTATCCTGAACGGTTTCATCTTCTTCGTCACCTTTCGGATACATATCCCTGTTAATTGATATGCAGCGTTGACAACCATGCCAGTAGCATCCAAGCGCCTCGTACACCGTCTGCGTCTCCTCGTGATAGCCGTCCACTCTGTAACGCCCTCCTATGACATATTTTTCACAAGTACGTCCGCCGTGAAGAAGTATTACATCATTTTGTTCTTCCACGTAGGTTAACCATTTCAATGCGAACTTGGACATCTGATCTGCATGATGGTAACCTTTTTGGGTATTATTCCTATAGTGTTAGCCGGCATAAATTTCTGCCTGTAAATTAGTGAACAGGCAGATGCTATTGTGAGACAATCCTTGAAAATGTCTATGTTGCATATGTCTAAGAAATTCTGTCTCAGCTTCAAACATCCTTGTCTCAACAGGGTAACATCCTTGATGCAGTATTGGAGAAGTTGGTTTTTGTTGTTGAAAGGTATATTTTTGCTGCATTCAATGTCATACCAAGACATAAAACGGTGCTGATCTTCAACTGTTTTCATATATTCATAGCCGTATGCAGAAGGGGAGGCATCGGTCCTATGTAATTTCTGTTCTTGTAGGTGTTCCACAGATGCGGATAATATCCTTTCTGAACAGGCAAACCGAAAAGTTTGGAAAATCCTGCAAGATTTGTTTGAACGTAGTTGAGACTGTCCACAAAATGAAGATTCTGGTATGACATACTGATGATTTTGGTACCGTCTAAGATGACACGAGGTTTCATTTCTCTTTCCAACATTCTCCGTAGCAGAAATGTGCAATCGTAGCCTCGTGCATTGTGTGCACAGATGGTTATGTTGGAAAACTTGTGCTGCAATTCGAGATAGGACAGAAATGTGTCTACAGGGTCATCCCAGAATATAAACTCTCTGGTTCCGCAAACAGAACAGGGAACTGTTAAATCCTCCTTCTTGTAACACGAGTGACAGGCTGTCTGTACTACAATAAGACTCGGAACATGAAGAAACGCTTTTTCTTTCTCAGAGTAAGGAATGTCTGTATAACATTCAAAATCGTAGAATATATACAGAAATTTCGAATTCAGTTTAGATTTCGGTACAGCCATGTGACAGAAATGATTTATAGGTTTCACACAGTTACATACAGTACAGTACTTCATATTACATTTATGCACTTTTTCATATGTATTGTGTGTTAGAATAATTCTGAAACATCGTGGACACTGTTGGATTTCACTACAGACTGTACCGTTTCGGAATGGTGTAGAGACATGATTTGTGAAGCAGTTCTCATTTTTGAAAATTCTGTGACATGTCTGGCATATTCTGCGAACACCCTGTTCAGGCACACACGGTGGAGTTGAACGGCACATAGAACATAATTGTTTACACAGATGGTTATGAACTTTTTGAAATATGAGTTCGTTACACCCGCGACATTCTTGTTTTGCCGCAAATGCTCCAACACGGTTCACTATCACATCATAATGCTGTCTGCGGTTATCATAGAGAAGGTATATAAATTTGGAAGCATTTTCAACCAGTCCTTCAAACAAAACATCTTTCACATCACGAAGATTGTTGTATACAACAATTTTATGGAAGAATTTGCTGAAATTTTCTCAGTTCAGGAATCCCACTTCCGGCACATGCATTGTTTGTGAGATCTACATCTGCTTTGCGCATAAGTTCGAAAATAGGTTTCAGAAGATGTGAATAGGACGGATCATTATCAGCATGAGCTTTCCCTATGACCAGAGCTTCAGCTAAACAGAGTGTTTTTTTCTATTCGGCACACCGACTACACTTCTTTTTTGCGTGCTTAACATGTAATTAGGTAAACAATATGTTCGTTTACCACCACCTCCGACAGGTATGTCGACATGGTCGGCTCGCAAAATTAAACGGTCTGTAGCCGTGAATGTTTTCGAACTCTGCAATATTCCATACATAATGTTCCACACCATATCACTGTGTAACTGGTCACTTCTGTGCCACCCGATATAAATATCTTTCACGGTTGGGTCAGATATGTTAGACAGAGTTAAACCTATCTTGTCTTCATCTTTAGTGGTTTTCTTAACATAGGTGTGAAGATTTTCAACACCTTCACGGATGCATGTGTGAGGATCAACATTTTCTGGAGGGTGCAAGAAACTGATTTCCACACGACGTCCTTTGGAACGGAATTTGGGATATTCACGTTCTTGAATGTTATGTAATATTAAATTCCCTATTTGTTCACGAGACACTGTATCACATTTTCTTTTCTTACCTTTTCTATCTGATGCAGAAACACTCTGGGATGACTGTTCTGCTGAAGGTAAGGGATCCGGTCTCCATGACGGTCCTGGCACAGGTTCCAAGCCTGATCCAGGTGCAACGTTCCTTGAAGGTCCTGGTGATGTAACAGGGTCAAATACGGTTGTCTGCTTCTCCTCGGTAGCTCGGGATACAGGATCGGGTGTTGATGAAGGACCTGGTGATTCTTCGGAAATACCTGTCCATCCTTCTCCATAAAGATCGGGCACGGATGTTGTCACTGTCCGTAGTAACCGGTCATACTCCTCGACCAAGGAGATTCTTTCTCCTGCGATGATTTTTTGCGCAATTGCACCAACACTTCCCGTAACTGTCTAGGTGTTGTGTAACATCCATCACGATATACCAATAACAGATCGTCAGCGGATAACTATACGTCCATGATCGTACGATGTCTGTGTCACGAAGACTGTCATGTGGAGAGAACACCGTACTTTATATACGCAAGCATACCAAAGCAGTTATTTGCGTTCCTAACGGTTCTGCTGTCTGATCTGTAAACTCTCGGAAATCTGTAACAGTCCTCTGCTAACAGTCTTCGCCTTTTCTGGCTGATATGAATGCTCATGTAAAATTCTCGGAAAAGCTAACTGTCTTCACCAGATGTTTTCCTGGCTGATATCAAACCCATGTAAAATTCTCGGAAATAGCTAACTGTCCTCACCAGATGTTTTCCTGACAGCTATGAAACCATCTAAAATTCTCGGAACTACTTAACACTCCAATAAATCCCCGAGCCATCCCTAACTGTTCTACTTTATTCCGAGTCCAACACACTATCAATCATCCTCCAAGCAAAGGTGGCGACCCCCATTGTCACACCAGCATCAGAACCTGAGATGACTCCTAATTCTATAATATTACGTAGTAACAGTCGGTGATTTTTACTGGCACCTATCTGTTGTAGGTAAATTGAAAAACTCGAAAAACATGTCCGGAAAATTTCGAAGGGCCGTCCAGCCGGCCCGAATTGGACTAGAGTGAAGACAATTGTAGATTCGGAATCTGTACGTCAACACCTTTAAATAGAGTATATGGACGGGGGTCTACGGTCAAAATTGAATAAAGATGGCGGCCTCCATTGTCATGACGAGCTGAGATGACAAATAATTGTATAATATTACGTAGTAACCGTCGGTGATGTTTACTTGCAACTATCTGTTGTAGGTAAATTGAAAAACTCGAAAAACATATCCGGACAATTTCGAAGGGCCGTCCAGTCGGCCCTAATTGAACTAGAGTGAAGGCAATTGTAGATTCGGAATCTGTACGTTAACACCTTTCCATAGAGTATATGGAAGGGGTCTACGGTCAAAATAACAAAAACCAACATGGCGGCCAATATGTCGGCCCCCATTGTCATCACGAGCTGAGATGACAATTAATTGTATAATATTACGTAGTAACCGTCGGTGATTTTTACTGGCACCTATTTGTTGTAGGTAAATTGAAACATTCGAAAAACCTGTCAGGAAAATTTCGAAGGGGCGTCCAGCCGGCCCTAATTGAACCAGAGTGAAGGCAATTGTAGATTCGGAATCTGTACGTCAAGAGTATATGGAAGGGGTCTACGATCTGAAATAGAGAAACATAACATGGCGGCCCTATTGTCCGGCCCTGTGTGATCTAACATAAAATTGATTTGCCATATCTGTGCATTTTCAAAGGGGCGACTCCGACCCTGTTTGGCCCCGGGAAGAAATAATAGAAACAACTCTGCATTTTCAAAGGGGTTCGACTCCCCCCTGTGTGTCCTAAAAAAACTGATTGCTTTAATTCTGTATTTTCAACGAGTCCACTCAAACCCTGTAAAAACGGATTTGTCATATGTGTAGGTCGACTCTGATTCTGTTTATTTAAGAAACAAACGCAATTACAATAACGCTACATTTTCAACATCATCTATTTCACGATGTTCTTTCTCAGAGGTTCTGTGAGGACCTAACAAGGAAGTTGGTTTTGCAATTATATCTCCATACTTTTATTATCTGTCTGGATGAAACAAGGAAGTACTATGTACGTAACGTTATCAGAGTCGACCGGATGCAACAAGGAACTACTGTGAAACTCATCTCAGAACTGCAGACCTCAGTCCCGCAATTTCCTCCTTGTAAATCTGTCATGATGTAATAAAGAACTCCTGTCACCGAACTTTAATCTCTTCTACAGATTTCCGTGTAACAAGCTTGCTAATGACTTAAGCGTGTAAGGAAGTCTGCAGAACTTCTGAAACAGATTTTCCTCCACTCATTCTGTTACTTCGTGTTTGGTCAAGCAGAACGTGCAATGGCTGATGCAAATTTGGTAAGTACCTATTTCATATTCATATTAAAAATAACATATTTTCTGTATACACCTTATATTTTTATTACAAGAAACTATTATACATATTTTATTATACCCATCTAATGCAATACCAATCAATGTAGACGTTATATGTACAATCTGGGATTCGATTCCCGATGGAAACCTATGGTTCTGTGCATAAAGTAAATTTAAAATCAGATAGATTGTTTAATTAAATCTGTGATTGAAGTCCACTTTATGCACAGTAACACTAATCGTAACTGGACCTACAGTTTAAAGTGGAATCCGAACCACCGTGCCATGTGCCTCCATAGAGTATCGATCCGGCAGCCTTGATTACAAGCCGACGACGTTACCACTGTGTACATATCGGTGTACATATTTTATTGCTACCATTCGAAATTATACATTCCTTATTTTAAAATTCTTAATGCGTACCTTCTCTTCTACCGCTCCGACTGTGGGAACAAGGTCCCACAACTGAACGAAACGTGTTAGTTTATTAGTAATATTAGTAATGTTTATTCGTTCAGTTTTCTTTTTTTTAATAAAATCCATCATTTTCTCTTCCATTTTCTTCTCAGCTCCCCCCATTTTATCCTTCTATATTTTCTCTTTTCTCACACCCTTGAACACTTCCAGTAATTGAAAACATACCCGAAGTGATAAATGAGAAGGTATGTATTGTGCTTTTTTCACATTTTCTATAAAATCCCCAAATACGGGTGTATTTTCTTTCTTCTCGATTATATACGCAAACATTTTAACCAACATATCTATTTTGACCTCCATGTCGCGGCATACTTCCTCCAAATTTTTTATCAGCTTTTCGGATAGTCCATTTTCTTCACAGAAATTTACATAGCAAGCAATCTTTTTCCAACTTGACAGGCATGAATCTTGCTCCACATATTTCTTCGTTCTTCGGAACATGTTTCATCCTTCAGGTCTCCGTGAAGCAGGTTAAAATTGAATGGTAAACATGCCATCTGAAAATAGAGGACAAAATGTGTTATTTTCTCGATAGACACACATACATTCTATGTTTATATAATTATAAATTTTTCACGGCAAAACGGGATGGCTATATTTGCAGCCTTCATTGAATACCAGGCTAGCACAGATGCTGAGACGGACAGGCTCGACTTTCTTCAAATATCTACTAGATTCCAGGAGAAACTCAAACATGCGGAGCAGGACCAGCGAGCATTCTTCGCCGAGTTTGGGGAGCAAATGGCTACCTTTCTCGAAAGAGCTGCTGCTCAGGTGCAGCAGACATTCACTCGAAACAACCAGGCTAGGCAAACGTTCGCCACACAAGTTCAAGAACAGCAACAAAGGTAATTATCGACATTATTTTTTACATATATAATACATGATTTAAAATTATTATCTACCAACTCTACTAATTCCGTAGATTTCTCTTTTCAGAATTATATGTAAATATAATGTACTAAAATCTTAATTGTTACTTTTTTTTTCAGAATACGCAACAGAGAAATCGAAAGAGTCAACAGACTTCGGAACTTGTTACCACCCGACGTTCTTCGAGATGGGGTTAGACGGCCTGCTCGTTCTCCGTCTCCGGAGGAGGATGAGCAAGAGGTAAGGGCTGAGGAGGAGGAGGAGGCTGAGGAGTGAGGAGCTACCGAACCGTCATGTATTGACGGATGCTAATAAAACATATATAAAAAGCACAGGTAATATATTATCTCTCACCTGTTAAGTTGCCTCGTTTTCAGCTTCCGACGTGTCAGTCTCCTCTATTATTTCGGGGAACTCACGATGGGGGCCTGTGCCTCTCGAAAACTGCTCTTCAACTTTATGGACACTGGAAATGAAAGCATATTTTGACCTTAGATCGTTACGCCGTAATGGGTTGTAACAATAGTCGGCTAACTCTTCTAAATCTAATCCAGTACCTTTTACTCCTAATGTATGGCTTACCGACTCCTGTAGGGGTACACTACTGTTAAACCACTGAAATATTTCACCCAGTGATAACATAGACTCCAGATATTGTTTTCTAAATATCTGCATCAGGGTTGAAACATTACTATAATCCACTATCATGTATTTTTTTGTGACACCCTACTCGGTACTGCAGGGGAATCTCCTCACTCAATAAATGTTCCAAATTTTCGTACCGTGTCAATTCGACAGCGCCACGCCCACAATTTAAACTCTCATCCGTCATCATGATATATTTTGTAACCAGACAACGTGGAGGAACATGCAGATCGGATATATCTACATGCTCCGAATTTAGTTCCGATTCTGTCTCCATACAGACGCTTTTGAGGAAATTCCCGATACTACAGTAAAAGGTCCTGCATTATATCCGTGAGATGCTATCTCACCGGCTACACGATTGCTCCATACATGGTACGACAAATGACCGTATACAGGTGCTCTCTCGAAAAGGTAATGTGTCTCACATAAACCTGTTCTACGACTCTTGATGTACTGCATGCTGATCGGAAAACCATTACTTTCAATTTCCATAAAATTCTCATTCACCAGATCTCTATTGTAAAATGTTATTAAAAGAGATTCCCTGTACCTTACCGGACTATCAAAAACCAACACTTTGGGACTAATACTCTCAAATATATTTGATTTAACACCATGCAAACTTATAGAATCGGGTAAGTTACAGGGTATGCAAAACACATTGCCTTCCACGGAGAACGCTCTATGTAACCGTACAAGGGATTATACTGCATATTTTTATCAACATCATGTTTTCTTTTCCTCAACGTTTCACCCCTGCCATCACTACTGTTCTTTCTACAGCATCTCAACTTCTCATATATGTGTTGTGCAGCATTCTTTGCTTCCCACGATCTACGAAATTGCTGTTCCGTAAAATACTTAGGAACGCTCACGTACGGGCTGTCATCCATAAACATTTCAGGCTGTACCGACGACCGTGGTGACCGTGGAGGAGACGGCAGTGGACGACTACTTCGTGATGTCGTCGTCGCTGACAACAAATCTGGAGCAGCAGATTTCATCCCCATTACACTGCCGACAAATTGCAATATCCAGCCCCCTATACCCATTTTACACTTCTACTCACCTCAAGATAACCCAATATATACCGCGTGAGGCACCTAAAAGTACCACCTGAAATAGCGAAGAAACCAGAAACAGTAGCGATGTGAGGTTTGCGGGAAACAATAATATCAAATGAGGCTCGTAAATCGGAGGTATGGGGTGGGTCGAAAATATCGACAAATGGGGCATCTGGAGCAAAGTCACATTTTTTTAAATGGAACGATATACAATAACATGCATAATATAAAAGAGCACACGCACATAGGAACGAAGATATGGCCATGTGAAAATATGTAAACAAACTAACAAGTGGCCCACTTGACCGTCAGTGCCACGGCATGTGCAAGTATGAGATGTCGGAAGCCATTGGACCAGATGAAGACAGAACGTGTTAAAGGAAGAAAAAATACAGTAGACATCGTCAGCACCATGTATTTGACAGTGTTACAGCATAATGAAAATGACCACGACAGTATGTCCAAGAACCACTGCGTAAGAAGCGAAAACCTGTCAAAGTGTGTGTTCAAAGTGGTGGCCGTCAGCTGCGATACAGGCAACGAAGCGCCCACGCAAAGATCGTTGCACAGAATGTAGCATCTCGTAGGGAATGTCCCTACAGGCCGCAGTAATGCGGTGTTGCATATCCTCTGGAGTTGTGGGCACATCCCGGTAGACAATGTCCTTCAGCTTTCCCCACAGAAAAAGTCTAATGGTGACAAATCTGGGGAACGAGCCGGCCATTTGACAGGCCCTCCACGTCCAATCCAACGATTTGGAAATGTATTTTCCACACATACTGTAGCGCGTCTTGCACTGTGAGCTGGGCACCCGTCATGTTGGTACCACATTTCCCTCCTTGTCTGAAGTGGTATGTCCTCAAATAGTACAGGCAGTTCATGTTGTAAAAACTGTATGTATCGGTCAGCATTCAGTGTCCCTTGTATAAAAAAAGGGCCAATGAGATGTTCACCCACTATACCACACCACACGTTCACACTCCATGGGCGCTGGCGTTCCACTTGGCGAAGCCAATGTGGATTTCTCACCGACCAATAGTGCATGTTCCTTAAGTTGACATTTCCATGATTGGTAAAAGTTGCCTCGTCAGTGAAGAGGATACGTGACAAATCGGGTGTGTCGTGTCGTAACATCCATGTGCAAAACCGAACACGGTCCACAAAATCATTCCCGTGAAGTTCCTGATGGAGGGAGATATGATATGGGTGAAACTTGTGTGTGTGCAGAATGCGCAATACATTTCGCTGACTTATCCCAGCAATTTCACGGGAGCTAACGTGCGGATTCACAGCAACAGCGGCGAGAACATTTGTTGCACCTGCCTCACCTGTAGTTGGCATGTTCCGCACACGTGCTCGTGGTGTTACACTTCCTGTGTCTCTTAATATAAAAAATAACTTACCAAACAGACGTCGAGATGGCTGTCGTCTGTCCGGATATCTCTCTGCGTACACACGGTAGGCTTCTGAGGCATTCTTTCGGCATTCCCCATAAATCAGGATCATGTCCGCTTTTTCTATGTTTGTGAACACCATAATCTTCGCTCTTACCACTACAACTGCTTGCTATGATCTAACACGATCTCGTGGACCTGCTATCAAAACTTGCTCTGCGTAAAGGCAGTTCTGTCAGGCACCTGAGAATTCTTACATGCCGTGGTACTGACGGTCAAGTGGGCCACTTGTTAGTTTGTTTACATATTTTCACATGGCCATATCTTCGTTCCTGTGTGTAGTAGATGAATGAGACCAACGGCGTTGTGTTTCTCTGCGTGTGCTCTTTTATATTATGCATGTTATTGTATATCGTTCCATTTAAAAAAATATGACTTTGCTCCAGATGCCCCATTTGTCGATATTTTTCGACCCACCCCATACCTCCGATTTACGAGCCCCATTTGATATTATTGTTTCCCGCAAACCTCACATCGCTACTGTTTCTGGTTTCTTCGCTATTTCAGGTGGTACTTTTAGGTGCCTCACGCGGTGTGTATGTATATATATATATATATATATATATATATATATTGGTAGGATATACCAGGTAGGATTGATCCGTCGAAACTGATCACTTTTCTCACTATAGTATCTGAAACCTGGCAGGCGATTGTGCTGGCTGAGCTGTGGACAATTATGCGGCAGACAGTTGTACCTCTTATGATGCATAACTGATTCGTTCCTTTTTATATACCTTCCTCCCGACGATGAACACAGTCATATTCGATACGTAATCTCTCGCGCAGAGCACCCAACGCCCACGTGCCTCTCTTATCTTCTTCCTGTCCTGGTACACTGTACACTCTCAACTCTTCCGAGAATTGTAACTTTTTAACTCTGTATAATTTATCTACATTCGTCTTCTCCGGCACTTTTTTCTCCTTATGCTCTTTCTCCATCACGTGCTATCCCACATGCTTTGCAGAGAACCCTCCTTTCAGCACAGCATTCAACAGACTTCTAAGAATACAACACACCATTCTTCTGTCACACTCATTCCGGAAACCCATATCTCGACATTTCCAGACCACCGCTTTCAACCTGCCATTTCAACCATTCCGCACATGATTCATCCGGTCCATGCATATCACTCTCAACCGTCCACACACACCCATATCGCTCACCAATTCCTGGAACCACTTAACGATAATCTTTCTCGCAACACCAAACCGATTAACACCAGACATCAAACATTACTCATTTCCCGAAGCCCTACTCTCATCCCACACAATTTCTATAACTCGAACACTCAACACTTCAACGTCATCTGCTCGAACATTCACCAGACCCTGAAATAAACTCCCGACAAAGTTCCTTGAAAAACAGCCCTTAAGACACTTGACTCAAAACCGCAAAAGCAATTATCATTCCAAACCCATTACACAAACCACATCCATTAATTCTCACAACATTTCCTCGAACCAACACTCAACAAACCCCATTTTCCAAGGCACTTAACATTCTCCGCACGCCTTAAAAGCCTCATCAACGCCATCTGTTTTCAGACGCCGGAAATTCCGAGAAACAGTCAAACACTCGCTTTCCTCCAACAACCAATCAAAACGCTCCTCACAAAATTAAAACCCGCCCATTTTATGACGTCACACCAATCAAAATCCTCCATACAAAATAAACCACGCCCCTTTTATGACGTCATCACTCAAAACAATACCCTTGCCTGCCCCCACACCTACATCATTAATTGATCTTTGATCGATCTTTTCCAATCAATTGATTTATCGACTCCAACGGGGGTACATAACTACTAATACATTGCCTCAAAATTTTCAATTCATGTTAATATGTAAAGAAACGAAACGCTAATTATATTCCTGGGCACGCTGTACATTTAGTGTCCGCTATTAGTATATAGTTTGAGTGGCGTACCGTGATTTAGGATATAAACCGCCCGATTAATTAAAAGTTCTAGTTGAGAAGTAATAAATGTACAAGGTGGGCCAAAAGTCCCTTACCACCCCTTGTAAAAATCGTTTTAGTGGAAATTGATGAATAACAACCATGTGTGACCATATTAAGCCTAGGGGGAAGTCATAAGGTGGGGGTGCCCTTGACGGCGGCCATCTTGAAAGCCGCCATCTTGGATACAAGTCCAGTTTTGTAAATGGGAAGGTAGGCATGCGATACATGATTTTAGGCGAGAATTTGATAAGGAAAAGAATGGTGAAGTCGTAATGTTGAAATCTTCATTTGTTAAAAAGTTACAGGCATTCAAATGTTGGAATCACACTTTTACATATGGTGCTCTACGTGCTCTACGTGAGCGCCCTCCAGCGCCACGCACGTGTGTAGTCGTTCACCCCAATTGTACATGACTCTGCTAAGTGTGTCAGGTAAAATATCAGCACAGGCTGCAAAAGATCCTTTCTTCCAGGTGAGCAACATTCCTGATTTTCTCGGCGTATACCTTGGCCTTTAAATGACCCCACAAATAAAAATCCAATGGAGTCAGATCAGGTGAACGTGCCGGCTACTCAATGGGACCACGACGCCCGATCCACCGTCCAGGAAATTGTTCATGCAGATAATCACGGACGTTTAATCCATAATGGGGAGGTGCACCATCCTGTTGGAAAAATAAGGGAAATGTGCCATCCTCGGACAACACGGACGGCAGGATGAGATCACTCAACATTGCCAAATAATGATCAGCATTAAGGTTACCAGGAATGACGAAAGGACCAATTAGTTTGGTACCCCATAGGCCGCACCACACCATAAGTTTACCAGCTCCTACCAATTTACAGGGGTCAACCCAGTGAGGATTGGTACCGGACCAATAGCGACAGTTTTGTTTGTTGACCTCTCCTTGCACATAAAAATTCGCTTCGTCGGAAAACAGGATTTTTGAGGCGAATGTGGGATCTGCTTCAAGTTGGGCAACTGCCCAGTCACAGAATTCCAGGTGTCGATCTGGGTCGTCTTCTGATAAATAATGTTGATGTTGAAATTTGTACGGATGCCAATTGTTTTTCTTTAGGATGCGTCTAATGGATGTACGGCTGACACCACGTGCCGCTGAGAGGCGACGAGTACTGCGGTGTGGTGATGTTGCAACAGATGCTAACACTGCTATGGTTGTGCCTTCGTATGTTGCAGTAGTGGGTCTTCCAGACCTGGGTTTGTCCGCTACTGAACCATGAACCAGTATTCATGAATTTCTGGAAGAGGTTGGCAACACTCACATGAGACACAGGATGTCGATCTGGGTGCCGTTCATTAAGTTCAGCTGCTACAACCCTTGCACTCCTTCCACACCATGCCCTTATTAACTCTTTCCTCTCCTCTGTGGTTAGTGGCATGATTTAGGCACCTGCAACAAATAAAAAATGAAGGTGTGATTCCAACATTTGAATGCCTGTAACTTTTTAACAAATGAAGATTTCAACATTACGACTTCACCATTATTTTCCTTATCAAATTCTCGCCTAAAATCATGTATCGCATGCCTACCTTCCCATTTACAAAACTGGACTTGTATCCAAGATGGCGGCTTTCAAGATGGCCGCCGTCAAGGGCACCCCCACCTTATGACTTCCCCCTAGGCCTAATGTAGTCACACATGGTTATTATTCATAAATTTCCACTAAAACGATTTTTACAAGGGGTGGTAAGGGACTTTTGGCCCACCCTGTATAAATAGGCTGCAGTGACGAGAGATGTCCGTACACAGGTAAGCAGTAGTGACGTGAAAGAGTCCGTACACATATATACATATACTGATGATTTAAGCACAGTTAGGCACAGCCAACTTAATTTGAATAACTAGAAGAGATTTAGGAGAGCACTTTCACGGCGTGGACGTTTCTCACATATTAATGAGATTTTTTTTCTATTATATATTTATATTTTTTTTCTGTCCGAAATATTGTTTTGTTTGACACTTGAATATTTATCCTTAGCACGTTGTAGCTTCGAATGTTAAAAACTTTGAAATGTAGATTGTGTAAAATTTTAAAATATAAATATTGCAAATTTTGCTCCAAGTTACGGCATTTATTAAAGTGAAACAGGTCTAATATTTTAAACCCACTTGCGTGACATAATAATAATTTATAATAAAAATGGCACTAATAATATTAAAGGTTAAATAAAAGCAGACTTATTGATTAATAATGTGCCTTTGGCACAAAATGTTTTTTGCAGTATTAAAAATACTAGCTCAGCAAGTACATCACTAAAAATTTATAGTTACACTTCAGAAGAAAGTATATAATCATATTTGCAAAGTTTTATTTTAAGCGCCAGTTATTGAGAATATTTATTTTATATGAATATGTAGACGTCGACGTCAAGATATTTTTTGCTCCCAATAACAAGTAATTTCCTTCGGATATTGGATCATGACCAAAATCCCGGAAATCCATTATGCCATCGCAGATTGATTATGGTTAAACCACAACGGTTTTAGTTTCAAACTTTGCTACAATAATATGATAAGCATATTTTAGAATGGATAGATTCTTCATTTTTAGTGATGTTAATAATATAAAGTTAATTATCGCATGTTTATAGAGTACTTTATCTTATTTTTTATGGTCGATTTCAAAATAAACGATTGTTAGCAGAAGAAAAGTAAACTAACGAGACTAAAATAATAATTATCTTTTAAATAGTAAAGTTTGAACATATTTAAACCAGAAAAGCCACCAGTAAGAAAAGTAAAACTTCAGGCAGGAAATAACGTTAGTTGTAAGAAAGAGTAACTGCGGTTAAGACTAAATATGCACAGGAACTTGTACAGTCAAGAGCAGAAGCATTACATAAATCGTGTCATCATAACAAGAAACCAAAGTAATTTATTAGTCATGTTTTTCAGAATAAGAATTTTCTTATTAAAACACCCTCGATTGTACTAAACTGCTTGCCTGGTAATTTGAAATAAAATTGGGACATGGTTCGAGTCGCGTCAGCGCGATCGCCAGCAGCAACGTCGCTGGAATCAAAGTCTAAACCTCACAAGCTGAGAAACGGGAGCAGCGCCAAAAGTGTTAACACCGCAGCGGGCGAATCCTCCGCGATAACCAAGCAACCAATCACCGCGAGTCCAGCCCGACGTTATAATCATTAGAGAGAGTAAACAGTACATTTTTAAACACGTGCATTTTTGTATGGGAGGGACCAAAGTCCAGCTCGGCAGCGGAGAAGCAAACCCCTCTCACTCCTCAAACCCCTTGCCATCCGGCAATCCTCCGTTCGGGAACCATCGGTCATCTTTGGACCCAGTTGGCTTGTCACGACACATTTTTTTTCCAAACGTTGAATTTAGTCTCCAGTCTTGAAGCCGTCGGAATGAAGAATTTGCGAAGTAAGAAAATCACCCCACGTTTCCCTCTTGTATCGAGTTACGCAACAAGAAGCAGCCACTTCGGCTGCGAAAGACATGTATTTCTTTAACAGGACAACCACGGGAAGGAAAACTTCAATGATAGCAAATTCTTTGTTTGATACAATGTTGCCACATCTCAAATATGTTGCCACTCCGGCGTTATAATTCCCAGAAACGCTTTTACGAACAGAATTTGCTTCAAGCGAATCAAACTATTAGAATTAATTTAAGAGATTATATATCTTAACGTTTTATTTCCCAGTAAAAGTATGTATATTTTAAACCTCTCTCACCACAATGAGCCAGTACACGTTCAATTTTTAACAATAGGCAAAGTAGATTTCAATGTTTATAGCAAGCAATTTTCCATTCAAAAGAGTAGTAATAATTTAAGTTGATTCAAACGGAAACAGGACATTTCTCATAGCACAAGGGAAATTAAAGAAATAATTTCGATAATTTTAACAAATATTTCATTGGTTTTGTTATGAATTCTCACATAAATATAACTAACCTTATTCAGTATCAATCTAATTACATACCTTATTATTTTATGGTTATTAGCTTTCTTTATATTGTATTATCTTGGTAACTTATAAATGTTCATACGAGGAATGGCAAAGCAGTTGAATTTCTATAGTTGTGTTAATATGTCTACATCAACACCCCTTTCCTCATTTCCCGTTTACTAAATTATACTTTATCCTTTACCTAAGTCTGTCTATTCATCACACCACTCAAAAGCTATCAACAGGAGAAGGATTTTCCCAGCGTATCTATTTGGGAATCAACATGCAGCAGTTTGGCCAGTCACCAGCGAGGAGAACGGGATTAGAACCCGAATCTGCACGCATCCCGACGGTTTAGCTTCCCAGGACAACAGCATGCAACAGCCATGTGAAACTGCCAGCCAGCCAGTATTTTAGTACATGGAACAAACACTTTCCACCCTTTCTATAAGAAGAAACTCCCACACCGGACAAAATCCTTCAGTCCCTTTCCCCATCAATGCTCCCACAAAAGAAGAACAGAAGAGATGCAGAAAAGAAGAACAGAAGACATGAAGAGGGAGCAGGGAAGAGAGCAGAATATCAGTGAGAAGAATGCACACCGTAGTTTTGTCCCCACAAACTACACACAATATGCTTCTGTTCTGGAAGTGCATTGCTTTCCACAAACATCATTCTACATCCATCAAAAGTGCAGCTTACATACTCCAAGTCATCACTGTGTGTAAACGTTCCCCCAAAATCTGCCAGTTTTTGTAGATTTTATACCCAATGAAGAAGTAGAAATTCAACAAGGAAGTATCCTAGTGTTTACACTTCTCACCTCTGTACACTTGCATTACAGAATGTACATGACCCCTCCTAAAAGGTCATTCCGCAGTGTTTACGAAAGTGCATTTTTATGTGACATGTAATGCGTCACATTCAGCTCTACAACTTTCATGTAAAGCAGTTTTACATCCACAAAGAAGAACCTTCCAGTGTGTGCAACCTGTCTTTTAATGTCATGCACAGGAGTGTACTCAGTGAGTTTCAACGTTCCATATCTCATTCATTTTTCCATAAATGCACAAACTATGCTTATCAACGGTGCAATTTTACATGGTTTAAGTGAATATGCTACATGCCAAAACTCGTGTTTCGCCAGTGTCTACAATTTTCTCGACCGTTTCTTACTTAGTTCCTCGAAAGAAACGTTGAAATGAAAATATGTGCGGAACCAGTTGTACAACTTTTGCACGGGAGTGTACCATGTGAAAATATTTAAAAGTCGTTTATTCATCATTAAGTACACCGAACAATACTAATCAACAGTGCTTTTAACACATGCCCTTGTCGATCGTTTTCTTACCAGCTTTAAAGAAAACATCGAAGCAAAATTGCTAAGTACATCAACCTCCAAAGGGAAGTCTCACAGTGACTCGACGGCACGTTTACCCACAAGTGTACATGTGTGCTTCATGGATTCCAAATATTAATTCATACTTACATCCGTAATTCCAATAGTGCCGAGAGTCATAACAATCCACTGAACTATCGTGACACAACTCCAAACACTTCCAGTGAATGCGTGTCCATCGCAATATAAAACAAGAAGAACCAAAGTGGAAATATATTTATTATACACACACACACACACAAACACTACGTTGTGTATCCACGAATTTACGGTACTTTTTAACTCAAGTGAAAATATGTGTCGTATGAGTCCACTTGTGTTGACTACTAGCGCAGACGTGTGTTTACGACTTTTGGCGACCTCAGGTCATAAGCAGCCATCATTGTTGCTTGGCCACACCTTTAACATGTTATGTCAGTGATCATCACATGTCAATCTTCCGCAGCCATTACAAAATTGACGGTACGCTCATTCCATGCATGATTATGTGAGCGAGTATCAAAGTGCAAGTTACGCACTGTGCTATTATTTTTTTTACTAAGCAAAGATGCGAGCTTGTTATTTGTTTTTCTTACGGCCAGTTACACCAGACAGTAGTGTGTTTTGTGGTACAACCAGGACGAGAAATGATGAACCCCCCTCAGGCAGATTTGCCTACACTTAAAACTTGCTCAACATGCCCATATGAGCTTTTTGCTCAAGTGTGGAACCCTGTCTAATCCAAGATTTTTGTAAAAATGCCCTCGGGAAGTTCCTGTGAAATGATGAGCCCCCTCAGATTGATTTGTCCACACTTACAAAAGGCACTTCTGTGAGATTGTTGTCCATAAGCTTGTTAAAAATATGCCCCTCTTGATATTTTTTTTGCCCACACCTAAAACTAAGCCAAGATACACCCACACCCACCCACACCCACCCACATACACCCACACCCACCCACACCCACACATATTTACTTCCGGTCCACTTCCGGTCCACTTCCGGTTTGCCTACTTCCGGTCCACTTGTGGCCTATTTCTGGTTTATTTATATTGCATCATGTTTTGCAACAAATTATTACCTAATATTATGCAAAAAATTATTAGACATGTGTTGTTTTCTGATTGGTTGGTTAAGACATAATGTGATGATGTGTTATATTCTGATTGGCTTATTGTTTCAGATGTTTTCAATGCGGTCTGTGTTTAGGCTATATAAAGAGATTTTGCATTGCATATCAGCCAGTATTGTGAGAGTTGTTGAAGAGTAAGGGTGTGTTGTTGCAGTGTTGCTCATATTTTTAAACACAAAAATATTGCAGATTTGTATAAATTGAATTACAAATCTATTTGATTTAATACACAGAGCCTTTACCGGCCTGGGGCATTTCAGTGTACAGTTAATGAGATAGTGAAGTATAAATTAGATGTAGTAGCTGTCCAGGAAGTTAGGTGGCCAGGAGAAGGAAATTGTAAAACTAAAAATTATACTTTTTTCTATGGTGGTACTGAAAATCATAATTTTGGAACAGGCTTTTTCATAAATAATAGAATTATCTCGGCTCTTAAAACAGTAGAATTTATTAATGATAGGATATCATATGCAGTTTTACAGGGTAGGTGGTGTAAAATTATTTTAATAAACATACATGCACCAACGGAAGATAAAGATGATAATACTAAAGATGATTTTTATACAGAGTTAGAACAGGTCTTTGATAAATTTTCTCAGTATGATATGAAAATTCTGTTAGGTGACTGTAATGCACAGATTGGCAAAGAAGATACATTTAAACCCACGATTGGTAAAGGAAGTCTTCATGAATTAAGTAATGATAATGGTATAAGATTGATTACTTTTGCAACCTCAAAGAATTTAATTGTGAAAAGTACCACTTTTAAACATAAAGATATCCATAAATATACCTGGTCTTCTCCAGATGGTAAAACTCATAATCAGATAGATCATATTCTCATTGATAAGAGAAGGCATACTAGTATAATTGACGTTCGTACACATAGAGGTGCTGACTGTGCCAGTGACCATTATTTAGTAATTGCTAAATTAAGAGAAAGACTCTCAGTGATAAATCATACGCAACAAAATCTAAAAGTTATAAAATTTGATACAGGAAAGTTTGCTGATGAAAGAATTAAGAAAGATTACCAAATTAAACTGTCAAATAGATTTGAGGTTTTGCAGGATTTAAATGATGATGAAAATATAAATGAAACAGACGTAAATAAGAATTGGGAGCACATACGTAATGCAATAGAATCAGCAGCTAAAGAAAGTATAGGATACCATAAACCGAGAAAAAGTAAGCCATGGTTTGATAATGAATGTCATAATCTAATAGAAATAAGAAATCAGGCTAGACTTAGGTGGTTAAATAACTCTGATGATACAAATCTAAACAATTATAATAGAATAAAGCGAGAAGTTAACCGCACGTTTAGAAGTAAAAAAAGAGATTACTTGAAAAGCAAAATTAACGAAATTGAAACAAACAGCAAAAATAAAAATATCAGAGATTTATATAAAGGTGTAAATGAATTTAGAAAGGGGTGGCAACCTAAAGTAAACTTGATAAAAGATAAAGACGGTGATTTTCTAGCTGACCCAAGCGATATTCTAAATAGATGGAAGAACTACTTTAATGACCTTTTAAATGTCCATGTAGGAGATAAATCAGAAGTAAATGAAGTACACACAGCAGAACCTTTAGTTCCAGAACCTAACTTGACAGAAGTTAAAGATGCTATTAAAAGGCTTAAGAATAACAAAGCACCTGGCATTGATTTAATACCAGCTGAGTTAATTAAATATGGTGGAAATTCATTAATATGTCAAATTCATAAATTAATTTGTTTAATATGGAATAAAGAAGAAATCCCTCAACAGTGGAAAGAATCCATAATTGTTCCTGTGTTTAAAAAAGGTGATAAAATGAACTGCAATAATTACCGTGGAATTTCTCTACTCTCAACAACATACAAAATATTGTCTAACATTCTTTTAACAAGACTAACCCCATATGCTAATGAAATTATAGGTGATTATCAATGTGGATTTAAACGTAACAGATCAACTACAGATCAAATTTTTCACATCAGACAGACACTTGAAAAAAAGTGGGAATATAATCAAAATGTCCATCAGCTATTCATTGATTTCAAAAAAGCATATGATTCGGTCAAAAGAGATAAATTATATAATATATTAGTAGAGTTTGGAATACCTAAGAAGCTTGTTAGTATGATAAAAATATGCACCAGTGAAACAGAAAGTAAAATTCGTGTGGGTAATAATATGTCTGACAAATTTATAATTCACGATGGGTTAAAACAAGGAGATGCATTATCTCCATTGCTCTTTAATTTTGCCTTAGAATATGCTGTAAGGAAGGTAAAAGAAACTAAAGAAGGACTAAAATTAAATGGTGTGACTCAGTTGTTAGCATATGCAGATGATGTAGACTTACTGGGGGATGATATAAATACGATTAAGAATAATGCTAAAATATTTTTCAAAACTGCTAAAGAGATAGGTTTGGAAGTTAACAAAGAGAAAACTAAATATATGCTTACAGGCCGAAACCAAGTGTTAGGTAATAATCAAAATCTAATTATTGATAACAACTCGTTTGAACCAGTTTCCAAATTCAAATACTTAGGAGTAATATTAACAAATGAAAATTATATTAAAGAGGAAATAAAAAGTAGGCTTAATTCAGGAAATGCATGTTACTTCTCTCTTCATAAACTTTTGTCTTCTCGTTTAATATCTAAGAAACTAAAAGTTAAAATATACAAAACAGTAATTTTGCCTGTAGTATTATATGGATGTGAAACTTGGTCCCTTACATTGAAAGAGGAACATAAATTGAGAGTATTTGAAAATAAGATCCTTAGGAAAATCTTTGGACCTAAAAGGGATGAGGAGACAAGTGAGTGGAGAAGGTTACATAATTTAGAACTACATAATTTGTATTCATGTCCAGATATTATTAGAATAATTAAATCAAGAAGACTTAGATGGGCAGGCCATGTGGCACGAATGGGAGAGGAAAGAGGAGTTTACAGGATTCTTGTTGGGAAACCAGATGGTAAGAGACCTGTAGGAAGGCCAAGACGAAGATGGAGGGACAACGTTGAGATGGACCTAAAGGAAATCGGTAGGGATGGAAAAGAGTATATAGATCTTGCTCAAGATAGGGACAGATGGAAGGCCTGTGTTGCTGCAGCCATGAACCTTCGGGTTTAAGAAGGCTAGAGAGTTAGTTAGTTAGTTAATACACAGAATTTTTGACAACCTGTCATAGGTTTATTAAGTATAGAGTTTTGATTTGAACCCCAAGAAATGTTATATAAATACCAAAGCCAAAAAATATTAACACACATACACACACACACACACTAAATATACAAAACACACTGCTGAACCCAACTGATATTTTTTTATTAAGCATAGAATTTTGATTTGAACCCCAAGAAATTTTATATAATAAACATAACAAAATTCTAATATTTATTTTTGTTTAACAGGTACAACAAGTTTTGAGCACATAAGCAGTTTCTGAGGAATACAAAGCAGCAGCAGCAGCAAGCAATTAACTTATAGAAGGCAGTGTGTATCACATCTAATTGCATGGATAATCTTGACACAGGATTTTTTGAGAGAAGATGTATTTCAAAATACATAAAATCTAAGTCACTTGTTGATGATTTAAAGCTTAGATTCTTTGGCCTGTCCGAGTATGACCTGTTTGCTGTGCAGAATGAAACTGAAATGCAGTGGGTGCTTGCCAGTGACAGGCCATTCCAATGCCTGTATCTCAACTTTATCAGTGAGTTTGAAAAATTTATGTACAACAAGTACAAGAGAATTGTTGGATCTTTTGTTAATTTTTATACAGACAGGTGCCATTATAATTTAAGGTTGAAATTGTTTGACAATTATTGGTTCAACAATTGCTATGAGCATTGTTTTGAGTATAGGATGCCCATGATTGCATCTCAGAGTTTAAATTGGAGACATTATAAATATTCAAATAAAATTATTAACAAGATATCTAAATATAAGAAGATTGAATTTGTTACACCTGATAATGGGAATTTGTACAGTGGTGAAGATTTCAATCCAGAGTTTGTATCAAATTCCAACTATATATATTTGAATGAGCTTGTCATGTATTTTATAAGGCAAAAATTTAGAGATTGCACTTATGATTGTATTGTTGAGGCACTGGGGCAGAATAATTTGCATAACATATGCAACTGTGGGAGAGTTTTGTCCAGCCTCTCAGTGTGATTTCAGGCACAGGAATCTGGCAGTTGGGAATCAACCCGCAGCAGGCAGCCCTGATTATTTCAGCAGAGACAGCAATCAAGGTAAATAAATATTTGCTGCAAGTGTAATTTAATTCTCTTCTCATCAGTGTAACACATTTCCTGTCTTATGCAGTTCCAAATCCCTGCCCCATCAGTGCTGTAGAAATATCAGCCAGGCTCGGGTCTGTATGCAGGAAGAGGCAAGACATTTGTTTGAAATCTGTTTTGAAGCCTGTACCTAATCACAGCACAGCTCTGTCAGAGATAGGGACAATGAGTAATATCTGTAATTAATAATTCAGTAATCATTTCTAACAAGTTTAATTTTCAATAGGCTCTTCTCATCAGTGTAACACATTTCCTGTCTTATGCAGTTCCAAATCCCTGCATAGCAGTGCTGTAGCCAGGCTCTGGTCTGTATGTAGGAAGAGGCATAGTTGAAATCTGCTTGGGTATAATTTTTTGAAGCCTGTACCTCATCACAGCATAGCTCTGTCAGAGGATAGGGACATTGAGTATAAAATCTGTAATCAATAAGTCAGTAATCAATTCTAACAAGTTTAATTTTTAATAGGATCTTCTCATCAGTGTAACAAATTTCCTGTCTTGTTTCACATGCAGTTCCAAATCCCTGCCCCATCAGTGCTGTAGAAATATGAGCCAGGCTCGGGTCTGTATGTAGGAAGAGGCAAGACATTTGTTTGAAATCTGCTTGGGTATAATTTTCTGAAGCCTGTACCTAATCACAGCACAGCTCTGTCAGAGATAGGGACATTGAGTATAAAATCTGTAATCAATATTGTCAGTAATCAATTCTAACAAGTTTAATTCTCTTCTCATCAGTGTAACAAATTTCCTGTCTTGTTTCACATGCAAATCCCTGCTCATCAGTGCTGCAGCCAGGCTTGGGTCTGTATGAAATCTGCTTGGGTATAATTTTCTGAAGCCTGTACCCATCACAGCATAGCTCTGTCAGAGATAGGGACATTGAGTAATAATTAATAATTATTCTTGTCAGTAATCAATTCTAACAAGTTTAATTTTTAATAGGTTCTTCTCATCAGTGTAACAAATTTTCTGTCTCATGCAGTTCCAAATCCCTACCCATCATCAGTGCTGTAGAAATATCAGCCAGGCTCGGGTCTGTATGTAGGAAGAGGCAAGACATTTGTTTGAAATCTGCTTGGGTATAATTTTCTGAAGCCTGTACCTAATCACAGCACAGCTCTGTCAGAGTGTAACAAATTTCCTGTCTTGTTTCACATGCAGTTCCAAATCCCTGCCCAGCAGTGCTGCAGCAGGCTCGGGTCTGTATGCAGGAACAGGCATAATATTTGTGAAATCTGCTTGGGTATAATTTTCTGAAGCCTGTACCCATCACAGCACAGCTCTGTCAGAGATAGGGACATTGAGTATGTATTATTACTGCACCTGCCCCATCTAACATGTTGCTGTGTTTCTTCAATACATTAGTCATAATCAATAAAATATTCAGAACAAACCTCTATAAGATATGACAACCTGCAACAATCTGGATGTATGAAATGTTTTATTTTCTGTATTTTTCAGGCTCTCTTGTTAAAATCTTGTTTCTCTCTCCAACATTGCCATCACTATAATTTCACATGTTCTATGCTAACAACTTCAAACCTGAAAACATATCTGTAATCAATAATTAATAATTATTCTTGTTAGTAATCAATTCTAATATTTAATTTTTAATAGGTTCTTCTCATCAGTGTCCTGTCTTGTTTCACATGCAGTTCCAAATCCCTGCCCTTCAGTGCTGCAACTAGGCTCTGGGTCTGTGTGCAGGAAGTTTGTAGTTGAAATCTGCTTGGGTTTAATTTTTTGAAGCCTGTACCTCATCACAGCATAGCTCTGTCAGAGATAGGGACATTGAGTATAAAATTATTACTGCACTATATTTTAAAACCTGTCCCATCTAACATTGCTGTGTTGCTTCATAATCAATAAAATATTCAGAACAAACCTCTATAAGATATGACAACCTGCAACAATCTGGATGTATGAGATGTTTTATTTTCTGTATTTTTCAGGCTCTCTTGTTACAATCTTGTTTCTCTCTTCAACATTGCCATCACTATAATAATATCTGCCACATGTTCTATGTTAACAACTTCATAATCGATGCAAAAAAAATAAACCTGAAAACATATCTGTAATCTAATCAATTCTAACATTTAATTTTCAATAGGCTCTTCTCCTGTCTTGTTTTACACACAGTTCCATCCCTGCTCATCAGTGCTGTAGAAATATCAGCCAGGCTCGGGGGTCTGTGTGTAGGAACAGGCAAGATATTTGTTTGAAATCTGCTTGGGTATAATTTTTTGAAGCCTGTACTTAATAACAGAATCACAGCATAGCTCTGTTAGAGATAAGAACATTGAGTAATATCTGTAATCAACAATTAATAATTATTCTTGTCAATAAGTCACTAACAAGTTTAATTCTTAATAGGCTCTTCTCTGTGTTGTTTCACATGCAGTTCCATCCCTGCCCATCAGTGCTGCAGCCAGGCTCGGGGGGTCTGTATGCAGGAAAAAGCATAGTTGAAATCTGCTTGGGTATAATTTTCTGAAGCCTGTACCTAATAATAACAGTGGTGTCACAAATATGCCTTTGACCACAATTCTGATTTCTTGACCAAACGACCACCAAAACCTCAAAATCTCACTTTCTCTCCCCGTTCCGCGCCTCATTTATTGCGCTGACGATGTTTCACGGCGCAGAAAAGCCGGTACGAGTAAATTCACTCTCTCATCCTTGAAGTACGAGAAGTACGAATGCACCTTATCGTAATTTTCCAAGTCCGGGACCAAATGTTTATATATCGTGACCTTTGTAAACCTCTCTCGGGGGAACGATGTGCCACATGCGCGTGTGCCTCTCATTATTTCCGTATTGTGACGCAAACAAGCAAATAATAATTGTTGTTTTTTAGGATCCCTGGCCCCTTAATAACCTCGCCAGGGGTGCGTGGTGCCCAACCAAAAGAAAGTAAAGGTTCTCTAACGGCTGCGGTTATAGATAACCACACCTGTATAGAGTTTCATGTGTTTTTTTTTCTCAAAGATCCTATGGGACACCTCTGTTTGTCAAAAATTCGAGATATTTGCAATTTAAGATTTTTTTAAACGCTGTGGACTTAGAAAATTTTTGATTGATGAAAAAATTGGTTCCATGACGACCTATGTTTATTTTGTTAGAAGATCAAAAAGGACACCGAGACTCGACCAACGCACTAAACCCGATCTTTCTACGACTATTTGTTCAAAAGTTACGAGTGATCAAAATTTTGGAGGGTGGGCTAACTTCTTACCTCTTGACCTCAGGACCACCAAAACTTGGTACACGTATTCTCCACCTCGAAAATCGACAGGGGGGGGTAGCTTCGTTACCGGAATGGGGGTGTTTTTCGATATATTTTTTCGATAACTCTTACCATTTTCGAGATATTTGCAATTTAAGATTTTTTAACGCTGTGGACTTAGAAAATTTTCGATTGATGAAAAAATTGGTTCCATGACAACCTACGCAAATTTTGGTATGGGAGGACAGAGGACACCTAGACGATGCTAACGCAAGAAATCCCAGCTCTCTCTATGATCATCCTTTCGAAAGTTACGAGTGATCAAAAACATTTTTTTGGCAATTGGCCCACCCTTGACCTCCGAGAACCTCCGAAAACTTGGTACACGTACTCTGCATCACCAAACTCGACAAGAGGGTCAACGGGAAGGATATTCGCGTTATCTCTTACTGTTTTCGAGACATTTTGCAATTTAACGCTGGACTTGGAAAATTTTCGACAGATGGAGGTCAAATTTGGTTCCATGATGACCTATGTTTATTTTGGTATGGGAGGACAGAGGACACCGAGACTCGACCGACGGACTAAACCCGACCTCCCTACGACTATTCGTTCAAAAGTTACGAGTGATCAAAGTTTTGTGAGGTGGGCTAACTTCTTACCTCTTGGCCCCAGGACCACCAAAACTTGGTACACGTATTCTATACCTCCAAAATCGACAGGGGGGGTAGCTTCGCTACCGGGATGGGGTGTTTTTCGATATATTTTTTCGATAACTCTTACCATTTTCGAGATATTTGCAATTTAAGATTTTTTTAACGCTGGACTTATACGTTCTTATACGTTCTTAAACGTTTCAACGTTTATATAAGAACGATAAAAACGTACTGTGATACTCATCTTCACGATTAGTCAAACGTATCATTTATTAGCTGTTCATATTTTCCATCCTTAAATTCTAATAATTATGTATTTTATCTAACAACAGATTAAATTAAATACCAAACATTATCGAGAAGCAATTCCCAAAGCATTATACTGAAATATTAACATTATAATAAGTGTCCTTGCATAACCATTTCAGTCTTCAAACTGCTTCCAATAGCTTCCATACGTTGATTCGCAATTAGTCAAACATTGTCAAATGTAACTGCTATTAGTAAACGTACGAGGAAAAAAAATAGTTTTGTAGAAATTCTCTTCTCAATAAGAATACTATATTACTACTTTTATTACATTAAATATTAATTAATTCTCTAGCACTCTTGATTCTGAAAATTCGTGGTTACAGTTCAATTTGTACTTATCCTGAGCAAAATTTATATGTATTCTATTACAATCTTTACAGATTTCTTTTAGATTCATCTCCATCTTCGTTTTGGTCCTTTACCATCAGGTTTCCCAACTAGATTCCTGTAAAATCTCCTTTATTCCTTTCTCATTCGTGCCCACCTAAGTATTTGTGATTTAATCATCAATCTAATAATACTTGGAAACTAACATAAATTATATGTACTTCTAAATTATGTAACCTTCACCATTCACTTGTTTCTTCACCCCTTTTAGGCTGAAATATTTTCCTAAGGATCTTATTTTCAAATACTCTCAATTTATGTTCTTTTTTCAATTGTAAGAGACCAAGTTTCACACCCATATAATACTACAGGCAAAATTACTGTTTTGTATATTTTAACTTTTATTTTCTTAGATATTAAACGAGAAGACATGCATTTCCTGAATTAAACCTACTTAAGAGACCTGTAGGAAGACCAAAACAAAGATGGAGAGACAACGTTGAGATGAACCTAAAGGAAATCGGTAGGGATAGAAAAGAGTATATAGAACTTGCTCAAGATAGGGACAGATGGAAGGCCTGTGTTGCTGCAGCCATGAACCTTCGGGTTTAAGAAGGCTAGGGAGTTAGTTAGTTAGTTAGTGTGTCTCACTGCTACACGGAAAATCCTACAGGAGTTTCATTTTTTCTTGGAAGTCTGAGATTCACCGAACCCCCATATAGTACTAATTATCTCCATCGTTGCGATATAAAAAGAAACATAAGTATTTGTGTTGTGAATAGAAGAGCCGGAAAATCGCATGTCACGGCATTTGATGTTATCTGTAACAAAAAAAAGCATGAGGATCATGTCGGAAATACACTTGTAAAAAGCGAGGCTTGCAGCATGAAGCTTCGAGGATGCCAGTTCCTAATTAGCTCCGTATTAACCAACTAATTATTTTGCCTTCTTAAACTTGAAGATTTAGCAACAAAAGCCTTCCATCTCTCAATTTTGTACTAATCACACAGCTGGAAGCTTGCGTGTATCACCCTCACTGTTTATTCAGCTCTTGACCTTAACTACTGATCATGCATTTTTTTATTGCCTGTTTCCCATGTCAACACAAAATATATATTTTCTCTTGGATTAATTTTAACTATGATGATGAAAAAATTTAAGAAAGAGTAGAGAGAGAGAGAGAGAGAAAGAGAAAAAAAATACCATAACAAATAGCTTCTAACATTTTAAGATATATCCTACCATATTCTACATATTCAACGAATTCATTTGATTACAATGCAACAACATTTTATTATTACATCATATGTTTCAATATATTTTCATAGTCATCCAAACGTTTGACAAAACATTTTTTTTTTTAGTTACGAAGATAGGAAGAGAACAAAAAAGTTGAATAAATTTCGAGAAGTTTTTCTTAATAGGGGGACGCAGTGTTTTAATTTTTTTTTAATTTCTTTCTTTCGTGTAACCACTATGTTATCGATAGGAACAAGGCAAGACCAAACATTACCACTATGTTATTATATTGAAGGGGGATTTTCCATTATCACACACAAAACTTAGTACCTGTCTGCATCCATACCTAGATCAAAAGATTCGAACTTATTTAATTATTTACGCTTGTGCTTGTATTTTGCTCTCTTCGGGTTTAAAAAGCCTAGAGAGTTAGTTAGTTGATTGTTTCCCACTGCACTATTTCAATTTTTGAATAATCACATGTTAGTTATGAATGCATTGTTGACATCCTGTCTGATCATATATGTGTTTGGGTTGAGGCTCCGTATCTACTTGCAACATTTCTTTTCTTCTTTTTCTTGTTATCTGCTTTCTATATTGAACATTAGAAACAACACATTCCCATTAACAGTATTTCATGTTATGCAAAACATTTAAGTCTATACGCCATCAGGGTGTGGGATTGCAACAACGTTACCACTACGTCATCCGACAAAAAAAGCCAGAATCGGTATTATATTTTATTGCTCAGGTCATTTCTTTTTTTTTAAATATGTATAGCTATAGTGAACATACTAAATTAAGCCCTCAGACTCGTAAACCAACAAATATATACACCTCTGTTAACTGCCTTGTATTTGGGGAGGGGGTAGCTGTTGGTGCAATACACTTTGAAAGTTTTGTTTTCTAAGTGCCACACACATCAATTTCATCATAATTATCATTATTCATCCTCATCGTTGCCATTAGCCAAAAATTGCCTCTTCCTTTTTTTTTTTACAAATTTTCGTACTGATATCGCCTTAGCAGATTAACAGAAATCGTCTGAAGTTTGAACTCGTGACACCTCCCAATACCGTTGCAAGCTTATTTGTGATTGTTCCCCTCAATTATTCAAAGTACTTCAATTTCATATTCAAAATATACACAAGTAAAAAGGTTCATATCACATTAGTAATTTTAAATTGTATTCTTGGGGACACTTTCTAACATTGTTGCCTGATATTAAAATAAGCGAAAACACTCTGCCATGCTTAATAAAAAGAAAACATCCATTCATTGCCAGATTGTACAACTGTATAGGTCGAGGTTCATAAGCCTCATCCATCTCATTCTAGGGACTGCATATTTTGTATACAGTTTATAGTGGAATCACAACACAGGTTGTTAAGAATATCGTCAGTAAATATGAGAATTCTTGCTGTGAAATTTCTATGCTGTTTAACCTAATAGAATTCGAATCCCTGAGAGAGCCAAGTACTGAGCTTTAGCATTCCATATTAGCAAAACCTTTATACGTACGTATTTATAACCTCAATTTACTAATCAGGAAATCCCCCTTAGCCAACCAATTAGCACATTTATATGACCTTCTATAGAGGAAGAGGACATCACATGGAGAAACTCTAACTATTGTCATTTGGAACCTTTAATTGCCCCCCCCCCCATTGTTATTTTTGGATCAATTACCTTTTCCAAATTAACAACAGGACTGAGGCGGTTCCTAAATGACAATAGTTAAAGACATATTTTTAGCGAATTACGCCGGCAGAAGCTAAGTACGTGTTGCTAGAAGACCTTCGTCGTTGCAAGTCACCTATAACCCATTCACTAAGAAATAAGAAAAAAAATATTGACGTACTGAAAAAAGTTGACTTGTTCACCGAGTTCAGATGTTTACTCATTGATGACTCCGTCGTTGTCGTCTATCAAAAACCTAAAAGTACCTTGGAAACAGTGAGAGTTATCGAAAAATCTCCCCTTGTCGATTTTTTTTGGTGACGTAGATTGGATTGATTTGGTGTTTTAAGTCCACTTTATGCACAGTAAGGCTAATTGGGACTGGACCTACAGTTTAAAGTGGGATCCGAACCTCTATGTTCCTCCACCGGGTATCGAATCCGGGACCCCTTGTTTACAAGGCAACGACGCTACTACTGCGCCATCTGGGAGGCACTGGTGACGTAGAGTACGCGTAGAGAGGTCGGGTTTAGTGTGTCGGTCGAGTCTCGGTGTCCTCTGTCCTCCCATACCAAAATGAACATAGGTCGTCATGGAACCAATTTTTTTCATAAATCGAAAATTTTCTGAGTCCACAGCGTTAAAAAAATCTTAAATTGCAAATATCTCGAAAATGGTAAGAGTTATCGAAAAAAAAATATATCGAAAAACACCCCCATCCGGTATCGTTAGATACCCCATGTCGATTTTGGAGGTGTAGAATACGTATACCAAGTTTTGGTGGTCCTGGGGTCAAGGGGTAAGAAGTTAACCCACACCCCTCCCAAAAACTTTGATCACTCGTAACTTTTGAACAAATAGTCGTAGAGAGGTCGGGTTTAGTGCGTTGGTCGAGTCTCGGTGTCCTTTTTGATCTTCTAACAAAATAAACATAGGTCGTCATGGAACCAAATTTGACCCCTCTGTCGAAAAATTTTCCAAGTCCACAGCGTTAAATTGCAAATGTCTCGAAAAAAAAACAGTAAGAGAGAGACATAGCGCAAAAATCCTCCCCGTTGACCCTTTTGTCGATATTGGTGATGCAAAGTACGTGTACAAAATTTTTAGAGGTCCTGGGTCAAGGGTGGGCCAATTGCCAAAATATTTTTCGTAACTTTCGAAAGGATGATCATAGAGAGAGCTGGGATTTCTTGCGTTAGCATCGTCTAGGTGTCCTCTGTCCTCCCATACCAAAATAAACATAGGTCGTCATGGAACAAGAAAAAATATTCCGAAAATTTTCTAAGTCCACAGCGTTAAAAAAATCTTAAATTGCAAATATCTCGAAAATGGTAAGAGTTATCGAAAAAATATATCGCAAAACACCCCCATCCCGGTAGCGAAGCTACCCCCCCTGTCGATTTTGGAGGTATAGAATACGTGTACCAAGTTTTGGTGGTCCTGGGGCCAAGGGGTAAGAAGTTAGCCCACCTCACAAAACTTTGATCACTCGTAACTTTTGAACGAATAGTCGTAGAGAGGTCGGGTTTAGTGCGTCGGTCGAGTCTCGGTGTCCTCTGTCCTCCCATACCAAAATAAACATAGGTCGTCATGGAACCAAATTTGACCTCCATCTGTCGAAAATTTTCCAAGTCCAGCGTTAAATTGCAAAATGTCTCGAAAACAGTAAGAGATAACGCGAATATCCTTCCCGTTGACCCTCTTGTCGAGTTTGGTGATGCAGAGTACGTGTACCAAGTTTTCGGAGGTTCTTGGAGGTCAAGGGTGGGCCAATTGCCAAAAAAATGTTTTTGATCACTCGTAACTTTCGAAAAAAAAATAATCATAGAGAGCTGGGATTTCTTGCGTTAGCATCGTCTCGGTGTCCTCTGTCCTCTCATAACAAAATTTGCGTAGGTTGTCATGGAACCAAAAAAAAAAATGTTCCGAAAATTTTCTAAGTCCACAGCGTTAAAAAAATCTTAAATTGCAAATATCTCGAAAATGGTAAGAGTTATCGAAAAAATATATCGAAAAACACCCCCATTCCGGTAGCGAAGCTACCCCACCTGTCGATTTTCGAGGTGGAGAATACGTGTACCAAGTTTTGGTGGTCCTGAGGTCAAGAGGTAAGAAGTTAGCCCACCCTCCAAAATTTTGATCACTCGTAACTTTTGAACAAATAGTCGTAGAAAGATCGGGTTTAGTGGGTTGGTCGAGTCCCGGTGTCCTCTGTCCTCCCATACCAAAATAAACATAGGTCGTCATGAAACCAATTTTTTCATCAATCGAAAATTTTCTAAGTCCACAGCGTTAAAAAAATCTTAAATTGCAAATATATCGAATTTTTGATAAACAGAGGTGTCCCATAGGATTTTTGAGAAAAAAAAAAACACGTGAAACTCTATAGAGGTGTGGTAATCTATAACCGCAGCCGTTAGAGAACCTTTTACTTTTTTTTTGGTTGGGCACCACGCACCCCTGGCGAGGTTATATAGGGGCCAGGGGATCCTAAAAAAAAAACAATTATTATTTGTTTGTTTTGCGTCACAATACGGAAATAATGAGAGGCATACGCGCGCGCGCGCGTGTGTGGCACATCGTTTCCCCGAGAGAGAGAGAGAGGTTTACAAAGGTCACGATATATATAAACATTTGGCCAGGACTTGGAAAAAATTACGATAAGGTGCATTCGTACTTCAAGGATGAGAGAGTGAATTTACTCGTACCGGCTTTTCTGCGCCGTGAAACATCGTCAGCGCAATAAATGAGGCACGGAACGTTGAGAGAAAGTGAGATTTTGAGGTTTTCGTGGTCGTTTGGTCAAGAAATCAGAATTGTTGTGGGAATCACATTTACTATCTACTAATAACATCACAGCACAGCTCTGTCAGAGACAGGGACATTGAGTATAAACTTTATTGTGAAAACATATCTGTAATCAATAATCATTATTCTTGTCAGTAATCAATTCCTTCTCATCAGTGTAACAAATTTCCTGTCTTGTTTCACATGCAGTTCCATCCCTGCCCATCAGTGCTGTAAAAATATCAGCCAGGCTCGGGGGGTCTGTATGCAGGAACAGGCATAGTTGAAATCTGCTTGGGTATAATTTTCTGAAGCCTGTACCTAATAATAACATCACAGCACAGCTCTGTCAGAGACAGGGACATTGAGTATAAACCTCTATAAGATATGACAACCTGCAACAATCTGGATGTATGAGATGTTTTATTGTTTTTATGTTTCTGTATTTTTCAGGTTCTCTCTTGTTACAATCTCATTGCCCTGCCACATGTTCTATGATTATATGCTCTAACAACTTATCTGTAATCAATAATAATTTTTCTTGTCAGTAGCTCTTCTCATCAGTGTAAAAAAATTCCTGTCTTGTTTTGCATGGAGTTCCAAATCCCTACCCATCAGTGCTCAGCCAGGCTCGGGTCCGTATGTAGGAAGAGGCAAGATATTTGTTTGAAATCTGCTCTGAAGCCTGTACCTAATAACAGCATCACAGCATAACTCTGTCAGAGATAGGGACATTGAGTATAAATTTAATTGAAAACATATCTGTAATCAATAAGTCAGTAATCAATTCTAACAAGTTTAATTTTCTTCTCATCAGTGTAACAAATTTCCTGTCTTGTTTCACATTTCCAAATCCCTTCACATCAGTGCTCAGCCAGGCTCGGGTCTGTATGCAGGAAGAGGCAAGATATTTGTTCGAAATCTGCTCTGAAGCCTGTACCTCATCACAGCACAGCTCTGTCAGAGATAGGGACATTGAGTATAAATTTAATTATATTCAGAACAAACCTCTATAAGATATGACAACCTGCAACAATCTGGATGTATGAGATGTTTTGTTTCTGTATTTTTCAGGCTCTCTTGTTTCAATTTTGTTTCTCTCTGCAACATTGCCATCACTATAATAATATCTGCCACATGTTCTATCTAACAACTTCATAATCGATGCAAAAAAATAAACCTGAAAACATATCTGTAATCAATAATAATCTTGTCAGTAATTAATTCTAACTCATCAGTGTAACAAATTTCTTGTCTTGTTTCACATTTCCAAATCCCTGCCCATCAGTGCTGTAGAAATATCAGCCAGGCTCGGGTCTGTGTGCAGGAAGAGGCAAGATATTTGTTTGAAATCTGCTTGGGTATAATTTTCTGAAGCCTGTACCTAATAATAGCATCACAGCATAGCTCTGATAGAGAAGCAGCCATTATAAATATACATATAATGCAGATATTTGTGAAAACATTGACAGGCAAGACAGTGACCCTGGAGGTAAATCCAGAAGACACTGTTGCTGCTTTATAGCTGCTGCTGATAATCTGATTCTGATATTTTCCACCATTGTTCCTATATAAACGTTTCAACGTATGTATGTATGTTTCAACATATTACTGACAAGAATAATGATTATTGATTACAGATATGTTTTCACAATAAAGTTTATACTGTTGAAACATACATACATACGTTGAAACGTTTATATAGGAACAATGGTGGAAAATATCAGAATCAGATTATCAGCAGCAGCTATAAAGCAGCAACAGTGTCTTCTGGATTTACCTCCAGGGTCACTGTCTTGCCTGTCAATGTTTTCACAAATATCTGCATTATATGTATATTTATAATGGCTGCTTCTCTATCAGAGCTATGCTGTGATGCTATTATTAGGTACAGGCTTCAGAAAATTATACCCAAGCAGATTTCAAACAAATATCTTGCCTCTTCCTGCACACAGACCCGAGCCTGGCTGATATTTCTACAGCACTGATGGGCAGGGATTTGGAAATGTGAAACAAGACAGGAAATTTGTTACACTGATGAGTTAGAATTAATTACTGACAAGATTATTATTGATTACAGATATGTTTTCAGGTTTATTTTTTTGCATCGATTATGAAGTTGTTAGATAGAACATGTGGCAGATATTATTATAGTGATGGCAATGTTGCAGAGAGAAACAAAATTAAAACAAGAGAGCCTGAAAAATACAGAAACAAAACATCTCATACATCCAGATTGTTGCAGGTTGTCATATCTTATAGAGGTTTGTTCTGAATATAATTAAATTTATACTCAATGTCCCTATCTCTGACAGAGCTGTGCTGTGATGAGGTACAGGCTTCAGAGCAGATTTCAAACAAATATCTTGCCTCTTCCTGCATACAGAAACCGAGCCTGGCTGAGCACTGATGTGAAGGGATTTGGAACTGCATGTAAAACAAGAAGGAAATTTGTTACACTGATGAGAAGAAAATTAAACTTGTTAGAATTGATTATTGAGAATTATTGATTATAGATATAAGTCCCTATCTCTGACAGAGCTGTGCTGTGATGAGGTACAGGCTTCAGAGCAGATTTCAAACAAATATCTTGCCTCTTCCTGCATACAGACCCGAGCCTGGCTGAGCACTGATGTGAAGGGATTTGGAAATGTGAAACAAGACAGGAAATTTGTTACACTGATGAGAAGGAATTGATTACTGACAAGAATAATGATTATTGATTACAGATATGTTTTCACAATAAAGTTTATACTCAATGTCCCTGTCTCTGACAGAGCTGTGCTGTGATGTTATTATTAGGTACAGGCTTCAGAAAATTATACCCAAGCAGATTTCAACTATGCTTGTTCCTGCCTACAGACCCCCCGAGCCTGGCTGCAGCACTGATGGGCAGGGATGGAACTGCATGTAAAACAACACAGAGAAGAGCCTATTAAGAATTAAACTTGTTAGTGACTTATTGACAAGAATAATTATTAATTGTTGATTACAGATATTACTCAATGTTCTTATCTCTAACAGAGCTATGCTGTGATTCTGTTATTAAGTACAGGCTTCAAAAAATTATACCCAAGCAGATTTCAAACAAATATCTTGCCTGTTCCTACACACAGACCCCCGAGCCTGGCTGATATTTCTACAGCACTGATGAGCAGGGATGGAACTGTATGTAAAACAAGACAGGAGAAGAGCCTATTGAAAATTAAATGTTAGAATTGATTAGATTACAGATATGTTTTCAGGTTTATTTTTTTTGCATCGATTATGAAGTTGTTAACATAGAACATGTGGCAGATATTATTATAGTGATGGCAATGTTGAAGAGAGAAACAAGATTGTAACAAGAGAGCCTGAAAAATACAGAAAATAAAACATCTCATACATCCAGATTGTTGCAGGTTGTCATATCTTATAGAGGTTTGTTCTGAATATTTTATTGATTATGAAGCAACACAGCAATGTTAGATGGGGCAGGTTTTAAAATATAGTGCAGTAATAATTTTATACTCAATGTCCCTATCTCTGACAGAGCTATGCTGTGATGAGGTACAGGCTTCAAAAAATTAAACCCAAGCAGATTTCAACTACAAACTTCCTGCACACAGACCCAGAGCCTAGTTGCAGCACTGAAGGGCAGGGATTTGGAACTGCATGTGAAACAAGACAGGACACTGATGAGAAGAACCTATTAAAAATTAAATATTAGAATTGATTACTAACAAGAATAATTATTAATTATTGATTACAGATATGTTTTCAGGTTTGAAGTTGTTAGCATAGAACATGTGGAATTATAGTGATGGCAATGTTGGAGAGAGAAACAAGATTTTAACAAGAGAGCCTGAAAAATACAGAAAATAAAACATTTCATACATCCAGATTGTTGCAGGTTGTCATATCTTATAGAGGTTTGTTCTGAATATTTTATTGATTACGACTAATGTATTGAAGAAACACAGCAACATGTTAGATGGGGCAGGTGCAGTAATAATACATACTCAATGTCCCTATCTCTGACAGAGCTATGCTGTGATGGGTACAGGCTTCAAAAAATTATGCCCAAGCAGATATCTTGCCTGTTCCTACACACAGACCCGAGCCAGGAAGATATTTCTACAGCACTGATGGGCAGGGATTTGGAACTGCATGTGAAACAAGACAGGAGAAGAGCCTATTAAAAATTAAACTTGTTAGAATTGATTACTGACAAGAATAATTATTAATTATTGATTACAGATATTACTCAATGTCCCTATCTCTGACAGAGCTGTGCTGTGATGGGTACAGGCTTCAGAAAATTATACCCAAGCAGATTTCACAAATATTATGCCTGTTCCTGCATACAGACCCGAGCCTGGCTGCAGCACTGCTGGGCAGGGATTTGAAACTGCATGTGAAACAAGACAGGAAATTTGTTACACTCTGACAGAGCTGTGCTGTGATTAGGTACAGGCTTCAGAAAATTATACCCAAGCAGATTTCAAACAAATGTCTTGCCTCTTCCTACATACAGACCCGAGCCTGGCTGATATTTCTACAGCACTGATGATGGGTAGGGATTTGGAACTGCATGAGACAGAAAATTTGTTACACTGATGAGAAGAACCTATTAAAAATTAAACTTGTTAGAATTGATTACTGACAAGAATAATTATTAATTATTACTCAATGTCCCTATCTCTGACAGAGCTATGCTGTGATGGGTACAGGCTTCAGAAAATTATACCCAAGCAGATTTCAAACAAATGTCTTGCCTCTTCCTACATACAGACCCGAGCCTGGCTCATATTTCTACAGCACTGATGGGGCAGGGATTTGGAACTGCATGTGAAACAAGACAGGAAATTTGTTACACTGATGAGAAGATCCTATTAAAAATTAAACTTGTTAGAATTGATTACTGACTTATTGATTACAGATTTTATACTCAATGTCCCTATCCTCTGACAGAGCTATGCTGTGATGAGGTACAGGCTTCAAAAAATTATACCCAAGCAGATTTCAACTATGCCTCTTCCTACATACAGACCCGAGCCTGGCTACAGCACTGCTATGCAGGGATTTGGAACTGCATAAGACAGGAAATGTGTTACACTGATGAGAAGAGCCTATTGAAAATTAAACTTGTTAGAAATGATTACTGAATTATTAATTACAGATATTACTCATTGTCCCTATCTCTGACAGAGCTGTGCTGTGATTAGGTACAGGCTTCAAAACAGATTTCAAACAAATGTCTTGCCTCTTCCTGCATACAGACCCGAGCCTGGCTGATATTTCTACAGCACTGATGGGGCAGGGATTTGGAACTGCATAAGACAGGAAATGTGTTACACTGATGAGAAGAGAATTAAATTACACTTGCAGCAAATATTTATTTACCTTGATTGCTGTCTCTGCTGAAATAATCAGGGCTGCCTGCTGCGGGTTGATTCCCAACTGCCAGATTCCTGTGCCTGAAATCACACTGAGAGGCTGGACAAAACTCTCCCACAGTTGCATATGTTATGCAAATTATTCTGCCCCAGTGCCTCAACAATACAATCATAAGTGCAATCTCTAAATTTTTGCCTTATAAAATACATGACAAGCTCATTCAAATATATATAGTTGGAATTTGATACAAACTCTGGATTGAAATCTTCACCACTGTACAAATTCCCATTATCAGGTGTAACAAATTCAATCTTCTTATATTTAGATATCTTGTTAATAATTTTATTTGAATATTTATAATGTCTCCAATTTAAACTCTGAGATGCAATCATGGGCATCCTATACTCAAAAGAATGCTCATAGCAATTGTTGAACCAATAATTGTCAAACAATTTCAACCTTAAATTATAATGGCACCTGTCTGTATAAAAATTAACAAAAGATCCAACAATTCTCTTGTACTTGTTGTACATAAATTTTTCAAACTCACTGATAAAGTTGAGATACAGGCATTGGAATGGCCTGTCACTGGCAAGCACCCACTGCATTTCAGTTTCATTCTGCACAGCAAACAGGTCATACTCGGACAGGCCAAAGAATCTAAGCTTTAAATCATCAACAAGTGACTTAGATTTTATGTATTTTGAAATACATCTTCTCTCAAAAAATCCTGTGTCAAGATTATCCATGCAATTAGATATGATACACACTGCCTTCTATAAGTTAATTGCTTGCTGCTGCTGCTGCCTTGTATTCCTCAGAAACTGCTTATGTGCTCAAAACTTGTTGTACCTGTTAAACAAAAATAAATATTAGAATTTTGTTATGTTTATTATATAAAATTTCTTGGCGTTCAAATCAAAATTCTATGCTTAATAAAAAAATATCAGTTGGGTTCAGCAGTGTGTTTTGTATATTTAGTGTGTGTGTGTGTGTGTATGTGTGTTAATATTTTTTGGCTTTGGTATTTATATAACATTTCTTGGGGTTCAAATCAAAACTCTATACTTAATAAACCTATGACAGGTTGTCAAAAATTCTGTGTATTAAATCAAATAGATTTGTAATTCAATTTATACAAATCTGCAATATTTTTGTGTTTAAAAATATGAGCAACACTGCAACAACACACCCTTACTCTTCAACAACTCTCACAATACTGGCTGATATGCAATGCAAAATCTCTTTATATAGCCTAAACACAGACCGCATTGAAAACATCTGAAACAATAAGCCAATCAGAATATAACACATCATCACATTATGTCTTAACCAACCAATCAGAAAACAACACATGTCTAATAATTTTTTGCATAATATTAGGTAATAATTTGTTGCAAAACATGATGCAATATAAATAAACCAGAAATAGGCCACAAGTGGACCGGAAGTAGGCAAACCGGAAGTGGACCGGAAGTGGACCGGAAGTAAATATGTGTGGGTGTGGGTGGGTGTGGGTGTATGTGGGTGGGTGTGGGTGGGTGTGGGTGTATCTTGGCTTAGTTTTAGGTGTGGGCAAAAAAAATATCAAGAGGGGCATATTTTTAACAAGCTTATGGACAACAATCTCACAGAAGTGCCTTTTGTAAGTGTGGACAAATCAATCTGAGGGGGCTCATCATTTCACAGGAACTTCCCGAGGGCATTTTTACAAAAATCTTGGATTAGACAGGGTTCCACACTTGAGCAAAAAGCTCATATGGGCATGTTGAGCAAGTTTTAAGTGTAGGCAAATCTGCCTGAGGGGGGTTCATCATTTCTCGTCCTGGTTGTACCACAAAACACACTACTCCAGACAGTACATTTATGCCTATGGCCAGTTCTCGCGTCTGAAGTATCGCCAAGTATTTACACAATTACTATTCTATTATCATTATTTTTTTTCTTTTCGGTTTTGGCGGGAAAATATGGTTTTATTTCATTTTTATTTTTTCTATTTTTTTAATAAAAACTTCGATTTATAAGGATAGATCAACATGGATACCTTAAATATAAATTTCAATTCTGGAATTTTTTATCCAGAGGGGGTAATCGTATCAATCTCCTCTAAATTGAGATTTATAGCTAGCCTGAATTCATAACTCTTGTCGCCAGCCGTTGCTCTCTCAGGCATTCAAAGAATGTCACATCAGTAATTAAAATCCTTCCTGGTCTATTGGAGTTAAGGTGCTGATCAGCTGGTATTTCAGGGCAAAGACCAGGGAAGGAGGAAAGAGAACAAAATAGAGAGCAACGTGTGGTGTGGGGTCTTTTGGCTTGAATCGCCGAACAAGAAGGAACTGAGGAGATTGAGTGATCGAACACGTTTCGATATGAACAGCTATCAGCGGGGAATTGTATCATCAGAGACAGACAGGTATTGTTACTTCCAACCATGTTGATCTAGACTTGAAGGTATAAATCCGAAAGCTTGTGTTTTGCCATTTCCAAGTGTGTAGTTAGTACCTCTCGCCCATTACCATTAGGCTTACCTTGAAGGGCGAGTGCTCGAATGAGGATGAATGATTAAGCGAGCTACATCATCCCCCTCAATGGTTAAGGTTCTTGGTTCGATCCCACGTACTCAGAGTACGTTACGCCATTTATCTTTCCAAGTAAAAATTATGTTACCAAAAATAAGCATCTGCGCTTCATTCAGTTATACAAACCAATGAATTGTATCGAAAGAGAAAAAAAATTCACTTCGTGATCAAAATCACGCATTGTGTATTCAGATATTAGTTTCCAGCTTCCACCATTCTCAAACTTACAGGACGGTAGGAAACAAAGAACTGAGAAGTTTCGATTTCTACAGTAAAGTAAGAGTCTTTCTTGTCGCACAACAGCTTTCTCCCGTGACGTCAGTACATAATGTTGCTCAAGTGTTGTGCGATAAGTGAGACACGTAAAGCACGCATTAATTGACACAGATTTAATGAAAAGACAGGGTTGACAAACAAAAAAAATTATCACAGACTATAAAATATCAAGTACCAAAATGTGTTTTAAACACTTCTAAAAAAAACATGTTTAAAGCACATTGTTTTAAACGTTTAAAACATTTGTAAAAAAACAAAGCCGTGTGTTTTAAACGTTTAAAACAAAGTGTTTTAAACGTTTAAAACAAAGTGTTTTAAACACTTTTGTTTTAAACATGTCAACCGTGGTGCTGTGTGGGAAGTCAGGTCGTCTGACCGATTATATGAAGTTTAAGGCAAGTTCATCTGCTGCTCCAAAAAACAATGATGATGATACACGGAGCAGGCGAATGAAAACAAGTCTCTGCGCAAGTAGTGTCGCGAGACGGCTTCACCAACGAACACGTTGGGTCGGGATCGCGTGGAGGGGTTACTGCAGTTACCAGACTTCCCAGCAGGGGGTACTGCTTCGTTCTGCCCATTCGATATCTCCCCCTTCTCTGTCGCTATGCGCGGCCTTGCTGCAGAGATATCTGGAACAAAGTATAAACATTTTGAAATGAGATCTTAGGCCGTGTCCGTAAGGTATAAGACCGTACTTGAAGCGAGCCTCCTCCGAGGCCCGATTGTACAAAACCAAGGTTGGCATGTTTAAAACACACGGCATTGTTTTTTTTGCAAATGTTTTAAACGTTTAAAACAATGTGTTTTAAACATGTCTTTTTACAAGTGTTTATAACACATTTTGGTGGTAGACAATTTATAGTCTATGATAATTTTTTTCTTTGGCAACCCTGTTTTTTCATTGAATCAGTGTCAATTAATCCGAGCTTTACAGGTCTCACTTATCGCACAACACTTGAGCAACCTTATGTTCTGACGTCACGGGAGAAAGCTTTTTAATTTTAGGCTAAATGAATATGTTGTTAGGTTAGGCTAGCTAGCTATGTATGCACAAGGTAGCAAAATTGTTGTGCTACAAGAAAGACCCGTGCTTTACTGTAGAAATCGAAACTCAGTTCCTTGTTTGGTATCGTCCTGTAAGTTTGAGACTGGTGGAAGCTGGAAATGGAAACTAATATCTGAATACACAATGCGTGAATTTGATCATAACGTGATTTTTTTCTCTTGCGATACATTGGTTTGTATAACTGAATGAAGCGCAGATGCTGGTAAAATTTAAGTATCCCCGAAACGCACTTCTTCAAATTTACAGGAGAAATTACTTACCGAATGCAGTTTCTTTATACTTGAGGAAGTTCGGGGAAGTGTTTTCTCGCATCGTTCATTCAATTTTGCCGGTAAATCATCTATTTTTCAATATAAATGTGTGACCGATGCACGAAAGCTCTTGCATCCATATATTTCCAGGTGGATGTAGCCTGTGTGTGATGACGCAATCCCAGTCAATCCCGGTCAGTGTTTCCAAGTACGTGTTTTTGTAACTGAAGAAGTTACGTTTCCGCAAATGGTTTGTGGGGCTATGTGTCAATGGTTCGTGGGGCTATGCGAGAATGGTGTGTGGGGCTACGCATATTTTTTTCGAAACCAATTTTTAACTATTGTAACCTATACGTGACCCTACCTAACCTAACCTTATCGGAAATGGCTCGTGGGGCTATGTATGAATGGTTCGTGGGGCTATGCGTCATTGGTTTGTGGGGCTAGGTAGGTATTTTTTGGTGGAGTGGGGTGGAAACACTGCATGCCAACTACGGTAGTGAAACTATGACCGCCATTTAGCGTGTTACTGAAGGGAAGAAGAAACGAACAAAACTTACTTCATATGTCGAAAATAGAGATTATTTCCGTGCAAAAAACGAAATGGCACCTTCAAGAATCCCTAGGAATGCAGAATACGTAAGTACCAATGTGAAAAAGAAGAAAATAAAGGAATTTCAGGCGTTTCGGAGATATTTGTAATCATACAAGTTAAATCATATCGTATCATTCTAAAGAATGATGGGATCAGAACCAGTCACTTTGCAAATAATTGCTGGGAGATGTAAGTTATTCATCATTCATCCTCTGACGAGAGCACTCGTTATTGGCATGACGAGTTAACGCTTGGCAATACGAAAGGTACAAATAAGATTTAGGAAGTAATCAACTAGAAAAGACAATGGTCACTCGTTGGGTTTTCTGAACCTTTGAACCTGAATCATGGCTGGGTGTTAGGATAGTTACCTGTCTATCTGATGTATGAAGATAATTACGATGAATAGAAATATACTAAGCCCTCTGTTGGCTTCTCTATCGGTTGACCAGAGCGTCGTCTCACTTCTGCTCCACCACTCTCCTAACCTCTACTCCGTTCTCTATTCCAAACCAAAGTCAGTCCCCTCTCCGCTTGTCTCACCTCTATATCCCGGCCATGGAGCTCTTCCTCCATGCCGAATCGTGTTTTTAATTGCCACTATGCAAACCGCTGACTCCATAGGCAGAAGAAACTACCTGTTTCCTGAATAGCTCAGGAGGTTTGCATAGCACAACACTGCGCATTGATAACATGCCTCAGAGGCTGAGACAACTGAGAAAAACAAGTGAATGCCCTGGTCAACGTGAAGCATTCAGAGAGGCTTTTATAAAATAAACATATAATCTTAGAGATTGATACGTTCTACCGCCGCGGTGAAAATTTTCCATGTTGAAAATTTAAAAAATTCAATTCACAAAGGTTGACATGACCCAGGTTCGCCAATTCCATATATTTTCTTTAAAAAAAAAATAATAAAAAACAAACAAGAAAAATAAAATTAATTAAATAACATCGCTTTCTCTTGTTTTCCTAACCAAAAAAAAATATTCCGTTACCCAAAACCATACAATCCATAATAATGAGTACGCATGTCGATAAAAAAATATTATGTATCATTACATGACTGGTATTTACAAAAGTTCATGTGATTATATGATATAACTTTCGTCGTAACACAATTTTGCGTACGTAAGCCTTTTGATGTAGGATTGCTCATTCCTACGGGTCGCGAGCACTCGGTCGTTTGTCTTTTGTCCATCGCCAGCGCGATTGCAAGGCTTGATATCCTATGTAAATAAGACCTTCAAATGGCCGACGTGTTTTCGCAAGGAAAACCATAGTTCACAATGTTTCTGTGGAATTGAGCCTAATGTGGACCCTTCAAATGAGTTTAAAAAATGAAACAAGGTTTATAAGTAAGTACACGAAAGCGTGGATTGTCACATATGTAAGTAAAATCGTAAATAAGCATGTAGAACATATATAAAAAATAGACGTAGTATGTTGCATTGAATCGTGGTAGACAAATGTTCGCAGTACTTATCACAAATACACATATCACTGTTTCTGCATGTAGGAAAGCCTGGATACACCAAAATGTAATACGTTGTGCTTAATTTATAGCCACTTAACTTATTACCAAACGAAAGGAAAGATGTTGTTATGCACTGTTCATATAAAATCTTCCCTTCGTTGCAAGCCAAATAAGCCTCCTCAAATATATAAATTGTCACTGGTTATTTCGCTTATTCCTATGTATGAGTAGGAAGTATTCGATGCACATAATTATTTACACTGAATAATACAACTGTTGCAGGCAAAAAATCTAGAAAATCAAAATAACGTTCGATTTCCTTGACTATGTTATTATGTACACTGTAGTATCACCTTGTAAATACTGATATATGACTGCACAAAGAAAACAAATCTTGCAAGTGTCCAAAACTGTCTGCTCTGATTTGAAGACATGAAAAATGAAACTTCACACATAATATTCATGTGTAAAAAATGTGTCACTTGCTATGTTCCGTCTTGATGAAACAAAAAATAGCTGCTTGTTATGAACATATGCATAAAACATTGGCATAACAAAGCATACTTCCTGAAATGTTCGAAAGTGCTATAGGAATGCTTTGCTATTACTTGCATGTTTGTTTGGCTATCCGTTGTGAAAATTTCTTCTTAAAAAAAATATACACTAGTTGTTGCTAGCGCTGGTTAATTGGCACAACTGGTGCTTGTCGCCTCCTTGTATTGTATGTAAAATATAATGCATGTTAAAACTGGCTAGCATGCATGGTACGGAATTGAACATGTGAAGAAGGGCTATGGGAAGAAATATTCTTTTCCATGATGCATGCGGCGAAACATCTACATAAATACACATGGTATAAGCTTACATGTGCATGTGTGGGGAAACACTGAAGCACAATTTGAACAAAAACTATGTAATTATTGTTGTAACCAAAACTGCTGCTTGTAGGATATCTCTTTTCTCTGCTTCTCTTCTTCTTTTGAATTACTTGTCTTCTTAACTTAGTCTGGGGCAATGTAAAAGGTGTAACAAATAACCCGTAGAACTTGGGAGATGGGGAAAAATGTTGTCCCAACAGCAAACAGTGTGGAGGGAAATTTTATCTGGTTCCTTCACTAAGTGTGGGAGGCCTCCCCGATGGCGCAGTGGTAGCGTCGTCGTTTTGTAATCAAGGGTCCCGGGTTCGATACCCGGTGGAGGCACATAGTGGTTCGGATTCCACTTTAAACTGTAGGTCCAGTCCCGATTAGCCTTACTGTGCATAAAATGGACTTAAAACACCAACTCAAACCAAACCAAAACTAAGTGTGGGTGATAAATAAATAGTCTGTGATCCACTCAACTGGGAAATTCATGGTTGAATTCAGTCTTCCCGGTATTAGTATTACTAAAATATGTCTGCATGCCTCCTTCAAATTGTTGGTGACGAGTCTCTCCGCATGGTAGTTGACTGCATCGGCGGAGGTCCTTCATAAAAATGCCCATGATTGGTGTAGGCATTGCTCGTCCACGTCGTTTCCTATAGACAGGTTAGGTTAAATAAGAGGAAAATTATAATAATTAAAGCAAACTGCTGACGATAGGTGTATTTAATTCACGGTATGTACAAAAAACCAAACTCATTCCATTGCCTTTTCTTAAATTAAATTATATTAAATTGCCTCATCAAAATAAAATATGATTAAAATAAATTGATTAAAAATCTGCCATAATTCTTTGAAAATAAATAAGGAAAATTTAAATAAAATATACAACCGTAATTAAAATAAAAATATTAATGTCCATGATTGACGTGTTGCCTTAAATTATAAATTATTGCTGTGTTGCTCTGAATGTACCTGTCTTGCAAGTTGACGGTGCTGATAAAAATAATAAGCAAGTGCTGCAGTTAACAATAAATTCCAAATAATAAAACTAATATAGACATGGGCAAAGTGTTTAAAACTAATTCCTGAAATGAAATGCCTTTACTAATAGATTGATTAAGTTGCTTTACAGCAAGTTCAAGCGGAGTCCATTGGGGAATAGTGAAATCAGATAGATTCTTGGGAATATCAAGTGGTAATACAACTTCTTTCATTTTTACCCGTTCAAAAGCTAAAATTCTGGTACGTAAAATTTGTTGATCCACAATAATCTGAGAAAAATCCTGATAATTAAAAAATATAGATTGCTCCTTGTTAATCTGAATTGATCTGTAGGTTTTCAAATTATTATTCAAATTCTGAATGACAATAAATTGATCTGTACCTGATATTAAAATACCATTACGTGTTCTAATAGACTGAAATAATTTGTTGTCAGTAATAGACTTCACTTCAAAATTACAAAATTTAAAATTATAAAACAAAAGTAAGTCTTGCAAGCATGTTCTGAATTCTGTTTAAATTTTAAAAAAAATATGTTGTGAGTCCTTAAAAAAATATAAAATTCGAGTTGCGCAAAGCAAGCTATTAGTGTCCTAAGAGGTTGCTTTGGCAAGCCTCTAATGGCCTCCTAATCAATAATAGGCCGGTGCAATTTTACCGTGGTTCATTATTATGCAATGTAAAAAAATTCAGTAAATGCTACTTCGGACTTTCGTTGAAACTCCAGGTGGTAACAAATATAGCATCAAAGAATTAAAGGAGTGAAATTCAAATTTTAAACACAATAAGGATAATAAACTTTCTCAATTCCAAATTTTCTTTAAACAAAAGAAATTTATCCACTCAAAACTTCTCGAGTCCGCCGTATACTTCAGGTCACTTGGTCCGCCGCGGAAAAAAAATATACTTGACTCATATAAGAATGGTGTGTCAATCCCTTAGGTTTGTCCAAACAAAATAGATCGAGAATAGTTATGCAATATATTAGAATATAAATACAAATTACTAGTTATTACCTACTGTACTAAAATGAACACGAAATTAATCAGTAAGAAGTAATGAATTCATTGCTGCATCGTCGAATAAGGTGCAAATTGGGTAAATGAACTAAATTTCCTAATAATAAATATTAATAATAATACATTCTCAAATTATAACATTTGTGGTAATGCACACTGTTAAAATTTGGAAAGGCTAACGGTGCTGTGGCGAAATTTTGCTGCACATGCCTGTGCTAATCACCGAGGCTTAGCCCGGGCATGTTGCTGAAATTTTGATTAATCTATGTGCATAAAATGCTAAAATTGCCCTTACTATAAAAATTTCCCTGATTTCTATCGAAATTTCGTTGGGCTTTATCCTGATTCTAATCAAATGCAAGTTGATTTCCCAAAAAATTTACTTAAAATAAATAAATTCATGATAAACGGGAAAATTTTGCGAGAACTCAAAAAAAATCTCGTCTTGTTGTTCCTTTGTTAAAATTATTGGTCGTGATTAATCTTAAGTGCATAAATGCGACGTTTTATTGCAAAATTTGATCTATGTAAAACAAAAATATCCCTAACATTGTTGATATGAAATTCGATCGAAAAAAAAACAAATTCTTATGGCTATATCCTTAACTAAACTGGCCCCATTAAAATTTAATGAGCGAACGCCACTGGTTCGGAAAAATATGCAGAGTCTAAAATTTTCGTTGTCGTTTCCATGCCAATTCTTTCTGAGCTTTTAGCGTGCTCTGGAAGGCTTCAACGCGGAAAAAATAATGCGCTGACACCAGATATTCAAAGTTCTTGCAAAGTTGCATTTTCGTGATCGCTTGTAATTAACTGAGCTGAGTTCTCTACAGCGACAGCGAGAAGGCTTGCTGGCCAGCTCGTTGCCGTGTTTCAGGCAACTTCGGGTACAACTCGGGTTCCGTCGGAATAGCGGAGGGGGTTAATCGTTGCTTCGAGCAACGGGCAAAAGGATTCTCCTGCTAGGACGGTAAAATTACAACGGACGGAGGAAGATAATGGAGCGCTATGATTCGCTGACTCGCTGCGTGACGCGTGAATGTGGACAAAACTTTAAATTACTATAAACAAGGTTTAGTAAGAGCTGCAAGAGTCGAAAGAAAGTCAAGGACTTTTGAAATGATGTCGTAGGCGGGACGGGGAAAAAATTGTCGCGCTCTGTCAGCGTGGCTGCAAAACTCGAACACTTCCGTGATCGCATAATAACAAAAACTTGGGAAGGTGCTAGCAAAAGAGAAGACTAATGAACCTTGCATAAAATACAATCAGACCTCAATAATGGATTCTAACTTAAAAGAATACGTAATAATGGAAACTTTAGGCAAACGTATAGTCGTAAAAAATATGATCAGTAAAAGATACAACAGGTTCGGAAACCTGAGAATTTGGCTTACTTTCTGCTTTTTGAGTTTAACTTGGAACTTTCTCGACTTTTGCTGTTGACTGATTTACAAATAAATCTTTAACTTTTACAATTGGCTGGACACAGTGCGAATTAATCAATTCAAGGGTCCAACAAAGCTTGGACCCTTGCTTACGGCAAACTTCTGAACTCTATCTTTAACAGATACACTATTCTTAGGCAAATCTAAAAAGTCGTCTTTGGTGACTAATATATTTCGGGATGAATCTTGAACTTCTTCTTGTACACTTTGCTGAATAATAACGGACTGAGGAAAGGGTGGGAGTATTGGAGGGTGAATTATTTTTAACGGTACCACTTCAACAATTGATGCAACGTCATCGTAAATATATTTCTTGCGTTGACATTTACAGTAACAAATTACGAAAATTATAAAAATACTAATAATAAATGTTGCTAATAATAAACTTGTAATAATAATATGAGGATAATCGAAGGATATTTTCAACAGATAAATAAAATTTGAAGCTTTTACGTATGGAAGAACTCCGTTTAACATAACTAAAATCGCAATGATTTTCATGTTGCTTAAGCAACAAAACAAACAGTTCTTCAAAACTAACACGTACTTTAAGCCTGCATAGTTTAAATTAGTAGGTATTTTAACTCAACTTAATTATTTCTGAATCTAGGCTCAATTTATCTGCTTAATTTATTTATCTGATATAATTTATTTATTCTCTAAATATTTTAGCACTGTTTAACTTATCGTATTTGAAAATTTTACTGCAAACTTATCTTATTTAATTTCAGGTATTATCTTTATTTTTAAGTACTTAAAACCAATCAAACCGTACTGAGGTACAAGGTATAGGAAAATTGAAACTGATTTACTCCTGACTACCTGAAATAAAATAATAATTATTATTTATGCGATCTTTGAATGCACTAAAATACAAACATCACTAAAACTTGAAGAATCTTTAATTCTCTCAACTCATTCTAAAATATGCTGAGCATATTATTGTAGCAAAGTTTGAAACTAAAACCGTTGTGGTTTAACCATAATCATTCTGCGATGGCAGAATGGATTTCCAGGATTTTGGTAGCTATCCAATATCCGAAGGAAAATACTTGTTATTGGGGTTCAATAAAATCTTGACGTCGACGTCTACAAATTCATATAAAATAAATATTCTCAATAACTGGCGCTTAAAATAAAACTTTGCTAATATTATTATATACCTTCTTCTGAAGTGTAACTATAAATTTTTAGTGTTGTACTTGCTGAGCTAGTATTTTATTTATTTATTTGAGAAAATTTCAGATACAGCACAGGTGGCCATTTTACACTGAAATTGTCAACAATGAGAAAGCAATAATTATCATAAGCATAAAAATAAAAATAAAATAAAATAAATAAATAAAAATAAGTAAGAAATAATTAAGAGTAACAAAACAACATAAAAGTGAATAGCACATGAACAAAAAAATAAGTAAGAGATGGCACTATGTGATATTAATTACAAGTATTTCTTCTGATAGAAGACCGAAAGGCAAACTCGGAGGAAAATATATCAATACTTGAGGGGAGATCATTGTATTGTGTTGCAAGTCTATAAAAGAGAGATCTTTTTGAATTTCTAGTCTAGGTTTTTTGTATAAAATAACCTTGTATTGCGAGTTGTGCGCATAGGTACTCTAAAGTGGAATTCCTCAAGGAGTGTGTTGCAGCGGATTTTGCCATTCACAATTTTGTATAAGTAACTGAAATCATTCTGCAAACGTCTCTGATAAGCAGTTTGTAAGTTTAGAAAAGACAAGAGATGCGGAGATGAAAAATTGCGTAATGAGGGAACCCTGTGACGGACTATAGGTAGGAAGAAGTGAAAGACTGAATCGATTCTGGAGAGGTGAGTGGGACATACCATGGACCAGACGGGAGAGCAGTATTCTATTATTGGGGAGATTAATGATTTGAAGTACAAAGTGAGGGCTGAGATGTCACTAATTTCAGTGAAACGGTAGAGTAAACCTAGTAAACCTAGTATGTAGTGCATAAAATATGTTCCTCAAATGTGAGCTTTTGGTCGAAAACAATGCCTAGGTCTTTGTGAGAGGATACTGCTTTGATGTTATTGCCAGAGATGGAGTAAGATGACTTTAACAGATTCTTCTTGAGAGAGATAGTGAGAGTAGTACACTTGTCAAGATGTAATGTAAGGTCCCATGTCAGGCACCAGGAAGTAAATGTTGCTATGTCATTCTGAAGAAGATGAGTATCGTCGGAAGTGGAGATTTCCCTGAAAATTTTACAGTCATCTGCGAAAAGAAGGTAATTTCTAGAGGGAGCTGTAAGATGGTCGGCAAGATCATCGACGAATAATATGAACAAGAGAGGTCCTAGAACACTAGCCTGTGGAACTTCAGAGAGGACAGGAAGAAAGTTAGAAACAGTTCCAGGAAGAACGACACGTTGTTGGCGATCGCTAAGGTAATCTGTGAGAAGGGTGAGAAATTTGCCATGAATGTTGAATCTATTGCATAATTTGTGAATCAGAAGACGATGACTAACAGTATCAAAGGCTTTGGCCAGATCAAAGTATATTACATCTAATTGTGAATTATTTGAAATGCATTTCAAAGCATGTGAGAGTAAAACAGACAGGTTTGTAAGACAGGAGCTAACAGGAAGAAAACCATGTTGCTTAGAGCTTAAGTACGGAGAAACAAATTTGTACAGTCTGTCTTTGATTACTTTTTCACAGATGATGGACAGAGGAGAGAGTAAGGAGATTGGTCTGTAAGATGAAACAAAATTCTTGTTACCACTTTTGTGAATCGGTGTGATGTTAGCTTCTTTCCAAGCGTGAGGAAAGATGCCTTCCGAAAAACATCTGTTCAAGAGAATGGAGAGGGGATAGCACAGGGATTGCACAGTTTTCCTGAGGAACATGGTGTTGATATCGTCCGGTCCTAGGGCACGGTGAACTGAAAGAGACGACAATAGATCCTTCACCTCATCGGGTGTAGTGACAAGCGTTGTTAGGGAGGAGGAACAGACTGGTCTTACGTTTGGCAACGCTGCAAGGGAAGACGGGGGGCAGAAGTTACCATGAAAATAAGCGTTGAAGAGTTCTGCCCTTCGGTCCCCTATCGCACTTTCACTATCATGCGTAATTTCAGCTGGAATCCTACTGTTATTTTTCCTTGAGTTTATTACATTAAAAAAGTTTTTTGGGTTTTCCGGGATTGTTGCAGTGATATTGTTTATATGTTCCTTATATTTTTTTCGAAGGAGATACTTTGAGTGTCGTCGCAGAGCAGCAAAGGTATTGTGCGTGTGTTCACCCGGGAAGCCCTTCCAAAGTTCCCATGCTCGTGTCTTGTTGGCCAGTACATCCCGCACTTCGGAGTCGAACCAACACGGAAATCTACGAGAAGATATTTTCCCTGTAGGCACGTAGTCCGTTACTGCTGCTTGAATGACACCTGTAAATAGGTCAGCTGCCTCGTCGACGGTCCCGCCTTCCAAGATGCACCAGGGGAAGGAGTCGAGGGAAAGTCTTATCTCCTCCCACGGCGCTCGGTTCCACAGGTAGCGTTTGTTCTGGATGGAGGGGCGATGACCTCTTCTAGGGGGTGGGGGGATGAGAATAGAAACATCCAAACTGTCGTGGTCGGAGGTCAGGAGGTTCTTACGTGGCGTGATACTAATATCGGTTTCTAATACTGCAAAAAACTTTTTGTGCCTAAGGCAAATTATTAATCAATAAGTCTGCTTTTATTTAACATTATTAGTGCCATTTTTATTATAAATTATTATTATGTCACGCAAGTGGATTTAAAATATTAGACCTGTTTCACTTTAATAAATGCCGTAACTTGGAGCAAAAATTGCAATATTTATATTTTAAGATTTAAAACAATCTACATTTGAAAGTTTTTAACATTCGAAGCTACAACGTGCTAAGGATGAATATTCAACTGTCAAACAAAACAATGTTTCGGACAGGAAAAAAATATAAATATATAATAACAAAAAAAATCTCATTAATATGTGAGAAACGTCCACGCCGTGTAATGCTCTCCTAATTCTCTTCTAGTTATACAAATTAAATTGGCTGTGCCTAACTGTGCTTAAAGCATATAAGTATATGTATATATGTGTACAGACTCTTTCACGTCACTACTGCTTACCTGTGTACGGACATCTCACGTCACTGCAGCCTATTTATACATCTATTACTTCTCAACTAGAACCTTTAATTAATCGGGCGGTTTATATCCTAAATCACGGTACGCAACTCAAACTATATACTAATAGCGGACATTAAATGTACAGCGTGCTCAGGAATATAATTAGCGTTTCGTTTCTTTACATATTAACATGAATTAAAAATTTTAGGCAATGTATTCGTAAGTTAAGGTAACATAAGAGTAGTGTCATTGGTGCTATTACTGGGGCGAGAAAGTATGAGGCCTTCAGACTGAATAGAAATACTTAAAACAAGGGCAAAATGTTAACATAATTTTATTGCTACTGTGTATAACCTACGATTTTTGTAAAAAAATCTTCTGAGAAAGTATGACCCCCCTCAGATTGATGTGACTACACCTGAATTTGCCAGATTGTTGTCTATAAGTTTGTTAAAAATATGCTTTTCTCTCGACACTGTTTTTGGCCTAAGCCAAAAAGCTCATATGAGCTTTTTTGCTTTTAGTGTAATACTCTGTAAAATGTACGAGTGGAAATTTCCACGTGTAACGATTTTCCTTTTTGCACTCCCCCCGCCCCCGCCTCTTCTGAAACCCCCGCATACACACATACACATACAAGTTTACTTCTGGCATCATGTTGTGCAACAAATTATTATTCAATATTATGCAACAAATTATTAGGCATGTATTGTTTTCTGATTGGTTGGTTATGCGTGTCTTCTGATTGGCAGATGCGGTCCGCGCTTAGGCTACTTAAAGGGTTTGCGCATTACAGACCAGTTAATATTGTGAGAATAGTTGAAGAGTATAGAGGTGTTGTTCCAGTGCTCCTCATATTACAGGGTTTGATATACAGAATTTCTTATCATTCATATTAAACATATTTCTGGTATACTGAACAAGTATACTTATATATATTTTGTATAAAGGAGTCTGATATTTGATACATCCAGCTTGTATTTGTTGTAATCTATTCATATTTAGAGTCTGGCTTATACCGTGCGTCCATTTCGATCTTCAACCGAGAGATCGGGAGAAGCGTGGCGGGAGGCGCTGACGGAGATGCCGACATTTGCGGCTTGTAATGTCCGCTTATTTTTATAGACATGTGCAGACATTTATACAAATATTGCAAAACGAGCACTAACCTGTGTTATAACACGCAAAATTTGTTCTGTAATTCATCCAAGTTCTGCTCTTATATACACAAATAAATACGCTATAGAAACGATGTTAAGAGCCACAGATAATAAAGCATTTTAATCATAGTTTGACCAGTAACGTCCTGCTTAAGTTTATATCCTTGAAAGAGTTTTGTGGCCATGGGAATCGTTTGGAGGTTTCGAATGTGCAACACTGTATCAAGATTACGCTGCAGACGAAACGTTAAAATTGAATGGTTTTCGTGAGCTTCCTTGCAATCCGAAATATCCGAGCTCGAGTTTTTTTGTTCCTTCGCGACTAGATGAAGACAGAGTTGTGAATATAGTGGCGAGCAATGTAAATCAAGAACGTGTTAATTTCGTACTGTGCGCAAGTGTGTTATTCTTGGTTACTTGCAGTTACTTGTTTGTGTTATTGCAGTGTGTATGTGTGTTGTGTCAGTGAGACGGTTGAAATGCCAGCCACAAGGTTTACGTTAGAACAAAGTTTTTTATGTATGACACGTACGTGAAAACAGACTCGTGTCGAGACGTGTGTATGCAATTTGTACAGAAATTCCCAGGCGTTTCAACTCCACACAGAGATGCGGTTAGGCATCTTGTCATTACATTACGAGAAACTGTATCGTTAAATTTTAAAACACCTAAGCAAAAACGACGGATTCTAACCGAAGCAAAACTCGATGAAATTGGTGTAGCGTTAGAAAGTTCTCCAAACAAACCTCTACGCCGTGTTTCACAAGAGGTGGGCGTGTCAAAATCATCGGCACATACAGCCACTAAGCCACTAAAATTAAAACCGTACTCCTATAACACAGGTTAGTGCTCGTTTTGCAATATTTATATAAATGTCTGCATATGCCCATAAAAATAAGCGGGCATTACAGGCCGCAAATGTCGGCATCACCGTCAGCGCCGCCCGCCACGCTTCTCCCGATCTCTCGGCTGAAGATCGAAATGGACGCACGGTATCTGTGCCAGCCTGTTATACTAGATCGATACGCATTAGGTCATTGCCTTTCTACGCACGTCACGACATGGTGACGTAGGTTAGTGATTCTGTAGGTCAGTGCTTCTGTAGATCAATACTTATTCTACCTTCGTTCATGTAAGCCATTAGCTTTACAATTCGTCATAGTTTTATTAAGTATAGAATTTTGATTTGAATCCCAAGAAATCTGATATAATAAACCAACTGCAAAAACCAAAAATATTAACACACTAAATATATACAATAAATATATAAAGTACACTGCTAAACCTAATTTGTATGAATTTGTATTTGTATTGAATTTTGTATTTTTTCCCGAGAAAAATTATATATATATACCAGAGCTGAAAAAAATTATTATAATTATAACTATTGTCTTTTAAGTTACATTCTATCAATTGTCGTAAGTTTAAAAGTATTTTTTTCTAGTAAATAGAATTTTATTGAATTTTGACTTGATTGTGCGTTTTATATTTTTCCCTGAGAAACCGAGAAACTTCTATTTAAATAACACCTCGTGAAAATGACAACTTGTATAACCGACTTACCACTTGAACTGCTGTACAAGATTTTTGAGTACACATGTATTGGAGGTGAGGATGTTGCGAGGCTCGTTGAGTTAAGCAAAATAGCGCCTAAATTTCGTCCACCGTGCGAGATGATTTTTATGGACAATCTTCGCAAAATAAGCGGTATGAAAAACTTGCAGAATCCCGAGTCTCTTTTTCGGGCTGCAGGCAAAAAGTTGGCTGATAGGATGGACGAGGCGAGGGAAGGAAGGAAACGATATACGTACGATTGGTATGAGTCAAACGCGGAAACAGACAGCATCATCACACAACTCATCGCATTGAGTGAGGCGCGAACTTTCTTTCTGTCACGTGGTTTGCTAATGGGAATTTTCCCGATTAGTAAATTGAGGTTATAAATATAATATATTCTTACTACTTATGTGCGTCTAGTTTTTTACACCACAGATAAACAAACGATTACACAGTGCAACATTAACTTGTCTATTTTGTTGATTTGGTGTTAAGTAGTGTATTTGGTGTCTGCATGTGTAGTACTACGTTCTGGAGTGGTGTAGTGTGTGGTGTATGGTGCGAGCTAACTAAACAAATGAATGTTTAAAGCAGAGACAATTGTTGAATTTTTTTAACTTTAATACAGCTATTCGTCTATTTGGTTGAACATAGTTCTACTGCACTTGCCTGGCGCTGGGATGCACCTGCACTCCACCATATGTCTAAAAGTGTAGCGAACTAGACGGGGTTAATAATTTCTTAATTGCAATCATTTTTCCAAAGAAGGTGACTTGAGTTTATGGATGTTTTTAGAGTTTTAACACAAACACACAGCGTAAATTTATTTTTGTAGTGTTTAATTGATTAAATTGCTTCATTTTACTTCGTTTTTTGTCCCTTGCTGCGACTGTTGTACATTTAAAGAAGGTAGGGAACATGTTTCTATAAATAAATAAATAAATAATTGATCGAGATAGAGATTGTGAGAAAAGAGAAAATGTGTAAGCAGAGGATAAGGAAAATTTTACATTTTGAGTTTCGTATTGTGATAGAACAAGGAGATAAATGGATTAACTATTGTAGGTGACCAAATCTTATAAAATATTGATAAAAGATACGCTTTCTATTAAAAATGTAATTACTTATAAATAGAGCCAGGAAGTTCAGGCATTTATTTTCGTTAAAATAGGCAGGCAAAAAGGCATTTATAATGTGGTAAATAGGCACTAAAAATGAAAAAAGGCAAAATAAACCGAAAAAAGGCACATTTAGAAGTCGCTTACTTTTATCTATAATTTCTGGCAAAATGTTAAAATCTACATTGGGAAGAGCATTTCAATTTTCTCCGTCTTGATTGCACATAACTACAAGGTGCTTTTTAAGTTCTAAACATTCATTGATAGTCGCCTGTCAGAGAGAATGTTTTTCAAAATAGAAAATGATCTTTCTACTTCGACAGAAGTTATTGGAGCATACATATAACAAGCTAATGTAGCTGGACTCATTTTGGTAACAGCATTTTCACCTTTTAGAATATCACAAATTGTTTTCAATTGTTTCAAGTCCTGATTTGCACTCACTACCCGTTAGCCCTTACTGTCCACTTCAGCAGTCAATCCTGCACAAGAAATGTTAACCGAAAGGCAATATCCTGACTCAGCATGAAATACTTTTTTCTCACACTTTTCTCCTTCAGCAATGTTGAAACATGCGTCAGTTCAATATTACTTAAATAAGGCGAAAATTATTCACATAATAAACGGAAGAAAAATAAATACCAACACCGTTTTTTGGGAGAAAAATAATTTATATACACTTTTTTTTTTAAAAAATGTCAAATTTCATTGAATAAGGCAAAAAAGGCATTATAATTAAAAATAGGCAGTGGGGTCCCAAATAGGCAAAATAGGCAAAATGAAAAGGCTTCCAAAACATTCGAAATAACATAAGAAACGTGTATCCGAAAAAAAATATCAATATATGCATTAGATAAAAAGATGCATTTTGCCAAACTTCCGGGCTCTACTTATAAACATAGAATGCGTGATATTCTCTTCTCCCCCTTCAAGAATTCGAATCCATGTTAAAACAAACAAAAAAAACAACATCAACACGGACAACAAACATGTATCACAAGAAATAATATCATATTAACAAACAACCTACATATTTCGTTTAATTAAAAAAAATCTAAATTTAATAGCTAATGAAAGCACATGATAACAACTTATTTGAACTAGTTTCTAAATTCAAATATTTAGGAATAATATTAACAAATGAAAATTATATTAAAGAGGAAATAAAATAAAAAGTATGCTTAATTCAGGAAATGTATGTTACTTTTCTCTAAGAAACTAAAAGTTAAAATATACAAAACAGTAATTTTACTGGATGTGAAACTTGGTCCATTATATTGAAAGAGGAACATAAATTGAGAGTATTTGAAAATAAGATTGTTTGGAAAATATTTGGACCTAAAAGGGATGAGGAGTCAGGTGAGTGGAGAAGGTTACATAATTTAGAACTACATAAGTTGTATTCATGTCCAGATATAATTAGAATAATTAAATCAAGAAGACTTTGGTGGGCAGGCCATGTGGCAGTAAGACACACTAGCACCGTAAATTGATTTTATTGAAAAGTATGCAGAAGCAGTGTTGTAAGCAGTTTGAAGACAGAAACGGCTATGCAAGGACACTTATTATAATGTTAATATTTCAGTATAATGTTTTCAGAAATGCTTTTCGATAATGTTCGGTACTTAATTTAATCAATTGTTAGACAAGACACACATTAGAATTCAAGGACGGAAAATATGAACAGCGAAAGAATGCTTTAGAGTGGATGTGATATTTATAGGAGGTGGCTCATTCATGATAATTTTTTGTTTTCTGAATTCAAACAAAAATTCATGAATATTATCATCATTGAATGATTCATTAGGTGGTCGGTTTACCTTTTCCCTCCAGACGAAAGATGGAATGTATACAAGGCTGTAAATTTACATTTACGTAAATGTTTCAACGTTCCGGTAAACGTTTCAACGTTCCAGTAAACACGATTTTGGACGAAAACGACAAGGAGAAGAAGAAACGTAAGGAGATTAATCGACGCGAACAAGATAAAAGATGATCTGATGTAATAATACTACAGCCATGCATTCCTTCTTCGTTCGTAATGAAATCAACAAAGTAGTGCTAACTTATCGGTTCAACGCAACACTTGGTACGAGTGCTTTTTTAGCCTCTTTTTTTATGAATTGAATACCACTTTTTGACATTTTTGACAATTTTTTGTCGACGTTTTAGCGTTTAGCGATGTTTTTGTAAAATTTCCCTTTTTTCCCTTTTTTTCCCACTCACACTTGGTACGAATGCCACGATCTTACGTGATATAACTTAACCTATCCTTTTTTTGTGCTAAACTAGTAGTTGTATTTGTGGTGGGGACAGCGCCACTTACAAGTGTAGAAAAGGCGAGGCTATTTGATTGAACAATCAGATTTGCTTACACTTAAAACAATGCCAAGATGGGGCCTGTACCCCAATTCTTCAGGTGTGATATGCTCTGATTTTTAAGAAATTCTGAATTTCTAGTGTAGAAAAGGCGAGGGCTCAACAGATAGATTTACTCATACTTAAGACAATGGCAAGAGGGGCTTATACCCTAATTTTTCAGGTGTGGAGGTTCGGGTTTAAGTCCTCATAAAATATGAAGCCTCCCCTGATGGCAAAATGATAATATTGTTGTCTTGTAAACAAAAGGCTCGGGGTTCGAGTCCTGATAGATTGAAATACATGTGGCAAAATAATATGTCCACAAGTGAGATTTTGAATAATTACTGCTAGTTGATAGCCCCCAAATCTGAAACCCTGGTAAAAAAATGTTTTACAATAATATATTGTACAAAAACTGAATTTCTCAATTTTCTTATTTTCTCATGTTTTATAACCACCCGCTCAGCTATACAATAGGAGAAGAGCGGGTAAGCATAATTAATTGTTTGCATGCCTTGCCGGCACGCAAGAGATAAAATCTATATAGCTAGAAGGGAATAATAATGATTTTTCTGTGCGATTCACTGAAGGGGCCATTAATCTTTCTGTGCGTGTAACATGTCTGTAACAAGGAAAATGTAACAAAGATTGAGACAAAGATACATATTTTCTGACCCAGTGGCAATGAACTGCCTCCTCTTCATGTTGAAAGCAATTCTGTTCTGATAATATGAGCCTAGGCAAAGACTTAGAAAATATTATGGCAGTTCAAAATCCAATTTTGTCTGTATCAAGGTCTTCAGAAGCCGGTAAAATGTGGGCATAATCCATTTGGAGACGTGCTAATATTGTGGCATTGTAATCAGGGGCTTTGGGTTCGAGTCCTGTATAAGATTGAAATACATGTTGCAAAATAATATCTCTACAAGTGAGATTTTGAATAATTACTGCTCGTTGATAGCCCCCAGATCTGAAAACCTCCTTTCTCCTCTGCTCAGACAGATTCGGCCATGTGTGTAAAAGCTATATCTGTATGATTGTTGTTTATAAACTTGTCAAAAATATGGCTTTTTTGTATGAAAACATGCAATCCTGAATACAATTCTGGTTTTGTCTTGTTCTGTTAATATAAACACAAGTGAGACTTACAGAATATTTATTGTACAGTTCAAAATCCAATTTTGAATTGTATTTAGTTGATATAGAGATGGGGTTTTAAACCTGGTGAAGTGTGTTGCACATCAGCAAAACTATCACCAAAACCTAGTTACTGATGTTGTTTGGGTATAAAAGCACCAGCTCAGCCACTAACTGCTGAACCCAACTGATATTTTTTATTAAGTATAAAGTTTTGAATTGAAGCCCAGAAAATCTTATATAATAAACAACAAGAAAAAATGCCAAAACAAAAATATTGCAATCGGTGTAATAAAAATATATCTAGTTCTCATTGGGCTAGGCATTGCCGTATTTGTAACTCTAAGAAATGCAGAAAAGCCACAAAAATGTGTCCAAGATGCCATAAAATATTAAGCAAGGCATATTACAAATGGCATAAGTGTAATTCTTATGTACAGTCATCAGCATTGCCCTCACAACCATCCACATCTGGTCTGAAAAGGAAGCATGAAGCACCTGTTAATGCTGGACCTGCAAAGCAGCCACGCTATGCACCCATCCGTAGCAGTTTTAATGCCCAACTCAGGGATTATCGGTTTGTATCAGAGCCAAGATGTGGAATTAAGAATTTTTTGAACAGTAAAAATTCTGATCTCCAGGCAATTCTCAATGCACAAAATGGCTCTTATAAGCTCTCCCTCAAATTGTTTACACAATATAAGAAACCAAACGGCACAAAATTTATACATCCCCACATAACAGAAACTGTACCTGTATATTCAAATACAAATTCGGACAGAATAATAAGCAGGTTGATAGATCAATTGAATATGAAACACTCTGAATTTGCGGCAAAAGAGTCAGGATGGAGCCTATGCGGTTCATCACACAAGTTATATGTTAATATTTCTGAATTCAGCCCATTAAAAGGTTCTACATATCTGCCATTACCTGCTAATATCAAAAACAAAAGAGCCGTGGTCAATATAAAAAATAATGACGCGAAATGCTTTTTGTGGTGTATTTTAGCTGCTCTGTATCCAGTTTCAAGGGATCCTCAGAGAATAAGTTATTACAAACAGCATGAACATGATTTTGACGAGGCAATGGAGGGTTTGGAATATCCAATGTCTGTTCAAAATATTGATAAATTTGAAAAAAGGGCCAGGCACATCGATGGCAAACAATTATCTATTAATGTATTTACTTGTTCCACTGGCAATTGCCCGATAGCACCTCTCAGAATCAGTACACTTGATGATGAATCTGCTATTCCGATTGATCTGCTCTTAATTGAAGGGGATGGCACATATCATTACACTCTGATACATAATCTTGAAGCTTTAGTGAGAACACAACTAGACAAATATAAAAAAATATTTAAGTTGTGCAGAAGATGCTTAACTGTTTTTGATGGTAGAAAAATGGTGAATGGTGTTTGTGAAGAGAGTGTAGAAATTGCAAAAAACAAGTTAATTGAGCATCTGAAATACTGTGGGAACCATAAACCTGTTCATATGGTGATGCCTAATCCAAGTGAGAATTGCAAATTCAAAAAGTTTGAAGCCTCGTTGGAACACCCAGTATATATTGCCTGTGATTTTGAATCGAACCTCAAACCTTTTGCATTCTGCAATCCAGATCCTGAGGAATCTTCAAGTACACCATACCAGCTACATGAACCTTCCAGCTTTTGTTGTGTGGTTATACGGGATGGTGTTGTTATTAAAGAATATTCATACAAGGGACCAAATGCCATCAAAATATTTGCACATATAATAGAAAATGAGTGCCGTGACATAGCATCTAACATCTTATTAATATCAAAGCCTATGTTGCCTTTAACAGAGGAACAGATTGAAGATTTCAACAATGCAGAAAAATGCCCGGTATGTGATTGTGAATTTTCAGATACAAATATCAAGGTTCATCACCATTCTCATACAGATGGTCGATATAAACAGGCCCTGTGTAATAGCTGTAATATTAAGATCAAGAGACCAAGATTTATCCCCATATTTTGCCATGGAGCATCCAATTATGATTTCCATCATCTGATCAGGTACGAGGGGTTTGAGAAACAGAATTTAAATATTTTAGCTGAAAATGATGAGAAATATATATCTATTAGCAAGATAATTAAAGTTGATGGTGTTCCTATTCACATAAGATTTCTTGATTCTTACAGATTTTTATCTGCTAGCCTGGATACACTGGCCACTCAATTACCTGATGATCAATTCAAAATCACACGTGCATTGTTTCCAAATCAGGACCTGAAATTAATTAGGCGAAAGGGTGTATATCCATATGACTATGTTACAGATTTTTCTAAATTTGATGAGTGTTCCCTGCCACCACAAGAAGAGTTTTACAGCAAAATCAGAGGATCTGGAATCAGTGATGATGATTATCACCATGCTCAGTTGATGTGGAACAATTTAAAATGCAAGACATTTGGTGATTATCACATGGCATATTTAAAACTTGATGTCACCCTCTTAGCTGATATATTGCAGGCATTCAGAAAATCTTCCATGCAAAATTATGGACTGGACCCAGTGTATTTTTACAGTGCCCCGGGCCTAGCATGGTCTGCAATGTTTTTCAACACCAAAAAGCAATTGGATCTGATCCACGATCAAGATATGTATCTGTTTATGGAGAAAGGTATAAGAGGAGGGATGGTGCAATGTTCCCAGAGATATGCCAGAGCAAATAACAAGCATATGCCTGATTATGATCCAGCACGGCCATCAAATTATATACTGTATGTAGATGCAAACAACCTCTATGGTCACGCTATGATGCAAAAACTGCCATATGCAGGGCTTGAATGGGTTGAAGATTTCAATATTGAGGATCTTCAGGATTTTGATGACAGTAACTGTGGCCTCTTCTTAGAGGTTGATCTGACATTTCCTGATAATGTACACAACAAATTTTCTGATCTGCCCCCAATTCCCGAGGTTCAGTGCTCACCTGGCTCTAAACAGAAGAAACTCATGATGACTCTAGAGCCGAAACAGGGTTATGTCATATATTACAAAAACCTCCAGTTCCTGATGAAACATGGTGTCCAAGTGACCAAAATTGGCAAAGTTTTGAGGTTCAGGCACTCAAAATGGTTGAAACCATACATTGATACAAACACGGAGCTTCGAACATCTGCAAAGAGCCAATTTGATAAGGGCTTGTTTAAATTGATGGTGAATTCAGTGTATGGCAAAACAATTGAAAATGTCAGGAAACATACCGATGTTAAAATAATTACTGACCCCAGCCTGAGCAAAAAATTGGTTGCAAAGCCCAACTTCAATTACAGAAGAATTTATGATGAGCACATGGCACTTTTCAACATGATGAAAACAAAGATTAAGTTTGATAAACCTATTTATGTAGGGGCTGCAATATTGGAATTGTCCAAATTACATATGTTAACATTGTATTATGACGTGTTGAAACCTTTTTATGGTGATCGTGTAAAATTATTGTACATGGACACGGATAGTTTTATTCTTGATATTCAAACAGAAGATGTTTATCAAGATATGGCACAGCCTGAATTGTTTCAATACTTTGATACCAGTGAACATACAAGGATTCAACCCCACAACAAAAAGGTGCCTGGCAAGTTAAAAGATGAGACATGTGGTGATGTTATTGTGAAATTTGCTGGGTTAAGTGCCAAGATGTACAGTTTTGAGACATGTAGTGGTGCTGTTGCCAAAAAGGCCAAGGGCGTTGGCAAAGTAGCTGTGGAAAAAGATCTCCAATTTGAAGATTATAAAAATTGCATCAAATCCCAGAGTTCAATCAGAACATCAGAAAATAGAATTCAGAGTGAGGATCACTTATTGACTTCAAATATTGTAAGAAAAGTGGCCCTGGACCCACATGATGATAAGAGATGCATTTTATCATGTTGCATACATACTCTACCTTGGGGGCATTGTGATTTGAAAAATAGGAAACAATGCCCAATTACAGAGCATGATTTGAAATAAATAAACATGCCTATGAACTTATTTGGGTTCAAAAAACAGGCTATTATGGAGCTGCCAATACCACAACCCTCTTCTGATATAATATCTAAACTGAGTGGCTTGTTAATTATTCATCTGAACAGCATATTTACAGATAATGATGATGAAACAGGCAAAACATTGTACATATTTAACAATAATTTAAATCATTACCAATTACCTGTAGGTGGGCAATTGCAATTTATTACAACCCCCGAGGGTGATGTTAAAATTTCAGTAGGGAGAAATATTTATAGAATTAAGCACTCAAACATGATTTCTGGCACTGTTTATACTGTTTCTGCTGGTGACTGCTTATATATTGAGGTCCCTGGATCTTATGACAAGCTTATACCCTTTTTTATAGAATTAAGAATCAGATACTCCATAATAAATAACCACTAAAACAAAAATGCCTAATGATATATTTGGCCATACAAGACATGAAGATCACAGTGATGAGATTCTGATGCTTGATGTCAGAGTCAAGAAATTAAGAAGTGATTTGCAAGCTTTACAAACCACACTCAATGCCAGTCTTCAATTAGAAATTACAAATTTACAATCACAATGCATGGACCCTCTTCTTAAAATTGATTCTGAACTCAAATTATTGCTTCAGAAATATACTGATTTGGCAACATTGGATAATTTTCAAAGTTTAGAAGAGGCTGTAGCAGCTCTTCAAGCCAAATTTAAGACCCAGGCCACCAACTCCGAGCAATTGAAACAGCAATTGGAAGAGCAGATAAATAATGTCCAGGCACAGCTCCAAACAATTGTCAAAAGCATAAAATCACAAGAAGATTTTGATCTAGTGATTTCCACTCTAAAGGAACAGATTCAGTCACTCCAGATACCTAACCTGGATCCTCTGCACAATGCCATAGCTGAGGTTAAAGAAAAAATTGAGACACTTGAAAATTTTATGAACAATTTGCCATCTTCTGATGCTTTGAATGCAATAACTCGGAGTGTTGCAAATATTAAGCTGCAACTTGAAACATATGAAGATTTTGGAAAAATTCAAAGTTCCATAACCCATCTTGAAGGTACAATAGCAGCAGTGCAAAGTGATTTGGCAAATGTACTAGAATCTCGCCTGCCCGGTATTGTAGACACACTTGTAAGTGTCCAGCAACAGATCACAAAGCTTGAAAACCTCAACACTGAATCTGAGCTATCTCATTTTCATCACTTGATCGATGATATCCAAACAAAACTTGAAATTTTACAACAATCAACACCCTCTCAGGCAGATATAGCCCTGCTCCAAAATGCTATGCAAAATGTGGCTGATGCATCTGAATTAAACAATGTAAAATTGGCACTTGAATTTTTGCAGAATACAGTGTCAAATCTGCCCACATCACAGGAACTTAAAAATATAAAGAGAGCAGTGAATAGGATATTGAAATCAGAAGATATCAAGAATATCCAAGCAGAGATCAAACAACTCACTCAGACAGTGGCCACTCTACCAACCAATCAACATATTAATGAATTGCATGCCCTGTTTGAGGATATCAGAAGACAGGTCCATGATCTTACTGCTCAAAATTCAAAATTGGCAGTTGTTGAAAATTTGCAACAAATTGTAGCTAATATCAAGCAACAGCTAGGAACCATGGAATCCAATCAAGCAAATGCTCTGTCTGTTTTTGCCACCCAGCTACAAGAGATTGTGCAACAATACAAGAAACTTGTTGTGGACATAAAAATAAAGCCAGGCCACGATGATGTTGTTAGAACCATCAATGAGCACCTTGAATCTGTAACAAGCAGATTGCTCACAGCAGAAAAAGAAATAACGGGCATAATCGAGAATCCAAAACATACAGTAATTCTTGAATTGTACAGCATCCCCAACAAAGAATATGATTCACCATTTACACCAGGTGGCAAAATATATATGCTGTCCCCTGCACAATTTTATTACCAGTTTTTTGTTGGGGGCACATTGAGACCAATCAAGATCAAATATTGGCATCAGCCACAGGCACACCACTACCCCACCTTATCGATAACAAATGCTGATAACAAAGTAAAAATCACCAGTGTAGAGTTGGAGGATTTTACAGACCCCAATACATTAGAAACAGCCTATGTTGAAGATGATGGCACTTTGGAATTTAAAATACAAATAGGGGACAAATTATATTTAGAAAATCCTGCAGTATCAGCTGCTGAACACCCCATAGTTGCAATATTCTTGTTTTCATATTATGTCTAGAGAAATTATTGTTGATGAATTACACAGACAAGCCAGACATAATTTTAAGAGACTCCCAGTAGTCACAAAGGGCATAGATGATTTATGGCAGAGCGACTTGATTGAAATGGCAAGTGGGCAGTTGAAAAACTTAGACAAAATCAACAAGGGCTACAAGTATCTACTCACTGTAATAGACACATTTTCAAAATTTGCCTGGGCTGTGCCACTCAAATCCAAGACTGGAAAATGTGTTACAGAAGCCTTCAGGACAATCATCAATCATTCAGGAAGATCACCGCGCTATTTGCAAACAGATAATGGCAAAGAATTTTATAATTCTGTGTTCCAACAATTTATTAAAAGCCAAGCAATTAAACATTACTCGAGTTACAGTGATCTCAAAGCCTCAATTGTAGAGAGATTCAACAGAACCTTAAAAAATCTTATGTATAAACAATTTACACTGCAAGGTAATTATAAATGGCTTAATATTCTTCCAGAACTTCTACATAAATATAACAACTCGGTCCATTCCACAATCAACATGAAACCCTCTGAAGTAACTTCATCTGATGAGCAAAAATTGATCAGGACTGTTTATTATCCTAGATACCAGCCAACAACAAGAAGAGCCAAATACAGGGTGGGTGATCAAGTAAGAATCAGCAAATATAAGCACTTATTCAAGAGAGGCTTTACGAGAAACTGGAGCACCGAATTATTTACTGTGGTTCAAGTTAAACCCGGGACCCTTAACACATATATAATAAAAGATCACCGAGGAGAAATTCTCAAAGGCCGATTCTATGAACAAGAACTCAGCAAAACTAAACAGCCTGACACATATCTCATAGAAAAAATTATCCGCAAAAAAGGCAACAAGTTATTTGTCAAATGGCTGGGTCATCCGGAAAACAGCTGGATCGATGCAGACAAAGTGATAATATGAGCACCTGGGATGTTATAAAAAGGCTGCCAGAACCTGAACAACAGAATAAGAGAAATGGCAACTTGCTGCCTGATAATATTAGGTGTCTTATTGTTGGGCCATCTGCTTGTGGTAAAACTACACTAATGGTTGATAATTTTTTATTGGCACCCAACTGGTTAGACTGGAAAAACAGGCACTTGTATGTCTTCTCTAAGAGCTTGGAACAATTAAAATATCAGCAGCTGATGAAGCTATATGATGGATTGGATATTGCCACTTTTGAACCAGATGTTAAGCCACTCGATGAATGTCTCGATAATTCTGTTGTTGTGTTTGATGACATTATACTGGATAATCAAAACAAGGTTAGAAATTTCTTTACACAGGGCCGGCACAAAAACATTGATTGCTTCTACCTGGCACAGACTTTTTCTAAAATACCGAAGCAACTGATCCGAGACAACAGCAATTTTATATGTGTGTTTCATCAAGATCATACCAACCTCAAACACATACATGATGAATATGTAGTTGGGGACTTGAGCTACAATGATTTTTCCAAGTTTTGCAGTAGATGCTGGAACCAGGACAGTTATGGGTTTGTCACAATTGATATGACAAGAACACCTAATACTGGCAAATACAGAAATAAAATCAACGATTTTCTAGACGTTGAGACATAAATAAACAACCATGAAACGACCAGTCATTGATGATCTTAAGTTAAGAGATTATCTTGTAAAAAGATTTAAGGGATGGAAATCAGAGAACCGTGGAATTTATGAAAAACACAAACAAACAGAACAGCCTGTCATTGATGCTATTAATAATTTAGGTAAGAATATCAAAACTGTTACAGAGCAAAATCAAGATTTGATCACAGAGCTTGTGCCTGTAGCTGCAAGGAACATATTAGATTATCCATTCACCCCACTTTCCAGTATTCATACACCTAGTCCTGTTGCTCCTAGAAGAATTGAAGCTACTCAGGATCCTATTGAATTGGGTCTTCTTGCTCAAAAATATTTAACCACACCTAAAGACAAGAAAGATGAGGTTTTTGGCTTATATGCCGACACAGAGCTTGATGGCAGCATCATACATAGAATTGGTAATTTCAGAGTAACTTTTATGGGGGATGATATAATTGTATATTCAGAATCTCGTCTCGGAGAAAAAGGTGGTTTTGTTAAGTACCCCGGAACACCTGGGTTGTGGGAACTGATGACTAGGAAGAGGCCTGGCAGCTATACATATCAAGATTATGAACATTACAAAGAAATATTAATAAAATCAGATGCTCTATACCAGAACAATGATCCCACACAAAAAAGAGTCAAGTCGAGCAGTGGAGCAAAATACAACAATTTAATCAAGCCCATATGGTCACAGATCAAGACTGGCAGTGGAATCAAACAATACAACACCCTGCCTAAAGAATTTGTCTGGGTTGATGATGTCAGGAAACTTGTAGATAGGTTATTGGTGATAGCAGGGGAGGAAAATGCTGGCAACCACAATTTTTACAATGAAAAGGTTGGAATTATGGACATGATAAGCACCAAATTATCTAATTTTATAGTGAATGACCCTAAGGGGATTGGATATCTCATAAAAATTATTAATACTCTACCACCTAAATTTTGGAATATTTCTGAGGGTCGGGGCCTTGTTAATGACATTATAAACAAGCTGCCATTTGAACTACACATTCCAGGCTATCAGTATTGCGGTCCCGGCACAAAACTGGACCATAGATTAAACAGAGGTGACCCTGGTGTTAATCCCCTAGATGCTGCTTGTAGAGACCATGACATAGCATACAACACACATACTGATCTTGACAAGAGACATGTTGCAGACAAGAAATTAGAAGAGGCTGCATTTGGTAGATTTGTAAGCAAAGATGCTTCTTTGAGTGAAAAAATAGCAGCATTGGGAACCACCATAGCTATGAGCACCAAACAAAAACTGGGGTGGGGGCTGTGAATATGTATATAATAAACCTACAATGAAGGCCAAGGGTGTTATGTATCAAATACCTTATGCAGGTCTCAAATCTCTTAAAACTATTGACAGTCTTTTAACCAAAAAGCAGCGCAAGAAAAAAAGCTCTTGTCTTGCAAAGGGACATGGTATGAAATTGTTGCTTAGCACACCCCAATTAAAAAAATTACAGCAATCTAGAAAAAAATCACATGTGGGGGGATTCATATTTACCATCCCTGCCATCTTAGCAGCACTCGGGGCTGTTGGGAGCTTGGCCGGGGGATCAGCTGCCATAGCAAAAACAGTAATAGATGCCAAGAAGAATAGGGCAGAATTAGATGAGCAGAGGCGCCATAACCTGGCCATGGAGAAAAAAGGCAAAGGTGTTAAGAGAGCCATGAATAAGTTTAAAAAAAACAAGAGCCGCTTACAAACCAAGATATTGAAGCTTTAATCAAGCCATTGGGTATCAAAAATTTTAGGGGTGTGTACATGTCTGATTCTTTGCCAGAACAACCACTCAACAAAGAGTGTGGCATTGTTAATTTGGATGAGTTCAAAAATCAGGGCACTCACTGGATTTGCTATCTTAAATATTTAAAAGATGAGGCATTTGTGTTTGATTCATTTGGAGGTGTTCCACCTGAAAATTTAATAAAATATTTAAAATCAGCTAATCTTTATTACAATAATGCCCGTGTTCAAAACTTCAAAGATGTTAATTGCGGACATTTGTGTTTATCCGTTCTCAGATATATGTCTCAAATAAATAAACCATCAATTGAAAATTTTCAAAAGGCCTTGTGGTATCTGAAACATCATGGGGGTATTCCATCTCACCAGCCAAAATTCAATATTGAAACTCAAATTGCATGATGACATAGTGTATCCCAAAACAATAGCTCTCAGAGCATTTTACGGCATGTACTTGATACCTAATATTACGCACCACAACAACAAAATTGCAGTAGGGGATCAAAAAATTGTCATCACTCCAGGGCAGTATAATCTGTCCACTCTAAATGCTCAATTACCCAGAGGTGTAGTGTTAAGTCAAAATTCTGTCACTCACAGAGTAGAAATTGTATCTGCCACAGAAACAGTGCATCTGGGTACTATAGGAGAGCTGTTAGGCTTTGAGAACAACACAAAACTTGAACCGGCCATCAAACACACTGCTATGAATATACCCAAATTCTTAGCCATAGAGACTCTGAATATTCACTGTAATTTGGCCGAGGGTATGATCACCAAATCAAATGGCATAGGCACTCACAAACAAACTGGCATCATTGCAACATTCAAACCTAATTCCGAATTCATGGAGCCCATCATCTACAATCCATCCCCAACATTATATTTTCCTGTGTGCCATAATAGAATAGATTATATTGAATTGATGGTCACTAATGAAAAAGAAGAATTAGTTGATTTTGCTGGAGCCACAACAACTGCTATCATAGAGATTAACATTTAAATAAAAATACATACAATGGAAAATATTGAGAGTTATGAGCTACAATCATTCCCCCCAAACAGGAGGACATTTGCAAATTTAAATCAACCCAACACAGAGATAGAGGTGGATCTTGATGTAGGGGATGGCTTTATACACCCTCACAGAGCAGATCTATACATCAAATTTGATGTTGTAAAGCTCGATGGTACAGATTATCCGGCAAATTCGAATATAAGACTGGTGGACAATTTTGTGCCGCATCTGTTCTCTGAAATTGAGGTCAGAAAGCATGGCGTTGTTATAAACAGAGTGGATTATCCCGGCATTACCTCCACGGCTTTGGCCACACTAAAATTATCCAAAACCGAGGCTTCTTACTACAAAATAGGCGGATTTGAGGCTGGTGATAAGATATTATCCAAGAACCACACAGTGCTGTTCCCGATGCGCCTGTTGCCAGGATTCTTCTCGGATTACAAAGAAATTATGTGGAAGGGTGGGTTAAGAATTACATTTAGAAGAGCTGCAAATGATAATAATGCTTTGATGAGGTACAGTGCGATAAACCCTACAGGAGAAGCTCTGCCTAATACCCTACCTGATGAGGGCAAGTGCATTATTCAGACTATGGAGTTAAGAATCCCGGTTGTTGAATATGAGGCCAGCTATGCTCTTAAATACAAAGCTGATATCCTAAAAAATCCACAGATTCCTCTGCAATTTTATACATATCAATGCGTACAGAAGGTTGCCACTGGTACTTATTATGAATTTGATGCTACAAATTCATTCTCCAGCATACAATTTGACATGCCTGATTTTGTGGTGGTATTGTTTCAGACTGGAAGACACAACAATCAGGAAAAAAATTCAAGTAAATTTGATAACTGCAACATCAAGAACATATATCTTAAAAATGGCAGAAATGAGGTTTTTCCTAGAGAAAATTATAATTTAGACATGTCCAAGGGTGATTTTCTCAAATTATATGAGGCTTTTTCGGCTTTCAAAAGGGTCACTACAGGCAATACTGACATGTATTACACACCAGATGAATTCAAGGCACGGAGACCCATGTTTGTCATCAACACTTCAAAAAGAAAACAAGTTGTGGTTAATGATAGGACAAACATTAAAATTATCTGTGAATTCCACGAGGCATTACCCGATGACACTATTTGTAGTGTTATTCTCATAGGCAAAAAATCATATGTTTATGATGTAAGAAATGAGAGAGTCACGGAGCAATTCTAGAAGCCCGATTCAAACACAGAAGCCCCTTGATTACAAAGCAATAATACCAACACTTTGCAGTCAGAGAGGCCCCAGACACTCTACCAGCTTTGAAACCTCAACTGTATTATCAGCTAGCAGTGAATATCTTATGTGTGGGCAGTTGTATATATTTCAATCTTTTATCAGGACTCAAACCCAAAGCCCCTGATTACAATGCAACACTATTAACACTTCTCAATATGGAATATGCCCACATTTTACTGGGTTCTGAGACCTTAATGCAGACAAAATTGGATTTTGAACTGCCATAATATTTTCTAAGTCTTTGCCTAGGCTCATATTATCAGAACAGAATTGCTTTCAGAATGAAGGGGGGTCAGTTCATTGCCACTGTGTGAAAATATGTATTTTTATCTCAATAATCTTTGTTACACTTTTACATGTCGCAGACACGTTACACTTTTCCCCCTGTCGCACAGAAAGATTAATGGCCCCTTCAGTGAATAGAAAAATCATTAATGCCCCCTTCTAGCGTGTAGATTTTATCTCTTGCGTGCCGGCAAGGCATGGAGGCAAAACATTAGTCTTTTGATAGATTAATATCAATTCATGCATTTCCGAGCTATAATTGTTTACCCCAAGCAATGGAATTGATCAGAGATTGGAAAAAAGCAGGCAACAGCTCAAATTTGTATATTAAATTAGATCTGTAAGTTATAGAGCATAGAAATATTGCCAAAAAAGCCATATTTTTGGCAAGTTTATAAACAACAATCACACAGATATAGCTTTTACACACATGGCCGAATCTGTCTGAGCAGAGGAGGGAGGGGGGTTTCTGATTTGGGGGCTATCAACTAGCAGTAATTATTCAAAATCTCACTTGTGGACATATTATTTTGCCACATGTATTTCAATCTATCAGGACTCGAACCCCGAGCCTTTTGTTTACAAGACAACAATATTATCATTTTGCCATCAGGGGAGGCTTCATATTTTATGAGGACTTAAACCCGAACCTCCACACCTGAAAAATTAGGGTATAAGCCCCTCTTGCCATTGTCTTAAGTATGAGTAAATCTATCTGTTGAGCCCTCGCCTTTTCTACACTAGAAATTCAGAATTTCTTAAAAATCAGAGCATATCACACCTGAAGAATTGGGGTACAGGCCCCATCTTGGCATTGTTTTAAGTGTAAGCAAATCTGATTGTTCAATCAAATAGCCTCGCCTTTTCTACACTTGTAAGTGGCGCTGTCCCCACCACAAATACAACTACTTAAACTACACGAGAGCCTCTACGTGCTAGTAGTGCAGTGTGACCGTTTCACCAACATCAATTGGGGATCAAAAAAACCTCAAAAACTCACTTTCTCTCCACGTTCCGCGCCTCATTTATTGCGCTGACGATGTTTCGCAGCGAAGAAAAAAGCACCAAAACATCAAAAACTCACTTTACTCATTTTGGGGATCACCAAAACCTCAAGAAAAAAAAAACTCACCTTTTCTCCACGTTCCGCGCCTCATTTATTGCGCTGATGATGTTTCACAGCGTGTTTATATATCGTGACCTTTTGTAAACCTCTCTCGGGAACGATGTGTAGTGGACTTTAGAGAGTTCTGCGCCCTTAAGTGAGGTTCGGTGTTGCCAACCCCCAAACAAAAATGAACAGAAAAAAAAAAGCTCTGGCATCACTTTTTTAAGCTCCTCCTGCTCTTATGCTACCTCGTCCTTTGACCTACACTTTTGAAATGACTTACGACATTTTCCTATAAGTCTGCTGTCTCCTCTTACTGTAAAAGGTCCCTCAGTGTAATCTACTACGACCTTGTGCTCTCGGCGTAATCTGCTACGATGTTTTTTTTTTTGAAAAAAAAAAAAAAAACCTCATGTGTGATCTTCTGCGGTGCGTGTGTGAGATAATCAAAATTATTATTTTTGTTAAGACCCTAACAAAATAGAATAAAAAATAGTATCCCCTGCCATAGAGAGAGGGGGGGGGGTGCGTGGTGCCCAACACAAAGTTCTATAATGGTCATGGCTATCAATCCATATGCCTCTGTAGAGAGTTTCATGAGTTATTATTATGTTTTTTATTTGCGCACCGAACTAACTTACATTGTATTTTATATAACCTTGTTGATTTTTTTAGTATGTGGCAATTATTTTTTTTTTACGAATTATTTTTTAAAACTGTTCCGTGACCCTCTCGTTCTTCACGTCGTACGCGAAAGACTTCTCTGCGACCAGGATGACGCTGCATAGAGTATCCTTGGGCAACGGACAGTTGAACTCGCAGACGACCTTGATGTTGGTGCGATCGTTGACCACCACCTGCTTTCTTTTCGTGGTATTGATGACGAACATCGGCCTGCGGGATTTGAATTCGCTGGGCGTGTAGTACATGTCCACGCTTCCCTCGGTCACGCGTTTGTAAGAGGAGTAAGCTTCGTAAAGTTTGAGATAATCGTCTTTGGTCATGTCGAGGTTGTAATTCTCGCGCGGGAACACTTCGTTCCTACCGTTCTTGAGATAAACGTTCTTGATCTTGCAGTCGTCGAATTTGCTGGAATCTCTTTCCTGATTCTTATCGCGTCCGGTCTGAAAAAGTACAATGAGGAAATCTGGCATGTCGAACTGTATGTTGTTGAACTGCGTCGTCACGTCGAATTCCATGTGACTTCCCGACGCTAACTTTTGCACGCACTGGTAACCGTGAAAGTGAATCGGCACCTGCGGACTTTTCAAGATCTCCGCTTTGTACTTGAGGGCGTAGTTCGTTTCGTATTCCACGATCGGCATTCTCAACTCCATGCTCCGGATGACGCACTTGGCCGCTTCGGGTAAAGTGTTGGCTATCGGCGTGCCGTCGGCGTTCAAGTTGGCGTATCGCATCAGTGCGTCGTTGTCGTTGGCCGCTCTTCGAAACGTGATCCTCAGTCCTCCCTTCCACATGATCTCCTTGTAGTCCGAGAAGAATCCCGGCAGCAGACGCATGGGAAAGAGCACCGTGTGACTTCTCGTCGATATTTTGGTCCCCGCTTCGAACCCCCCGGCCTGATAGTACGCTGCGTCCGTTTTGGATAATTTCAATGTTCCCACTGCCGTCGACGTGATGCCTGGATAATCGATTCTGTCGATGACGGTGTTGTGTTTCCTCACCTCCACCTGCGAGAACAGGTGAGGCACGAAGTTGTCCACGAGTTTCAAATTGGCATTGGGCGGAAACGCGTCTCCGCTTTCCTTCTTCACCACGTCGAATTGAAGGTAGAGGTCCGCTCTGTGAGGATTTCCGAATATAGGTTCTATTCATATTTTACTCACGTATAGGTGTACATGATGAATCCGCAAATAGATTTGTCCTAAGTCTTACCGTTTCCAAGATAACCCCACTTCCGGTCGCCATTTTCGATTTCCGAACATAGGTTCTATTCATACTTTTTCTCATGTATAGGTGTACATGATGAATCCGAAAATAGATTTGTCCTAAGTCTTACCGTTTCCAAGATAACCCCACTTCCTGTCGCCATTTTGGATTTCCGAACATAGGTTCTATTCATGCTTTTTCTCACGTATAGGTGTACATGATGAATCCCCAAACAGATTTGTCCTAAGTCTTACCGTTTCCAAGATAACCCCACTTCCGGTCGCCATTTTGGAGTTCCGATCATAGGTTCTATTCATACTTTTTCTCACATATAGGTGTACATGATGAATCACGAAACAAATTTTTCCCAAGTCTTACCGTTTCCAAGATAACCCCACTTCCGGTCGCCATTTTGGATTTCCGATCATAGGTTCTATTCATACTTTTTCTCACGTATAGGTGTACATGATGAATCAGCAAACATATGTTTCCCAAGTCATGAATTGGAGGGTTCTATGACCCTGTTTGTCAAAAAATTCGAGATATTTGCAATTTAAGATTTTTTAACGCTGGACTTGGAAAATTTTCGATTGATGAAAAATTGGTTCCATGACGACCTATGCCAATTTTGGTATGGGAGGACAGAGGACACCGAGACACGACCGACACACTAAACCCGATTTTTCTACGACTATTCGTTCAAAAGTTACGAGTGATCAAAGTTTTGGGAGGGGGTGGGCTAACTTCTTACCCCTTGACCCCAGGACTACCAAAACTTGGTATACGTATTCTATACCTCCAAAATCGACAGGGGGCATCTAACGATGCCGTATGGGGGTGTTTTTTGATATATTTTTCGATAACTCTTACCATTTTCGAGATATTTGCAAATTTAAGATTTTTTAACACAGGACTTGGAAAATTTTCGGAACATTTTTTTTTGATTCCATGACAACCTACGCCAATTTTGTTATGAGAGGACAGAGGACACCTAGACGATGCTAACGCAAGAAATCCCAACTCTCTCTATGATCATCCTTTCGAAAAAGTTACGAGCAATGAAAAAAAAATATTTTGGCAATTGGCCCAACCTTGACCCAGGACCTCTAAAAAAAACTTTGTACACGTACTCTGCATCACCAATATAGACAAAAGGGTCAACGGGGAGGATTTTTGCGCTATCTCTCCCTCTCTCACTGTTTTTTCGAGAAATTTGCAATTTAACGCTGGACTTGAAAAATTTTTCGACAGAGGGGTCAAATTTGGTTCCATGACGACCTATGTTTATTTTGTTAGAAAATCAAAAAGAACACCGAGACTCGACCGCCACACTAAACCCCGACCTCTCTACGCGTACTCTACGTCACCAAAAAAAAATCGACAAGGGGGAGATTTTTCGATAACTCTCTCACTGTTTCCAATGTACTTAGGTTTTTTTTGATAGACGACAACGACGGAGTCATCAATGAGTAAACATCTGTGAACTCGGTGAACAAGTCAACTTTTTTTTTTCAGTACGTCAATATTTTTTTTCTTATTTCTTAGTGAATGGGTTATGGATGACTTGCAACGACGAAGGCCTTCTAGCAACACGTACTTAGCTTATGCCTCTTCCACCGAACATTCAACACAAGAGGGCTGTGTTAAATATACAGAACAGCGATAACAAGTGTTTCCTTTGGTGTATATTGGCTGCACTGCATCCTGTTTATTGCAAAAATAATCCACAGTGGGTTGGACATTACAAACAATACGAGTCCGAGTTTTGAAAGTGTAATGTCTGGCATCGAATACCCGATGACCATTTCTGATACATCAAAATTCGAAACACGAGCACGAGATGCAGAAGAAAAAACGCTTAATCATCAACGTGTATTCCTATACGTTGGATAAACATGTCGTGCATCCCGTCAGGATAAGCGATGTCGACGATGATGATGCTCGTGTGATTAATCTTCTTCTAATTTCAAACGACAGTGTTCACCATTACTGTCTCAGGAATGTTATGCTCTTCCCCTTTTCTCTATAAAAAAGAGAGATTTGTGTTGATTGTTTGGTTAAAAAGAATTTCCTAATTATTTGTTTTTGTCACAAGAATTGTTTGCATTTCAAACATTCCTAAGTGTTTGCGTAAAGATTGATGCATTAACCTGTTAAGAATCTCACATTAATAATACCGGCTCGGTAATGTCATGTCCTCTTCCTCTATAGAAGGTCATACAAATGTGCTAATTGGTTGGTTAAGGGGGATATTTTGATTAGTAAATTGAGGTTATAAATACGTACGTATAAAGGTTTTGAACGTTGAACGTTTCAGTAAACGTTCTTATACGTTCTTAAACAAAATACTTACGTTCAAAAAATATTGACGTACTGAAAAAAAAAGTTGACTTGTTCACCGAGTTCACAGATGTTTACTCATTGATGACTCCGTCGTTGTCGTCTATCAAAAAAAACCTAAGTACATTGGAAACAGTGAGAGAGTTATCGAAAAATCTCCCCCTTGTCGATTTTTTTTGGTGACGTAGAGTACGCGTAGAGAGGTCGGGGTTTAGTGTGTCGGTCGAGTCTCGGTGTTCTTTTTGATTTTCTAACAAAATAAACATAGGTCGGGTAACAGTTTCATGCATCGGAGACACATTTCTTCAATTTTACACAAGAAACTACTTACGGAAATGAGTTTCTCCAAGGTTTACAACCTCCGTCGATATATATTCTTCCTAAAACTTCATCCTACAATGCAGCAGAACAATAAATAATCACTTTTCATGTAATAATATTGCGCATTTTGTGAAAATCGACAACATCATGCCGTTGTTTCCAAGATGTACCTGCAGATGGCTCTAGCGTCGGAAGTCACGCGATCTCGCTAGTGGAATCAGGGTTTCCAAACGCGCGATTTTTTTCGAGAAACGCGAGTTTTTTTCTTCGAGAAACGCGCGGTTTTTGTCGAGAAAGGAAAATGGTTTTTCGATCAATTTAGGGGTGAAATGGGTGCTAATGGAACCTAACCTAACAGGCCTAACCTAACCTCGTGTGAATGGTTCGTGGGGCTACCCGTGGATGGTTTTTTGGGGCTAACGTCAATGGTTTGTGGGGCTACCCGTGGATGGTTTTTGGGGCTAACGTCAATGGTTTGTGGGGCTACCCGTGGATGGTTTTTGGGGCTAACGTCAATGGTTGTGGGGCTACCCGTGCATGGTTTTTGATCCCCGGTTTTTTACAACTTTCATGCACAATAGAGTTGGAAACATTGATATTCGAAAATAAAAGAAGCGTTACAATTCGCAAAGCAAGCGATATCACACCGTGACGTGCTTTCCGTAGCATTAAGGAAAATGGTTCATTTTAGCAGAAAAAGTGTTTGTTTTCGTGCAAAAAGCATATTGGCACCTTCCACTATGTTCCGCAATACATAATTGGTAAGTACAAACCACGAGAAAGACAAAATATCCGATTTAAATGTGTCTCCGATGCATGAAACTGTTACCCATAGGTCGTCATGGAACCAAATTTGACCCCTCTGTCGAAAAATTTTTCAAGTCCAGCGTTAAATTGCAAATATCTCGAAAAAACAGTGAGAGAGAGAGAGAGAGAGAGATAGCGCAAAAATCCTCCCCGTTGACCCTTTTGTCTATATTGGTGATGCAGAGTACGTGTACAAAGTTTTTTTTAGAGGTCCTGGGTCAAGGGTGGGCCAATTGCCAAAATATTTTTTTTTTCATTGCTCGTAACTTTTTTGAAAGGATGATCATAGAGAGAGCTGGGATTTCTTGCGTTAGCATCGTCTAGGTGTCCTCTGTCCTCTCATAACAAAATTGGCGTAGGTTGTCATGGAATCAAAAAAAAATGTTCCGAAAATTTTCCAAGTCCTGTGTTAAAAAATCTTAAATTTGCAAATATCTCGAAAATGGTAAGAGTTATCGAAAAAATATATCGAAAAACACCCCCATACGGCATCGTTGCCCCCTGTCGATTTTGGAGGTATAGAATACGTATACCAAGTTTTGGTAGTCCTGGGGTCAAGGGGTAAGAAGTTAGCCCACCCCCTCCCAAAACTTTGATCACTCGTAACTTTTGAACGAATAGTCGTAGAAAAATCGGGTTTAGTGTGTCGGTCGTGTCTCGGTGTCCTCTGTCCTCCCATACCAAAATTGGCATAGGTCGTCATGGAACCAATTTTTCATCAATCGAAAATTTTCCAAGTCCAGCGTTAAAAAATCTTAAATTGCAAATATCTCGAATTTTTTGACAAACAGGGTCATAGAACCCTCCAATTCATGACTTGGGAAACATATGTTTGCTGATTCATCATGTACACCTATACGTGAGAAAAAGTATGAATAGAACCTATGATCGGAAATCCAAAATGGCGACCGGAAGTGGGGTTATCTTGGAAACGGTAAGACTTGGGAAAAATTTGTTTCGTGATTCATCATGTACACCTATATGTGAGAAAAAGTATGAATAGAACCTATGATCGGAACTCCAAAATGGCGACCGGAAGTGGGGTTATCTTGGAAACGGTAAGACTTAGGACAAATCTGTTTGGGGATTCATCATGTACACCTATACGTGAGAAAAAGCATGAATAGAACCTATGTTCGGAAATCCAAAATGGCGACAGGAAGTGGGGTTATCTTGGAAACGGTAAGACTTAGGACAAATCTATTTTCGGATTCATCATGTACACCTATACGTGAGAAAAAGTATGAATAGAACCTATGTTCGGAAATCGAAAATGGCGACCGGAAGTGGGGTTATCTTGGAAACGGTAAGACTTAGGACAAATCTATTTGCGGATTCATCATGTACACCTATACGTGAGTAAAATATGAATAGAACCTATATTCGGAAATCCTCACAGAGCGGACCTCTACCTTCAATTCGACGTGGTGAAGAAGGAAAGCGGAGACGCGTTTCCGCCCAATGCCAATTTGAAACTCGTGGACAACTTCGTGCCTCACCTGTTCTCGCAGGTGGAGGTGAGGAAACACAACACCGTCATCGACAGAATCGATTATCCAGGCATCACGTCGACGGCAGTGGGAACATTGAAATTATCCAAAACGGACGCAGCGTACTATCAGGCCGGGGGGTTCGAAGCGGGGACCAAAATATCGACGAGAAGTCACACGGTGCTCTTTCCCATGCGTCTGCTGCAGGGATTCTTCTCGGACTACAAGGAGATCATGTGGAAGGGAGGACTGAGGATCACGTTTCGAAGAGCGGCCAACGACAACGACGCACTGATGCGATACGCCAACTTGAACGCCGACGGCACGCCGATAGCCAACACTTTACCCGAAGCGGCCAAGTGCGTCATCCGGAGCATGGAGTTGAGAATGCCGATCGTGGAATACGAAACGAACTACGCCCTCAAGTACAAAGCGGAGATCTTGAAAAGTCCGCAGGTACCGATTCACTTTCACGGTTACCAGTGCGTGCAGAAGTTGGCGTCGGGAAGTCAAATGGAATTCGACGTGACGACGCAGTTCAACAACATACAGTTCGACATGCCAGATTTCGTCGTAGTGCTCTTTCAGACCGGGAGGGACAACAATCAGGAAAAAGATTCCAGCAAGTTCGACGACTGCAAGATCAAGAACGTTTATCTGAAGAACGGTAGGAACGAAGTGTTCCCGCGCGAAAATTACAACCTCGACATGACCAAAGACGATTACCTCAAACTTTACGAAGCGTTCTCGGCTTACAAACGCGTGACGGAGGGAAGCGTGGACGTGTACTACACCCCCAGCGAATTCAAAGCACGCAGGCCGATGTTCGTCATCAACACGACGAAGAGGAAGCAGGTCGTGGTCAACGATCGAACCAACATCAAGGTCGTCTGCGAGTTCCACGACGCGCTGCCTGCCGATACCGTGTGCAGCGTCATCCTGATTGCAGAGAAGTCTTTCGCGTACGACGTGAAGAACGAGAGGGTCACGGAACAGTTTTAAAAAATAATTCGTAAAAAAAAAATAATTGCCACATACTAAAAAAATCAACAAGGTTATATAAAATACAATGTAAGTTAGTTCGGTGCGCAAATAAAAAAAATAATAACTCATGAAACTCTACACAGAGGCAAATGGCTTCGATAGCCATGACCATTATAGAACTTTGTGTTGGGCTCCACGCACGCCCCCTCTCTCTCTATGGCAGGGGATATTATTTTTTATTCTATTTTGTTAGGGTCTTAACAAAAAATAATAATTTTGATTATCACACACACACACCGCAGAAGATCACACATGAGTTTTTTGAAAAAAAAAAACATCGTAGCAGATTACGCCGAGAGCACAAGGTCGTAGTAGATTACACTGAGGGGCCTTTTACAGTAAGAGGAGACAGCAGACTTATAGGAAAATGTCGTAAGTCATTTCAAAAGTGTAGGTCAAAGGACGAGGTAGCATAAGAGCAGGAGGAGCTTAAAAAAGTGATGCCAGAGCTTTTTTTTTTCTGTTCATTTTTGTTTGGGGGTTGGCAACACCGAACCTCACTTAAGGGCGCAGAACTCTCTAAAGTCCACTACACATCGTTCCCGAGAGAGGTTTACAAAAGGTCACGATATATAAACACGCTGTGAAACATCATCAGCGCAATAAATGAGGCGCGGAACGTGGAGAAAAGGTGAGTTTTTTTTCTTGAGGTTTTGGTGATCCCCAAATGAGTAAAGTGAGTTTTTGATGTTTTGGTGCTTTTTTCTTCGCTGCAAAACATCGTCAGCGCAATAAATGAGGCGCGGAACGTGGAGAGAAAGTGAGTTTTTGAGGTTTTTTTTGATCCCCAATTGATGTTGGTGAAACGGTCACACTGCACTACTAGCACGTAGAGGCTCTCGTGTAGTTTAGCACAAAAAAAGGATAGGTTAAGTTATATCACGTAAGATCGTGGCATTCGTACCAAGTGTGAGTGGGAAAAAAAGGGAAAAAAGGGAAATTTTACAAAAACATCGCTAAACGCTAAAACGTCGACAAAAAATTGTCAAAAATGTCAAAAAGTGGTATTCAATTGATAAAAAAAGAGGCTAAAAAAGCACTCGTACCAAGTGTTGCGTTGAACCGATAAGTTAGCACTACTCAACAAGTTATTCGAATTACGGAACTTGTCATTTTGACCTCCTTAGCGAAGCATGTTCTAAAAAAATAAAAAATCATTGGAAGTTTCCGGTTAGATATTTCGTTTTCGCAAGCCACGATGAACTTTAGGAGGCACAGGCTTGTATACATTCCATCTTTCGTCTGGAGGGACAAGGTAAACCGACCACCTAATTAATCATTCAATGATGATAATATTCATGAATTTTTGTTTGAATTCAGAAAACAAAAATTATCATGGAAGAGCCACCTCCTTTAAATATCACATCCACTCTAAAGCATTCATTCGCTGTTCATATTTTCCGTCCTTGAATTCTAATGTGTGTTTTGTCTAACAATTGATGAAATTAAGTACCGAACATTATCGAAAAGCAATTCTGAAAACATTATACTGAAATATTAACATTATAATAAGTGTCCTTGCATAGCCGTTTCTGTCTTCAAACTGCTTCCAGCAATACTTCTGCATACTTTTCAATAAAATCAATTTACAGTGCTAGTGTGTCTTAGTGCCACATGGCCTGTCCACCTAAGTCTTCTTGATTTAATTGTTCTAATAATATCTGGACATGAATACAACTTATGTAGTTCTAAATTATGTAACCTTCTCCACTCACCTGTCTCCTCATCCTTTTTAGGTCCAAATATTTTCCAAACAATCTTATTTTCAAATACTCTCAATTTATGTTCCTCTTTCAATATAATGGACCAAGTTTCACATCCAGTAAAATTACTGTTTTGTATATTTTAACTTTTAGTTTCTTAGAGAAAAGTAACATACATTTCCTGAATTAAGCATACTTTTTATTTTATTTCCTCTTTAATATAATTTTCATTTGTTAATATTATTCCTAAATATTTGAATTTAGAAACTAGTTCAAATAAGTTGTTATCATGTGCTTTCATTAGCTATTAAATTTAGATTTTTTTTAATTAAACGAAATATGTAGGTTGTTTGTTAATATGATATTATTTCTTGTGATACATGTTTGTTGTCCGTGTTGATGTTGTTTTTTTTGTTTGTTTTAACATGGATTCGAATTCTTGAAGGGGGAGAAGAGAATATCACGCATTCTATGTTTATAAGTAGAGCCCGGAAGTTTGGCAAAATGCCTCTTTTTATCTACTGCATATATTGATATTTTTTTTTTCGGATACACGTTTCTTATGTTATTTCGAATGTTTTGGAAGCCTTTTCATTTTGCCTATTTTGCCTATTTGGGACCCCACTGCCTATTTTTAATTATAATGCCTTTTTTTGCCTTTTTCAATGAAATTTGACATTTTTTTTTAAAAAAAATGTGTATATAAATTATTTTTCTCCCAAAAAACGGTGTTGGTATTTATTTTTCTTCCGTTTATTATGTGAATAATTTTCGCCTTATTTAAGTAATATTGAACTGACGCATGTTTCAACATTGCTGAAGGAGAAAAGTGTGAGAAAAAAGTATTTCATGCTGAGTCAGGATATTGCCTTTCGGTTAACATTTCTTGTGCAGGATTGACTGCTGAAGTGGACAGTAAGTGCTAACGGGTAGTGAGTGCAAATCAGGACTTGAAACAATTGAAAACAATTTGTGATATTCTAAAAGGTGAAAATGCTGTTACCAAAATGAGTCCAGCTACATTAGCTTGTTATATGTATGCTCCAATAACTTCTGTCGAAGTAGAAAGATCATTTTCTATTATGAAAAACATTCTCTCTGACAGGCGACTATCAATGAATGTTTAGAACTTAAAAAGCACCTTGTAGTTATGTGCAATCAAGACGGAGAAAATTGAAATGCTCTTCCCAATGTAGATTTTAACATTTTGCCAGAAATTATAGATAAAAGTAAGCGACTTCTAAATGTGCCTTTTTTCGGTTTATTTTGCCTTTTTTTCATTTTTAGTGCCTATTTACCACATTATAAATGCCTTTTTGCCTGCCTATTTTAACGAAAATAAATGCGTGAACTTCCTGGCTCTATTTATAAGTAATTACATTTTTAATAGAAAGCGTATCTTTTATCAATATTTTATAAGATTTGGTCACCTACAATAGTTAATCCATTTATCTCCTTGTTCTATCACAATACGAAACTCAAAATGTAAAATTTTCCTTATCCTCTGCTTACACATTTTCTCTTTTCTCACAATCTCTATCTCGATCAATTATTTATTTATTTATTTATAGAAACATGTTCCCTACCTTCTTTAAATGTACAACAGTCGCAGCAAGGGACAAAAAACGAAGTAAAATGAAGCAATTTAATCAATTAAACACTACAAAAATAAATTTACGCTGTGTGTTTGTGTTAAAACTCTAAAAACATCCATAAACTCAAGTCACCTTCTTTGGAAAAATGATTGCAATTAAGAAATTATTAGCCCCGTCTAGTTCGCTACACTTTTAGACATATGGTGGAGTGCAGGTGCATCCCAGCGCCAGGCAAGTGCAGTAGAACTATGTTCAACCAAATAGACGAATAGCTGTATTAAAGTTAAAAAAATTCAACAATTGTCTCTGCTTTAAACATTCATTTGTTTAGTTAGCTCGCACCATACACCACACACTACACCACTCCAGAACGTAGTACTACACATGCAGACACCAAATACACTACTTAACACCAAATCAACAAAATAGACAAGTTAATGTTGCACTGTGTAATCGTTTGTTTATCTGTGGTGTAAAAAACTAGACGCACATAAGTAGTAAGAATATATTATATTTATAACCTCAATTTACTAATCGGGAAAATTCCCATTAGCAAACCACGTGACAGAAAGAAAGTTCGCGCCTCACTCAATGCGATGAGTTGTGTGATGATGCTGTCTGTTTCCGCGTTTGACTCATACCAATCGTACGTATATCGTTTCCTTCCTTCCCTCGCCTCGTCCATCCTATCAGCCAACTTTTTGCCTGCAGCCCGAAAAAGAGACTCGGGATTCTGCAAGTTTTTCATACCGCTTATTTTGCGAAGATTGTCCATAAAAATCATCTCGCACGGTGGACGAAATTTAGGCGCTATTTTGCTTAACTCAACGAGCCTCGCAACATCCTCACCTCCAATACATGTGTACTCAAAAATCTTGTACAGCAGTTCAAGTGGTAAGTCGGTTATACAAGTTGTCATTTTCACGAGGTGTTATTTAAATAGAAGTTTCTCGGTTTCTCAGGGAAAAATATAAAACGCACAATCAAGTCAAAATTCAATAAAATTCTATTTACTAGAAAAAATACTTTTAAACTTACGACAATTGATAGAATGTAACTTAAAAGACAATAGTTATAATTATAATAATTTTTTTCAGCTCTGGTATATATATATAACTTTTCTCGGGAAAAAATACAAAATTCAATACAAATACAAATTCATACAAATTAGGTTTAGCAGTGTACTTTATATATTTATTGTATATATTTAGTGTGTTAATATTTTTGGTTTTTGCAGTTGGTTTATTATATCAGATTTCTTGGGATTCAAATCAAAATTCTATACTTAATAAAACTATGACGAATTGTAAAGCTAATGGCTTACATGCACGAAGGTAGAATAAGTATTGATCTACAGAAGTACTGACCTACAGAATCACTAACCTACGTCACCATGTCGTGACGTGCGTAGAAAGGCAATGACCTAATGCGTATCGATCTAGTATAACAGGCTGGGACAGATATAAGCCAGACTCTAAATATGAATAGATTGCAGCAAATACAAGCTGGATGTATCAAATATCAGACTCCTTTAGACAAAATATATATAAGCCTTTGTTCAGTATACCAGAAATATGTTTAATATGAATGATAAGAAATTCTGTATATCAAACCCTGTAATATGAGGAGCACTGGAACAACACCTCTATACTCTTCAACTAATCTCACAATATTAACTGATCTGTAATGCGCAAACCCTTTAAGTAGCCTAAGCGCGGACCGCATCTGCCAATCAGAAGACACGCATAACCAACCAATCAGAAAACAATACATGCCTAATAATTTGTTGCATAATATTGAATAATAATTTGTTGCACAACATGATGCCAGAAGTAAACTTGTATGTGTATATGTGTATGCGGGGGTTTCAGAAGAGGCGGGGGCGGGGGGAGTGCAAAAAGGAAAATCGTTACACGTGGAAATATCCACCCGTACATTTTACAGAGTATTACACTAAAAGCAAAAAGCTCATATGAGCTTTTTGGCTTAGGCCAAAACAGTGTCGAGAAAAAGCATATTTTTAACAAACTTATAGACAACAATCTGGCAAATTCAGGTGTAGCCACATCAATCTGAGGGGGTCATACTTTCTCGGAAGCTTTTTTTTACAAAAATCGTAGGTTTTACACAGTAGCAATAAAATTAAATTAACATTTTGCCCTAGTTTTAAGTATTTCTATTCAGTCTGAAGGCCTCATACTTTCTCGCCCCAGTAATAGCACCAATGACACTACTCATAAGGCAAGTGACTTTCTCGTATAAGCTTGACTATCTCCTTAATCTAAGCTCACTTCATGAGGTGCTAGGAGACTTCAGTCATTAAGAATATAAATGAGTGGTCCTCGGGGCCTATATATGTAAAAAAATGTAATATCTTTGTTGCAATAGTCTTAGCAGTCATAGTTCAAGCATTCTAAATCATTTACAAGTTACGGTCAGTTTTAAACAAAATTTAAATTAAACTTTTAAGGAAATTCAATTAATAATAATAACAAAAAATTAACTCAGAAAAGCATACTCCCTGCTATGACTCGTTAACATGCACATAGTGCCATCGAGTCAGAGTCAATAAACTCTCATTTATTTTCCTCATTCATGAATAACTTTAAAATCCACTTTTAATCCAAGTTTTTAATAAATTAAAATATTAAAGGGTAAAAAATCGTTTACTGTAGCTTACTGCATTATTTTAATCCTCATAACCAACGTTGTAATAATTTTCGTATCCAAAATCGTGTAAAAATTTTCCTACCTCTTATGTTCTAAAATCACTGGCAATGCAAGAAACCATCGAATCTAAATGCCTTATTCTCCTATAGAATTCTGGGAATGGTAAAAATTTTCCCAGTTGGGAATTCTGTCGTAGCCATGGTACCGAGTTCGCGAACAAACCACAGCGCTACCACGAGCGGATTGATGGGGAATCGTCCACGGACGTCCCTGGGCCGGCCACATTTTTGATGAAATGGGCCTTCCTAAAATCCGACATCGAACCTTCCGCCACGCGGAATGCTGGACGCTCCTGATAACAAAGCGCCAGCCTGACGCGGGTAACCGCGACGGAGCTAGGGCGCAGTTTCCTCCGCATTTTTTACATTTTGCTGATTACCGACCCAGACTTGAGGTCGATAAATTTCATCGGATTCATCCTCATGTTAGACTAGACATCTATCATGGCATATAGAAATTCTTCTCCCCCCATTAATGTTAAAAAAACCTTTAAGCCCTATGTATTTTCAACATCAATTGTGGCAAGGACATACTAAGAAAAACTAAACAAGTTAGCAAAATTTTGGGGTGGGATAATTTTTAAAACTGGTTATTGAAACTATTCTTTCAATTTTCATTTACTTCTTGATGAAATAAATGAAAATCCGAGCACCTCTACTAGATAACATTCTATTTTCTCCACGTAACGAACTATTTTCTCATCGCATTTCCGAAGAAGTGGATGAGAAGCCCCAGCAATCCACTACGTAACGAACTGGAGATAGGTACAAATAAGATTTAGGAAGTAATCAACTAGAAAATACAATGGTCACTCGTTGGGTTTTCTGAACCTTTGAACCTGAATCATGGCTGGGTGTTAGGATAGTTACCTGTCTATCTGATGTATGAAGATAATTACGATGAATAGAAATATACTAAGCCCTCTGTTGGCTTCTCTATCGGTTGACCAGAGCGTCGTCTCACTTCTGCTCCACCACTCTCCTAACCTCTACTCCGTTCTCTATTCCAAACCAAAGTCAGTCCCCTCTCCGCTTGTCTCACCTCTATATCCCGGCCATGGAGCTCTTCCTCCATGCCGAATCGTGTTTTTAATTGCCACTATGCAAACCGCTGACTCCATAGGCAGAAGAAACTACCTGTTTCCTGAATAGCTCAGGAGGTTTGCATAGCACAACACTGCGCATTGATAACATGCCTCAGAGGCTGAGACAACTGAGAAAAACAAGTGAATGCCCTGGTCAACGTGAAGCATTCAGAGAGGCTTTTATAAAATAAACATATAATCTTAGGGATTGATACGATATGCTTACTTTTGGTAACATAATTTTGTACTTTGAAAGATAATTTGATCTGGAGAATCTATTATGACACTGCAGGTTGTTTTCTGCTATATAAATTGTTCAGGCAGCAGGAAATATTTCACCCTGATTTTTCCAGGACGAGGATAGTAATTCTATAATATTTAGTTTCTTGAAATTTAGATGAATATATATCCTAACCTACTTCAGTAGTGGCGGAAAAAGGGGGATCTATTACCCACAACTTTTGTCCCTGCAGTAGAGGTGTGAGGGATCCAGGGTTGGCAAAATTTGTGTTTTTTTTTAAAAAAAAAAGAACAAAACAAACTGTTTTTTTGTTTAAAACATGTTTTTTTTGTTTTAAACACAGTAAATTATAGTTAAAGTCATTGAAGAAAAAATACTCATTTTTACGAGTACAGTGGCGGCAAGGACAGTTTATTTGCCTTTGGAGATAAGGTTTACCATACTGAAGGGTAGGAGTAAGCGGGACAGAATTTTTTGGGTCGGGACGGGAAATTCTTTAAATCCCGACATTCGGGACGGGGAAAATTCTCAATTTCACGACAAAGTCGGGATATGTTCGAAATTTCCCAAAGCTCTTGAAATCTCGAATTCTACACGTAGTTTCCATCTTAAGTGCTTATTTTTGCACTTCTGGTACAAAACCTAACAATTTCCGATAAGTTCCAGACATTTACAATGAAGAAAACATCGAGAATTGACGACTTTTTAAAATGACCATTCGGCATTTCCCGACTGCTTGGGATCTCGAAAAGTCGGGAAGTCTTTCCCGAAGTCGGGATCGGGACGGGAATTTTCTTTCCCGATCCCGGTCCCGACTTTTCGAGATCCCGCACACCTCTACTGCAGGGACAAAAGTTGGGGGTAATAGCCCCCCTTTTTCCGCCACTGCTGAAGTAGGTTAGGATTTATATTCATCTAAATTTCAAGAAACTAAATATTATAGAATTACTAACCTCGTCCTGGAAAAATCAGGGTGAAATTTTTTCTGCTGCCTGAACAGTTTATATAGCAGAAAACAACCTGCAGTGTCATAATAGATTCTCCAGATCAATTTATCTTTCCAAGCAGTGGCGGCTCAAGGGGTAGAGCCGCCGTGCCATGGCACTACCCTCAGAAGAAACGCATACCTCGCCAAGTATTGTTAAATGAATACACTGATAGTTTACAGACAAGGAGATTCGAATCTTGCAATCGGTCAAGCTGACGTGACGACCGCCCCAACCACCTCACTGCATCGCCAGCTGTTTCGTTCGTACCCTCGCGAGGCAACAGTCCGTGCCGCCTAAGAGCTGGCCTAACCAAGTTGACACACGTGCAGAGGGTTGAAGAAGTCTCAGCGAGGAACATTTCCACCATGAGCCGAGAACAAAGTGGTAGGATGCGGGGTTAGCCCATAAGAAACCGTGCCCGTCTTGGCCTCGCACGGCGGGGGAACTTTGGCAGTGTTGACACAGTTGCCACCTTCAGAGAAAAGTCTCTAAATACGACTGATTTGTAAGACCGTTGGGGAAGGGAAGTAATTTCTGCCTACTTTTGGAGAAATTAACCTAGTACTTTTCCAAAGCTAGATGAACATATTTGATAATATTGTTGATAGATGCACCAAGAGGGCCATTCAGACTTTTTTAAAAATATGAAAGTGAAAAATCAAATGATGATGGGAGTTTCCTTTGGCATTTCGACAATTTCTTTTCATAACAAAGATATTTTCGACATCCAGTTAGAATACGTGTGTATGGAGAAGGAGAAGGTGATAGGATTTGCTTTTTCCTTTCCTCTTGTAATTGTTATATTTTTAGGGAAGTGTCCTGTAGTGTATAAAGATAGGTTAGTGAGTGAAGATAAATCGGATTAGTGCGTTATTACCTAAACACACGTTGTTTTCCACGTTAAAAAACGAGGATACACATCTTGGACAGTGGTGAAACCGCAAGGGGAGGGGGTGGCATTGCGGAGGTTTTTTTTTCGATTTCTTGATCACGTTGGCACTACCCATCATAGTTGCCGCCGGCCGCCACTGTTTTCAAGTACAAAATAATTTACCAAAAGTAAGCATCTGCGCTTCATTAAGTTATACAAACCAATGAATCGTATCGCAAGAGAAAAAAATTCACGTCATGATCAAAATCACGCATTGTGTATTCAGATATTAGTTTCTAGCTTCCACCAGTCTCAAATTTATAGGACGGTACGAAACAAGGAACTGAGAAGTTTCGAATTCTACAGTAAAGCACGGGTCTTTCTTGTTGCACGACAGTTTTGCTACCTTGTGCATAGACAGCTAGCCTCTCTAGCCTAACAACGTAGGCAGTTAGCCTAAAATTAAAAAGCCTTCTCCTTTGACGTAAGAACATAAGGTTGATCAAGTGTTGTGCGATAAGCAAAACCCGTGAAGCACGGATTAATTGACACTGGGCCCGTTCCGAAAGTCGCACGAGTTTAACGCGTTAAACGAGTTATGGTAACCGACCGTTCCATAAGTGCTTCCGTGCGTTTCGTGAGTTTCATTATGCTGTCCCAAAAGTCGCATTCCGTGCGTTTCGTGCAAGAACGAGATTCACCAAACGCACGGGCCAGGATGCTGGTTTGTTCCGTGAAAATCGTCTGCTCCTTGCAGACAAAGCGCGTGCTGATGGATTCAAACTGCACTAGTTCGGAAAATGTATTATAATTTTAACAGATAGCGATATGAAGCAACATGCACAAGATAAGTATGCCTTGACCGTTCTTAGAATGTGATTAAAATGAGTAACAGTGGCCATAATAGAGTTTATTTTTGCCATAAGGACATTCCTTCCGCTGACGCCATGCGGAAACTTTCTCTTAACAAAACGCTGCGCCTGCGCTTTCGCCTAGAGTGTCCCATAAGTCCGTAAAATAACTGGTTTCACCAGATTCACGAGCCCAGTTATTTTCGTTGAATGCGTTCGTTTCGTTAAGACTTTCGGAACGCACCCACTGATTCAATGAAAAGGCAGGGTTGCCAAACAAATCTATTATCACAGACTATAAAATATCAAGTGCCAAAATGTGTTTTAAACACTTGTAAGAAAACATGTTTAAAACACATTGTTTTAAACGATTAAAACATTTGTAAAAACAAAGTCGTGTGTTTTAAACGTTTAAAACAAAGTGTCTTAACACTTTTGTTTTAAACACGCCACCCCTGGAGGGATCCCGAAAAGTCGGGACCGGGATCGGGAAAGAAAATTTCCGTCCCGATCCCGACTTCCGGAAATGACTTCCCGACTTTTCGGGATCCCAAGCAGTCTGGAAATTCCGAATGGTCATTTTAAAACGTCGTGAATTCTAGACGTTCTCTGCATTGTAAATGTCTGGAACTTTTCGGAAATTGTTAGGTTTTGTACCAGAAGTGCAAAAACAAGCACTTAAGATGGAAATTACGTGTAGAATTCGAGATTTCAAAAGCTTTGGGAAATTTCAAACACATCCCGTCCCGAAAATTTTCCGACTTTTTCGGGAAATTGACAATTTTCTCCGTCCCGAATGTCGGGAATTAAAGAATTTCCCGTCCCGACCCAAAAATTCTGTCCCGCACACCCCTACCCTTCAGTATGGTAAATCTTATCTCCAAAGGGAAATAAACTGTCCTCGTCGCGACTGTACACATAAAAATGAGCATTTTTTTCTTTAACGACTTTAACTATAATTTACTGGGAAAAGGTTGACTTTGTTTTGTTTAAAACATGTTTTATTAAATTCATGTTTAAAACTATGTTTAAAACAAAAAAACATGATTTAAACATAAAAACAGTTTGTTTTAATTCTTTTTTTTTTTTTAAAAAAAATGCCAACCCTATAAAACAGTTGATCCTCGATTAGCCAGTAAAGATCTGGAGTCACGCTGAACTCTGATTTTGTGTTGTATAAAAGTTGAACTGAGATTAAGTCTCTGCGATCAAAGTTGACCCGCGATTTTATTCCGATCAGCAGAGATTGACCGTAGTTCAGCTGTTGTAACATGGCTGTACTAACGAATATTTGCTTCTAAAATATGTTGCAAGTGAACGTATGCGGCAAAACTGGAGAATCAATTCATAAAATCCTGTTTCCATAATAATAAAGAAGCATGCACAACGAGGTGAACAATGATAAATATTTCTTCCATTTTTTTTCTTTCCATATATCGTATGTCATTGTTATTTACTGTTTGAAATACCATGTATTTTTATCTTGAAATTTGCCTCAAATGACTGCAAGAGCATATTGTAACATTGTTTAATTGCACGATCAGAGAAAAGTAATTTGAGAACAATAGAGCGTTGATACAAACCGAAAATATGACCCGCTTACGTTTTCTTGTTGATATCATTGCGTTGGGATGAAGAGGGAGTATAAAAATATTACCATTTCGCTTTACTGCATCCAGCCAAGTGTTATTGCAATTCCATCTTGTCCGCAGAATGGAACAGAGCATATAACTTTGGCTGTAGTGTATATATCTACTGCTATATGAACCGAGCACGTCGCATTTTAGTTGGTAAAGCTTTCTCTCATCCCGATATATAAATAACACATATTTTATTTCGAATATTATTTGTTTTGGGCATAACTTACATCCGAGAGGACAAACGCCATTGTTGTTTCAATATTTCTTTCCATTCGGGAAAACGCAAACACATTTTACATTTCACAACGTAGCATAGGCGCCGACTCAATGGGGGCTCGAGCCCCCCCCCAATGTTAACGATGTGGGGCAGGGCCCCCAAATAATTTTGCTTAAGTGGATCTAATGTATTATTTTGCTTCTCTTGTAAAGTTTACTCTGAATCGTGCAACAGGAACTAAAGCCTGAATCACACGGAACTGGATAACCAGTAGGAACGCTGGTTTTCTAGTTTGCTAGTTTTCGCCTCACACGGTACTTGTTATACAGTACTTGTCGATAGTCTTTCGTTCCCATAATGGCGGCCGCGCGAGATGTAAGCAACGTATCACTTCACACTTATAAATACGATAACTATTCAACCGAGAGGAATATCGCTTCGTATTAAATGTTTTAGGTAGAGAAGAAGGGCGCTGATAAAATACATACTTTACAACGTTTACTATACACGTATGGAAGAATATTTTAGCTTTTTCAATTGTAAACATGCCTTTCGTGCTGTATGCACTCGGAAACCAAAGACAAAAAGGCTACTTTGCAAACTCACAGATTATCTTCACATGGCCAAACTTTGCTCTGATTGGCTGTTCCAAAGAATCTAGTCGAAGAAGTTAGTAGCAATTAGAACATGTCTACAGCGCCTAGAATAACGTAGTGTGGAAAACGGCATGGTTCTGCACTCTCTGGCTGGTTCCACTCGAAAATGATCCGCTAGAGGCGCTAGTGTTGACCCCGGTGCTTGGTGTTCGACTGCTTATAATGGAAGTAAATGGAGTTTTCGCTGCAACGTCTGATTCTTTTACATGAAGCATTTCTATGAATGTGATAATTGCTATGATATTTGGTACAGTGGTCGCGAAGATATTAACGAACATTCTAGACAGTCGACCACGTCCTGTTATCGTCATACTTTCGTCAATAATACGGGAGAAAAATACGCGTGGAATGTTCTTGGCAACTAAATTTTAGTGTATGAATTAGGTTCATTATTATCATCATCATCATTTCTTTTAAAGATATACACACTGAAGCATTTGTATTTTTGATATTTACTGTCTCTTTTCTTCCGATTTAAACTAATCGCGGCGATGATGATAATGATGATCGCATGAAACGACAAGGGGAACCCCACAAAAACTTTCTTAGTGCAATCGACATGAGTGTAAGGCAACTTTCAAACCAATGGGACAAGCGACACGGGATGTTCACACTGTCACACTAGTAACACACACTACCAGACTGTAAAATAGCATTCATTGCACATGAGGATCCAAACAGTAAACGACACGTTCATATGGCGTATTCGCGTGCTACTTGTTACTTCGGTCGGGAAGCTCCTTAAAGGAAGGGTGCGGAGACCGAAGCGACACGCTACAGGGGGAGTTCCCAACTAAGTGACAAGCGACATGGTGCCTTCAGTCTATTAGCAAGCGTTGCTTGCGAACAACAGATAGGCGACACGATAAACCGTACATTACAACAACAGATCTAGGCGACACGATAAGCCACACGTGTCGCTTTGTCGCTTCTGCGTCTCTCAAACTGGGCCATTTCCTCAATAGCTTGCAACAGGTTGCCGTAGTTTGTTGTTCGCGCATACGCGATGCAATGAGTGTCTTGCTTTAGTGAGATTGCGCACCAAAGCGACAAGCGGCACGCGACACTTATCGCTTGAGGATTTCACCAACCGAACGCCGGCCTGTGCTTCCCGTCATTCCGCTACGATGTGAAATGTTGCTCTTGATTGGCTCGTTTCCAAGCAACATGTGTCACTTCGATATGAAAGTTGCCTTGGACCGAATGACTCGTGTCGCTTTGGTGTGAAATCCTCGCATCGTTTGTCGCGTGTCGCTTTGGTGTAAAATCACCTTGAGGGAACGGTGCAGTCAGAGTTTTTGTCCCTACGGTTCGAAAGGCTGCATTGATTTCCGACTGCTCGCTTTCAAGCGACATTTGTGGTTTGTTGCCTCGGTATGAAATATCTCTCAGGATACTATTTATATTCTAATAACATAGAAAAATAAACTCTAATACACAGTCCAAGACCTGACGTCCGGAATCACATTGCCATGTTTCTTCTTGTGTTACGCGTGCTATTTATTTATTAATTTTATTTTACTTTTCTTTCCAAATTAATGCCATTTCGTGACTGCAAATCACTCCACAAAAATATCTGTTTCCATCAATTCACTTACCGCCTTTCTAGAGAAACAAATCTACACAATATATTCCAAAAACTAACTAAGCCGCATTACTTTCATAACAAAATTAGCACCTGGCTCGATCGCACTGCCATCTACTTGTCATCGTCTCGGGGAACCAGTTTCTTGGGTCGTTTTCCAGACTACGTTATTCAAGGCGCTGTAAACATGTCCTATTCCTCAAAACCAGTCAGCCAGGCGGCCATGATTTCTACCTAGAAAGTCAGTTCATCGCCAACGAGGGCATTCTAACTAGAAATCCAGTTCCGTGTGATAGGGACTTAAATTTAAATACACATTTGAAATGTTCTAGGATCTAGACCATCAACTTTAGGGGGCTATGACCAGAGACAGCCGCAGGCAGCGGCTAACTGTGGATTGATGCATTTGAAGTTGTCGACCAATTTCTCTCTGAGAATGACCATCCATATGCAAAGCAAGAACCATTCCTTGCTTACGTAGCGACATGTCACACTTTCTGCCTTTTTTTCTCGAGAAAACACGCTCAAATACACTACACACCACCAGAACACTTCACAAATATGATAACGTATCCAAACTGTCAATAATGAACATGTAGTTTGCAACATAAAACACGTCACAAGTTGCACTACGAACATCGTTTTACAGATTCCTGACAATTGATTACAAAGCCTTGCAGCAGTAACTGATTGCAACACCCTCTAGCGGACACTCCAAACACTAAATCAACAAAATAATAACACCACACTACGCGGTGATACCAGACCAATGCTTCAATCAATTGATTTCAAGTTGTGCAGGAAAGATGCATGCATGCGAAACTCAAAATTTTCAACATCCGTAATAAGAATACAGTGATGCTATCTTTTTTTTTTTTTTTTTTTTTACAGAGTGTAGTTGTTGGCAGGGATTATTTGAGAAATTTTAAACCTTGGAGGGGATGCCAATAACTAGGGTACAGATTTTTTTTACATTAGAACATAGGCTTTAACGTTCGCAAACTGAAGCAAGAAAAGTAAATAGCAAAAATGTTGCCATGCACAAACTGCGAAGATCTGCGAGCTGAACTTGCCAGCAAAAACGAAATTATAAGGATTCTAGAAGCCGATCTCTTACTGCTCAAAGAAATTGAAGTGTGTGAAGAAACCGTGTGTGCTTATCAAGAAAAATGGAGTGATGTAGTTAAATCACGTTCGTCGCATTGCAAAAAACCCCGTCTGCCGAGCGGAACTTATTGTGGAAAAAATTTCCCACGTGAAATACCGGTACACAAAAATCAGTTTTCAGTGTTACAAGACTTTACGGAAGGAAAAACTTCCAACAACGACAAAGTATCTGGAGCAATAAAGAAATCCGTCACAAAGAGGGCATGCAGCTACAAAGTGAAAGTATGTAACAATGGATCAAAACGTGTGAAAGACAATGATACTAACAACATAAGGAACATTGTCATATACGCAGACAGTCATGGGCGCAATTTAGCGCCACAAATACATGGACTTACACCAAACATGCGCTGCAGTGCCATTGTGAAACCTAGTGCAAGGACTAAGAGGTCACAAAAACAGTAGTTGAAGATGCAAAAACGCTGGGTGCAAAGGATAATGTGGTCATAATAAGTGGTGCAAATGACGTCTCAAGAAACAACGCAGATGCCATCATCCCAAATCTGTTAAATACTTTACGAAGGCTAAATCACACTAACATAATCATTACCAAAGTAAACCGTAAATTAGAGAAAGTATGTAAAGCCTTCAAAAATATGAAACTTTTGGATCTAAACTCAATGGACAGGGCACTCCACACGCAGCACGGCTTGCACTTTAACAGAAGAGGAAAAAATCGCATTTGCCAAAGGATCATGGATATAGTTAATGAAGATCATACAGACTGTTCTACCATCCCTCTCCCTTGGAAAAAAAACCCTCTACAGTGAACGTGGAATACAACACAGTGCTAATTACATGCAACAGTGGTGATAGTGATACAGAAATGTTTCAAGAAATGCCAGATGCAGGCAGTGATGATGATCGTGATAGTTATATGGAAATATATCATAAAGTGCCAAATGCATGCAATAGTGTTAATGGTGGTAGTGATGTAGAAAAAATTCAGAGTTCAAAGATAAATACACATCGTACATTAAGATCCTCAGAAAGGGTAAAGCGTGTGCCCCAAAAATGGAATGAAGATTTTTTATGGTAAGTCGTAACAAAAGTGAAAGAAAAACTACTAAAGAAAGCAAATGCTTCTTCAATCTAAAAGGTAAAACGACAAATCCATCGTGTCTAAAGCAGCCAAGTGGCAATTTTCGCGTCGCTCATTGTAATGTGCGGTCTCTTGTACCAAAAATAGATGAACTACAGTGTGTTAGATTACTGCATGATTTTGATATTGTCGCAATCTCTGAAACCTGGACTGATGCCTACATGCCAGTGGCATCTATCAACCTACCAGGATATCAGATCGTGAAAAATGATCGGATGTATAAAACCGGAGGGGGCATTGTCATTTACATGAAAACAGAACTGAACTTTCGCATTGTAGGTTATAATGACTTGGACAATGGTAGTGATGTTGAATATATCAGTATTATTGTAAATAATAATAGTAAAAGAATAGGTGTGTGTATTATATATAGAGCACCAAACATAGCGTACACAAAACTCTCCATTGTAGATAATCTACTCTGTGAGCTATACCCTTGTGTAGACACCTTCTTGCTGCTGGGTGACGCAAACTGTGACTTCTTAAAACGCGAATCAAGACACTATGTATTTAAAAGCAATTTTTAACACATTTGGCCTGACTCAAATAATCAACAAACCCACTCGAATCACAGCAAATAGTAGGACACTCTTAGACTTCATAGCAATAGATAATACTGAACTTGTTCACAGGTCGAATGTTGAAAAACCTATAGGCACCTCTGATCACTGTCTCACATATGTATCGTTGGTTTGTGAGAAGCCCATAAACCAGATGAAATACGTTGCATATCGTGACTTTTCTAATTTTGATAGTGACAAATTCGAAAATTATATGAAAGCCATAGATTGGGAATTGCTGAAACCTATCCATTATATTGAAGACAAAATAAACTATTTTAATTCAAAAATCATCAGCGTCTTTGAAATTCATGCACCTACCAAAACGGCAAGGGTAGGTAAAAGATATACTCAATGGATCACAGATAATGTAAAACTAGTAATGAAACTCAGGGAAAATGCCTTACGTAAATTTAAACGAACAAATAACCCACACGACTGGCTACAATACAAGCATCTCCGTAACTTCACAACGTCAATTACAAGGCAGGAAAAGAAAGCATACTTCACATCCCATATAAACAGCAGAAATATGAACACACGTGTTGCACCATCAAACATTAACAAATATGCATTTACGTGTACATGTGTGTGTGCCTATATATATATATATATATATACCCGCGTGAGGCACCTAAAAGTACCACCTGAAATAGCGAAGAAACCAGAAACAGTAGCGATGTGAGGTTTGCGGGAAACAATAATATCAAATGGGGCTCGTAAATCGGAGGTATGGGGTGGGTCGAAAAATATCGACAAATGGGGCATCTGGAGCAAAATCATATTTTTTAAATGGAACGATATACAATAACATGCATAATATAAAAGAGTGCATGCAGAGAAACACAACGCCGTTGGTCTCATGCATCTACTGCACATAGGAACGAAGATATGGCCATGTGAAAATATGTAAACAAACTAACAAGTGGCCCACTTGACCGTCAGTACCACGGCATGTAAGACTTCTCAGGTGCCTGACAGAACTGCCTTTACGCAGAGCAAGTTTTGATAGCAGGTCCACGAGATCGTGTTAGATCATAGCAAGCAGTCGTAGTGGTAAGAGCGAAGATTATGGTGTTCACAAACATAGAAAAAGCGGACATGATCCTGATTTATGGGGAATGCCGAAAGAATGCCTCAGAAGCCTACCGTGTGTACGCAGAGAGATATCCGGACAGACGACAGCCATCTCGACGTCTGTTTGGTAAGTTATTTTTTAAATTAAGAGACACCGGAAGTATAACACCACGAGCACGTGTGCGGAACAAGCCAACTACAGGTGAGGCAATTGCAACAAATGTTCTCGCCGTTGTTGCTGTGAATCCGCACGTTAGCTCCCGTGAAATTGCTGGGATAAGTCAGCGAAATGTATTGTGCATTCTGCACACACACAAGTTTCACCCATATCATATCTCCCTCCATCAGGAACTTCACGGGAATGATTTTGTGGACCGTGTTCGGTTTTGCACATGGATGTTACGACTCGACACACCCGATTTGTCACGTATCCTCTTCACTGACGAGGCAACTTTTACCAATCATGGAAATGTCAACCTAAGGAACATGCACTATTGGTCGGTGACAAATCCACATTGGCTTCGCCAAGTGGAACGCCAGCGCCCATGGAGTGGGACACTGAATGCTGACCGATACATACAGTATTTACAACACGAACTGCCTGTACTATTGGAGGACATACCACTTCAGACAAGGAGGGAAATGTGGTACCAACATGACGGGTGCCCAGCTCACAGTGCAAGACGCGCTGCAGCATGTGTGGAAAATACATTTCCAAATCGTTGGATTGGACGTGGAGGGCCTGTCAAATGGCCGGCTTGTTCCCCAGATTTGACACCGTCAGACTATTTCCTGTGGGGAAAGCTGAAAGACATTGTCTACCGGGATGTGCCCACAACTCCAGAGGATATGCAACACCGCATTACTGCGGCCTGTAGGGACATTCCCTACGAGATGTGCGATGATCTTTGCGTGGGCGCCTCGTTGCCTGTATCGCAGCTGACGGCCACCACTTTGAACACACACTTTGACAGGTTTTCGCTTCTTACGCAGTGGTTCTTCGACATACTGTCATGGTCAGTAACACTGTAACACTGTCAAATATGCTGTAACACTGTCAAATACATGGTGCTGACGATGTCTACTGTATTTTTTCTTCCTTTAACACGTTCTGTCTTCATCTGGTCCAATGGCTTCCGACATCTCATACTTGTACATGTCGTGGTACTGACGGTCAAGTGGGCCACTTGTTAGTTTGTTTACATATTTTCACATGGCCATATCTTCGTTCCTATGTGCAGTAGATGTATGAGACCAACGGCGTTGTGTTTCTCTGCGTGTGCTCTTTTATATTATGCATGTTATTGTGTATCGTTCCATTTAAAAAAATATGACTTTGCTCCAGATGCCCCATTTGTCGATATTTTTCGACCCACCCCATACCTCCGATTTACGAGCCCCATTTGATATTATTGTTTCCCGGAAACCTCACATCGCTACTGTTTCTGGTTTCTTCGCTATTTCAGGTGGTACTTTTAGGTGCCTCACGCGGTATATATATATATATATATATATATATATATATATAAATAAAATTGTATTTAGAATTTAGTTTTATGTAGTTTTATGTGTATACATATACTCATTAATTGTATCGTTACAGTTCTTACTTGACTTGAAATTGTCCATACGCTTTTCTTTCATCTTTCTTACTTATTTACTATTATTATTATTATTATTTATTTTTTCTTTTGTTTCTTTTTTTCTTATTGGATATATATACCTTTTGTAACTGTAGACTGTATTCTGACAAGGGTTAGGTGGGAGAACAGCGTACGCTGAACCTCGCCCGCTCAATAAAGATATATTATTATTATTATTATTATTATTATTATATTTACAGTGATTGTGGGACAACCTTTGTTGGGGCTAATATAAAGTTAAAGGAATTCATGAGACTTGCAAAACAACCTAATCACAATGAAGCCATTTCAAGTGCACTAAGCACTAAGCTTAGGTATCCAGTGGCATTTTAATGTTCCTCGTAATCATAGGCGTAGTTTTGCCGCTCCGCTTGGGGAAGGGTGGGGGGGGGGGTGGCTAGCTGGGGCTAACTTTATTCATGCTTTTATCCATTACAAAAATATTCACGGGCATTCTCCCTGGGAGACAGGTGATCCTCACATCATCTCATCCAAAGGAAATGGAATTGATAGAAGGAATAAATACGGTATTATAGATGGTTGCAGATTTAGGAACACATTTTTTCTTTAGGATAAAGAAGGTATGATTTTAATATGTCATAATTTTAATGGTTAATCCTGTGTTCATGGTAATGAGCAAATTATAATCCTGCAAGGCATTTAAAAGCACGATCTACATAGGTAATGGAACAGTAAAAATTTAAATTTCCTTAATTTATATACAACGAAACCTCACATTTTCCTAATTTTACTACAACTGAGAACAACTTGTCACTAGATTCGTGAAAAAACTTTAAGATATCAAACCAATTACGTATCTACTCGTCTAAAACTTCAATAGAGGTGCACTGTTTTTTGCACATCTGTATAAATCCCTGATTTTTTTTTGTCGGGAAATTAAAATTTTCCTTTCTGTGTTTAACAGCACTGGTGTACACAGGACTGGGGGTGGGGTGGAGCTACAGCCCCTTCCGAAATCGTGAGAAAATCAACATTTTCAAATAAAAGCAGTAAAGAACTCGAAGGAAAAGGAGAGTGGTAAATGCAAACCCCCTTTAAAATGACCCACGATCGCCATTTTAAGAATGGAAAGTTCTAAATATATACATAATATCTCACTGTATATGCTGCACCCCTTGAAATCTTTCCAGTTTTACAATTCCAGCCTGAAAAAAAATCCTTTGAACGTCACTTATCACCATACTGCACAGAAAGCCCATATGCTGAACAACAGATTTATTTCACAAAATGAAAGAAGAAGCAAAGATAGTACACGAATACTACAGCTTTACGGAGTACTAACAGCCAGCCCCCTTCGAAACACGGATTGCAAACAAACATCGTACATCACAGTCTGTACAGCAAGTGTCTGACGTGAATCACTCGACCCCGCCGGTCAGCTGATGCCATTTGGCAGTGCTGCCCTCACACAATGGCGGAATTTACAGGTACTACAGACATTATGGTCATATCTCCCCCTCCCTGGAGAGAATAATTTTTGACATAGGAAAAAATTATTTACAATACACAAAATATACAAGAAAATATAACAAGTTTAGTCCAAAGTTCAAAATAAATATTTGAATAAACAGAAATCAACTTAAATTTTTATCCGGTTCCACACTTCAGGATATTTGTTCTTAAATTCATCCAAATAAAATTTCCTTCTTTCTACACTACAATTCCATTTTTTCAAGTTTTCTACATGATGGTTTTCTGTTACTTTTCCTTTACTTAATTCAATTAAACTAAATACACCTTTTCTGAGTTCCTTAAAAACATAATATGGACCTTCATATACATTACAATATTTTCTAATCCTCTTGTCAACAAGACTACTGAGATAATGTGTTTTGAGAAATACCAAATCATGAATTTTGATTTCATCTTAATTGTGTTACATTATGTCTCAAGTTTCTCATTTTTCTCTTATTTATATCCTGCAAAGTGTCTGAAAAAAAGTTTATCATCAGAAAATCTTTTCTTCTGTCTGGGGAATATTAAAATAATTTACTACACTGGCATCTAACTTACGATTGAACATTAATTCCACTGGTGCATATCCTAAATTGGAATGGACACTATGATTGATTAAATGAACAATAAGATCTATATATTTTGGCCAGTCTTCCTGACTTTCTGAACAACACATACGCATCATTCTATTCAATTGTGCATGTACCCTTTCTACTAAATTAGAACTTGCATGATAATTTGGAGTAGACATTACTTTAATACCTAGAGAACTTAATGTATCCACATATTTCTTTGAATGGAATGTTGTAGCATTATCAGAAACAATACAATCTGGAATACCCATATGTTTGATGCATGCTTCTTTCAACCATCTTAAAATACTATCTGTATTACAATTACGAATAGGATAAACAAAAAGATATCTTGTTCTTAAATCTTGAATTGTCAACAAATATATCTTGCCACACTTGCTCCTGACAAGTGGCCCTTGCACGTCAAAAAATAAAATAACACCATTCGAAGAAGAATCGTGAAATGAAAATACATTTTTGAATGGATGTCTGTCAACTTTGGTTCTTAGACATACCTCACAATTCTTAACATATTTCAGCACATCTTTTCTCATTGCAAAGTTTTTCAAAACTTTCACTACGTATACACAAATCATCTACATATATGATAACAGAGTCACTTAAAGTGTCAATTAAAACTTTAGACATAGCCATTGTAAAAGCTTGGACACCGTTACATGTACCAAAAATCAATGTCTTGAAATGAAATTGTTTTCCATCAAAAGCAAACGCCGTGGAAGGCCTAGACTTTTCTGTAAGAAGTATCTGATGAAATCCAGCGGACATGTCTATGACTGAAACATAAGGTTTATTCTTAAATCCTCTTAAAGCAAGTTCAATATTTATTGGACGTAATTGGATGGTTTTTATGTAACTTTATAAGCCTAAAGTCTGTACACACTCTTATACCTCCAGAAGATTTAGGTACTACAACTAAGAGATTTAAACATGGAGATTCACAAATTTCAATTATATCACATTCTAACAATATTTCAATATAATCTCTCACATACTTTCTATATTGGTAAGGAATAGGGTAAGGCTTACTTACTAATGGTTCTTGAGTATCTAGTTCAATGTTATGTTCATATACATTACACACACCTGGTTTTTCATCAAATAAATCTTTAAACTCTACAACCAAATTAAACAATTGCTTCTTTTCTTCTATTGACAAGATTTCTGCCTGATCTACCTTGTTTCTCAAATCTGTAGTATTGGCAACCATTTCTGATACATTTTTATTTAATCCAACATTCAAACATTCTTGAAATATATCATCTACTTCTTCAGATACACATGGTAAAAGCTTAATCAACTTATTACCTTGAGCAGTCTTGAATAACAATTCATTACATGAAAAATCAATATTTGTTCCCATATTGTATAAGAAGTCTAAACCTAATAAAATTCCAACATTTAGGTTCTTTACCACTACAAATTCTATTAAAATACCTTCTCCATCAAAACTTAGATGACAATGATCTTGCCTAATACCTTTTGTTGATTCTTGCCAGAATAATCTACAAGTATTATGTCTGTTATTGGTTGTAAAATTGGTCGTGTAACTTCTTGAGTAATCTCTTTCCATTTTTCTGCAGAGAGTAACGAGAGTTCACTACCCGAGTCTACGAGGCATTTATAATCTAAACCATTAATTTCACAATTAATAAAGCATGTACCTTTTATTTTTTGTCTAACATTAATAGCTAAATTCATGTTTTTTGTACTGAATTTCTCTTCTTCTATCATCAATGTTGTAGAATTATCAGAAAAAATACCATCTGGAATAAGCATATGTCTGATGTATCCTTCTTTCAAACATCTTAAAATACTATCTGTATTACAATTACGAATAGGATAAACAAAAAGATATCTTGTTTTTAAATCTTGAATTGTCAACAAATATTTCTTGCCACACTTGCTCCTGACAAGTGGCCCTTGCACGTCAAAAAATAAAATAACACCATTCGAAGAAGAATCGTGAAACGAAAATACATTTTTAGATGGATGTCTGTCAGCTTTGGTTCTTTGACATACCTCTCAATTCTTAACATATTTCTGGACATCTTTTCTCATTGCAGACAAATAAAATATTTTAGTCATTCTTCTGAGCATTTTGTCTGCTCCAAAATGACCCATGTTGTCATGATATGACCTTAAAAGTATTGGAACTAAAGATATAGGTATACACAACTTATAATGATTAATGAAATGAAAATCACGATACAACAAAATTCCATCCTGTAACTTAAAATACTTTTTCCAGTTTCTTGATCTAGGTTCTATATAATTTTGTTTCCAGATAAATAATCAATGATTGGTTTAAAAATAAAATCTTTCTTTTGTTCATCTATAACAACTTCTTTTGGTATATTAATAACATCATTCCTTAAAAAATCTACTACATTTACATGCCAGTATTGAGTACTTTGATCTTGAAAATTTCTAGAAAGAAAATCCGCTAACAAATTATCATTTCCTCTGCAGTACTCCACTTGAAAGTCATAATTTTGGAGTTGTAAAGACCATCGCAAAAAACGCGAATTCCAATTTTTTGCATGTCGAAGCCAGATTAGGCAACGATGATCACATACAATAGTAAATCTGTTACCTAGGAGATATTCCTTGCATTTATCAATACAAAAAATAATACTAAGGCATTCTAATTCACTAATTGTATAGCGTGACTCATAATCCTTAAGAGTTCTACTCATGTATGATATTACATGCTTTTCACCATTAATAATTTGGTATAAGTTACCACCATGAAAAACAGAAGATGAATCTGTTTGAATGTAAAATATGTTTTCAAAGTCTGGATGATAAACCTTGACATCCTGTTGCTTCTTTTAACAAATCGAAAATAGATTGTTCTTTGTCTCCCCAGTGCCATTTCTTCCCTTTTTTCAGCAACTCCTACAAAGGTGAACATAAATTTGAAATATTAGGAATAAACTTCCTTAACCAAGTAAAACATCCAATGATTTTTGAAGACTTTTAACATCTTTAGGAGGTTGTAATTCCACTATTGCCTTAACTCTATCAGGATTCATACTGATACCATCTTTATCTATGATATGTCCTAAATACAATAGTTTCTCTTTGCAGAAAAATGTCTTTTTCAACTTTATGGTCATTCCAGCCTGCCTAAGCTTTTTAAATACTTCTCTCAGATCATGCAAATGTTTTTTCAAAACTTTCACTACGTATACACAAATCATCTACATATATGATAACAGAGTCACTTAAAGTGTCAATTAAAACTTTAGACATAGCCATTGTAAAAGCTTGGACACCCTTACATGTACCAAAAACCAATCTCTTGAAATGAAATTGTTTTCCTTCAAAAGCAAACGTCGTGGAAGGCCTAGACTTTTCTGTAAGAAGTATCTGATGAAATCCAGCGGACATGTCTATGACTGAAACATAAGGTTTATTCTTAAATCCTATTAAAGCAAGTTCAATATTTATTGGACGTAATTGGATGGTTTTTTTATGTAAGTTTATAAGCCTAAAGTCTGTACACACTCTTATAGCTCCAGAAGATTTAGGTACTACAACTAATTGATTTAAATTTGGAGATTCACAAATTTCAATTATATCCCATTCTAACAATTTTTCAATATAATCTCTCACATACTTTCTATATTGGTAAGGAATAGGGTAAGGCTTACTTACTAATAGTTCTTGAGTATCTAGTTCAATGTTATGTTCATATACACATTACACACCCCTGGTTTTTCATCAAATAAATCTTTAAACTCTACAACCAAATTAAACAATTGTTCCTTTTCTTCTATTGACAATATTTCTGCTGATCTTCCTTGTTTCTCAAATCTGTAGTATTGGCAACCATTTCTGATACATTTTTATTTAATCCAACATTCAAACATTCTTGAAATATATCATCTACTTCTTCAGATACACATGGTAAAAGCTTAATCAACTTATTACCTTGAGCCGTCTTGAATAACAATTCATTACATGAAAATTCAATATTGGCTCCCATATTGTATAAGAAGCCTAAACCTAATAAAATTCCAACATTTAGGTTTTTTACCACTACAAATTCTATTTAAATATCTTCTCCATCAAAACTTAGATTGACAATGATCTTGCCTAATACCTTTTGTTGTTTCTTGCCAGAATAATCTACAAGTATTATGTCTGTTACTGGTTGTAAAATTGTTAGTGTAACTTCTTGAGTAATCTCTTTCCATTTATCTGCAGAGAGTAACGAAAGTTCACTACAAGAGCCTACGAGGCATTTATAATCTAAACCATTAATTTCACAATTAATGAAGCATGTACCTTTTATTTTTTGTCTAACATTAATAGGCAAATTCATGTTTTTTGTACTGAATTTCTCTTCTTCTATCATCAAGTCATTATAAAAGTCAACATCAACTTGGCAAATATGTACATAAAAGTTAAGCTTAGGTCTTTTAAGTGTCCCTTGCACCTCAAAAAAATAAAACAACACCATCCGAAGAAGAAGCATGAAATGAAAATACATTTTTACATGTATGTCTGTCAGCTTTGGTTCCTTGACATACCTCACAATTCTTAACATATTTCTGGACATATTTTCTCATTGCAGACCAATAAAATATTTTATTCATTCTTCTGAGCATTTTGTCTGCTCCAAAATGACCCATGTTGTCATGATATGATCTTAAAAGTATTAGAACTAAAGATATAGGTATACACAACTTATAATGATTAATGAAATGAAAATCACGATGCAACAAAATTCCATCTTGTAACTTATAATACTTTTTCCAGTTTCTTGATTTAGGCTCTTAAGTACCTATAGTTATGGTTCCAGATAAATAATCAATGATTGGTTTAAAAATCAAATCTTTCTTTTGTTCATCCATAACAACTTCTTTTGGTATATTAATAACATCATTCCTTAAAAAATCTACTACATTTACATGCCAGTATTGAGTACTTTGATCTTGAAAATTTCTAGAAAGAAAATCCGCTAACAAATTATGTTTTCCTCTGCAGTACTCCACTTGAAAGTCATAATTTTGGAGTTGTAAAGACCATCGCAAAAGACGTAAATTCCAATTTTTTGCATGTCGAAGCCAGATTAGGCAACGATGATAACATACAATACTAAATCTGTTACCTAGGAGATATTCCTTGCATTTATCAATACAAAAAAGAATACTAAGGCATTCTAATTCACTAATTGTATAGCGTGACTCATAATCCTTGAGAGTTCTACTCATGTATGATACAACAAAATTCCATCTTGTAACTTAAAATACATTTTCCAGTTTCTTGATCTAGGCTCTAAAGTAACTATAGTTATGGTTCCAGATAAATAATCAATGATTGGTTTAAAAATCAAATCTTTCTATTGTTCATCCATAACAACTTCTTTTGGTATTTTAATAACATCATTCCTTAATTAATCTACTACATTTACATGCATGTATTGAGTACTTTGATCTCGAAAATTCCTAGAAAGAAAACCCACTAACAAATTATCTTTTCCTCTGCAGTACTCCACTTGAAAGTCATAATTTTGGAGTTGTAAAGACCATCGCAAAAGACGTGAATTCCAATTTTTTGCATGTCGAAGCCAGATTAGGCAACGATGATCACATACAATAGTAAATCTGTTACCTAGGAGATATTCCTTGCATTTATCAATACAAAAAAGAATACTAAGGCATTCTAATTCACTAATTGTATAGCGTGACTCATAATCCTTAAGAGTTCTACTCATGTATGATATTACATGTTTTTCACCATTAATAATTTGGTATAAGTAACCACCATGACCAACAGAAGATGAATCTGTTTGAATGTAAAATCTGTTTTCAAAGTCTGGAGGATAAACCTTGACATCCTGTACAATTGCTTCTTTTAAAAAATCGAAACTAGATTGTTCTTTGTCTCCCAAGTGCCATTTTTCCCTTTTTTCAGCAACTCATACAAGGGTGAACGTAAATTCGAAAAATTTGGAATAAACTTCCTTAACCATGTAAAACATCCAATGATTTTTTGAAGACTTTTAACATCTTTAGGAGGTTGTAATTCCGCTATTGCCTTAACTCTATCAGGATTCATACTGATACCATCTTTATCTATGATATGTCCTAAATACAATAGTTCTTCTTACCAGAAGAATGTCTTTTTCAACTTTATTGTCATTCCAGCCTGCCTAAGCTTTTCAAATACTTCTCTCAGAGCTTGCAAATGTTTTTCAAAACTTTCACTATGTATACACAAATCATCTACATATATGATAACAGAGTCACTTAAGATGTTACCTAGAACTTTAGACATACCCATTGTAAAAGCTCGTTACATGTACCAAAAACCAATCTCTTGACTTGAAATTGTTTTCCTTCAAAAGCAAACGCCGTGGAAGGCCTAGACTTTTCTGTAAGAAGTATCTGATGAATTCAGCGGACATGTCTATGACTGAAACATAAGGTTTATTCTTAAATCCTCTTAAAGCAAGTTCAATATTTATTGGACGTAATTGGATGTTTTTTTTTATGTAAGTTTATAAGCCTAAAGTCTGTACACACTCTTATAGCTCCAGAAGATTTAGGTACTACAACTAATTGATTTAAATATGGAGATTCACAAATTTCAATTATATCCCATTCTAACAATTTTTCAATAATCTCTTACATACTTTCTATATTGGTAAGGAATAGGGTAAGGCTTACTTACTAATGGTTCTTGAGCATCTAGTTCAATGTTATGTTCATATACATTACACACACCTGGTTTTTCATCAAATAAAACTTGAAAATCTACAACCAAGTTAAACAATTGCTTCTTTTCTTCTATTGACAAGATTTCTGAATGATCTACCTTGTTTCTCAAATCTGTAGTATTGGCAACCATTTCTGATACATTTTTATTTAATCCAACATTCAAACAGTCTTGAAATATACCATCTACTTCTTCAGATACACATGGTAAAAGCTTAATCAACTTATTACTTTGAGCCGTCTTGAATAACAATTCATTACATGAAAAATCAATATTGGCTCCTATATTGTATAAGAAGTCTAAACCTAATAAAATTCCAACATTTAGGTTTTTTACCACTACAAATTCTATTAAAATATCTTCTCCATCAAAACTTAGATTGACAATGATCTTGCCTAGTACCTTTTGTTGTTTCTTGCCAGAATAATCTACAAGTATTATGTCTGTTATTGGTTGTAAAATTGGTTGTGTAACTTGTTGAGTAATCTCTTTCCATTTATCTGCAGAGAGTAACGACAGGTCACTACCCGAGTCTACGAGGCATTTACAATCTAAACCATTAATATCACAATTAATAAAGCATGTACCTTTTATTTTTTGTCTAACATTAATAGGCAAATTCATGTTTTTTGTACTTAATTTCTCTTCTTCTATCATCAAGTCATTATAAAAGTCAACATCTACTTGGCAAATATGTACATAAGTGTTAAGCTTAGGTCTACACTCTGAATTTATGTTAGTGGTTTTCAATAAAGTTTCATCACTACTGTCAAAATCTTGTATCTTGTGTTGGTATGACACAATAGCATTATCTTCACCTATTGTACCCTGTGTCGCCATAGTAATAGGCTCACAATTCAGTTTAAACTTTCATGAGGCAAAAATGTAGAAGCTTCAGCTCTCAAAGAAGAATTTTCTCTATTATTCCTATTTGGAAAATTTACTGCATGTACTACATCAGTATTTTCTTCAAATTCAGTATTAGTACTACTTGTTCGCATCAGAGGTTTCCTCTGATTAAACCTATTATATGGATTATATCTATTTCTATCATTAAATCTACTATAATTTTCATTTCTGTAACCTCCTTGGTAATCATTGAAATTATTCAGAGATCTATTGCTTACAGTATTATTTCCAGATTGATAATCTGTATTGTTGTTATACCTTCTATAGGAATTAAATCTATCACGATTGTTGTTACCAACATTTCTTGCACTATTATTTACATTTCTGGATGTATTTGGTTCAACATTGCCATCAAACTTTCTTATATTTACTTGCCTAACAAACCTACTGGATGGCTTTGAAACTACATCACACTAATTATAAAAAGCTTCATGTCTTGAAACTATTTCAGTTTGAACTACATTTAACACATTTACTTGTGACCAGAAATAACCTAACAAACTTTGTTTACTCTCCTTGGAAAATTTCTTACATAGTACATTTGTCAAACAAGTACTCTTCCATTATGGACTTTCAAACACATTTAGAAACAATGCTTTAAAAGTTTCATAATCATCTATCAACTCTTTGTTTTGATCAAACCAATGTTTTGCAACACCCTTAAGGACCATGGGTATGTATTTCATGTAACGTTTAATTGTAAAATCTTACATTACAAAACTATCTTCAATTTCTTTTAAAAACTGAAACGCTAAATAATCTGTCCTTGTAGCATTGAAATTTGGCAACCTTCCAATATCAGAGTATCTTAATACACCATGCTTTTTCTTGAATCTTCCATTAATTTCAGATTCAGTTTCATTAGCTACATAACCATTTCTATCTTTATTAAAACTAGATTTTCATTTGTTAACAACATTTCCGTTTGTTCTCAAAGAATGACTAAGTCTATATAGTTTTTTTCTTTTACTCTATTGAGCTTTCAGTATCAGAACTAGAAGTATCAGACTTTGTACTAGTAGTTTTCTTTCTAAATGTAACATTGGAACATTTTTCTACTGGATATCTCTCACCTATTTGACTAGATCTTGAAAAACGTACATGACTTGCAATACTACTAGGATTTCTATTAAAATCACTAAGTTTACTGGTGCTTTGCACTTGACTTTTGTTAGTTTGTTGCTGAGCAATGACCTACAATGCTCTTAAGTCTTTCGAAATATCTCTTAACTGATAATCAAAGTCAACAAATTTATTTTCTACTATTTCTACTTTTGACGCAATGTCAGTTACTTGTTGAACACAACCCTTATATGTAATTTCACATCCTGCAATTTTATTTGATACTAAATGAACGCTTTGACTCAGGTCCTGTATTGTTTGACCTGTCTTTGTTGAAAGTTCTGAGAATTCTTCTTGTAACTGAACAATACTAACATTCTATTCACCTACTTTATTAACAACAGTGTCCTACCTAGATTGGTCAGTACCGATAATGGACTTTATTTCTCGAAGTTCAAGATCATTCTGTTTCACGTGTTCATTCAACCTTTCTTGTAACTTGTTACTTTGATCGGAGCAGTTTTTTGCAACCTCGTCAATTTTTGTTTCTAACTGATAACGAAAAGACTCAAAATTATTCTTTACATCACTTAAAGACTCACGAGTTTGAACACACAAATCAGTAACTCTTTTCTCAACCTTCGCTTGAAGACGAACAAATTCGTCATTAAAGTTAGATTCAAATTGATCTAGTTTTTTAGCACGTTTTCCATCACGTTAGCAACACAGTCTTCTACTAACCTTATTTTCCTTGTAACAGTTTTTTCTACTTCAGAAAATTTCGAACCCAACGACGACAGCCGAGAATCCATCTTTTCATCCCTCGCCGCGACGTTCTCTTGCATGGAAGCAACATTTTCTTGCAAGCCAGTAATCTGGGATGCAAAGGTAGATAGCTGCTGCTGCAATACATCTCCTAGTCGAGATTCCAACTGCTTCAATGACTGTTCAATGTCTGGTTTTGCTGGCATCTTGCTGCAATTAGTGACTGTAACGTTTTTATATCCACAAATCACAAACGCTACATATTGGGAAAATTTCACGTAAAATATTAGTTTAATTTTCCGCCATCAGAGGCCGTTCGTCCTCGATGGCTCAGTGACCAGTGCTGCCTCTCGCGGCAGACTTGGTACAAGCGCTGAGGACGTAAAACACCTCGCAGTTGCTTCAACGACTTCTGAAACGACGGGAACGCGAACTTAGCCAGCGAGAGACGTGCCCAGCGTGCTGCACCTACGGACGGAAGTTCTCCCAGTTTGCCCTTTGAGGAATGGGTCGATATCAAAGTGGACAAGGACTTAAATAGGGCAGCGGCCTTACGAGGACTCTGAGGCCGAAGTTTGTTTGACGTAGGTACGTAAATTCTCTCTGCTGTGATAATGAACTTAACATCTTTGTGCCGAAGTTCCACGTCGTATTTCTCTTTAACCACGCGTAAGCATCGCGCATAAAACTTTTATTGCATTCTGGTCGTCCTCACCCTTTCTCACCTTTTTGTTGCGCGTCGCCTTTTGGACGTCTTGAACGCTTTAAGTAAAATTAATGAAAGATAAATATACGTCAAAATCAGTGGGAACGGAACAGATTGATTCTTACTTGATAGTAGGCTGGTGGTCACAAAGGGGCGTCGAGTTGAAGTCCTCGTCGCTAACGCTAAATTACGAACCTTCTTTTGCCCCCCCCCTTGTTAATTGATTCGGGACGTTTGTTCCAATTGCACTTTTGCACCCTTTTCCACGGTAGCATTAAGAATCAGGAGAATTGGGGGTAATGTTGTTAAAATGCAAAAACTTGTTAATGTAAAAGTAAAAACAGTGTGATGCAAAAGGAAAATTTTGCTTGTAGTGAACATACGGGCTATGATGTATTGTAATTGTTAAATCTTTAATGTTTGAATGGGCCGAGGGAAAGGTCAGTATACTGAATACGTGTTGTTAATGAAGTGAATGGTTGAAGTCAATTAAATTTATACACGCAGGACGTGTTTTTTGGAAATTCGACGTGGACGCACGTCTGTTGTGAAACTAGTATTGGGCTTATGTTTACCCTGTTGATATTGGGCAATTTTACCTGTTTGATTGTTGTTTCTGAAATACATGATATTTGTGCAATGCAATACGTTGTCGATGATTGAATGTAGCAAATAGCAAATTTTGTCTTACCACAAAACTATCGTGCGGCAACAGATATAAACGCGCACGAGATACGCATCACGTGGCAACGATAGATCTGTACCAATGGTACTATTGAGTAATATTGTATTTACATGAGGGCAAGACCAAAGGATAAGATTGAATGATATATATATAGTAATTGAGATTGTGAATGAATTCAACGGAGAAGGCACAGAGTGTTATTCGTTGACGGACCCTATAATTTTGTGTGTGCGTTATATACATATATATATAGGGTGTACATTTATTACAGGGCTTTGTCTCGCGCTTCTCGTCGACGCTGCTTGTAGACTCCTGCGTTGTCGTGCGAGAAGGGCGACACAAAAAAGGTATTTGTGATATATAGTGTGGGTTTTTGTTCTATCCTTGAAGTTGCGATCGTCGCACAGCCGCTTCCTCTTAAACATCTCGCGCGGTCGTGGCTTAACCCCACTATACCATTACAAAATTTGGTAGCAGAGCATGGTTTCATTTGATCCCTTATAGTAACATTACTATTGTTATCATACAACCTCCCAAAATTTTTTCCCCCCAATTATTCCCCCCCTAACCTTGAGCAAATTGCCTTTTTTCTTTACAACTCACCTTATACGTGATATATTAAATAGTGGTTTATAGTGCCACACAATTTCTACCGGGCTCTTGGGGCATTTTGATCTGCTGTTTGAACATTATTTTTACTGGAGTTTATTTATTCTCGACACAGCAAATTTTTTTTCCCCCTTTTGTTGGTAATCCCTTTTCATTTACGAACCCTCCTTTTCATCAATTGTTTTTTTTTCCCGTTTAATATTCTGTTGGGTATCCGCATAATGGCTCCCCCTGAGGACAGTAAACTTCTTGACGCTGGTTGCCAGACGGCGTTGTCCTTCCCTGTCGTGCCACCTTCGGGGGGTACTATCCCTTCTGTACCGTCGGCTCCACCGGTTTCGCCCTTGCAAGTTCATCCCTTTCCCCAACCCTTTTACAGATTACCCGAGTTGCCAACGCGTCCTTCATTTGTTTTGCCACACCGACCATTATTGACATCATCCCCCCCATGGCATCTTCACCTTCCCCTTCCTTCCCTGTTCCGCAGCCTTCCTGTTCCTTTGTGCCTTCCCAATCTCCTTTAGATAATATAAAAATAAAAAACCTTAACAGAGCAATTGATGCTCTGCCGATTTGTGACGGCATGGACCCGCCGAACCTGTTTCTTTTTATGGCCGCCTTACAGCGTCTTGTTGGTTACGGACATTTTCCCCTTGAGTGGGTATTATATAACGCCCTTCGTCGAACCACCGGTTTTCTAGAAAATACTTTTCTAGAAAAGCCTTATCTCAATCTATGTCGTGGAAAACTCTTAAGTCTACAATTTGGAATTGTCTTGTCCCCACTCATCAGTACCTTTTACTGGTTAATCAGTATGTCACCCGCCTTCAGCGGTTTGATGAAAAATTACATCCTTTCGTTTGCGATATAATCACCTCGGCTTCCACCTTAGCGCTGTCTTGGGATGAAAATACCTTGTTACAGACAATCCTTCTCCACCTTAATCATGTTTCATTGGGGTGTCTCCTTTTTCGAGGCCACCCTCAGTCCCTTGCAGAACTTACTCAGCATGCAAAGGAAATTTTTTCACTTGAAATTAGTAAAATGGATCATTGGACCTCGTCAGTTAACCTAACGGCACACGTTTCCCTTACCCCACAGGGCTCTATTTCTCGGGATACCCCTCCCTTCTGCACGTATTGTCGTCGGAGGGGTCATCAGATTTCCACATGTCGTCGTCGCCCCAATTCTTCATATTCTGGGGGTCACGATCAGCACGCGCGTTCGTCATAGTTACCCCACTATCAAAACTATTTGCCCTTTCGGTAAATTTCTGTTGCTCAGCAACTTTAGTCCTCTCCAGCCACATGTTAAAATGGACCCTTATGCTTAATTATGCTTAGTCTATTCTCTTATTTTTGTACCTTCCTTATAAAGGGTTACTGGAGACAGGTGTATCTATATATATGTGTATATAATCTTTGGTTAATAATATAGTGGACCTATATATATCTCTACGTGTCTTGTATAACCTTTGATATTGAATTAAGTGTGTTGATGTTATTTTGGTGTGTTTTCTATGTACGAGAGAAGTCATGCTCTCTCGAATGAAATTTGTTACTTGTTATGACCTATGGTAACTCCTAATTCTCCGTACTGTTGTAATAACGCTATCTCCTTGTTCCTTCCAGTAGTGACCTCCTCCTCAACTTTCCTATTTCTTCCTTCTTCTTTCTTTCTTTATCTCGATTTTGATTGCGTTCCTTTTTTTCTTTCTATGTTTTTACTCTACGAGGATATGTGTGTGCTACCTGAAACTTAATGGAACCGCCAACCTTCTACAGCGTTACGGTTACGAGTTTTTTCCTTCCATCTTCATGTGTACGGATTACCTTGGTTACGGCAAAAGAGGCAAGGTGTGCTGTTACTCTACAGTTTTGTCGTGCAGAGTGTTACATCTAGGTGTTCGACCGGGAGGCGAACACGGTGTAAGGTGCTTTTTGTCGTCGACATGCGTCTTCTCATGTGCCATATGCTTATATGCATCATTATGAACCTTTCAGTGACTATTTTTCAAAATTGGTAACCTAAAAGTTTTAGGCCTGTGAATTTTGAGTGTGGATCAATTAAGGGGGACTAGATCCTTCCTGAAAGAACTTGGTATTAATTGCAACAATGTTTTTATATATTGTTTAGGTTATTCAGTGTATTTTTTTTGTTTCCTTTTGGATTTTGGGGTGTGCATATTTTTTTTTTTGGGAGTCTGGGGGAATTTGTAACGTTTTTATATCCACATATCACAAACGCTACATATTGGGAAAATTTCACGTAAAATATTAGTTTAATTTTCCGCCATCAGAGGCCGTTCGTCCTCGATGGCTCAGTGACCAGTGCTGCCTCTCGCGGCAGACTTGGTACAAGCGCTGAGGACGTAAAACACCTCGGCAGTTGCTTCAACGACTTCTGAAACGACGGGAACGCGAACTTAGCCAGCGAGAGACGTGCCCATCGTGCTGCACCTACGGACGGAAGTTCTCCCAGTTTGCCCTTTGAGGAATGGGTCGATATCAAAGAGGACAAGGACTTAAATAGGGCAGCGGTCTTACGAGGACTCTGAGGCCGAAGTTTGTTTGACGTAGGTACGTAAATTCTCTCTGCTGTGATAATGAACTTAACATCTTTGTGCCGAAGTTCCACGTCGTATTTCTCTTTAACCACGCGTAAGCATCGCGCATAAAACTTTTATTGCATTCTGGTCGTCCTCACCCTTTCTCACCTTTTTGTTGCGCGTCGCCTTTTGGACGTCTTGAACGCTTTAAGTAAAATTAATGAAAGATAAATATACGTCAAAATCAGTGGGAACGGAACAGATTGATTCTTACTTGATAGTAGGCTGGTGGTCACAAAGGGGCGTCGAGTTGAAGTCCTCGTCGCTAACGCTAAATTACGAACCTTCTTTTGCCCCCCCCCTTGTTAATTGATTCGGGACGTTTGTTCCAATTGCACTTTTGCACCCTTTTCCACGGTAGCATTAAGAATCAGGAGAATTGGGGGTAATGTTGTTAAAATGCAAAAACTTGTTAATGTAAAAGTAAAAACAGTGTGATGCAAAAGGAAAAACTTGCTTGTAGTGAACATACGGGCTATGATGTATTGTAATTGTTAAATCTTTAATGTTTGAATGGGCCGAGGGAAAGGTCAGTATACTGAATACGTGTTGTTAATGAAGTGAATGGTTGAAGTCAATTAAATTTATACACGCAGGACGTGTTTTTTGGAAATTCGACGTGGACGCACGTCTGTTGTGAAACTAGTATTGGGCTTATGTTTACCCTGTTGATATTGGGCAATTTTACCTGTTTGATTGTTGTTTCTGAAATACATGATATTTGTGCAATGCAATACGTTGTCGATGATTGAATGTAGCAAATAGCAAATTTTGTCTTACCACAAAACTATCGTGCGGCAACAGATATAAACGCGCACGAGATACGCATCACGTGGCAACGATAGATCTGTACCAATGGTACTATTGAGTAATATTGTATTTACATGAGGGCAAGACCAAAGGATAAGATTGAATGATATATATATAGTAATTGAGATTGTGAATGAATTCAACGGAGAAGGCACAGAGTGTTATTCGTTGACGGACCCTATAATTTTGTGTGTGCGTTATATACATATATATATAGGGTGTACATTTATTACAGGGCTTTGTCTCGCGCTTCTCGTCGACGCTGCTTGTAGACTCCTGCGTTGTCGTGCGAGAAGGGCGACACAAAAAAGGTATTTGTGATATATAGTGTGGGTTTTTGTTCTATCCTTGAAGTTGCGATCGTCGCACAGCCGCTTCCTCTTAAACATCTCGCGCGGTCGTGGCTTAACCCCACTATACCATTACAAAATTTGGTAGCAGAGCATGGTTTCATTTGATCCCTTATAGTAACATTACTATTGTTATCATACAACCTCCCAAAATTTTTTCCCCCAAATTATTCCCCCCCTAACCTTGAGCAAATTGCCTTTTTTCTTTACAACTCACCTTATACGTGATATATTAAATAGTGGTTTATAGTGCCACACAATTTCTACCGGGCTCTTGGGGCATTTTGATCTGCTGTTTGAACATTATTTTTACTGGAGTTTATTTATTCTCGACACAGCAAATTTTTTTTTCCCCTTTTGTTGGTAATCCCTTTTCATTTACGAACCCTCCTTTTCATCAATTGTTTTTTTTTCCCGTTTAATATTCTGTTGGGTATCCGCATAATGGCTCCCCCTGAGGACAGTAAACTTCTTGACGCTGGTTGCCAGACGGCGTTGTCCTTCCCTGTCGTGCCACCTTCGGGGGGTACTATCCCTTCTGTACCGTCGGCTCCACCGGTTTCGCCCTTGCAAGTTCATCCCTTTCCCCAACCCTTTTACAGATTACCCGAGTTGCCAACGCGTCCTTCATTTGTTTTGCCACACCGACCATTATTGACATCATCCCCCCCATGGCATCTTCACCTTCCCCTTCCTTCCCTGTTCCGCAGCCTTCCTGTTCCTTTGTGCCTTCCCAATCTCCTTTAGATAATATAAAAATAAAAAACCTTAACAGAGCAATTGATGCTCTGCCGATTTGTGACGGCATGGACCCGCCGAACCTGTTTCTTTTTATGGCCGCCTTACAGCGTCTTGTTGGTTACGGACATTTTCCCCTTGAGTGGGTATTATATAACGCCCTTCGTCGAACCACCGGTTTTCTAGAAAAGCCTTATCTCAATCTATGTCGTGGAAAACTCTTAAGTCTACAATTTGGAATTGTCTTGTCCCCACTCATCAGTACCTTTTACTGGTTAATCAGTATGTCACCCGCCTTCAGCGGTTTGATGAAAAATTACATCCTTTCGTTTGCGATATAATCACCTCGGCTTCCACCTTAGCGCTGTCTTGGGATGAAAATACCTTGTTACAGACAATCCTTCTCCACCTTAATCATGTTTCATTGGGGTGTCTCCTTTTTCGAGGCCACCCTCAGTCCCTTGCAGAACTTACTCAGCATGCAAAGGAAATTTTTTCACTTGAAATTAGTAAAATGGATCATTGGACCTCGTCAGTTAACCTAACGGCACACGTTTCCCTTACCCCACAGGGCTCTATTTCTCGGGATACCCCTCCCTTCTGCACGTATTGTCGTCGGAGGGGTCATCAGATTTCCACATGTCGTCGTCGCCCCAATTCTTCATATTCTGGGGGTCACGATCAGCACGCGCGTTCGTCATAGTTACCCCACTATCAAAACTATTTGCCCTTTCGGTAAATTTCTGTTGCTCAGCAACTTTAGTCCTCTCCAGCCACATGTTAAAATGGACCCTTATGCTTAATTATGCTTAGTCTATTCTCTTATTTTTGTACCTTCCTTATAAAGGGTTACTGGAGACAGGTGTATCTATATATATGTGTATATAATCTTTGGTTAATAATATAGTGGACCTATATATATCTCTACGTGTCTTGTATAACCTTTGATATTGAATTAAGTGTGTTGATGTTATTTTGGTGTGTTTTCTATGTACGAGAGAAGTCATGCTCTCTCGAATGAAATTTGTTACTTGTTATGACCTATGGTAACTCCTAATTCTCCGTACTGTTGTAATAACGCTATCTCCTTGTTCCTTCCAGTAGTGACCTCCTCCTCAACTTTCCTATTTCTTCCTTCTTCTTTCTTTCTTTATCTCGATTTTGATTGCGTTCCTTTTTTTCTTTCTATGTTTTTACTCTACGAGGATATGTGTGTGCTACCTGAAACTTAATGGAACCGCCAACCTTCTACAGCGTTACGGTTACGAGTTTTTTCCTTCCATCTTCATGTGTACGGATTACCTTGGTTACGGCAAAAGAGGCAAGGTGTGCTGTTACTCTACAGTTTTGTCGTGCAGAGTGTTACATCTAGGTGTTCGACCGGGAGGCGAACACGGTGTAAGGTGCTTTTTGTCGTCGACATGCGTCTTCTCATGTGCCATATGCTTATATGCATCATTATGAACCTTTCAGTGACTATTTTTCAAAATTGGTAACCTAAAAGTTTTAGGCCTGTGAATTTTGAGTGTGGATCAATTAAGGGGGACTAGATCCTTCCTGAAAGAACTTGGTATTAATTGCAACAATGTTTTTATATATTGTTTAGGTTATTCAGTGTATTTTTTTTGTTTCCTTTTGGATTTTGGGGTGTGCATATTTTTTTTTTTGGGAGTCTGGGGGAATTTGTAACGTTTTTATATCCACATATCACAAACGCTACATATTGGGAAAATTTCACGTAAAATATTAGTTTAATTTTCCGCCATCAGAGGCCGTTCGTCCTCGATGGCTCAGTGACCAGTGCTGCCTCTCGCGGCAGACTTGGTACAAGCGCTGAGGACGTAAAACACCTCGGCAGTTGCTTCAACGACTTCTGAAACGACGGGAACGCGAACTTAGCCAGCGAGAGACGTGCCCAGCGTGCTGCACCTACGGACGGAAGTTCTCCCAGTTTGCCCTTTGAGGAATGGGTCGATATCAAAGAGGACAAGGACTTAAATAGGGCAGCGGTCTTACGAGGACTCTGAGGCCGAAGTTTGTTTGACGTAGGTACGTAAATTCTCTCTGCTGTGATAATGAACTTAACATCTTTGTGCCGAAGTTCCACGTCGTATTTCTCTTTAACCACGCGTAAGCATCGCGCATAAAACTTTTATTGCATTCTGGTCGTCCTCACCCTTTCTCACCTTTTTGTTGCGCGTCGCCTTTTGGACGTCTTGAACGCTTTAAGTAAAATTAATGAAAGATAAATATACGTCAAAATCAGTGGGAACGGAACAGATTGATTCTTACTTGATAGTAGGCTGGTGGTCACAAAGGGGCGTCGAGTTGAAGTCCTCGTCGCTAACGCTAAATTACGAACCTTCTTTTGCCCCCCCCCCTTGTTAATTGATTCGGGACGTTTGTTCCAATTGCACTTTTGCACCCTTTTCCACGGTAGCATTAAGAATCAGGAGAATTGGGGGTAATGTTGTTAAAATGCAAAAACTTGTTAATGTAAAAGTAAAAACAGTGTGATGCAAAAGGAAAATTTTGCTTGTAGTGAACATACGGGCTATGATGTATTGTAATTGTTAAATCTTTAATGTTTGAATGGGCCGAGGGAAAGGTCAGTATACTGAATACGTGTTGTTAATGAAGTGAATGGTTGAAGTCAATTAAATTTATACACGCAGGACGTGTTTTTTGGAAATTCGACGTGGACGCACGTCTGTTGTGAAACTAGTATTGGGCTTATGTTTACCCTGTTGATATTGGGCAATTTTACCTGTTTGATTGTTGTTTCTGAAATACATGATATTTGTGCAATGCAATACGTTGTCGATGATTGAATGTAGCAAATAGCAAATTTTGTCTTACCACAAAACTATCGTGCGGCAACAGATATAAACGCGCACGAGATACGCATCACGTGGCAACGATAGATCTGTACCAATGGTACTATTGAGTAATATTGTATTTACATGAGGGCAAGACCAAAGGATAAGATTGAATGATATATATATATAGTAATTGAGATTGTGAATGAATTCAACGGAGAAGGCACAGAGTGTTATTCGTTGACGGACCCTATAATTTTGTGTGTGCGTTATATACATATATATATAGGGTGTACATTTATTACAGGGCTTTGTCTCGCGCTTCTCGTCGACGCTGCTTGTAGACTCCTGCGTTGTCGTGCGAGAAGGGCGACACAAAAAAGGTATTTGTGATATATAGTGTGGGTTTTTGTTCTATCCTTGAAGTTGCGATCGTCGCACAGCCGCTTCCTCTTAAACATCTCGCGCGGTCGTGGCTTAACCCCACTATACCATTACAAAATTTGGTAGCAGAGCATGGTTTCATTTGATCCCTTATAGTAACATTACTATTGTTATCATACAACCTTCCAAAATTTTTTCCCCCCAATTATTCCCCCCCTAACCTTGAGCAAATTGCCTTTTTTCTTTACAACTCACCTTATACGTGATATATTAAATAGTGGTTTATAGTGCCACACAATTTCTACCGGGCTCTTGGGGCATTTTGATCTGCTGTTTGAACATTATTTTTACTGGAGTTTATTTATTCTCGACACAGCAAATTTTTTTTTCCCCTTTTGTTGGTAATCCCTTTTCATTTACGAACCCTCCTTTTCATCAATTGTTTTTTTTTCCCGTTTAATATTCTGTTGGGTATCCGCATAATGGCTCCCCCTGAGGACAGTAAACTTCTTGACGCTGGTTGCCAGACGGCGTTGTCCTTCCCTGTCGTGCCACCTTCGGGGGGTACTATCCCTTCTGTACCGTCGGCTCCACCGGTTTCGCCCTTGCAAGTTCATCCCTTTCCCCAACCCTTTTACAGATTACCCGAGTTGCCAACGCGTCCTTCATTTGTTTTGCCACACCGACCATTATTGACATCATCCCCCGCATGGCATCTTCACCTTCCCCTTCCTTCCCTGTTCCGCAGCCTTCCTGTTCCTTTGTGCCTTCCCAATCTCCTTTAGATAATATAAAAATAAAAAACCTTAACAGAGCAATTGATGCTCTGCCGATTTGTGACGGCATGGACCCGCCGAACCTGTTTCTTTTTATGGCCGCCTTACAGCGTCTTGTTGGTTACGGACATTTTCCCCTTGAGTGGGTATTATATAACGCCCTTCGTCGAACCACCGGTTTTCTAGAAAATACTTTTCTAGAAAAGCCTTATCTCAATCTATGTCGTGGAAAACTCTTAAGTCTACAATTTGGAATTGTCTTGTCCCCACTCATCAGTACCTTTTACTGGTTAATCAGTATGTCACCCGCCTTCAGCGGTTTGATGAAAAATTACATCCTTTCGTTTGCGATATAATCACCTCGGCTTCCACCTTAGCGCTGTCTTGGGATGAAAATACCTTGTTACAGACAATCCTTCTCCACCTTAATCATGTTTCATTGGGGTGTCTCCTTTTTCGAGGCCACCCTCAGTCCCTTGCAGAACTTACTCAGCATGCAAAGGAAATTTTTTCACTTGAAATTAGTAAAATGGATCATTGGACCTCGTCAGTTAACCTAACGGCACACGTTTCCCTTACCCCACAGGGCTCTATTTCTCGGGATACCCCTCGCTTCTGCACGTATTGTCGTCGGAGGGGTCATCAGATTTCCACATGTCGTCGTCGCCCCAATTCTTCATATTCTGGGGGTCACGATCAGCACGCGCGTTCGTCATAGTTACCCCACTATCAAAACTATTTGCCCTTTCGGTAAATTTCTGTTGCTCAGCAACTTTAGTCCTCTCCAGCCACATGTTAAAATGGACCCTTATGCTTAATTATGCTTAGTCTATTCTCTTATTTTTGTACCTTCCTTATAAAGGGTTACTGGAGACAGGTGTATCTATATATATGTGTATATAATCTTTGGTTAATAATATAGTGGACCTATATATATCTCTACGTGTCTTGTATAACCTTTGATATTGAATTAAGTGTGTTGATGTTATTTTGGTGTGTTTTCTATGTACGAGAGAAGTCATGCTCTCTCGAATGAAATTTGTTACTTGTTATGACCTATGGTAACTCCTAATTCTCCGTACTGTTGTAATAACGCTATCTCCTTGTTCCTTCCAGTAGTGACCTCCTCCTCAACTTTCCTATTTCTTCCTTCTTCTTTCTTTCTTTATCTCGATTTTGATTGCGTTCCTTTTTTTCTTTCTATGTTTTTACTCTACGAGGATATGTGTGTGCTACCTGAAACTTAATGGAACCGCCAACCTTCTACAGCGTTACGGTTACGAGTTTTTTCCTTCCATCTTCATGTGTACGGATTACCTTGGTTACGGCAAAAGAGGCAAGGTGTGCTGTTACTCTACAGTTTTGTCGTGCAGAGTGTTACATCTAGGTGTTCGACCGGGAGGCGAACACGGTGTAAGGTGCTTTTTGTCGTCGACATGCGTCTTCTCATGTGCCATATGCTTATATGCATCATTATGAACCTTTCAGTGACTATTTTTCAAAATTGGTAACCTAAAAGTTTTAGGCCTGTGAATTTTGAGTGTGGATCAATTAAGGGGGACTAGATCCTTCCTGAAAGAACTTGGTATTAATTGCAACAATGTTTTTATATATTGTTTAGGTTATTCAGTGTATTTTGTTTTGTTTCCTTTTGGATTTTGGGGTGTGCATATTTTTTTTTGGGAGTCTGGGGGAATTTGTAACGTTTTTATATCCACATATCACAAACGCTACATATTGGGAAAATTTCACGTAAAATATTAGTTTAATTTTCCGCCATCAGAGGCCGTTCGTCCTCGATGGCTCAGTGACCAGTGCTGCCTCTCGCGGCAGACTTGGTACAAGCGCTGAGGACGTAAAACACCTCGGCAGTTGCTTCAACGACTTCTGAAACGACGGGAACGCGAAGGTCAAACTCCTTTTGCACAACTTAGCCAGCGAGAGACGTGCCCAGCGTGCTGCACCTACGGACGGAAGTTCTCCCAGTTTGCCCTTTGAGGAATGGGTCGATATCAAAGAGGACAAGGACTTAAATAGGGCAGCGGCCTTACGAGGACTCTGAGGCCGAAGTTTGTTTGACGTAGGTACGTAAATTCTCTCTGCTGTGATAATGAACTTAACATCTTTGTGCCGAAGTTCCACGTCGTATTTCTCTTTAACCACGCGTAAGCATCGCGCATAAAACTTTTATTGCATTCTGGTCGTCCTCATCCTTTCTCACCTTTTTGTTGCGCGTCGCCTTTTGGACGTCTTGAACGCTTTAAGTAAAATTAATGAAAGATAAATATACGTCAAAATCAGTGGGAACGGAACAGATTGATTCTTACTTGATAGTAGGCTGGTGGTCACAAAGGGGCGTCGAGTTGAAGTCCTCGTCGCTAACGCTAAATTACGAACCTTCTTTTGCCCCCCCCCCTTGTTAATTGATTCGGGACGTTTGTTCCAATTGCACTTTTGCACCCTTTTCCACGGTAGCATTAAGAATCAGGAGAATTGGGGGTAATGTTGTTAAAATGCAAAAACTTGTTAATGTAAAAGTAAAAACAGTGTGATGCAAAAGGAAAAACTTGCTTGTAGTGAACATACGGGCTATGATGTATTGTAATTGTTAAATCTTTAATGTTTGAATGGGCCGAGGGAAAGGTCAGTATACTGAATATGTGTTGTTAATGAAGTGAATGGTTGAAGTCAATTAAATTTATACACGCAGGACGTGTTTTTTGGAAATTCGACGTGGACGCACGTCTGTTGTGAAACTAGTATTGGGCTTATGTTTACCCTGTTGATATTGGGCAATTTTACCTGTTTGATTGTTGTTTCTGAAATACATGATATTTGTGCAATGCAATACGTTGTCGATGATTGAATGTAGCAAATAGCAAATTTTGTCTTACCACAAAACTATCGTGCGGCAACAGATATAAACGCGCACGAGATACGCATCACGAGGCAACGATAGATCTGTACCAAGGGTACTATTGAGTAATATTGTATTTACATGAGGGCAAGACCAAAGGATAAGATTGAATGATATATATATAGTAATTGAGATTGTGAATGAATTCAACGGAGAAGGCACAGAGTGTTATTCGTTGACGGACCCTATAATTTTGTGTGTGCGTTATATACATATATATATAGGGTGTACATTTATTACAGGGCTTTGTCTCGCGCTTCTCGTCGACGCTGCTTGTAGACTCCTGCGTTGTCGTGCGAGAAGGGCAACACAAAAAAGGTATTTGTGATATATAGTGTGGGTTTTTGTTCTATCCTTGAAGTTGCGATCGTCGCACAGCCGCTTCCTCTTAAACATCTCGCGCGGTCGTGGCTTAACCCCACTATACCATTACTTATCCTTTCCACTAAACGCACGTAGCTGGTAGTCAAAGACCATCTTCAACATTCGCAACCATTACAGTACATGGCACTGAACAGCTGCTTACCTTCGTAGTGAAATCAACTTCTCCCTTCGCAGCACAATTCGTAACGTAACGGTCAAAAACTTCGTTTTTCGTTGTGCGGTCTGATATTTGGTCCGTTGTTCATGCACCACTTATCACCAAACTGCAAAGAAAGCCCATATGCTGAACAACAGATTTATTTCACAAAATGAAATAAGAAGCAAACATAGTACACGAATACTACAGCTTTACGGAGTGCTAACAGCCAGCCCACTTCGAAACATGGATTGCACACAAACATCGTGCACCGCTCACAGTCTGTACAGCGAGTGTCTGACGTGAATCACTCGACCCCGCCGGTCAGCGTTGCCATTTGGCAGTGCTGCCCTCACATAATGGAGGAATTTACAGGTACTACACACCTTATGGTCATAAGTGATATGGGAGAACATTTATCTTGCCCATTGTTGACTTTAGCCATGTTTTAATACATCTCATTGTAGAAAAAGACAGTTCAGCTGTAGGTGAAGACACTGACAGTCTTCCGTAAATATGTAATAAATCAAATCTACTTCAGCTGAAAATGATCACCAGGGTGTGATTTATGATTTTATCAGTGAGGATGGGGAGGGGATGAACTTAGTTGGTTTGCTATATTATTAATCTTATAGATGTTTGTAAAGAGCTCCCCAGAATACTATTTATTAGGCTGTAATAATTTTCCATTCATTTTAAACTCTTATGCAGATCTTTTTGTACCAATATAAGGGTGTTTTATAAAGTGCGCAGTTTTTGAAAATGCAATAACTCAGCCAAAATTGCATGAAAGTTGACATTTTTATTTTTATTATTTTACACATTTACTACGATTTAATAATTGAAAAGTGTCCAGCATATGCCCGTATGTGATTTAAATGTGAAAAATGATGTCTGGCATATGTCCATATGGCATATTTCTTCATTTACGTGATCGGTTGCTTTGATCTCTTGCGTCAACTGAACCTTGTAAGGGTGCATATGAAGGTCTTCTTTCAGTATTCGTTGCACGGAGGATATCGATATCCCCAACTGCTGTGAACGACGGCGAAGTGACTTCGCGGGGCTAACATTCACACTGTCTTGCACTACTGCAATGTTTCCATCTGTGCGACGACTACGTTTTCGCCCAGGCAAATTTATGGTTGCAAGTGACCAGGATATCTCGAATTTCTTCACCAACCTCGTAACTGTTGTTGCAGGGGGAAGGGCATTGTTATGTCCGAAGATCGCGCGAAGATTACGAACTGTCTGTGCATAAGACTGTAATGTGTTTTCAAGATAACGACGCTTTGCTCGATAGTGAAACGCTCCATGGCAACTAAACTGAACAAATGACAAGAAAAGGCTCAAGTAATAATCGGAGTGATCAGAGATTACGAAAATGATAACAACAGTGTTGCCAACCTTCAAACAAAAAAATGACAAGCGATTTAAAAACTGCACACTTTATGAAACACCCTTTACTATACATTATTATAATTTGGATGTTAATTGCTTAATATCTTATCTGATAGAAATCAACGCCATTTTAAGTTTCATTGATTCAGATTATAGTCCAGTCCAGTACTGCCTATTGGCAAATCAAAGACCAAATAAGAATGAACAGCAATATAAGTTTTGCCAACATTTCATGAGCAGCAACGTGTCTAAAAGATAAGGCATAACAAAATAATATGTATTTTTATATGTAGATACATATGGGACTCTAAAAATAAGTGAACTAAACTTTAACACTATAAGTAGTATGAATCTTTCGGATCTTAAGAAATTGTCTATTGAAGAAGTTAATTAAGAAAACGAAGAATTACGGACTATTACTATTACCTTGCAAGTTACTGAATTATCACAAAAGGTGGAATATTCTTGGTCTCTATGTGGGCTTAAAAATAAATTAATTTATTTATTAAAAAGAATTACCATTTGTGCCTGAAAAGAAAGTCTGAATGAAACAAAATATAAAAAAACAAAATGCACTAGAAGGATATAGAAAGTTGCTATTTGTAGGTGAAATATTATTTAATTATCCTGAAAATTAGTCTTTAAATGAGGATCGTCGACCAAATAACTTTTATATACCCCTGGCCAGATGACTTTAAAAGAAAACCAATTATGGCATTTGAAGCAGGTTTTATATGATCACTTTGCCCATGCATTCTTTAATTTTCTTTCTGAAATTCCATAGTCTAAGCTTGTTTGCTTGATGCCTGACGTTTACTATTAATAAACTCTCCAATCAAAAGGAATGATCATTCTGCCTTAATTTCACAAGCAGTATAAGCACAACATCAAAGAATGATTTTCTGATAATTTCCAATCTCCAAAAGATGATTACGATTTATTTTTGATACATAACGAGTGTATCCTTCCATGATAAACTTACCATGTGTTACTTGAAACAACAAATAAGCTTCTTCTTACCTTTAGAAGAATCAATTTATCCTGAGACTCCAAGAGATAGATACCTGAGATTCCTAGACCAGCATCCTAGAAGTGATCCTCAAGATTCACCCATCACCAGGAGAGTTCAACATAACTTTCAACTTCATACAATGAAAAATCCAAATAAATCCCGCGCATCTGGATACATAGGGGACGATGTGCAACAATTACAAAAGACTTAAAAAAGAGTGATTTCGCCAATAAACTGTAGTTATCACCATTTAATAAAGCAACTTTGCACAATTGAATCGCTTCTACAGGATTGCGACACATTCACGTGACATTTAGGTGTACTTCTTTAAAAGTCCCGCATGCAATACAAATCCACAGAAACTAAAATCACTTCTTTGTACTGACGCCTTCCACCCCCCCCCCCTCAAGACTGCTTTCTGTTTATCTCTACAATGACGGCTTCTCTTTTTTATGTTCGATTGATTGATTTAGTTTATTTTACTTCTCGTTTTGTGCTCTTGGCTAATTTGCGAAGATGGGGGTGAGAGATGAAATGATGAAATTGATGAATGGACATTCACAAACAACCAAGCCCGAGCGGGATTCGAACCTGGGACCCTTGGCACCGCAATGCGCTAACCACTTGGCCACAGGGTCCAACTTTTTTATGTTCGAAAAACAAAACACAATTGTAGGAACTCATTTTTGAAAGGATACATTTATGTAAACACTGGATGCAATGTCGCTATTGTTTGAATATAAGAATGTTTACAAAGCTCTCCAAGGTGGAAGATCAAAAGAAATAATGGTGATGTATTTCATTTGAAATTTGGTCCGGAACATATGGTTCCTGTAAAAAGGCACTTGCACTTGAACTTTCATTGTATTCTACATCAGGACATAATTTGAACTTCTTTCGTTACATGTGACTGCCACACCACAAGAGTAACATATGAAAGTTTCACGAGTTATTTTAGTTTTTTTTTTAATTGTGTGGTTTCTCTTTCCTTAATTATTTTATGCATTTGTCACATGGGTCGGAGGGGGGGCTAATGTGTGTTTCTTGGAGGGTTAGCGCCCCCTAGCCCCTACCTAACTACGCCTACGTTCGTAATCCTCATGCAGGAGCTTGTGGGAGAGTGGTATCAAATCAGTGAAATACCACCCCAAAAGAGTTGTGGGAAATGACATGACATACTTACTTTTGACGAGTTATATACAGTGTTAACCCAAATCGAAGCATGTTTGAATTCCAGACCGTTAACTGCTCAGTAGTGTAATTGATACTAATATAAACTCGATAAAGTATGAGCCCCCCTCAGGCAGATTTGGCTACACTTAAACCTAGCTCAAGATGTGCATATGAGCTTATTGCTCAAGTGTAGTACTCTGTCTAATCCAAGATTTTTGTAAAAATGCCCTCGGGAATTTCCCGTGAAAGTATGAGCCCCCTCAGGCAGATTTGGCTACACTTATAAAAGGCACTTCTGTGAGATTGTTGTCCATAAGCTTGTTAAAAATATGGCCCTCTTGATATTGTTTTGGATACACTTAAAACTAAGCCAAGATGCTCATAAGAGCCACCCACACCCACCCACACCCACCTACACCCACACATATTTACTTCCGGTCCACTTCCGGTTTAAGTTCAATTGGGCACCAGGCTCAACTTGCATATCTAGTACTAAAACAATGTAATATGCAGAAATCTTCTAGAATTGCTCTGTGACTCTCTCATTTCTTACATCATAAACATATGATTTTTCACCTATAAGATGGTTGGTTGATTTAGCGTTTTAAGTCCACTTTATGCACAGTAAGGCTAATCGGGACTGGACCTACAGTTTTAAAGTGGAATCCGAACCACTATATGCCTCCACCGGGTATCGAACCCGGGACCCCTTGATTACAAGGCGACGACGCTACCACTGCGCCATCGGGGAGGCCTTCCCCTATAAGAATAACACTACATATGGTGTCATCAGGGAGTGTATCATGGAATTCACAGATAATTTTAATGTTTGTCCTGTCATTACCACAACTTGTTTCCTTTTTGAGGTGTTGATAACAAACATGGGTCTCTGTGCTTTGAATTCATCTGGTGTGTAATACATGTCAGTATTGCCAGTAGTGACCCTTTTGTATGCTGTAAATGCTTCATATAATTTAAGGAAATCATCCTTGGACATGTCTAAATTATAATTTTCTCTAGGGAACACCTCATTTCTGCCATTTTTAAGATAAATGTTCTTGATGTTGCAGTTATCAAATTTACTTGAATTTTTTTCCTGATTATTGTGTCTTCCAGTCTGAAACAGTACCACCACAAAATCTGGCATGTCATATTGTATACTGGAGAATGAGTTTGTAGCATCAAATTCATAATAGGTACCAGTGGCACGCTTCTGTACACATTGATATGTATAAAATTGTAAAGGAATCTGTGGATTTTTTAGAATATCTGCTTTGTATTTAAGAGCATAACTGGCTTCATATTCAACAACCGGGATTCTTAGCTCCATAGTCTGAATAAGGCACTTGCCCTCATCAGGAAGGGTATTAGGCAGAGCTTCCCCGGTAGAGTTTAATGTACTGTACCTCATCAAAGCATTATTATCATTTGCAGCTCTTCTAAATGTAATTCTTAAACCACCCTTCCACATAATGTCTTTGTAATCTGAGAAGAATCCAGGTAACAGGCGCATAGGGAACAACACTGTGTGGCCCTTGCTTAATATTTTATCACCAGCCTCAAATCCACCTATTTTGTAGTATGATGCCTCGGTTTAGGATAATTTTAGTGTGGCCAAAGCTGTGGAGGTAATGCCGGGGTAATCTACTCTGTTTATAACAACACCATGTTTTCTGATCTCAATTTCAGAGAACAGATGTGGCACAAAATTGTCTACCAATCTTATATTTGAATTTGCCGGATAATCTGTACCATCGAGCTTTACAACATCAAACTTGATGTATAGATCTGCTCTGTGGGGGTGTATAAAGCCATCTCCTACATCAAGATCAACCTCAATCTCTGTGTTGGGTTGATTTAAATTTGCAAAGGTCCTCCTGTTTGGAGGGAATGATTGTAGCTCATAACTCTCAATATTTTCCATTTTTTTTCTTGTATGTATTTTTATTTAAATATTAATCTCTATGATAGCAGTTGTTGTGGCTCCAGCAAAATCAACTAATTCTTCTTTTTCATTAGTGACCATCAACTCAATGTAATCTAATCTATTATGGCACACAGGAAAACATAATGTTGGTGATGGAGTGTAGATGATCGGCTCCATAAATTCAGAGTTAGGTTTGAATGTTGCAATGATCCCAGTTTGTTTGTGAGTGCCTATGCCATTTGATTTGGTGATCATACCCTCGGCCACATTACAGTGAATATTCAGAGTCTCTATGGCTAAGAATTTAGGTATATTAATAGCAGTGTGTTTGATGGCTGGTTCAAGTTTTGTGTTGCTCTCCTATAGTACACAGATCCACTGTTTCTGTAGCAGATACAATCTCTACTCTGTGAGTGACAGAATTTTGAGTTAACACTATACCTCTGAGTAATTGAGCATTTAGAGTAGATAGATTATATTGCCCTGGAGTGATAACAATTTTTTGATCACCAACTTCAATTGTGTTGTTGTGGTGTGTAATATTAGGGATCAAGTACATGCTATAAAATGCTCTGAGAGCTATTGTTTTGGGATACACTATATCATCATGTAATCTAAGTTTCAATATTGAATTTTGGCTGGTGAGATGGAATACCCCCATGATGTTTCAGATACCACAGGGCTTTTTGAAAATCTTCAATTGATGGTTTATTTATTTGAGACAGATATCTAAGAACAGATAAACACAGATGTCCACAATTAACATTTTTGAAATTTTGAACACGGGCATTATTGTAATAAAGATTAGCTGATTTTAGATATTTTACTAAATTTTCAGGTGGAACACCTCCAAATGAATCAAACACAAATGCCTCATTGTTTAAATATTTAAGATAACAGATCCAGTGAGTGCCCTGATTTTTGTACTTATCCAAATTAACTATGCCACACTCTTTGTTAAGTGGTTGTTCTGGTAAAGAATCAAACATGTACACACCTCTAAAATTTTTGATGCCCAGTGGCTTGATTAAAGCTTCAATATCTTGGTTTGTAAGCGGCTCTTGTTTTTTTTAAACTTATTCATGGCTCTCTTAACACCTTTGCCTTGTTTCTCCATGGCCAGGTTATGGCGCTTTATTTCATCTAATTCTGCCTTATTCTTCTTGGCATCTATTACTGTTTTTGCTATAGCAGCTGATCCCCCAGCCAAGCTCCCAACAGCACCAAGTGCTGCTAAGATGGCCGGGATAGTAAATATGAAGCCACCTGTATGCAATTTTTTTCTAGATTGCTGTAATTTTTTTAATTGGGGGGTACTAAGCAACAATTTCATACCATGGCCATTGGCAAGACAAGAGTTTTTTTTCTTGCGCTGCTTTTTGATTAAAAGACTATCAATAGTTTTAAGAGATTTAAGACCTGTATAAGGTATATGATACATAACACCCTTGGCCTTCATTGTAGGTTTATTATATATATATTCACAACCCCCACCCCAGTTTTTGTTTGGTGTTCATAGCTATGGTGGTCCCCAATGCTGCTATTCTTTCACTTAAAGAAGCATCTTTGCTTACAAATGTACCAAATGCAGCCTCTTCTAATTTCTTGTCTGCAACATGTCTCTTGTCAAGATCAGTATGTGTGTTGTATGCTATGTCATGGTCTATACAAGCAGCATCTAGGGGATTAACACCAGGATCACCTCTGTTTAATCTATGCTCCAATTTTGTACCGGGACCACAATACTGATAGCCTGGAATATGTAGTTCAAATGGCAGCTTGTTTATGATGTCATTAACCAGCCCCCGACCCTCAGAGACATTCCAAAATTTAGGTGGTAGAGTATTAATAATTTTTATAAGATATCCAATGCCCTTAGTGTCATTCACTATAAAATTAGACAATTTGGTGCTTATCATGTCCATAATTCCAACCTTTTCATTGTAAAAATTGCGGTTGCCAGCATTTTCCTCCCCAGCTATCACCAGCAACCTATCTACAAGTTTCCTGACATCATCAACCCACACAAATTTTTTAGGCAGGGTGTTATATTGTTTGATTCCACTACCTGTCTTGATCTGTGACCATATGGGCTTGATTAAGTTGTTGTATTTTTCTCCACTGCTAGACTTGACTCTTTTTTGTGTGGGATCATTGTTCTGGTATAGAGCATCTGATTTTATTAATATTTCTTTGTAATGCTCATAATCTTGATCTGTATAGCTGCCAGGCCTCTTCCTAGTCATCAGTTCCCACAATCCAGGTGTGCCAGGATATTTAACAAAACCACCTTTTTCTCCAAGATGAGATTCTGAATATACAATCAGATCATCTCCCATAAATGTTACTCTGAAATTGCCAATTCTATGTATGATGCTACCATCACGCTCTGTGTCAGCATATAAGCCAAAGACCTCATCTTTGTTGTCTTTAGGTGTGCTTAAATATTTTTGAGCAAGAAGACCCAATTCAATAGGATCCTGAGTAGCTTCAATTCTTCGAGGACCAACAGGACTAGGTGTATGAATACTAGAAAGTGGGGTGATTGTATAATCTAATATGTTCCTAGCAGCTACAGGTACAAGCTCTGTGATCAAATTTTGATTTTGCTCTGTAACAGTTTTGATATTTTTACCTAATTCACTAATAGCATCGATAATAGGCTGTTCTGTTTGCTTGTGTTGTTCATAGATTCCTCGGTTCTCTGATTTCCATCCCTTAATTCTTTTTACAAGATAATCTCTTAATTTAAGATCATCAATGATTGGCCTTTTCATGATTATTTATATATGTTTCAAGTCTAGAAAATTGTTGATTTTATTTCTATATTTCCCACTAATGGGTTTCCTTGTCATATCAATTGTGACAAACCAATAACTGTCTTGGTTCCAGCACCTACTGCAAATCTTGGAAAAATCATTGTAGCTCAAGTCCCCGCCTAAATATTCATCATGTATGTGTTTGAGGTTGGTATGATCTTGATGAAACACACATAAAATTGCTGTTGTCTCGGATCAGCTGCTTCGGTATTTTAGAAAAAGTCTGTGCCAGGTAGAAGCAATCAATGTTTTTGTGCCGCCCCTGTGTAAAAAAAATTCTAACCTTGTTTTGATTATCCAGTATAATGTCATCAAACACAACAACAGAATTATCGAGACATTCATGAAGTGGCTTAACATCTGATTCAAAAGTGGCAATATCCAGTCCATCATATAGCTTCATCAGCTGCTTATATTTTAATTGTTCCAAGCTCTTAGAGAAAACATACAAGTGCCTGTTTTTCCAGTCTAACCAGTTGGGTGCCAATAAAAAATTATCAATCATTAGTGTAGTTTTACCACAAGCCGATGGCCCAACAATAAGACATCTAATATTATCAGGCAGCATCATTCCATTTCTCTTAATCTGCTGTTCAGGCTCTGGCAGCCTCTTTATAACATCCCAGGTGCTCATAGTATCACTTTGTTTTCCTCTATCCAGCTGTGTTCTGGGAGACCTAGCCATTTCACCAGTATCTTGTTGCCTTTTCTGCGGATGATTTTCTCTATGAGATATGTGTCAGGCTGCTTAGTTTTGCTGAGTTCTTCTTCATAAAACCTGCCTTTGAGAATTTCTCCTCGGTGATCTTTTATTATATATGTGTTAGGGGTCCCAGGTTTAACTTGAGCCACTGTAAATAATTCAGTGCTCCAGTTTCTTGTAAAGCCTCTTTTGAATAAGTGCTTATATTTGCTGATTCTTACTTGATCACCCACCTTGTATTTGGCCTTTCTTGTTGTTGGCTGGTATCTAGGATAATAAACAGTTCTGATCAATTTTTGCTCATCAGATGAAGTTACCTCAGAGGGCTTCATGTTGATTGTGGAATGGACCGAGTTGTTATATCTATGTAAAAGTTCTGGAAGAATATTAAGCCATTTATAATTACCTTGGAGGGTAAATTGTTTATACATATGATTTTTTAGGGTTTTGTTGAATCTCTCTACAATAGAGGCCTTGAGATCACTGTAACTCGAGTAATGTTGTATTGACTGGCTTTTAATAAATTGTTGGAACACAGAATTATAGAATTCTTTGCCATTATCTGTTTGCAAATAGCGCGGTGATCTTCCACTCTGATTGATGATTGTCCTGAAGGCTTCTGTAACACATGCTCCAGTCTTGGATTTGAGTGGCACAGCCCAGGCAAATTTTGAAAATGTATCTATGACAGTGAGTAGATACTTGTAGCCCTTGTTGATCTTGTCTAAGTTTTTCAGCTGTCCACTTGCCATTTCCACCAAGTCACACTGCCATAAATCATCTATGCCCTTTGTAACCGCTGGCAGTCTCTTATAATTATGTCTGGCTTGTCTGTGTAATTCATCAATAATAATTTGTCTAGACATAGTATGTATGTAAACAAGAATATTGCAACTATAGGGTGTTCAGCAGCTGATACTACAGGATTTTCTAAATACAGTTTGTCTCCTATTTGTATATTAAATTCCAGAGAACCATCATCTTCAGCATAAGATGTTTCTAATGTATTGGGGTCTGTAAAATCCTCTAACTCTACACTGGTGATTTTTGCTTTGTTGTCAGCATTTGTTATTGATAAGGTGGGGTAGTGGTGTGCCTGTGGTTGTAGCCAATATTTGATCTTGATTGGTCTCAGTGTGCCCCCAACAAAAAACTGGTAATAAAATTGTGCAGGGGACAGCATATATATTTTGCCACCTGGTGTAAATGGTGAATCATATTCTTTGTTGGGGATACTGTACAATTCAAGAATTACTGTATGTTTAGGATTCTCGATTATGCCAGTTATTTCTTTTTCTGCTGTAAGCAATCTACTTGTTACAGATTCAAGGTGCTCATTGATAGTCCTAACAACATCATCATGGCCTGGCTTGATGTTTATGTCCACAACAAGTTTCTTGTATTGTTGCACAATCTCTTGTAGCTGGGTGGCAAAAACAGACAGAGCATTTGCTTGATTGGATTCCATGGTCCCTAGCTGTTGCTTGATATTAGCTACAATTTGCTGTAAATTTTCAACAACTGCCAATTTTGAATTTTGAGCAGTAAGATCATGGACTTGTCTTCTGATATCCTCAAACAGAGCATGCAGTTCATTAATATGTTGATTAGTTGGTAGAGTGGCCACTGTCTGAGTAAGTTGTTTGATCTCTGTTTGGATATTCTTGATATCTTCTGATTTCAATATGCGATTCACTGCCCTCTTAATATTTTTAAGTTCCTGTGATGTAGGCAGATTTGATACAGTATTCTGCAAAGATTCAAGTGCCAATTTCACATTATTTAATTCAGAAGCATCAGCCACACTTTGCATAGCATCTTGGAGCAGGGCTATATCTGCCTGAGTGGGTGTTGATTGTTGTAAAATTTCAAGCTTTGTTTGGATATCATCGATCAAGTGTAGAAAATGAGATAGCTCAGATTCAGTGTTGAGGTTTTCAAGCTTTGTGATCTGTTGCTGGACACTGACAAGAGTGTCTACAATACCAGGCAAGCGGGATTCTAGAGATTCTTGTACATTTGTCAGATCACTTTGCACTGCTGCTATTGTACCCTCATGATGGGTTATGGTACTTTGAATTTTTCCAAAATCTTCATATGTTTCAAGTTGCAGCTTGACGTTGGCAACACTCCGAGTTATAGCACTCAAAGCATCAGAAGATGGCAAGTTGTTCATAAAATTTTCAAGTGTCTCAATTTTTTCTTTAACCTCGGCTATGGCATTGTTAAGAGGGTCCAGATTAGGTATCTGTAGTGATTGAATCTGTTCCTTTAGAGTGGAAATCACTAGATCAAAATCTTCTTGTGATTTTATGCTTTTGACAATTGTTGGGAGCTGTGTCTGGACATTATTTATCTGCTCTTCCAATTGTTGTTTCAATTGCTCAGAGTTGGTGGCCTGGGTCTTAAATTTGGCTTGAAGAGCTGCTACAGCCTCCTCTAAACTTTGAAAATTATCCAATGTAGCCAAATCAGTATATTTCTGAAGCAATAATTTGAGTTCAGAATCAATTTTAAGGAGAGGGTCCATGCATTGTGATTGCAAATTTGTAATTTCTAGTTGAAGACTGGCATTAAGTGTGGTTTGTAAAACTTGTAAATCACTTCTTAATGTCTTGACTCTGACATCAAGCATCAGAATCTCATCACTGTGATCTTCATGCCTTGTATGGCCAAATATATCATTAGGCATTTTGTTTTAGTGGTTATTTATTATTGAATATCTAATTCTTAATTCTATAAAAAAAGGTATAAACTTGTCATAGGATCCCGGGACCTCAATATATAAGCAGTCACCAGCAGAAACAGTATATACAGTGCCAGAAATCATGTTTGAGTGCTTTATTCTATAAATATTTCTCCCTATTGAAATCTTGACATTACCCTCGGGGGTTGTAATAAATTGTAATTGACCACCTACAGGTAATTGGTAATGATTTAAATTATTGTTAAATATGTACAATGTTTTACCTGTTTTATCATCAACATCTGTAAGTATGCTGTTCAGATGAATAATTAACAAACCACTTAGTTTAGATATCACAGATTGTATATCAGGAGAGGGTGCTGGTGTTGGCAGGTCCATAATAGCCTGTTTTTTGAATCCAAATAAGTTCATAGACATGTTTATTTATTTCAAATCATGCTTTGTAATTGGGCATTGTTTGCCACTTATCAAGTCACAATGACCCCCATGGTAGAGTATGTATCCCACATGATAAAATACATCTCTTATCGTCATGTGGGTCCAGAGCCACTTTTCTTATAATATTTGTAGTCAATAAGTGATCCACACTCTGGATTCTGCATTCTGATGTTCTGATTGAACTCTATGATTTGAGACAATCTTCATAATCTTCAAATTAAAGCTCTTTGTCCACAGTTACTCTGCCAATGCCCTTGGCCTTTTTGGCAACAGCACCACTACATGTTTCAAAGCTGTACATCTCGGCCCTTAACCCAGCAAATGCCACAAAAACATCACCAAGTGTCTCATCTTTTAACTTGCCAGGCACCTTTTTGTTGTGGGGTTGAATATTTCTATGTTCACTGGTATCAAAATATTCAAGCAATACAGGCTGTGACATATCTTGATAGACATCTTCTGTCTGAATATCAAGGATAAAGCTATCTGTGTCCATGTATATCAGTTTTACACAATCACCATAAAAAGGTTTCAGCACATCATAATACAATTTTAACATGTGTAATTTGGCCAATTCCAATATCACAGCCCCTACATAAATAGGCTTATCAAACTTAATCTTTGTTTTTTTCATGTTGAAAAGTGCCATATTTTCATCATAAATTCTTCTGTAGTTGAAATTAGGCTTTGCAATCAATTTTTTGCTCCGGTTGGGGTCAGTAATTAATTTAACATCAATATGTTTTCTGACATTTTCTATGGTTTTGCCATACACTGAATTTACCATCAATTTAAACAAGGTCTTATCAAATTGGCTCACTGCAGATGTTCGAAGCTCTGTGTTTGTATCAATATATGGCTTCAACCATCTTGAGTGCCTGAACCTTAAGACTTTGCCAACTTTGGTCACTTGAACACCATGATGCATCAGGAACTGGAGGTTTTTGTAATATATGACATAATCCTGTTTTGGCTCCAGAGTCACCATCAATTTCTTCTGCTTAGAGCCAGGTGAACACTCAACCTCAGGAATTGGGGGAGATCAGAAAATGTCTTGTGTAAATTATCTGGAATTGTCAGATCAACTTCTAAGAACAGGCCATAGTTACTGTCATCAAAATCCTGAAGATCTTCAATATTGAAATCTTCAACCCACTCAAGCCCTGCATATGGCAGTTTATCCATCATAGCATAACCATAGAGGCTATTGGCATCCACATAAAGTATATAATTTGATGGCAGTGCTGGATTATAATCAGGAATATATTTGTTGTTAGCTCTGGCATATCTCTGAGAACATTGCACCATGCCCCCTCTTATACATTGTTCCATAAACAGATACATATTTTGATCTTGGATCAGATTCAATTGCATTTTAGTGTTTAAAAACATTGCAGACCATGCTAGGCCTGGTGCACTGTAAAAATACATTGGATCCAGCTTATAATTTTCCATGGAAGATTTTCTAAATGCCTGAAGTATATCAGCCAAGAGAGTGACATCAAGTTTCAAGTATGCCTTGTGATAATCACCAAATGTCTGGCATTTTAAATTGTTCCACATCAACTGGGCATGGTGATAATCTTCATCAGTGATTCCAGATCCTCTGAGTTTGCTGTAGAACTTTTGTTGTGGTGGCAGAGCACACTCATCAAATTTAGAAAAATCGGTAACATAATCATATGGATATACACCCTTCCGCCTAATTAATTTCAGGTCCTGATTTGGAAACAAAGCACATGTGATTTTGAATTGATCATCAGATAATTGATTGGCCAGTGTAGCCAAGCTAGCAGACAGAATTCTGTAGGAGTCAAGAAATCTTAAGTGAATAGGAACACCATTAACTTTAATTATCTTGCTAATAGCAATATATTTCTCATTATTTTATGCTAAAATATTTAAATTCTGCTTGTCAAACCCCTTGTACCTGATCAGATGATGAAAATCATAATTGGATGCACCATGGCAAAATACAGGGACAAATTTTGGTCTCTGGATCTTAATATTACAGCTATTACACAGGGCCATTAAGAATTTACCATCTGTATGAGAATGGTGTTTCACCTTGATATTTGTATCTGAAAATTCAGAATCACATACCGGGCATTTTTCTGCATTGTTGAAATCTTCAATCTGATCCTTCGTTAAAGGCAACATGGGTTTTGATTTTAATAAGACATTAGATGCTATGTCATGGCACTCATTTTCTATTCTATGTGCAAATTCTTTGATGGCATCTGCTCCCATGTATAAATATTCTTTACTAACAACACGATCCTGTACAATCACATAATAAAAACTAGAAGGTTCATGTAACTGGTATGATGTAATTGAAGATTCATCAGGATGTGGGCTGCAGAATGCAAGAGGTTTGAGATTTGATTCAAAATCACAGACTATATATGCTGGGTGTTCCAACAAGGCTTCAAATTTTTTGAATTTGGCATTTTCATTTGGATTAGGCATCACCATATGAACAGGTTTATGGTTGCCACAGTATTTAAAATGTTCAATTAACTTGTTTTTAGCAATTTCTGCATTTTTTTCACGAACCCCATTCACCATTTTTTGACCATCAAATACAGTTAAACATCTTCGGCACAACTTGAATATTGTATTAAATTTGTCTATTTGTTTTCTTACTAAAGCTTCAAGACTGTGTATCAGAGTGTAATGGTGTGTGTCGTCCCCTTCAATTAAGAGCAGATCAATCGGAACAGTAGAATCATCATCAAGTGTACTGATTCTGAGAGGTGCTATCAAGCAATTGCCACGGCCAGTAGAACAAATAAAAACATTAATAGATAATTGTTTATCATTGATATCCCTGGCCTTTTTTTCAAATTTATCAATATTCTGAACAGACATTGGATATTCTAAGCCCTCCATTGCATCATCAAAATCATGTTCATGTTGTTTATAATAAGTTATTCTCTGAGAATTCCTTAAAACTGGATACAAAGCAGCTAAAATACACCACAGAAAGCATTTCTCATCATTATTTTCTATGTTAACCACGGCTCTTTTGTTTTTAATATTGGCAGGTAATGGCAGATATGTAGATCCTTGTAATGGGTTGAATTCAGAAATATTAACATAGAGCTTGTGTGGAGATCCGCATAGGCTCCATCCTGACTCTTTTGCTGCAAATTCAGAGTGTTTAATATTCAATTGATCTATCAAACTGCTTATTATTTTGTCTGAATTTGTATTTGAATATATAGCTACAGTTTCTGTTATGTGGGGCTGTGTAAATTTTGTGCCATTTGGTTTCTTATATTGTGTAAACAATTTGAGGGACAGCTTATAAGAGCCATTTTGTGCATTTAGAATTGCCTGCACATCAGGATTTATACTGTTCAAAAAATTCTTAATACCACATTTTTGCTCTGATACAAACCGGTAATCCCTAAGTTGGCCAGCAAAACTGCTATGGATGGGTTCATAGCGTGGCTGCTTTGCCGGTCTAGCATTAACAGGTGTTTCAAACTTCCTTTTCCGACCAGATGTAGATGGTTGTGGGGGCAATGTTGATGACTGTGGAGAACAAGTATCTATATGTTTATATGTGAAATATTCCATGCAATATTTTCTATGGCATTTAGGGCATATTTTTGTGGGTGTTCTGCATTTGTCTGGATTACAATTCTTTTGATGCTTAGCCCAATTGGGGCTGGATATATTCTTATTGCATTGATTACAATATTTTTGATTTGGCATTTTTGTTGTTGGTTTATTATATAAAATTTCTTGGGGTTCAAATCAAAATTCTATGCTTAATAAAAAATATCAGTTGGGTTCAGCAGTGTGCTTTGTATACTTAGTGTGTATACTTAGTGTGTAAATATGTTTGGCTTTGGTATTTTCGTTGTTGGTTTATTATATAAAATTTCTTGGGGTTGAAATCGAAATTCTATGCTTAATAAAAAATATCAGTTGGGTTCAGCAGTGTGCTTTGTATACTTAGTGTGTAAATATGCTTGGCTTTGATATTTTTGTTGTTGGTTTATTATATAAAATTTCTTGGGGTTCAAATCGAAATTCTATGCTTAATAAAAAATATCAGTTTGGTTCAGCAGTATGCTTTGTATACCTAGTGTATATACTTAGTGTGTAAATATGTTTGGCTTTGGTATTTTTGTTGTTGGTTTATTATATAAAATTTCTTGGGGTTCAAATCAAAATTCTATGCTTAATAAAAATATCAGTTGGGTTCAGCAGTGTGCTTTGTATACTTAGTGTGTATACTTAGTGTGTAAATATGTTTGGCTTTGGTATTTTTGTTGTTGGTTTATTATATAAAATTTCTTGGGTTTCAAATCAAAACTCTATACTTAATAAAAAATATCAGTTGGGTTCAGCAGTGCACTTTGTATACTTTGTATATGTGTGTGTGTGTGTGTGTGTGTGTGTGTGTGTATGTGTATGTGTGGGTAGGTGTAGGTGAGTGTGGGTGGGTGTAGGTGAGTGTGGGTGTAAGTAGGTGTAGGTGAGTGTGGGTGTAGGTAAGTGTGGGTGTAGGTAGGTGTAGGTGTGGGTAAACCGGAAGTGGACCGGAAGTAAATATGTGTGGGTGTAGGTGGGTGTGGGTGGGTGTGGGTGGCTCTTATGAGCATCTTGGCTTAGTTTTAAGTGTATCCAAAACAATATCAAGAGGGCCATATTTTTAACAAGCTTATGGACAACAATCTCACAGAAGTGGCTTTTATAAGTGTAGCCAAATCTGCCTGAGGGGGGCTCATACTTTCACGGGAAATTCCCGAGGGCATTTTTACAAAAATCTTGGATTAGACAGAGTATTACACTTGAGCAATAAGCTCATATGCACATCTTGAGCTAGGTTTAAGTGCAGCCAAATCTGCCTGAGGGGGGCTCATACTTTATCGAGTTTATATTAGTATCAATTACACTACTCTGCTCTATTCAGTGACCCCAACAACATGCAGGCACTTACTCCAGGGCATTTCTTAATAGAAGAGGCATTGATAGCTACTCCAGATAGGGACTTTGCTAGAACAAAAATGAACAGACTGTCAAAGTGGCAGCAGCTTGTGCAAATGCTGACACAGCATTTCTGACACAGATGGTGTACAGACTACCTTTCTCAGTTACAACAGCATCCTAAGTGGAGGAGGGAGCAACAGAATCTACAGGCTGATGACTTGGTTGTGGTCAGAGAAGATCAACTTGCACCTCAGCAGTGGAAACTTGGCAGAGTAATCGACGTTCATCCAGCTGGAGATGGATTGGTTAGAACTGCAACAGTGAGAACCACAGTGGGAACCAATGAAGGAACCTATAAGAGGCCAATAGTCAAAATTGTCAAACTGTAGCTTTCATCAGTGAGTGAAATTTGTCACCAGTGATGTCATTTTTAGAATGAAATTTTGGAAAATTGCATTGAATTTACAATTGTTCATTAAAAATGTATTCTATATTGTGTATTTAGTAAAGTGTTGAAATTAACCATTTCAAGTTAGGTGGCATGCTCTGTACCTTGTACAGTTGGAGTCAAGATGGCCAACAGAAGACTTGCAGGACTTTAATGCATACTCAAAAGTGAGTGAATAGTCTGTGTGAGCTGGGAGAAGGGTGTGACAAGATGTATTTCAGCTGTCTGCAATTAATGTAGTACCTTGCAATGAATACATCATACATATGTAATTGAGTGTCTATATTTTGTGTACTAGTCTGTCTATAGCATCATAACCATTCCTGGAAAGGTTACAGATGGCATTCAAAACAAGAAGAGTGCTTCCTGTTGGTCAGTGGGCGTGAACACATGCCTTCCACGCAGGGGTGCCGACTTGTCAAAATTTTTGGGGGGGTTCTGATCACTGAAATAAATTAATTAATGACTCCCTCCCTCCCTTTTTTAAGTTTTGGCCTCAGTGTTAGGAATCTCGTAAAAGCCCATGAATTCCTCAAAAATATTAAAATTTCCATTTACAGTTTGAATGCAAAATGTCAATTGTTCACGGATGGATATGTCACAAGTTTCGTCAACCATAATAGCAAAATATTCGCGCCTTTTAATATCTGCTACCACGGAGCGCAAAACAGATCTCCCTAATATATCAATGATCTCGTTCTAAATGTCATGTAAGAGCCATTTGTAGCCTGAACGTCCCATCCACTCTCCTAGTTCATGCACATCTTATTTTGAAACTCTTTTTAGTAAAAATGTTAACAATACTCATAATTATATACTTAGTATATAGTAATAAGTCATGTGTTTTGGTGTCTCTGGTCATAGCCCCCCCCCCCCCAAAGTTGATGGTTTAGTGGTCTCAGCCACCCAAAGTTGATAGTCTAGAACATTTCAAATGTGTATTTAAAGTTAAGTTCATGTGGCACAATTCAGAGTAAACTTTACAAGAGAAGCAAAGTAATACATTAGATTATCTTAAGCAAAATTATTTGGGGGGCTCTACCCCACATCAATAACCTTGGAGAGGCTAAAGCCACCCAATCCCCATGGAGTCGGCGCCTATGCTTCCACGTCATCACAGTGAAGCATTTTGTTTTGAAGTGAAAAGAGGGCATAACTAAATAAGTGAGTGGTCATCAATAATAATCGAGAATTGTTGAAGTTCTTGGATACCTTGAAAATATGTAACCTTGGCACGACACAATTTAGATACATGTGGCAAAAGTAAAACAATTTTTAGACGTTCATGTTCCACATGAAAATTCTTGCAACTAAGAAAATAACCGTTCCCTAATTAGAATCTTACCTTCCTGAAAACATGAAGAACCAATAAGCGCTCATTAATTAGGATGATCAAAATTTTATTTATATTGTTCAATGTGCATTATTTAAAATTGATCTACTCGGGAGAAATTTACTGTGGTAACACATGGTTAAGAAGTGGTACTGGTTTACAGCACAAATGCACAGATCAGTTGATGAACAACTGGCATCCAAAAGCAAAAACCAGAAGGTAATTTTGTAGTTTGTCCTGGCGGGTCATGGACTATTGTATTTGCATACCAGAACATATATACATAATTGTAAACATGTTATTGGGAATTAACCAAAAATGAACGAATGGTGCAGTGCAGAAATTAATTATTTTTGAAGTGAATTTTCAATTATTGGTATATCGATGAATTAATCTGATGAGTGCATGTTGAAATCTTTTTAGCCAAACCACATGTTCCAAGAGTAGTTACAGTAATCAGATTAAAGTTGAGTTTATAAAATTTTCTATGTTTGTCATTATGCTATTGATTAAGAAAAATGATTGTTTGATCATTTACACAACACTAAAGCAAAGCAAATTTTGTAACTGGGTTATTCTGGCCATATGTCTTACTTAGTTGGGATTGTTCAGGGCTCGATCTATGCACAAAGTTATGTTGACCAGGAAACGCGTTACATGCTGGACCATTTGTTAGGGATTCAGCCACATTCGATTATCACTAGACATTTAGTGCAAGCCATGTGGACATTTCATCTACAATCACAGTCACTTCTGGGATGTAATGATCTCATTGTAAGTCAATTAAATAGTTACAACCCAGAAGTGTCCATGAATGTACTCTGAGAAAGTAAAGTAAAAGTAAAAAAATAAAGTGCTTCCCTGTGCTCTTGGACCAAATCGTGAAGGTGTAAAGAGGATGTGGAGTTAGGGTCCCAGACTTTCTTCATCTAGGGCAAAGGTGGGGGTGATGTGATCATCACCATGCCCCTCTGCCTTTACCCCATGAAAAGTGATGTATAGTAAACTAAACACAAAAACCCATATTTCAAGTCTATGAAACTAAATTTGGAGAATATGCGGTAGTCAGTTTGTTATAATCCTGACACATTCTTATGGAAAAATAGTGAATATAAAAGTTACAAAAGCTAAGTATTTATAATCTCAAAGTCCCTGTGACTAACATAAATTGAATTTCTTGATGCATATGTGAAATTAATTCACATTGGCAACATTAAGAGTGGTGCTAGCGTTGGACTGATGAAAGTTTCAAGTGACATCCTAATTAGTTCTTCTGTAACTAACATGTAAAGAGGAAAACTTTGTGCAAGGCAGATTGCTTATACAATCGTCAACATCTTGCTTGACATGCATTTTGCATATTATATTAGGTGCAAGTTCCTGTAGATAAGTGTCTTCCAGGTCTCATGCAGGCCTCAGGTAATGACTCAATTCTGTTAATTTTCTTATAATTAATTCTAAAAGCTTATCCGTGAAGTTACATTTTTGCAGGCAGTACCGGATTGCATTTTATTACTTATTATTATATTTTAGGGAGTTTGAACATCCAAAGTCCTAGTTCTGTATTTAAATTTCAATATTTTTACATTAAAATAAATTAATGTAAATTCCTGTTGTTAGAGGACAAGAACACCACACTTAGATTCCCCTACTACAACAGGTAGCGCTGGGAAATAGCAGACTACATGGACACAGACAAACAGTTAACAACAGGGCACCTAGCAGAGAACTACAAACAATAGAAGCATGCCAGGCAACAGTACAACAAGTTCCAACGAGGATGGTGCCTGTTTTATATTGTATTCCAGATACAAACAAGGTTCATTGAGTAACCTATTTATTAACGAAGTGCGTATAGCAACACAGCTTACTGTGGACGTTCATCTTGTGCACACTGCCTGCACTGCTTGACATATGCTGGACATGATGCTTTTTTATGCTTTCTCTTGAGAAAGAGAAATTTGTTGAGTTCACAAAAAGTGATCCAGTGTTATGTAAATTAATAGACTATCATGTAAAAGGACGGCCTGATGACAAGAAAAATGTACCTGAAGAGTTGAAGTTGTATTATAAGTTCCGTAGTGAAATTCATGTGGAGGAAGGATTGTTGTTTTTAGGTCATAAGGTAATTGTTCCACTGGGTTTAAGAAGCAAAGTTTGTCATTGTTGCATGAAGGTCACTTTGGAATAGTCAAAACTAAATTGAAAGCCAGAAAAATAGTCTACTGGCCAGGATTGACATCAGACATTGAAAACTTAATTTTAAAATGTAAGGTATGTCAAAAGCTTCAAAGAGCTAATAGTAAAGAATCATTGATATAAAATTCAATTCCAGAAGTACCTTTTGAGAAAGTTAGTATAGATATTTTTGAGTTTGCAGGCAGTGTGTAGGCTATAATAATTTTGCAGTGGGATGCAAAATTAAGCAAGTGAAAAATGTGTAGATGCAACATTGAGAATTGAGCATGTCTGATAGTGAAAGAGATGTGCTAGGTGTAACATATGCAGCGAGTATTGATGGTGCCACTAAAATGAGTGCTCAAACTGAAACCAGTAAAGAATGGTTAGAAAAAGTTAGGGTAGAAAATGAAAATGTAGTGTTCAAGTTGGATACAGGTGCTGAGGTCAATGTAATGCCAGGGAGAATGTTGAAACAAATCAAACCTAAGTGTAAAATGAAGCCTACAAAAATTGTGCAAGAAGTGCAAGAGAAAGCATAAAAAAAGCATCATGTCGAGCATATGGCAAACAGTGCAGGCAGTGTGCACAAGATGGCCGCCCATGGCCGTTAATAAATAGGTGATTCAATGAACCTTGTTTGTATCTGGAATACAATATAAAACAGTGGCAGTTGCCACTGAAATTAATAATAATAAAAAAAATATATAAAAAAGCAGTTTTGCGGATAAAGTGAGTACTAGTTTCTTTGTATTTATCTACTAAGCATCTCTCATTTCCCAATTATGAGTAAATAATTTATATGACAATATTGTGAGTTTCGTTATGGATAGTGCCACATGTCTGAATAATAATCAGATGATTGTGAAATGTGCAGATTCTCTGGGTACATAAAAAATTCTATACAGTTGAATTAACAAAATTGCTCTGTGAAGACAGAATTTAAGACAGGTTTGAAATCTTTCGATGACATGTGTGGCTCTGATTGCATAATTTATTTTTATTCTTTTGATTTGTTCAACTTTTCTTTAATTGATATGGCAAGTTAATAAGCTATTAAAAAACAATATAAATTAACACACACACACAAACTTCCTCTAGTATGTAACATTTTCTCTTGGGCCAGGCTTTGCACAGTGGTCCAAACAAATTCACCATTAACTAGAAGTTGTGAAAATAGATTCAGTACACTTGTGGTTCAAGAACAGAAAGCTACTGGAATATAAGAATCCTAGAACTGAAAGCTACCTGTGGTTATAAAATAAGAGTCATCTCTTGATGATGTGATCTATTTTAATTTGTAATAGCATAGACTTTTTCATCTAGTTAGCCTTATGTCTTTATAAACCTTTATTGATGCCAATTCTGGTTTGAAACTTAGCTTTTGTACTTCTAAGATCTAATTTTAAATTGATCTTATGTAGTGTTGCATTTGTAATATGCCATAACTCAAGTTTGTGAATAGAGTAACAAAACAACAAACAACCAGAAGTTAAGAATGTTAGCATAATATCTCAACTTTCAAGATTAATTAATTCTTGCCATTATTAATAAAATGTAAAATGGTGTACATGTTATTTAACATCTTCATCAATCATTCAGCAAAACATGCGCTCTTCGTATAACCAGGTTCTGGAAGCCATGAAGAGGTGCTATCCTGAAAGAGTTCATGAAAACTAAATCAGATGTTGAAGTTACCCTTCAGTCAGTGCTAGACCATAGTAAGTATGACCTGAACATAAGCAGGGGACCAAGAAGAGAGATTACAAGACACACACTTTTACTTCCTGTTCCTTGTGTCACTTCAGATATACAGTAGAGCGTCGATTATTCGAACGTCGGTCAACCAAACGACCGCTTAACCGAACTGTGTACTCGCTCGCACCTGTTACTCTCCCACCCTACCGTCCATCATCCCCCTCACTCCCAAACCAAGTTTCCCACAGTAGTCGCCGCACTGAGCCACCGCTGGCGGAACATTGCTTCTAATGGGGCCTTCATAAGGTGCTGCTGACCGGCCAAGCCGCCAGTCGCTGTGTTTCAACAATCAGCACACTTCTGTCGGTGTATGTATTGTTCATGCAAAATGCATATGTAATATGTACATATTTTTGTTTAATAAACTGTACCACATACTATATATTCCTACTAAAGTTGCCTTTGTACGTTACTTTGTAATACTTAAAGAGATGCCTGTTTTTATGAATAAATTTACTGTACAGTACTTCTTTTTGGCAAATAAACATGTACAGTTCGATTATCCGAACAAACCAGTTTTCCGAACACCCATGTCCCCCAATTACTTCGGATAATCGACGCTCTACTGTACTATGAACCTAAGAAACTATGAGAAGTTGCTCTTTGTCAAAACTTTCTTTTTAAAGACATTCAAAATAATAACATTTTTAAAGATTGCAACCACTACCAGATTAGGGTTGGCCACAAAATCCAGGTAATGGGTATCCATATTCAAATCATCTGATATTCATTTTGGATACAACAGATAATCTGAATATTCTGATCATTCGGATAGAACAGAGATGATGGATGATTTGTTTGGTGGAATCACCAGCAAATGAACCTGCGCAGACCCGTGACTCCTGTTCACCACACTTCTGCAAGGAGGGGAGGAGCAGAGGGGACCATGCTTCCTTGTGAACGGAGCTGAGCGGATTGAGGGAAAGGTGTGCAAAGCATTTTAGCAAAAGATTCTTTTGTTTTTGGTCACTCTGTAGGAAATCCGTGTAGTGAAATACAAATACGACAAATAAAAGATTGGATAGCCTGTAAAACAGATAAATGGTAAAACTGCCCAGATAATGAACACATTTGGATATACGGATAATCCTGACAATTCAGGTATCCGAATAATCGGTATATCTTCATATCAGATTATCTGATGTTTGGATATTTGAAATCTAAATATAAAATTTTCTAACATCCGGATAAAATTTTATCGGGATTTGGCTATCCATATTCAACATCGTCCTAGTATGTTTTGTAGTAGGTGTATGCAAACAAATACATAATGTGAGTGAGTGTGACTTGCACTTTGAGCAATGAAAAATAAATGCGTAACAGGTAGAATTTCTAAATTTATTAAAACGAATTATGGCATAAGTCCATAATTGTTATAATTTACAGGGTGAATTTTACAAATGTTATACTATAGAGGATGCATGAAAAGACGATACCGCAGTAGGTTCTGCATTTTATATCCCATCCCAGAACATAATTAGACCATTTAAATTACCTCCCGATGCGTCAATCTTTTTGGGGGAATGTTATGCAATATATAGAGAATTACTTCATATTCTAGCATTGGGCCTTCCACAGTCTCTTATACTGACCAACGCCTTGAGTGTGCTCCAAAAGTTGTCAAGAACAGGCACAGCAACCTATAAACTTACGTTCTTTCCTTATCTTATTCAAAGTGCAGCGTTACGGCTCCGAAAACGGGGACAAGAAGTGACCTTTACCTACATCAAGGCACATTAAATCAAAACAAATCTCACGACTTCATAGACATCTACGCCAAGCAAGCTTGAACACTCGAACATGCAACCTCCATACGATTGCCTTATACAAACTTGCTCCCTCGAGTAAAAATGAAAATCCAACACGAATGGGATGAATGGTGTGCACACGAAATCCAAAACACAACCACCTATAAGTGGAACACGCACATCGGCACAAAACAACCTTCGTAGCAATCTTTGAAAATGCCTCGGGCAGTGATTGTGTTCATCTTGAGAATGCGAACGGGTCACGTTCTGGTGAATCAACATTTGGCAAGAATACATGCAGTACCTATAACTTCCTGTCAAGGCAGAAAAACCAGCCAAACAATAACGCATCTGTTTTTCCAATGCCCCTTACGACAAGCCCATCGGGAACAGTTGTATCAAACCGTACTTCGACTAGCTGTTCCATTTCCGGTGTCAATCCCAACCCTGATAAGTCGTCCTCGAGCTCCCATCATGTGGATGCTATATAGCTTTGCACGAAAATACAGCATCTTAATGTAAACAAAAACAATAAGGAAGATCACAGTGTAACATACCCAACAGGATAACCTCCCATAGTGAAAATCACGCGTGAAAGTAAAAGTGTATTGTGCAAGTGCCATAAGGAATAACGACTGAAGGAGACAAGAAGAAGTAGGATCAAATAAAGCAGTCCCAATGGCTAGAAACTGCAAAGGATAGGTGGTGTGAGCCACGATAAAGCAAGCAAGTTATACTATAGAACGCACATATGTGACTAAAATCATGTACAACAATTTCTAGAAAAGCACAAAAATCAAAATTCCAAACCTATACCCTGTCCCAGCTAACTGTAGAGCAGATCCGTGCATATTGGCAGAGGAGAAGGAGGAAAATCGAGTGGTGAAAGTACAGCATTTGCCAACCGTATGGTCCTAACCATACATTTACGGAAATTTCATGGCATGTACAGATGTACGGTCCAGACCTTAGTCCATACGCTAAATGCACGGCTTGTCAAAATTTGCTCTTGCAGTTTTATCCCTAATATTTCTCTAAGCAATTCTTAAACCAGTCGTACGGACCTGGAGACAAAAATATGGTCAGTTTGCAATGTGCGTTTGGTATTATCATTTTCAAAAGTTTGCAATACTTACAGTGCGAAGGAGGAAATCGGGTTACTCCTGTCGCCCATTACACAATCCCGTTTCTCTCACTGTTCATTGGTGGAGCCGTCTCACGTCACTACTTGCGCAGAGACTTGTTCTCATTCGCCTGGTCTACAGTTACCTGGTACGGAGTTTACTAAGGAATACAATGTACAAAATAATCCAGCCATGTGAGGTTGTGTTTTTGTATGCATCTTTTATTGTAGCTAGAAAAAGTTCTCGGAAACCAGAACGAAACGTCGCAGATAAATAAAATAATAACCACTAAAATAACTGTGCTAGATTATTTTGCATCTATAAAAAGTGGTTATGCATATCTTTAAGAAGAACATAGGAAAACAATATGTAGCCTACCTGATAAAAAGTAAAAAACTATCGGAGTAGATTTCCATGTCCCATGTAGTGCTCGAATGAGGTTAAATCCCATGTTTGTATACCTACTTACCCAATTTCATTGATACAGTTAACACAGCATTACAGATACATCTTCATAGACAAGTGCATACACAAAAAAAGTAATATTGTCATGAAATTATCAACTAACATGGAAATCAAATTGTCCCTTACATCACATGACTTACCTACCTTAAATGCGATGAAGCAAGTTTATCAAACATCCTTATTTATTGACTGATAAACACCCCAGAAGGGTGCTTGCATACTTTCACAATTCTTAAAGTTCCTTAGTCTAAGGGCACAGTGCAGGCGGGTAGTGTTGGCTTGGAAACTATATGATAAGTGGTGGAGCAAACTAAGTGGCATCCTAGAATCTGCAGGGTTTCGGAGCGGAGTGCGGAGCGTACTAAAGGAGCGCTCCGGAGCGACTTCGAAGCGTCATTTCTACTCCGCTCCTCGCTCCGGAGCGGAGCGTGGTACGACAGCACTCCGATCCGGAGCGGATTGGTTCGACTTCTTGAGAGACACGCTCCGCTCCGGAGCGGAGTGGTTCGACTTTTTGAATCGCACGCTCCGATCCGGAGCGGAGCGTGATACAACAGAACTCCGCTCCGGAGCGGAGTGATTCAGCTTGTTGTGAGATACGCTCCGCTCCGGAGCGGAGTGGTTCAGCTTGTTGTGAGACACGCTCCGCTCCGGAGCGGAGTGGTTCGACTTTTTGAGTCGCACGCTCCGATCCGGAGCGGAGCGTGATACAACAGCACTCCGCTCCGGAGCGGAGTGGTTCGGCTTTTTGAGACGTACGCTCCGATCCGGAGCGGAGCGTGAGGCAACAGCACTCCGCTCCGGAGCGTGGTGCTTTTGACAGCACGCTCCGATCCGTTTAGGAGTTTTTTTTTACACGAATGCTGTAATGCAACTATGAATAATGGAATGGGCGCGTTAAAGCCGACTTCCGTGACAGAGTGGTTATAATGGGACCACGTGGAAAAGAGCCTGCAGTCCTGTTTCCACGTACTCTAGTTGTTTGTCTGTATGATCGCCCCCACTTGGAGGGGAGGGACAGAGTGAATCATGCTTCCTTATGGCCCTAGTCGAACGGGTGAAGGAGGAGGTGCGCGGGGACTTTTGACCGAAGCTTTTTTGTTTGTGGTCGCTCTACATCACAGCACCCTATGACGTCAGGGATCCGTGGGTTATTTCAAATTTTGTATTGTGACTCTTAGATATAAGAGTTTGAATGTTATGTGTTGAATGGGTTACGAATAATTTCGAGCAATCAATGTTTTCTGCTTTACGGATTTTTCCGACCCACCTCTTCCATACAACAGACAGCCTCGTTTTGTGCCGTATTCCGTGTTCCTTGCAGGTGACTCAGTGCAATCGGCTAGCGCATTGGTGTTGTGCCCGTTTCAAGAGGGGAGGAGGGTGAAACTGGTACATAGCTTGTTTGTGTGTGCTTTCGGGGTTGAGAACTTCGTTCGCTGCGCTGTACGTTGCGTTCGACTTATCCGTACATGGTAGAGACATCGCCTTTGCCAGACAGATCAAGTGTTGCCAGTTGTATTAGAATTATGCTACACCAATTCTGGCTAGATTGTTCTCTTTTAAAAGTATTACTTGCGCGTGTTATTCTTCTCTTCACTGTCATAAAAAGAAGCCTTTAAAAGCTGTGTTCTCTTGAATCATTACATGCATATTATGTGTGCTTGTCAACGGTGATGTATGGACATTTAATGAAATTTTTAACGCCGCAGATACATGGATGTCTTCAGGATTTTTTCCAGGAAGGGACAAGCAAGATATTTGTCCAAGGGAGGGGGGCAGAATGAGGCAGAATTTACCCCCAAAATAGTATTACTCCCATTAAAAATATTCTACAGTTTGAAGTTATCATGTTCCTGCAACGCCCTTGCAATAATTAACATATATTACTGTGACTGAAATGAAATTATATGCGTGAAATATGTACTTCTTGATTACCTTTAATTTCCGGGTGGCGTGGCCCCCTCCATTTCCGGACGTCCATGCGAATGGAGAAATCATTCCAACCAGACTCGGTTAATGGAATTATAAGGTGACTAGATTTGTTAAATCAATATAAAAGAACAAAAAAGAACGAAAAAAATCCGTAATTGTTAATTCTATGCATCATAAGCCAAGAGAATCATGGAAGATCTATACTGTAATAATGAATTGAAGGAAACCATGCCGAGTTTTTATTTATAGTCTACATATTCAAGTAGGAATGGAATGGTGCACAAAAATAATTACAAATATGTATGTAAAAGAAAACCAAGTATTTCGATAAAGTTATTTCTATAATTGTAATCAACAATAACCAATTGTCCTTTCAACTAAGTATAAGTTTCAATTTGTTTTTTCCGGACTTTACCTTGCCTTTAATCGTACATTTCTCATGATCCGTAATTTTAAACAAATCCTAGATAAGTCGGTAAAAAAATAGGACCCCGAAACTATGGAAAAGAATTATACTGTGATAGAGAAACAAACACAAAGGAAACACCAATGACATTAACGCGGGTCAAACCAACACCATTTGTCGTTGAGAGCTGAACTCAAATCCACGAACTCGCTGAAATATTCCCATGGAATTCATTATTCGTCTGATATTGAATACCCAATGATGCTTTCTGTTATGTAATAGACATTTATGAAGTGAATACATTATTAGAACTTTGCCAGATTTCAGAAAAAACACACACGCACACACACATACGTAAAAGATATGCATAAGAGGTTGTTCATTTGGAAATGAGTTTCCGAGTTGTATTTTTATGATTTTGTGAATAGATTTAAAGGAAAGTAACATCTCTTATTGTTAAACAGAATTACAAATGTATATTTGCTTAATACGTTGAAACAATGCATTTTGTTATGGACTTTTGGTGGATTTAAGACTCAACAATACGCTATCGAGAATAGACCTACAGTTTAAATCCTACCTAATGTGGGATTCGAGCCACTATGTCCCTCCACCGGGTATCGATCCCAGTGTCCCTTCATTACAAGGCGACGTTGTTACCACTATGTTGTCGGGGTACAGCGCGCTACTTTTTTTTCAGTACACATTTATCAATTCTCTCATTATCATCGTAGCGATTAGCCAAAATTCAAAGCTAAGTAGCAAAAATCAAATCAAATGCCTTCAGTGAGGAAGGCACGTATTGCTCGCAGCCGTGTTTTTCAAAATGAAACCATAAAATTCAGGACATGACCCTATCCAAGTAGATAATATTACATTTTGTGTTTATCACGGTTATTAAGGTTTATACATCTTGTTTCGACTTATCTGCTGACTACACATTGTTCATTACTGAAAACTTGCTTTCAGTTTGCTGTGTACAACGTACTCAATACAAAAAATATTAATTTTATACGTATACGTTTTCTGGCTTTCTAGTCTCAGAAAGTTAAATATAGCAACATTCCATTCGTCGTTTTCCAAAATTTTTTCAATTTTCTTATAACCACCATGCCTATTTCCAGGTTACTGCTTACAAACTTGAAATGTTAGATATGGCAACCAGATATTTTGTAATTTTTGCAGTAGTATACGTATGTAACCATTAAATACCTATTTCAACTTCCTGCCTTTAAAATTGCGAAAAATAATCGATATGACAACCCTGTATTTCATATTATTTAAATTCCCCTGTTCGGCTGTATACAAACAGCATTCCGATTTTCGACTTTATACCTTCATAAAAGTAAACCAAATGTGGCAACTTACATTTTTGGTTAAGCCGGTTTTCAACTTTCTAGTGTCAGAATTTTTAAAAAGTTAGATATGAAAACTCTGTATTTCAAATTAAAACGTTTCCTTATTGGCCGACGGTAACATTAATAAGCATGATTCCGATTTTCAACTTCATACATTCAAAAATCGAAAAGTTAAAATTAGCAACCTGAATTTCCAATTACTTTAAACTTTTCCCTTTCGCTACATTCAAAATATCATACATAACCAGGGTAAAAGAAAGTTAGGTATGACAATCATGCACCAGCGAGTGTTTTGCATGAACACCTGTCTGCCTTTTATCTTCCTCCGTACAAGTTGCTTCGCCTTTCCTCTGGCCTTTTAGAAGGTCGAATGGATTCTCTGCAGTAATTTCGCCAGTGTTACTCGAAGCAATATTCCGGAATAACTCACTTCTCCCGCGGCGTGGACTGTAACGTCGGGCCGATATGCCGAAGTGCTTAGCCTGAACCAGAAGTTGAACCGAAATGAGTTTCAGTCGCGATCCCTGGTGGCAGGAAATGAGAGTGGTTCCATTCTCTCAACTTATAAAACCACAGGTGGCACACCTGCTATTGAAATATATTGTCCCCAGAAGTAGTAGTAGAGTAGTAAAAGTGATAATGAAAATGTAATAATAATAATAATATCGCTCTCTTCACGAAAACAGTCCAGTGAAGATCGAAGCTTCCCCTTGCCTCCTCCACACCCCTGGCCCTCCATGTTTGCCACACTTCTTCTAAGCTTCACAGTTGACACATTGCGCGTTGTACGTATCCGGTTGATTGTGCCTTCCCTGGTAGTAATAATGCACCGGCGTTGAGTCCGATAAATCAATTGATTGGAAAAGATCGATCAAAGATCAATTGATGACGTAGCGCTATTGTTTTTTTGATGACGTCATAAAAGGGGCGTGGCTTATTTTGTAAGGATGATTTTGATTGGTTGTGACGTCATAAATGGGCGGGGCTTATTTTGTAAGGAGCGTTTTGATTGGTTGATGGAATTCGGGTTTTTCCCGCGGGAGTTTCCGGCGTCTGAAAACAGATGGCGTTGATGAGTCAGAAAGTCTGGAGGAGGAAAAGTAGGCGACGCGGTTGGTTTTCTGTGGTAATTGGAGTACGTGTTTCCGGTGTCTGAAAACAGATGGCGTTGATGAGTCAGAAAGTCTGGGTTGGGAGGAGGAAAAGTAGGCGACGCGGTGACGGTTGGTTTTCTGGTAATTGGAGTACGTGTTTCCGGTGTCTGACAACAGATGGCGTTGATGAGTCAGAAATTCTGGGAATTTTGTTGTTTCCGTTGTTTGAAGAGAGATGGCGTTCATGAGTCATTGATCTTTGATCGATCTTTGCCAATCAATTGATTTATCGGACTCAACGGGGGTACATAACCGTGGGAGTCACGTGACTTTGTGACGTCACAAAATGGAAGTCACGTGACCAGATTATATTATTAAATTATTATTAATTGAAATATTAGGATTATTGTTATTATGAAGTGTTTTAATTTCTGGGACGCCATCTTGTTTTTGTTATGTTATTTTGATGTGTGACGTCATATATAAATTGGAGTACGTGTTTCCGGTGTTTGAAAAGAGATATCGTTGATGAGTCTGAAATTCCCGGATTATTATTATTATTATTATTATTATTATTATTATTATGAAATGTTTTAATTTACGTGACTTTGTGACGTCACAAAATAGAAGTCACGTGACCAGATTATATTATTAAATTATTATTAATTGAAATTCTCGGATTATTATTATTATTATTATTAATAATTGTTTTTATTTCTGTGACGACATTTTGTTTTGGTTATGTTATTTTGGTTTGTGACGTCATATATAAATTGGAGTACGTGTTTCCGGTGTTTGAAAACAGATATCGTTGATGAGTCTGAAATTCCCGGATTATTATTATTATTATTATTATGAAATGTTTTAATTTACGTGACTTTGTGACGTCACAAAATGGAAGTCACGTGACCAGATTATATTATTAAATTATTATTAATTGAAATATTAGGATTATTATTATTATTATTATGAAGTGTTTTAATTTCTGGGACGTAATTTTGTTTTTGTTATGTTATTTTGGTGTGTGACATCATATATAAATTGGAGTACGTGTTTCCGGTGTTTGAAAACAGATGGCGTTGATGAGTCTGAAATTCTCGGATTATTATTATTAATATTATTATTATTAATTGTTTTTATTTCTGTGACGACATTTTTTTTTGGTTACGTTATTTTGGTTTGTGACGTCATATATAAAGTGGAGTACGTGTTTCCGGTGTTTGAAAACAGATGGCGTTGATGAGTCATTCTGGGAAATTCCTCAGTTTTCGTCCTGTTGTTTGCATAAAGAAAACCCGGATTCGAATCCCACTCAGGTATGGTTGCGAATGTCGACGGAGACCCTGGATTCGAATCCTGCAATTAACTAAGGTTCCCTAAAAACATGTTTGATTCTGCTCAGGTATGGTTGTGAAATGTAAAAGGGTACTTACAACATGTAATAAATCTTGGACATCCATGTTGCTGCCCAGATGAAAAGGAGATGAACTGGAGGGAAGGATGCCTGCAGAAGGAATTCTATCCACTTCCTTATAGAGACACACATCTGCAATTATTTTTTGCAACGTACGTTAGAAGTCTGCATATGAGATCACGACGTTTTTGTGAGGCACAACAGTTCCTTGGTAATTTTCACAGAAGTTCCTTGTTCCGTGTCAGCACATGTTCTTCGAACAAGACTTCCTTATAGAGACGGACATCTGGTATCATTTTTTGCAACGCGGCCCAGATGAAAAGGAGATGAACTGGAGGGAAGGATGTCTGCAGAAGGAATTCTATCCACTTCCTTATAGAGACACACATCTGCAATTATTTTTTGCAACGTACGTTAGAAGTCTGCATATGAGATCACGACGTTTTTGTGAGGCACAACAGTTCCTTGATGAATTTCACAGAAGTTCCTTGTTCCGTGTCAGCACATGTTCTACGAACAAGACTTTCTTATAGAGACGGACATCTGGTATCATTTTTTGCAACGCGGTTTCCTAATTTCTTTATTTGCAATCGTAGACCCACCTTCCGACCACTCTAACGAAAAGTCTCGGCGTGCAGATTACGAATATGTAATCAGATTCGCTCTACGTCACTTAAGGGAGGAGCTAGAGCGATTTGAAGATTTCAATTTTTTCACTTTTTTTTTTTTTTTTTTTTTTTTTTTTTTTTTTTTTTTTTTGCGAAAACTTAAAATAGCATTATCTCGGCTCCTAATTGAGCTAGGAGGATGATCGATAGCTTGTCGGACTGGGAATGAAGTCCTCTTTCCGGTGAACCAGGTTTCATTGTTCTAGGACCGGTGGTTTCCTACTTTCTTTATTTGCAATCGTAGACCCACCTTCCGATCACTCTAACGAAAGGTCTCGACGTGCAGATTACGAATATGTAATCAGATTCGCTCTACGTCAATTAGGGGAGGAGCTAGATCGATTTGAAAATTTCGATTTTTTTTACTTTTTTTTTTTTTTTTTTTTTTTTTGCGAAAACTTAAAATCGCATTATCTCGGCTCCTAATTCAGCTAGGAGGATGATCGATAGCTTGTCGGACTTGAAGTGAAGTCCTCTTTCCGGTGAACCAGGTTTCATTGTTCTAGGACCGGTGGTTTCCTACTTTCTTTATTTGCAATCGTAGACCCACCTTCCGACCACTAACGAAAGGTCTCGACGTGCAGATAACGAATATGTAATCAGATTCGCTCTACGTCAATTAGGGGAGGAGCTAGAGCGACTTGAAAATTTCGATTTTTGCAACTCATATGAGTCAGGAAGACATCTGCGTTGAATAACAGAATGTGTCACTGCTAAAAACCATCTTGTAAAGACGGTTAATTGATTCCGAGAATATACATGAGCCTTCGTATCAGTCAGAAAAACATCTGCTGAAGACGTTTGACGATTTCTGAGAATTGTACTGGTAGCATGTAGATTAAAATGTGTAAGTCGTGTCCACGTAATAAATAGAGCGTTGCACTATACTATGAATATTGTAAGAAATAATGCTGATTTAGAAGCCGTAAAATGTAGCATAATACTGATGGACCCCACTGTACATGGGGTTTTTAAAATGGAAATAACTATTGGTAGTATGAATTCACAATCCGCTAATCCTTTTTATACCACCCTTCCGATCTACGTCATCGATACACATTGCTCGCATCCGTTCCCGCAAAGCGTCCAACGCCCACGTGCCTCTCATATCTTCTTCCTGTCCTGGTACACTATACACAGTCACTTCTTCCGCGAAACCTACTCGTTTTGCTCTCTTTATTTTCTTTACATCTAGACTCTCCGACTCTTTTTTCTCTTTTTGCTGTTTTTCCTCCATTATATGCTAGCAGACTTTTATTCTCCTTTTCTTTGACAGTATGATGATGTCATAACCTCTTCTTAATCACCAGACACATTACCATTCCACCCACCCATCCCAACAAACACGCCACACATATCAGTCACTAATTCCAAGAATTGTAGCTATACACTCACACACCATCTGCTCTCATCCATTAACACCCGGGAAAACCTATCACCACACGGACAAAGACATCACACCAAAGCCTTTCGTAACAAACACCATTTGTTCTTGTCCATTAACAGTCTGCAACCCTTGGCTCCATTCCAAGGTCAAGGGTCAAGAAGTATATATTACATACGTATATATATTTATAGAATACTTTCTTCCGCAAATTATATAACCGATATTATAATATGCACCCTTATTAGTGGAGAGCTCAGTGCATAAAACGGATTTTCAACATCAGTTCAATCCGGCACCCGATAGATCAGCCTCGGTGCATAAAACGGATTTCGAATACCAGTTGAACCCGTCATTCGTTAAGAGTCTGGATATGAGATCACGGCGTTTTTGTGTGAGGCACAACAGTTCCTTGATGGTGTTTGCAGGAGTTCCTTGATGATTGTCGCAGGAGTTCCTTGTTCCGTGTCGACTCAACTTCTTCAACGAGGAACGAGTGATGCCTCTTAAATGAATATAACGTAAAATGTGAAATGTCCTACTGATTGAACTAGTGTTTGAAATCCGTTTATGCACCGGGGGTAATCGGTACAGAAATATACGACGGCATGGTAGAAAATGTGGAATCCTCTTAAGGGCTGATCGATTGATTGAACTGATGTTTGAAATCCGTCGTATGCACCATAAAGTAGAATGTGTAAAATGTTCCGAATTTTCAAGCTGTTATTTTGCCGAATAAAATACAGTATAATACTTATTGAGCCCGCTGTACATGGTGTTCTTAAAAAGAAAACAAATATTGGTAGTATGTATTGTAAATAGAGTAAAATGTGTAAGTTTTTTCTGAATTTTGAATCTCTTATTTCATCGAATAAAAGACAGCATAATACTTATGGAGCCCGCTGTACATGGTGTTCTTAAAATGAAAACAAATATTGGTAGTATGTATTGTAAATAGAGTAAAATGTGTAAGTCGTGTCCAAGTAATAAATAGAACGGTGTTTACATACAAAAGTAATGTTATTATTATTGCGTTGCACTATACTATGAATATTGTAAAAATGGAAGTAAGTATTAAGGAACATACTACATTTTCGGAAAGGAGTTAAAGTTCAGGGGTATACCAAAAATATTGGAAAAGGGTAAGGGTGTTATTGGTTGGATTTAAAATAATGTGAAGCGGCGGAGAGTTTTGAAAATGTTATGTTATATTGAGAGGTGTATGGATATTAAACACCGCTAAGTTTGAATGTGATGTGTTCAAAATTCTTCTAAATATAATCCAAATGATATTCCTGTAGTTCCATATGTTTCTTACAAATGGAGAGTAAATTCTTGTGCACACACGATTTAGTAAGAATTATGCAATTCAGTTAAGGATACAGCTATTTGATATATAAAAGGTGTCCTAATAGGGTTATAATAAATGTTTAAAGAGTTTTTGTTATATCCACACAATGCTACGAAAATTTCCATATGTTCCAAACAGGAAACATCTTTTGTACATTCCAATAACACCCAGAAAATGTTAAAAAAGAACAAGTTTTATTCATATCTAAATCGTGTCCAGATAAGATTCAAATGTAGTCTAAAATGTATTTTTTGTATCCACACTATAACCGAAGTACGTACAAAAATGTCTAACGGAAGTATATTGTCTAGATGACGTCCACTTGGTGTACCAAATATTCCAAATATGATCTCGAATTGCCCATAACACATCCAATTCTGGATATCCCCGGGGTCCTGTCCCAATTACCCTATATGTGCATAAAACTGAAATTAAGCAGCAATCGAGCCAAAAATAGACCCCGGTTCCAATCACCCTAAATATGCATGAAGTGAAGGTGGACACATTGGTAAAGATATTCAGCTTCATTATTGAAAGGAAAAGAAATGCGTCAGTAGTCGGTGATTTTGTAGAAAACATACATAGAGCGCAATATGTACCTTCGTATTTGTCGTTAAGAATTTGGTTCGTCTATCCACTTTTTATCATTTGTGGCCCCGCAGTATGCTAAAACGCACCTGCGAGGGAAAAGTAAACTGTCCCTGCCCCAGTTTTGTCACTTTGCTCCCCTAGTTTGGATTTGCTCCATAAAACGTATGGAGCGCACTGTACACGGTGTTTTTAAAATGAAAACAAATATGGGTAGTATGTATTGTAAATTAAGTAAAATGTGTAAGTGTTTGTGAATTTTGAAGTTCTTATTTCGTCGAAGAAAATACAGCAAAATATTTATGAAGCCCGCTGTACATGGTGTTCTTAAAATGAAAACAAATATGGGTAATATGTATTGTAAATTGAGCAAAATGTGTAAGTTTTTCAGAATTTTGAAGTTCTTATTTCGTCGAATAAAATACAGCAAAATACTTATGGAGTCCACTGTACATGGTGTTCTTAAAATGAAAACAAATATTGGTAGTATGTATTGTAAATAGAGTAAAATGTGCAAGTCGTGTCCAAGTAATAAATAGAGCTGTGTTTACATACAAAAGTAATGCTATTATTATTGCGTTGCACTATACGTAGCAAATTCTTTCCCTCCATCTTTGCACTGTACTGATAAAGACGTTACAGAAGAATAAAAACTGTCTGCAGTGATGGTCGGAACATATGCACATATTAGATACGTGTAGGGTTTCGTCATTAACGGAACGGATGCAACTTTCTTGTTGGGTCTGCATGCCTGAGATAGCAAAAACTTCCTCTCAGAGTCTCCATAAAAACATAAGTTGGTTCACACTATGTTCCTTGTCACATCCTGCTACAGATGCACAGGCATCAGAAAATTGAACACTTGCAGCCGAAAGAATCGAGAAGGTGCCAGCGGAAATCGGGGTGCGGATTTTATCCATAGTTCCCCTGCACAATATTATTCCCTTAGCAGCATTGAATAAAATATTGAAATGTTCGGTTTGTGAATGTGTGTATTTTGTATAGTAAATAAAGAGAGTGAATTAACTTTATGCACTGAGGCTAATCGGAAGTAGAATGTATGGTTAATCGGGAGCAGAATGTATCTATGTGGATTGAACCGCTGTTTAAAGTCTGCTTTATGCACAGATAGGTTAATCAGGACAGAAACAACTTTATACACTGAGGTTATTCGCGAGCAGAAAGTATCGAAGTGGATTCCGCTTTATGCACGGATAGGTTAATCGGGACAGAATTCACTTTATGCAATTAGGCTGATCGGGACAGAAATATACGAGGCCATGGTAGAAATCAGGTTGTATAATAATAGCAATGGGATAGGGCCTACAGGCGTCAATTAGGATATCGATCAAACTTGGCGCATAAAACGGATTACAAATATCACTTAAGTGATAACAAATCCGTCTTGACACATTTTTCAATTACCAAGCATCCGATTTGTAACAATATATCACATGACGTGTAGAAACTGTTCAATTTCCAAAACCATAATTCGCCCTGGAACATTTTCGGATAATTATTCATGCTCAATATTATAAAAAGTTTGTTCTCTGATCAAATTCAACACACGCCCATTTCTTACGTCCATTCATTCCCAACTGTTTTCCCTATTCACTATTAAGTCCTCCAGATTGTTCCAACGGTTTTTCTTATCAAGGTACGAAAAATACATATAAGGGGAATATAAGATGTCCGTAGGCGAATGTCATCGAGTATCGAACCAGGGATCCCTTTAATATTTTCAAACTTGTAGTCAAAAGTCAGTTTACTGTTCAGTTTTCTGCTAATCAAAGGTTTTGTGTTGTGTTCAATTGCTTTATCGCAGATCTGTGTGAATCGAATGGAAAAGAAAACGCAAAAGTGCAGTAAAAAATATAATCTCTATCATTCTCAACATTTTCCCACTACCACCATTGGCACGTACCTTCACATTTTAATCTGTTAGGACATTCCTTACACAATATATAACGAATTTTAAAGGTGCGTAGGCGGTTGTTTCCAACTTTTAAATGATTATATATTGTGTAAGGAATGTCCTATCAGATTAAAATGTGAAGGTACGTGCCAATGGTGGTAGTGGAAAAATGTTGAGAATGAAAGAGATTATATTTTTTACTGCACTTTTGCGTTTTCTTTTCCATTCGATTCACACAGATCTGCGATAAAGCAATTGAACACAACAAAAAACCTTTGATTAGCAGAAAACTGAACAGTAAACTGACTTTTGACTACAAGTTTGAAAATATTAAAGGGATCCGTGGTTCGATACTCGATGACATTCGCCTACGGACATCTTATATTCCCCTTATATGTATTTTTCGTACCTTGATAAGAAAAACCGTTGGAACAATCTGGAGGACTTAATAGTGAATAGGGAAAACAGTTGGGAATGAATGGACGTAAGAAATGGGCGTGTGTTGAATTTGATCAGAGAACAAACTTTTTATAATATTGAGCATGAATAATTATCCGAAAATGTTCCAGGGCGAATTATGGTTTTGGAAATTGAACAGTTTCTACACGTCATGTGATATATTGTTACAAATCGGATGCTTGGTAATTGAAAAATGTGTCAAGACGGATTTGTTATCACTTAAGTGATATTTGGTGAAATATGGAGTATTGGCACGCCATACTGGGAAAGAAATTGCAAAAGGACGCATATGCATTTTTTAAATAAGGTATAGTTTGTGATGTCATGTGATCTATGTTTTACCACTTTTATATTATCGCGAAGGTAAAGGAATAGTGGTAAAGATTGATTGCCTTGGTGTTTTAAGTCCACTTTATGCACGATAAGGCTAATTGGGACTGGACTTACAGTTTAAAGTGGGATCGGAACCACTATGTGCTTCCACCGGGTATCGAAACCGGAACCCTTTTATTACAAGACGACGAAGCTGTTGCCACTACGCAATCGGGGAGGCCAATAGTGGTAAGAACGTAAGTATAGGTAATGTTACTTTCGTCACGTTATGATCAAGGTGGTCCCTTCTTCGATACCCGATGGTGACACCCAACATCGCTAATAGCTTGTATCTTATGCGTCTCGAAACGCGTTCGAGGCGATAAGAGAAAGCGAATGTTTTAGGTGCGTAGGCGGTTGTTTCCAACTTTTATCGAAGCAGTGTTTTGAGAGGCATAAGATAGGTAAATTTGAAAAGTTGAAAAACCTGTCCGGAAAACTTTAAAGGGCTGTCCAGCCGGCCCTAATTGAACTAGAGTGAAAGGCAATTGTAGATTCGGAATCTGTACGTCAAGACCTTTCCATAGAGTATATGGACGGTGGTCTACGGTAAAAATAACAAAAACCAAGATGGCGGCCAAGATGGCGGCCCCCATTGCCATAACGAGCTGAGATGACAATTAATTGTATAATATTACATACTACTCGTGGGTGATGTTTATTGTCAGCTCGTTGTTGTAGGTAAATTTGAAAAGTTAAAAAACCTGTCCGGAAAACTTTAAAGGGCTGTCCAGCCGGCCCTAATTGAACTAGAGTGAAAGGCAATTGTAGATTCGGAATCTGTACGTCAAGATCTTTCCATAGAGTATATGGACGGTGGTCTACGGTAAAAATAACAAAAACCAAGATGGCGGCCAAGATGGCGGCCCCCATTGTCATAACGAGCTGAGATGACAATTAATTATATAATATTACATAGTAATGGTGGGTGATGTTTATTGTCAGCTCGTTGTTGTAGGTAAATTTGAAAAGTTGAAAAATCTGTCCGGAAAACTTTAAAAGGCTGTCCAGCCGGCCCTAATTGAACTAGAGTGAAAGGCAATTGTAGATTCGGAATCTGTACGTCAAGACCTTTCCATAGAGTATATGGACGGCGGTCTACGGTAAAAATAACAAAAACCAAGATGGCGGCCAAGATGGCGGCCCCCATTGTCATAACGAGCTGAGATGACAATTAATTGTATAATATTACATAGTAATCGTGGGTGATGTTTATTGTCAGCTCGTTGTTTTAGGTAAATTGGAAAAGTTGAAAAACCTGTTCGGAAAATATTAAACGGCTGTCCAGCCGGCCCTAATTGAACTAGAGTGTAAATTCGGACCATAGAGTATATGGAAGGGGTCTACGGTCAAAATAACTCTAGAAGGTACCACATTTTCTACCATGTCCTCGTATATTTCTGTTACATTTAGCCTCAGTGTGTAAAACGGATTTGAAACAACGGTTCAATCCGTTATTCGGTCGGCCCCTCAAAAAATATCACATTTTTACAATGCCCTCCTATATTTCTGTTCCGATTAGTCTCTGTGCATAAAACAAATTTGAAACATCGGTTCAATATGTCATTCGATCGGACCTTCAAGAAAATACCACATTTTCTACCACGCCCTCATATATTTATGTTTCGATTAGCCGTAGTGCATAAAACGCATTTGCAATATCGGTTCAATCCGTTACTTGTATAGCTACAATTCTCGGAATTAGTGAGTGATATGTGTGGCGTGTTTGTTGGGATGGGGTGGGTGGAACTTTAATGTGTCCGGTGATTAAGAAGAGGTTCTGACCTCATCATACTGTTAAAGAAAAGGAAAATAAAAGTCTGCTAGCATATAATGGAGGAAGAACAGCAAAAAGAGAAAAAGGAATCGGAGAGTCTAGATGTAAAGAAAATAAAGAGAGCAAAACGAGTAGGTTTCGCGGAAGAAGTGACTGTATAGTTTACCAGGACAGGAAGAAGATAGGAGAGGCACGTGGGCGTTGGACGCTTTGCGGGAACGGATGCGAGCAATGTGTATCGATGACGTAGATCGGAAGGGTGGTATGTAAAGGATTAGCGGATTGTGAAGTTACCAGAATCATCATCGTTTACAATTCATACTACCAATAGTTATTTTCATTTTAAAAACACCATGTACAGTGGGGTCCATCAGTATTATGCTACATTTTGTTCGACGAAATCAGTTTGGCCTCTGCAGAACTTAAAGAACGAACGCTATCATAAATTGCAACCCGAAATGGAGGCTTTTGTATATTGTATCAAGAAAAATATGGTTTCAGAAAAAAGAAGTGCCTAATTTAGTGAACTATTTTTTAGAGTGACGGATTGAAATGATGTTTGAAACCTGTTTTATGCACCAACGATGAACCGTTTTATGCACCGAAGCTGATCGGAACAGACATATACGTGGTTATGCACCGAGGGTAATCGGTACAGAAATATACGACGGCATGGTAGAAAATGTGGAATCCTCTTAGTGGCTGATCGATTGATTGAACTGATGTTTGTAATCCGTGTTATGCACCAAGGGTGATCGATACAGAAATATACGAGGGCTTGGTATAAGTTGTCCTATGTAGTGATTGAGTGACGGATTGAACTGATGTTTGAAACCTGTTTTATGCACCAAGGGTGAACCGTTTTATGCACCGAAGCTGATCGATACAGAAATATACGTGGTTATGCACCGAGGGTAATCGGTACAGAAATATACGACGGCATGGTAGAAAATGTGGAATCCTCTTAGGGGCTGATCGATTGATTGAACTGATGTTTGTAATCCGTTTTATGCACCAAGTTTGATCGATATCCTAATTGAAGACTGTAGGCCCCGTCCCATTGCTATTATACAACCTGATTTCTACCATGCCCTCGTATATTTCTGTCCCGATCAGCCTAATTGCATAAAGTGAATTCTGTCCCGATTAACCTATCCGTGCATAAAACGGAATCCACTTCGATACTTTCTGCTCGCGAATAACCTCAGTGTATAAAGTTGATTCTGTCCTGATTAACCTATCTGTGCATAAAGTGGACTTTAAACAGCGGTTCAATCCGCATAGATACATTCTGCTCCCAATTAACCATACATCCTACTTCCGATTAGCCTCATTGCATGAAGTTAATTCACTCTCTTTATTTACTATACAAAATACACACATTCACACATCGAACACTCCATATTTACGGCATGGAGTTTCCAGTTCGGTGGAGCGAATTCGTTTGTCTATCACATCATCTACTTTTCTATTATGTTCGCGCCATGAATCACTCCACCGGCACATACCAGGGAAGCGATTTTCTTCCAGAAAATCCAACTCGCGTTAAGCATGGGGCTAAAATTAGACCGATGCTTTTATTTTCACAGCCTCTGAACTACACTTATTTTTGTGTAACCTTTTTTGGCCTCTGCAGAAATTAAAGAACGAACGTTATCATAAATTGCAACCCGAAATGGAGGCTTTTGTATATTGTATCAAGAAAAATATAGTTTCAGAAAAAAAGAAGTGCCTAATTTAGTGAACTATTTTTTTTTGAGTGACGGATTGTAATGTTGTTTGAAACCTGTTTTATGCACCAACGATGAACCGTTTTATGCACCGAAGCTGATCGGAACAGAAATATACGTGGTTATGCACCGAGGGTAATCGGTACAGAAATATACGACGGCATGGTAGAAAATGTGGAATCCTCTTAAGGGCTGATCGATTGATTGAACTGATGTTTGTAATCCGTGTTATACACCAAGGGTGATCGATACAGAAATATACGAGGGCTTGGTATAAGTTGTCCTATGTAGTGATTGAGTGACGGATTGAACTGATGTTTGAAACCTGTTTTATGCACCAAGGGTGAACCGTTTTATGCACCGAAGCTGATCGATACAGAAATATACGTGGTTATGCACCGAGGGTAATCGGTACAGAAATATACGACGGCATGGTAGAAAATGTGGAATCCTCTTAGGGGCTGATCGATTGATTGAACTGATGTTTGTAATCCGTTTTATGCACCAAGTTTGATCGATATCCTAATTGAAGACTGTAGGCCCCGTCCCATTGCTATTATACAACCTGATTTCTACCATGCCCTCGTATATTTCTGTCCCGATCAGCCTAATTGCATAAAGTGAATTCTGTCCCGATTAACCTATCCGTGCATAAAACGGAATCCACTTCGATACTTTCTGCTCGCGAATAACCTCAGTGTATAGAGTTGATTCTGTCCTGATTAACCCATCTGTGTATAAAGTGGACTTTAAACATCGGTTCAATCCGCATAGATACATTCTGCTCCCAATTAACCATACATCCTACTTCCGATTAGCCTCAGTGCATGAAGTTAATTCACTCTCTTTATTTACTATACAACATACACACATTCACACATCGAACACTCCATATTTACGGCATGCGGTTTCCAGTTCGGTGGAGCGAATTCTTTTGTCTATCACATCATCTACTTTTCTATTATGTTCGCGCCATGAATCACTCCACCGGTACATACCAGGGAAGCGATTTTCTTCCAGAAAATCCAACTCGCGTTAAGCATGGGGCTAAAATTAGCAAAGTCTGTTATCTCCTTCACTCTGCACCCATACGTGGCATGCGTGTAATCGTCCACCACTATCTGCACAGCGGTTTTCAATATTTTATTCAATGCTGCTAAGGGACTAATATCGTGCAGCGGAAGCATGGATAAACTCCGCACCCAGATTTCCGTTGGCACCTTCTAAATTCTTTCGGCTGCAAATGTTCAATTTTCTGATGCCTGTGCATCTGTAGCAGGATGTGACAAGAAACATAGTGTGAACCAACTTATGTTTTTATGGAGACTCTGAGAGGAAGTTTTTGCTATCTCAGGCATGCAGACCCAACAAGGAAGTTGCATCCGTTCCGTTAATGACTCAACCCTACATGTATCTAGAATGTGCATATGTTCCGACCATCACTGCAGAGTTTTTATTCTTCTGTAATGTCTTTATCAGTACAGTGCAAACATGGAGGGAAAGAATTTGCTAAGTATAGTGCAACGCAATAATACTAACATTAATTCTGTATGTAAACACCACTCTATTTATTACTTGGACACGAATTTTATTCTATTTACAATACATACTACCAATATTTGTTTTCATTTTAAGAACACCATGTACAGTGGGCTCCATAAGTATTTTGCTGTATTTTATTCGACGAAATAAGAACTTCAAAATTCTGAAAAACTTACACATTTTGCTCAATTTACAATACATACTACCCATATTTGTTTTCATTTTAAGAACACCATGTACAGTGGGCTCCATAAGTATTTTGCTGTATTTTATTCGACGAAATAAGAACTTCAAAATTCTGAAAAACTTACACATTTTGCTCAATTTACAATACATACTACCCATATTTGTTTTCATTTTAAGAACACGATGTACAGTGGGCTTCATAAGTATTTTGCTGTATTTTCTTCGACGAAATAAAAACTTCAAAATTCAGAAAAACACACATTTTACTCAATTTACAATACATACTACCCATATTTGTTTTCTTTTTAAAGACACTATGTACAGTGCGCTCCATAAGTTTTATGCTGTATTTTATTCGACGAAATAACAGTTTCAAAATTCAGAAAAACTTACATATTTTACTCAATTTACAATACATACTACCAATATTTGTTTTTATTCTAAGAACACCATGTACAGCCGGCTCCATACGTATTATACTGTATTTTATTTAGCGAAATAAAAGCTTCAAAATTCAGAACATTTTACACTACAGGTTATTAGATATTTTTACATCTTTTGTTACACTACTGGTAGATGTTAGTTTATTAGTAATCGCTCTAGCTCCTCCCCTAATTGACGTAGAGCGGATCTGATTACATATTCGTAATCTGCACGTCGAGACCTTTCGTTAGAGTCGTCGGAAGGTGGGTCTACGATCGAATCCTGTACCTCTTTTATCAAAACATAGTTAATTTCAGGATTCGTGGTACTTTTTTCATTAAACTTTTGGGGTTTGTATCCTGTCTTAGGCATTCTAATATAATACTATTTATATACAAAAACAATATTGTTCTGTACACAATCTTTTATTAACACATTGAACTTCTACAGAAAAATTACACATTTTCTACATATACAAACTTGTTTTTATTTCAACTCGTACTACAGGTTATTAGATATTTTTACATATTTCGTTACACTACTGGTAGATGTTAGCCTATTAGTATGTGTTAGTTACTCGTTCAGTTTTCCTTTCTTCAACATCTCCATCATTCGTTCATGTATATTTTCCCCTGTTTCTCCTGTCTTCTTATTTTCACCCTTCTCATTTCTCACACCTTTAAACACCTCCATCAATTCGAAACATATTCTTAAAGATAGATGGGAAGGTACATATTGCGCTCTTTGTATATTTTCTATAAAATCGCCAAACACTGTCGCATCTCGTTTCTTGTCAACAATGCAAGTAAATATTTTGACCAAACAGTCCACCGATACCTCGATATCTTTACATGTCTCTTAAAAATTACACGTTTTCTACATATACAAACTTGTTTTTATTTCAACTCGTACTACAGGTTATTAGATATTTTTACATATTTTGTTACACTACTGGTAGATGTTAGTGTATTAGTATGTGTTAGTTACTCTTTCAGTTTTCTTTTTTTCAACATCTCCATCATTCGTTCATGTATATTTCCCCCTGTTTCTCCTGTCTTCTTATTTTCACCCTTCTCATTTCTCACACCTTTAAACACCTCCATCAATTGGAAACATATTCTTAAAGATAGATGGGAAGGTACATATTGTGCTCTTTGTATATTTTCTATAAAATCGCCAAACACTGGCGCATCTCGTTTCTTGTCAACAATGTAAGTAAATATTTTGACCAAACAGTCCACCGATACTCCATAAGTTTCTTCGTTCTGTCGGGCCTGCTGTTGTCTTTGAGTCACGTGACTGTGACGCCACAAAATGGAAGTCACGTGACCAGATTATATTATTAAATTATTATTAATTTACATATTATTATATTATTATTCTTATTATTCAGACCACACCCAATTCCTGGAATTTCAAACTCATCAACGCCAGCCAAAAACACCTCCTTCCCCGGAATGACTCATCAACGCCATCTCTTTTCAAACAAAAGAAACACGTACTCAAATTCCTAGACTTTCTGACTCATCAACGCCATCTGTTTTCAGACACCGGAAACTCCCGACCAAATGTCATCGGGAAAACCCCGAATACTTCCCCTCCCCCCACACCCAATTCCTGGAATTTCAAACTCATCAACGCCCGCCAAAAACACCTCCTTCCCGGAATGACTCATCAACGCCATCTCTTTTCAAACAAAAGAAACACGTACTCAAATTCCTAGAATTTCTGACTCATCAACGCCATCTGTTTTCAGACACCGGAAACTCCCGACCAAATGTCATCGGGAAAACCCCGAATACTTCCCCCTCCCCCCAACAACAACCAGATCGGGAAAACCCCGTCCTCCAACCAATCAGAATCCTCCTTACAAAATAAGCCCCGCCCATTTATGACGTCACAACCAATCAAATTCATCCTTACAAAATAAGCCCCGCCCCTTTTATGACGTCATCAAAAAAACAATAGCGCTACGTCATCAATTGATCTTTGATCGATCTTTTCCAATCAATTGATTTATCGGACTCAACGCCGGTGCATTACTAATTTCAAACACCGGAAACACGTACTCCAATTTATATATGACGTCACACATCAAAATAACATAACAAAAACAAGATGGCGTCCCAGAAATTAAAACACTTCATAATAATAATAATCCTAATATTTCAATTAATAATAATTTAATAATATAATCTGGTCACGTGACTTCCATTTTGTGACGTCACAAAGTCACGTGACTCCCACGGTTATGTACCCCCGTTGAGTCCGATAAATCAATTGATTGGCAAAGATCGATCAAAGATCAATGACTCATGAACGCCATCTCTCTTCCAACAACGGAAACAACAAAATTCCCAGAATTTCTGACTCATCAACGCCATCTGTTGTCAGACACCGGAAACACGTACTCCAATTACCAGAAAACCAACCGTCACCGCGTCGCCTACTTTTCCTCCTCCCAACCCAGACTTTCTGACTCATCAACGCCATCTGTTTTCAGACACCGGAAACACGTACTCCAATTACCAGAAAACCAACCGCGTCGCCTACTTTTCCTCCTCCAGACTTTCTGACTCATCAACGCCATCTGTTTTCAGACGCCGGAAACTCCCGCGGGAAAAACCCGAATTCCATCAACCAATCAAAACGCTCCTTACAAAATAAGCCCCGCCCATTTATGGCGTCACAACCAATCAAAATCATCCTTACAAAATAAGCCACGCCCCTTTTTATGACGTCATAAAAAAAACAATAGCGCTACGTCATCAATTGATCTTTGATCGATCTTTTCCAATCAATTGATTTATCGGACTCAACGCCGGTGCATTACTACTCTGGTGTATTGTGTAAGGATTATTCCTTGCTTATTGGCAAAACTGTAGGTGAGTGACGTAATCTTTTCTGGACTGTTTCCGTGGCGTTAGCTTTAGTAATAATCAGTTTTATAACAACAATAACGGGCGATTTTCAAATGCCGTACAAATTTCACAAACAAAATTACTAATGTACTCGGAACATTTGATCGTTAGTTTTCTGTATACACTCGTATTATCCAACCTCGGAGCGCTCCGGAGTCGCTCCGGAGCGGAGTGGGCAAGTTCTTAGAATATCGCTCCTCGCTCCGGAGCGGAGCGTCACAAGGTATCGCTCCGCTCCGGAGCGGAGTGAACCGTTTCCTAAAATTTCGCTCCTCGCTCCGGAGCGGAGCGAGAAATTTTCCAACTTCCACTGCTCCGATCCGGAGCGGAGCGTGTCAAGGTAGCGCTCCGCTCCGGAGCGGAGTGAACCATTTTCTAAAATTTCGCTCCTCGCTCCGGAGCGGAGCGAGAAATTTTCCTATTCCCGCTACTCCGCTCCGGAGCGGAGCGGGATAAAACATCGCTCCACTCCGGAGCGGAGCGAACCATTTCTTAGAATCTCGCTCCTCGCTCCGGAGCGTTGGCAACAGTCGGAGCGTTGATCCGCTCCGCTCCGAAACCCTGAGAATCTGTCAATCATGAAGAACTTGCTCCTCTCAAAAGTTTTATAGAAGACTTCTCTCCTTTGACAGACCTTAATTCAGATATTTTAATTCCATTAATGAAACGAGTTTGAGTTCAGGTCAATGAATTTAGCAGAACTGTTACTCTTGTACAGAATAACACCTATTTGACAAAATTATATAGAAAATATGACAAACCCATTGAATTGCATCCTACATAAGTACTTTGTATGCAGCACGCCACACGTACTAGGGTTGAGATAACACTAGCCTGAACCAATACGAATTTCTGCTGATATTGAGACTACTTGGAAATTTGGCAATTTAAAGAAGTTCAAAATACATTGTTATTAAATGTGGAAATAAAAGGTTACCATATTTTCATATCCAAAAGTTCATGTGATATTAATGTTCTCACATTTGCTTTTTCAACCATAAAAATATTGTGTGTACCCTGTAGTATGCTATAATAATTTACTACAAACAAGATTTATGATCTGCTACAAACGACCCTGATTGGCAATCATCAATAATCCAATTCCACTAATGTTTACCCCTGCTTGATTAAGTCGTCCTGGGGTGGCACCTATCGTAATTCCTATTGATGGCATGGCCCATGAGTGTAAGACATCTGAGGATGTAGTTAGGATTCGAATATCCATATTAATCAGTAGAGCCCGGAAGTTCAGGCATTTATTTTCGTTAAAATAGGCAGGTAAAAAGGCATTTATAATGTGGGAAATAGGCACTAAAAATGAAAAAAGGCAAAATATACCAAAGAAGGCACATTTGGAAGTCGCTTACTTTTATCTATAATTTCTGGCAAAATGTTAAAATCTAAATTGGGAAGAGCATTTCAATTGTCTTCGTCTTGATTGCACATAACTTCAAGGTGTTTTTTTAAGTTCTCAACATTCATTGATAGTCGTCTGTCAGAGAGAATGTTTTTCATAATAGAAAATGATCTTTCTACTTCGACAGAAGTTATTGGAGCATACATAAAACAAGCTAATGTAGCTGGACTCATTTCGGTAACAGCATTTTCACCTTTTAGAATATCACAAATTGTTTTCAATTGTTTCAAGACCTCTTTTGCACTCACTACCCGTTTGCACTTTTCCCCAACAGCTGACCCCTTTTCTCCTGGCACTTCCGTCATCTGCTGCATAGATTCCTCGAAGATTTTCATGGATGCTATAATTGTAATTGTCTCTGGCAATCCAGCAAAATGTGCAAAAATAAACTTGAATAGCACAGGAGTTTTTTCACTTCACGAATTGAAGCCGCTTCATTTTCTGGAAGAGCATCCATCACCTCACTGATTTTTTGAAGGTTGTTAGCATAATATATAGCTGTTGATATCCAGGTTCCCCATCTCGTCAAGACTGGTGCTGAGGTAAACTAAGCTCAATCGCAACTTCCTGAAATTTTCGGGTTCGAGAAGAAGATTTCAGAAATATCTTCTTTGTGTTCGAAATCAACCTGTCCACTTCAGCAATCAATCATGCACAAGAAATGTTACCCGAAAGGCAATATCCTAACTCAGCATGAAATACTTTTTTCTCACACTTTTCTCCTTCAGCAATGTTGAAACATGCGTGAGTTCAATATTACTTAAATAAGGCGAAAATTATTCACATAATAAACGGAAGAATAATCACTGCCAACAACGTTTTTGGGAGAAAAATAATTTATATACACATTTTTTTTTTAAAAAAATGTCAATTTTCATTGAAAAAGGCAAAAAAGGCATTACAATTAAAAATAGGCAGTGGGGTCCCAAATAGGCAAAATAGGCAAAATGAAAAGGCTTCCAAAACATTCGAAAAAACATAAGAAACGTATATCCGGAAAAAAATTATCAATATATGCAGTAGATAAAAAGAGGCATTTTGCCAAACTTCCGGGCTCTATTAATTAGCAATACTGTCTGGTTATCTACATCTAAAAGTCTGAATGAGTTTGCTATTATTTAATTTGTTGGGGTTATATAAGAGTCAAATTCTGCTTTTATAATGTGCCAACTAGAAAGTCTATCAATCAAAAATTCGCATCCCCTTGGTTCACCACTGAAATTAAAAGAGTGCTGAACAAAAAGAAAAAATATTATGGTTTTTGAAATTTGTGTCTATTAGGAAAGCAGTAAAGAAGAAGATAAGAAATGCGAAATTTAATTATTACAATGATTTAAATTTTTGTTTTATGCATGACAAAAAATCATCTTGGAAAAAAGTTAAATCTTCAACATCCAGTGATTCTTGTATCCTGGATCCTGTTAACGGAATTTTAACTGACAAACAAAAAATAGCTGATACATTTTGTGAAATGTTTGAAAAGAATTTTTCTCTTCCTTCAAATGGTAATTATGCAAATAAAGAGTGGTCTACTATGCCAATATTTCCTCCAGTTATTGATGAAAAGGAAATCTTAGATGCTTTTCGTAAACTTAAACCCAGAAGTGATTCCGGCATTCAACGCATTCCTAATTATATTTTCAAGGGGTGCAGTAATTTACTTGCTCCTGTTTTGTGCAGCATCTTCAACAGGTCTCTATCAAGTGGTACATACCCTAAAATGTGGAAAGAAGTAACAATTATTCCTATCCCAAAAGCGAGAGGGAACACTGAGGTATCTAATTTTAGACCTATTTCAATTATTAATATTTTTAGTAAGTTGTTTGAACAAATTGTTTTCAAATCACTCTATTTTAATTTTAAGAATAAGATTAGTATCAACCAACATGGATTTATGGCTGGGAGATCAATAAGTACAAATCATTCAGTATTCTTAACTGACATCTCTCGGGCTTTTAGCAATAGACACCAATTAGATGCTATTTACCTAGATCTGTCTAAGGCTTTTGATTCTGTGAACCATAAAACTTTGGTTGCTAAACTTAGCAACTATGGTTGTACACCGATTTATTGTAACTGGTTTAGTAATTATCTTACGCACAGATTATTTAAAGTCAGGTTTCAAAATGCTCTTTCCAGACCTGGTTTTATCAACAAAGGTGTACCTCAGGGGTCTCCCCTGGGTCCTCTTTTGTTTATTTTATTTCTAAATGATATAGAAGATGTTGTAAAGTATTCGAAATGTATTTTATATGCTGATGACTTTAAGCTGTATGCAGAGATTAATGATGTAAATGACCATTATAACCTACAAACCGACATTAATGCAATTAAGAAGTGGTTAGATGATAATCAACTTTCTATCAACTTGTCTAAGTCAGCTGCAATGACCTTGTGAATCTTAGTCTTGTAGAAGATGTTAAGGATCTTGGGGTTTTTCTTGACAGGAAACTTAGCTTTAAGGTGCATCTTAATCATATGGTGTCAACAAGTAGAAAACTGACAGATTGGGTCATAAACAAATGGCAAGGTCTGAACAACCTCCACCTTCTCTTAGTTATGTACATGGCGTTTGTCAGACCCATTCTGGAATTCAGTTCTGTGATATGGAATTTTTCCTGTGGTGTTGGAAAATGTGACATCATTGAGAATATACAAAAGAAATTCCTTTCCTATTTATATTTTAGATTTAAACTGTTTAAATTTTATAGTTATGACAACCTATTGAACAAGTTAGAAGTTGAATACCTTTCAGCTAGAAGAAACAGAAATGATATAAAATTCATTGAGAACATTTTAGAAGGTTACTACTCTGTCCCTACGCTTTTATTGAGAATATCTATATGAGCTACACCATATCGAGTACGTACTAAAGATTCGATATTGACAACATCGACAGATTATAAATATAATGAGTTTTTAAAATCCATAGTCAGTAGTAATAATGATTTCCAACGAGCCTAAAGATCAATTTTATTTTAATCATTCATCAGGCCTATTTTAATGACTTATCATGTATTAACTAACTAACTAACTAACTCTCTAGCCTTCTTAAACCCGAAGGATCATGGCTGCAGTAACACAGGCCTTCCATCTGTCCCTATCTTGAGCAAGATCTATATACTCTTTTCCATCCATACCGATTTCCTTTAGGTCCATCTCAATGTTGTCCCTCCATCTTCGTCTTGGCCTTCCTATAGGTCTCTTACCATCAGGTTTCCCAACAAGAATCCTGTAAACTCCTCTTTCCTCTCCTATTCGTGCCACATGGCCTGCCCACCTAAGTCTTCTTCATTTAATTATTCTAATAATATCTGGACATGAATACAAATTATTTATTTATTTATTTATTTATTAAACACTACAGGCAAATGCCCAGTTACAGTGCTTTGAGGTTAACTGAGTTCAGTTTACATACATATTGACAAAACAAGTAATTAAAAATTAGTAAGAGAAAACAACAAAGACAAGTAGAAAATAACTACGTATAAGACGGAACAGAATAATCATTACATAACAATAATATATAATACAAGGGTGGTATATCATAAAGTATACAACATATTTGGTTACAATGCTATTATATACAGGGTTCACATAATAAGTTTGCTTTTAGGTCTAAATAGATCAATGTCAGGGGTATTATTGGAGACTATATTGTACAACGCGCACATCCTCCTCATGGGATCCATTTCAGCCATCCTGGTTCTACCGCGTGAAATTTTAAAGAGGTCATTTCTGGGTCTTAATTTTGAGCATGGAACGTAAAAGTTTATTTTTGCGAGAAGTGCGGAGGAGTCTGTTTTTCCATTGACAAGTTTCGAAAGGAATGTTAACTGGTGCATCTGTCTTCTTTTTTCAAGGGACGGGACACTCAGCATTTTGCGTAAGATGTCACCCGAAGTGAATTTTGGATAAATGCCATCTAATTTATATACTAAATACCTTAAGAATTTATTTTGGAGTTTCTCTATTTTTTCGATTTCCTTTATAAATAACGGGTCCCAAACGACTGAGGCATATTCAAGTTTTGATCTGACAAACGTATAGTAAAGTAGCAAAAAGGTTTCTTTTTTCTTAAACTGGCTACACATTCTCATCACAAATCCTAGGTTCCTGTGCGCTTCACTGAGGATGCGCGCAGTGTGTGTCTGGAAATTTAAAACTTTGTCAAAAGTGACTCCAAGATCAGTTACAGTATTCTCTCTTAGGATTTCTACGTCGGAAATGTTATATGAATATTGGATGGGATGTTTGTTACGTGTGAATGACACTACTTTGCATTTCTTGAGATTGAGATTAACCTTGTTGTTCTTGCACCAATCAAGTACTTCGTTAAGTTCGTCTTGTAATTTCGTACAGTCGTGATCACTTTTAATTTGTTTGAAAATTTTGACATCGTCAGCAAAGATTAATTTTTCGGAGTTTTTTAGTGCATCTGGTAAATCATTAATGAAAATCAAGTACAGCAGGGGGCCTAGGTTCGAACCTTGGGGGACACCGGAGCTGGCTACGTAATAGGAGGACCTTAGTCCTTGGTGCATGACATATTGTCGTCTATTCTGTAAATATGAAGCAAGTAGTTTTATAAGTTGCGGGGAGAGGCAGATGTAAGCTAGTTTCTGAATTAAAGTATCGTGGTGTACCGTGTCGAAGGCCTTTGAAAAGTCCGTGTATATTACATCGACCTGTCCTTTATCGTCAATAGTTGACGCAACGTAATTTGTTAATTCGACGAGATTAGTCACAGTTGAACGGTTTTGTACAAATCCATGCTGGTGTGGAGAAAGGATAGGTTTGACATGAGAGTAAATATGATTATAAATTATTTGCTCAAAGAGTTTAGCTGGAGCTGACAGTTTCGCGATTGGTCTGTAGTTACTTATGTCTGTCTTATCTGCCGCTTTGGGGATTGGACAAATCTCAGTCGTTTTCCAACTTGCGGGGAATTTTTCTGTTTTCAAGATTAAATTAAAGAGGGTGTGGAGAGGGAACTTGAGCGCCTCTGAGCAACCTTTAATAACGTAGGGGGGGATTAGGTCCGGTCCAGCTGCTCTTTTTGGTTTGAGTTTCTTGATGGCTTTTTCGATTTCTTTTAGGGAGATTTCTGGGATGCTTAAGAGACTAAGTTGGGATTTCGGGAGCGCGTTCGTACGTGTGGTTTCGTAAGAGGATGGTTCCGCGGAAAAGACAGATTCGAAATATGTAGCATAAACATTCTGGATGTTATTATTATCGATAGGTTCACCATTGAGTTTGGTTGGTTGGGCTGGTGGATTCTTCCTTTGATTCTTAACTAAAGACCAAAATAGATTTGGGTCGCGAGTCAGATTAGCTTCGCAGCTGTTAAGGTAGTTTTGGTAAGCTTTGTTTATTTCCGCTTTTAATTTCGTTCTTAGGGCTTTAAAGTTAGCTTCATGATACCCTACATTCCCTTGTTTTTGTTTCCATTTTTTATGATGGTGCGACTTGATCTTTATACCTTTTATAATATCTAGCGTGAACCAACATGGGTACTGATTAGAATAAGTTGAGCGGGAGAATGGGACGCATTCATCAAATATACACTTAATTATTTCATAAAATTTGTCCACTGCAAGATCGATATCTTTGTATTTATGTAATTGTTCCCAGTTAGCCGATTTAAATTTGTGAAACATACTGACGAAATCAGCTTTCTTAAAATTGTATCGCTTAATACTCGACTCTGAAGTTTTACGCTTAGGTTTGGGGCGTGGTACATTTATTCCTAGGGGAGGGTGGTGAGTATCTTCCGGCACCAGTGCATCCTGCCGGAGTATCGTTACATTATCTATATTTGTTAGGACTAAATCTAGGGTTTTACCGTTGGCATTTTGTATAGTATTTAAGTTTTTGAGATCATTAAAATCAATAAAGTACTTCAATTCACGACAGTGGGAACCTAACGTGAGGAGGTCGTTAGTAGGATGAGTTATGTCAGGGATGTTAAAGTCACCAGCGATGAGCAATGGGGCCCCTAGAGGACAATGTGCGGTTATGTGGGAGAACAAAGTTTCATATACCGGTAGGGGTGATGACGGCTGGATGTATATTACAGAAATATAGATGGCATGTTCATGTTCCGGTTTTAATTTTATAATTACACAGTCTATGGTTTGTTCAGTTAACGGTAAATCCACCAGTTCAGGGCAATGTTCTTTCTTTACACCAATAAGAACACCACCTCCTAGGGTATTCCCGTTTTCTCGTGGGTTGCGGTCCGATCTAAAAACACTGTATTGTTCTGAAAATATTTCCGAGTTGGATATTGAAGTGTTGAGCCAAGTTTCAGCGCACAAGACCACGTCGTAGTTATTCGCCAAAATGCTGAGAAGAAACTGATTCGTTTTCGTGCGTATACCTCTTAGGTTTTGATAAATAATGCTCATGGGGACTCGATTTGTTTGATTCTCGTGAACGGTTTTGACTGAATGTACATTCTCTGGCGAGTTATCAGAAACGGAGTGTGCACTAGTTGCGTTTGTACTCGTTCCGCTAGGTTCGAGATTGTCAGCTGTTTTCACTAATACACCAGTGGGTCCTGAGGGGATGTCCTTCTTACCTGTCAGGTTGCGATGGGCGTGGCTACGTCGACATCTTCAGAGAGGCCGGAGGCCATTTCCGCGGGACCATTTGCTTCGCGGATCGTACTGCATTCCTGAACTTCCAGGGTGGATAGGGGCTGGGGGATGTTGAACTGCACTTTCACTTCGAGGCGGGTTGGCGCCAACAGTTTGGGGCTCAGATGAGGTGGCTGGGTCAGGTTGGAGATCACTCAAGGAATACTTGACATTGTCAACAACGAGGTGGCGGTAAGTAATGTAGGCTCTATGACCAGCATTCCGGGCACTGTGCATATGTTCCAGGAGTCCCTGGCGCTCCTTCCGAGTGGAATAGCAAAAGTCATGTTCAACATATATTTTTGTACCTTTTAGTTTGTTGCGGCACCTGAGAATTTCTTCCTTTTTTTTGTACCGTAAAAAGCGGCAAAATCCGAAATTATGTAACCTTCTCCACTCACCTGTCTCCTCATCCCTTTTAGGTCCAAAGATTTTCCGAAGGATCTTATTTTCAAATACTCTCAATTTATGTTCCTCTTTCAATGTAAGGGACCAAGTTTCACACCCATATAATACTCCAGGCAAAATTACTGTTTTGTATATTTTAACTTTTAGTTTCTTAGATATTAAACAAGAAGACAAAAGTTTATGAAGAGAGAAGTAACATGCATTTCCTGAATTGATCCTACTTTTTATTTCCTCTTTAATATAATTTTCACTTGTTAATATTACTCCTAAGTATTTGAATTTGGAAACTGGTTTAAAGGAGTTGTTATCAATAATTAGATTTTGATTATTACCTAACACTTGGTTTCGGCCTGTAAGCATATATTTAGTTTTCTCTTTGTTAACTTCCAAACCTATCTCTTTAGCAGTTTTGAAAAATATTTTAGCATTATTCTTAATTGTATTTATATCATCCCCATATAAGTCGACATCATCTGCATATGCTAACAACTGAGTCACTTATCATGTATACTTTAATATATATTTCATTCATATTTTATTGTACCTCTTATTGTATTTAGTATTTCGTTTGTACAGTCACTTCTTTATCATTCAATCTTGTATTATAAATTTAGGACTTTTTTGTATTTACATGTATACGTACTGCTGTACTAAGGCCAGCCAGCTGTTTTTCAGCAGGATAATACTAGCATAAATAAATAAATAAAAATAAATAAAATCAGAATATTCATAGCTTCAGTATCATTGATGCCCAATCGTTTTTAGAGTTAGTGAGGGTTGATTGATTTTGTCTAGTAAATATAGTAGTCGTAATGATGGAAGTGCAATGAAAACTAAAGTGATTGCTGGTATAATTGTTCATATTGTTTCTAGGACTTGTCCCTCTAGTAGCATCCGGTTGGTTAATTTCTTATTAAATAATGATATTATTAAATATCCTACTAGTACTGTAATTATAATTCAAATTAGTATTGTGAGGTCGTGGAAGAATATTATTTGTTCTATTAATGGGGATGATCTATCTTGTAGTCCAATTTGGTTTCAGGTTGCCATTTTTAAGAAAGGGTAAACTTATATTTGAAGCTTAAATTCAATGCACTTTTCTGCCATCTTAAAAATTAGTTAGTAGTATTGGAAGTTCTGAATATGTATGCTCGGATGGAGGTGGTGCCTGATATCATTCAATTGATGATGTTTGTTGTAAATTAAATAGTGTTGGCTGGGCACTTGTTATGCCTTCCCAAGTAATGAAAATTATAGTAACTACTGTTGTAAATGATAAAATTGATCCTAATCTTGATACAATATTTCATGTTGTGTAAGCGTCCGGATAATCTGAGTATTGTCGTGGTATCCTTCTTAGTCCTAGGAAATGTTGTGGAAAGAATGTTAAGTTAATTCCAATAAATATGGAAATAAATTGAATTTTTAGCCAATCTGGGTTTATTATTACTCCTGTAAACAGTGGAAATCAGTGTACTAGTCCTGCCATAATAGCAAATACTGCTCCTATGGATAGTACATAATGGAAGTGGGCTACAACATAGTATGTATCATGTAATACAATATCTAATGATGAATTTGCTAATACTACTCCTGTTGTAAATAGAAAAATAACTCCTAAGACTCGTAATATTGATAGGGAATAGTTGATTTGTGTCCCGTGTACTTTAATTCCTGTTGGTATGGCAATAATTATTGTAGTAAAGTATGCTCGTGTATCTACGTCTATTCCTACAGTAAATATGAGATGTGCTCATACAATAAATCCTAGGAAACCAATTGCTATTATTGCATAGTAGATTATTCCTAATACTCCAAAGGTTTCTTTTTTACCTCTTTCTTGGGTTACGATGTGTGAAAATATACCAAATCCTGGTAAAATTAGGATGTAGACTTCCAGGAGTCCAAAAAATCAGAATATTGATATAAAATCGGGTCTCCTCCTCCAGATGGGTCAAAAAATGAGGTATTTAGATTTCGATCTGTTAATAATATAGTGATTGCTCCTGCTTGAACTGGCAGTGACAGTAATAGTAGAACTGCAGTAATAATTACTGATCATACGAATAGTGGTACTCGTTCCATGGACATTCCTATGGTTTGTATATTAATTACTGTTGTAATAAAGTTGACTGCTCCTAAGATGGAGGAAACTCCTGCTAAATGTAATGAAAAAATTGACAGGTCCGCAGATGCTCCAGCATGTGCAATTCCTGGGGATAGGGGGATATAATGTTCAGCCAGTTCCTACACCACTTCCTACAACTCTTCCTGACAAAAGAACGGGGGTAGTAGTCAAAATCTTATATTAACGTGGGTAGTAGTGAAAATCTTATATTATTTAATCATGGGAAGGCTATGTCGGGGGCTCTGAGTATTAGGGGTACTAATCAATTTCCAAACACCCCAATTATAATAGATATAACCATAAAGAAAATTATAATAAATGCATGTGTGGTTACAATTACATTATAAATTTGATCATGTCCAATTAGACTTCCTGGCTGACATAATTCTATACGAATTAGAATACTTAATAATGTTCCAACCATTCCTGATCATACCCTGAAAATTAAATATATTGCACCAATATCTTTGTTAGTAGAAAATAATCATCATTGCAAGAATGGGGTGGCTGAATTATAGGTCATAAACTGTAAATTTATTTATGAGTTTTACTCTCATTAATTTTGGCTTTATAGTTAATATATTTATTTATTAAAATTTCCAGTACAGCAAAGTCTAACCAAAAAGTTATCGACTTTGGAAATGTTCTTTCACGAATACGACGTGATTGGTTTCAGTGAAGTGTGGTTTAATGAAACGATCGGCGAAAGTGAAATACCCCTGAAGGACTTTCAGGTATTCCGCAATGATAGAGGTTCACGTGGAGGCGGAGTAATGTTACTGCTAAACAAGAAGTGGCCCTGCATCAGACGTCTGGATCTGGAAACGTCATGCGAATTAATATGGACTCAGGTAAATATAGGCTCACAGAAACTTTTAATCGGCTGTTTTTATAGACCCCCAAAATCTGGAACTGCAACCTTGTCAGCATTATTAGATTCTGTGCTGAATGCTATGAAGGAAACTGACATTATTCTTATGGGCGATTTCAACCTTCACATAAAATTGTCATCGTCGAACTCTGGCCTCTGCACAGACAATGATGACAGGTGGTTTTTTGATCATTATATCAAAGCGATTGGACTTCATCAGTTTGTAGACTTCCCCACAAGACACACAGAAACTCTCGACCTGTTGCTGTCTTCGTACACAAAGGTCAAGGCCACTCCCGTTGACCAATTCATCGCCTCGGACCACACCCCCATCCATGCCGAAATCCGAGTCCCTGGAAAAGCCCCCAGGCCCTCCCCCTCCTCCAGACCTGTCTACAACTGGAAAAGAGTCAACTGGGAGCAGCTTTCTCTTGTCACCAGCCTAGTACCGTGGACAATGATGGACCCCCTCCGAGCGGAAGAAGCAGTGGATTTCCTTGTGGACTGTGTGCAAGCCATAATTAAAGATCACGTGCCCCTAAGGAAAACAAAAACATCCCGATTCCCATCGTGGTATAGTGAAGAGACGAAACTTACGCTAAAGAACAAAAATAATGCGTGGATCCTGTGGAAACAAGTCCCAAACGTTCATACATGGAACACTTTTACTCAATTAAGAAAACATAGCAAAAACTTAATGCAAAGAGACTATAATAATTACATTCAAACTGGGACGGAAAGTGCTGCTAAAAACCCCAAAATGTTCTGGAAGCTAATTAACTCACGCCGACAACACGACCGTATTCCCGTTCAAGTCTCCTGGAACGGTAAGTCTGCTACAAAGAAGGAGCGCACATCACTTTTTAACTCGTATTTTCACAGCAACTTTACAAATAATACCGCTACTGCACTGCCTGAAGTCAAGCCCATCACTCCTTACACACTCTCTCAAATCTCAACTAACTGCAATGAAGTCCACGAATTATTAAAATCTCTTTCATGTTCTAAAGCTAACGCTCCTAATGATATCCCTGGCATATTTCTACAACGATTAGCCCATATTCTATCCAAACCAATCAGCATAATCTTTAACAAATGTTTTTCTGAGGGTGTATTTCCTCTTGCATGGAAGCAAGCAAATATAGTTCCTATACTCAAACACGGAAACAAAGCTCACGTTACTTCTTATCGTCCGATTTCCTTACTTCCTGCACTTGCACTACTAGCCGAAAAAATAATTTCCAATCGTATCCTTGCGCATGCTACTCCGTTCCTCTCTCCCACTCAACACGGTTTTCTTCCTCATGCTTCATGTGACACAAACCTTGCTTGTTTGCTCACCAACGCGGTTAACTGCCTGAATGCCAAGCAAGACATGGATGTCCTTTACTTAGATTTTTCTAAAGCGTTTGACTCTGTCCCTCATACAAAACTCATCCATAAACTTTCAATCAGATTCAACATTCACGGACCTCTTCTTAATTACTCTCATCTTACTTGCACAATAGAAAGCAAAGGGTTATCATATCTGGTTGCTCTTCGTCATGGCTCCCTGTAGCTTCCGGTGTGCCTCAAAGAAGTTCTCTAGGGCCCCTGTGTTTCACTCTTTTCATGGACGATATTCATGAATATATTTCTCCAGAATGCTCAATTTTATTGTATGCTGATGACCGTAAGTTATTTAGAAACATCGCTTCAGTTGAAGACACTTGTTCCTTGCAAGACAATCTCACACACATTGAACGCTGGTGCCAAGACTGGAATCTGAAAATAAATCCCGAAAAATCCGTTTTTATGAGGTTTACCCTCAAATCCAATTTTACAGCACCATCCTATAGATTATGCAACAAAATCATCCCGTTCGTACAACAGCACAAAGATCTTGGAGTCATTTTCGACAGCAAACTCATTTTCATCCACCTCATAGATTACATAACTTCGAGAGCCATGAAAACCCTTGGGCTAATTTACAGATTTACAGATATCACACATGTTTCTGCCCTCAAAACCTACTTTACATCGTGCGTCGTACCTATTCTTGAATATGGTTCCTGTATTTGGTCAATGGCCTGTGATAGCAATATAAAGAGAACAAACAAAGTGGTAAATTTCTTTATCAGAATAGTCAAACATAGATGCCCAGCCCTTGCAAACTTTTCCAAACATGAAATTCTATCCACTCTTCAAATTCACGATCCGTCCCTTCGCCGTCAAGTTTCAGATCTAACATTTCTTTTCAAAATCATGAATGGACAACTTTTCACTAACGAACTCTTGCCACATCTTCACATCCGGATCCCACGTACGAACAGCAAATGCAACAACTTCTTTTACACAAAAGCCTCAAGGCTATCCCTAGAACAAAGGTCATTTCTCTATAGGCTACAAACAAGGTACAATACACTAGTTGATCCTCCAGGCTTCCATCTATCTAAGCAGGATTTCAGAAATGCGTGCATCAAGCAGCTGAAGAGAAATTAATATTTGTTATACCCTTGTTATTGTTTTATTATTATTGTTTAATTTTTATTATTTTTTTGTATTATTCTTGTTACATATGTGTGCGTGCTTCTCATTTGTTAATTTCTATTTTTCTCGCTGTTGATATCCTGATATAAAATGGTTTTTCTCTGTATTCAGGATTTCTCAAATAAATAAAAAAAATAAAAAAACCTGAAAGAAACAACAGTAAAACAGTACACTAGTGTTAAAATGAATACACGAAACAAGATAAAATAAAATAAAATAAACAAAATATAAATATAAACATAAACAAGTCGAGACAGTTCCAAGGTAAACAGATGTGTTTCACAAAAGCATTAGTTATATACAATTTTTTCTATGTTGGTGATAAAAGATGGATATGAACTGAATATATCGGTTTGGTTTGAGATGACATTGAACTGATTTGGTAGCCTATGAAATAGTGAACGTTGAATGAGTGAGAGTCTTGGAGTTGCAGTGTGGAAAGTTTCCTTGCTCCGTGTTTTATGTCTGGGCACTCTGAGGGAGAGTTCGTGGAGTGGGATGCTGCATCTTAGGTTTCCATTAATTATCTTATGTAGTAATTTCATATCTGCAACTTATCTACGTGATTCTGGAGTATTTATGTTTACGTTTACAAGCAGATCTCTCTTAGGTAGGTGTCTCAGGGCCGGCACTCTATATCGAACGATGGAGAGGAAAAAGCTGAGAACATTGTCGATCTTGGAGGTATGAGAAGGGGCAGCCATGTTCCAGATGGGTGAACAGTATTCTAGAATGGGGGACACAAAAGTTTTGAAGTAAATGGAAAGTGCTTTCGGGTTATGGATTTCGGTGAATCTGTAAAGTAAGCCTAGCATACGCATTGCCTTTTTTGTGATGGTTGATATGTGATTATCGAAAGTTAGTTTAGAATCTATGAGGATACCTAGATCTCGTTGTTGTGCTTCTTTTGTTAGAGTGATGTCAGTGAGTGTATAATTACCTTCAAGATTGTTTCGCTTCAATATAATTTTGGACTGCAATTTCAAGGTAATACATACAATGTATTAAGGCCTAAAAGAGTGCCCTTTATTTATGACTTTGAAGGTCATTAATTTAAAATTAACTTAAGACCTTAGAAAGACATATAAATTGGATGAACTAGTGGGATTCCATAAATTGATATAAAAATTGTGATTACTGATAATACTTGTTCTTTTAGATTTAGCGGCTTGTTATTAATAATTCACATATTGGTTTTGTAATTTATTAGAATTGAGGTGATGGAGGTTCGTAAGCAATAATATAAGGTTAATAGCGATATACTGATTTATAAAGTAATTATTAGTAATTGTTTAAAGTTGGTTATTTTGATAATAACCATTCATTTTGGTAAAAATCCTAATAGTGGTGGAAGACCCCCAAGGCAGAGTATTGAAATAAAGAGGGATATCTTTTTTATAGAGGGAAGCTTTAGTATGAAGAGTTGGTGGGTATAATATGATTTGTTTATTGAAAATAGCATAATAGCGGAGGAGGTTATAAGGATGTATACGAGTAAGTATGTTAATCAGGTGTTATTCTCAGGATGATTCATGATATGTGGTTAATTGATGAAAAGGCTATAATTTTTCGTAATGAAGTTTGATTTAACCCTCCAATTGCTCCAAAAATTGCTGATATCCCGATTGTGATAGTTAAAATTATGTTTAAGTCATCAACTACGTAGCTAAGTAGTGTTGATGGAGCAATTTTTTGAATAGTTGTTATTACAAAACAATTAATTCATGTCATCCCTTCTATAACTTCTGGCATTCAGATGTGGAATGGAGCTGCTCCTATTTTTATTAATAATGCTAAGATTAGAAGATGAATTTGTAAATTAAAATTTATTGAGTTAATTATAACGAGTGCTGCTGTCAGAATTATTGATGATGCTAGCACTTGAATTAAGAAGTATCTAAGTGATGCTTCTGTATTTCGTTGATTATTTGGTGTAGAAATTAATGGAATAAAATATATTAAATTAATTTCTAAGCCTATTCAGGCTCCATATCATGAGGTGGAAGAAATAGAAAGGAGGGTTCCTATTGGGGGGGTCAATAGGAATATTTTTTTTTTTTGGGGGTTGTGAGCATTAAAAAGGGAAGGATTGATTATGAACCTTCATATGTGGGGTATGAGCCCTCTAGCTTAATTAGCTTACCTTTTTGTTATATATAGGTGTATGACATACTATGGGGTTTGATACCATTGGGGAAAGTTTAATTCTTTCAGTTATAAAATATATAGGATAATAAGAACATGTTAGGTTTCATGTATATTTTACTCTATCATGGTAATCCATTTTCAGGCAATTTATTTATATGCTAATTATAGTAGTGGGTTAAAAAAAGTTATTTATTGGTTTTTTTATTTTTATGGTTAATAAGTAGAATCTATCTATTAAATAATATAAAATATTTCAACATTATCTTTAATTTTATTTTATTTTGAAAGTGTTTGTATCTAACTTAAAGTAATTGTCTTACTTTATATGTAATTTTAATGCTTATTGAGGGAAAAAAATTGTGTTCTATATAATATGGGAGTGAGAAAAATTAATAGGGGGGAAATTTTCGTGAGATAGTTTCTAATTACAATCTAATTTAATATAATTCATCTTATGTAATAATAAGAACCTCTTTATAATTTAAATTAAAGTTTTTATTCTGGCTTAAATCTCCTTACTTAAATTTCACATATGTATTTACTAAAGAGAGGTAAAGAAATTCCGCCGATTTCTGGTGGGTTGGACGGTTGCAGGGTTAAAGTTTGGTGGTTCGCAGTGCGTGGGTTTGTTTAGTTTAATATAATTTAGATTACAGGATTTTAATTTTTAATAATGTTGCCCAGCAAAATTCGTGCCAGCTGCCACAGTTAGTCGTGAGGGCATAAATGGTGAGTTGTTGGCTAAATTGTAGTAATAATTAATTTTTGGTTGTTTGCTTTTTATTTGTTAGGTGAAATTTTAAATATAATTTGTTCTTTATTTTTATTAATTTTATAAAGGTGATATGTTTAGACTTGGATTAGATACCCTATTATAATCATTGTAAATTTAGTTTGAGTAGTATTAGTTATGATCTTGAAACTCAAAGAATTTGGCGGTGCTTTATTCTATTTAGAGTAACCTGTTCCGTAATCGATATTCCACGTTTTATTTGACCTATTATTGTAAGTTATCAGTTTGTATACCGCCGTAATTTGAGGATTTAAATATATATTTTATTTTTTCTTTTGTAATATATTCAAGGTCAAGGTGGAGATGGGTTACATTGTGTTGATTTGGATGGTATATTGAGAATATATTTGAAATTGGATTTAATTGTAATTTTGTTTTAGAAAAGTATTTTGATTTATTAGCTCTAGGGTATGCACACATCGCCCGTCGCTCTCATTTATATAGGTGAGATAAGTCGTAACATAGTAGGCGTACCGGAAGGTGTGCCTGGTTTGGTTACTATCAAAATATTTCTATTAGATAGAATATTCATTTACATTGAATAATTAGTGGTGCAATTTGATATATTTTGATAGGGATTCTATTACTATTTGATCTCGTTTATAAATAGGTTGTATATGAAAAGGAATTTTATATTTTTTTGGTAATATGTTTATCATATATAAATTAGTTTGTAATAGATTAGTAGTATAGTACAGGGATTTATTAAATATATGAAATATTAATTTTTATTATAGATGCTAATAATCGTACCTTTTGTATCAGGGAGGATTAAATTTTAATTGAATATTCTTTTCTCTCGAAAGGTGAGGAGCTAGTAAGGTTAATTTTAAGGTGAGAGTGTTATATTTTTCTGTTAAAATTATTATTTGTAATAAAATGTTATTCGAATTATATCTAGTTACTGGGGAATTATATTTAATATAGTTTTACATTTTAATATTTTTATATTAATTTATATTATAGTATTAATATTAAGTTATGACTTGGGGATGTGCTTCTGGTTAATATATTGATTATAACTTTATAATAAAGTATTATATTGATAGGTTTGGAGATTGCTAGTTTTTGTAATTTCGTTATAATTTATTGGGATTTAGATAAAAATTTAGTTTAGTTTGACTTATTTACCTAATTATATATTTTAATTAGTTTGATTTAGAAATTATGATTCTAAAAGTATATTTAATTATTTAATTAGAGGAATTAGGCAAAACTTTATTCTTGCCTGTTTATCAAAAACATCTTTTCATGGTTTTATATGAAGTATAACCTGCCTAATGACATTTGTTTAATGGTCGCAGCAGTATTTTGACCGTGTGAAGGTAGCATAATCATTAGTCTTTTAATTGGGGGCTAGAATGAATGGTTGGACGAGGAGTAAGCTGTCTTTGATTAAGTAATATATATAATTTTACTTTAAAGTGAAAAGGCTTTATTTTTTTAAGGGGACAATAAGACCCTATAGATCTTTATTTTGTTTTATAATATTTTGGTTAGGATTATGATTACACGAGGCGCATCCTGAAAGTAAGTTTCCCTTATTTTTTTAAAGAAAAAAACCAACACAGTTTCAGGAAACCATTTATTGGCAACAGGTACAGCAAATGTTCAGCTATTTTTCAACATAGCAACCACCAGAATTGACACACTTGTCGTATCATGGTATCAACTTTTGGATCCCACTGTCATAGAACTCTGCTGCCTGTGAATGGAACCAGCGTGTGACAGACGTCTTCAGCTCTTCGTCGTTGCCAAAACGCTCACCGGAGGACAGGAATTTCTTGAGGTGCAAGAAAACGTGAAAATCGCTGTGAGCCAGATCAGGACTGTAAGGTGGATGATAAAACAACTCCCAGCCAAATTCCGTCAAAACAGCTGCTGTGCGCCGAGCCGTATGTGGACGAGCATTGTCATGGAGGAGCACAACACCTGCAGTAAGCATGCAACGCCTCTTGTTTTGAATGGCACGTCGCAATTTCCTTAGTGTTTCACAGTAATGGTCAGCGTTCACCGTTTCACCTCTGGGGAGGAAGTCAATGAGCAAAATGCCCTTCCTGTCCCAAAACACGGTGCACATCACTTTCTGTACCGACAGCGTCTGTTTGAATTTCTTCTTAACCGGAGATCCACTATGCCGCCAATGCATTGACTGCTGCTTGGTTTCCGGGGTGAAGTGCGAAATCCACGTCTCATCGCCCGTGACGATCCTGTCGAGGAAATCATCGCCGTCATCATGGTACCATTGCAGGAATGTCAGTGCTGCTCCTGAACGTTTCATTTTGTGTTCGGGTGTCAGGTTTTTCGGAACCCACCTGGCACACAATTTTTTGAACAGCAGGCGATGCGTGACAATCTCATGCAACACGGATCGCGATATCTGCGGAAAAAGGCTACTCAACTCCATAATCGTGAAGCGACGGTTCTCTACGATGCGCTGCCGCACCAGCTCAACCAGATCATCAGTGATGAGGGACGGACGCCCACTGCGCTCTTCATCATGGACACTTTGACGACCTTCCGAAAACTGCCGACACCAGCGACGCACCATCTGCTTACTCATAATGTTCGGCCCATAGACCTCACAGAGCTGACGATGAATGTCAATTGGCGCAATGCTTTGTGCATTCAGGAATTTTATCACCGACCGAACCTCGCATGCGGCGGGAGAAGGAATACGAGCTTCCATTTCGGACCGCTGCTGCCTCGCTACTGGCACCGGGTGGGATCTGTCCGCCTGGCATATGATTGATATGTCTTAGCTTTGCTGCGCATGTGCAATTTACACGGCTCATTATGTTTACTTTCACGGGAAAAAATAGGGAAACTTACTTTCTGGATGCGCCTCGTATATGTTATTCGTAATATTTTGTTGGGGTGATGGGAAGATAATGATTAACTCTTTTTATTTAATATTCAATGATTTTTGTTATTTGGATCCATTATTAATGATTGAAAGAATAAGTTACCTTAGGGATAACAGCGTAATCTTTCTTGAGAGATCATATCGACAGGAGGGGTTGCGACCTCGATGTTGGATTAAGATATCATTTGGGTGTAGCATTTCAAATTTGATGATCTGCTCGACCTTTAATTTCTTACATGATCTGAGTTCAAAGCGGCATGAGCCAGGTTGGTTTCTATCTCTTAATGTTTTAAATGTTTTAGTACGAAAGGACCAAATATTTATATTATATATATAATATTGATTAATAATAATTAATATAATGGCAGAAAAGTGCATTGAATTTAGGATTCAAAAATGAAGATAATTACCTTTTATAGTAAATGATATTAGATTTATTTATTGGAATTATTTCTTTTATTATTTTAGTTGTATGTGATTTGGTTAATGTCACGAACCCTGACTCGAACCATAGACTTCCAAGTCTACCACTGGGCTACCCTCAGAGTCCGTGGGACATATGTTTGCCGGGGCTCACCAGGGATCGCACAGCCACTGCGCTCACCTGTCACAGAACTAGGTTCTTGGGCTGTACACTCTTTTCTCATCTGTACTCCCGGCAGAAGAGTACAAGATACAAAGAGAAAAGGGCAATATGTATGGGGGTTCCACCACTTAACTTCTAAGAGTTAAGAATTTAAAGCAATTAGCATTCACCATTTCCATTTCCGTAGAGATTAGACACTATTTCTATAACTATGACTGTTGGAAAGAAACTTGTATGCATTACCTTCTGAAATCAAGATAAATAAAAGAGAAACACAAAGATAAACTTAATAAACATATATTCTTTAGTAAATGTTACAATATCGGGCTTTATACAGACCCTAATGTATTCACTCGCCATGAGTGATGGTTTGAATTGTACATATCGATCAGCTTGATCGACTCTCCTTTCCTGTGGAGTTTTACGATGAACATTAAAGTTACATGGGCTCGTTAGGCCTACTGGTATATAAAAGTATACAAGAACACATACATTACCTTGCAGCTATGCTTCTAGTAAAGTTGGCTTCATAACTCAGGCTTGGAACCTGAGTTCGAACTAAGGACTCTGAATCTCTCTCTCGCTCTGGCTTGACTCTCCTTTCTCTAACTGACTCGACACTTACTTTTTGAGGCAAAACCTAAGCTTTTATACAATTACAAAAAGGCTTGTCACTGGGTGGGGTCGTTTATTAACGCCATCTGACTGACGTATTATTCTTTGAACTCTGACTTATGGTAAATCCTAGGAAATAGCAATTTTCTAAAGAATGGGGAAAGTTCCTATTACCATATATGAAAGGTTAATACGTTTGGCCTTTTGGGTTTGGAAGGTGGATGAGGAAATTATGGAAATCAATCATTCTGTTTGGCACATGAATGGTGTAACCTTATCAACTCTGCAAACAAACAGGAAGCTCTTTCTTTCTATCTGCGGCTGAGCTGGGATAACCCTTGACAGCGTGTGTTTTCCCTCCGGAAGACAAACAATGCCAGTCACCAACCACAGCGGGCAGACCTCTGACATATGCGGTAAACTTGTATCCTGTTATGGCTTTATGCCAAGTTGATAAGCAAGTGTTTTCCTTGTCGAAGCAACTCTTCTAAGCCTCTTAAAAACTTACCATTGCCGGCTGGGCAATGCAAAATATAAAGGAAAGATATGGTTAAAGGGATATGGTAGTCGGAATAAAGTATTGAGTTCGATTCTGGTAGGTGACTAAAATTCTGGGTGTGACAATACCCTCCACCTGAGATTGAAATATCTCCTGATGTTTCATTTTCTCGGGGTTTGCGTATTAACGTTTGGTGAAATAAATCTGTTTCGGTGACATTTACAAGGCTTTATGCTGCGATAGCTGCTATATTTGTTCCTGGGTTTTTTTTCAGACTTTATCACAAACAAATGGGTAATTAATATCATTACTCATGCAGATTGCATGGGATAATATTGGGCCCCTTTTGACAGACTTAAATCAACTATTGGATTCATAAAAACAAAACCAACTTCACTGTGAGCTTACAAATTAAGTGCTGCATAATTATAAGGATGAATAATTATGAATCAAACCTGAACAAAAAGTTTGATTAAAATTTTACATAATCAAACCAACTTATAGGTTGGCATAACATGATTATACATATACAAACATACTTTGTTTTACCTTTAAAACCTTGAATCACTATTATATATAACAAATGATACTAAAGAATGACATTGAGAAAACTAGACATTAAAAAGTAGTTATATTCAGGAATGTAACCTGACCAAAAAGCCAAGCGATACTAATTCCATAGCATCATACATGTTTTTCCTTGAATGAAAAGGATCAAAAGGATCTAATGAGATCCTTACACTATTATCTGTAAGAAGAGCTCTAAGCAGACTGGGCTTAGGCTCGGTTTCTGATACATGAGAATAGGCTATCAATGTAGGGAAGGGTTTTTCCTAAGTACATAACAAAGTAAAGGTGTTAAACACACTAGATTCTTTTGGTACAAGAATTTCATGATACTCTTCTATCACTCTGAATATACATTTAAAAACATGTCGGTATAATAGGTTCTGTTCTCTTAACCTTTTACATTTACTCAAGGCGAAGCATACGAACTCTTTCAAGTTTGTCGTACAAGGTTGACAAATTGGTTCGATTTCTCCGTATCGATAGAAAATGTTTGCTTTATCGTAGGCATATTTAATGAATTGGTCCAATATGAAAGTTGGATGTTGTATAGTGTATGCTGTGAACAATGTGTGTTCTCTACGATTTTTAGCGTTTCTTACTTGTTTATTTATATGCCACTTGACATATGGATCATTTTCAGCTAGCATGAGCTGTATGAGAGCTTGAGGGTCTATGCCGGAAATATTCATGATTTCGTTATCTCTGTCTCTTCAACGAGAAATAACGATCATCTCACTACCTTACCAATTGCATAATTGCACAAAAAAAACCTAAAGTAATTAAACTTAATTACTTAAAAATACATGATAAGAGAACATATCGGTTATTAATAATGAAAATTAACATATATATATGATATGACACAAATAATTGATTAGTATGTAGTTAAGGGTTTATACGGTTATATTGAATATGTAAGTAGGTATATATATATATATATATCTTTTGATAATTTGCTTGATTATAATACGTAAGATATCTATAATATGATTGTCTTATGAGTTCATGTGTGCACTATGTTCCTTCTTTACAACACATTTCACACTTCATCAGTGCTTCACTATAAGTTCACGTATGTCGGTAGTTTTACCGTGATAAATTGTTTGTGTTAGAACGATTAAATCGTAGCACTACACTGTAAATAAACTGTGCAGAGTCCTTGTGAAATTTCACTAGTTACTTAATATTGAGTTCATGCTCCATTCCTATACAAAGGAATATACACACAATATATTAATACATGTATATACTTTCTATTACCTTATAACATAGTATTATTATATTACACTCTGGACAATATAGTGTCTTTAGGATTTACACGCGATGTAACCTATTTGCTTGTTCAACAGTGATATACTCAGGTTCGTTTGAATCTGCTGGATTTACTACCTGGATTGGTTCCTCATAATTTCTGTCGGATTCATAGTGAATGACAGGTGGGGAAGGTACTGGTCTTGAAATGGTGTCGGGAAAAATGGGCCCGGGAAAATTGCGCTCTCGCAATAAAAGTGGGAAAAATGCGCCCTCTCAAGAGTAACCACAATGAAAAGTGGGAAAAATGCGCCCAGCACACACAACCTTCACCAATATTATAATATGTTGATTAAAACAACCTTTACGCAGCTTCTCCTCACACTTAACACAGGCTTGGGACTGTCAGGAAAGATAATTTTGTTTTTAAAGTACAGTAAAAATATTAATTTTTCTGGCGTGTTTAGAAGCTGGAGATGATGTCCGTTGTCATATTTTTTTTTAAATTTTACTTTTGTAATTTTTATTTAATATGTTGTAATTTTTATTTTATTTCATTAAAGTTTTTATTTACATTTGTATTTCCATTTCTTGTGACCTCCGTTGACGATCTTTTACTCCATTTTTTGGGTGTACGCCAGACTTCTCAGGCACTTGGTAAGGTCCTTGGGTGTGCTTGTTTTGTAAGTATGTAAAATTTTGCTAATCTGTTCATCCAGTTTTATGTACGTTCGTTTCCTCTTCGTTCCTTCCAAACCGATGCTAGCCCTGTCATATTTGTATCCGCTGTATTCCGCTTCCTGCTTCAGCGAAAAGTTTTTCTCAAACTTGTTCCACCCTTCGACAGCATTGTTCGTGCGGTGCTTTGCATCTCCACAGTGCCACACATCAACAGTAGATTTGGATTTTGCAGCCATTGTTGCACAAAGTAGTCAAGAAACGCTGTCAGTTTCTCTCCTGCTGACTGGTCATATGTGCTGGGCGCATTTTTCCCACTTTCTAATGTGGTTACTCTTGGGAGGGCGCATTTTTCCCACTTTTATTGCGAGAGCGCATTTTTCCCGGGCGCAATTTTCCCTGATTCCTTGAAATATTCATACTTCGTACTCTTATCCTTCCATTATAAGACCGTGGTCTTTTACACTCACATGTGTTTATATACACTTTCCATATTATATAAAATATGAGTAAATATGTTTGTATAGTTAATATTGTTAACCATAACATAATAGATATTTCATATTTTGTATGTTTTATGTTTATATGACATTCTTCTTTATGACATAAGTAAGGTATAGTTATATTCTTGTTAGTCATGTCTATCCATGTCAGTGGGATTAAATGACTTATACTTGCAGTAGTATCTGTAGGTAATATACAAGGGAAAGTACTTCGTATATGAAGTCTTTCATCATACTTAATGTAACATGAACAACCTAAATGGATCAAAGTAACACCATATTGAAATTCTACTTGAAAATTAATTTCAATATCTTTACATACAATGCGTAAAGTACGATTATATTCTTTGTTTCCAACAAAGGCTTGCGTAGAAACGTTAAATCCTGAACTTATATAAGTAGGTATTTGTAAAGCTGACAATAATGAAACATTTATAAGAAGTACAAATATAGATAGTCAAGATGAAGATGTTCTATTTAATGTAGCGTATTGTGGTTCCATTGTAGGATTAGCGCTAGTTTCAAATGATACACAACTAGGCCTCCCTTCAAAATTTGGACTATGAAATTTGATTCTTGTTTCATCAAGACTTGACCTTACATTTGCTCTTCTTAATGCACTACCTCTAAATTCTCGAAGTTCTTTACAGGTTGTCATCCATATCAAATAAACTGTAACTACTATGACTAAAAATGCAATTACTACACATATGTAAACAGCAATTTCTTCGATAGTTGTTAATTCACAAGCATGAGCTTCTACTTGACTTACCGGTATAGCACTCATAGGTATAGCTACATTTTGTACTAATCGATTTGTGCGATTTAATTTAAAAATACACCATAGTAATAGAATGCTAATTATTCCATTCCAAAGATAAAATACTAAATTATCTGTGGTATCTGAAGGTATTAATTCACTTCCTATATCTGTAACCATATTTTCAACTTCATCTAACAATTCTTTTCTATCGGTAACTGATTGATTTTCAGTTGTGGGTTTAATATAGATATGGGGTAGTTTCTGGGTCCAATTATTATCTAAACAATCTTGAAATGATTTAAACTCTAACATTTCTTGTTTTGTCTTCATATCTGTGACTTTTAATGTAGGTATGTGAGACCAACTGGCTGGAATAACTCTAGATATCTGAAAGTTCGTTTCAGCATTATCTGAACATGGAAAAGTTTGAGGGATGAATACATCATCACTAATTTTAGCAGAACATGTGCAGGGTAAATCTAACTCACTAGCTCCTGGCTGATTGCCATGAGTAGGGAATTTACGCTTGTTTCCATTACATTCTACTTCAATTTCATCTAGAGCGTTGGTTATTACATACTTGTCTGGTGATATTTCAGTGATAACTATAGGATTTCCCTGTGTACATTGAAATGTACAAACTTTTGCTAACTCTTCTATAGTAGCTCCTTCTCTAATCTTCTGTGGACAGCCGGTGCCTATTACAGCATCGTGTCCATAGCGTGGTAAGTAACATAATTTATCTGTGTGAGGATTACATGTTGAAAGGAAGGTTCCTGACAACATTCTGACACTCGTACTTGTGGTGGCTGCGTAACTTGTGGAATGTAGTAATATACATGTCGAATTATGCCATCTAAATGGTACTGTCTGAAATCGTTCTAGTAATACTCTTTCTCCTATCCTGATTATAGGGATTTTAACATGAAAAACTACGTTTGTATCTGAGAAAATACACTGCGTTATTGGTAAACTATAATATTGACTTAATTTATTAAGTGAAATGGCTAATGTAAAACCTTTCTTAGTAATTTTCTCAACTATGTTGATTAAATCCTCTCTTAAAGTTGGTGGTCTAATAGAAGTCATGGGTAAAGTATTATGAAAACATGCATTCTGAATTTCTCTATATTCCTGTTCTATTACCTGATTTAACATTATCTTATGGAATAACATGTTTCGCATTTGTTCCAGTAATCCTTTATACTGTAAATTCTGGGATGCGTTCATTAATTCAGCAAAATGAAAATTCTCTAGCGATTGGATTCGTTCAAATTTTCCTTCTACTGCATCAAGTGATCTGTTTATCTGTTTAGCCATATCTTTTATTCCATACTTAATGGTGACGATATCTCTATCAAAATGTTTTAAACTTCTAGTGATCTTTAAAATTGCTTGCTTTAGTTTACGATTTTCTACTTTAGAACTTTGAACTTCTTTATCTGTTGCTACTGAACAACACCATCCAAGAAAATCTCCTAAGAATGGCAGAAGTCCTCTTTTCTTTCTACTCGAAAGTTCATACTCGAAATATTCCTCTGTAGGAAATTCTAACGACGATTTATTCAAATGTGCAAGAAAAGCTTCTTGTAATTGTCCTATGGCTTCATCTATAAAACAAAATAATGAATCTGTTTCCTCATGTTCATTGCATAAATGACTTCTTTCAGAATTTGAAATTTTCCATAAACTAGGTTCTATAATTGGAGGTTTGACTAAGACATTTTCATATACTAGTGGGATCGTGGCTTCGTACATGGTTAATCCACTAATGATATTCCAGTATCCTCCTGATACTAAACGTATTGGTGGTAATGGATTTCCATAAACCTGAAAAGAGATAGTTACCAGTATACCGAAGTAGAGTTCCAAAAACAAGAGGCGAGTCATCTTCTGGCTCGGTTCCGTCTGGATCTATCCGGTTGATTGGTATTTCCAAAAAGGTATTGAGATTTCTGAAACTGGTTAGAAAACTAAAAATACAATTTAGTGGTTATTACAAAGTTAGCAATTTAGTACATCATGTATGAAATGTAGTTACTCTTAAAACTTTTCATTGGAAATCTTGAATAGGATGTGGTTCTATAGGTAGGCTAATAAGTCTTAGCTTAGCTATAGTCGGATCAAAGTGGCAACTGAATTTCCACTGATCACCATACATCCATATGCTCCGTTGTATATAAGCGTCCAATTGATAGGCATTTTGTTTAAGCCATATCTCTCTATCTACTTTATTTGGTCTTAAACTTAAACCAAAACGAATATAATTCGTATAAGATCTTTCAATTGTAGATTTTCCTTGAATCGTAGTAGATGTTACTGAAGATAAAACATTTGTTCCATACGGCATGTGTTTATTTTCTCTTGCTACAAAACATTTCTTAAAAGAACCTTTCATAAACTTATGTGTGAGACTAGCTATTTCTAGCATATCCTTTATTTTTATGGTTTGGGCTGTTGATAAATTAGGATTTTCTACTACTTTTGAAGTTGCGTTATTTCCACTTGTACTTGCTCCTTCATTTACCTTTTCAACATTCTCCTTACTTTCTTTATTTTCTAATTGGGTTTGTCTTAGTTCGATTGAACTATGGGCTCTTCCTAAGTCAAAATAATCAGAAAATTCTGAAGATAGTGTACTGATAGACATTGTCGAACATCTCGAGGTGACTTCAACAATATCACTTTCTTCTTCAGAAGAAATTGTAATTGTCTCTTTGGAAGAAGGGTCATCACTGTTTATAGTGATAGTCCCTCTCCCTAATGACTTTTCAATGCAGGAAGCGTCCAAAATCTCTATAATAGTATCATGATCTGATATTGTTACTATTTCCTTACTCACAAGCGTCTTTGGGCTAGAAGCTGCTAATGGTAAATCCTTTTCAAACATACTATAAGTAACACTAGAGGGTAAAGTTTCATTAACTGTACTACTGGTGTTAGAAGATTCTAGTTCAGGTTCTAAGTGCTCTAATTCCTTTTGGGCGTACTGTTTCAATAATTGCTCAATGGAAGTATCCCTGATACTTTCAGCCATTTTTCCTCTATACTTATAACTATATTACCACTACTGTTTACTTTGAGGTTGGAATATTCTTCCCTGGGTTGATATACGCGATCAATTTAATAGTATTTGTTTCCCTATCAAAGGCAGATGTGAATAACCATTTACTACCGTATTTCTGGAAATTTTCTAAGACAAACTTATTTGTATCCCTTGCAACTTTCTGAAGAAAAGCATTTATGTCCATATCATGTGTAAGGGCAAATTCTACGTTGGTATCTAAAAATTGTTTCCATTCAAACAATGTCCCTTCTTTAATCATATAATTTCCTCGAAATAGTAAATGTTGTACGTCAAACAGAGAGTATAAATTCTTTAGAATCCAAGTCCATAAGTCGGGTCTGGTAAGATCCAAAGCCATCAAAATCTTGTGAGTTCCTTGGTTTGTGTCTGGGGAGGAAGAAAGTATAACATTACCTGGTATACTTAAGTTCTCCATTTACTTTACTAAAAGGAAAAAGTTTTGTTTTTGGGATTCTATCATTATAGTCTCTTATAAACAAACAAATATCATCAACATGGTTTCCGGGTTGGTGCAATACTAAAGTAGGATGTTGTTCAAATAAAACATCATTGACTAGGTCCTTAAAACACTGGACTACATGAATTTCGTCCTCATGTCGTAAGTTACGTAACTCATAGACATACAATGATTTATGTGGGTTTTCTCCATATTCTTGTATGACCTTTGTGGCTCTAATGAGAGGTTCATAAGGGAAGGTGAAATGTCGTCTTGTCGTATAAATTATTGACTGATGGGCTGGTGGATAACAGAAATATGGTAGAGAAAATCTACCTACATGCGTTACTAACAGACTACACTTATTGTTCCAATATCCAGCGGGTATTATGCTTCTCATAGCTTCAATCATATCACTGGGTACGGAATCCATCATTTTTCAAAAACACAAGGTCTTTCTTCATAAAACCTTAAGCAAGTTGTATGTTGCTGGACACTTTTATGACAAAATTCTTTACAATGTCTACAAAAATAGCTTCTAGGTAGTATCAAGGTGTAGGGCGCTTTAAACAAATACTCTTTTTCTTGTCTTATAACATAATGTCGATAATATCGACAAAGCATGTTAATGCAATACAATCGATTATATCCGAAATCATGGAATTCGGCTAATTCTTGTCTCTCACAATGAGGACAATGTATCTTACTTCTATCGTGTACAATGGCTAACGGTTGAAGATTCATTGTTTAACTTTCTTTTCTTCAATGGTCTCGACAAAGTATCAAATTGGTTCGGCGCTGTTCCCTGTACTGTTTGTATAGTTACTAACGGCGGTGGACCGTATGGCGTACACAATTCAAACAATCTTCTTATTAGTACGTAATACACGTCGGCGAAGTTTACAGCGGTGACCTTGGCAAGTATATCATTTAACACATACTCAAATTTGGCTATGCTCTGGTTTGCTAAAACTTGATCTACTGTATACCGTTTCGTATCAAAGAAATAAAGCAAAAATTCTCTATACTTAACCTTTCTATCTTCCAATTCCAATGGAATATGAGGATATTTCTTTATATAATGTAATGACATTTACTTTCAATGACCTGATCTTTTCTTAGCAGGGTTTGGTATGCGTGCAAGTTTTATATGTCCTGTTGAATCGGTGGTAACCTTTAATTTCCAATTCAATCCGTATTTCTTTCTCCACTCTGACAAAGCTGTAACTGTATTTCTCTTAATGTTAAACAATAATCTACTCCACTCTAAATATGGGATTTCTTGAACTCCTCCACTAATCTCGGGATTTATTTGATAATTTGCAAATGGTACATAATATGAACAAAGGCTCTGTGCGAAAAAGACAAGAGCACTTGGTCCTATACTCTTCTTAACTTCAATTAAAGAATAACCAATAAACGTTTCGATTAGAATTTCATCTATCGTCTCTTGCACTCGTCTTCGGACGGCGTCTGGTATTAATAACACTTCAAAAATATCTAATTTGCTTAACTCTCCTTCGGCTGCAGAATCGGACATTTAATCACAAAACACTTATTTGGTGACACAACTCATAGGGTTTCTTAACTCACCTAACTTCTTATTGCTCTTCGTGAGAAGAAACAGGATGTAGATCCTAAATTGTCTCAGATGAGATATCAGCTGGGTCAATCTTTAAGTAGAACCTGTTAAAGATAAATCCGGATATAGGCGAAGATATACGTATGATTTGCAATAAATAGCAAATATATATTTTCGTGGACTAATACATTTGAATAGAAATAATGAATATTCAGATGATGAATAAAATGATTGTCTTTTAAATGAATGGCCAGTTCATTCAATTGACGAAAGTGTGAAGATGAAAATGAGGTATACAATGAAAGATGTACATACAATTCTTCCATTTATGTATTTTATCGTATTAAACCTTTTCCGAATTATCTTCTATTTCAACGCTAGTTTACACTTCGTTTAAAGAAGGTGCAAATGTATGCGTGTTAAGGATGAGTTCCTTCCATTTTTGAGTCGTTGTGATTTTAGTCTTTACTGATTTACATTTCAAAAACAAATGTAATTACCACTGATTCGGCGAATAATATCTTTTCAAACGTCTAACATTGACGTTCATTTCCCTTTGTCCTACTAACTTTCTTACATGGAATACATTATTTCCCATATATCTTATGATTTCCCATGGTCCATTCCATTTTCGTCTTAGCTTTTCTGTTAATCCAATTTTGTGCGCAGGTTGGTATACCAAAACCAAATCTCCTGCAACAAATTGTACGTCATTTACTTTTTCATCATATCTTTTCTTATCATATACCTGTCTCTGTTCATGTCTTTTTTCTTGCTATTTGGCGTATGTCTTCCAAATGTTGAGATAGGTGCGTCGTATGCGCGGTGGGATCTGGCGTCTTAAGTGACTCTATTCCCATTGTTTCTAAAGGGAATACAGGTTTTCTACCGTACACTAGTTCAAAAGGCGAGAAACCAATTTGATCTACCTTTGAACAGTTGTACGCAAAAACACACAATCTTAAATAATCACTCCAATCCTTTTGATGATGTTCTACATATTTACTTAGCATTTGGGCTAATGTGGCGTTGAATCTTTCTACCTTACCATTCGTCTGTGGATGGTAAGCTGTGGTACATACATGTTTCACTTTCATTAATTCCAGTAATTCTTCTGTTACCTTTGCCATATATACAGATCCTCTATCGGAGAGTATTTCTCGAGGACATCCATGTCTACATATTACGTCTTCTAGAAGAAATTTGGCTACTGTTTTCGCTGTTGTTGTTCTCAGGCATCTTGCTTCTATCCAATTTGTAAGATAACATGTTGCAGTAATAACATACTGAAATCCTTTAGAATTTGGCAACGGTCCTTATATATCCGTGGATACACGAGCGAATGGTTCTCCAATAGGTATCGGGTGTAACAAACCTTGAGGTTTACCAACACTACGGTTTCTTTGCTGGCAAGTCGGGCATCCTTGGACATATGAAATAATTTCCTTTTTCATATTAGGCCAATAATAACGTTCCGTGATTTTTCCACGAGTTTTACTTCTTCCTAAATGTGCTCCGGTGAGAGGAGAATCATGAGCTTCTCTCAAAATTTCTTCTTTCAATTTTTCTGGTACAACTAACACGTATTGATCTCCAAACTTTCGATACAATATGCCATCTTTGATCTCAAAGTATCGAACATTTAATTTATCGGGGTCGGTTTCTTTATCTGCTATTAATTGTGTTACCACTGGATCTTCTCTCTGCAATTTTCTGACATCCTTTAGTTCCTTGTCCACATCATCTGTCTCCTTTCGAATCTGAGCGACGGCGACAATGGCTCCTTCTTCTATGCATTCTCTTTCTTGAGCTGATAGCGATGTAGATGGAATACGGCTAAGACAATCTGGTGCGCAATGTAATTTTCCTGATTTGTGAACAATGTCGTAGCTATATTCTTGCAATCTTATCGCCCATCGTGCTAATCTCCCTACAAGATCTTTACATCGTTTTAACCAACATAAGGCATGACTGTCAGTTACTACTGTGAACTTTTGATCTATTAAGTACGTTCGGAAGTGTGTGATTCCAAACACTACAGCTAATGCTTCTTTTTCTGCAATAGAGTAATTTCGTTCTGGTCCATTCATGGTCCTACTAGCGTAAGCTATCGGATTTACAATCCTCTTCTTTGATGACGGATCCTTTGGATTCGGTCTACTCTGACATAGTACTACACCTATACCAGATTCTGAAGCGTCGGTATGCAGTTCTATAGGGATACCTGGTTCAAAATGTCTTAATACAGGAGCATTCATCAAACATTCTTTTAATGTCTCAAAAGATTTTCTTTGCTCTTCTCCAAAAATAAATTCTTGATCTTTTCTTGTAAGCTTTGTAAGCGGTTGTGCAAGTTGACTAAAGTCTTTGACAAATCGTCGGTAATATCCGCACATTCCTAGAAATCTACGAATCTCCGTGACATTCCGAGGTTCCGGAATTTCTTTGATTGCTTGTACTTTCTTGGGGTCGGTTTTAACTCCGTCTCTCCCTATGATAAATCCTAATACTTCCGTTTCAAAGTATCCGAAATGGCATTTAGTTGGTGATAATCTTAAATTAGCACTTCTTAGTCTTTTTAAAACTTCTGACAAGCGATATACCATTGTTTCCCAGTCTTCTGCGAAGACTATTAAATCATCTAGATAAACTGCAAGGCTATTCCATTTCATAGAAGCAAAAATTTGGTCCATGCATCGCTGATACGCTGCTGGAGCTCTGTGTAAACCAAATGGCATTCTTTTCCAATGGAAAAGTCCGTCTCCCGTGATAAACGCGGTCTTGTGTCGATCTTCTTCTTTGATTGGAATTGACCAATATCCTGAACGACAATCTAAAGATGTTATATATTTGATATTTCCCAAAAAGTGTATAATATCATCTATACGTGGTAAAGGATAACAATCCTCCTCTGCAATGGCATTTAATTTTCGGTAGTCTATACAGAAGCGAATCTCGTTATTCTTCTTCGGTACAAGTACTACAGGTGAAGCATAAGGTGATTTACTAGGTTCTATGACTCCTATGTCAAGCATCTGTTGAACTTCTTGCTTTATAAACTCACGCTGCTTCGGACTCGTCCTATAAGGCGGTTGACTTACAGGAGTTTCCGTCTTCAATGGCAGGGTAAATTCATAAACGTCTGTTTCTCCTAGTTGATCGGCAGTCCATGCTAAACAGTCTTTATAATTTGTCACTAAATCTAGAACTTCTTTCCTTTGAACTGGTGTCAATTCGGGATTGATGTCTAACTCTTTTGCTAGGTCATGTTCATCTTCTTTCCCTGGAGTGGTTCCACTGTGTAAAACATCTAAATCCACTGCATAACAAGATTTCACTTGGGGTTGCATTAGCGGTGAAAGACATTCCAATTTTCCTATCACTGTTCCGGATGGGATATTAACACTGGTATAACCCATATTAATTATCGGCACAGCTTTTAGCTCGGAAGGTTTCACTAACATTCGTGGCACTAAACATCTAAACTGATTGTATAGACCATCAGAAGGTTCCAATAAATATTCACTGTCACTTTCTTTTGTACATGGGTAAGTTACGGAGATTTGCGTATGCTGACGAGATGGAAGAAACGTATTGACCATCACTTTAAACACTTTCTTTTCCTTTCTCCTCTTTCTTTTCTCTTTTCTGGCTTCTAAACTAGTTTCAAAATTATCATCAAAACCTGAATGTTTCAAAGAAGGTATATTTACCTGATCATCTGGTGAAGAAGTCGGATAATTCGAAATCTCTGTAGCTGGTGGCTTTCCAATAGGTGATCCAGCACAACGTGAAGACTCACTAAGTTCAGACTCACTGTGGTTTTGCTTTGAGTTACTCGAAACTTTAAGTTCAGTGTTATCTTGCGTTGCTGTTTGCGTACGCACTTGGGTGCGGTCGGCGTTCCTTGAGATAACTTCTGATTGGTTGACTCGCTCATGTGTTCTGTTGCCAAGAGGGAAACGTGAAGGCGTCATTTACGCGCGCAACTGGGTGCGGTCGCAAGACTCGACGGTGTTTCCTGAGTGGCTAAGTCCTGATCGCTGATGTGGCGTCACTGCGTTGCTACCGGACGTTATCACGTGCTTGCTGCTTAGTGGCGTGATATTTTGGCGTCGTTCTGACATCACGTGGGCATCAAAAGTTGGCGTTAGGACGCTTTGGTTAATAGGAAAAGCATTGGCTGGCTTCAACTTCTTGATAATATTAATGAGCTTAGTTAAAATTATCTTACTGGGCGTTTCTTTATTTTGAAAGTCACTATCACTCCTCATTAGGGTTTCGCACTCCTTATCTACACAGGGCGATTCTTTATTAAAACTTATGTCTTGCCTTTCTTTTACTTGGGAATGAAAACTAACAACTTTTATAAGACCAGAGTATGAAGGAATATTGCCATTACTGTCCATTTTTGCCAACGGAATTATTCTTTCCATTTGCTGGAATTCTCCTGGGCGTTTTAAGCATAATTCCTTTGGACTGATCCATTTCACATACTTATTAAAGAAATCACTACCAAGTAATACAGGGGAGAATTTCTCTCCTCTTTTTGGTTCCATCAGAACGAAGTTTATCCACATTTTTAAGCCATTTGCTCTAAAATATACTCTATGGATTGGATATAAATCTGACTCTGTGTCAAGCAAGGTTCGAATACTCACTAAACCTATCTTTTTACTGTTGCTAACAAATTTCTCTGGCAATAATGCAGGATTAATGATACTAATTTCTGATCCTGTATCTAATAAAGCTAAATCCTTTTTTCCAAATAAATGTACATATAAGTGTGGTCTCGGATAACGGTGAGACTCATATATCACAGACTTTAACGGTTTCTCTAACGGGTTTAGGGGTTTTACATAGTTCGCCTGATTTACGAAGCGATCCCCATCTCGCTTCGTCCTTACTCGTTTGGGGTTCGAACGGCATGGGGCAAGTGCGTCATTACCCTCCGTCAAACGCGTTTTTCCAAGCAATTCTGACACTAACATCTCGGCTAACATTTCGTTTACTTGATGTTCTACTGGTTTCTGTACTACCTCTTGAACTCCTTTTTGATTTCTGAAGAGAGCTTGATTTCCTGTGGGTGTTTGGTTATTGAAGTCGGACTTTCTTCTTTGTGGGCATTCTCTTGCATAATGACCAAAATTTCGACAAGAGAAGCACTGTATGTTACTCTTATCGTTATTTCTAAAATTCTGGTTGAAATTGATACCCCTTTCACTCCGATTAGGTTGATTAGAAGTACCTCGGTAATTGTTACCTCTATAATTATTGCCTCTAAAGTCACTGCCTCTATACTCGTTTCTAGGTGGCATGGCTACTTCTGCTGTAAAAGTACGCTTGGGAAAATCATTTCTAGGTGGATTCCTAAATGTCCTACCTGTTCCTCGCTGATATTGATTTTCTTGTCTTTCTGGTCTAGGTCTAAGATTATACCTGGTTTGAAAGAATTTATTCTGTGATACCTGTTGGTTCTGGGGTCGATGCAATAGTTGATTTTGTGGTCGATTCTGTGCTTGATTAGACCCTTGATTTGCCTTAATAAAGGATGTATTTTGTCCCTTATTCTCAAAAGCTGAAAGAACATCTTTCTCTTTTTGTTCCGTTACCTTTTTCTTTGATAAAGCACTATTCGTTAACGAAGCCTGCTTTTTAGCTCTTTCCATTAATCGAAGGTTGTTGAGCAAATCACTTAATGATTCCGGTCTCATGGGGACTAGTTTCTCAACTTGGTCCTCACTGAGTCCTCTATAAATGTAGTTCATTTTACTTTCAGTGTTCATATGTGGGTCAGCTCTCTGACACAATTTCAACATAGAGTAGTAATACTGCTCTATTGTTTCATCATCACCCTTCTTTCGTGCACTAAGTTCTATCAAAGCGTCGCCTTCTGGATAGACAGGTGAAAAGGCTTCTTCTAATTTTGCTTTTAGTTCAGAAAACAAATTTAATGCCTCTAAGGTGCTCTTATGCAATTCCCAAAAATCAGATGCGCTGTTCTTTAAATACGCGGGTAGGTACTTTATTTTATCCCTTTCGGACCATCCCAATATAGTTGCTACCCTTTCATAGGTCTGAATAAACTGTCTGACGTTTTCACCCTTATTTCCTGAAAACGTGTCGGGTTGCACGGACGGTACACGCCCGTGACATGGAACTGACGTTGTCGTTGTACTAGTGCTTTCTGAGTCGGTCGGCATTTTGATTATTCTTTCTGCTATAGGCTGATTACATTCACTAAGGATACACGGAATTTCTATTTGTCTACGTGATGCAATTCTTTCGCTACGTCGTGTCTCTTTTATTTCTTGATCAGACATCCAAGTATTTCCAAAGTCATAGTTTCAACAAAGTCAACAAAGTGAACAAAGTGAGAAGGCACTTTTCCTACTACTTTTCGTGAGATGCCCTCTTACTTTTTCTACTACTTTTGGTGAGATGCCCCGCACCTCCACCATTTAATATGTCACGAACCCTGACTCGAACCATAGACTTCCAAGTCTACCACTGGGCTACCCTCAGAGTCCGTGGGACATATGTTTGCCGGGGCTCACCAGGGATCGCACAGCCACTGCGCTCACCTGTCACAGAACTAGGTTCTTGGGCTGTACACTCTTTTCTCATCTGTACTCCCGGCAGAAGAGTACAAGATACAAAGAGAAAAGGGCAATATGTATGGGGGTTCCACCACTTAACTTCTAAGAGTTAAGAATTTAAAGCAATTAGCATTCACCATTTCCATTTCCGTAGAGATTAGACACTATTTCTATAACTATGACTGTTGGAAAGAAACTTGTATGCATTACCTTCTGAAATCAAGATAAATAAAAGAGAAACACAAAGATAAACTTAATAAACATATATTCTTTAGTAAATGTTACAATATCGGGCTTTATACAGACCCTAATGTATTCACTCGCCATGAGTGATGGTTTGAATTGTACATATCGATCAGCTTGATCGACTCTCCTTTCCTGTGGAGTTTTACGATGAACATTAAAGTTACATGGGCTCGTTAGGCCTACTGGTATATAAAAATATACAAGAACACATACATTACCTTGCAGCTATGCTTCTAGTGAAGTTGGCTTCATAACTCAGGCTTGGAACCTGAGTTCGAACTAAGGACTCTGAATCTCTCTCTCGCTCTGGCTTGACTCTCCTTTCTCTAACTGACTCGACACTTACTTTTTGAGGCAAAACCTAAGCTTTTATACAATTACAAAAAGGCTTGTCACTGGGTGGGGTCGTTTATTAACGCCATCTGACTGACGTATTATTCTTTGAACTCTGACTTATGGTAAATCCTAGGAAATAGCAATTTTCTAAAGAATGGGGAAAGTTCCTATTACCATATATAAAAGGTTAATACGTTTGGCCTTTTGGGTTTGGAAGGTGGATGAGGAAATTATGGAAATCAATCATTCTGTTTGGCACATGAATGGTGTAACCTTATCAACTCTGCAAACAAACAGGAAGCTCTTTCTTTCTATCTGCGGCTGAGCTGGGATAACCCTTGACAGCGTGTGTTTTCCCTCCGGAAGACAAACAATGCCAGTCACCAACCACAGCGGGCAGACCTCTGACATATGCGGTAAACTTGTATCCTGTTATGGCTTTATGCCAAGTTGTTAAGCAAGTGTTTTCCTTGTCGAAGCAACTCTTCTAAGCCTCTTAAAAACTTACCATTGCCGGCTGGGCAATGCAAAATATAAAGGAAAGATATGGTTAAAGGGATATGGTAGTCGGAATAAAGTATTGAGTTCGATTCTGGTAGGTGACTAAAATTCTGGGTGTGACATTAGATTTGATTTTTTTACTTTGTTTGAGTGCAGAATTTTAGGATATATCCAAATTCGTAGAGGGCCCTAATAGGGTTGGGGTTTGTGGTGTCTTTCAGCCTTTTGGTAATGCAATTAGGTTGTTTACTAAGGAACAGACATTACCTATTTTGAGAAATTACTATCCTTATTATATATCTCCAGTTTTAAAATTGTTTTTGTCTTTATTTGTTTGGGTTGTTTTTCCTTACCATACTTTATTATTTAATTTTTATTTGGGGGCCTTTTTCATTTTATGTTGTATAAGAATGGGAGTATATACAGTAATATCTGCTGGGTGATCATCTAATTCTAATTATGCATTGCTCAGGGGTCTTTGGGCAGTTGCTCAGATTCTCTCTTACAGGGTGAGTTTATTATTTTCCTGTAGTTTACAGTTATTACAAGCATAAGAAAATAGTTTTTCATTGTGACGTTTCAGGAGAACACACACTCCCTTCATCAGACATTTATTTTCATTTTGACTAAAGATACAGTTATAACAATGGTTAGCAATTTTTTAAACAAAAGAACCGTTACATAATGGATGTTGTTAATGTTACATTGTTGTAATATAGCAACTTAACTGTGAACAGAAGCAGTCTGTTTTATTTTTATTTCAAATAAAAAAATTTGATCACATTATTTTTTTTATTTAAAATTATGAATCCCAAATATCATCAGGTTTTCACAAAGTCTCTTGATGTTTTCTGTTACATTAAATTTTAAAGATGGTGGCTTACTCCATTTGTGAAAAAGAAAACTCCATACTGGAGCTATGTTACCATTTTCATTATTTAATTTATTCCAGTGTTCTTCTGCATTGAACGAAGCTTCCCAGACATTTAACTCTATGTTTTCCGTCAATCTTTTTAAAACCCTTCTCTTTTTAATCGAATGCTTCTCTTCGACGATGTGAGCTGACAAACCTGTTCTTGGGTTTAGATTTATAATGTCCAAATCGTGTTCGTGCCATCTTATTGCCATTTTCCTTGCAGTTTGTCCTACATAATCCTTTGAACATGAACAACTTATATTATATATTCCTGTGGTTTCCACATCTGGTAGAGAGTTTCTCATCTTGAATTCATTAAATTACATTCTAAACTTCTTGGTGATCTAAAAAACAATTTTGAAATTAAATCTTCTAAAAATTTTGGCAATTTCATGTGAGAATCCCTTGTGGAATGGAATGCACACAAATTTCTTTTCAACAGATTTTTCATCTTTGTCTGTATTTCTCCTTTCCTTTAGTTTTCTTGAGACTTGTTTTTTGATTTGGTTTATTCTGTTAGTGTGAAAGCCATTTTCTTTTGCTATATTAAAAAGCCTTTCTTCTTCAATTTTGATATCCTTATTATTAGAACATGTGGCCGCGGTGGCTCAGTCGGTAACGCGTCTGACTACCATGCTCAAGGTCCCGGGTTCGATCCCCGGCCGGTTCAAATCCGGGAACTTTTCTAACGATGGAAGCGGCCCCGGCACCCACCCAGCATCGAATAACATGGGTACCTGGGGGAAACCCTGGGGGGTAAAGGCGGTCAGGGGCGTGATGCTGATCACATCACCCCCACTCACGACCGGATCAAGAAAGTGTGGGGCGTTACCCCCACACCCCCTATACGCCTTCATGGCGTGGTGCTATGCACAGGGGAGCACTTTACCTTTTTTTATTATTAGAACATAGTCTTTGTGCTCCCAGGAAAAAAATTATGGATGTATTTTTCCCCTGCTAATTTTTTCCTATGGACTGATGTTTGAATTGTTGCATCAGTTGTCTTAATTTGCAGATCAAGGAAACAAATTATATTGTTATTCATGGGTTTGTAAGTGATTTGATTTATTTTACTTCGCGTTTTGTGGATACTGGGTTTCCCATTGATAGACCATTACTTTGCTGATAGATTTTGCCATCAATATAAAGTAATTGTAATTTGTACATACAGTAAACCATCAAACCATTTCCCATGATTCTACTGGGTTAACCTTCATGTCAATAAGCCATCTGTGTATTGCATCTGTGGCACCTTCTATTGGGACACTAGGATATAAATTTTCAACATCAAAACTTGCAATACGATACTCATTATTCCAAACAATATTTTTTAGTTTCCGTTTCACTTCACATGCATTTTTAACATTGAATGGTGTTTGTTTAATTAGAACAAGCCTTTCATGTGAAAAAGTTGCAATGATGGGTCGTATTGGAGTTCCCGGTTTGTGAGTTTTTGGTAGCCCAAAGGCAATCGGCAGGGTTGAATTTTTGAAAATGAGTTTTTTCATCATTTCTCTTGGTATCGTGATACTGTTTTCAATTACTTTCTTTACCTCATTTATTATTTTAGTTATAGGGTTTTGAGAGCTTTCTATGAAATTGTTTACTTTGAAACATTCTTCCATTTTTCTTTATAGTCGTTAATTCGGACAAGCACAGGTTTATTTTCCTTGTCCGATTTTATTAAGAAAATATTGTTTTCTCTCAACCAGATCTTGAAATTATGAACTTTTTTCTCCAACCTTATATGCTCTTTCTCCCGTTCTGTGTATTTTGGACCTATGTTATTTCTTCTGTTGTGTTCAAAACTTAACCGTTCATCAAGAGCATCATGTGTGAGACTTCGTAATTTTCTCTTTTCCTCCTCATCATCTAAGAAATTCAGTGTTTTTTCTATTGCGATCACAAAATCTTCCTTGTGTATATAAGCACTACCAACTGAAAATTTCATTTTGAATTGACATCAACTGTTTCCCTTCTTTCATTGTTGTTGTATATAACTTGTTCCTCCTCAATTAGCTGGTAGAATTTCCTATCAAGTGTCCTTTCTGAAAGCTTGCTGCAGTGTTCTACAACTTGTGTAGCTCTGTTTACTTTATCCCATATGACTGGATGCAATGAGGTGAGTTTAGTTTTGATTTTATTATCTTTTATGTTCTTAATTGGTGGTTATAACTTACTTTTATTTAATATTTTTCAATATTATCTGAGATTTATTTTTGTTGCTTTTCCATTAGGTTTAATTTGACTAAGCTCTTGTTTAGCTGAAACTAATCGAACTCCCTTTGATTTTGCTGAGGGAGAATCTGAGCTTGTCTCTGGGTTTAATGTTGAATATGGTGCTGCTGGGTTTGCCCAAATTTTTATATCTGAATATGCTAGTATCTTATTTATGAGTGTTTTATTTAGAATTTTATTATTGGGGGTATACCTTTTCTTATTTATTTTATTTAAGATTTTTTTTTGGGTTCGGGGTACTTTACCATGATTTTGCTATGATAAATTAATATATTTGGCTTGGAGGAGATTTCTTCCAATTTCTTTGAATTATTTGTGTTTCTTTCGTTGGTTTTAGGGGGTTAATTATATCAATATATGTTTAATTGCATAATATTTAGAATGTATAGACTTCTAGAATATTTATATTCTATTTTATGTTTTCAAGACATATGTTTAAATTTCGGCCAAGAAGCCATTTTTTTAATATTTTATCTCATATTAGTAATGTTGCTGCGGATATGATGAAGTATATAAAATATATAATTGTTAATACTTGCCCAGTAGTGAGGTATGGGTTTTCTACTGGTTGGGCAAAATCCAAGTTAATAGAATAGTTGTTCCTAACATTATTCAGAATAATATTTGGTTTATTGGGTAGAATTGTAAACCTCGGAATTTTCTTTTATGATGTATTGGTATAATTAGTATAATTATAATAGATAATACTAGTGCTAGTATCCCACCTAATTTATTTGGGATTGATCGTAGAATTGCATATGTGAATAGAAAATATCATTCTGGTTGGATATGTACTGGTGTTACTAGTGGATTTGCTGGAGTGAAGTTTTCTGGGTCTCCTAGGATTGTGGGAAATATTAATGAAAGTTGTATTAGCATTAAGATTGTAATTATAAACCCCAATATATCTTTTTATAGAAAAATATGAATCGAATGGGATCTTATCCATATTGCTGTTAATAGAAAGTGGATTATTAGATCCGGTTTGGTGTAAGAAAAGTAGATGAACTATTGATATTGCTCTTAAAGTAAATGGTAGTAAGAAGTGAAAGGTGAAGAATCGGGTCAAGGTGGTGTTATCTACTGCAAACCCACCTCAAATTCATTGAACTAATGTGGTTCTTAAATATGGGACAGCTGAAAGTAAATTAGTAATGATTGTTGCACCCCAAAATGATATTTGACCTCATGGTAATACATACCCAACAAATGCTGTTGCTATTGTTGTTATTATAATTACAACTCCAACTGACCATGTATGAATATATAGATACGATCCATAGTATACTCCTCGTCCAACACACACACACACACACACACACACACACACATATATATATATATATATATATATATATATATATATATATATATATATATATATATATATATATACACACAAGGGTTGATCAAATGAAAAGGTACAAAATGACACTGTCGGTGTAAATGAATACTTTATTCAAAGTATCCTCCATAGACCTGAGCACATTGATCCCATTGATAAACGAGCCGAATGATTCCTTTTTCCCAGAATTCCTTTGGCCGTGACGCGGCCCAGTCCTTCACAGTGTCCTTGAGTTCATCGTCCGAGGTGAAGCACTTTCCTTTGAGATGCTTTTTCAGGGCACCAAACACATGGAAGTCACAGGGGGATAAGTCCGGACTGTAGGGCGGATGGTCTAGCTGCTCCCACTTGAACCTGCCAGTTCCGCGTGTGTGACCCTGGAGATGTGTGGACGTGCGTTATCATGGAGCAGAACCACACCCTCCGTGAGCAGCCCCGATCGTTTGTTCTTGATGGACCTGCGTAGGCTGCGGAGTGTCTCACAGTACACATCAGAGTTAATGGTTCGTCTGTGTTCAAGGAATTCCACAAGTAGCGGACCTTGCACATCGAAAAGCACGGTAAGCAACACCTTGCCAATGTTAACGCCATCCTGTCCGAACACATACTGCCGCGTCACTTGGACGGCGCTCTGCTCTCTCCTGCGCATGCGCGTTTCCCTGCATGCTCCGATGTTGTGTGGCGACTCCAATCGCACCCCTATATATCACGCTACGTTCTCCCATCGTGGCATCGGTATTATATAAACGATTCCGTTGTTACGACGTTTTGTACCTTTTCATTTGATCAACCCTTGTATGTATATATACAAAAAAAGAATAAGGAGGCTCCGTTAGCATGAATAGTTCGTAATATTCATCCATAATTTACATCTCGACAAATGTGTATTACTCTAGTAAAGGCTACATCTGTTCTTGAAATATAGTGTATTGCTAGAAAAAGACCTGTTAAAATTTGAATTGAGATACATATACCCATAAGTGAACCAAAATTTCATCAAAAGGAAATATTTAATGGAGCTGGTAATTATACTAATGCATTGTTTGCTAGTTTAAGTAGGGAGTGATAAACTCATGTTGGCTTTGTCATTTGTAATAATTTTTAGAGAGCCCTCTTTAAGTCTAGTGATTTTTACAATTGAAATTAATGAAATAAATAAGTAGATTACTATTATAATAGTTATTAATATAATGGATTCATTATATAATTTTATTCCTAGTAATGGGGTTTTATTACTTCATGTTGTATATGTATCTATATTTTGTAGTGTGGAGGGTGTCATTAAGGGGTCTATTACTATTAACAGAAATAGACATAATATTGGGATTATATTCTCTATTAATATTTTTATTCTTAATTTGAATATTTCATTTGGTGTGAGTCATGTTGTATAAATAAAAAGAACTAGTATTCCTCCTAGAAATACTAGGAATAATACGTTGGAAAGGCATGCGGATTTTGTAAATGTTGATATTGTTAGACAGGCAGTGATAGATTGTATAATTAGTATAATTCCTATACAATATTAACTGAATTTTAATATCAAGGGGTAGTTTAATTAGAATGTTAGCTTTTGGAGTTATTGGTGATGTAGTTATATCCTCCTTGATGTTTTTAGAATTATTAATTCATTGGTGATTTACAAGACCACTGTTTTTATTAAACTATAAAAACTTATGCTACGAGTATTATTAATATTAATTATTTTATTTATTAGATTTTATGTTTATTTCTCAGCGGAGGCATTTATTAGTAACTTTATTAAGACTTGAGTTTATTGTGTTGTCTTTATGTTTATATACAACTTATTGCTTTATTAGTAATCAAGAAGAATCCTATTTTTGCTTACTATTTCTTTCATTTTGTGTATGTGAGGGAGCTCTTGGTTTATCTATTATAGTATCAGTTACACGTACTCATGGTAATGATTATTTTAATTCTTTTGTGCTATTAACGTGTTAAAGTATGTTTTTTATTTTATATTTTTAATCCTTTTAAGATTTTCGATTTGGAATTAGAATTATTGGTGTTTGAATAATTAGTCTTGTTTGTATACGTCAAATTGATTCAAGGGTTTTGGTTGCATATTCTTCTGTGGCACATATGGGTCTATTTTTTTAATAGGAATTATAACTATAAGAGTGTGGGGCATGAGTGGTGGACTTACTTTAATAGTGGCACATGGCCTCTGTTCTTCTGGTATATTTTGCTTAGTAAACATTACTTATGAGCGGCTGGGTAGTCGTAGCATATTAATCAATAAGGGAATAATTAACTATATTCCTAGATTAGCTTTATGGTGGTTTATATTAAAAATTACTAATATAGCAGCTCCATCAACTATTAATTTGTTGGGGGAGATTAGCTTATTAAATAGAATTATTGGGTGGTCCTATTTTAGTTTTATGGGAGTTGCAATACTATCTTTGTTAAGCACGGCCTATACTTTATATTTGAATTTGTATATTCAACATGGAATATACTATTCTGGTATATTTTCTTGCTGAGGAACTAATATTCGTGAATATTTATTATTATTATTTTGTCATTTATTTCCATTAAATTTTTTAATTGTTTTTTGTTCTCAAATATTTCATTGAATTTAAATTATTTAAGTAGCTTAAGTAGAATATTAAGTTGTGGGCTTAGAGGTAACTATGAAGTTCTTAAATCAATGTTTTTTTTTTAGTTTTTATATTACAATTATAAGTTCAATTATTTTACTAATTAGTAGCTCAATCCTATTATTATTAGGAATAACATTTTTAATTAAAGATATTACAATTTTTATTCAGTGAAGTATTATGAATTTAAATAGTTCTAATATTATTATATCAATACAATTTGATTGAATATCTTTAATTTTTATAGGGTTGGTTATATATATTTCTTCAATAGTTATTAATTATAGAGGCTCTCATATAGGAGTAGATTATAATATATATCAATTTATTATTTTAGTCTTATTATTTGTTGTGTCTATGATGTTTTCCATAATTTCTCGTAATACAGTGTGTCCGAGAAAAATATACGAATAAAGAATTTAAATAACTCAACAATCGTTAACGACAGAAATGTCAAATAATGTTTATTTCGAAGAGAAAATCATAGAATTGTTTTTAACCAAAGAACAAGAAAAAAATTTCACCTTAGTAGATCTCAATGTGTGCTCCTTTGGTGGCGCGACAAACATCAAGGCAGTACTCAAACTCCATCCAAGTGTGGCTCCGTCACTCATCAAATGTTGAAGAAGTGTTCTTCAACATTTGATGAGTGACGGAGCCACATGTATCGATAATTCTTTCACGGAGATCATTGAGGTCTTGCACAGGTGTTTGGTAAACCATAGTCTTCACATAACCCCAAAGGAAAAAGTCCAAAGGAGACAAGTCTGGTGACCGTGGTGGCCATTTAATGGCCACCCCTCCCAATCCAATTACCAGCAAAATTGTTATTAAGGAAGTTAGTAACACAACGGGAATAATGTGGGGGGCCCCATCCTGCTGAAATATGTACCCATGAGGTATACGAGGTACAGCATACTGTTGCAACATTTGCAGGTAACTTACACCTGTAACTGTAGCTTCCTCAAAGAAAAAGGGCCCAATTATGGAATCTCGTGTCAAACCACACCACACATTCAACTTTGGGCTGTCGTGTTCATGTTCAACAACTGCATGGGGATTCTGCTCACCCCATATTCTACAGTTATGCCTATGCATTTTTCCGGAAATGTGGAAGGTAGCCTCATCTGAAAATGTTACGCGTGTCAGGAATTCATTGTCATCATGAATGCATGATAGCACTTCAATAGCATAATCAAACCTAGCGGGTTTATCACTGCACTTTAGTTTCTGAACAAGCTGTAACTTGTAAGCTCTAAGCCTTAACCTTTTATGTACGATATCATGCACAGTAGAACGTGGAATTTGAAGTTGAGAACTAGCACGTCTCACAGATGTATGCGGGCTTCTCTGGAAAGCTTCCTGAACTGCAACCACTTTATCCTCGCTCACACGCTTCCGACCACTACCTTTCTTCCTCAACAAAGACCCTGTTTCCAGCAATTGTTTATGCCATTTAACAATGTAATGACGTTCTGGTGCTTCCTGTCCATATTGTTGCCGGAATCTTCTTTGTACCATTACAGGAGACTTCAATTCTGCAAACCATAAGCAGCACTCAACTTTCTGATGAACAGTAAACAGCGCCATTGTACAGACTACTCACGAACAAAGCCGCGCATGCGCTTAATTATGTTACGATTTTTTCCCTTCTGGTGGTAAAAAAAATTCTTTCTTCCCTCTTCCAAATAAACGTTATTTGACATTTTTATCGTAAACGATTGTTGAGTTATTTAAATTCTTTATTGCTATATTTTTTCTCGGACACACTGTATTATTAGAATTATTTTGGGTTGAGATGGCTTAGGGTTGGTTTCATATTGCTTAGTAATTTATTATCAGAATGTTCATTCTTATTCTGCGGGGATATTAACTGCCCTGTCGAATCGAATTGGGGATGTATTTATTTTACTATCTATTGCTTGAATATTAAATTATGGTAGTTGAAACCATATTTATTACTCATGGTTAATTTCTGATTTTGATATAATATGAATTACTAGATTTATTATTGTTGATTATTTATGATTGATTGATGACATACTTCACCCACTACCCTAGATAAACCTGCACTGTGGCCACTGAAATCCTATTGGTACCTTTGGTCCCTTTCCAGTTATACACATCAAACAAGAGACAAAAATAAACACTACAACACCTCAAATAAGACTAAAAATGAGCATGACAGAACAAAATTTGGTTTGCTTTTATATTCCAGAAATCTCTGCTAGCTAAATTGATTGTTACAGTGTGAAATCTCACAAAGTGCTGTTTATTCTCATTTGTTTATAATGAAAGGATGATACCAAAAGTTTCCCTGCAATTATAAGAGCCCACATTGGCAAAATCTCTTGAGTTTGATGAAGAAAATCAGCAAGAAGGGGGAGAGGGGAGGAAGGGGGGTTGACTGATGTTGCACAACCCATGCAGGTACTCAAATAAAGAATATCAACTTGAGGCAATTGTTGAAAGAAAGCTGTTTAGACATTTGACATATTAATTTTCTAATTAAGGGAGGAATGCAAATGTCCACAATTATTTTTCCACACTCTTGTAGTACAGTGAATGCTCTTCACTGTAGCACTCAAGAGTTGGCTGGGTCTTTTTAAGTACTTTGAGGATCAACGATTGTCAAAAGTTGGAAAAATTCAAAGAAAAGTAAAGACTTAGAAGAGCTTGCATCACTCCAAATAATCAATACAGTAAAAGTCAACAAGTCAAAAGGTTTCATTCATTAAGCAATTTTCCTCAAATCATACTAAAATTGGTTGTTGGCAATTACAACAAAAAAGGTACACATTTCCAGAATCAGGTTGAACAAAGTTATAACTTTGAAATAATGTGTGGTAGCACTTAAGTTACCAGTCACTTCCTCATGTGGGAACTTTGGCTGAACATCACAGTTGGCATGGATGGATGCTTGAGAAGGCATGAAGGAAAAAGTCATGTATTAATTAACTACAATAACTACTAGGACTGAGCCGATACAGACACCGATGTAACCATATCGGAAGATACCAGTGGTATTGGTAAGTATTGGTTGAAATTTTCCAACAGATACCTTCCAATACCATTGTCTTTGAGTTGCTACAATCAAGGCCAAGAGAAACATTTGACCTTTCCAAAAATTTGCTCACCCTTCCTTGTGGCAGATTAGTTTTTCAGAGAATTACCGAACAAACCCTCCACCTCCTGGGAAGCAGATGATTGACAAGATCAAAGGCATGGATAAAGGGAAAGCTGTGACCAAACTTCTTGAAGGCATATAACTACCTGGTAGGTGTAAAGGCTGTGTGGAAACAGAAGATATATTTCATTTTAAATTCCTTCTTGCACGCTTGTGGTGGACGTTTTAAAACCAGCATTATTACCATCCTGGACTGTTTCCGGGTCAGATGATTTAGGAGTTCTTGCGAAAGACGTGTGAAGGCTGCTGTGGAATTCGATTTCTTTTATCTACATTCAAGCAAGGCAGGAGGGTTGTGGTTTGTATAATTTATTCTTGCACTCTTATGTGACTGTTGGTATCAGCCTTTACTGCAGCAACTTATTTTTGTTGCAAATGACAGAGAATGATGGACAGCATGGCATAAAAAGGCGTTATTTTAACAACTGTATTTGCATATATTATTATGTCTCTTTTCTACATCTCCAGGCTAACCCAAAAGGCAGGAAATAATAGTATTTACATGAAACTGAAGAAGAGACAATCAACCGATTTTTTAATATTTTTCTTTTGTAACTGCAGCATGTTAAAAAGTCTTGCAACACTTCAAAAATCCTATCTTTGCATCCTCTGGGTCTACAGAGAAGTTCACAAAAAAAAAGTACCAAATGTCCCAAGACTTTTTAAAGTATCATAATGCTTTTCTTAAAAAAAACTAAAAACAAAATGAGTTTCCCGTGGATGTAGCACAATGCCATGAAGGCACATTTAGGGTATGTGGGGGTAGGCCCAGACACATTCTCGATCTCAGCCATTTTTGGAGGTGATGTGATCAGAACCACTCTCCAACTGCCTTTACCCCATGCGGCTGCCAACAGGTATCTATTGATTTGAGGCTTGGTGAACCCCATATATGCTTTGGGGGGGAGGGGGAGGAGAAGGCCAGAAAAATTCTGACCTTACATCATCCACCCCAGGAATTGAACCCGGGTCTCCTGCATAGAAACAGACACCCTAAACACCATGGCTCCAAGTATTATAATGCTGCAGGAGAATAATTAGTGAGTTATTTAATGTCATAAAACGAACGTGATATTTTAAAATGGAATCGATTTCAAACACAGCATTTCCCAGCTGTGCAATGAGGTTTAGATGTTGCAAAACAATGATTTCTTGCTGAAAATTGTTCATTAAAATTTGCATTTTCAGAAGGATGATCTAGAACTATTCATGAATCACTGGCATTGAGTATTGTTGCTTTCTGAAAAATGAGAAGTTTGAAATATTACACATTTAAAAGATTCTTCATCAAAATTATTCAATATGTTAAGAAACACAAAAACTTCATGCACAAAATTGAACATAAAATATCATAATAATTTTCAAAGAGAAAAATTAATTTCAATCAATGCAATCTCATTCCAATCACACTAACAACATATTTAAACATTATTTGAAAAGAGGTAGAGATTATCAGTGCTTTAAACTTCATCACCAATAAAAATAAATTTGTTATTAACATATCACAAAATCTGTGTCCATAACTGATTTTAACTTTGCTAGTACAAGGTGGCCACTGCAGGATCATGATAAAATTCAAGTATAATTCCCGGTATCCAAGGCGTACTTTCCAGAAATTCAAGGGTACAAGAAAATGTTCTCTCTATTTCAATAGTATCTATTACCACCTCTCACCAACCACACACATACACACACAAGTATATTAACAATATAAAGCATAAATGATATTCCATTGTATGAAAACAGTCTAATACAATTCAATATTTAAAATATTTTATTTCATATGTGAAGTTTACATTTGCCATTTTCACATACTTAGACATGAAATACATCTACAAACATGAGTCGCAAATGTTACAGGATATACTAATCTATAAGAAATTATTAACTGTATAAGAATTTCACACTGAAATTTACCTAATCAAGTTCAAGGGTAAAAATGTTTTCAATATAATTATTCAAGCATTGATTGGTTGATTTATTTTACTTCACATTTCTGCCACGTTTTGCTAACTGCAAATATGAGGTTCAGTAATGATATAATTAAATTGGTGAAGGGATACTCACAAAGAACATCCATTCGCAGCTGGGATTCAAACCTGGGACCAGAGTTGTTAAAGGTCCACGAACCCATAAAATCTATTGGGTTCTACTGCAGGACAGGAATTTTTTTCTCTCACACAATTTAAATTTGGTCCAAGTTGCATATTGTTTCATTGAAATGAGGTTCCTGGAATGTATTTTAATTAATTCTGAAAAAGGTTCCTAGACTGTATTTAAATTCATCCGGAAAAAAGGATCCTGGACAGAATTGAAATACTTCACAGATAAAATGGTTCTCTACGGTCCAGAACCTATTTACGCTTTCTAATTTTCTCTCCTGGAGCGGAATTGAATTTACCTAAAATGTTTGGACCTTTAGCAACCTTGCCTTGGATGTCTAGCATCATAGTGCGCTGTGCTAACCACTCTGTCATAGACATTGGTATCGCAGGTAAATATTGCATGGTGAGGGAGATCAGTCTGTTGATCAAACTTGAATAATACGAGTGATAATAATTATCATGAATTAATAAAAATGCATCAAAATAGGGAAGCTTTAAAACCAGTTACTCCTACTGGTGATGAAGCTTCTTTCTTTGCTTGGTACTTTGGCTAAAAAATAAATTCTTAAGCAATGGCTTGCTATTTAAAAAAAAACACATCCTGAATGGTTACTTTCTAACAACTCTATCAAATCAGGTTTGCACAGTGCCATTAGAATGGATGGTTGAGATCTCAATTAATAAAATGGTGGCACCATAGTTGTAGACATGAAGTATAGATTTGTATAATATAGAGCTGTGGATCCCATCCCAAATGATATATGCACAGAATGACAAGAATTACCAGAGATTTATACTCAGAAACACTCACTGCGCCAAACCACAATTCCCTGTGTGCAAATGGTTTTTGTGGTTCTATTCTATTGTATTCTTCACATGTTTAGTAAGTATATACATTTTTGGGTATAATACTTGTCATATTTTAAACAATGAAAAGTTTTTTCTTTTGTGTGTACTCTTGTGTGTACATTAAGGTGTTGTTTTCGGGGCAAAATCTTTGTTGCAAATTGTACACATAAAAGGTTTCCCATTTGTGTGTGCCCTCATATGTTTATTAAGTGAGTCTTTGTAGGAAAATTCTTTGATACAAATATAACATTTAAAAGGTTTCTTTCTTGCATGTATTCTCATGTGTCTATTAAGGTTGTGCTTTTTTGTCAAAATCTTCGTTGCAAATTGAACACTTAAAAAGTTTTTATTTTGTGTGTGTCCTCATATGTATATTAAGCAAGTCTTTGCGGGAAAACTCTTTGCTACAAATACGACAATTAAAAGGTTTCTCTTTTGTGTGTATTCTCATGTGTCTATTGAGGTGTGGTTTTTGGGCAAAATCTTTGTTGCAAATTGTACACTTAAAAGGTTTTTCTTTTGTGTGTGTCCTCATATGTGTATTAAGCGAGTTCTTGTGAGAAAACACTTTGCTGCAAATAGAACAATTAAAATGTTTCTCTTTTGTGTGTACTCTCATGTGTATATTAAGATAATCTTTTCGGGCAAAATCTTGGTTGCAAATTGTACACTTAAAAGGTTTTTCATTTGTGTGTGTCCTCATATGTGTATTAAGCGAGTTCTTGTGAGAAAACACTTTGCTGCAAATAGAACAATTAAAAGGTTTCTCTTTTGTGTGTGTTCTCATGTGTATATTAAGGGTAGGTTTTCGGAAAAAATCTTTATTGCAAATTGTACACTTAAAAGGTTTTTCATTTGTGTGTGTCCTCATATGTGTATTAAGCGAGTTCTTGTGGGAAAACACTTTGCTGCAAATAGAACAATTAAAAGGTTTCTCTTTTGTGTGTGTTCTCATGTGTATATTAAGGTTAGGTTTTCGGAAAAAATCTTTATTGCAAATTGTACACTTAAAAGGTTTTTCATTTGTGTGTGTCCTCATATGTGTATTAAGCGAGTTCTTGTGGGAAAACACTTTGCTACAAATAGAACAATTAAAAGGTTTCTCTTTTGTGTGTACTGTAATGTGTATATTAAGATAACTTTTTTGGGGAAAATCTTTATTGCAAATTGCACACTTAAAATTTTTTTCTTTTGTGTGTATTCTCATGTGTCTATTGAGGTGTGGTTTTTGGGCAAAATCTTTCTTGCAAATTGCACACTTAAAAGGTTTTTCTTTTGTGTGTATTCTCAGGTGTCTATTGAGGTGTGGTTTTTGGGCAAAATCTTTGTTGCAAATTGCACACTTAAAAGGTTTTTCTTTTGTGTGTATTCTCAGGTGTATATTAAGGTGACGTTTTTGGACAAAATCTTTGTTGCAAATTGCACACTTAAAAGGTTTTTCTTTTGTGTGTGTCCTCATATGCATATTAAGCGGTTCCTTGAACGAAAACACTTTGCTGCAAATAGAACAATTAAAAGGTTTCTCTTTTGGGTGTATTCTCATGTGTCTAGTAAGGTAATGTTTTTGGGCAAAATCTTTGTTGCAAATTGCTCACTTAAAAGGTTTTTCTTTTGTGTGTGTCCTCATATGTATATTAAGTGAGTCTTTGTAGGAAAAGTCCTTGCTACAAATACAACAATTAAAAGGTTTATCTTTTGTGTGTATTCTCATGTGTCTATCGAGGTGTTGTTTTTGGACAAAATCTTTGTTGCAAATTGTACACTTAAAAGGTTTTTCTTTTGTGTGTGTCCTCATATGTACATTAAGCAGTTCCTTGCAGGAAAACACTTTGCTGCAAATAGAACAATTAAAAGGTTTCTCTTTTGTGTGTATTCTCATGTGTCTACGAAGGTTATGTTTTTGGGCAAAATGTTTGTTGCAAATTGCACACTTAAAAGGTTTTTCTTTTGTGTGTGTTCTCCTATGTATTTTAAGGTAATATTTATGTGCAATTTTTTTTTCGCAAATTGTGCAATTGATAGGCTTTTCTTGGCTGTGAACTCTCCCATGCATCTGAAGATCTCCTTCACATGCAAAATTATTTTTGCAAATTGGACACTTAAAAGGTTTCTTCTTTTTCATATGTCTATTAAGGTCATGTTCATATTCAAAATGTTTCTTGCATATTGAACAATTGAAAGGCTTCTCTCTTGTATGAACCCTTATATGTTTATTCAAATGTTCTTCTTTGAAGAAACTTTTGGTGCACAAGGAACAAATATATTGCTTTCTTCTGTTATCACCCTTGTCATCTTCAATATATCCCTTGGTTCTAGACGATTTTGAAGTTTCAGCCTCTACTATCCCTTCTTCACTTAGATATTCTGGATTATTTTTTGGTTGCTCTTGTTCACTCATTTTTCCTGCAGATATTGGTAAATGGGTAAATAACTTTGGAACATCTTGGACCTGTCCTTCCATATAGCTCTTGTTCAAGCATCTGAAAAAAAAATGAACATACAAATGTAGGTGTGCTTCTAAAATAATTACTAATATCTGCAGTACAAAAGACTTTAAGGGAGTAGCATCTAGTTTTCTGTGCTATCAAGAAATGAGACTGTACTTTAATAATTGTTTACGTGAGATGCCAAGATAACATTACTATGACTTTCACTCCTTTCACTATCACCAATACTAACTTCATTAAATTCTTCAATGTGAACAATTATAGATTGCAGTCACAAGATAAACTGATTTATCTACTTGCTAATTTCAGGAGTAGGCATTAAACATGCAACACAACAAGTCTAATATTACTGTACTACATAACAGTAAACTATAAATATCAGCACCATGGGAAAACGAGGGACAAGAACGCTGATACCAGCTTTTTAAAATTTCTTGACATTAAGAAGATAATTTTCAATAAATTTGTTTGTATAAATGTTCAAAATGTAACATGAAAAAAAATTTCCAAATATTACAGGATTGCTGTTCTTGTATCCGGTGCACGAACTGCCTTTATGGCAGTGATCCTCTGTTGCCACATTTCCCTACGAAGGAACTCACAGTCAAACTACCAATTAGGCCTAGTGTTTGGAAGCAATGATGTTCAAAATCACCGTCCCCAAATCAACCAGTAGGGAAACAGGATTTTGTCAAAATAACCGTTCTGCACTGTGGTTGCACATCAGTTGCTGTGATTGCTCCATAATAATATGTGACACCAAGGGATGAAGTTTCCTTATTTGCTTTGTAGTTTGGATCAGGAAAAGCCATGAACAATTGTTTGCTCTGCTAAAAAGCCTGCATCATGGAATAAAGGTTTTCCATCTTACAACTACTGTCAACATGCTTTAAATGTGCCATTTGAAAGCATGGGTGGGATTTCTATTGGGTAACTGCAGTGTGGTATTAAGAAATTTCCAGAGGAGGGGTGGAATTCTACTGACTGTCTAGAGACAGCATATATATCCTATATAGCTATAAACACACACATACATATATACATATGAATCAAAAATTTTCTACCCCCATAAAATAGCACCTAAGATACTTTGCTAAATTACTGCTACATTTGCAAAATCATAAAAATTACTCATTTACTTGCATCTCAGGTTTTTTGTGTGTGTTTTTTCCACTTATTTTTACTTGATGCATTAATTTGCACTGATAATATTGCATCCAAAATATACTCTAATATACTTTAATATTCTATCCATATACATATCCCATAGTGAACCATCATTAGTTGAATTCTCCTGTCAGAAAAATAATAAATATAGTTGTGTGGTTAACTTCTATTTCTTGCATTAATTTTGTTGTACAGTGTGTCCGAGAAAAAATATACCAATAAAGAATTTAAATAACTCAACAATCGTTAACGATACAAATGTCAAATAACAGTTATTTGGAAGAGGGAAGAAAGGATTTTTTTTTACCACCAGAAGGGAAAAAATCATAACATAATTAAGCGCATGCGTGGCTTTGTTCGTGAGTAGTGTGTACAATGGCGCTGTTTACTGTTCATCAGAAAGTGAGTGCTGCTTTTGGTTTGCAGAATTGAAGTCTCCTGTAACAGTACAAAGAAGATTCCGGTAACAATATGGACAGGAAGCACCAGAACGTCATTACATTGTTAAATGGCATAAACAATTGCTGGAAACAGGGTCTTTGTTGAGGAAGAAAGGTAGTGGTCGGAAGCGTGTGAGCGAGGATAAAGTGGTTGCAGTTCAGGAAGCTTTCCAGAGAAGCCCGCATACATCTGTGAGATGTGCTAGTTCTCAACTTCAAATTCCACGTTCTACTGTGGATGATATCGTACATAAAAGGTTAAGGCTTAGAGCTTACAAGTTACAGCTTGTTCAGAAACTAAAGTGCAGTGATAAACCCGCTAGATTTGATTATGCTAGTGAAGTGCTATCATGCATTGATGATGACAATGAATTCCTGACACGCGTAACATTTTCAGATGAGGCTACCTTCCACATTTCCGGAAAAATGCATGGGCATAACTGTAGAATATGGGGTGAGAAGAATCCCCATGCAGTTGTTGAACATGAACGTGACAGCCCAAAGTTGAATGTGTGGTGTGGTTTGACACGAGATTCCATAATTGGGCCCTTTTTCTTTGAGGAAGCTACAGTTACAGGTGTAAGTTACCTGCAAATGTTGCAACAGTATGCTGTACCTCGTATACCTCATGGGTACATATTTCAGCAGGATGGGGCCCCCACATTATTCCCGTTGTGTTACTAACTTCCTTAATAACATTTTCGCTGGTAATTGGATTGGGAGGGGTGGACCCATTAAATGGCCACCATGGTCACCAGACTTGTCTCCTTTGGACTTTTTCCTTTGGGGTTATGTGAAGACTATGGTTTACCAAACACCTGTGCAAGACCTCAATGATCTCCGTGAAAGAATTATCGATGCATGTGGCTCCATCACTCATCAAATGTTGAAGAACACTTGAATGGAGTTTGAGTACTGCCTTGATGTTTCTCGTGCCACCAAAGGAGCACACATTGAGATCTACTAAGGTGAAATGCTTTTCTTGTTCTTTGGTTAAAAAAAATTCTATGATTTTCTCTTCCAAATAAACGTTATTTGACATTTCAGTCGTTAACGATTGTTGAGTTACGTATTTAAATTCTTTATTGGTATATTTTTTCTCAATAATTTGCAGTTTTATATAATATTTTCTTTTTTCGATTGAGCATATTCTAGATTTGCATGTCAAATACTGATAATGTTATCAACCACAAATTTATTTGTATGTGTGTGACATGTACATTTGTAGCTGTAACTTTTGAATGTAATTAGCGGAGACCTATAATTGGGCAGCTAAATGCCTGTTGGTCCCCCAACTTAAATAAATAAAAAAAAAATAACAGTTCCATTAGCTTGTTAATTCTGAAAATTCGTTAATAGGGTCACCAAGTTACACATAATTAGTCCAGGTCTCCTTGAATACAAAACATAAGTGATTACCAGTACTGTATATATAATGTCCATCATTGTATATATAATTTCATGATCAATTGTTGTTACAGAACTGAATGAATTCATTTTTGATCCTTCTGTATTTTTAGTCATGATATTTTACAAATGTGTTTAACTTGCAAAATTGCAAAACTACCAACTTGACAACGCATGCTGAAACCGAAAAATATTTCCAACAAAGGATACCACCTTCCGACTCGCCAATTATTATAGATTATGTATGTGTAACGTCATCACTATATACGAGGTCAGACAATTAAGTAATGGGACAGATTTATATTGTGAAAAGGAAACAAAATAATTGAACGTTGCTTGTTTATTACTAAAAGTACATCCCTCCTGCATCAATACAGCAATTGGCACAGTTGGCCAACGATCAATACAACATCTGCAAGTCTTCATGTGGTATGACTTGAAGATTGGATGTCACAACCTGTTGGCTGGTCTTGTGTTCATCAAAAGTGTGTAATTTCAGCAGCAGCTTCACTTTCGGGAACGGGGAATAATCACAGGGGGATAAATCTGGGGAGTAAAGCCGATGATTCAACACATTCACTTGTTTTTGGACTAGGAATGTATAGACAACCACTGCTCTGTTGGAACTTGCATTATCGTGGAGCAGTAAACCAACTGCCCGGTTCAGGATACTGAGGTCTGAGTATTCTCTTCCATAATCATTCCGAGCACTACGATAGTAACAACTAATTACACTTTCACCCTCTGGAACAATTTCATGATGAATAATGTCTTTGCTATCATTAAAAAAACAAACATTGTCTTCACCCTTGGCTTTGAGAGCTTCATTTTCTTGCCTCTTGGTAAATTTAGTGACTTCCATTCAGCGATTTGTTAGTTCGTACAAGGTCCGTAGTAAAAATGCTCTGTTTTGTCCTCCACAACAATAGAATTCAAGAAATGTTTATTCCCGCAAGCAGTTTTCAGAATGTCCTTCATGAAACTTGATGTTCACTCCATGCTCCATAGCTATTACGTGATGACATCCTTGCACCTCCTTCACGACATGGCGGCATAATTCCCAGCATGCCTATCTCAAGTTAATGAGGTGTTGCCAGGTTGTGGATTATGGACCACAGTCTCATTACTTTATTGTCGGACCTCGTACATCAAGCTACAGCCATGTAATTTTTTCATTTGTTAAATTTTTCACGGGCAACCAACAATCAAAAGGAACTTGCCTCTTTACTACTACTGCCTTCTTGTCTAGATGCACTTGTAAATTTTCAGAACCGATCCTTTTGATCAACACAGTCTTCAACGTCACCAGCTTTATCTGTTTTTGTTCATTTTGAAGGCAGATTCCAGACATTGCAGAGTCTGGAACTCGTAATGCTCACTTTCTTACTAACATTCTAGCTTCACAAAGAAACCTAGCTCATTGCTCTAAAAAAAAGCACACTTATCTTTAAAAAATGACTTTGTAAAGGACTATCATGCTCGTATAAAAAATTCCATGTAGGCTATCTTTGTACACTACTGTTCAAGTACTTGGCACTCATACAAATACAGACGTTGTGTGGTGACAAGTTCGAGTCACGTGACAACTCATTTGCAACTTTCACATTCCTGCCAAATTCCGTGGACAAAGAAAAGGGAAATGGGGAGATGCTCTTCAACTTCTTCGACAGTTTTAGGAAAATAACAGCCCTTGAGGCCACATCTGCATTCGCCAAAATTGGATATTCCAGCTGTCTGACAGAAAATGTTGCAATTGAATGGCAAAGTGGGGAAAAAAAATAAATTGCCAATAATTTGTTGTTTCCCCCCAAATATAATTTCCCCAGGGATAAAATTTAACAAGCAGAGGGCAACATCTTAGCCAAAACTTGAACAAAGGAAAGGCTTATCTTTTGTGTATTCTCTAATGTTTCCTAAGGTAATCTTCACAGGCAAAATTTCTGTTGAAAATTACACACTTGAAATATTTTTCTTTTGTATGTGCCTTCCTATGTATTGGGTTGATGAAAAAATAATGGCCATATTGTTTTGCTTTGTGTTTTGCAAATATCTTTCCTTATATAAAGGGTGGGCACAAAGTTGCTTTCCCCAAAACAAGTAAGGAAAGAAAATAAATAAGCGAGGTATCACCGAGCGTCTTTTTTGTACTAGGACTGGCACTACTGTGTCTCTAGGACTGGTAACCATGTTTTCGTACGTGTTTTGTTTACTGTTTGTTGAAGAGAGTTGTTTACTGAGTGAAGTTGTTATCTTGCATTGCAGGTGTTGAGATGAATCACAAATTAACAAAGGAACAATGTGTTTTCATGCTACAAGCTTGGTGGAAACACAACAAAAACACAAATGTGGTGACAGCAGAATTCAGGAGAAGATTTCCAGGTGTGAAACCACCATCACGTCAAGCCATGAGAAACCTGAACCAACAATTTGAGGCTACAGGTTCTGTGCATGATCTACAGCGAAGCGGACGACCCCAAAGTGTACGAAATGAAGAAAACACTGCACAGACTTGTGTGTCCAGCCCAAAGAAGTCTACCAGAAGGCACGCAGGGGACCTGGGAATGTCACGTACCTCTGTAAGGAACATGTTAAAGGGTTTGAAGATGAAACCTTACCGGCCAAAGCTTCTGCACGCGTTACATGAATGTGACCCGGACCGACGTGTTGAGTTCTGTGAGTGGTGTCTCATTTGGAACGAAGCTCACAGAGACTTCTGGAAATGAATTTTGTGGACAGATGAGGCCTCATTCAAGATGAACGGTCACGTAAACAGACACAATTGTGTTTATTGGTGTCACTGTTTGGGGTGGTATTTGGAGTGGTGGTGTCATAGGACCATTCTTTTTTGAAGGAACTGTTACTGGTGACACATACCTTCAGATGTTGCAGGACGTTGTGATTCAAGAACTTGTCAATAACCCTCGTTTTGAAAACATTCCGTTCACGTGGCAACACGATGGACAGGGTGGCTACAAACAAGGTGAAATGAAATTCCCTGACTTTTCCAGGTTTTCCAGGACAAAATTTACATTTTTCCCTGACAATTACAAACTAAACTAAATCGATGTTTTTGCAAATAGAAATAATAAACTCACACAGATCCACGTATGGTTTTGTTAAGTACCAATATTATCTTCTATTAAATTGACTTATTTTCTCTATTTTCTATGATTTGAATTCAAACTGCAAAATAGTGAATTCGGAAAATTATTACAATTCACAAGCTAGGGAAAGATTTCAGAATTTTGTCATACGCAGTAAGTTTAAAATAAAATACTTAATTTTTTTAAAGTTACGTCTACATGAGATAAGAGTGAAGAGTGAATGATTAAGAAATACAATTTGTAATTTATCAGTCTCCTTATACATTCTCGGTATTATATGTTGATATTTCCACTGAGGTTTGGAACCCTCTGCTTGCAAGAGCCATGAGTGTGGACTCATTTTTCAATGTATAAAGCTACTTCTCTCTTCTCTGTAAAAGAAACAATTTAACTCTTGCACATAAGTGAAACAATTGAACAAAATAAAGTGTCATATTTCCTTACATTATCAATGGGATTTCTGCTTCAGTACAGTATATCTAAGTGAAGTGCTGAGAAACTGACAACATGCAGTTATACCATTGATGCTGACGAAAAGGGTATGTAGGTATTAGAAATTTAACGCAAGAAATTTATAGAATTGCATTGTATAGGTACCTGATTTAGCTAACCACACATTAAAACGGGAACACACTAATAATAAAAGCTTCTGAAAGTTTATATATGAGGGGCATCCTGAAAAAAGCTCCAATGGTGTGTATACGCAGCACTAGTGGTCGAAGAGCGACACACACACATGCAGGCAGGAAGTAGTGGCATGTAGCTGTAATCTGGTACAGATGCAATGCAGCCGTTTTAGGACAGTTCTAGGTTAAATATTGCAGCTCTCATACAGTCTCCCACCGACTGCGATGTAGCCTATATTGCACGCTCAGAATTTGGCACAGAGCCACCAGCAATCGTGTGAGGTATGCAGACCGGACGTCGTGAGTGATAGTATGGTCAGACGATGGTGCAGACAATTCACAGAAGGCCAATCGAATGTGCACAACCCCATACAGCTGAGTACACATGGGCCCTTGGCATCACTTCAGGTGAGAGATCTTGGACCACTCCCTGTACAGCCCTTGCCTTGAATGTACCAATTTTCATTCTTTGTTTAACTGAAGAGGTTTCTGGCAGAGCAAGGATTTGACAGCTACACTGCGGTAGAGATAGTTCCAGTCTTTGCTGTCAGACACATATACCATGGGCATACAACCGTGGTGATTATGCCGAAAATTAGGTTAGGACTCATTGTTACTAATGCAATAAATTACAACTAATATTCTTGTTTTATTTATGCCTAATCTGTAGGGACCTTGATATTTTTTTATATATTTTTTTAAAATTGGTGTATCTTCTTATTTTTATTTTTTACTATACAGTGTTATTTTTCCCAAACTTCACATTTTCATTTTAGCGCATTTTCTGGCAAATATCTGAAATTATACCTTCATGGTGTTTTTAAACTGCTGTTTCAAATTGTAAGTCACATGGCTTACACCTCTCCGTGAGAGTTTGATATCTTGAAAGTTATTTTGGGGAAGTTATTTTCCATACCCCTTTTTTAATTTTAAGGTTAGTATTTTAGATAATGGAATTTTCTCCATATATACTGAAGGGTGCATAATGACCGTAAGAGACGACGCACCCAAAAAATCAAAATCAATCAATCTCACGTAACAGATACCGATATATTATGGCACCAAAAATTGGCATTATCTTTTTTTTTGACTTGTTAGTGTTACGTTTCCAAAAATTCGCGATTTTGTTTTAGAACATTTTTCTGCCAAATATACCGAATCATAATACTCCATTGTGCTTCTAAACTATTATTTTAAATTGTAGGTCACATGGTTTACGAATTTTTGTAACAGTTTGATATGTTGGAACAGATGTTTGAGGAAGTAAAAGTAAAGTGTTCCCCTGCACTTTTCAATGCAGGTGCATAGTAGGGGTGTGGAGTTAGGGCCCCACACTTTCTTGATCACGGCTGAAGGTAGGGTTGATGTGATCAGCACCACGCTCCTGGCTACCTTTATCCCTCAATGTTTCCTCAAGGTACCAGCTTCATATGATGCTGGGTGGGTGCCGGAGCAGTTTGAATAGGTGGAAAACATCACAGTTCTCCGCCGCAGGGGATCGACCCTGGGTCTCTCGCATAGTAGTCAGACGCCCTAATGACTGAGCTCCATTATTACTCACTCGACAAATGCCGATGGTGCGCACTTAGCTTGATAATTCAAAACATATCTCGTGCGACAAATACGAAGATGTGGCTTGTGTGACGGTTATTCGCACTCGATCTCCTGTTAGAACCCCGCCACTTTGCTCTGTGATGCAAATGGTTTTGATGGAAGTTGAAAAATTCATGGGAAATACATGATTTAATGTGGCTGTCGGAATCATTCCATGTACGTATAACTCTATAGTTTACTCTTGAGTAAAATGTTGGAAAACTTGCATGTACACAAACATGGCCTAGAAAAGACAAGAATGTTGAATTTCATGGAATTTTTCGTTGTTTTAGTACATTTCTTTTAAAAAAATCGCTAAAACGCCAACAATTCGCATTTTATGCCAAATTCGCATTATTTCGATATTTCGAACGGGCGAAAAATGTGTCCAGACATCACTGCACATGCCTAAACATAACTCCGCAGCAATTACCATTTTTCACGGTTTTGGCGTTTGCGAAAAATCAATATCCCTACTAATTGGGAATTACTTTCTGGCCACCCCTCGTATAAATCAGTAGATGGAAAGTGAAAATTTAGCAGAGCTGGCAGAGAAAAGTCACTTCTTGAAGAAAGTGATTTGTTTTATGATTGAATGATTTGAGTAAATATGATATTAAAATATTTACGTATTTATTATTAGTATTTTATTTCATAATATTGGACATTAACCTTACTCAGTGAGAGATTAATGACCATCTCTCACGAGTTTAAACAGACAAGACAGAGAGTGGCGTTAATTTTATTGCAATACTAGTATTGCAGTAAATTTGAGGTTGGGAGCATGCACTTGCCATTTTTTATAACGTTCACCAATGCAGATATATGTTTCACTTTTTCGTGATAGTATTCAATATATATCCCATTTGGTTGGATTCTTCTTGATATCTAAGAATAGTGCAATGTCATTGTAAAAGTATGTTAACTTGTGCAAAACCAGTAATACGTCAGGAAGATGAAAGAAAACCTTCGTAAGCACTGCTACATTAAATAAGGTGAAGTGAGCCAGAAGAGTAACAAAATTCCAGCAGCATATTTGCAATCTAAAGCTTTTCTTGTTTATGCATGCGATTTTTGTTGGATGTTGCAGTACATGCAATTTCTGTCGGGTGGCGATATTCGACAAAAATCGTGTGTATCAATGGAACCTATTTGTTTCCATGTTCCTTCAGTTTGCCCAACAAAATGCCTTACTACGACGTCCAACAACTATCGGACGGCGTCACCCGCACTTATCCCCTTCATCTGTTGACAAGTCCCCTTACTAGTCCCATACGGACAAGAAAAAAATGATAAATCAATGCATTTTCCACGTAATATTTAGAGGCTTAACCTTTACTCCCTCGATGATACCATATGGTATCATCAGAGTAAGGTCGTACTGGCCCGATGATACCATATGGTATCATGGTGCTGATTACGAAATGAATGTGCTATTTGGACTTTCATACTCTTATGTTTGGGTGGGGACTCTGACACAGGTCTGGAGCAAGCCTGGGAAATTCATATTGATGAACAACTTCCCCCTCTCTACAACATAACTATGCCACATTTCCGAACAGAACTTCATATTTTGGCTCATTATATATGGCACCCAGGAACATGAAACATGTCACGTTCTCTTGAGAAATGTCCATTCTTTGAAAAGAATACTAAAGTTCGGGCCTTCTTCCCAAATAGCGGTAACATTTTTATGTTTTTTTCGGTGAAATTCAGGGGTCGCGCCCCCAAACTCTCTTCCTCGGTTCGGCGTTCTGAATTGTACACGGTTGCATGCTATGATGTTTTTACTGCAAAACAAAACTTATCCGAAGTAGATTCCTCAAAGAGTACCGAGTTATAACAATTTTCCTCCAAAAATGCAAATTGCCTATTTTTTGTAAAAAAGAAAATCACATTTTGGCTTATTATTCAACTTGTATGGCACCCATGAACATGAAACATATTTCATTCTCTTGAAAAATGTCCATTCTTTGAAAAGAATACTAAAGTTCGCACCTTCTCCCCAAACTCCAGATTTTTGTTTTTTCCATTAAAATTCGGGGGACATGCCACACTCAAGACCCCCTTCCTCGGTCCGGTGTTCTGAATTGTACACGGTTGCATGCGCTGATGTTTTAGCTCAAAAACAAAAGTTATCCGAAGTAGATTGCTCTTATAGTGCCAGAGTTATAACAATTTCTCTCCAAAGAGTGTTCGAATTTAAAATTCCCGCCGAGAAGCCAAGGCGAGAGAAATTTCTCTCTCTCTCTGCTCGTGCCATCACTGGTTTCTGGCGCCGTGCTTATGTTCCGCATAAAAGGGGCCTAAAATTTGAGGCTGAAACTTATGAACGAGATTTCCTGTTCCCGTGCAGAGTTCCATAACGATATCTTTAAATAAATAAATATATAAAGAAAAAAAAAGAAAAAAAGTCAATGAAGACGAAATTCCCTGACATTTCCGTGACTTTTCTTGACACCTCAAATTCCCTGACTTTTCCCAGTTTTCCAGGTCTGTCGCCACCCTGGATGGAGCACTGCCTCATTTTAGTGTTGTTGTGAGGGAGTTCTTGGATCAATATTTCGATGAATGGATTGGTTGTCGTGATACCACAGATTGGCCACCATGTTCATGTGACCCCACACCATGTGACTTCTCCATGTGGGGTATTGTCAAAGACGAAGTGTTTTCCGAGAAACCGCAGGATTTGGTTCACTTGCAACAGCTAATCGAACAATCGTTCAAGAGATTGGATGACAATCCTCAATTGTGTCATGATATTTGCAAATCAGTGCTGAAGAGATGTACCTTGTGCATTGAACATGGTGGGGGACAGTTTGAACAGAATTTGAAGTAGAAAGGACACTTTGAAGTACAATAAAGATTGTCAAGTCACCTAGGTTCTTTTATTTGATTTCTTCATTTATTGGGAATAGAGACTTTGTGCCCACCCTGTATATCTCACTGATTATATTGCATTTTAAAGCTTATTTATTGCTTGATCGATCTGCCTTAAAATAATATTCCTAATGCTTGATTTACCTTAATTCTAGGTAATACTTGTCTGCATGGTGACTGTTTTACTGGTCCGCTGCCGAAGACATCCACTACAACTATCTGAATCCACGCGCCATCATCACAGCAGGGAAGTATTGTCAAGAAATCACTTAAATGAACCGGAAACTTCAATCTCTGTGAAATATTTCTCTCGTAGGAAGTTTGCGAGATGCTTGGGGAAGTGTTACTTGGTTGGCAGGAGGTCCGGTGAGTATTGTGGGTGACGCAGAGTTTCATAGTACAATTCCTTCTGTTTCTGCAGGGTTGGTTGTGCGATGTGCGGCCGTCGGGTATGAAGTTGGTTATGTAAGGAGTGAAAGCCCTAAAGAGAGAAATGTTCCTCCCTTGTTATATACAGGCACAGGGCCGCATTTACGCACAGGTTATCTAGGCTGGAGCCTATGGGACTGCACCACAAAGGGGCCCACACCACAAAAAAAAAAACCTTAAAAAAATTAATTTTGAATAGATTAAAATAAAAAAAAATGTCTTTGTTTTAATACTGTCATAAATGTAAAAGACGTCGATGCAGTTATTTTGTGTGTTATGTGGGCTAATTCGGCTGTTCTCTTCCGTGGACAGCTCATATGAGTTGAGTCAGCATTCAGGAATCTCGATTGCTTGGCGTGGTGTGGGAACACTGGCGCTGTCTAAAAATAGATCAGTTGCTGTGCTGTATTCATGTTGACATGCACGCCATGTATGAATAATTTGTATTGTGCTTTTAACCTTTCTCTATTGCGTGTTTTGGAGGTAGGCCTACTGTTTCAATTTGTTATTAAAACGTTTTCAGAACAACAAAGTAAAGCTATCACTGTAATATTTTTTTAGAAATATTTTCCCGTGTAATCTAGTATTATGGACGGAAATAAAATACAAACTAACCGCCATAAAAAGAAAGAGGTATTTAAAAGCGGAAGTGCCAAACGAAAGATTGCAAAAGAGAAAAAAAAGAAGAATGAAGAAATTATAGCTAAATAACGTCACGTCGCCTGACTGATTATATGAAGTTTAAGCCACGTTCATCTGCTGCTCCAAAAAACAATCATGATGATACACGGAGCAGGCGAACGAAAGCAAGTCTCTGCGCAAGTAGTGACACCAGAGAGCTTCACCAATGAACACTTGAGAGGATCGGGATTGCATGGAGGGGTTACTGCAGTTACCGGCCTTCCCAGCAGCGGGTACTGGTTTGTTCTGCCCATTTGATTTCTCCCCTTCTCTGTTGCTATGCGTGGCTTTGCTCCAGAGATATATGGAACAAGGTATAAAGATTTTGAAATGAGATCTTAAAAGATTTAATAGCCTACATGGCTGACTCTAGCACATCACTCCAGATTTGAAAATTTCTCTAGCAACAGTGAAGAAATTTATAATGGCTTTTTATAATTTTGATTTAGTGACTGACGCACATGATACAGAAAAAACAAACTATAAAAAACAAACTGTAGTTGTTATTTTTTTTTAAAAAAAAAGGATGGAACATTCGTTAAGCAAACTTGGATTTTTTGAAAGAAAGAAAAAAATTTAGAACTGTATTTGAAAATTCATGCAGTCCGTGAAAATTTTCAGGCACCATAGTGACTGCGCACCCTGTATTTTTCTACCCCCGCTTAACATATTTAAGGCTAAATATATTAACTTCCATATAGAATGTGGTTGGGCTTTATATCGCACGCTCTTTTTCCTTAATTTTCTTCCTTCTCCTCTCCTCTTTCTCTCTTGTCCTTTCCACTCTTTCTAACACCTTCTTCCATTCTTTGTTTAACTTCAGTCCCCGATTCCAGTTCATTGTGTCTTCTTCACCTTTCTTCTCTATTTCCTTGGCTTCCTTCCATTTTCTCACTAGGATTCTCTTCTCCCTTCCTATCTGCTTAGCCTCATCCCACTCTATGTCATGTCCTGTTTCTCTCGTGTGTTTAAATATCGAATTTCTCTCTCTCTTAAGTCGTACATCATCCCTATGTTGTTTCAACCTGTCTTTCAGCCTTTTTTCGTTTCTCCTATGTACACACTCTGACATTCTTTACATTTTACTTCGTAGATAATCCCTTCCTCTTCCTCTTCTCTGATTTCCTTTTTCTTGTTTGCATTCTTCGCTATTCCTAAGATACTCTTCCCTCCCTTACTGTAAGTTTTAATGCCCGCTTTCCTAAGCACTTTGCATATCTTTTCTGTGGTCTTCCCCATACTCCTTATTCCAAACCATCTCTCGTTTTCTTTCTCTTCCAATTCTCCCCTTCCTCTTTTCTTCCTTCTTCTGTTTATGTCCAGTCTATCCTGATTCTCATAGTCATTCTTTTCCAGCTGTTTCCATGGGCTATTTATTTTGCCTCCTTTTTCACATTCCTTCATGCATCTTTTCTTTATTCTCACCTCCATATTCTTTATGAAATTTCTTTTTGTCACCTCACTTACATCACTTCTTTTGTGGCAGAATACCCCTGCTGCACACTTCTTCTGATGCCAAGCGGTTTCAATTTCTTCTCCTCTCTTCCTTTTCATCAACATATCAAGGTAGCTTAACTTGCCTTCTTCTTCTATTTCAAGTTCCAATAATATCCCTCTTTCTTCATTTTGTATTTCTTTGGCAAAAATGTCGAGCTGCCTCTTCGTTCCCTTCCATATGCCCAAACAATCGTCTGCATATCTGCAAAACAGAATTATTTTGTCACCTCCTTTTTCTATCACTTTCCTTTCCCATTCATTCATAACCAATTCAGCCAATGCTGGGCTTAGGCTAGAACCTATATTCAGTCCTTCACTCATTAATATTATTTTATCTCCCATTATACTGTAACCATTATTCCAAATGGTTTCCAGCGCCTTCACTACCCTTTCACTATCCCATTCTCCTATAATTTCTTGCCCCATTCTCTTTCTAATAATGTCCAAAACGTGTCCCCTCTTGATGCTCGGGAACATACTTTTTACATCTAAGCTAAACATTGTCGTCTTCATCTCATTTAACTTAAGTCCTTTTATGAGGTCTAATACTTGTTCACTGTTCTTAACTGCTCTGCTTTCTTGCTGTCTTATTAACACTTCAGTAACTTTCTTTAATTTATTTTCCAAGGGTTCCAAAATATTGTTTCTGCAGTTCATTACTGGTCTTAACTTTATCTCCTCTCTGTGTATCTTTGGAAAGACCTTCAAACTTGGTAGTCTTCCTGTCTCCTTTATGCATTTCTTGAATCCACTCCTCCTACAGTCTTGTATGGCCCTTTCTTTTATAGTTTGTTCTTCTTCTGTTCCACAAATCTCCTCATATACGTATTCTTTTAGATCTTCAAACTTCCTCTCGTACCATTCTCTTTCCATCACCACAATTGCTCCTCCTTTATCTGCCTGCTCTATCACCACATCATTTCTTGTCTGATTTTCTTCATCCCTTCCCTTTCTTTTTGACTCAAATTATCTACTTTTCCTTGTTTTCCCATTTCTTTCTTCAGTATGGCTGCTGTTCTTCTTCTAATCTTGTCTCTTGCTGGTTCTTCTTTTATATGGAGCACTGCTTCTTCAATGTCATATATAACTTCCTCATAATCTACATTTCTTTCTCTAACTTTGAAACTTCTTTCTAGTTTTAAAAAAGCTTCCATTTCTTTTGATAGTTCTACCTTCCCTATTACCACAACTCTTCTTCTTCCTCTTCTCCCCTTTCTTCTTTCCATCCTAGTCCATCTCCTTTCTTCTTCAACTTTATTTTTATTTTCTCTCTAAATTTCTCCTGCCAGCTTTTCATTTTGTAAAATGTATATTCTCTCGTAAAATTGGCGAGACCATCTTCAATAAAGTTCACAAGTGAAAGCCACCTGCTAGAAAGTTCCAGAACAACTTTCTAATAGTCTGGAGGGAGTAATGTTTTGTGTATATACTCGTATAATGCCCTGTTTCTGTATCTTGTTACTTTTGTACTTGATACAGAGTCTGAACAAGACCTTGCTAGAAGGTTGAAACGTTACGTTTAGTTTATGTTTTCAACAAAATAAATTACTGCCTTGGTCAGCATATTTATTTTTTCATAATCATGGAAACAAGGCTTAATGGTGTTATAATTGGACATTTTCCAAGGCTGATAAGGAAAATTAACAACTGGAAGGAGTTGAAGAGGAAAGAAATACACAAAGACGAAAAAGAGAAGTTTCTGAGAAAATGTTTAGAGAGAGGCACAGCGCCTAAAGGATTAAAAGTAAGTAAGGAGGGAGTGGTTTGCAATACCAAGAGATGGAAGATATTGGTTCAGAAAATGGAAAAAGAACTGATATGGAATGAAATAAGGGCAAGAAGAAAGGAGATAAAAATAATAAAGGAGAACCTGAAAAGAATTGAAAAAGCTATTGAAGATGGTCTCACCATTTTTACAAAGAATATACATTTTTACGAAATGAAAAGCTGGCAGGAGAAATTTAGAGAGAAAATAAAAATAAAGTTGAAGAAGAAAGGAAAGAGACTAGGATGGAAAGAAGAAAGGGGAGAAGAGGAGAAGAGGAAGAAGAAGAGGATACCAGAAGAAGAGTTGTGGTAATAGGGAATGTAGACCTATCAAAAGAAATGGAAGCTTTCTTAAAACTAGGAAGAGGTTTGAAAGTTAAGGAAAGAAATGTAGAATATGAGGAAGTTATATATGACATTGAAGAAGCCGTGCTCCATATAAAAGAAGAACCAGCAAGAGACAAGATTAGAAGAAGAACAGCAGCCATACTGAAGAAAGAAATGGGAAAACAAGGAAAAGTAGATAATTTGAGTCAAAAAGAAAGGGAAGGGATGAAGAAAATCAGACAAGAAATGATGTGGTGATAGAGCAGGCAGATAAAGGAGGAGCAATTGTGGTGATGGAAAGAGAATGGTACGAGAGGAAGTTTGAAGATCTAAAAGAAAACGGATATGAGGAGATTTGTGGAACAGAAGAAGAACAAACTATAAAAGAAAGGGCCATACAAGACTGTAGGAGGAGTGGATTCAAGAAATGCATAAAGGAGACAGGAAGACTACCAAGTTTGAAGGGCTTTCCAAAGATACACAAAGAGGAAATAAAGTTAAGACCAGTAATGAACTGCAGAAATAATATTTTGGAACACTTGGAAAAGAAATTAAAGAAAGTTATTGAATTGTTAGTAACACAGCAAGAAAGCAGAGAAGTTAAGAACAGTGAACAAGTATTAGACCTCATAAAAGGACTTAAGTTAAATGAGATGAAGACGACAATGTTTAGCTTAGATGTAAAAAGTATGTTCCCGAGCATCAAGAGGGGACACGTTTTGGACATTATTAAAAAGAGAATGGGTGGACATTTTTTTGAGTATTTGTGCTTTTTACTTGAAGAAATGCCTAAGGAAGCATCTTCTCTGAGAACCAAATTGAGCAACTATGTGAAAGAATTTGGGTCCAGTGTGTTTACAACAGATGGATCGGTGTTTATATTGTAAGTTATGTGAAAATACTGTGAATTGCACAAAAAAAAATTACGTTATGCAACACTTAGAAACTGCTAAACACAAATCGGTTTCTATTGAGAAGCAAAAGTCATGCGAGGTAAAAGCGTCACTAATTACATCATATGCTATTTCTCCTAGGCAGTCTCAGTTTTCTGCAGATTTTAACTCCATTCAGCCTTGTTTCCATGATTATGAAAATCTAAATATGCTGACCAAGGCAGTAATTTATTTTATTAAAATACATAAACTAACGTAACGTTTCAACCTTCTAGCAAGGTCTTCTTCAGACTCTGTATCAAGTACAAAAGTAACCAGATACAAGAAGGGTAATATATATACACAAACATTACTCCCTCCAGACTATTTAGAAAGTTGTTTGGAACTTTCTAGCAGATGACTTTCACTTTCCAATTTTACTTTCACCTAAAAGGCTAAACACTTCCATATAGAATGTGGTTGGACTTTTTAATCTCACGCTCTTTTCCCTTCATTTTTCTTCCTTCTCCTCTCCTCTTTTTCTCTTGTCCTTTCCACTCTTTCCAACATCTTCTTCCATTCTTTGTTTAACTTCAGTCCCCCATTCCAGTTCATTGTGTCTTCTTCGCCTTTCTTCTCTATTTCCTTGGCTTCCTTCCATTTTCTTACTAGCATTCTCTTCTCCCTTCCTATCTGCTTAGCCTCATCCCACTCTATGTCATGTCCTGTTTCTCTCGTGTGTTTAAATATTGCATTTCTCTCTCTCTTAAGTCGTACATCATCCCTATGTTGTTTCAACCTGTCTTTTAGCCTTTTTTTCGTTTCTCCTATGTACACACTCTGACATTCTTTACATTTTACTTCGTAGATAATCCCTTCTTCTTCCTCTTCTCTGTTTTCCTTTTTCTTGTTAGCATTCCTCGCTATTCCTAAGATGCTTCTTCCTCCCTTCCAGTAAGTTTTAATTCCTGCTTTCCTAAGCACTTTGCATATATTTTCTGTGGTCTTCCCCATACTCCTTATTCCAAACCTTCTCTCCTCTTTTTCTTTCTCTTCCAATTCTCCCCTGCCCGTTTTCTTACTTCTTCTGTTTATGTCCAGTCTATCCTGCTTCTCATAGCCATTCTTTTCCAGCTGTTTCCATAGGCTATTTATTTTGCCTTCTTTTTCACATTCTTTCATGCATATTTTCTTGATTCTGTCCTCCATATTCTTTATAAAATTTCTTTTTGTCACCTCACTTACATCACTTCTTTTGTGGCAGAATACCCCTGCTGCACACTTCTTCTGATGCCAAGTGGTTTCAATTTCTTGTCCTCTTTTCCTTTTCATCAATATATCTAGATAGCTTAACTTGTCTTCTTCTTCTATTTCAAGTTCCAATAATATCCCTCTTTCTTCATCTTGAATTTCTTTGGCAAAAATGTCAAGCTGCCTCTTCGTTCCCTTCCATATGCCAAAACAGTCGTCCACATATCTGCAAAACAGAATCATTTTGTCACCTCCCTTTTCAGATTTGTGTAAGGCATTCATAGAGGCAGACATTCCTTTGTGGAAATTGCAGAATGTCTCTTTAAGGGGATTCCTATCGATGTACACAGGTGAGCATGTACCGAATGAGTCACCACTGCATAACAATTACATCGAAAGGTGTTACACGGGTGTCATTGAAAGAATTAGGGAGGAAGTTAGGGGGGAAAAAATTTGGGTGTCTATTGATGAAACAACCAATGCTATGGGAAGGTTTTTTGCTAATGTTGTAATTGGTACAATGGAACACAATGTAGAGCCCAAAATATTTTCATAGTGTTAAGCATGAAGATGTGCGTTTGTTTGTAGCAGATGCAGCGCTATATATGAAAAAAGCAGCAACGGCCCTTAAAGCTATTTTCCCCGCTATGCTGCACATAACATGTCTCGCGCATGCTCTCCATCGACTTGCAGAGGAAATTCGTGTTTCATTTCTCGAAGTTGACTCTTTAATTTTCAATGCTAAGAAAATATTCCTCAAAGCACCATCCCAGGTTCTATTGTTTAAAGAAACAGCCCTTGAACTTGCTTTTCCTCCACAGCCAATACTAACTAGATGGGTTACTTGGACATCTGCTGCAGTATATTATTCGACCAACTATCAGAAGGTGGCTGAAGTAATTAGTTCCCTATCTGAAGATAATGCAACATCAATTTACGTAACACAGCATCTTTTGAAAAATTCTGTTGCGTGAAACGACTTAGGATTCATCACCACCCATTATTCAAATATGGCAGACACAATAACATTACTGCAAGAGCCAAGTGAAACACTGATAAATTCTATGGACCATTTTCATTCTGCACTTGACCAAATTTGTGCTGAACCAGGTGCTAAAGGTCAGGCTGTTCGTGAGAAATGTCAGCGAGTTATTGCATCAAATAAGGACTTTGACAAATTAAGGGCAATTCAACAAGTTCTGAAAGGTGAAAATATACAAAGTGAGTTAGATCCACATGTTCTCGCGTGCTTTAAGTATGCTCCCGTAACATCTGTGAAGGTTGAACTGTCTTTTCCAATTCTAAAAAATGTGTTGTCCGACCGCAGAGTGTGTGTGTGTCTGTGTAATTATTAAAATTACATTTTATATGTACGCCTTTCTGACGAGGGGCGATGAATAAATTAATCCATCAAAGGATGCTCTTTTGCAACGATGCATCTCAACTTTACATTTTTTTAAAGTGACAATCGATCAGATGTTTCAAATATTAGAGAAATATTAAGTGAAGCTAAGAGCAAAGCAATTGTGTGGCCATCATCCTCCTCTCCCCCAATTTTGAAAAATGAGATCATGCCTCTTGAACATCCGCTAAAAATAAAGGATCACTCTTCCAAAACTAACATTAAATCATCCGTGAACACAAGAATAATTGGCAATTTTCCAGCCCGGACACGACGTCTAAAACTAACAGTAAAGCTGTAATGTGAAACCAATCTCGCCTCATTTTGTCCTTTAACAAAGAGAATAATAATTAGTAAACGAAATGTAAGGGGAGAATGAAAAATTTAACAGTCTCTTGCTTCTATATCAGGCGATTGACTTCAGAACAGTGATATTCCGAAGTCACTTTCCTTTCGATATACTTTCAGCAAATGATTTCTAAGAAAAATTAAATGCATAGTTCTATCGCTTGGCGTGGGAGGAAATCCAAACCCATCACAACACTTTCCAGAAAGTAACTGCCGTCATCTGTGGTTCAAAGAAAATTATTCCCCTGCTGAGGTCCCTGTGTTGAAACCAAGTTATATACAGGTCGGGACAAACAAAAGTCTAAAGTTGGAAAGGAAAAGGGGGGTTAGCCCAGGTATTTCAATTTCCAGGAAAATGCTATGTACGATGTCTGAGACACGTCCACCACTTTCATGGGCGATGACCTTTTTGACTGCGGGAGGTCACTAAAGAGACCGCAAACATTAAAGAAAGTACAAGGATTACCCACAGGTGCATCGTTGGCTTTCGGGACCTCATTGGGGTTATTGTTACACGAGACCACATTTGTATGAACAAAGCCTGGTAGACTTCGAAGAGAACTAAACAGAAGCAGCAAACTCCTATGGGGACAATTTCACGTTATGCTTCATTTGCAAGATACTTGATTGCAAGTCTTATCTGCGTACAGATCTTTGTGTCACGTACTTGCTGTTCCCGGAAACTTGGGTACAGGTTCATTTAACAAATGTGCAACTATTTTTCATTCTTTCAAAACCAAAGGTAAGTTGGAAAAGGTGAACGAAACTTTGAAATGGAAAATGACAATTGGTTTTGGTTGTGCCACTAGCAACTCATAAACAATGGTATCGGTGCAAAAATAACAACCGATACTAACTGATACAGATACCTCTAGTATTGGCCAATACCTATACCCCAGTACTGGCTGATACCGATATATCAGCATCGGTATCAGCTCAGACCTAATTTTGAGTATTCTTCAACATATTAGTGTTTTGGGTTACAATATCCCAATTCTTGGTGAAACTCTTAAGTTTTGAAGCGGTGCATTAACCACAAACCATTGCTTCACAACAAAGTTATTTCTGTTAATGCTAGTTTGAGATTTGACTTCCACATAACCTCAGTTGCGCTCCAACCAAACCCTTGCACCCAACTAATACATTATAACCATATATTCTTTTCTTAGTTTAGTGCATTAATTTGAATGTTAATCTGCCAAAATTGACATTTGTGTCTTATTATTTCTCCCCCTTTTTCAGACGTCAAACAGATACTCAGTGGTGGTGCCAGGATTAATCATCTGAGGGTGCTGACGGGGTGCCGAATGAAATTTATTGGGTGCGATGTTGAAAATATGAAATATGAATGCAAGTTTTAGTCCTTAAATCAAATATCTATCAACTTTTAGTATAGTCATCTATGAAAATATGCTAATGAAATTGAAGAATAACAGCAACTTTCTTCATTTTTGCCTGATTTTAGCCAATTGAGGTACTGGACCTACAGTTTAAGGTGGGATCCGAGCCACTATGTGCATCCACCGGTTATTGAACCCAGGATTCGTTGATTACAAGGCACAGCCAATTGAGGTACTGGACCTACAGTTTAAGGTTGGATCCGAACCACTATGTGCCTCCACCGATTATCAAACCCGGGATTCGTTGATTACAAGGCACAGCCAATTGAAGTACTGGACCTACAGTTTGAAGTGGGATCCGAACCGCTATGTGCCTCCACCGATTATCGAACCTGGGATCCGTTGATTACAAGGCACAGCCAATTGAGGTACTGGACCTACAGTTTAAGGTTGGATCCAAACCACTATGTGCATCCGCTGGTTATCGAACATGGGATTCGCTGATTACAAGGCACAGCCAATTGAGGTACTGGACCTACAGTTTAAGGTTGGATCCGAACCACTATGTGCCTCCACCGATTATCAAACCCGGGATTCGTTGATTACAAGGCACAGCCAATTGAAGTACTGGACCTACAGTTTGAAGTGGGATCCGAACCACTATGTGCCTCCACCGATTATCGAACCTGGGATCCGTTGATTACAAGGCACAGCCAATTGAGGTACTGGACCTACAGTTTAAGGTTGGATCCGAACCACTATGTGCATCCACCGATTATCGAACCCGGGATCCCTTGATTACAAGGCACAACCAATTGTGGTACAATATTTAGTTATTAATCAATGTCAAAAGTGTTGTATAGGTGACAGCAACTGTTGAGTGTTCAGTTTGTGTGCGTTGAGTAAAAGAAAGGCAGCCTAAAGTTCTGCAATTTGAAAAAGAAAATAACACAACAAATACGAAAGTATGTAGTCACTTTCATGTAAATATCAATTCAGTTTTTTTGGACTGCTTCACTTTCTGAAAATGTTCTGTTGCGTTTGTTATGCATAGCCTCCCTTCCGTCTAGGCAGATGCTGTGATGTACGGTCAAAACGCTAAGTGCACAGCAGCTGCTTAGTTAAAATCACTAGGGTCGCACTCCTCCCAACAACTAACCACAAGATTTCTTCGCGAATTTTTGGCACCTTTGTACCAGTTGTTGAAAAAGTCTGAAATGGTACATTTACTAGAACAAATAGAACAAATTAACAAGGAAACGACGGACACGATACAACTCGCTCGCATTAAATAATTGCCCGAGAACGACCTCATGATACTCGGAAGCAAATGTCCCCCCCCCCCCCCCCAATGCGACTTGGGAAAAGAGGAAGAACAAGCAGGCGGACAACAAAACTATGTATCAACAGTTCCACAACAACTGACACTGAGCTACAAACATTTATCGAAAAACACAAACAGACTACTTGAAACACAAGAAGAAACAATTCTGAAGAAATAAAGACAAGGGGTGCTGATGTTTATAGACTGCGAACAACAGGAAAATGTTTTAAATAATAACAACAGTCTCACTTCAGTACCTAACGTTCGGCCCTCGATATGACAACGACAGGGCATAATATGACACTGAAAGAGGTAATGCTTTTGGTAGAATATAGGTTTTGGATAGGGGTGCTGAATGGGGTGTGCAAGAAAATTAAGGGATGCGCAAGCACCCCCTCTTGCCCCCTGGTGGCGCCTTTGCAGATACTACAAGGACTGTATCATCAACATGCAAGATATCCCAATTACACTCTACCTCACTAGCTAACTAATATGTTCTCTCTGGAACATACTAAAAAACGTAACATTAAAATAACCTTTTATTAATTTATTATTTAAATGTTCTATTGACATTAATTATGATGGCAGTAACCACCAAAATTAATTTAAAAAATAAAATACAATAAAAACTTCGCAGAAACCATGAGTAATAAGTTTTTCTATCATTAAAATCACAGTTTATAATTGTAATTTTTTTTAGCAATTTCATCATATTCTAGGAATTAGACAGATTAATCAACGCTATTTACATATCACTGATAAAGGCAAATAATTTTATTTGTATGGTTGACAAAACACAAATATTTGCAGAATACTTACAAAAGAGAATACCCAGAATACACATTTTGAATTGTGTCTCTCATAAGGGACATAGCTAGAAAGGAGACATTGCCCAATTTGAGTCAGCACTTTGCCCACTCTGAAGGGACAGAGTCTTCTTATTGGGATTTCCAGAAAAATGATGTTTCATGATGTCTGTATTTCCCTCATGCTAAACAGTGGAGACTTCCATCGGGATCTTGGTTATGATTAGTAAATCGTGTCATTCTAAAGAATGAAGGGATCTAAACCAGTGTGTGTGCAATTAATTGCTGGGTGATGTAAATTACTCATCATTCATCCTCTGATGAGAGCACTCGTCATTGGCATGACGAGTTAACGCTTGGCAATGCGAAAGGTACAAAATCACACTAAGGAACTAAACTACAGAAAAGACAATGGTCACTCGTTGGGTTTTGTGAACCGTTGAACCTGAATCATGGCTGAGTGTTAGGATAATTACCTGTCTATCTGAAGTATTAGGCTGAATAGAATATGCGAAGTCCTCTGTTAGCTTCTCCAATTTGTCGACCAGAGCGTCGTTCCACTTCTAACCTACTGCTCTGCTAACCACCTCTTCTCTCAACTCCAATCCTAAAAGTCAGTCCCCTCTCAGCTTGTCTCACCTCTATATCCCTAGGCCATCGAGCTCTTCCTCTATGCCGAATCGTGTTTTTTAGTTGCTACCATGCAAACCGCTGACTCTATAACCAGAAGAAATTACCTGTATCCTGAATGCTCAGGAGGTTTGCATGGCACAACACTGTGCATTGATTACATGCCTCAGAGGCTGAGACAACTGAGAAAAACAAGTGAATGCCCTGGTCAACGTGAAACATTCAGAGAGACTTTATAAAATAAACATATAATCTTAGGGATTGATACGTTCTACCGCTGGGGAAAAAAAATTCCATGTTGAAAATTTACAAGTCAAATCGCAAAGCTTGACATGACCCAGTTTCGCCAATTCCATGTATTTCTTAGAAAAACCAAACATAAAAAATATAAAACCAACAAAACATAGTTTTCCTAACCCAAAAAGAAAAAAAATATATTCGATTCCCTAAAACATTACAATTGATAATAACAAATAAGCACGTCGATATAAAAACAATATTATGTATCAATATATGACTAGTAATTACAAAAGTTCATGTCATTAAATGATATAACTCGTGATGTAACAAAAATGTGCGTGCGTAAGTCTGTTGATGTAGAATAGCTCATTCCTAAGAGTCATGAGCGAACGGTCATTAGTCTATGGTCCATCGCCAAGCAAAAGGCTGAAGTATTTTCGTAAGGAAAAACCGTAGTTCACAATGTTTGTGTATATTGAAACCTGATGTGGACCCTTCAAATAACTTGTAAAACTAAAACAGGTTTATAAGTAAGTACACAAGAACGTGGATTGTCACATTTGTGAGTGAAATCGTAAATAAGCATGTAAACACAAGTGTTCACTGAAACATTCTCACTATATACACATCTCATTGTTTCTGCATGTAAAAAGCCTGGGTACACCAAAATGTAAGACGTTTTGCTGAAAGTATAGCCATTTCACTCATGACAAAACGAAAGAAAAATATTGGTATGCACTGTTTATATCAAATCTTCCCTTCGTTGCAAGCCAAATAAGCTTCTTCAAATATATGAACTTTCACTGGCTATCTTGCGTATTCCGATGTTTGATTATAAAATATTCAATGCACATAATTCATTACACTGAATAACTTTCGCAGGCCAAAAACCTAAATATAATGTTCGATTTCCTTGCCTATGTTATTATGTACACTGTAATGTATATATAGCTTTGTATTTATATAGCCTTGTAAATACTGATGCTTAACTGCACAAAGAAAGAAAAAATCTTGCAAGTATCTACCAACTGTCTATTCTGACTGTAAATATCAGAAAATTGTCCGGTGTCAAAATGTGTTGCTTACTATGTTCCATGTTGGTGAAACAAAATTAACTGCTTGGAAGGAATATTTGCATAACACATTGGCACTAAAGCATACTTCTTGAAATGTTCGAAAGTGCTGTAATTATGCTTGTTATTGCTTGCATGTACGGTTGGTTATCCGTTGTGAAAATTTCTTCTTAAAAAAAAATCAACACTAGTTGTTGCTAGCGCTGGTTAATTGACACAACTGGCGCTTGTCGCCTCCTTGTAGTATGATGTGAACTATAATGCAGGTAAAAACTGGCTAGCATGCATGGTACGGAACTGAACATGTGAAGAAGGGCTATGGAAAAGTATTGTTTCCCATAATGCACGGGAAATATCCACATAAATACACATGGTATGAGATTGCATGTGTATGAGTGGGAAAACAGTGTAGCACAATTTAAACAACAATTCTGTAATTAACAAAACTGCTGCTTGTAGAATATATGTTATCTCTACTTCTCTTCTTCTTTGTATTGCTTGTCGTCTTGACTTAATTCGGGGCAATATAAAAAATAATAAATTACCCTTAGAACTTGGGAGATGGGGAAAAATTGTCCCAACTGGAAAGAGTGTGGAGGGAAATTTTATCTGGTTCCTTCACTAGGTGTCATTGATAGTCTGTAATTCACTAAACTGGAAAATTCGTGGTTGAATACAGCCTTCCTGGTAAAAATGTAGTCCTCTTATAGTAAAAAATTTCTGCATGCCTCCTTCAAATTGTTGGTGACGAGTCTCCCGTATGGTAATTGACTGCATCTGCGGACGTCCTTCATAAAAACATTCCCATGATTGGTGTAGGCATTGCTCGTCCACGTCGTTCCGTATAGACAGGTTAGGTTAAAATAAAAGGAAAATTATAAGAATGAAAGGAAACTGCGTAGGATAGGTTTATTTAGTTCTGGTAAACACACAAAACCAAACTCATTCCATTGCCTTTTCTTAAAATTAAATTAAATTAAATTGCCTCATCAAGATAAAATAAGATTAAAATAAATTGATTAAATAATTGCCATAACTCTTTGAAAATAAATAAGGAAAATTTAAATAAAATATACAACCGTAATTAAAATATTAATGTCCATGATTGATGTGTTGCCTTAAATTATTAATTATTACTGTGCTGCTCTGAATGAACCTGTCTTGCAAGTTGACGGTGCTTATAAAAATAATACCCTAATGCTGCTGTTAGGGATAAATTCCAAATAATAAATACTAATATAGACATGGGCAAAGGGTTTAAAACTAATTCCTGAAATGAAATGCCCTTACTAATAGATTGACTAACTTGCAGTAAGGCAAGTTCAAGCGGAGTCCATTGGGGAATAGTGAAATCAGATAAATTCTTAGGAATATTAAGTGGTAATTGCCCCTCGTTAATCTGAATTGATCTGTGGGTGTTCAAATTATTATTCAAATTCTGAATGACAATAAATTGACCTGAGCCTGATATTAAAATACCATTACGTGTTCTGATAAACTGAAAAAATTTATTGTCAGTAATAGATTTCACTTCGAAATTACAAAATGTAGAATTAATAAACAAAGGTAAGTGTTGTAAGCATGTTCTGAATTCTGTTTAAATTTTAATTAAATAAATTACTATGTTGTGAACCCTTAAAAAATATATAAAATTTGAGATGCGCAAAGCAAGCTATTAGTGTCCTAAGAGGTTGCTTTGGCAAGCCTCTAATAGCCTCCTAATAAATAATAGGCCGGTGCAATTAGCCGTGGTTCATTAATATGCAATGTAAAACAAAAATTTCAGTAAATGCTACTTCGGTCATTCGTTGAAACTCCAGGTGGTAACAAATAAAGCATCAGGGAATCAAAGGAGTGAAATTCAAATTTTAAACACAATAAAGATAATAAAAAACTTACTCTATTCCAAATTTTCTTTAAACAAAATAAATTTAACCACTCAAAACTTCTCGAGTCTGCCGTATACTTCAAATCACTTGGTCTTACAAACAGACCCGCCGCGGAAAAGTATACTTGACTCATATAAGAATGGTGTGTCAATCCCTAAGGTATGTCCAAACAAAATTCGATCGAGAATAGTTATGCAATTATTAAAATATAAATACAAATTACTATTATTAACTACTGTACTAAAATTAACACGAAGTTAATCAGTACGAAGTAATAAATTCATTGCTGCATCGTCGAATAAGGTGCAAATTGGGTAAATGAACTAAATTTCCTAATAATAAATATTAATAATAATAATAAATTCTCAAATTATAACATTTGTGGTAAACCACACTGTTTAAATTTGGAAAGGCTAACGGTGCCGTGGCGACTTTTGCTGCACATGCCTGTGCTAATCACCGAGGCTTAGCCCGGGCATGTTGCTGACAATTTAGATTAATCTATGTGCATAAAATGCTAAACTTGCCCTTTTATAAAAATTTCCCTGATTTGTATCAAAATTTCGTTTGACTTTATCCTGATTCTAATAAAAATGCGAGTCGATTTCCCAAAAAATTTACTTACTATAAATATCTTTAGAAAACGGGAAAATTTTGCGAGAAAAACGCAAAAAAAATCTCGTCTTGTTGTTCCTTAGTTAAAATTATTGGTCGTGATTAATCTTAAGTGCATAAATGCGACGTTTTATGGCAAAATTTTATCTATGTAGAATAAAATATCCCTAACATTGTTGATATGAAATTCAATCGTGAAAATCAAATTCTGATGGCTATATCCTTAACTAAACTGGTCGCATGAAAATTTAATAAGCGAACGCCAGTGGTTCGTTGTAATTTCCATGCTAATTCTTTCTGAGCTTCTAACGTGCTCAAAATACTCGGGAGAGCTGCAGCGTGGAAAAAGGAATTTGTAAATTCAGCGGCGATGTATTTCTGCTTAGCGTTGCATTCCGACGTTGCTTGGACTTAACTGAGCTTTCACTACCGCGACAGCGAGAGAACTCGCAGGTTCGCTGCCGTAATCGGCGACTTCGGGTTCCGTCGGAAAGGCGGAGGAAGAAAATGACGCGCTATGATTCGCTGATACGCTGAGTGATGCGTGAAAGTTGACAAAACTTTAAATTACTACGAACAAGATTTAGTAAGAGCTGCGAGAATTTAAATGTAGTCAAGGACTTTTGAAATGACGTCATAGGCGGGATGGAGAGAGACAGAAAATTGCCGTTCTTTGTCAGCGTGGCTAAAAAACTCGAACACTTCCGTGATCATACAATAACAAAACTTGGGAAGTTGCTAACAAAATAAAAAACTAATAAACCTTGCATAAAATACAATAAAATCTTAATAATGGATTATAACTTAAAATTTGAAACGTAATGAATATAATAAAAATTCTAGGCAAACGTATAATCGTAAAAAATATGATCAGTAAAAGATACAACAGGTTCGGAAACCTAAGAATTTGGCTTACTTTCTGCTTTCTGAGTGACACTTGGGACTTTCTCGACTTTTGCTGTTGACTGATTTACAAATAAATCTTTAACTTTTACAATTGGCTGGACACAGAGTGAACTAATCAATTCACTCTCAATTTTGCGGCTGTTTTGAACAAAACTTGGACCCTTGCTTACGGCAAACTTCTGAACTCTATTTTTAACAGATACAATATTCTTCGGCAAATCTAAAATGTCGTCTTTGGTGACTAATATATTTCGGAATGAATGTTGAACTTCTTTTTGTACACTATGCTGAATAATAACAGATTGGGGCAGTGGAGGCAAAATTGGCGGGTGTATTGTTTTTAATGGTACCACTTCAACCATTGATGCAACATCATCGTAAAGCTGGTCAATGGACGGTGAATCATTATTAAGTTGACTTAACGCTAATTCGTTGGTACACTCATGATCATAAGTAATAAATTTCTTGCGTTGACATTGACAGTAACAAATTATGAAAATTCTAAAAATTCTAATAATAAATGTGGTTAATAATAAATTTGTAATAATATTATAAGGATAGTCAAAGGACTTGTTCAACAGATAAATAAATTTAGAAGCTTTTACGTATGGAAGAAATCCGTTTAAAATAACTAAAATCGCAATGATTATTTATGCGATCTTTAAATGCATTAAAATACTAACATCACTAAAACTTGAAGAATCTTTAATTCTCTCAACTCATTCTAAAATATGCTTAGCATATTATTGTGGCAAAGTTAGAAACTAAAACTGTTGTGGTTTAATCATTATCATTCTGCGATGGCAAAATGGATTTCCAGGATTATCGGTAGCTATCCAATATATGAAGGAAAATACTCATATTCATACATATTCATATAATATAAATATTCTCATAACTGGCGCTTAAAATAAACTTTGCTAATATAATTATATACCTTCTTCTGAATAATAACTATTAAATTCTAGTGATGTACTCGCTGAGCTACTATTTTTAAATACTGCAATAAAAATTGTGCCTAACGCACATTATTAAATAATAAGTCTGCTTTTATTTAACCTTCAATATTATTAGTGCCATTTTATTATAAATTATTGTTATGTCACGCGAGAGAAATTAAAAATGTTAAACCTGTTACTTATATGAATTTTCATTTTTAGTGACCATTATCCATGCGTGAGTCCGCGTTGTCCTCCTGATGACCTTCATCTTCATCTTGACCTGACAAGTCCTCTTCGCCTTCACCGTCATCTGGCGCATAATATTTTTTGAGTCTCTGGACGGAAATAGAGTCCACTATTGGCTTTCCACGCTTGTTTTGGAATTCCACCAGGTATGTGTTAGGATTCTCTTCTCGGATAACTGTGGCTGGGCCTTTATAAATACCCGAAAAACACCGTACGGTTCCAATTTTCTGGGTGCTGTCAAAAATTAATACTTTATCACCTGGTTGAAATTTGATCTGTTTCCTCTTCCGATCATAATATATCTTTACTTCAACATGTCGCTTCGCCAAGTTATCCCTAGCAATTGGTTCTTGCTTTTTCCAATACTCGGAACCGTACATCATTCTCCACATTTTCACAGCTTGGTGTGTGTAATGCAAGCTCCCAGGGCAAAGTTGGTTGGAATCCATGTACTAAAAAGAATGGGCTATACCTCAAATTCTGATTCCTTGTAGTGTTATAACTGAACACACTTGGTTGTAAATATTGGACCCAATCCGTGTGTTTTGAATTAACATAGCACTTCATTATACTCTGTAATACGCCGTGGTTACGTTCGGAAAGCCCTATCGAATTATGTAAACCTACTGGCGAAAACTTGATGGTTATTCCCAATTTATTGCCAAGTTCCTGAAAAAGCTTAGATTTGAATGCTGATCCGCGATCGGTATAAATATCATGTGGCGTCCAAAAGCTTAACACTATTTCCTCATACACAAATTCAGCTGCTGTACTAGCCGTAAAATCCGCAACTGGTTTGGCTATTAAATACCGCGTCCCAAAATCTGTTGCGGCAATTATGTATCGGTGACGAAGATTGGATGAAGGAGGATATGGACCTGAAAAGTCTAGGCAAATCCGCTGGAATGGCTTCTGTGCGGGAAAAGTACACAGTACTCCTACTGGTGGACCTGGACGGCGTTTATTCTGCTGGCATGTAATACATTCCCTGATTTTCCTTTGTATAAATAATTTCATATTTGAAAAATAAATTTGTGATAATGCAACATTGTAACATTTGGTAAATCCAAGATGAGAGCCTGCTATGGGTGAAGCGTGGAGTGTCTCAATCACAGAATCACGTAACGTCATTGGAATGCATAACAATTTTTTGGTAGTGGCTCCTAATTTCTCTTGTCTACATAATACACCATCTTCCAACACATGATGATAAACCTGTTTTTGGATGGATAAAGGTAGTGTTCCCTGTCCCTGTCTGGGTCCTCCAAAATTTTAATAATTGGGCCAAAAAAGGAATCCTGTCTCTGATGTTCCGCGACATCTGTGGTTGTATCAAATAATGTAAGTGTCCTGGGTTCGGGAATGTCCTCTTCAATGTTGCCATCCTCTACATTTTCTCCGCATTCTCTGCTGAGGGGATCAGCGATGTTCTCCGTAGTTTTGACATGTATAGGAGTGAATGAAAAATCCTCCAAAAGGTTACTCCATCAAAGAAGCTTGGAGCCTAAATTACGGGATGTCCCAATATACGTAATTGCTTTATTGTCCGTGCGTAAATCAAAATGGCGCCCCACAAGAAAAAATCTAAATGATTTGAGCATATAAAATTGCTGTTAGTTCTTGTTCAATGACGCTCAATCTTTTTTCAGTGTCCGTCAACGTTCTACTGCAGTACGCACATGGCAAGTACTCTCCTTCTGCATTGGGCTGCATCAATACGCCACTGACAGCATGAGATGAAGCATGGGTAAAAACCTTGGTGTTCTTCGCTGGATTGTAAGGTAACAAAACAGGTGCAGTAATTAGTGCTTCTTTCAATTTCTCAAATGCTGATTGTTGTTCAGGACCCCATGTAAATGTCTTGCCTTTACGGATTAAACTTTGTAATGGTGATGCAATGTCAGAAAATTTTTTGACGTACTTCCTTACGTAGCTGCAAAGACCTAAAAACATTTTAACCTTTTTTGTGGTGGTAGGAACCTTATAATTCTTAATGGATGACAGTATTCTATCGCTGATACGGTACCCATATCTGCGCACATTGTGGCCTAAGGCAATTGTCTCGTAGTATCGAAATGAACATTTAGGTACAGCCAATTTCAATCCGGCAGATCGTAAACATTGGAACATTTTTTCCAAATTCACCAACATATCCTTAAATGTGTTAGCAAATACAAACATGTCATCAATATAAGAGGCAAAATTATTATCATTCATACCCGCTGTAGCGAGCTGAACACATCGGGTCATCGCCGCGGGAGATGTCACATGTCCCATAGGTGTCAAATTCATAGCAAATTGTCCCCTGGCTGGTATAGTAAAGGCAGTGTATTTCTTCGATTCTTCCGCTAAAGGAATCTGAAAGAATCCTTGTTTCAGGTCGGCACTACAGTAGTAGCTCTTACCGGCCATATTATGCAATATCTCTGAAATGTTTCCTATTGCAACTGCATCGAAAACAGACCTGGCATTAAGTAAACGAAAATCCTGCACCATGCGATAAGCTCCTGATTTCTTCTTAACAAGAAAAACTGGGGAATTGTAGGGTGATGTTGTAGGACTGATGACTCCTGCTTTTGGCAAGTTGTCAATTTGCTGATTAATTTCCGAACGCAGGTGTACAGGTATAGGGTAGGCTGGGACGTGAAATTCAGAATCGTCCTTTAACTTTATACGATGCGTGTAATTAGTGGCACAACCAATGTCCTGCTCAGACCAAGAAAACACATCTACATACCTCTCTAATAATTGTGTAAGTTGCAATTTCTGATCGGGTTCTAATGCTGGATTAATGTCAAATTTAGTAATATCGTGCACTGGTTTTGTCACGGTGCCAGTCTGCTTGGTCACCATAACATTAGGTCCTTCGTCATCTGCAATATGATGCGAAGCTGGTACTGGATTTTGCCATGCCTCTGCGGTACCTAAGCGTGCTTTTCCTAATTTTAATTTTGTAAGAATTTGGGTTAGTAATCCAAATTAAAAATGACTCCGGATTTACAATGGCTCGAGGCACCATTAAGCCTGTGTCCATTTGAAACTGTAAATCTGGTTCTAAATAAGTTAAATTCTGATTACTAGAATTTGTCAATTTGACACGAATACACAAATGAGACCTAGGTTTAATTCTAATTTGTCTGGAAGTTACAAATTCTGGCACATATAAATCCCTGATCAGACTAGCAACTTTTATGGATACGTCAAAGGTTTTTCTGTGTTCCGTCCTTAACTGGTTCCGCGGAGGAGTACCAAATCTCCTCAATGTGAGTCGATTTTGATCAAAATCCAAATTTGCTTTATGAGCTCTTAAAAAATCATTTCCCAAGATTGTCCCATGTTCAAAATTTGGAATCATCCGAAAAGGATGGGTAAAATTGCGGCCGTTTATTGCAAATGTTAACAGGACAATCTCTTTAATTTCAATTTGTTCTTTTGCTACTCCCCTTATGGCCGTATGAATTTTAAAACGTTTGGCGGTTGAAGGAATACGTCGATCACTGGTAACTGATACTTGGCTTCCGGAATCCACAAGAAACATCTGACGTTGTCCCCCTAACACTGTGTTAATATATATTAATTCCTCATAGGGGAGTTGAGACTGAAATTTGCTTTCCTACAAAATCTGCGCATACGTCTCTTCTATGGGCAGTCACTGCTCGTTTAAAGCCTCCTTGTTCTGAAAACACGTGGCTGCCGAGTGATTAGGGTAGTTACAAATAGAGCAGCGTGGTCTTCCCCGTTGCTCTTCTCTATTTTCCTGGCCTCGCCCTGCTGAAGACGAGGAACCCCGCGAGTTCTGTCCGCGGAAGTTTCACGTCCTCGCCATTGTTGGGTATTGACATATCGCCTATTGCGATCTGAATTGTTGTTATTATTAGGGCGTGTATTCCTATACCCCCTATTGTACTGTGGTCGTCTATTATTGTTACCTCGGTAGGAACCTCTATAATTAATTCCTGTCTGATAATAATCTCTATAACATGGGTCTCTAAATTGTTTCTGACTAGATGAGCCGGTGTCAGGGTGCTGTTTTTGATCCTCCATGCTATCCAGTCTAAAAGTAAGACTTTATAAGCTAATTTCAATTGCTCGACCTCCTTTTGCAAGGCATTGAATCTTGCGTCGATCTCTGAAGTAGGTCGCGATTGTGCAGACTCAGCAGTAGCCAGATTGTTATTCTGCAATAAAACCTGCTGCTGTTGCGAAAGTGTTGGTGCACTGTGCAAAGGAAGGAATAAACTATCCCTTTGATCTTCGCACCTGAGCTCTTTCAGCTTGCGCTGCCTCATCAAAAACTGAAGCTTTTCAAAGGATTTTAAATCCTTAAGCAACCCATGCACATAAAGTCTCTCTGAATGCCCTGGTCAACGTGAAGGATTCAAAGAGACTTTATAAAATAAACATATAATCTTAGGGATTGATACGAAATGACAAATATATTTTGTATTTAATTTCTATTAACATTGTAATAACATTGTTTGAACATGAATAGGTATTTCTTTTAATGGATACCACTGCACAGTTGAATATTCAGAAAGTGAATGATTGGTAAGTTCTTGGAAAATCTTAGCATAAAATGTTATCAACCGCATTGTATAAGTGTATGTATATTTGTTATTTACTGTTGGCTTTGATTTCTTTTTGAATAATCAGGAAAATGAATCCTGCATCCTTCTGTAATGAGATCATTTGTCACTCAACCATCAAGGAGGCATTGTGTAGTTACCAAAACTGAAGGGGCTGTATATATTGAACGGGAAATCTCTCAATCCTGGGAATTATGTGACGTTTATTTTACGCAATTCATTTCCACACATTGTTGCAAAGTTATCTAGTTCTACACACTACAGTGATAGTAACATGATGCAAAATAATTTTTTGTTAGTTAGTATCTTGAGATGGATGCAAATAGCTGGCAGTCCCGATACACACACACACATTTTAATAAACGTGGAAGTGAAAAGCAAAAAAAAAGTAGTCAAACTGAAACCAAGAAATGGTTTACGATTTCAAGACCAGAAAAGTGATGTATAATAAGCTAAACACAAAAACCCATATTTCAAATCTATCACAATAAATTTGCAGAATACCCATGTGATGGTCAGTTTGTTATAATCGTGACACATTCTCATGGAAAAAAAGTGAATGTAAAAGCTACAAAGGCTAGGCATTTATAATCTCAAAGTCCCTGTGACTAACATAAATTGAATTTCTTGAGTCATATGAGAAATTAATTCACATTGGCAACATTAACAGTGGTGCTAGTATTGAACAGATAAAACACAGTAAATTTTCAAATGACAAATAGTTCTTCAGTAACTACCATGTAAAGAGGAAAACTTTGTGTAAGGCAGATTGCTTACACAATCGCCAACACCTTGCTCGACATGCATTTGCATATTATATGTATTAGGTGCAACTTCTTGTAGATAAGTGTCTTCCTGATCATATGCAGGCCTTAGGTAAGGACTCAACTCTGTTAATTTTTTATAATTACTTTTAAAAGCTTTTCCATCAAGTTATGTTTTTCCAGGTGGTAGTTGATTGCAATTTATTATTATTATATTTTAGGGAGTTTGAACATCCAAAGTCATAGTTCTGTATTTATATTTCAATATTTTTACATTAAAATAAATTAATGTAAATTCCTGTTGATAGCGAACAGGAACACCACACTTAGATTCTGCTACTACAACAGGTAGCACTGGGAAGTTTCAGACGACATGGATGCAGCCGAACAGTTAACAACAGGGCACCTAGCAGCAGCCTGAGAACTACAAACAATAAAAGCACACCAGGCTACAGTACAACAAGTTCCACCGAGGATGGTGGCAGTGCCTACTGAAATTAATAGAACAAAAAAAAACAACAGATTTGCAGATAAAGTGAGTACTGGTTTCTCTCTATTTATCTACTACCGTGTTTCTCATTTCCCAGTTATGAATAAATAATTTATATGACAATATTGTGAGTTTTGTTATGGATAGTACCGCATGTCTGAATAATCAGATGATTGTGAAATGTGCAGATTCTCTGGGTACATAAAAAATTCTATACAGTTGAATTAACAAAATTGCTGTGTGAAGCCAGAATTTAAGACAGGTTTGAAATCTCTCGATGACATGTGTGGCTCTGATTGCATAATTTATTTTTATTCTTTTGATTTGTTCAACTTTTCTTTAATTGATATGGCAAATTAATAAGCTATTATAAGACAACATAAATTAACACACACACACACACACACACAAACTTCTTCTAGTATGTAACATTTTCTACTGGGCCAGGCTTTCCACAGTGGTCCAAGCGAATTCACCATTAACTAGAAGTTGTGAAAATAGATTCAGTACACTCGAGGTTCAAGAACAAAAAGCTACTACTGGAATATAAAAATCCTAGAATTGAAAAATACCTGTGGTTATAAGATGAGAGTCATCTTCTGATGATGTGATCTATTTTAATTTGTAAGAGTATAGACTTTTTCATCCAGTCAGCCTTATGTCTTTATAAACCTGAAGCCAATTCTGGTTTGAAACTTAGTTTTGTACTTCAAAGATCTAATTTTGAAGTGATCTTATGTAGTGTTGCATTCTTAATATGCCATAACACAAGTTTGTGAATAGAATAACAAAACAACAAACAACCAGAAGTTAAGAATGTTAGCATAATGTCTCAAGTTTCAAGATTAATTAATTCTTGCATTTTTAATGAAATATAAAAAGCTGTACACAATATTTTTCCAAGAAAACTGCTTGTTCGTATTTAACACCTTCATCAATCATTCAGCAAATTATGATCTTCATATAACCAGGCTCTGGAATCCATGAAGAGTTGCTTATCCTGAAGGAGTTCATGAAAACTAAATGACATGTTGAAGTTACCCTTCAGTCAGTGCTAGACCACAAAATTCAAGTAATGGGTATCCATATTCAAATCATCTGATATTCATTTTGGATACAACAGATAACCTGAATATCCTGATAATACGAATAGTACAGCTGATGGATGATTTATATAGTGGAAGCACCAGCAAATGATCCTGCGCAGACCTGCGACTCCTGTTCACCACACTTCCGCAAGGAGAGGAGGAGCAGAGGGGAGCATGCTTCCTTGTGGACGGAGATGAACGGATCGAGGGCAGAAGCATTTTATCAAAACCTTTTTACTTATGGTCCGGTCCCTCTATAAGGAATTTGTACAGTGATATACGAATATGATAAATAAAAGATTGAATACTGTGTAAAACAGATAAATGGTAAAACTGCCCAGAAAATGGACACATTTGATTATCCGGATAATCCAGACAATTTAGATATCAGAAAAATCGCTATATCTTCATATCAGATTATCTGATGTTTGTATATTGGAAATCCAGATAGAACATTTTCCAACATCCGGATAACATTTTATCGGGATTTGGCTATCCGTATTCCAGATCGCACTAGTATGTTGTAGTAGGTGGATGCAAACAAATACATAGTGTGAGTGAGTGTGACTTGCACTTTGAGCAATGAAAAAAAATGTGTGACGGGTAGAATTTCTAAATTTATTAAAACGAATTATGGCAGAAGTCCATAATTTCTATAATTTACAGGGTGTATTATTCAAATTTTATACTATAGAATGCACATAGTATGTGATTGTAAAATCATGTGCAAAAATTCCTAGAAGTATAAAATTCAAAATTGCAAACCTACTAAGGAATACAGTAAGCAAAATAATCTTATACAGTTATTTTTAGTGGTTATTATTTTATTTTATCTGCGATGTTTCGTTCTGGTTTCCAAGAACTTTCTGAAGCTACACTAAGAGATACAAACAAAAACAGAATCTCACTTGGTTAGTCACTCTACACTTCTCTCACTAGGGGCTCTACAAAAGTGTAGATTGACTAGCCATGTGAGGTTGTGTTTTTGTTTGTATCTCTTAGTGTAGCTTGAGGAAGATCTTGGAAACCAGAACGAAATGTCACAGATAAAATAAAATAATAACCACTAAAAATAACTGTGCTACATAATTTTGCATCTATAAAAAGTGGTTATGCGAAACTTTAAGAACAACATAGGAATAAAATATGTAGCCTAATTGATAAAAATAAAAAAAATATGGAAGTAGATTTCCATGTCCCATGTAGTGCTCAAATGTCAAAAACTATGAGGTTCATCCAATGCTTGTATACTTACTTAATTTCATTGCTGCAGTTAACACAGCATTACAGATACATCTTCATAGTCAAGTGTATACACAAAAGAAAGTGATATTGTCATGAAATTATCAACTAACATGGAAATCAAATTGTCCCTTTCATCACATGACTTACCTTAAATGCGACGAAGCAAGTTTATCAAACATCCTTATTTATTGACTGATAGACAACCCACAAGGGTGCTTGCATCCTTTCACAATTCTTAAAGTTCGTTAGTCTAAAGGGACAGTGCAGGTAGATAGTGTTGGCTTGGAAACGACATGATAAGTGGTGGAGTAAAATAAGTGGCATTCTAGAATCTGTCAATCATGAAGAACCTACTCTCTCAAAATTTTAATAGAAAACTTCTCTCCTTTGACAGACCTTAATTCAGATATTTTAGTTCCATTAATGAAACGAGTTTGAGTTCAGGGCCATTGAATTTAGCAGAACTGCTACTCTTGTACAGAATAACACCTATTTGACAAAATCATATAGAAAATATGACAAACCCATTCAATTGCACCCTACATAAGTATTTTGTATGCAGCACAGAACTCCAACCAATATGAATATTACTCATACGAATTTCTGCTGATATTGAGACATACTTGGAAATTTTGCAATTTAAAGAAGTTCAAAATACATCATTATTAAATGTGGAAATAAAAGGATCATCTTGCAACCATACCATTTCACTCTACCATATTTCAGTAGTGTAATTGGATGTATTATAAAATCGAGAAAGTATGAGGTGTTTTGACTGAATAGAAATACTTAAAACTAATGCAAAATGTCTATAAAATTTCATTGCTACTGTGTAAAACCTACGATTTTTGTAAAAAAAAGCTTCCGAGAAAGTATGACCCCCTCAAATTGATGTGACAAAACCTAAATTTGCTAAAATTGCTGTTTATAAATTTGTTAAAAATATGGCTTTTCTCAATATTGTTTTAACTACACTAAAAACTAATCCAAGATACTCATATGAGCTACACCCACACACACACACACCCACACACACCAACACCTACATATATTTACCCACACGTACACACACACACGTCTACTTCTGGTCTACTTCTATTGCATCATGTTGTGCAAACAAATTATTATTCAATATTATGCAACAAATTATTAGACGTGTGTTGTTTTCTGATTGGCTGGTTATGACATCATGCGATGATGGGGTGTCATCTGATTGGCTTACTGTTTCAGATGCGATTTGCGCTTAGGCTATTTAAAGAGTTCTTGCATTACAGTACAGTTAATATTGTGAGAATAGTTGAAGTGTACAGAAGTGTTGTTCTAGTGCTCCTCATATTATAGCTCTGTTTGGTTTGATATAGTGATTTTCTTATTATTTATATTAAACATATGTCTAGTATACTGAACAAGAATCTTATATTTTGTATAAAAAAGTCTGATATTTGCTACATTCAGCTGTAATTAGTTTATATTTAGAGTTTTGGCCTGCAGCTGTTGGAATCTGTTTCCGTGTGTTTTACAAGATCAATACATAGCACACGCTATTGGGTCACTGCCACCGACGTGCCTGTACTAACACGCAATTGAGAAAGGTTAGTGTTTCAGTGGGTCGCTGCTTTTCTGTCGATCAATACTTATTCCACCGGCTCAGCGCTGAAGGGTGTTAGTGATCGACTTTAGGTCTCACTACTGAAGTTTCCGGGTTCGAATCCCTGCATGGAAGATTTTTATAAGTGTTTTTTATCCCATTTTATTGCCGCAATTAGCTAAAATTGAAAGAAAGGCAACGTAAAATAACAAAATTACAAACAAGAAGATATAATAATAAGAAGAGATGCAATGCGTAACATATAGTTTTCGAGGATTACTCTCAAGAAAGGGCCCAACACACTTCCATGCGCCTAAACTCAGAACTCAGATTAGTTGGGGAGTAATTATCTGTGGGGCTCCTAATACAGCTTAGTTTTTATTATAAAATAGTTGTAGGAAATTTGCCATCAGATATAGGCCTATGTGTTGGTTTTTGATGTTGATGAGTATAGAGAAAGAGGAAAAAAAGATTCTGAAAATGTGATTATATTAGTGATTTTAAATTGTATTTTTGGGGTCATATACACACTTGAATTTTGAATTTTTTCCCGAGAAAATTTATATATAAATACTAGAGCTGAAAAAAATATTATAATTATAATTATTGTCTTTTAAGTTACATTTTATCAATTATCATAAGTTTAAAAGTGTTTTTTTTCTAGTAAATAGAATTTTATTAAATTTTGACGATTGTGCGTTTTGTATTTTTCCCCGAGAAAATTTATATATAAAACTTTTATTTAAATAATATTTTGTAAAAATGACAACTTGTATAACTGACTTGCCACTTGAACTGCTGTACAAGATTTTTCAGAATACAGGTGAGGATGTTGCGAGGCTCGTTGAGTTAAGCAAAATAGTGCCTGAATTTCGTCTACCGTGCGAGATGATTTTTATGGATATTCTTCGCAAAATAAGCGGCATTAAAAGTTTGCAGAATCCCGAGTTTCTTTTTCGGGCTGCAGGCAAAAAGTTGGCCGATAGAATGGACGAGCTTCATGAGGCGAGGGAAGGAAGGAGACGATATACGGATGATTGGTATACGTCAAACGCTGAAACAGATAATATTATTACACAACTTATCGCTTTGACTGAAGCACGAACTTTTTTTCTAACCTGACATGATATATAAATAAAATACTATTACTAAAAAGGAGATAAACGGATTAATTTTCGCAGGTGACCAAATCTCATGAAACATCGATAAAAGATATGCTTAATAATATAAACAAATGAAAATTATATTAAAGAGGAAATAAAATAAAAAGTAGAAACAGTACGTTTTATCGTTCTTATATAAACGTTGAAACGTTTAAGAATGTATAAGAACGATAAAACGTACTGTGATACTCATCTTCACAATTAGTCAAACATGTCAAATGTAACTGCAATTAGTAAACGTACGAGGAAAATAAGTTTTGTATAAATTCTCTTCTCAATAAGAATACTATATTACTACCTTTATTACATTAAATATTAATTAATTAATTAATTCTCTAGCCCTCTTGATTCTGAAAATTCGTGGTTACAGTTCAATTTGTACTTATCCTGAGCAAAATTTATATATTTTCTATTCCAATCTTTACCGATTTCTTTTAGATCCATCTCCATCTTCGTTTTGGTCCCTTACCATCAGGTTTTCCCCAACAAGATTCCTGTGAAATCTTTTTTATTCCTTTCTTATTCGTGCCCACCTAAGTATTCGTGATTTAATCATCAATCTAATAATACTTAGAAACTAACATAAATTATGTACTTCTAAATTATGTAACTTTCACCATTCACTTGTTTCTTGATCCCTTTTAGGCTAAAATATTTTCCTAAGGATCTTATTTTCAAATACACCTCAATTTATCTTCAAGAGATCAAGTTTTCGTATCCACAGACAAAATTACTGTTATTGTATACTTCAATTTTTCGTTTCTTAGATATTAAACAAAAATACAAAAATTTATGAAGAGAAAAATAACATGCATTTTCCGAATTAATCCTACTTTTCTTTTGTTAGTATTACTCCTAAGTACTTGAATTTGGAAACTGGTTCAAAATCGAATAATTATCACTTGGTTTCGGCCTGTAATTTTCTCTTTGCTGCTTTGAAAAATATTTTAACATTATTCTTAATTGTATTTACATCATCTGCAGTTGAGTCACAGTAAGTACTTCGTTAGTTTCTTTTACCTTCCTAATAGCATATTCTAAGACAAAATTAAAAAGCAATAAATATGATGTATCTTTGTTTTATAACTTTTCATAAATTGTATATTTGTCAGACATATTAACAAGATTTTTAGGTATTTTAAACTCGAATAATTTATCTTTTTAGCATCTTTAAATTCAACTTAACTGCCAGGGATTGTATTTTTTTATATAGTGCCATGTGATTTCATAACTAACTAACTAACTAACTCTCTAGTCTTCTTAAACCCAAAGTTTCGTAGCTGCAGCAACACTGGCCTTCCATCTATCCATTTATATATTCTTAACCATCCCTAGCAATTTCCTTTAGATCCATCTCAATATTGTCCTTCTATCTTCGTCTAGGCCTCCTCTTACCATCAAGTTTCCCAACAAAAATTCTGTAAACTCCTCTTTTCTCTCCTATTCAGGCTTTGTAGCACATATCCTGTCCACCTAAGACTTCTTTATTTAATTGTTCTAATAATATCTGGATATAAATATAAATTATGTAGTTCTAAATTATGTAACCTTCTCCACTAACCTGTCTTCTCATCCCTTTTAGATCCAAATATTTTCTTAACAATTTTATTTTTAAATACACCTTAATTTATATTTGACCAAGTTTCACATCCATATAATACTACAAGCAAAATTACTATTTTATATATTTTAACTTTTAATTTCTTAGAGAGAAATAACATGCATTTCCTGAATTAAGTCTACTTTTTATTTTATTTCCTCTTTAATATAATTTTCATTTGTTTATATTATTAAGCATATCTTTTATCGATGTTTCATGAGATTTGGTCACCTGCGAAAATTAATCCGTTTATCTCCTTTTTAGTAATAGTATTTTATTTATATATCATGTCAGGTTAGAAAAAAAGTTCGTGCTTCAGTCAAAGCGATAAGTTGTGTAATAATATTATCTGTTTCAGCGTTTGACTTATACCAATCATCCGTATATCGTCTCCTTCCTTCCCTCGCCTCATGAAGCTCGTCCATTCTATCGGCCAACTTTTTGCCTGCAGCCCGAAAAAGAAACTCGGGATTCTGCAAACTTTTAATGCCGCTTATTTTGCGAAGAATATCCATAAAAATCATCTCGCACGGTAGACGAAATTCAGGCACTATTTTGCTTAACTCAACGAGCCTCGCAACATCCTCACCTGTATTCTGAAAAATCTTGTACAGCAGTTCAAGTGGCAAGTCAGTTATACAAGTTGTCATTTTTACAAAATATTATTTAAATAAAAGTTTTATATATAAATTTTCTCGGGGAAAAATACAAAACGCACAATCGTCAAAATTTAATAAAATTCTATTTACTAGAAAAAAAACACTTTTAAACTTATGATAATTGATAAAATGTAACTTAAAAGACAATAATTATAATTATAATATTTTTTTCAGCTCTAGTATTTATATATAAATTTTCTCGGGAAAAAATTCAAAATTCAAGTGTGTATATGACCCCAAAAATACAATTTAAAATCACTAATATAATCACATTTTCAGAATCTTTTTTTCCTCTTTCTCTATACTCATCAACATCAAAAACCAACACATAGGCCTATATCTGATGGCAAATTTCCTACAACTATTTTATAATAAAAACTAAGCTGTATTAGGAGCCCCACAGATAATTACTCCCCAACTAATCTGAGTTCTGAGTTTAGGCGCATGGAAGTGTGTTGGGCCCTTTCTTGAGAGTAATCCTCGAAAACTACATGTTACGCATTGCATCTCTTCTTATTATTATATCTTCCTGTTTGTAATTTTGTTATTTTACGTTGCCTTTCTTTCAATTTTAGCTAATTGCGGCAATAAAATGGGATAAAAAACACTTATAAAAATCTTCCATGCAGGGATTCGAACCCGGAAACTTCAGTAGTGAGACCTAAAGTCGATCACTAACACCCTTCAGCGCTGAGCCGGTGGAATAAGTATTGATCGACAGAAAAGCAGCGACCCACTGAAACACTAACCTTTCTCAATTGCGTGTTAGTACAGGCACGTCGGTGGCAGTGACCCAATAGCGTGTGCTATGTATTGATCTTGTAAAACACACGGAAACAGATTCCAACAGCTGCAGGCCAAAACTCTAAATATAAACTAATTACAGCTGAATGTAGCAAATATCAGACTTTTTTATACAAAATATAAGATTCTTGTTCAGTATACTAGACATATGTTTAATATAAATAATAAGAAAATCACTATATCAAACCAAACAGAGCTATAATATGAGGAGCACTAGAACAACACTTCTGTACACTTCAACTATTCTCACAATATTAACTGTACTGTAATGCAAGAACTCTTTAAATAGCCTAAGCGCAAATCGCATCTGAAACAGTAAGCCAATCAGATGACACCCCATCATCGCATGATGTCATAACCAGCCAATCAGAAAACAACACACGTCTAATAATTTGTTGCATAATATTGAATAATAATTTGTTTGCACAACATGATGCAATAGAAGTAGACCAGAAGTAGACGTGTGTGTGTGTACGTGTGGGTAAATATATGTAGGTGTTGGTGTGTGTGGGTGTGTGTGTGTGTGGGTGTAGCTCATATGAGTATCTTGGATTAGTTTTTAGTGTAGTTAAAACAATATTGAGAAAAGCCATATTTTTAACAAATTTATAAACAGCAATTTTAGCAAATTTAGGTTTTGTCACATCAATTTGAGGGGGTCATACTTTCTCGGAAGCTTTTTTTTACAAAAATCGTAGGTTTTACACAGTAGCAATGAAATTTTATAGACATTTTGCCTTAGTTTTAAGTATTTCTATTCTGTCAAAACACCTCATACTTTCACGATTTTATAATACATCCAATTACACTACTTATTTCCATATCCAAAAGTTCATGTGATATTAATGTTCTCACATTTGCTTCTTTCAGTTACAAAGTTATTTTGTGTACCCTGTAGTATACTATAACAATTTACTACAAACAAGATTTACGATCTGCTACAAATGGCCATGATAGGCTGCTGTAACACATTGTTGGATAGGTAGATCAGTGTCACTGATTGGTTCATTGATGACGTGCTTCACCCACTACCCTAGATAAAACTGCACTGTGGTCAGAAATCCTATTGGCCCCTTTGGCCCCTTTCCAGTCAGACACATCAAACAAAAGACAAAAATAAACATTACAACACTTCAAATAACAGACTAAAAATGAGCATACAAGAACAAAATTTGGTTTGATTTTATTTTATAGAAAGCTCTGCTAGGTAAATGGATTATTATAGTGTGAAATCTCACAAACTGATGTTTTTCCCATTTGTTTATGGTGAAATGATGATACCAAAAGCTTCCCTGTAATTATATGAACCAGCATTGGCAAAATCTCTTGAGTTTGTAGAACAAACAAAGTCAGCAAAGTATGGGAGAGAGGGGGGAAGGGTGGTTGACTGATGTTCCACAATCCATGCATATTAATTTTGTAATGAAGGGAGGGATGCAAATGTCCACAATTATTTTTCCACCCTCTTGTAGTAAAGTGTATTCTCTTCCCTATAGCAATCAGAGTTGGCTGGGTCTTTTTAAGTACTTTGAGGACCAACGATTGTCAAAAGTTGGAAGAATTCAAAGGAAAAAAAACAAGATCATTTAGAAGAGCTTCCAGCACTCCAAATAATTAATAACGTAAAGTCAACAAGTTCAAGGTTTCATTCATTAGGCAATTTTCCTTAAATCATACTAAAATTAGCTGTTGACAATTACAACAAATGAAATAATTTGTGTGGTAGCACCTTAGTTACCAATCACTTCCTCATGTGGGAACTTTGGCTGAACATCATAGTGGGCAAGGGTGGATGGTAGAGAGGGCAAAAAGGAAAAAGTCATGTATTAATTAACTACAATAACTACCAGGACTGAGCCGATGCAGATACCGGCATCGGTAAGTATTGGTTGAAATTTTCCAACAGATACCTTCCTATACCATTGTTTTTGAGTTACTACAATCAAGGCCAAGAGCAACATTTGACCTTTCCAAAAATTCGCTGACCCTTCCTTGTGGCAGTTTTTCAGAGGATTACTGAACAAACCCTCCACATCCTGGGAAGCAGATGATTGACAAGACCAAAGGCATGGGTAAAGGGAAAGCTGTGCCTAAACTTCTCAAAGGCATATAACTACCTGGAAGGTGTAAAGGCTGTGTGGAAATAGGAGATATATTTCATTTAAAATTCCTGCTTGCACGCTCATGGTGCATGTTTTCAAAATTAGCATTACTACCATCCTGGGCTGTTTCCGGGTCAGATTATTTCAAAGTTCTTGCGAAAGACGTGTAAAGGCTGCTGTAGAATTCAATTTTTTTTTATCTATATTCAAGCAAGGCAGGAGGGTTGTGGATTGTGTAATTTCTGCTAGCACTCTTCCCTTCTCTTTCTTTTATGTCCTAATAATCCACAAATAATGGAAATATATTTGTACAAAAGAACTTCCAAATCCCAAACACTAGCTATCACTTTCCAGCCAGGAACTCAACAGTAAGGAATGCAGTGTCAGGTGTTACCTAAACTTTACTGGGCCACCAAAGGCGTAAAAACGTAAACAGGTGTAACCCAGGAAGAAGTTGCAGGTGACTGCCTCGGCAAGGCTTAGCAAAATCCATCGCAATAAATATCTAGGACAATGGGGGTCATCAGGCAGAATTACGATCAAGGAATCCAAGTAAAGGAGACTGAAGTCTGAGCATTCAGACTAGTATCACAAACGGACACCTCGTTCGTTAACCAGTCCATAGTTCGACATCTCGTTTATTAACCAGTCCGTAGTTCGACAACTCGAGGGAGCACCTCCACACAGTGAGAGTCAGGTATTTCCATTTAGCATGGTGATCCAATTTTAAAGGTTATAAAAGCCAAGTGTTGTGTTTGCCATACAGTGTGTATGTGTTACCTCTTGCATGTTACCATTAAGCTCTCCATGAGCAGTGAATATGCCATCATTAAGGATGATGGCATACATGAGCTACGACACCCAGATTCGATTACAGATCCTTAGGGAACGTTACGATGTCACTTTTGGTATCAGCTTATACCGCAGATATTTTCTTTTTTTTGCAAGTGACAGAGAATGATGGACAGCATGGCATAAAAGAGGCATTATTTTAATCACTGTATTTGTATATATTATTATGTCTCTTTTCTCTATCTCCAGGCTAACCCAAAAGGCAGGAATGTTTAGCATTTACGTGAAACTGAAGAAGAGACAATCAACAGATTTTTTAATTAATTTATTTATTTATTATTATTTTAACTGCAGCATGTTAAAATGTCTTGCAACACTTCAAAAATTCTATCATTGCATCCTCTGGGTCTACAGAGAGTTTAAAAAAAAACATTACTAAATGTCACAAGACGTTTTAAAGTATCATAATGCTTAAAAAAAAAGTTCCCCGTGCATTTAGCACAATGCCATGAAGGCACATTTAGGGGATGTGGGGGTACGGCTGGACACATTCTCGATGTCTACCATATTTGTAGGTGATGTGATCAGAACCACACTCCAGCTGCCTTTACCCACACGGGGTTACCCCCAGGTATCCATTGATTTGAGGATGGGTGAGCCCCAGAGATGCCTTGGGAGGGAGAAGGCCAGAAAAATTCTGACCTTACATCACCCACCCTGAGAATCAAACCCAGGTCTCCTGCATGGAAACAGACCCCCTACAGAATACACCTCCGTGGCTCAAACTATTATAATGCTGCAGGAGAATAATTAGTGAGTTAATTAATGTCATGAAAGGAATGTGATATGCGACTTGGTAACTAAACTTTATTATTTTAAAATGGAATCGATTGCAAACACGGCATTTCCCAGCTGTGCGATGAGGTTTAGGTGTTGCAAAACGATTTTTTCCTGAAAATTGCTAATTAAAACTTCCTTTTTCAGAATAATAATCTAGAACTGGCCCTTGCTTAATATTCATGAATCACTGGCATTGAGTATTGCTTTCTGAAAAATGGGAAGTTTGAAATATTACACATTTACAAGATTCTTCATCAAAATAATTCAATATGTTAAGAAACACAAAAACTTCATGCACAAAATTGAACATAAAATATCACAATAATTTTCAAACAGAAGAAATTAATTTCAATCAATGCAATCTCATTCAACCGCAACAACATAATATTTAAACATTAGTTCAAAAGATGTAGAGTTTATCAGTGCATTAAACTTTATTAGCATTAAAAATAAATTTGTCAGTAACATATCACAAAATCTGTGTCCATAAGTGATTATAACTTTGCTAGTATAAGGTGGCCACTGCAGGATCATGATAAAATTTAAGTATAATTCCCGGTATCCAAAATGAACTTTCCGAACATTTCAGGGTACAAGCAAATGTTTTCTCTATTTCAATATAACGTATTACCGCCTCTCACCACCCACACACATACACACACAGTCTAACACAATTTAATTAAAAGGTTCAGTTCAATACTTAAAATATTTTATTTCATATGTGAAGTTTACATTTTCCATTTCACATTACTAGACATGAAATACATCTACAAACATGAGTCACAAATGTTACAGGATATACTAATCTATAAGAAATTGTTAATTGCATAAGAATTTCAAACTCAAATTTACCTAATCAACTTCAAGATATTTTGATATCTGGTAAAAATGTTTTCAATATAATTATTCAAGCATTGATTGGTTGATTTATTTTGCTTCACATTTCTGCCACTTTTTGCTAATTGCAAAGATGAGGATGAGTCATGATATGATTAAATTGATGAAGGGTTGTTGAAGAAACTTTCATCTCGTACAATTTAAGATTCGATCCAAGTTGTGTATTGTTTCATTTCAATACAGAATTTGGACCCTATTTAAATTGACTAGAATAAGAAGATTCCTGAGACATATTTAAATTGATCCTGGAAAAAAGGTTCCTGGACCGAATATAAATAGATTCAGAAAAAAGGTTCCTACACTGTATTCAAATTCATCCGGAAAAAAAGTTCCTAGACCGAATTGAAATACTTCACAGATAAAAAGTTTGTTTACGGTCCAGAACGCATTTACGCTTCCTGATTTTCTCTCCTGGACCGGAATTGAATTTACTTTAAATGTCTGGAGCTTTAACAAACCAGCCTCGGACCCTAGCATCATAGTGTGCTGTGCTAACCACTCTGCCATGGACAATGGTATCACAAGTAAATATTCATGGTGAGGGAGATCAGTCTGTTGATAAAACCGGAATAATACAAATGATAACAATAATTATCATGAATTAATAAAAACACATCAAAATAGGGAAGCTTTAACACCAGTTACAGGGTGGCCACTCTAAGACTGTGATAAAATTCAAGTATAAATGCCGGTCTTCAATGCTAACTTTCAAAAAATTCAAGGCAAAAAAATTAAGGACACAAGCAAGAGTTTCCTCTGTTTCAACATTACTTATTACCCCGCCCCCCAAAAAGTATTATCATTAATACAAAGGGTCTTTGTGGTTCCAATTTGTCGAAAAGATCTAATTCAATGCAAATGAAATATAAATTCCGTGGTTCATTGTTAAGTGACCCAAGTTCCAATCACGAGTTTGGACATTTCAGCTGGGAATATTCAGAAAATGTCACTGCAGAAGAAGTTCTGTGGCTTACCCAGCCTCTCATCAATGGGTACCTTGGGGGAAGGGAGGTAAAGATGGATGGAGTGTAGTGCTGATCAGGTCACCTCCAGTATGGTCGAGATCGATAATTTATGAAACTCTATCCTCCACACTTCTGTATTCCTGAGTGGCATGGTGAAATGTACAGTTACAGGCAATAAAATTGGGACACATAGATCCTGAAATCCTCGCTTGCCTACAAGGCGTTGTGTGTGTTGCATAAATATACGGGGCTTGTAGAAGTTGCCGTTGAAACTTCCCTATTAAAATACGCTTATCGCCGTAGAGTTAGGCAACACACACAATGCCTCGCAGGGAAGCGAGTATTTCAGGTCTCTGTGCCCAATTTTTATTGCTGCTGAGTTTACAGATAAAACTTTCCCTTATGATATTCCTTGTGTTAGAAAGAAACAATATAGGCAAAAGCACTTAAAACACACAATATATATAAATGGAGTTGTATTTCTAAAACGTTACGTTGTTCAATAAACACCATTCGGAATCATATGTTTTGGAGTCAGTTTTTTCGAATATACCTAGAATGTACCCAAAAAATGAGGTTCATCCAAGATTTAATATGGACCCTATTGCATTCAAGTACTGAACAACGTGAAATAAACCCACATTGCTGTTTCTATCCTAAAGAAATATCAATGATCTCTGATATTGTACTCCTACATAAACGTTAACAGTTTTAGAAATGAAACATCGTTCAAAAAAGTAAGTTTGAAACCAATGACACTTAGCAAGGCAAGCAAAAGAAGGAAAGACTGCACAAGAAGTTAAAATAGGAATCTATATGTATTCCATTACTGTACTGTACTTCCTCTGGGATCTCTTTCACATTTAACAATTATCCTTGCCTACCAACGTTATACATTTGTCCTACTACGAGTTCACAGAAGAATTCTGTTTCCATATATTTTCCAATGCAGCTTTCTTTTACTTCCTTGACAAACATTAAATCTAAACTGTGAAAAATATGCCTCACAACATTTATGAATATGTATAGATAAATTTGAGATCTGGATTAATAAAAGTTGCAATATTTCACGTTGAAGGAGCAAAATTCCCGCATAATTCCCAGAGCCAATAATTCATGCATAATTCCTGGAATTCAAGGAATTCCCGGTGAGTAGCCACCCTGAGTCACTGCTACTGGTGATGAAGCTTCTTTCTTTGCTTTGTACTTTGGCTAAAAAAAAGTACTTAAACAATGGCTAGCTATTTAAAAAGCCCACATCCTGTTATGAATGGTTATTTTCTTACAACTCCTAGCTGGAAATTTCTACTGTTTTCAGTAGACAAATTCTACTGTTTTCAAATATCTCCTACTGTGTACTGTGCAGTGGCGTAGCGTTATAGTACGCCCGTACGCCCGGCGTTCCCAGATTTAAAATTTCAAAAATGCTAAAATGCTGTGATTATAATGTAAAACGTGACTAATTTCAAATATGTTTGACCTTCATGGCATTATAATAGCTATTTTTCGCGATCCGCTTGCAACGCTCCACTCTCAACACTCGTTCTAGCATCTCTTTTCAATGCCTTTCCCGGCCGGACGCCGAGCAGGTTCGGCGTACAGGACTCCTATATTCCTTGCTGCCTTTATGGAGGGAAAGCTTCCATTTCTACAGCACGCGGGTAAATGGGCTCTCTTACGCCGACGTACGGGAGGTCTACCATGATTCGTTCATGTGACCCTTCCTGCCTTCTGAAGCAGACGACAGCGGTAGAATTCCTACCCGGTTCTTCGTTCTTTCCGCTCATGCAACTCGTGCAATGTGATGCTACAATACGCAATATTGACTGACGTAACTTTACCCATCTCAAATATACTGCTTCTTAATGGCCACTGCATTGTATGATTTATCGCACGAACAGCAATGTGCATTAGAAACTAAAAGATCAACACAGTTTCTGTGAAGTAAGTTGGTGAAGTCCCCGTGGTAGAAATTCAGCTTGTTGCTGCTCTACCACTTAACCCGCAAAACTATTAATTTTTTTATTGTATTTCTTCGTTATTATCTAACTGCTTAATATTGTGTCAATGGAAATGTTTAGCATTCATTTGAAAACTCTTAACATCGAATGGTCTCTGGACAAAATTATTTTAAAATGTTTATCAGCATTCTCAAGATGTAATAAACAGTGGTCTTACTTACTAATCGGCGCTGTTACGTCAGTAAAGTGTTCGATATTTGGATCATCCACTCTGCTTTGCACAGTGCGCCAAGACGACAGAGGACCCTGGTTCCAATCCCAGCAAGAGCACGGGTGTTCTTTGTCAGTGTCCCTTCATCAATATAATCAGTCATATTCATATTCGCGATTAACCAAAAGTGGTAGAAAAGCGAAGTAAAATAAACCAAATCAATGAGTAGTTGGATCAACCACAACAATGACGTCTGCTGTTGTTCAAAGGCGCTTGTGATTCAGGTAGGTTTTCTAATGACTTGCGTCATGCAGAAAGGTATAAAACACCAGAGTTCAAAACATTTGTGGCATAGTGAGGCATCTAATTGTCTAGCTAAAACACGCATGGATCATGTTTTATTGAAAACCCAGCTGAATTCAGGCAAATAAACAATACATGTGGCGACTAATACCATAAGTAAGATATTAAGCAAAAAAGGGCCGACCGTTCCTTCGGACTTGGCGTTCCCACCCGAAATGTCCATGCTACGCCACTGGTACTGTGAAATCTACTGAAATCCTATTGCAGGTCTACTGTACAGCTAATGTACTCTGCAGTAGGACTACTGTACTGAAGAAACAATGTGAATAATTATGCATAATACTTGCTACAATATATTATAAAATCATTTATTGATTCCAAGAATAGGCAAATTCATTCTTGACACCATATATTCAGTAATTTTGAGATTTTGAAGTGCATTGGAAAAAAACAGTACACAAACTGAATTTCTACTGTTTTTGTAATGAATACTACTGAAGTCAGATATATCTTAATGAATAAGTTACTACAACTCTTTCTTAAGAAATAGCTCAGCCATAAACCAGCTAGTAGTTTGAATACATTATCATATCAGTTGATTTTCTTTTCAGCATGGAATTTCCATGGTTATTATTATATCTTGTAGTGCTATTGCAGAAAAGAGCCATCTCTTGATCAACATCGTCAAGAATGTTTGCTTATTTTGGTTTTTCAAGCATTGAGGATCAGGTCTTGTTTAAAATAATTTTTTGATGTTTTCGTGTGAATATATGAAAAACAATATGTCAATTTATGTATAAAACAGTATGTTTTTCAATTTTCTACAAGTGCATTAACCACAGTGAAGCTACACACTTAAAAACATGTTCACTACACTTGATTTTTTGTTGTGTGGGCACATTCCTAAGTAGCAAGTTCCACACGCTTTACCATTCATTTAGTTGTTTATATGATTTTTCAATTGCATTTTCAGTTGTATTGATAAGAAATATTTCATTACCGATAATAGGACTGTCTTCATACATACATTTGATGAACACAATAAAAGATCTTGATTGTATAATTGAGTTACTGAAAACATAAAGAGTACAGTTCAGCCACAGCCACTTAAGATAGGAGAAACAGTTGGACTACCAAAAACAGTACAAAACATTAGTAGTACATGAATACATTCTCTCGGACTATCGACCAGGTGAGTTGTAGAAAATATTCCAAGCTTTTGAGAGCTTTGTCACTCTCATGTTCAGGGTTGAAGTGAGATAGTGCGAGAGAATCTATTCATCATTCGTCGCCAGGAAAGCTTCAAGTCTTACTATAAGTAGTACAGTTCACCTACTGAACACAGTAGACACAGTTGGGCTACTAAAAACAGTAGAAAACATTATCAGTACAGTTCAGCTATTGAAAACAGTAGACACAGTTGGGCTACTGAAAACAGTAGCATTACAGTTCATCTACATAAAACAGTAGATGTTTCAAAACAGTATATCTACTGAAAACAGTAGACAGAATTTTCAGTAGCGCTATCAAGAAAAGGTTTGCACAGTACCATTGAAAAGGATGGTTGAGATCTCAATTAATAAAATGGTTGCACCATAGTTGTAGACATGAAGTAATGATTTCTACAGTACAGAACTCGGGATCCCATCCCAAATGATATACGCACAGAATGACAAGAATTTCCAGAGATTTCTACACAGAAACCCCATTCCCTGTGTGCAAATGGTTTTTAAGTTCTATTTGCTATGCACCCTCTTCACATGTTTAGTATGTATATATATTTATGGGTAAAATACTTGTCACATTTTAAACAATTAAAGGGTTTCTCTTTGTGTGTAATTTCATGTGTCTATTAAGGTGATGCTTTAGGGCAAAATCTTGGTTGCAAATTGTACACTTAAAAGGTTTTTCATTTGTGTGTGTCCTCATATGTCTATTAAGCGAGTCTTTGTAGGAAAACTCTTTGCATCAAATAGAACAATTAAAACGTTTCTCTTTTGTGTGTACTGTCATGTGTGTATTAAGGCGATGTTTTTGGGAAAAATCTTTGTCACAAATTGAACACTTAAAAGGTTTCTCTTTGGTGTGAACCCTCATATGATCATTAAGGCTAGATTTCCAGGTAAAATCTTTGTTGCAAATTGAACACTTAAAAGATTTCTCTTTGTTGTGAACCCTTATATGAATATTAAGGCTTGATTTCCGGGTAAAATCTTTGTTGCAAATTGAACACTTAAAAGATTTCTCCTTAGTGTGAATCCTCACGTGCACTCGAAGACCAGCTTTCTGGCCAAAATCTTTGTCACAAACTGAACACCTAAAAGACCTCTCTTTGCTGTGAACAAACACATGCTGATTATAACTTCCTCTACAGGCAAAACCTTTGCCACAAATTGAGCACTTAAAAGGTATATCTTCAGTGTGAAGCCTCATATGTAGATTAAGATAATCTTTCCAGGCAAATTCTTTTTTGCAAATTGCGCAAGTAAAAGGTTTCACTTTGTTGTGAACCCTCATATGATTATTAAGACTTGTTTTCCAGGTAAAATGTTTGTTGCAAATTGAACACTTAAAAGGTTTCTCTTTGGTGTGAACTCTCATATGAATATAAAGGTCAGATTTCTGCGTAAAATCTTTGTTGCAAATTGAACAATTAAAAGGTTTCTCTTTGGTGTGAATCCTCATATGAATATAAAGGCCTGATTTCCAGGTAAAATCTTTGTTGCAAATTGAACAATTAAAAGGTTTATCTTTGGTGTGAACCCTTCTATGTGTGTAAAGGTTATCTTCAGGAATAAATTTTCTCTTGCAAACTGAGCGATTCAAAAACTTCTCCTTTGCAAGGACATTTGAATGAGCAAATGAATTTCCTTCATTGGAGAAAACTTGGTTGAACATTGAAGAGATATGTTGTCTTTTCCTGTTACAGTGCTTGGTATCTTTAATATCTGCCTTGGGTTTGGAGTATTTTGGTGAAGGTCCAGGTTCAAAGTTACCTTCTCTATTGACACATTCTGTAGTGTCCTTTGGTTGCTCTTGTTCACTTAATTTTCCTGAAGGTACTAGTGTAACTGACCTTGAAATATCTTGGCTCTGTCCTTCCATGTAGTTCTTCTTCAGATATCTGGAGGGGAAAAAAAGAATTAGTCACTGAGATTTATATCACTGAAAAGAACAGACTGTCATTAAGAACATACTTGGAAAAATGTAAATATATTATTGGTTGAGTAATATTTTTTGTCAGCTTTTCCCAAATATATTAAGGTCAATCAAATATTATTCTCACTTTTGCAGTAATTCACTTTAGGATGGCCTTATTGATTTCTGCATATCAACAGATTGTACATTATTAATGCATTGGAAAGTGAATGGAGTGAAAATTCCTAGTTGGGGATGCTTGGTGAAATTTCAGGATATGCATGTATGAATTGATATCACTTATTAAATGGCGCTACTTACATACTTTGTAGCACGTACAATATGTGTATGAAAGCATAGGTGTATCAAGGAGCAGAAAGGGGGGGGGGGTCAGATAACCTAGGTCTTCAACTTACACAGCAAATTACTTATTTCCACAATTTTATGATGGAGATTTTCTCATCCTTGTGGCATTTTCAAATCAGAGGATTCATTGTTTGGAATGGTACAGCAGCATGCATCAATTGTTGGAACTTATGATAACCTAATTCACGATTCGCAAGTATACGCTAATTTCAAGATATACACCCAATGAATGTTATAGTGTTATTTAATAAATGTCTTAATAGTATTGCAAAAAATGAATCAAAGTGTGGAAAAGTGTGGAAACTGACAAAATTAATGGATGGGTTCAGCTACCACATAATTACAGTAAAGTTTTTTGTTCTGAAGTGAAAAAGGAACATAACTAAACAAGGGAGTGGTTATCAATAATAATCGAGAATTGTTGAAGTTCTTGGGTACCTTGAAAATATGTAACCTTGACACGACACAATTTAGATACATGTGGTAAAAGTGATACTACTTTTAGATGTTCCATGTTCCACTTAAAAATTCTTGCAACTAAGAAAATAAGCGTTTCCTAATTAGAATCTTACCTACCTGAAAACATGAAGCACCAATAAGCATTAATTAATTAGGATGATTACAATTTTATTTATATTGTTCAATGTGCATTATTTAAAATTGATCTACTCAGGAGAAATTTACTGTGGTAACACATGGTTAAGAAGTAGTACTGGTTTACAGCATAAATGCACAATGCATGAACTCTTGATTAACAACTAGCATCTAAAAGCAAAAACCTGAAGGTAATTTTGTAGCTTCTCATGGACTATTGTATTTGCATATCAGAACACATATAATTGTAAACATGTTATTGGGAATTAACCAAAAATGAACGAATGGTGCAGAGCAGAAAATAATTATTTGTGTAGTGAATTTTCAATTATTGGTATGGCCATGAATTAATGTGGTGAGTGCATGTTAAAATTTTATTAGCCAAACCACATGATCCAAGAGTAGTTACATTAATCTGATCAAAGTTGAGTCTTTAAGATTTTCTATGTTTGTCATTATGCTATTGATTAATAAAGATTATTTTTTGATCATTAACACAACCCTAAAGACAAAGCGAATTTTGTAACTGGATTATTCTGGTTATATGTCTTCATCGGGATCATTTAGGGCCCGATCTATGATCAAAGTTATGTCAACCAGGAAACCCATTACATGTTGGACCATTTGTTATCTATTGACCATATTGGTTCGTTACTAGACATTTAGCATAAGCCATGTGGTTATTCATCAACAGTCACAGAGACTTCTGGGATGTAAAGATCCCACTGTAAGTCAATGAAATTGTTACTACCCAGAAGTGTCCATGACTGTTCTCTGGAAAAGTAAATGTCAAAATGCAGAGTTTATTTTTCGAAAACAGAAGTCTGGTTACATTCATTTATTGAAAGGGTGAATGTGTCATTCAGGCTCTTCATGGGACATGTTAAAATTTCTTTCGGATAAATAAAATATTGTTTTGTATCAGTGACCAAATGCATCCTGGTCCTTCAACAACAGCCAATTCTACAAAAGTTCAGAGTATTAAATAAATATTTGTATTTTTTGTTACATTCTTTCTGGCACCTTTGGCCAATTGCATTGATGAGGTGAATGATGATTGGATAAAATCGATGAAGTAACACCTATGACATATCACAATTTGAACCCAAAACCTTTTACATAAAATGACTTAGGTTGACCTCACAACATGTTTGTCCAACAAAGCAGGGAAAGTAATAAATAGTGGGTATGAAGGAAACTAAACAAGAAAATTACATACATCACTTAATTTATATTAATATTATTCAACAATACAATATGCAATTCGATGTTTTATGACCATAGAAGGATGCGTAAGGATTTATTGTTGTAAGAGGTTTGACACAAATACTATTTATTCCATTTACATTCCTCACCTTGTGACGAATTTCAGGATCCTTAAATATTTGCCTTGTAGTATGTTATATTGCAACTCTAAAATACATCACAATTTGGGACTTCCGTCCCTGGCTGTATTTCAATTATCGAACTTCATTTGTTTGCATGTAGTTTTCACAAACATCCGAGAGCTCTGCTGGACATGCCTTCCTTCCCAGCAATTGCAAAACGAGCAAACTACTCTGTCGTTACAACTACAGGAAGCAAAATGGCTTGATTGTGTCTACAAGGCCGCACACATGCACGACGTTGGAAGCAACGAGCCTGAGTATGGGGGCAACTGCATTGAAACGCTTCTTTGAGTATTGTGGTATACCTATGTGAAATGAACAATGCTGCGAGTTTATTTCTACTACGAGTAACAGTTTCAAGATATATGCCGATGTTTTGGTAGATTGCACTACGAGATTTTTGTCATGCCCGCAACATTTGTACGTACATCCTGAAGTATTAGATTGGAGTCCCGATACGAGACAGACAGAGAAGACAAGTACCGAAGGTTTCCGCCATCCCCTTCAACTGTCTGGGACGTGGGTTCCAGTGTTGTAAAAGAAGGTGGGATGCTATATGAAGACCTGGCTGCATTTCCACACTCCACCCAAGAAGGTGGGATGCTATATGAAGACCTGGCTGCATTTCCACACTCCACCCAGAACTCCAATCACTTCTCTGGATGACAAAAAGGGGCACGTTATCAAGAAGGTATGTGCAAAGTGAAAGTGACAAGTGAGAAATTTAGCATTGCTGCATTCTACTACACAAAACAGTCAAATTACGTCAGGAGTATTTTTGTGCTCAACACATGCAGAAGTTTGAACTAACTCAGAAGTTGCTTCGCGAAAGAAGTATTTCTGCATTGCCTAATAATAACACCATTAAGCCTTGTTTCCATGATTATGAAAAACTAAATATGCTGACCAAGGCAGTAATTTATTTGATTAAAAACATAAACTAAACGTAACATTTCAACCTTCTAGCAAGGTCTTCATCAGACTCTGTATCAAGTACAAAAGTAACAAGATACACAAAAAGGGCATTATATATACACAAACATTACTCCCTCCAGACTATTAGAAAGTTGTTAGGAACTTTATAGCTGGTGGCTTTCACTTTCCAACTTTACTTTCACCTAAAAGGCTAAACATAATTACTTTCATGTAGAATGTGAAAAGATATTCATATAGAATATCTCACGCTCTTTTTCCTTCATTTTTCTCCCTTCTCCTCTCCTCTTTCTCTCTTGTCCTTTCCATTCTTTCCAACACCTTCTTCCATTCTTTGTTTAACTTCAGTCCCTCATTCCAGTTCATTATGTCTTCTTCACCTTTCTTTTCTATTTCCTTGGCTTCCTTGCATTTTCTCACTAGCATTCTCTTCTCCCTTCCTATCTGCTTATCCTCATCCCACTCTATATCATGTTCTGTTTCTTTCGTGTGTTTAAATATTGCATTTCTCTCTCTTTTAAGTCGTACATCATCCCTATGTTGTTTCAACCTGTTTTTCAGCCTTTTTTCGTTTCTCCTATGTACACACACTGACATTCTTTACATTTCACTTCGTAGATAATCCCTTCCTCTTCCTCTTCTCTGTTATCCTTTTTCTTGCCATCATTCTTCGCTATTCTTAAGATGCTTCTCCCTCCCTTCCTGTAAGTTTTAATTCCCGCTTTCCTAAGCACTTTGCATATCTTTTCTGTGGTCTTCCTCATACTCCTTATTCCAAACCATTTGTCTTTTTCTATCTCTTCCTAATTTTCTTTCTCTTCCAATTCTCCCCTTCCTCTTTTCTTTCTTCTTCTGTTTATGTCCAGTCTATCCTGCTTCTCATAGCCATTATTTTCAAGCTGTTTCCATAGGCTATTTATTTTGCCTTCTTTTTCACATTCTTTCATGCATATTTTCTTGATCCTGTCCTCCATATTCTTTATAAAATTTCTTTTTGTCACCTCACTTACATCACTTCTTTTGTGGCAGAATACCCCTGCTCCACACTTCTTCTGATGCCAAGCGGTTTCAATTTCTTGTCCTCTCTTCCTTTGCATCAATATATCTAGGTAGCTTAATTTGTCTTCTTCTTCTATTTCAAGTTCCAATAATATCCCTCTTTCTTCATCTTGTATTTCTTTGGCAAAAATGTAGAGCTGCCTCTTCGTTCCCTTCCATATGCCAAAACAATCGTCCACATATCTGCAAAACAGAATTATTTTGTCAGCTGCTTTTTCTATCACTTTCTTTTCCCATTCATTCATAACCAATTCAGCCAATGCTGGGCTTAGGCTAGAACCTATATTTAGTCCTTCACTCATTAACATTATTTTATCTCCCATTATACTGTAATCGTTATTCCAAATGGTTTCCAGCGCCTTCACTATCCTTTCACTATCCCATTCTCTTATAATTTCTTGTCCCATTCTCTTTTTAATAATGTCCAAAACGTGTCCCCTCTTGATGCTCGGGAACATACTTTTCACGTCTAACCTAAACATTGTCGTCTTCATCTCATTTAACTCAAGTCCTTTTATGAGGTCTACTACTTGTTCACTGTTCTTAACTGCTCTGCTTTCTTGCTGTGTTACTAACAATTCAATAACTTTCTTTAATTTCTTTTCCAAGGGTTCCAAAATATTGTTTCTGCAGTTCATAACTGGTCTTCACTTTATCTCCTCTTTGTGTATCTTTGGAAAGCCTTTCAAACTAGGTAGTCTTCCTGTCTCCTTTATGCATTTCTTGAATCCTCTCCTCCTACAGTCTTTTGTGACCCTTTCTTTTATAGTTTGTTCATCTCCTGTCCCCCCACAAATCTCCTCATATCCGTTTTCTTTTAGGTCTTCAAACTTTCTCTCGTACCATTCTCTTTCCATCACCACAATTGCTCCTCCTTTATCTGCCTGCTCTATCACCAGATCATTTCTTTTCTTGATTTTCTCCATCCCTTCCCTTTCTTTTGACTCAAATTATCTACTTTTCCTTGTTTCCCATTTCTTTCTTCAGTATGGCTGCTGTTCTTCTTCTAATCTTGTCCCTTTCTGGTTCATCTTTTATATGGAGCACTGCTTCTTGAATGTCATATATAACTTCCTCATAATCTACATTTCTTTCTTTAACTTTGAAACCTCTTCCTAGTTTTAAAAGCATAAACGGAAGAAGAAAGAAAAGAGGAAGGGGAGAATTGGAAGAGAAAGAAAAAGAGGAAGAGAAAGAAAAAGACAAATGGTTTGGAATAAGGAGTATGGAGAAGACCACAGAAAAGATATGCAAAGTGCTTAGGAAAGCGGGAATTAAAACTTACAGGAAGGGAGGGAGAAGCATCTTAAGAATAGCGAAGAATGAAGGCAAGAAAAAGGATAACAGAGAAGAGGAAGAGGAAGGGATTATCTACGAAGTGAAATGTAAAGAATGTCAGTGTGTGTACATAGGAGAAACGAAAAAAAGGCTGAAAGACAGGTTGAAACAACATAGGGATGATGTACGACTTAAAAGAGAGAGAAATGCAATATTTAAACACACGAAAGAAACAGAACATGATATAGAGTGGGATGAGGATAAGCAGATAGGAAGGGAGAAGAGAATGCTAGTGAGAAAATGGAAGGAAGCCAAGGAAATAGAGAAGAAAGGTGAAGAAGACATAATGAACTGGAATGAGGGACTGAAGTTAAACAAAGAATGGAAGAAGGTGTTGGAAAGAGTGGAAAGGACAAGAGAGAAAGAGGAGAGGAGAAGGGAGAAAAATGAAGGAAAAAGAGCGTGAGATATTCTATATGAATATCTTTTCACATTCTATATGAAAGTAATTATGTTTAGCCTTTTAGGTTAAAGTAAAGTTGGAAAGTGAAAGCCACCAGCTATAAAGTTCCTAACAACTTTCTAATAGTCTGGAGGGAGTAATGTTTGTGTATATATAATGCCCTTTTTGTGTATCTTGTTACTTTTGTACTTGATACAGAGTCTGATGAAGATCTTGCTAGAAGGTTGAAATGTTACGTTTAGTTTATGTTTTTAATCAAATAAATTACTGCCTTGGCCAGCATATTTAGTTTTTCATAATCATGGAAACAAGGCTTAATGGTGTTATAATTGGACATTTTCCAAAGCTGATGAGGAAAATTAACAACTGCAAGGACTTAAAGAGAAAAGAAATACACAAAGACGAACAAGAGAAGTTTCTGAGAAAATGTTTGGAGAGAGGCACAGCGCCTAAAGGATTAAAAATAAGTAAGAAGGGAGTGGTTTGCAACACCAGGAGATGGAAGATATTGGTTCAGAAAATGGAAAAAGAACTGATATGGAATGAAATAAGGGCAAGAAGAAAGGAGATAAAGATAATAAAGGAGAACCTGAAAAGAATTGAAAAAGCTATTGAAGATGGTCTCACCAATTTTACGAGAGAATATACATTTCATGAAATGAAAATCTGGCAGGAGAAATTTAGAGAGAAAATAAAAATAAAATTGAAGAAGAAAGGAGAGGGACTAGGATGGAAAGAAAAAAGAGGAGAAGAGGATACCAGAAGAAGAGTTGTGGTAATAGGGAATGTGAACCTAACAAAAGAAGAGGAAGCTTTTTTAAAACTAAAAAGAGGTTTCAAAGTTAAAGAAAGAAATGTAGATTATGAGGAAGTTATATATGACATTGAAGAAGCAATGTTCCATATAAAAGAAGAACCAGCAAGAGTCAAGATTAGAAAAAGAACAGCTCCCATACTGAAGAAAGAAATCGGAAAACAAGGAAAAGCAGATAATTTGAGTCAAAAAGAAAGGGAAGGGATGAAGAAAATCAACAAAAGAAATGATGTGGTGATAGAGCAGGCAGATAAAGGAGGAGCAATTGTGGTGATGGAAAGAGAATGGTACGAGAGGAAGTTTGAAGACCTAAAAGAAAACGGATATGAGGAGATTTGTGGAACAGGAGAAGAACAAACTATAAATGAAGGGGTCATAAAAGACTGTAGGAGGACAGGATACAAGAAATGCATAAAGGAGACAGGAAGACTACCTAGTTTCAAAGGCTTTCCAAAGATACACAAAGAGGAGATAAAGTGAAGACCAGTTATGAACTGCAGAAACAATATCTTGGAACCCTTGGAAAAGAAATTAAAGAAAGTTATTGAAGTGTTAGTAACACAGCAAGAAAGCTGAGCAGTTAAGAACAGTGAACAAGTAGTAGAACTTATAAAAGGACTTAAGTTAAATGAGATGAAGACGAAAATGTTTAGGTTAGACGTGAAAAGTATGTTCCCGAGCATCAAGAGGGGACACGTTTTGGACATTATTAAAAAGAGAATGGGACAAGAATTTATAGGAGAATGGGATAGTGAAAGGGTAGTGAAGGCGCTGGAAACCATTTGGAATAACGATTACAGTATAATGGGAGATAAAATAATGTTTATTAGTGAAGGACTAAATATAGGTTCTAGCCTAAGCCCAGCATTGGCTGAATTGGTTATGAATGAATGGGAAAAGAAAGTGATAGAAAAAGCAGCTGACAAAATAATTCTGTTTTGCAGATATGTGGACGATTGTTTTGGCATATGGAAGGGAACGAAGAGGCAGCTCGACATTTTTGCCAAAGAAATACAAGATGAAGAAAGAGGGATATTATTGAAACTTGAAATAGAAGAAGAAGACAAATTAAGCTACCTAGTTATATTGATGCAAAGGAAGAGAGGACAAGAAATTGAAACCGTTTGGCATCAGAAGAAGTGTGGAGCAGGGGTATTCTGCCACAAAAGAAGTGATGTAAGTGAGGTGACAAAAAGAAATTTTATAAAGAATATGGAGGACAGGATCAAGAAAATATGCATGAAAGAATGTGAAAAAGAAGGCAAAATAATTAGCCTATGGAAACAGCTGGAAAAAAATGGCTATGAGAAGCAGGAAAGACTGGACATAAACAGAAGAAGAAAGAAAAGAAGAAGGGGGAGAATTGGAAGAGAAAGAAAAAGACAAATGGTTTGGAATAAGGAGTATGGGGAAGACCACAGAAAAGATAAGCAAAGTGCTTAGGAAAGCGGGAATTAAAACTTACAGGAAGGGAGGGAGAAGCATCTTAAGAATAGCGAAGAATGAAGGCAAGAAAAAGGATAACAGAGAAGAGGAAGAGGAAGGGATTATCTACGAAGTGAAATGTAAAGAATTTCAGTGTGTGTACATAGGAGAAACGAAAAAAAGGCTGAAAGACAGGTTGAAACAACATAGGGATGATGTACGACTTAAAAGAGAGAGAAATGCAATATTTAAACACACGAGAGAAACAGGACATGACATAGAGTGGGATGAGGCTAAGCAGAGAGGAATGGAGAAGAGAATGCTAGTGAGAAAATGGAAGGAAGCCAAGGAAATAGAGAAGAAAGGTGAAGAAGACATAATGAACTGGAATGGGGGACTGAAGTTAAACAAAGAATGGAAGAAGGTGTTAGAAAGAGTGGAAAGGACAAGAGAGAAAGAGGAGAGGAGAAGGGAGAAAATGAAGGAAAAAGAGCGTGAGATATTATATATGAATATCTTTTCACATTCTATATGAAAGTAATTATGTTTAGCCTTTTAGGTTAAAGTAAAGTTGGAAAGTGAAAGCCACCAGCTATAAAGTTCCTAACAACTTTCTAATAGTCTGGAGGGAGTAATGTTTGTGTATATATAATACCCTTTTTGTGTATCCTGTTACTTTTGTACTTGATACAGAGTCTGATGAAGACCTTGCTAGAAGGTTGAAATGTTACGTTTAGTTTATGTTTTTAATAAAATAAATTACTGCCTTGGTCAGCATATTTAGTTTTTCATTGCCTAATAATGTGTGCTTATTTTGGTTAAACCAGATGCTTATGTTCGAGTTCGAGCCGGACTCCTTGGAACATTAATGTCGATTGATCTATTATTGTTTAAGCAACCTCATCATTTATTTCCATTTCCATTAGTACCCAACTCACCCACCAGTGGCACTGTCAGCATTGTTCCTCAAAATGGCTACATTTACTGATGTGGAACGTGCTCGCTGTGTGTTTTGCTTTCACGAGACGCAATCAGCAACTGGAGTGCAACGTAAGTTTTCTACGGAGTATCGAAAGGAACCTCCTAGCAAGCCTGCAATTTACTCTTGGCACAAAACCTTCGTTGAGACTGGTTGTTCTCTACCACATGCAAAATCACCAGGACGTCCACAAGTTCCTGAAGCTCCTGTGGAACAACTCAGAGAATGCTTTGCCCAGAGTCATAAAAATCATCACGACGTCCATCACGTGAGACTGGCATTCCACAATCAACTGTTTGGCACGTATTACGTAAACGTTTGCTATTGAAGCAATACAAACTAACAATAGTTCAACACATTATGGATGCAGATAAAGTTGCTCGCCAGTAATTTTGTATGCAAATGTTGGATAGAATTGCAGATAAAACATTCCTAGACAATGTCATTTTTAGTGATTAGTCAATGTTTCATATCAGTGGACAGGGAACATCCATAACTGCAGAATATGGGGTAGTGAAAATCCCCACGAAACTGTGCAGCATATTTATGATAGGCCTAAGGTCAATGTTTTTTGTGCCTTTAGAAACAAAAATTGTACGGCCTGTTTTTCTTCCAGGAGGGAAACATAAATGGTATCGGGTATCTGGATATACTACAAAATTTTCTGTGTATCTGGATATGTTTCAAAATTTTCTAATTCCTCAGTTCGACAAGGATAACCAAGATGTACAAATTTACTATCAGCAAGATGGGGCACCACCTCATAACCACTTAGCAGTCAGGAGATTTTCTTGATACCCGATTCCCAGGTCGGTGGATTGGTCGTACATTTCCAATTGCATGGCCCCCCTCGCTCCCAAGATTTGACCCCGCTAGATGTTTACTTGTGGGGTTTCATTAAAGATCGGGTTTTGTACAACCTTTACCTGCTGATCTTGCTGAACTGAGACTTCCCATTACCGCTGCCACTTTAGAAGTGATGCCTGAATTACTGGTGAAAGTCTTGAATGAAATTGACTTAGATGGGATGTATGCCGCATTACAAATGGTAGCCACATCGACCCAACATGACAAACTTGATGTGTTTTGCTTTGCAATGGCACCTCAACAGACTGAATAAATTTCTATATGCTTTCAAAGTTGTAAAGTCCTTCTTGAATCACCTGTATTTGTAATATGCCAATTTAGTACAAAATAAACATTGGTAAAAAAAGGTTTGATCTTTTCACACATGAAGAATTAAATACTCATAAATTAAGGTGTCATACAGTAGCTGTAGATGGGGAAAATTCGTAGATAGTAGAATTGTAGTAAATGCATGATTAAGTGTTGGAATTGAATCACCGTTTTGCTGATCCTGAATTTTGAATTAATTGAATGTTGGATTATGAGTATTCTTGAACATATTAGTGTTTTGGGTTACATATCCCAATTCCTAGTGAAACTCTTAAGAGTCTTGAAGCGGTGCATTAACCGCAAGCCATTGCTTTACAACAAAGTTATTTCTGTTAATGCTAGTTTGGGATTCGACATCCACAGCCTCACTTGCACTCCGATCAAAACCTTACTCCCAACTATTACATTACAACCGTAGATTCTTTTCTTAGTTTAGTGCATTAATTTGAATGTTAATCTGGCAAAATTGACATTTGTGTCTCATTATTACTTCCCCCTCTTTCAGACGCCAGAACAGATACTACAACAAATATATCATCAGCATTCAAAATATCCCAATTACATGCATGCCATTAGCATCAGAAAACTCCAGGCAAACAAGTTTACAAGATTAACTATAATAGAATAACTATTTATAATATATACATGAATGGGAGAATAATGAAGCTTGATACACCCTATAGTTCTAGAGACTGCAATGATAGTAACATGATGTAAAATAATTTTTGGTTAGTTAGTATCTTGAGATAATTTTATTGAAATGAGACACATTTTAATAAACGTGGAAGTGGGGGGAGGGGGAAGTAGTCAAAATGAAACCAATTGATGATTTACAATTTTAAGACCAGAAAAGTGATGTATAATAAGCTAAACACAAAAACCCATATTTCAAGTCTATCACAATAAATTTGGAGAATACTGTATTTACACGTGTATAGTGCGCGAGCATGTATAATGCACACCCTGGTTTTTGATGGGTAAAAGTTACAAAAAATTATATTTCGTATATAATGCACAGTACAATTCACTTTCAAGGAATAGCTTTTTTAGTTGTAGGTCGTAGAGCTGTTGCTATGCTGATCAAGAGTAAATAACATCATATCTATTCAATGAGTTGCTGTTGCTATGTGGACCAAGAGGAGAATATCCTCTTGTGTAAGCAATAAGTCTCCAACCCATGCCACCTCCCCCCCTCTCCCTCCACTGTGTTTAGCATCCAAAGCTTTCACTCTTTAATCACCTTATTGATTCTGTAATAGTAGAAACCGAGATCAAAATTACGTTATGGATTTGCAGTGCTCAGGAAGTTATTTCCTATTATTTCTCGCCCAACAAATACTGCTGATATGCATCCCATGTGACGGAAAGTTCCGCCAGAGTTGCCTGGCTTTCCTTGGTGTCACAGAACATTACATTACAAAGTGAAAAATCGTGTGAAATGGCCTTCAAACTTTTAGACGTGGTTTTGCTCATTCCTTCTCTCATTTTTCTAAAAGAAATACAAAATATATACTTTTTCCGTGACTAATGTAACATTTATTAGCAGCACAAGATTTCTTCCATTAAGGAATTTACACACTCCATATATATATTATTATTTGGCCAGTAATACACTTTATTTATTTTATTATTATTTGGCCAGTAATACATTTTAATTATTGTTTTCTTTTTCCTTATGTTTTCCTTCATCCAAAGGACCATAGAAATTAGTACGTTCCTTCATTTTGTGATGAACTTATTTCAACCTCATTTCACACTAGTGTCTTTATCTTGAATGGAATATTGATGCCATATTCAGAAACTGCAGGATTTAAGCTTTACAATAATATATAACATGATATGGTTCCGTAAACATGAAAAATCAATGCAAGTGTCCCAAAATCATGGAATGACCCTGTACGGTTTCATGTTGGCTGTCCGAATTATTCCGTGAATAATACGCACCTCAGTTTTTGGGAGCAAAAATTTTGGAAAAATGTGCGCATTATACATGAGTAAATACGGTACAATGCTTAGCGCATTTATAAGTCCCTGTGAATTTCTTGATGCATACGTGAAATTAATTCACATTGGCAACATTAACAGTGGTGCTAGCATTGAACTTATGAAACGCCGTCAAGTTACAAGTGCATTTTAGTTCTTCTGTAACTACCATGTAAAGAGGAAAACTTTGGGTAAGGCAGATTGCTTACACAATCGCCAACACCTTCCTTGACATGCATTTTGCATATTATATGAGGGGGTATCAAGAAGTAATGCCTGTTGAGGTATAATTTGTTTAATAATGGAAAGATCGAAACAATATGCATTTGAGCCAGCGTTTTATCAATCCCTCAAAACCAGTTTGGAAAAATTCTACAGAACACTCCCTGCCCCACCGTTTAGAGCTGTTTTAACCTCCTGTAGGTCATCGAACCTCATGCCACGAAACACACACTTAGCTCAGACTGTACGGTATCCCAAACTCTCAATCATTGCATGTAATGACCCATAAGACATGTGCACTGCATCAGAAATTTCCTGGATTCCCTCTCGAATGAGCTCATCATCCCTGAGGCAGTTGTTGTTGGCCTGCCACTTCTTCTCCTTCTCTTTCACTTGTGGCTCTACAGAAGTGTAGAGTAACTAGCCATGTGAGGTTGTGTTTTTGTTTGTATCTCTTAGTGTAGCTTGAGAAAGATCTGGGAAACCAGAACGAAACATCGCAGATATAATAAAATAATAACCACTAAAAATAACTGTGTTAGATTATTTTGCATCTATAAAAAGTGGTTATGCGAATCTTTAAGAAGAACATAGGAATACAATATATAGCCTACCTGATAAAAAGTGAAAAACTATGGAAGCAGATTTCCATGTCCCATGTAGCGCTCAAATGTCAAACATTATGAGGTTAAATCCCATGCTTGTATACCTACTTACTCAATTTCATTGCTACAGTTAACACAGCATTACAGATACATTTTCATAGTCAAGTGCATACACAAATAAATGTGATATTGTCATGAAATTATCAACTAACATTAAAATCAAATTGTCCCTTTCATGATATTACCTTAAATGCGATGAAGCAAGTTTATCAAACCGTATCAATCCATAGGATTGTATGTTTATTTTATTAAGTCTCTCTGAACGCTTCAAGTTGACCAGGGCATTCACTTGTTTTTCTCTCAGCTGTCTCAAGCCTCTTAGGCATGTTTACAATGCATTGTGTTGTGCCATGCAAACCTCCTGAGCTTTCAGGAAACAGGTAACATTTCTGGGTTTGGTGTCAGCGGTTTGCATGGTAGCAATTATAATAAACACGATTCGGCGATTCGGCATCGAGGAAGAGCTCGATGGCCAGGGAATATAGAGGTGAGACAAGCTGGGAAGTGACTGGACTTTGGGAATTGAGTTGGTAGAGAGAGGAGGTCAGCAAGGCAGGAGGTCGATAGTGGAAGCACGCTTTGGTCAACAAGTTAGAAGCTTACAGAGGACTTCGCTATTTTGATTCAGCTCAGAGACTTCAGTTAGACAGGTAATTATCCTACACCCAGCCATGATACAGGTTCAACGGTTCACAAAATCCAACGAGTTGCCATTGTCTTTTCAGTAGTTTAATTCCTTTGTGTAATTTGTACCTTTCGCATGCCAAGCAATAACTCGTCATGTCAATGACGAGTGGTCTCATCAAGAGGATGAATGATGAGTAGTTTACATCACCCCATCAATTAACTGGTTCAGATCCCTTCATTCTATAGAATGACACGTGGTCGAGGTGCTGGGATTTTCATTTATTTCACCATGAACTAAATGAAAATTGAAATATTAGTTTTATAACCAGTTTTATTCAAACCCACCCCAACGAAAGCTTGACACGTGGTGGAGATTAGCGGGTCTTTTCATTTTTTCAGAAATGAAAAGAAATTGTTAGCCAGTTTAAATTAACCCCACCCCAAAGCTCGTTACGTGATGAAGATACGTGGGCCTTTTCATTTCTTACAGGAATGAAAAGAGTTTGTTAATCAGTTTTAAATTCAACCCCACCCCAAAATTTTGCTCATTTATTTAGTTTCGTTAGTATGTCCTTGCCATATTTTATTTTGAAAATACATAGGGCTTAAAGCTTTTGCATTTATGGGGGGAGAAGAATTTGTATATATGCCATGATAGATGTTTAGTCTAACATGAGGATGAATTCGATTAAATTTATCGACTTCAAGCTGGGTCGATAATCAGCGAAATGTAAAATGCGGAGGAACCTGCGCCCTAGCTCCGTCGCGGTTACCCACGTCGGGCTGGCGCTATGGTATCAGGAGCGTCCGGCATTCCGCGTGGCGGAAGGTTCGATGTCGGATTTTAGGGAGGCCCATTTCATCAAAAATGTGGCCGGCCCAGGGACGTCCGTGGACGATTCCCTATCAATCTGCTCCTGGTAGCTCTGTGGTTCACTCACGAACCCGGTACCATGGCTACGACAAATTCCCACCTGGGAAAATTTTACCATCCAGAATTTTAAATAAGGAATAAGGAAAAGGCATTTAGATTTGAAGATTTCTTGCATTGACAGTGATTTTAGAATTTTTTTTACATAATCTTGAATACGAAAATTATTACAACGTTGGTTATGAGGAAGCAGTAAGCTACAGTGAACAGTAAACGATTTTACCCTTAATATTTTAATTAATTAATAACGTGGATTAAAAGTGGATTTTAAAGTTATTTATGAATGAGGAAAATAAATTAGTGCCACGGAGTTAGAGTCAATCGGCACTATAAGTGCATCTTAACGAGTCACAGCACAGAGTATGCTTGTTTGAGTCAATATTTTGTTTTTGTTATTATTATTAATTGAAATTCCTTAAAAGTTTAATTTAAAATTTGTTTAAAACTGACCGTAACTTGTAAAGGATTTAGAATGCTTAAACTATGACTGCTAAGACTTTTGCAACGAGGATATTACATTTTATACATATATAGTTTTGGGAACGAATAAGGCCCCGAGGACCACTCATTTATATTCTTAATGACTGAAGTCTCCTAGCACCTCATGAAGGGAGCTTAGATTAAGGAGATAGTCAAGTTTATACGAGATAGTCACTTGCCTTACGTTACCTTAACTTACGCATACATTGCCTGAAAATTTTAATTCATGTTAATATGAAAAGAAACGAAACGCCAATTATATTCCTCGACACGCTGTACAATTATGTCCGCTATTACGCCAAGCGTATATAGTTAGAGTGGCGTACCGTGATTTAGGGTATAAACCGCCCGATTAATTAAAAGTTCTAGTTGAGAAGTAATAGATGTATAATTAGGCTGCAGTGACGAGAGATGTCCGTTCACAGGTAAGCAGTAGTGACGAGAATGAGTCCGTACACAGATATACATATACTTATATGCTTTAAGCAAAGTTAGGCACAGCCAACTTATTTTGAATAACTAGAAGAGAATTAGGAGAGCATCACACGGCGTGGACGTTTCTCACATATTAACGAGATATTTTTTGTTAGTATATCTTTATATTTTTTTTTCTTTGTCCGAAACAATGTTTCGTTTGACAGTTGAATATTTATCCTTAGCACATTGTAGCTTCGAATGTTAAAAACTTTAAAATGCAGATTGTTTTAAAATTTTAAATATAAATATTGCAAGTTTGCTCTAAGTTACGGCATTTATTAAAGTGAAACAGGTCTAATATTTTAAATCCACTTGCGTGACATAATAATAATTTATAATAAAATAGCACTAATAATATTAACAATTAAAAGCGACTTATTATTTAATAATGTGCTTTAGGCACAAAAGTTTTTTTTTGCAGTATGTACTAATACTAGCTCAGCGAATACATCACTGGAATTTTATAGTTACTCTTCAGAAGAAGGTATATGATTATATTAGCAAAGTTTATTTTTAAGCGCCAGTTATGAGAATATTTATATTATATGAATATGTAGACGTCGACGTCAAGATTTTTTGCGCTCCTATAACAAGTATTTTCCTTCGGATATTGGATCATGACCAAAATCCTGGAAATCCATTCTGCCATCGCAGAATGATTATGAGTAAACCACAACGGTTTTAGTTTAAAGCTTTGCCACAATAATATGTTAAGCATATTTTAGAATGAGTACAGAGAATTAAAGATTCTTCAAGTTTCAGTGATGTTAGTATTTTAATGCATTTAAAGATCGCATAAATGATAGTTATTATTTTATTTCAGGTAGTCAGGAGTAAATCAGTCTCAATTTTTTTCCTTACCTTGTACCTCAGTACGGTTCGATTGATTTCAAAGAATTTAAACATAAAATTAAAATAAGATAAGTTTGCAGTAAAATTTAAAATAAGATAAGTTAACCAGTGCTAATAAATTTAGAGAATAAAGAAATATATATTAAATAAATAAATTACGCAGATAAATTGAGCCTAGAGTCAGCAAATAATTAAAAGTTGAGTTAAACTATCTACTAATTAAACTAGGCAGGCTTAAAGTACGTGTTAGCCTTGAAGAACTGTTTGTTTTGATTGCCTAAGCAACATGAAAATCATTGCGATTTTAGTTATTTTAAACGGATTACTTCCACACGTAAAAGCTTTTAATTTTATTTATCTGTTGAACAAGTCCTTTGACTATCCTTATAATATAATTACGATTTTATTATTAACAACATTTATTATTAGTATTTTTATAATTTTCCTAATCTGTTATTTTCAATGTCAACGCAAGAAATCTATTACTTATGACCATGAGTGTACCAACGAATTACCGTTAAGCAAACTTAATGATTCACCGCCCATTGAGCAGATTTACGACGATATTGCACCGATTGTTGAAGTGGTACCATTAAAAACGAGTCACCCGCCAATTCCCCCTCCACTGCCTCAGTCCATTATTATTCAACCTAGGGTACAAGAAGAAGTTCAGGATGCATCCAGAAATAGTTTAGTCACTAAAGACGACAGTATAGATTTGCCGAAGAATATTTTATCCGTTAAAGATAGAGTTCAGAAATTTGCCGTAAGCAAGGATCCTAATTTCGTTCAAAACAGTCACAAAATGGAAAGTGAATTGCCTATTTCACACTGTGTTCAGCCAGTTGTAAAAGTTAAAGAGTTATTTGCAAATCAGTCACCAGTAAAAGTCGAGAAAGTTTCAAGTGTTACTTTAAAAGCGGAAAGTAAGCCAAATTTTCAGGTTCCCGAACCTGTTGTATCGTTTACAGACCATATTTTCTACGACTTCATGTTCGCCTAGAATTTTATATTAATTACGATTCAAATTTTAAGTATAATTCATTTTTTACGTTTCATTGTACCTTATGCAAGGTTTATTAGTCATTTAGTTTGCTAACAGCTTCCCAACTGTTGTTATTACGAGCACGGAAGTGTTCAAGTAACACGCTGTCGTAAGCGCAACGAAGTTTTTTTTTTTTCATCCAATTTATTATGTTATTTCAAAGTCCTTGACTTTATTTCGAACTCTCGCAGCGCTTACTAGACTTTGTTCGTAGTAAGTTAAAGTTTTGTAAACAGTTACGCGTCATTCAATGTATCAGCGAACCATCGCCTTGCATTTTCTCTCTCCGTTCCTTTGCCCGCTGCTCGAAGCAGCGACCTTTTCCCCTCCACCTCCCGAACGGAACCCGAACTTCCCCGAAGTCGCCGATCACGGCATCGAACTTGCCAGAGCTCTCGTTGTCGCCATAGAGAAATTTTCAGTTACGTCCAGCGACAACAAATGCAACCTTGCACAATTTAGAATGTCTGGTATCAGCGAATTCCTTTTCTGCACTCAAGCGCTCTCCCGAGTACTTTGAACACGCTGGAAGCTCAGAAAACACTTACCATAGGCTTTACATATTTTCTCGCATTTAGTGGCGGTCGTCCATTAAAATTTTATGGGATCAGTTTAGTTCTGCATATAGCCATCAGAATTTGATTTTCACGATAGAAGTTCATGTTAACGATGTTAGGGATATTTTGTTCTACATAAATAACTTTTGCCATAAAACGTCGCATTTACGCACTTTAGACTAATCACGACCAATAATTTACAAAGGAACAACAAGACGAATTTTTGCGTTTTTTCTCGCAAAATTTTCCCGTTTTTCATAGAGATATTTATAGTAAGTAAAATTTTTGGGACATTGACGCATTTTTTTCATTAGAATCAGGATAAAAATAAACGTAATTTTGATAAAATCAGGGAAATTTCTACAAAAGGGCAATTTTAGCACTTTAGAGTAATCAAGATTATTAGCAACATGCCAGGCTAAGCCTCGGTGATTAGCACAGGCATGTGCAGCAAAGTCGCCACGGCATCGTTAGCCTTTCCAAATTTAAACAGTGTGGTTTACCACAAATGTTGAATTTGAGAAATTATTATTATTATTATTAATATTTATTATTAGGAAATTTAGCTTACTTACCCAATTTGCACCTTATTCGACAATGCAGCAATAAATTAATTACTTCTTACTGATTAACTTCGTGTTAATGTTAGTACAGTAGGTAATAACTATTAATTTGTATTTATATTCTAATATATTGCATAACTATTCTCTATCTATTTTTTTTTTTGAACATACCTAAGGAATTGACACACCATTCTTATATGAGTCAAGTATACCTTTTCCGCGGCGGGTCTGTTTACACGACCAAGTGATTTGAGGTATACGGCGGACTCAAGAAGTTTTGAGTGGTTAAATTTATTTTGTTTAAAGGAAATTTGAAATTGAGAAAGTTTTATTATTTTTATTGTGTTTAAAATTTGAATTTCACTTTTTTAATTCCCTGATGCTATATTTTGTTACCACCTGGAGTTTCAACGAAACTCAGAAGTAGCATTTACTGAAATTTTGTCTTACATTGCATATTTATGAACCACGGCAAATTGCACCGGCCTAACGTTTATTAGGAGGCCATTAGAGGCTTGTCAAAGCAACCTCTTAATGACACTAATAGCTTGCTTTGCGCAACACAAATTTTATTTATTTATTTTAAGGGTTCACACCATAATAATTTTTTTTAGAATTTCAACAGAATCTAGAACACGCTTGCAACACTTACCTTTGTTTATTAATTTTACATTTTGTAGTTTTGAAATGAAGTCTATTACTGACAATAAATTATTAGAGCAGCGCAGTAATAATTAATAGGTTAAGGCAACACATTAATCATGGACATTAATATTTTAATTACGGTTGGATATTTTATTTAAATTTTTCCTTATTTATTTTCAAAGAGTTATGGCAATTATTTTATCAATTTATTTTAATCATATTTTATTTTTGATGAGACAATTTAATTTAATTTTAAAAGAAAAGGCAGTGGAAATTAGTTGGTTTTGTGTACATGCATACTTGAATTATATATACCCATCCTATTGCAATTTCCTTTCTTTGTCATAATTTTCCCTTTATTCAACCTAACCTGTCTATACGGAACGCCATGGACAAGCAATGCCTACACCATCCATGGGCATTTTTCATTACGGACATCCGCAGGCAGTCTACTATTACCAGGCAGAAAGACTGAGTATCATTCTACGAGGGAGACATGCAGACATTTTAAGTACTATTTCAAGAAGAGACTCGTCACCACCAATTTGAGGGAGACATGCAGACATTTCTACTTATTACTGCACGGAGACTACCTTTTACAGGAAGGATGTACAACCATACATTTCCCAGTATAGCGGACTACACATTATCAACAACACCTAGTGATGGAGCTAAATAAAATTCCCCTCCACACTGTTTGCAGTTAAAACAACAACTTTTCCCAATCTCCCAAGTTCTACGGGTAATTTACTACATTTTTACATTGCCCCAATGCAGTCAAGACGACAAGCAATCCAGAAAGAAGAAGAAGCAGAGAAAATATACATTCTACAACCAGCAGTTCTGGTCACAAACAATAATTACAGAATTGTGCTACAGTGTTTCTACACATACACATGTGAGCTCCTATCATGTGTATCTATTTGGTCATTTAACATGCATTATGGGAAACAGTACTTTTCCATAGTCCTTATATACATTTTCAGTTTTGTGTCATGCATAAGAACTAGTTTTATATGCATTTAAGTTTACATTATACTGCAAGGAAGCGACAAGCATCAGTGGTGTCAATTGACCAGTGCATCAATTAGTGCCTAATTTTTTTTTTACGATGAAATTTTGCACTTTGAATAATAAACGGACATGCAAGCAATAAAAAACATAATTACAGCACTTTCGAACATTTTAGAAAGCATGCTTTAGTGACAATATTTTATGCATATGTTTATTGCATGCAGATATTAGTGTGATATATTTTTTTTTTCTTCTCACCAACATGGAATATTGAAAGCGACACATTTGTTCGCAGAACATTTATTTGATATTTAAACTCAAGCACATAGTTTTGTCACTTGGAAGATTATTAATTTTGTGTGCAGTCATACAAAGGTATTCACCAAGCCATATATATGTATACAGTGTACAGTTTAATGTAGAAGAGAAAATGGAACGCTATAATTAAGTTTTACCAGCGACAGTTATCAGTGTAACCAATTATATACATTGAATATTGTATAATAATACATTGGAATGTGCAACATAGCCGTGCAAGTTCATATATTCAACGATGTTAGGAGTGCACTGGCTACCTAGTTCGTAAAACATACGCACTTTGATATGATCAGGTTTTCACACGGACAAAACAGTGAGATGTGACAATGTTTTACATGCTTACTTACGTGTACTTACTTGTGCACCTTTTTAAGGTATTTTTTTATTTTGAAGAGTCTATATCAAGTGCAATATAAACAAACATTGTGAATTTCGTTCTATCTTGCAAAGACGCTCCAGCCAGCCGTTTGCCTCGCGGAAGACACAGAGTCGTTACCGCGTGGCGAGGCATCACAGACTCTTGACTAGGAGCAGGTTGATGAGCAATTATACATTATACACATTACGTGCACGCACATGTGATACATTAAGAGTTTTATCGCTCAACGACACGAACGTTTGTGATTTCTAGTCCTATAATAGTATATATTATTGTTTTTTACATCGTATAAACATACGAATTTGTTAGTATTAAGGGTATTATTCATTTTAGAGTTTAGGGAATAAAAATTTTTTTTTTCATTCAGGCTACGGCAAACAAGGGAAAGTTATGTTTTGGTGGATTTTTTTTGTATATTTGGTTTTTTATGAAAATATATGGAATTGGCGAACCTGAGTCATGTCAAGCTTTGCGATTTGACTTTTAAATTTTCAAAGGAGAAAATTTTTCCTAGGAGGCGCGAACGTATCAATCCATAGGATTGTATGTTTATTTTATTAAGTCTCTCTGAACGCTTCAAGTTGACCAGGGCATTCACTTGTTTTTCTCTCAGATGTCTCAAGCCTCTTAGGCATGTTTACAATGCATTGTGTTGTGCCATGCAAACCTCCTGAGCTTTCAGGAAACAGGTAACATTTCTGGGTTTGGTGTCAGCGGTTTGCATGGTAGCAATTATAATAAACACGATTCGGCGATTCGGCATCGAGGAAGAGCTCGATGGCCAGGGAATATAGAGGTGAGACAAGCTGGGAAGTGACTGGACTTTGGGAATTGAGTTGGTAGAGAGAGGAGGTCAGCAAGGCAGGAGGTCGATAGTGGAAGCACGCTTTGGTCAACAAGTTAGAAGCTTACAGAGGACTTCGCTATTTTGATTCAGCTCAGAGACTTCAGTTAGACAGGTAATTATCCTACACCCAGCCATGATACAGGTTCAACGGTTCACAAAATCCAACGAGTTGCCATTGTCTTTTCAGTAGTTTAATTCCTTTGTGTAATTTGTACCTTTCGCATGCCAAGCAATAACTCGTCATGTCAATGACGAGTGGTCTCATCAAGAGGATGAATGATGAGTAGTTTACATCACCCCATCAATTAACTGGTTCAGATCCCTTCATTCTATAGAATGACACGAAACATCCCTATTTATGGACTGATAGACAACCCACATGGGTGCTTTCACAATTCTTAAAGTTCCTTAGTCTAAGGGCACAGTGCAGGTGGGTAGTATTGACTTGGACACTATATGATAAGTGGTTGAGTAACCATCCTAGAATCTGTCAATCATGAAGAACTTACTCCTCTCAAATTTTTTATAGAAAACTTCTTTCCTTTGACAGACCTTAATTCAGATATTTTAATTCCATTAATGAAACGAGTTTGACTTCAGGGTCAATGAATTTAGCAGAACTGTTACTCTTGTACAGAATAACACCTATTTGACAAAATTATATAGAAAATATGACAAACCCATTGAATTGCATCCTACATAAGTACTTTGTATGCAGCACATCACACATACTAGGGTTGAGATAACACTAGCCTGAACCAATACAAATTTCTGCTGATATTGAGACATACTTGGCAATTTGGCAATTTAAAGAAGTTCAAAATACATTGTTATTAAATGTGGAAATAAAAGGATCATCTTTCAACCATACCATTTCATTCTACCATATTTCCATATCCAAAAGTTCATGTGATATTAATGTTCTCACATTTGCTTTTTTCAGTCATAAAGATATTGTGTGTAACCTGTAGTATCCGATCATAATTTACTACAAACAAGATTAACGATCTGCTACAAATGGCATTTTGTAGGTTTGGTGCATATTACTCACAATTCCAGAATATAAAAAGACGTTAAAAACTTAACGTTGAAAACTGTAATTATGTATGCAGTATGTTGTTCCTATTCTTCTTTCTTTAGAACTTCGTTTTGGAGACTAACTATCCCCTTCTTCAGGTTCGTATGAAAATAGTAGGTACTTTTGTTAAAAAATTAACGTTGCATTCTATACGAACCTGAAGAAGGCAGTTAGTCTTTAAAATGTAGTTCTAAAACAAGAAAAATACAAACAACATACTTGCATACGTTAAGTACAGTTTTTTAATGTTAATTCTTTAACGTCTTTTTATATTCTGCTACAAATGGCCATGGTCGGCTGCTGCAACAAAATCTTGGATGGTAGATCAGTGTCACTGATTGATTGATTGATGACGTAATTCACCCACTATGCTACACAAACCTGCAATATGAACACTGAAATCATATTGGCCCCTTTCAAGTCACACACATCAAACAAGAGTCAAAAATAAACATTACAACACCTCAAATAACAGACTAAAAATGAGCATGACAGTCAAAATTTGGTTTGCTTTTATATTCCAGAAATCTCTGCTAGCTAAATGGATTGTTACAGTGTGAAATCTCACAAACTGCTGTCTTTCTCATTTGATTATGATGAAAGGATGATACCAAAAGTTTCCCCAGAATTATATGAGCCAGCATTGGCACAATCTGTTGAGTTTGAAGCAGAAAGTCAGCAAGAAGGTGAGAGAGGGGGGAAGGGGGGTTGACTTTTGTTGCACAATCCATGCAGGTACTCAAATAAAGAATATCAACCTGAGGCAATTGTTGAAAGAAAGCTGTTTAGACATTTGACATATTAATTTTGTAATGAAGGTAGGGATGCAAATGTCCACAATTATTTTTCCACCCTCTTGTAGTAAATTGTATGCTCTTCCTTATAGCACTCAGAGTTGACTGGGTCTTTTTAAGTACTTTGAGGACCAAAGATTGTCAAAAGTTGGAAGAATCCAAAGAAAAAAAAAAACATTTAGAAGAGCTTCCAGCACTCCACATAATTAATACAGTAAAAGTCAACAAGTTCAAGGTTTCATTCATTAGGCAATTCTCCTCAAATCATACTAAAATTGGTTGTTGGCTATTACAACAAAAAAGGTACACATTTCCAGAATAAGGTTGAACAAAGTTATAATTTTGAAATAATTTGTGTGGTAGCACTTTAGTTACCAGTCACTTCCTCATGTTAGCTGAATATCATAGTGGGCATGGATGGATGCTAGAGAAGGGATGAAGGAAAATGTCATGTATTAATTAACTACAATAACTACAAGGGCTGAGCCGATACAGATACTGATGTATTCGTATTGGTTGATACCAATGGTATCGGTAAGTATTGGTTGAAATTTACCTTCCGATACCATTGTTTTTGAGTTGCTACAATCAAGGCCAAGAGAAACATTTGTCCTTTCCAAAAATTCGCTCACCCTTCCTCGTGGCAGATTAGTTTTTCAGATTATTACTGAACAAACCCTCCACATCCTGGGAAGCAGATGATTGACAAGATCAAAGGCATGGGTAAAGGAAAAGCTGTGACTAAACTTCTCGAAGGCATATAACTACCTGGTAGGTGTAAAGGCTGTGTGGAAATAGAAGATATATTTCATTTAAAATTCCTGCTTCAACGCTCATGGTGGATGTTTTCAAAATTAGCATTACTACCATCCTGGGCTGTTTCCGGGTCAGATTATTTCGGAGTTCTTGCGAAAGACGTGTAAAGGCTGCTGTAGAATTCGATTTGTTTCATCTACATTCAAGCAAGGCAGGAAGGTTGTGGATTGTATAATTTCTGCTAGCACTCTTCTCTTCTCTTTCTTTTATGTCCTAATAATCCACAAATAATGGAAATATATAGGTACAAAAGAACTTCCAAATCCCAGACACTAGCTATCACTTTCCAGCCAGGAACTCGACAGTAAGGAATGCAGTGTCAGATATTACCAAAGCTTTACTGAGTCACCAAAGGCGTAAAAACGTAAACAGGTGTAACCCAGGAAGAAGTTGCAGGTGACTGACTTGGCATTGCTTAGCAAAATACATTGCAATAAATATCTAGGACAATGGGGGTCATCAGGCAGAATTACGATCAAGAAATCCAAGTAAAGGAGAGTGAAGTCTAAGCATTCAGACTAGTATCACAGACGGACACCTCGTTTATTAACCAGTCCGTAGTTCGACATCTCGTTTATTAACCAGTCCGTAGTTCGACACCTCGAGGGTGCTCCCTCCACACAGTGAGAGTCAGGTATTTCCATTTAGCATGGTGATCCAATTTAAAGGTTATAAAAGCCAAGTGTTGTGTTTGCCATACAGTGTGTATGTGTTGCCTCTTGCATGTTACCATTAAGCTCTCCATGAGCAGCGAATATGCCATCATTAAGGATGATGGCATACATGAGTTACGCCACCCAGATTCGATCCCAGTTCCTTAGGGAACGATACGATGTCACTTTTGGTATCAGCCTATACCGCCGAGACTTCTTTCTGTTGCAAATGACATAGAATGATGGACAGCATGGCATAAAGAGGCATTATTTTAATAACTGTATTTGTACATATTATTATGTCTCTTTTCTCCATCTCCAGGCTAACCCAAAAGGCAGGAATGTTTAGTATTTACGTGAAAGTGAAGAAGAGACAATCAACCGATTTTTAAAATGTATTTCTTTATTCTTTATTATTTTAACTGCAGCATGTTAAAAAGTCTTGCAACACTTCAAAAATCCTATCTTTGCATCCTCTGGGTCTACAGAGAAGTTCAAAGAAACATCACTAAATGTCACAAGATGTTTTAAAGTATCATAATGCTTAAAAAAAAAAGTTCCCCGTGCATATAGCACAATGCCATGAAGGCACATTTAGGGGATGTGGGGGTACAGCTGAACACATTCTCGATCTCTACCATATTTGTAGGTGGTGTGATCAGAACCACACTCCAGCTGCCTTTACCCACACAGGGTTACCCCCAGGTATCCATTGATTTGAGGATGGGTGAGCCCCAGAGATGGTTTAGGGGGCAGGGGGAGAAGACCAGAAAAATTCTGACCTTACATCACCCACCCTGAGAATCGAACCCAGGTCTCCTGCATGGAAACAGACACCCTACAGAATACACCTCCGTGGCTCAAAGTATTATAATGCTGCAGGAGAATAATTAGTGTTAATTAATGTCATGAAAGGAATGTGATATGCGACTTGGTAACTAACCTTTATTATTTTAAAATGGAATCGATTGCAAACACAGCATTTCCCAGCTGTGCAATGAGGTTTAGGTGTTGCAAAACAATTTTTTCCTAAAAATTGCTACTTAAAACTTCCTTTTACAGAAGAATGATCTAGAACTGGCCCTTGCTTACTATTCATGAATCACTGGCATTGAGTATTGCTTTCTGAAAAATGGGAAGTTTAAAATATTACACATTTACAAGATTCTTCATCAAAATAATTCAATATGTTAAGAAACACAAAAATTTCATGCACAAAATTGAACATAAAATATCACAATAATTTTCAAACAGAAGAAATTAATTTCAATCAATGCAATCTCATTCAACCACAACAACATAACATTTAAACATTATTTGCAAAGAGGTAGAGTTTATCAGTGCATTAAACTTTATCAGCATTAAAAATAAATTTATCAGTAACATATCACAAAATCTGTGTCCATAAGTGATTATAACTTTGCTAGTATAAGGTGGCCACTGCAGGATCATGATTCAAGTATAATTCCCGGTATCCAAGATGAACTTTCTGAACAATCCAGGGTACAAGCAAATGTTTTCTCTATTTCAATATTACGTATTACCGCCTCTCACCACCCACACACATACATACACAAATATATGAACAATATAAAGCATAAATGAGATTAAATTGTATCAAAACAGTCTAATACAATTCAATTAAAAGGTTCAATTCAATATTTAAAATATTTTATATCATATGTGAAGTTTACATTTGCCATTTCACACACTTAGACATGAAATACATCTACAAACACGAGTCACAAATGTTACAGGATATACTAATCTATATGAAATTGTTAATTTCATAAGAATTTCAAACTCAAATTTATCTAATCAAGTTCAAGATATTTTGATATCTGGTAAAAATGTTTTCAATATAATTATTCAAGCATTGATTGTTTGATTTACTTTACTTCACATTTCTGCCACTTCTTGCTAATTCCCAAGATGAGGATGAGTCATGATATGATTAAATTCATGAAGGGTTGTTAAAGAAACTTTTCTCTCGTGCAATTTAAGACTCGATCAAGTTGCGTATTGTTTCATTTCAATACAGAATTTGGTTCCTATTTAAACTGATTCAGATAAGAAGATTCCTGAGCCATACTTAAATAGATCTCGAAAAAAAGGTTTCTGAACCACATTTAAATTGATCCTGGAAAAAAGGTTCCAGTACCGAATATAAATAGATTCAGAAAAAAGGTTCCTGGACCGAATATAAATAGATTCAGAAAAAAGGTTCCTGGACCGAATATAAAGAGATTCGAAAAAAATGTTCCAGGACTGTATTTAAATTGATTCAGAAATAAGGTTCCTAGACTGTATTCAAATTCATCCGAAAAAAATTTCGTAGACCGAATTGAAATACTTCACAGATAAAAAGGTTCTTTATGGTCCAGAACCCATTTACGCTTCCTGATTTTCTCCCATGGACCGGAATTGAATTTACTTTAAATGTCTGGAGCTTTAACAACCCAGCCTTGGACCCTAGCATCATAGTGTGCTGTGCTAACCACTCTGCCATGGACAATGGTATCACAAGTAAATATTCATGGTGAGGGAGATCAGTCTGTTGATAAAACCGGAATAATACAAATGATAACAATAATTATCATGAATTAATAAAAACACATCAAAATAGGGAAGCTTTAACACCAGTTACAGGGTGGCCACTCTAAGACTGTGATAAAATTCAAGTATAAATGCCGGTCTTCAATGCTAACTTTCAAAAAATTCAAGGCAAAAAAATTAAGGACACAAGCAAGAGTTTCCTCTGTTTCAACATTACTTATTACCCCGCCCCCCAAAAAGTATTATCATTAATACAAAGGGTCTTTGTGGTTCCAATTTGTCGAAAAGATCTAATTCAATGCAAATGAAATATAAATTTCGTGGTTCATTGTTAAGTGAATCAAGTTCCAATCACGAGTTTGGACATTTCAGCTGGGAATATTCAGAAAATGTCACTGCAGAAGAAGTTCTGTGGCTTACCCAGCCTCTCATCAATGGGTACCTTGGGGGAAGGGAGGTAAAGATGGATGGAGTGTAGTGCTGATCAGGTCACCTCCAGTATGGTCGAGATCGATAATTTATGAAACTCTATCCTCCACACCTTCTGTATTCCTGAGTGGCATGGTGAAATGTACAGTTACAGGCAATAAAATTGGGACACATAGATCCTGAAATCCTCGCTTGCCTACAAGGCGTTGTGTGTGTTGCATAAATATACGGGGCTTGTAGAAGTTGCCGTTGAAACTTCCCTATTAAAATACGCTTATCGCCGTAGAGTTAGGCAACACACACAATGCCTCGCAGGGAAGCGAGTATTTCAGGTCTCTGTGCCCAATTTTTATTGCTGCTGAGTTTACAGATAAAACTTTCCCTTATGATATTCCTTGTGTTAGAAAGAAACAATATAGGCAAAAGCACTTAAAACACACAATATATATAAATGGAGTTGTATTTCTAAAACGTTACGTTGTTCAATAAACACCATTCGGAATCATATGTTTTGGAGTCAGTTTTTTCGAATATACCTAGAATGTACCCAAAAAATGAGGTTCATCCAAGATTTAATATGGACCCTATTGCATTCAAGTACTGAACAACGTGAAATAAACCCACATTGCTGTTTCTATCCTAAAGAAATATCAATGATCTCTGATATTGTACTCCTACATAAACGTTAACAGTTTTAGAAATGAAACATCGTTCAAAAAAGTAAGTTTGAAACCAATGACACTTAGCAAGGCAAGCAAAAGAAGGAAAGACTGCACAAGAAGTTAAAATAGGAATCTATATGTATTCCATTACTGTACTGTACTTCCTCTGGGATCTCTTTCACATTTAACAATTATCCTTGCCTACCAACGTTATACATTTGTCCTACCACAAGTTCAGAGAAGAATTCTGTTTTTATATATTTTCCAATGCAGCTTTCTTTTACTTCCTTGACAAACATTAAATCTAAACTGTGAAAACCATTCCTCGCAACATTTATGAATATGTATAGATACATTTGAGATCTGGATTAATAAAAGTTGCAATTTTTCACGTTGAAGGAGCAAAATCCCCGCATAATTCACGTATAATTCCCAGAGAAAATAATTCACGCATAATTCCTGGAATTCAAGGAATTCCCAGTGAGTAGCCACCCTGAGTCACTGCTACTGGTGATGAAGCTTCTTTCTTTGCTTTGTACTTTGGCTAAAAAAAAGTACTTAAACAATGGCTAGCTATTTAAAAAGCCCACATCCTGTTATGAATGGTTATTTTCTTACAACTCCCTGCTGCAAATTTCTACTGTTTTCAGTAGAGAAATTCTACTGTATTCAAATATCTCCTACTGTGTACTGTGAAATCTAATGGAACCCTATTGCAGATTTCTCTACAGCTAATGTACTCTGCAGTAGGACTACTGTACTGAAGAAACAATGTGAATAATTATGCATAATACTTGGTACAATATATTATAAAATCATTTATTGATTCCAAGAATAGGCAAATTCATTCTTGACACCATATATTCAGTAATTTTGAGATTTTGAAGTAAAGGTAAAGGGCTCCCCTGTGCTTAGCACCATGTCAAGAGGCATATAGGGGTGTGGGGGTAAAACCCCACACTTTCTTGATCCGGTCATCATGAGTGGGGGTGATGTGATCAGCATCATGCCCCTGACCACTTTACCCCCCCCCCTAGGGTTTCCCCCAGGTACCCATGTCATTCGATGCTGGGTTGGCGCCGGGGCTGCTTCCAATGTAAGACAAGTTCCCGGATTTGAACCGGCCGGGGATCAAACCCGGGACCTTGAGCATGGTAGTTAGATGCGTTACAGACTGAGCCACCAGCAGAGATTTTGAAGTGAATTGGAAAAAACAATACATGAACTGAATTTCTACTGTTTTTCTAATGAATACTACTGAAGTCAGATATATCTTAATGAATAAGTTACTACAAACTCTTCCTTAAGAAATAGCTCAGCCTTAAAGCAGCTAGTAGTTTTAATACATTATCATATCAGTTGATTTTCTTTTCAGCATGGAAATTCCATGGTTATTATTATATATGTGTAGTGCAGAAAAGAGCCATCTCTTGATCAACATCAGCAACAATGTTTGCTTCTTTTGGTTTTTCAAGCATTGAGGATCAGGTCTTGTTTAAAATAATTTTTTGATGTTTTCATGTGAATATATGAAAAACAATATGTCAATTTATGTATAAAACAGTATGTTTTTCAATTTTCTCCAAGTGCATTAACCACAGTGAAGCTACACACTTAAAAACATGTTCACTACACTTGATATTTTGTTGTGTGGGCACATTCCTAAGTAGCAAGTTCCACACGATTTACCATACATTTAGTTGCTTATATGATGTTTCAATTGCATTTTCAGTTGTATTGATAAGAAATATTTCATTACTGATAATAGTACTGTTTTCATACATACATTTGATGAACACAATAAAAGATCTTGGTTGTACAATTATGTTACTGAAAACATAAAGAGTACAGTTCAGCCACTTAAGATAGGAGAAACAGTTGGACTAGCAAAAAGAGTACAAAACATTAGTGGTACATGAATACATTCTCTCGGGCTATCGACCAGGTGAGTTGTGGAAAATATCCCAAGCTTTTGAGAGCTTTGTCACTCTCATCTTCAGGGTTGAAGTGAGATAGCCCGAGAGAATCTATTCATCATTCGACGCAAGGAAAGGTTCAAGTCTTACTATTAGTAGTACAATTCACCTACTGAAAACAGTAGACACAGTTGGGCTACTAAAAACAGTAGAAAACATTATCAGTACAGTTCAGCTATTGAAAACAGTAGACACATTTGGGCTACTGAAAACAGTAGCATTACAGTTCATCTATTGTACATAAAACAGTATATCTACTGAAAACAGTAGACAGAATTTTCAGTAGGGCTATCAAAAAAAGGTTTGCACAGTACCATTGGAATGGATGGTTGAGAACTCAATTAATAAAAAAGGTTGCACCACAGTTGTAGACATGAAGTGATGATTTCTACAGCACAGAGCTCGGGATTCCATCCCAAATGATATATGCACAGAATGACAAGAATTTCCAGAGATTTCTACACAGAAACACCATTCCCTGTGTGCAAATGGTTTTTAAGTTCTATTTGCTATGCACCCTCTTCACATGTTTAGTAATTATATATATTTATTGGTAAAATACTTGTTACATTTTAAACAATTAAAGGGTTTCTCCTTGTGTGTAATTTCATGTGTCTATTAAGGTGATGTTTTAGGGTAAAATCTTTGTTGCAAATTGTACACTTAAAAGGTTTTTCATTTGTGTGTCTCCTCATATGTTTACGAAGCAAGCCTTTGTAGGAAAACTCTTTGCTACAAATATAACAATTAAAAGGTTCCTCTTGTGTGTGTACTGTCATGTGTGTATTAAGGCGATGTTTTTGGGAAAAATCTTTGTTGCAAATTGTACACTTCAAAGATTTTTCATTTGTGTGTGCCCTCATATGTCTATTAAGCGTGTCTTTGTAGGAAAACTCTTTGCTACAAATAGAACAATTAAAACGTTTCTCTTTTGTGTGTACTGTCATGTGTGTATTAAGGCGATGTTTTTGGGAAAAATCTTTGTTGCAAATTGAACACTTAAAAGGTTTCTGCTTAGTGTGAATCCTCACATGCACTCGAAGAATTGCTTTCTGGGAAAAAGCTTTGTCACAAATTGAACACTTAAAAGGTTTCTCTTTGGTGTGAACCTTCATATGAATATTAAGGTTTGATTTCCGGGCAAAATCTTTGTTGCAAATTGAACAATTAAAAGGTTTATCTTTGGTGTGAACCCTCATATGATTAATAAGGTTTGATTTCCGGTTAAAATCTTTGTTGCAAATTGAACAATTAAAAGGTTTATCTTTGGTGTGAACCCTTCTTTGTGTGGAAAGGTTATCTTCAGGAATAAATTTTCTCTTGCAAACTGAGTGATTAAAAAACTTCTCCTTTGCAAAGACATTTGAATGAGCAAATAAATTTCCTTCCTTGGAGAAAACTTGGTTGAACATTGAAGAGATATGTTGTTTTTTCCTGTTACAGTGCTTGGTATCTTCAATATCTGCCTTGGTTTTAGAGTATTTTGGTGAAGGTTTAAAGTTACCTTCTCTATTGACATATTCTGTAATGTCTTTTGGTTGCTCTTGTTCACTTAATTTTCCTGAAGGTACTAGTGTAACTGACTTTGGAACATCTTGGCTCTGTCCTTCCATGTAGTTCTTGTTCAGATATCTGAAAAAAAAAATTGTCAGAGATTTACAGATCACCGAGAAGAAAGGATAGTATAATAGACTGTCATTCAGGCCATGCATTGAAACATGTAAATATGTTACTGGTTCAGTAATAGTTTATTCAGGTTTTGCCAAATCTATTAAGGCCAGTCAAATATTATTCACACGTTTGCAGTAGTTCATTTTAGGCTGACCTTACTGCATATCAAGAGGGTGTAGATTGTCGCTGCACTAGCAAGTGAATGAAGTGGAAATTCCTAGCTGGGGGATGCTTGAAGTTTCAGGATATGTATGTATGGATTGATATCACTTATTAAATGGCACTACTTACATACTTTGTAGCACATAGAGTATGTGTATGGTAGCATAGGTGCATCAAAAAGCAAAGGGTGGTCAGATCACACAGCTTACACAGCAAATTACTTTTTTCACAATTTTATGATGTTAATTTTCTCATCCTTGTAGAATTTTCAAATAAGAGGATTCATTGTTTGGAATGGTACAGCAGCATGCATCAATTGTTGGAACTTATGATAACCTAATTCACGACTTGCAAGTATACGTGAATATCAAGATACATATCCAATGAATGTATAGTGTTATTTAATAAGTGTGTCAAGAGTAGTGCAAAAAATGAATCGAACTGATGGTCTTGCATTTACTCATGCAAAAGTGTGAAAACTGACAAAATTAATGGATGGGTTCGCCTTCCACATAATCATAGTGAAGTTCTTTGTTTTGAAGTGAAAGTGGACATGACTAAATAAGTCAGTGGTTATCAATAATAATCGAGAATTGTTGAAGTTCTTGGATACCTTGAAAATATGTAACCTTGGCACAACACAATTTAGATACACGTGGCAAAAATTAAACAATTTGTAGACGTTCATGTTCCACATAAAAATTCTTGCAACTAAGAAAATAAGCATTCCCTAAGTAACGAACTAACTCCCTAGCCTTCTTAAACCAAAAGGTTCATGGCTGCAGCAACACAGGCCTTCCATCTGTCCCTATCTTGAGCAAGATCTATATACTCTTTTCCATCCCTACCAATTTCCTTCAGGTCTATCTCAACGTTTTCCCTCCATCTTTGTCCTGGCCTTCCTACAGGTCTCTTACCATCAGGTTTCACAACAAGAATTCTGTAAACTCCTCTTTCCTCTCCCATTCATGCCACATGGCCTGCCCACCTAAGTCTTCTTGATTTAATCATTCTAATGATATCTGGACATGAATACAAATTATGTATTTCTAAATTATGTAACCTTCTCCACTCACCTGTCTCCTCATCCATTTTAGGTCCAAATATTTTCCTAAGGATCTTACTTTTAAATACTCTCAATTTATGTTATTCTTTCAATGTAAGGGACCAAGTTTCACACCCATATAATACTACAGGCAAAATTACTGTTTTGTTGTGTCCCACACTTTTTAAATGATCCGCATCTGTTAAACACTCACTTTATTGACAGCGCCAGTCCCTCTATCCAAGAAACCGATCCCATCCTCGAAGAGTGCGAACGCTTCCTTACAACTACATTTACTGAAAACGGCGACACCTTCTTCTTTCGACCCGTCAAAGAAGTAGAAATTGCACAACTCGTGTCCAAAATCCGTTCCAATTCCTGTGGCACAGATGGCATAAACCTAAAAATGATAAAGCTAATTCTTCCACACATTCTTTTACCTCTTACTCACTTGATAAATTTCTCGTTACATAAGAACACCTTTCCCCTTGCATGGAAGGAGGCTAGAATCCTGCCCTTACCGAAGAAACGACATGTGACCGACATGAACGACTTACGACCAATTAGTATATTACCTGTCTTATCAAAAGTCATCGAGAAAGCAGTGTACAAGCAGATAGAAAGTTTTGTTACCAAAAATCAAATATTGCCTGCAGTACAGTCTGGTTTCCGACCTTCCCACAGCACCGCAACGGCGCTCATGAAAGTAACAGACGACATTTTACAAACACTGAACGAAAGTAAGGCTGCAGTCTTGGTGTTGCTTGACTTGTCCGAGGCGTCTAATCTTGTATCTCATCAGCTACTCCTTTCGAAAATGAGTTACTACGGTTTTTCGCCGGGAGCAATAAAATAGTTCCGGTCTTACCTTACTGGGCGAGTGCAATCGGTGACGCTTCCCTCAGGAGCTACATCGACTCCCCTTACGATACCCTCAGGGGTTGCGCAAGGAAGTATTCTAGGCCCTTTTCTATATTCCCTCTTCACCGCCGACCTACCCCTAAATGTACGACACAGTGTACCTCATTGTTATGCAGATGACACGCAGCTGATGATGCCAGTAGACCCCAAAAATTCAAAACCAGCAATTGGTCTCCTGAACCGTGACCTTCATGCTATTTATAAATGGTGTAAACGTAATGGTCTCTAAATGCTGCTTTACATTAATTGGTTCTAGCGCTGACTTAAATAAAATTCAAATAAATGGGTTATCAATTAATATTAATGATGAGAGGGTCCCACACTGCACAACTGTTAAGAACTTAGGTGTGATGTTTAATGAGAAACTTGACTGGCAAAACCACGTAACGTCTCAGAGTTCAAAAGCTTATGGTATACTTAGATCACTCTATAAATCATCGCACTTACTTTCGACTGATGTTAAATTGCGCCTTATGCAAGCTCTAGTTCTTCCAATTTTCGATTACTGTGACGTTGTTTACGGTGTTAATTTAACAAAAAAGAATGCTAAAATTGCACAAAAAGTACAGAATTCTTGTATACGTTTTGCATTTAGCTTGAAACGAAGGGATCACATACTGCCTTACTTAAATGACGTTAATTGACTGAATATGACACGACGCAGAAAACTACATCTGGCCTGCACAATATTCAAAATTCTGCAAACAAAAACGCCCACATACTTATACGACAGACTCCAATTTAGACACGACATACACAACTACACGACTCGACACTCTAAGTAACTTAATCTGGACAGATTCTCAAAATCCATATTCCTGTCATCCTTCAAAGCTGCTTCTGCATATTGTTGGAATGCGCTGCCACCAGATGTTACCTCGTGTGCGACATACAACAGCTTTAAAAGGGCAGTAACAAAAGTACTTCTACATGAGCAAGGAAAAATCATCAGTACACATGTCTAGATTCAGCATGCTTACGTTGAAATCAAAACAAAAAATGAGCAGATTCGAACCCAAGATGAACATTTTGATGTGTGTGAATGAGAAAAAATGTTTTTTATCTTTTTAGTGTGTTAATTACTGAAATATTTAGAAGTGAAAATGTAATGGAATGCGTATATTATAGTAGTAATTGTATTTTGTCTGTTTTATTGTAGTAGATTTTGCGGGTTAAGTTGTAGAGCAGCCACAGGCTGAACTTCGCCCATGAATAAAGAAATTCTAAATTCTAATATTCTAAACTTTTAGTTTCTTAGATATTAAACGAGAAGACAAAAGTTTATGAAGAGAGAAGTAACATGCATTTCCTGAATTAAGCCTACTTTTTATTTCCTCTTTAATATAATTTTCATTTGTTAATATTAGTCCTAAGTATTTGAATTTGGAAACTGGTTCAAACAAGTTGTTATCAATAATTAGATTTTGATTATTACCTAACACTTGGTTTCAACCTGTAAGCATATATTTAGTTTTCTCTTTGTTAACTTCCAAACCTATCTCTTTAGCAGTTTTGAAAAATATTTTAGCATTATTCTTAATTGTATTCCCATCATCCCCCAGTAAGTCTACATCATCTGCATATGCTAACAACTGAGTCACACCATTTAATTTTAGTCCTTCATTAGTTTCTTTTACCTTCCTAACAGCATATTCTAAGGCAAAATTAAAGAGCAATGGAGATAATGCATCTCTTTGTTTTAGCCCATCATGAATTGTAAATTTTTCAGACACATTAATACCCACACGAATTTTACTTTCTGTTTCACTGGTGCATACTTTTATCATACTAACAAGCTTCTTAGGTATTCCAAACTTGACTAATATATTATATAATTTATCTCTTTTGACCGAATCATATGCTTTTTGAAATCAATGAATAGCTGAAGGACATTTTGATTATACTCCCACTTTTTTTCAATTGTCTGTCTAATGTGAAAAAATTGATCTGTAGTTGATCTGCTACCTATAAATCCACATTGATAATCACCTATAATTTCATTAGCATATGGGGTTAGTCTTGTTAAAAGAACGTTAGATAATATTTTATATGTTGTTGAGAGTAGAGAAATTCCATGGTTATTATTGCAGTTCATTTTATCACCTTTTTTAAACACAGGAACAATTATGGATTCTTTCCACTGTTGAGGGATTTCTTCTTTATTCCATAATAAACAAATTAATTTATGAATTTGATATATTAACAAATTTCCACCATATTTAATTAACTCAGCTGGTATTAAATCAATGCCTGGTGCTATGTTATTCTTTAGCCTTTTAATAGCAACTTTAACTTCAATCAAGTTAGGTTCTGGAACTAAAGGTTCTGCTGTGTGCACTTCATTTACTTCTGATTTATCTCCTACATGAACATTTAAAACGTCATTAAAGTAGTTCTTCCATCTAAGTAGAATATTGCTTGAGTCAGCTAGAAAATCACAGTCTTCATCTTTTATCAAGTTCACTTTAGGTTGCCACACCTTTCTAAATTCATTTACACCTTTATATAAATCTCTCATATTTTTGTGTTTGATGTTTGTTTCAATTTCGTTAATTTTGCTTTTAGCGTTCCCTAATTAGAATCTTACTTTCTTCCCTGAAAACATGATGCACCAATAAGCATTCATTAATTAGGATGATTAAATTTTATTTATATTGTTTAATGTGCATTATTTAAAATTGATCTATTCAGGAGAAATTCACTGTTGTAAACACGGTTAAGAAGTAGCAAACCACTCTGTCGTTACAACTACTGGAAGCAACATGACTTAGCTACAGGCACGCGTCTAAAAGCATAAACCTGAAGATAATTTGGTAATTTGTCCTGGGAGTGGGGGGGGGGTCATGGACTATTGTATTTGCATGCCAGAACATATACATAATTGTAAGCATGTTATTGGGTATTAACAAAAATGCACGAATAGTGCAATGTTAAAATTAATTATTTGTGAAGTGAATTTTCAATTACACTGGGCAACAAATTTTCAGCAACTTGTTGTTTCTCCAAGTTTTGTTTTTATGTTCCCTATATAATTCACACCCACTGATTTAAAAAATGCCAATTTCTGTAATATGGCATGGATAGTTATCTGTAAAATTAACCAAATACGTTTGAGTAATTTGCATATATTCTAGCATATATAGTATCACAAAGAAAATTGTCCAATAATGTAATAACAATGATCGATCCATACAATTTGGATATTGTCTGACAGAATATAATATACGATTAGTTACCACAACACTGAATTGGCATTCAAGTATCTTAGTATGTTAGAAATGCAGATGTGATCGTATTTTCCTTTTGTGTTGCTGGGGAGTATCCCTCACCAAGCCCCACACATAATCCCCCATGATGGCTGTGTCCCATCTGCCTTGATACTGCGATTCCATGTTCTGCATATCTTGATGGAATCGTTCTCCATGTTCTTGACTCACATCGCCCAAATCTGGTCTAAAAAAATCCAAATGTGAGTGCAGGTAATGCAACTTTATTGACATTCTGCAACCTAAGATATTATGCGTATCCAGTAAATTCTGGATCAGTTCACTGTAACGTGGACTCTTCTTGTAACCCAGGAAGTTATGCACAACATCATAAAATGCTTGGAAGGCACTTTTTTCTACAGGTGTCATTTTGTTTTCCAACTCTGTGGATTGCAGCATCTGTCTGATCTGAGGTCCAGTGAATACCCCACCAAATGCCTTTGCTTCAGATAAACGTGGAAACATGGAGCGTATATGTTGCAAAGCACTTGTTTGTTCATTCAAGGCTTTCACAAACTGTTTAGCTATTTTCAATTTAATGTGGAGAGGAGGCAGTAAGATCTTCTTCCTGTCAACAAGAGGTTCATGTAGGACATTCTGTTGTCCTGGAAGAAGTTCGTTCCGCAAAGGCCACTGTCTTTGGATATAGTGTTGCCCAGTTGTGCAACTGTCCCACAAACAGAGGAAGCATGGATACTTTGTGAATTCTCCTTGGAGTCCTAGTAAAAACCCCAGCAAATTGAAATCACCACACATATCCCACTCGTAGATATGGTACTTGATCTTTTCTAGCAGCTGTTTAACATTGCCATAGTTCTCCTTTAATATAACAGAGTGGCCAACAGGAAGAGAGGGATATTTGTTGCCATTGTGCAGCAACACGGCCTTGATACTGCTAGTTCAGCTATCTATGAAAAGATGCCACTCAGCGGAATTGTGCACTATTCCAATTTCATCAAACAGGCCACTGATGTCCCTGCAGTAACAAAGATTCCCATTGCTAATGTAGTATGGTGCGAATGCAAGATTCCCATTGCTAATGTAGTATGGTGCGAATGTCTTGTGCCGTGTCCTATATTTTGTGATCTTGCAGCTGCTATCCAATAAATTCCACTCTTGCAGACGGGATGCAAGGAGCTCTGCTTTCAATTTTGGTAATTCCAGATCACGAATCAGATCATTGAGTTCCTCCTGAATTGGAAAATGAGGTTTCTTGATGGAATCATCATAGTCACTGTCAGGGTCACTGTCGGACACAGGTACATGCCGCATTGGTGATGCAGAGTCTTCTGTGTAAGAGGCAGGTGCTTCCTGAATAGGCAAATCTGTCCCATGTGGGACAGGTGCAATTGACGATGGGATATCTGGGTATTGGATTCTACTTCGATGTTTTCGATACTTCAACAATGACAAATCGACCATGCAAAAGTAGCAATTGTCTCTCCAAATTCTGGGAACTGCAAAAGGCATGCTTTTCCGACATCCTCGTAGCCATCCTTCCAAAGTTGATTTACAGGAACCACAGATGACATGTGGAGCCCATGATTTGTCCTGGTCACCCATCGGCACTCCAAAGCAGGGACGGCGACAGGGGTGGGCACAGGAGAGCAAGCGCCCACCCAAAAATTTCTGTGCCCACCCGATTGCCCACACAATCAAATTCACTAAGTACATATACGTACTTAGAGATATGTGAATGTTGCAATAAATAAGTGTATTCTGGTGTTCATTACATGTATATTACTAATGAATATTATTTATACTAGAAATGTTCACATATCATCATCTCATACAAATCTGATTTAACTTTGTCAATAGAAAGCAAAAGGAATCACTAGAGATCTTGAAACAAAAAAACTGTGACCAATTGAATACTTCTATGATTACAAGCAGCTAGTGAGCTTAGAAGGCGCAAAATTATGCAGGTTATGGTCAAGATGAGATCAGGATTTAGGGTGAGCTTGAGAGCTGCAGCTCTTGGCCTTCAGTGGGGAAAAAAACTGATTTGAAAAGTACCACATAATGAAAAAATTAGGTACTCTGGATGTGATGAAAAATGTAGAAATACGTGTAACTAACACCTCATGTAGCTTGGCGAAAAGTTATAATTGAAACTGTAGAGGGGATTGTGGTGGGGTCTTGGTGTTGTAAGCTCCGGGTCTTCACATATATAAATCCCGGCCTGCCTATGATTAAAATAATCTCTAAATAAACAAATAAAAACATCAGCGTTGCTTCCTCCAGCAACACATTAAATTATTTCGACTCTTTAATTAGGTCTACATTGAAATTCCAGAAGTGTATCCTTCTTTATTTCATTACAATTTTCATATTTATATATCTTACCTACATGGTATACAAAATAACAACTTTGTATTCGTTCTACTAATAAATACTAATAAGAAGCAATCACAATAACCAGTACAATACCGAGGTATATTAATTTTGATGTTAACAGTTATGTGGGTTTGGAAAAAGCAACAGAACTATTTAATTGACAATGGGTGGCTAATTCTATTTCGAAATCCTAGTTCCACACATAAATTTTAAAAAAAATAAGTTGCTGACCTTGGTCAGCAACTTATTGTTTTTAATATGGAAACAAGGCTTAATTATATTACATAAATTTTGCCTATCAGTTACATAATCATGCGATTTTTCTTGTGATTAACTTACGTAGAATTAAAAGAAGAAGGGGTTTGAAGAAAAGCTTTGTTTTGAGGGCGTCGGAGAACTAATCAATCACAATCAGAATGGTTTAAACTTTAGATGCAACAGAGGTTTATCCGAAAAGGTCAACAGAATCTGTAGATGCGGATGAAGTAAAGAAGAAAAGGTATGTCACAGAGTATCCATAAGAAAATTTTGTTTATTTATTTTGAAGTGGAATTTTATGCTCAGATAGGCTAATCGAAACTAAACCTACAGTTTAAAGTGTAGTCCGAACCAGTGTGCATTGTGCTTCCACCAGGGGAGAGGGCAGTAGAAGCCAGAACCTCTTCATTATAAGGCGACAACGTTATGCCATTGGAGAAAAAATATATAGAAATAACTCGCAGGGAACGTGTTATATTATCACCATAGAAGATGCATTCATTTAAGAGGGTGTATTGCCAGAGACAAATATTTTAGACTTTTGGAAAACGTTATTGTTCATGGAGTTAGTTGCATTGATCCAACAATGAAACACTGTAAAATTGAAACTTATATGCTTACAGGCCGAAACCAATTGTTAGGTAACAATCAAAATCTAATTATTGATAACAACTCGTTTGAACCAGTTTCCAAATTCAAGTACTTAGGAGTAATACTAACAAATGAAAATTATATTAAAGAGGAAATAAAAAGCAGGCTTAATTCAGGAAATGCATGTTACTTTTCTCTTCATAAACTTTTGTCTTCTCGTTTAATATCTAAGAAACTAAAAGTTAAAATATACAAAACAGTAATTTTGCCTATAGTATTATATGGATGCGAAACTTGGTCCCTTACATTGAAAGAGGAACATAAATTGAGAGTATTTGAAAATTAGATCCTTAGGAAAATATTTGGACCTAAAAGGAATGAGGAGACAGGTGAGTGGAGAAGGTGCTACGTAATTTGGAACTACATAATTTGTATTAATGTCCAGATATTATTAGAATGATTAAATCAAGAAGACTTAGGTGGGCAGGTCATGTGGAACGAATGGGAGAGGAAAGAAGAGTTTACAGAATTCTTGTTGGGAAACCTGATGGTAAGAGACCTGTAGGAAGGCCAAGACGAAAATGGAGGTAAACGTTGAGATGGACCTAAAGGAAATCGGTAGGGATGGAAAAGAGTATATAGATCTTGCTCAGGATAGGGACAGATTGAAGGCCTGTGTTGCTGTAGCCATGAACCTTTGGGTTTAAGAAGGCTAGAGAGTTAGTTAGTCAGTTAAAATTGAAACTACCACCTCAAATTTTGAAGTGGTATGAATGAATGAAACTCCACTTTTGAAAGAGTAAGTTACTGATTTGTTTTATGTGAAGTCACTTTTCTGCTAATTTTGGCTAATGGCGACAATGAGGTTCAATGGTGATTAGGTGAAAGTGACAAAGGGGAAAAACAAATACACGCAGACATTGAAAATACACCCCCCAAAATTATTATTTTGACTGTGGTTCCAGGTGCCAGAGACTCGTTCGCCTGCAAGATTAAAGTTTCCAGGTATACAGCGCAGGATAGAGGTTCACATTTGAGCGCTTTCGAAAAGGTCACGCCATACAACCCAAGTCGTCCGTGGAAAAAGAGATGAATTATTGGGTATAGTGATGAATTTCGATGAATTACTTGTGTCCAAAATCACATTCTACAAAATGTAAACTATTTGTTACCTCAATGCATGTGTTCATCTAACCATACGTGTATCACTTGTCCCGCACGAGTAACGATGACTTACTTCAGAAAATGAACAACAACTTAGCTAACAGATTTTTCAATGTTACTTGATTATTACTTTTGGGTGTTATTTTGTCAAAATAGCCTTTCATAAGCTTGGGGATACTTTATGGAGAATGAACAAAGAATTTGTTTTTCCATGTGTGTGTGTGTGTTTACATTCCCAATAAGATATTTTTATCAAAATATCCAGTGGCGGTGATTAGGAAGAGCCACATTTTGCCACTTGTTCCACCCGCACTATGACCTCTTAATGCAAAGAATTTTCTACCAAAAAAGTAAATTGTCCTTGTTCCCAAGTTTTGGCACCCGATAGCTTTTACTGCAAACATTCAGATACATTTGTCAGTTGTATAGAGCGACCACAAGGAAAAAAAAACCTTGGACGAAAAGTCCCCGCGCAGCTCTCTTTTCTTCCGTTCAGCTCGGGCCATAACAAGCATGGTCCACTCTCCTCCTCCCCTTCTCGCGGGAGTACGGTGCACAGGAGTCGCGGGTCTGCGCAGGTTTCTTTGCTTGTGGTTCCACAAGTGGAACAATATGGGAGAATAGATTAGAAAATGAAGAGGAAAGACACAAAACACACAGACATGCATGTGATGTGTGTGTGTGCATGGCAGTTAAGAGAAACATCTGAAGAATGGAACGAGAGAAAGTGGTAACAAGCTGAGAAAGAAAGATATAAGATGACATTAGGGAGTATGTTGCTTGTATATATATATGCTTGTATGTTGTACATATATGTGTCTTACATTTAGCCTATACCTGCCCACCCTAATCTATCAATATACAGCTTCTGCCCACCAGGTCGAAAATTTCTGGCGCCGCCCCTGCTCCAAAGCAAGCATTATACGCTGAGTAATACTTGGTGCCAGGTGTTATGAAATGCTGCTTCTGCTTGGGAGTGATGTAATATCCACAAACATAACAGAAGGAACAGTGACGTGCACTGAGGAGCAGCTAGTCTAGCAGACATAGATCAATCAATCTCACGTCTCTAATTATTTTCAGATTACAATATTTGTTGTCTTCAAGCCAGAGTTCAAATGCAACATTTTTTGTCCACGTGCTTCTTGTCCCTCGATGTGATCAACTGGCTCTTTCTCCGCCTCAACAATTCCAGGTATAGACAACCGCCCGAAGGGAAAGGGAAGATTTCTGCCTGTACCACCCTCGTCCCCCGCTCCAATGGTTGAAAGCCCGTGCTTTCAGTTTCTGCAGTCTATCTCCTATAGGACAGATAAGGGAATGATTTCCCTTCGATTTCTTTGTAAATCCCCTAAAAAAAACTCAGGGGAAAAATTTCTGCAGTACTTATGTTCTCTGTATTTATATCACCTTTTTCACATTGTACAATATGTATGCATGGGATGTAGTTTCATTTGTATATGAATGGGAACATACTTGTATTATGTGCAGACAAAAATGTTAGTATCTTTTCTTTTTTTCAATATGGAATATATAATGATTAAATAAATATTTCCACATGCTCTCTCTGTTGCTCTCGTTTTAGTAGTTTTTTTTTAAAAAAAATACAAATATTTTGGCCTCCAATAAAAAAAATGGGTAAGCTAAACAGTTATAAATACAGATTTATTAATTTGGGCAAGAAAACATGCGTTCTAATTGTTGTTGTTGGTTTGGTTTATTTTACTTCACTTTTCTGCCACATTTGGTTATCGCAGAAATGAGGATGAGTGATGATATAATAAAATTGATGAAGGGACATCACAAAGAACAATTCAGGCCAGGATTCGAAACCCGAGATGAGCATGCATTCTTGTTCCTGTGTGCTGTACTCTGCAGTGAATAATTTGGAATGAAAAATGTATCCCAGAATCAAAAAGCCAAATTAATATCATTGAAGAAAGTAGAAAAAAGTGTGTTTTCTTACCTGTTTATCTCCTCTAATATGTTGAATTTCTGCCACCTCCCATCGCTTTTCTAGCTGTATAGATTTAATCGCTATACGTAGCTAATGAGCTTATAGAAGTCACGAGTGACAATCATAAACAGAGAACTCTGGACTCCTGATTTCACAGTGCCCTGCAGATGCACTGCGAGGAAATTATTTGTATTTCCCCCTTTCTTTAGTTGCCACAGTAGCTCAGTCGTTAGGGAAAATATGTTTTTTTATGTGAAATAAAATTTGATATATAGGCTCCAGTTACTATGATCGGAATTTGTAACTCACTCACTTACAAGGTCATATCTACTCGCAGAAAAAATATTTATTTACCTAAAAATCCGAGCCCTACTAATCACATCACCCCATCAAGAAAGAGTGGGGCCCTAACCCCACACCCCGTATACGCCTTCATGGCGTGGTGCAAAGCACAGGGGAACACCTTACTGTTTACTTTAGCATCGCTTTTCCACCTAATTTCTGCCATGACTATGAACGTTGATTAAATTAAACTGATGAAGAATGGTTACAAAGGAACACTCATGCACAAACCAGGACTCGAGCCCCGATCCTTCAGTAACGAGATAGTGAGATGGAGAAATTAGGGAAATCAAGCAATGCAAATTTTTTGAAAAAAAGTTAATCATATATTAGGATGGTGTTTCAAAAAATGCAATTGAAAATTACCACTGAGGAAAATGCAGTTTGCTTTACCAATAACCACGTATCCGAATGGTTAGCGATTTCCACTCATCTCTGTTGTTGGCCGACCTCTGTGGGAGAGTGCAAATGGTCCCGGATCGGTACCTGGTGGAGGCACATAGTGGTTCAGATCCCACTTTAAACTGTAGGTTCAGTACCGATTAGCTATTATGTACATAAAGTGGACTTAAAAACACTAAATCAAGCAACCAATGGCAGTGGTTATCACTGCATGCAACAACGACAGGAGTTCCGGGTTTGAACCCCGACCTCAGCATGGGTGCTACTTGTGATCCGTCTCTTCCTTAATTATATTATTTAATTATTATTAATCTTCGCGATTTACCAAATGTGTCGGCGACGCTAAGTAGCATAAATCAAATCAAATCATTGATTTATTGTTTGATTTAGTTTGTTTTACTTCACTTTTCCCCCACTTTTAGCTAATCGTGAAGATGATACGATAAAATTGATGAAGGGACAAACACAAATAACACCCATGCCTAGGTCGGAGTTCGAACCTGGGATCTCTGGCTTAGTAGTCAAATCAACGTGTTTTGGATTTTCGAAAGGGGGTGGGATTAACGTGTACTTGTTTTCAGTAGCCGGTCCGTGTGGCGGAGTGGTTAGCACATCGCGCTACGATGCCAGGGGTCACAGATTCGAATCCTGGTCTGGGCATGGATGTTTGTGAGTGTTCATTCATCAGTTTCATCATATCATCACCCATCCTCAACATTGCAAATTAGCCAAAAGTGGCACAAAATGTGAAGTAAAATAAAGCAATTCAATCAATCAATCAATTATTTTCAGTAGTTCTTTCTCATTTTGCAAGCCTTTCCTTTCTTTGATGTTCTATTTTTAGGAATACTGAGCCGCAAAGGGGGGAGGGGGATTATGACCCACACCAACCTCCCTTGGCCACGCCACTGATTGCTACCCCATGTCAACATCACCGCACGTCACTGAGAAGGAATCAGTTTGGTTTGATTTGCTGTTTTAAGTCCACTTTATGCACAGTAAGGCTAATCGGGACTGGACCTACAGTTTAAAGTGGGATCCGAACCACTTGTGCCTCCACCGGGTATCGAACCCGGGACCCCTTGATTACAAGGCAATGACGCTACCACTGCGCCATGGGGGGAGAAGGAATCAGGCCATGACTATTGATTTAGTATGAAACGATACAGAATATAAGGAAATCGTTATAACTTTGAATTGGTCCACATTCTAAAAAAAGTAATTACAGATTTAAAACCAGTGTGAAAAACTGATTCAGAAACATTTTCATTGTTACCCAGTGTTATTGGTATGGCAATGAATTAATCTGATGAGTGCATTTTTGAAATCTTATTAGCCAAACCACATGATACAAGAGTAGTTACAGTCATCAGATTAAAGTTGAGTCTTTAAGATTTTCTATGTTTGTCATTATGCTGTTGATTAATAAAAATTATTGTTTGATCATTTGCACAACCCTAAGGCAAAGCAAATTTTGTAACTGGGTTATTCTGGTTATATGTCTTCATCGGGATTGTTTAGGGCCCGATCTATGACCAGAAAACCCATTACATGTTGGACCATTTGTTATGGATTGACCCATATTGGTTTATTACTAGACATTTAGCATAAGCCATGTGGTTATTCATCTACAGTCTGTAATATTCACAATTTCTATCTTTCACTCGCGAATATTACACGTACGATATGGTACGGATACAGACCTTATTTGTTTAAATAAGCTCTCAAACCCAATAGACGGCAGCACTACGGTGTTCAGACCTTGTCGCCATCAAGCGGTGATAATAAAAACTACTCCCTCCCCCTCCCCCTTTTCTTCTCCGATGATTCCGATCGGGGTAACCTGCAGTTCGCTACCAGACTACCAAGCAGCAACACAGAAAAACCTTCGCCTAGAGTGCCTGTTCCTTTGAGTACCCGCCAGGATCACGGAGATGGAAGACCTTTACTTACCAGCTACGTTTCTGACTACGCTTATGGCGCTGCCATTTTTACTCCTTATTAGTTAAGTGTTTGGCAGTACCGAAGTTCCTTGTCATGTGTTCATGGTGATTTTTTGTGCATAAATGTGTTTTCCCCTTAGATGTTGGATCCGGGATGGCCAGCATGGGTGTTCTCTGTTGATTAATCATACATGTCTGTCCTGAATTATCACATGTTCTCTCTCCATCCTGTTCGGAAGTAAGGATGTATATAGGTATGGTCTTATACCTTGATTATTTGTATGGACTCAAATATTTTATATACCATTAGTATTACGAGTGCGCTCAGCAGTGATTAATTACCTTGGTTTGGTGCAGTATTGTGGTTACACCGAAAAATCTTTTTGACACAATTTTCTATGATGTAAGGTTTTTTTGGGATGTTTATATGTATACGTTGGTATTAGAAATAATTCCATTACGTTATGTCCAATTGGGCTGAATATCTGTAGATCAGATTCTTGTGGATGTACTATTGAAATTTAATCCTTTCTGGGATACCAAACTGGCAATTGTGTTGAATGTATCAGGTAATATTGTTAGTTGGGTTCTTGTTAAATATTGTTGTTTAATTCATATGTTAATTATTTATAATTTGTTACTCTATTGGTGCTACTCAGCCGTTTAGGCCTTTTCATTTTCTTCCTCCCTTTGTATTTTTGGAGTGGGGTCTTGTATTTTCCCAAGACTCGGGAATTTGTAATTTTCACAATTTCTATCTTTCACTAGCGAATATTACACGTACGATATGGTACGGATACAGACCTTATTTGTTTAAATAAGCTCTCAAACCCAATAGACGGCAGCACTACGGTGTTCAGACCTTGTCGCCATCAAGCGGTGATAATAAAAACTACTCCCTCCCCCTCCCCCTTTTCTTCTCCGATGATTCCGATCGGGGTAACCTGCAGTTCGCTACCAGACTACCAAGCAGCAACACAGAAAACCTTCGCCTAGAGTGCCTGTTCCTTTGAGTACCCGCCAGGATCACGGAGATGGAAGACCTTTACTTACCAGCTACGTTTCCGGACTCAAGTGGGAATTCTCGGCTGTAGCGATGGGTACCCGAACAGACGAGAGAGAAAGGTTTTGGTAGGAGACATCAAAGGAACATAATCAAGGTAAAACGGACACTACTATCTTAAAAATCCTGTAGTTTGCTTGCTTCAGAACCTTTTACGTACGAACTCGCATTTGACGTCCCATTCTTACCTTTGTGTGCTGATAAGCGAGTGCCGTGTGTTGAAAGCATGAACAGTAACGAAGCTTGATTGCTCCCCCCTGAAGGGAATTGACTTAAACGAGGGCTGCATGAAGTGTCGGGCATGCGAACATTTCTCACGTAGAATAATGACTGTAATATGGGATATTCAAACGCGTCTCCGTTTGACTAAGTGAGTGATCAAATGACGAAAGGTCCTCTTCATATATAGAGTGCTGCTTATGAATCGTCGGGGAGTTTATCCAGAATATTTTCGCTTTATTTAATATCCCCCTTTTGATTCGAACGTTGCAACCCATGCATTACCAACAAAAAATAAAACAAAACCTAAATACCAATATAGTAGCATCAATACCCATGCGTAAGAAAGTTTATCATTACGAAAAATAATAATTGTAAATTTGTTAGAACTGTAGTTTTTCACGGAAATAGCTTGGCATGCTATTTTTGCTCTTGTTCTGAATTTGGTCCTTTTTGAGTGACGTAACTGTTAATGTTAAATCCAGAGGGATTTCATATATTTGTTGTTGAGAAATAAATCAAACAGAAATTGTTAAAGATATGAAAAATCGGTTTTTGTTATTGTTTAATTAAAAGTTTTTCCCTGTTTGATTAACACCTTTTTGGACGTATTGGATTAGACAGTTGCATAGGTAAAGTGAAGCTGCCTCCTATTAATAATTGTTTCCCCTTTTTTCCTTTTTTGAATTGCGCCGATTAAGGAATGGCAAAAATGTTAAAACGTCGCGGTTAGTCTTTTTCTTTGCGACATCCTGAGGAGACCGAGACGTAAGAGTTTTTGGTATATACTTTTGTATACCTTTGTAAGTGTACCTTTTGGGATTATATGCCTTCTTAACGGCACCGGCGCGATATAATAAGTGCCCTATTATAATACAATTGTCATCCACGAATAAAGCCACTATCGTGTTTTCCCCTATTTGTGTAAGAAAAGAAAAGAAAAGAACGGAATCTCTAGGATTGCGTCCGTTCTCTTGGATTCCAATAAATACTGGAACCTGGCGTGACGTTTCTGTTGATTGATTGGAGTTTGGGAACAATCACGTAACAGGAACGTCGCGTTGGCTTGTGTTTTGTATCTCTTGTTTAGGTGTAGGTGCTGACAAGGGTAACCTTACCGCGCGCTTCCTTTATATTATATTTAAACTAATTTGGGTTAGTTAGCACCGCCCTACACAAGCGCTACAAGTCACAGGCACTTCTGGGATGTAACGATCCCACTATAAGTCAATGAAATTGTTACTACCCAGAAGTGTCCATGACTGTTCTCTGGAAAAGTAAATGTCAAAATACAGGTTTTCATTTTCGAAAACAGAAGTCTGGTAACATTCATTTATTGAAAGGTGCAACGTCCACCCACGCAGTGCTCAGCACCAAGGCGCAGGAGTACTGGTACTGGCTGCGTTCAACACGCTAAACACTGCAGTTGGAGGGTCGGCAAAAGTTACCCATATGTGCTAACTGATTCAGTCGTAGTACAAGGTCTCAGAAATATCGCAGGGCTTGCTAGGTGCAAAGAAAGACTAAACCAGGTTTATACATATATATGTAACAGTTTATTATAATCGTATCACAAAGATGTCCTTTAGCACACTTACTCAAGTGTCTTTACCTTTACCCTTACCACTCACTTGCATCAACAAATTGAACAGTATAAATGACAATAAAAATGGCTAACAATCTCATGTCATAAACCTTCACACTGTACTCAGAATTTGAACTCCAGGCCTTTCTGCCTAGTACTTACTGATTTCAAAGAGTGCTTCTCGCTGAGCTAATTTACAATTTTTTTTCATTTCACATTCCACTTTTCAGGTTTTTAACCTTTAATTCTCATGTCACCATATTTGATAACATTTACCAAAAACAACGACCACGCAAGGTCTAACCATGAGCCAAGTTCCTCCACGTAGAGGTGGACCCGTTAACATTCACAGAATACAGCGACCACGTAGGGTCAAATAAAAATAAGCGAAAGTAATAACCGTAGAGGTGGATCCGTTAACACATTTTATACATTTAGCATGCATTATTCATCCATACCTTCCCAACAAACACAATACTGCGACTTCGCAGGGCTGTTAAATGTGGCGAACTCGCAGGGTCGTTACATACGCCCCTTCCTCGGGCCAAAAATTTTTGGTAGAAATTTAAAACTTACAATTTCTGAAAAAAATTTTACTGGAAATATTAAAGATCAACCTGGTAAGAGTCTCTGTCTTTTCTACACTAAAGTCACTTGGTTCTCTTCTTCCCCTACTACTTCTCTTCTTTGCTCCGGAGAACATCTGTAAAGGCGAAGGTTGTCGAAGTTGACTCTGTCGACTGGGTTCTTGTTCGTCGGGTTCAACAGCAGGGCAGTGTTGCTTCGAATATCCGTAGCGACATAGGGGCCAATAAACACCTCAAATAGCTTGGCGATTGTCTTATTCCTTCTGGAACTCAGCTTATGGTTCCTGACAAGAACCAAGTCACCTTCTTGCAACTGGAATGCATTTCCTTTTACTTTAAACTTCCTTTTCTCACTTTTGGAGCATTCTCTAGCTCTTGCCATGAATAACTTTTGATCCCAGTTGTCTATTTGTGAATCGGCTTCGTCAATGGGCCAGTTGAAGTGGTCCAGAACTTCATTAGGCACAGGCCTGTTAAAGAATAACTCTGAAGGGGCGTATCCTGTAACGTCTGAAACAGAGTTGTTTAGGAGCCATGAAATTTCGGTTAGATACTTTGACCAAGACTGGTGCTCACGATGACAGAACAATCTGAGTAACCGCACTATTTCTTGGTTCATTCGTTCGATGGTATTACTGCTGGGGTGATAAGCAGTGGTGAAGTAATACTTAATCCCTTTCTTACTTAAATACTCCTTCCACAATCCCGAAGTAAACTGTGTTCCTCTATCAGATAGAATTGCTCTCACCTTTGGAAAATGGGAGAAATATCCTCTCTCCATTACATTAAGGATTTTCCTGGCCGTTCCTCGTCTCAGAGGATAAGTGGAGACAAATTTGGTCCCTACATCTACCATGGTCAAAATATACTGGTACCCATGAGACATAGGTAGCTTTCCAATTAGGTCGACTGATAAAAGTTCATGAGGATTTTTCTGGTTAATGTGTAGCTTATCCTTCAATATACCTAATTTGTCCATTTTTGTTTTAGCGCAGGTGAGACAATCCCTAACATGTTTGGCTATATCCATCTTTAATTTAGGCCAAAAATATCTACTCTTAATTCTCTTGAGAGTTTTAGCCATGCCGAAGTGACCCAGTTCGTCGTGGTTCTCCTTTAGGACCCCCTTTTTCAGATTCTCGCTTCTTTATCTCTCATCAGCCATTCTAAAACCAATGGTCTGATGGGGTCGTACTAGGAGCACTTGGTTCTTGTCCTAAAACCATCAAGGGTACCGATGAGCAAGTCTTGCATCTGGACTCTGCAATGGAGACTGAGGTCTCTTCTTGCCCCTCACATTTCCAATGAAACTTCTGTAGACATTGGCAACACTGGAAAGACTCCCTCTCTCCTCCGGTATCCTCACAGCATCCGAACCCAGTTTCTTCATCTACGGTTTTCCTCCCTCTGCTTCTTAAGCTCATACTTGACGCATCCCTTTCCATTTTGGCACACCGTCTATGGTTTCTTCCACTACCGACACTATATCTTCACCTTCGTGAATTCTTTGGAAGAACACCAACACTGACACTTATGAGCCCTTTCTAGTCCTTGTAGCTAAAAGGCTCCCACTGGCTTGCTGGTTTCAGTCTTTACAATCTCTCTCGAGCCCCACGTTAAGACGCCAAAACTTTATGCAACGTCCACCCACGCAGTGCTCAGCACCAAGGCGCAGGAGTACTGGTACAGGCTGCGTTCAACACGCTAAACACTGCAGTTGGAGGGTCGGCAAAAGTTACCCATATGTGCTAACTGATTCAGTCGTAGTACAAGGACTCAGAAATATCGCAGGGCTTGCTAGGTGCAAAGAAAGACTAAACCAGGTTTATACATATATATGTAACAGTTTATTATAATCGTATCACAAAGATGTCCTTTAGCACACTTACTCAAGTGTCTTTACCTTTACCCTTACCACTCACTTGCATCAACAAATTGAACAGTATAAATGACAATAAAAATGGCTAACAATCTCATGTCATAAACCTTCACACTGTACTCAGAATTTGAACTCCAGGCCTTTCTGCCTAGTACTTACTGATTTCAAAGAGTGCTTCTCGCTGAGCTAATTTACAATTTTTTTTCATTTCACATTCCACTTTTCAGGTTTTTAACCTTTAATTCTCATGTCACCATATTTGATAACATTTACCAAAAACAACGACCACGCAAGGTCTAACCATGAGCCAAGTTCCTCCACGTAGAGGTGGACCCGTTAACATTCACAGAATACAGCGACCACGTAGGGTCAAATAAAAATAAGCGAAAGTAATAACCGTAGAAGTGGATCCGTTAACACATTTTAAACATTTAGCATGCATTATTCATCCATACCTTCCCAACAAACACAATACTGCGACTTCGCAGGGCTGTTAAATGTGGCGAACTCGCAGGGTCGTTACAAAGGGTGAATGTGTCATTCAGGCTCTTCATGGGACATGTTAAAAATTCTTTCAGATTAATAAAATATTGTTTTGTATCAGTGACCAAATGCATCCTGGTCCTTCAACAACAGCCAAAGTTCAGAGTATTAAATAAATATTTGTATTTTTTGTTACATTCTTTCTGGCACCTTTGGCCAATTGCATTGATGAGGTGAATGATGAATGAATAAAATCGATGAAGTAACACCTATGACATATCACAATTTGAACCCAAAACCTTTACATAAAATGACCTGTGTTCCAGCATTGTAGAAGAAGGGAGGATCCAATACTCCAATCACTTCTCTGGATGACAAAAGGGGGTACCTTATAAAGAAGGTATGTGCAAAGTGAAAGTGACAGTGAGAATTTTAGCATTGCTGCATTCTACTACCCAAAACTGTCAAATTACGTCAGGAATATTTTTGTGCTCAACACATACAGAAGTTTGAACTAACTCAGAAGTTGCTTTGCAAAAGAAGTATTTCTGCGTTGCCTAATAATGTGTGCTTATTTTTGGTTAACCCAGATGCTTATGTTCGAGTTCAAGCCGGACTCCTTGGAACAATGTTGTCGATTGATTTATTGTTGTTTAAGCAATCTCATTATTCATTTTCCTTTCCATTAGTACCGAACTCACCCACCAGAAGCACTGTCAGCATTGTTCCTCAAAATGGCTAATTTTACAGGTGTGGAACCTGCTCGCTGTGTTTTGTTTCACGAGACGCAATCAGCAACTGCAGTGCAACGTAAGTTTCTTATGAAGTATCGAAAGGCACCTCCTAGCAAGCCTACAATTTACTCTTGGCACCAAACCTTCATTGAGACTGGTGGTTCTCTACTACGTGCAAAATCACCAGGATCTCCACAAGTTCCTGTAGCTGCTGTGGAGCAACTCAGAGAACGCTTTGCCCGGAGTCCTACGAAATCATCACGACGTGCATCACGTGAGACTGGCATTCCACAACCAACTGTTTGGCACGTATTATGTAAACGCTTCCTATTCAAGCCATACAAACTAACAATGGTTCAACACATTATGGATGCAGATAAAGTTGCTCACCAGCAATTTTGTGTGCAAATGTTGGATAGAATTGCAGATAAAAAGACATTCCTAGACAATGACATTTTTAGTGATGAGTCAATGTTTAACATCAGTGGACAGGTGAACGAACACCCATAACTGCAGACTATGGGTAGTGAAAAACCCCATGAAACTGTGCAGCATATTTGTGATAGCCCTAAGCTCAATTTTTTTGTGCCCTTAGCAAACAAAAATTGTACGGCCTGTTTTTCTTCCAGGAGGCAAACATAAATGGTATTGGGTATCTGGATATACTACAAAATTTTCTGTGTATATGGATATGTTACAAAATTTTCAAATTCCTCAGTTCGACAAGGATAACCAAGATGTACAAATTTACTATCAGCAAGATGCGGCACAACCTCATTACCACTTAGCAGTCGAGATTTTCTTGATACCCGATTCCCAGGTCGGTGGATTGGTCGTACATTTCCAATTGCATGGCCCCCTCGCTCCCAAGATTTGACCCCCCCTAGATGTTTACTTGTGGGATTACATTAAAGATCAGGTTTTGTACAACCTTTACCTGCTGATCTTGCTGAACTGAGACTTTGCATTACCGCTGCCGCTGCAGAAGTGATGCCTGACTTACTGGTGAAAGTCTTGAATGAAATTGACTTCAGGTGGGATCTATGCCGCATCACAAATGGTAGCCACATCGACCCAACATGACAAACTTGATGTGTTTTGCTTTGCAATGGCACCTCAACAGACTGAATAAATTTCTATATGCTTTCAAAGTTGTAAAGACCTTCTTGAATCACCTGTACTTGTAATATTCCAATATAGTACAAAATAAACATTGGTAAAATTAAGTTTTGATCTTTCCTCACATGAAGAATTAAAGACTCGTAAATTAAGATGTCATACAGTACTTGTAGATGGGGAAACAGCGTAGATAGTAGAATTGTAGTAAATGCATGATTAAGTGTTGGAATTGCATCACCGTTTTGCTGATCCTGACTTTTGAATTAATTGAATGTTGGATTATGAGTATTCTTGAACATATTACTGTTTTGGGTTACAATATCCCAATTCCTAGTGAAACTCTTAAGAGTCTTGAAGCGGTGCATTAACCACAAGCCATTGCTTCAAAACAAAGTTATTTCTGTTAATGCTAGTTTGAGATTTGACTTGCACAGCCTCGGTTGTGCTCCAATCAAACATCAAACCCTTATTCCCAACTAGTACATTATAACCGTATATTCTTTTCTTAGTTTAGTGCATTAATTTGAATGTTAATCTGACAAAATTGACATTTGTGTCTCATTATTACTTCCCCCTCTTTCAGACGCCAGAACAGATACTACAAAAATATATCATCAGCATTCAAGATATTCCAATTACATGCATGCCATTAGCATCAGAAAACTCCAGGCGAACAAGTTTACAATAATACCCAAATAACTATTTATAATTAGAAAAATGTATGTTTCAGTATTAGCAAATATTTTCCCTAAAAAAGAAATCTCTTAAGACACAAAATGTTCATATCAAAGAGAAACAATAAAAACCTGATCAATTTGCAACAAAAATTGTACCCAAAAAGAATTTCTCACTAGCTAACTAATATGTTCTCTTTGTAACATACTCAAAAACTTAACATTGAAATAACCTTTTATTAATTTATTATTTAAATGTTCTATTAACATTAAGTATGGTGACAGTAGCCACCAAAATTAATTTAGAAAATAAAATAAAATGAACAGATCCGCAGAAACCATGAGTAACAACTTTCTGTCATTAAAATCACACTGTTTATAATTGTAATTTTTTTTAGGAATTTCATTATATTCTAGGAATTAGACAGATTCATCAATGCTATTTACATATCAGTGATAAAGGCAGAAAAATAATGTTTCATGATGTCTGTATTTCCTCGTTCTAAACAGTGGGGACTTCCATCGGGATCTTGGTTATGATTAGTAAATGACAAATATATTTTGTATTTAATTTCTATTATCATTGAAATAACATTGTTTGAACATGAATAGGCATTTCTTTTAATGGATACCACTGCACAGTTGAATATTCAGAAAGTGAATGATTGGTAAATTCTTGGAAAATCTTAGCATAAAATGTTAACAACCGCATTGTATAAGTCTATGTATATTTGTTATTTACTGTCGGTTTTGTTTTCTTTTTTGGTAATCAGGACAATGAAGTTTATTTTCAACAATTCATCATTTCCCCACATTGTTGCAAAGTTATCTAGTTCTAGAGACTGCAGTGATAGTAACATGATGCAAAATAATTTTTCGTTAGTTAGTATCTTGAGATGGATGCAAATAGCTGGCAGTCCCGATACACACACACATTTTAATAAACGTGGAAACGAAAAGAAAAAAAGTAGTCAAACTGAAACCAAGGGATGATTTACGATTTCAAGACCAGAAAAGTGATGTATAATAAGCTAAACACAAAAACCTATATTTCAAATCTATCACAATAAATTTGGAGAATACCCATGTGATGGTCAGTTTTTTATAATCGTGACACATTCTTTTGGAAAAATAGTGAATGTAAAATTTACAAAGGCTAAGTATTTATAATCTTGAAGTCCCTGTGACTAACATAAATTGAATTTCTTGATGTGTATATGAAATTAATTCACATTGGCAACATTAAGCCTCGGCTGGATGTTGAAAGAAATCCAAATTTCGTGGGTGTCGTTAGTTCCGTTCTAACAACAGTACCAAGGGAACACGAGGGAGGCGCTGACGTCGCTTTCAAGAAATTCTTCTTTTTCCCAGTCACAAATTTCCCATATTCTTACCATCGTTACCCAGTTTCAGCAACCCGACCTCGCTGCTTTTACAATCTGGCAGGGAGAGGGGGAGAATGAATGGTCGTTCCCACTGGCCATTGACAGATGTGCCGAAACCCTGAAGAATAACTGTTTTCCTTTCCTTAGTTGAAAAAAACCTTACACGTCGTCCTTTGAGATTACCAGCCTATGCACTGTGAAGCTGCATGTTTCTTTTTGTTTACGTCGGTACATTCATTTCATTACAGTAAAATGGCCAACTAACATAGATTATGTAGTAAAATACCTAAAATATAATTTCTCCGCTTTGAAATCAGGAATCTGTTGTTACTGTTCTCGTGCAAGAAGCTACACATTTTGTGTTATCAGGGCCTCTCCGATGGTGTAGTGGTGACGGCGTCGCCTTGTAATCAAGGGACCCCGGATTCAATACTCGGTGGAGGCGTAGTGGCTCCAGTGGCAATGTGGGGGGGGGGGGGCGAGGTGTAGGAGCCCCACAATGCGCTCTTGAATTTTTTATATAATCGCAGAAATTCCACATATAGTGTCGCTTATAAAAAATCGATTTACGAAACAGAAATCTGGTTCCCAGTAACATCATATACGACGACTGCGATAACAAGCAGTGACGTATTATCTCAGCCAGAGGGGCCCGCCCCAGTAACTTGTCATATGGGTCCCCCTTCGAAATGCAGAATTAACTTACTTGCTCGCAGATGTCCATTGATAGGAAAATATCCCTCATCTCATACATTTGTATCTACGCAGTTTGTCGTAAACGTAGTGTAGCGTGTCAACTGTCTACAGTTATGAATCCAGTAGAAATATTCAGTTGCTCAACCAGTCTATTCTTATTTTACAATAAACATCAAAATTGTTAATTCGTAACCTTTTAGATTTACACATGATATTTAAAATGTAACTTCCCACCTAATATTTTCAAGGGGGGTCCCAATTCTTTTCATATTGAAATAAGAGCTGAAATGAATTTTCCATATTGTCTACACTTGTTACATTTTACTTCAAAGGGGCCGAAAACCTCAGTTAAAGGTGGGACCCATAGTAAATTATCCCTTTGCTGTAAAGACCATTATCCCATCCTCTGCCACGCAGGGTATACAACGTATGAGTTAAATGTGACCATTATTTTGTGTAATTTTGTAAGTTAATTTTTCTTACAATTTGGCATTTTGTGGACATTTCTGTCGAACTAGTTCCTATTTTCCAATGTGTTACGATTTTTTGATCTGCAGTGTTCGAAGGGAAAATTCCTCGCCGCAAATTTCCTTGTTCGCGTTGGGTATAGAAGAAAGGAAAATTCAAGCACTGATGGTCTATTAATAAAAAGGTTCTTGTTTCATGAAAAAGTATTTAAGAAGGTATGATCACTGGTCTATCGAAAAAAGAATGGGAGCATTAAAATTATGAATAATGATGTTGAGGTCTACTAACCTGTGGAAACCTTCCTTTATTTTGTTGGGGGGGGGGGGGTTTCAGTCCTTCCAAGCTGCACTTCATGGAGTGACAAATTTTCAGTGAATAGAGTTCCTTCGCAGCTTTATTATCTATCACTCAAGACTAGAGTCCGCAGTTATTTCTTCGTAGCAGATTGAAATTTACCTTGCGATAGGTTACTACCGACAATCTAGATATCCGGTTCAACCCCCTTTACTGAAGGATAAGTTTGTTGCTCGAGTATATTACTCACTCAGTATAAGAAGGCAGTTATGAGCGACTCTTACGTTGAATCTTGGCCTGGAGGAACCAGGAGATGGTTTAGGGGCTGAAGGCACATTCACCTCAAAGTCCAAAAGAGGAGTGTTTACTATCTTTTAACAATTCCACCAAAACAGTATTTTTTAATATCTGTGTAATATATGTAACTTCATTAAAAAAAATATTTCAAGCAAAAATACAAAGCATCAGGAACAAAATAAATGGCAGCGGGAAGCTTCCCCCTCCTCCAAAAGTGATTCCTGGCTGTGTCCCTGCGTTGAATTAGAGAAAATATTTCCAGATTCTTCTTCCAGTTATTTTTCAGAGATTCAGACCATCCTGATTTAGTTTCAAGAAGGTACTACAGTGATATAAGTCGATAACAAAAAAATTTGAAGGCATAATATTTGAGGCAAAAGTTGATTTCTTGTACAACGAAGGGGGGAGGACAGATAACTAGCTAACTATTGTACCTCCGTCCCACTCTGGCATCATAATTTTTTTTTTGACACTAAGGGGGACCCTCAATATTTTACTTGCAGGGGGGGCAAAGATCTGCGCTACCCCACTGAGTGGATGGGATCCCACTTTAAACTATACGTCCAGTCCCGATTTGATTTTCTGTGCATAAATTGGTCTTAAAATAAGTTTAACAAACAAACGTTTTGCTATCAGTTCACAATCATAATTGGCTGTGCTCTAATAGTTGGAGATATTGATAGATGCACGCAAAGAGTGAGGTATTTGGAAAATTTCCGGCAACTACTCTTGAAGGATCGATATATTATAAATTGTACATATATAGTATCCCCACAATAACCAAATATTAGCAAGCAGATGGAGGACTTCCCCTTCCCTTTCAAATACCATTCTGTACATAACCGCTGAACTCGGGACCTTTATTACTCAAGATTAGTCTGTCCGATACCCGGTGGAGGCAAATGGCACAGTGGTTCGGATCCCACTTTCAACTGTAGGTCCAGTCCCGATTAGACCTCCTGTGCATAAAATGGACTTCAAAGAACAAATCAATCAATCAATCAATCAAGATTAGTCAAAAGCAGGCACGTATCAAGAAATATATTTCGGGGGGGAGAGTCCGAACCAAGTCTCAGAAATAATAATAATATAAATGATGAAATTAAAGTATTCACATTAGATTAATGACATTAATTAAATATGTAAATTAATTAATAATGTATTATTATTATTACTTGAATAGGCAAAAGACGGTGGAAGAACAGGGATATAACAACACGTATTCTTTATCTAGCTTAGGTGTAGTTAATATCGCAAAAAAATGAAATGAGAAATGAATGTCAAATAGATCAAGGATCGAATATTTATTGAATATGAATATGGTCCTATTATTATTTTATGGAATCATGTCAGCCAAGACACATTTTCACCTCACTCAAGGTCAAGGATTATATGAATTCAATTGAAATTGTACCAATATCTACAATTGAATGTGAATGCGGGTTCCGTGTCATGAATCTAACCTTTACTGAACAGAGGCAGATTAAATATTTGGTTGAATCATAGAATACATTGCCGTAAATCCATTTTAATCCTTCGTTTTAAAAGTAATTCAAACACAAAAATGGTTATTGGGGGTCATTTTGAGTTTTTTCGACGTTATTACTACCTTCATTTGAATTTTTTATTTTCTAAAAATTTCGGGAGGGGGCTGTAGCTCCTTTAGCACCCCCTCTGCGTATGGCAATGCCCTCTGGATCTCCCTCCCCTAAATAGTCCTCGGCTCAAAAGTGACAGAAAAGCCAAGGTGAATTCCTTTTTATAATCTCTAATTCTCCGAAATTATTCTTTTTGTAATGAAAAAATAGAGATTAAAGTTGATTTCCAAAAAAAAGAAGAAGAAGAAGAAGAAGTAGTATTGAAGGAAGATAACAGGGAAGTTTTCCCTTTGTAAAGTCGGCTGGGCGTCTCACTGGCCTGCTGGAAACTAAGATTAGGTTCCCGGCGTGTTTTGTGAGGTCGGATTTTTTCGGCCTTCTCTCTTCATAAAGCGGCTCTAGGGTTCACCCATTCTCAAGTAAACAGGTACCATTGAAGGACGACACCCCAAGGGGCAGGGGAGGCTAAAAGAGGCTGGAGCGTGATGCTTAAAAACCAAAGGATAGAGAATGAAAATGAAAATAAAGATTGATTGATTGATTGATTTGTGGTTTTAAGTCCACTTTATGCACAGAAAGGCTCATCGGGAGTGGACCTACAGTTTAAAGTGGGATCCGAACCACTGTGCCATGTGCCTCCAGTGGGAATAAAGAAGCAAAACAGACTAAAAGAGAGGAAAAGGAAGAGGAAAACCAACCAAAACAGACTATAATAACAGAGGAAGGGGTCGATTGAGAGAAATGAAGATAAACATTTCTCACGGTGGAGTGAGAAAAGGAACAAAGAAAAGAAACAGTACAGAACGATAAAGAGATAAAGGAAGGAAGAGAAACAAAAAGATAGGCATACAGAAAAAACTATAGAAAGAGAGAATGAGAAACAGAAGCAAAAGGTAGAAAGCGAAATAGAGAACGAGCAAGTGGAGGGAGAGAGAGAAAGAGAAGGGTAAGAAATGAAGGAAGCTCTATATCTGAAGAGCCAGGGAGAGAGAGCAAAGAAAGCAGGAGGGAAAATGGAACAAGACCTAATCGTGAAAAAGATACTATGGTTTTACACACACAGAGATATAAAAGAGTTATAAATAAAAGTTAGTTTTCTGTATTACAAGTTCTAGACTCTCCCAAGTATCATTCCAGCTCAAATGAGGGGAAAAAAATGTCGCTCTAGTTTCGAGTGTAAGTGAAATTTTAAAATTTTACTCGCTAAACTGCTGGAAAAGGAACACAATTCAATTGTATTCAAATATTATGCATTACTAAGGAGGGCTTCCCAGGTAGCTTAAAAGTAACACCTTGTAATCAGAGGGCCCCGGGTTCAATAGCCGGTGAAGACACGTCTCTTCCGAAGGAGTAGTTTGGATCCCACTTGTAACTAAAATTAAGATTTCACCAGATTTCTGACTGTGATGCACCGCAAGGTCATAAGTCCTATAGGCTCGAATGTAAGTTAATGAATGAATGCTTCCTTAGTTAATGTTACCAATGTCAAGTCACTGTTCAAATTAAAGGGGATTCCAGGTAAGTGTCTCCTGTCTCATTTTCCCCAGCCTCTACATCTTCCAACCAGTAACATAAATTTTCCCCTTCGTAAATTTTCTGTTATTTTTGTGTAATTTGTCTTAATTTTTAGGTTCATTTAACGCCGACACGTCAGTCAAAATTGTCAATTTTTACATAATCTTACATTAATTTTTGTATTAAGTCCTATGTTATGCACAGATAGGCTAATTGGGATTGGACCTACAGTTTAAAGTGGGACCCTAACCCGGGAACCCTTGATTACAAGGTGATAACGTTGACACTATGCGATCAGGGAGATCATTAATTTCAGATGAAATTCATGGTTTGGAAATAAATTTATTAAAATTTTGTTACTCCACACCAAACTCACACAGAGCATTGTCGTCCTATTAAATTTTGCGCTTTACGTTTTATAATAATAATAATATGATGATGAACGTTAATTTAAATGTTTATTTTATTATTTACTTCGAGCCTCAATAAATTAAAATAAGTCAGTTCTTGGGTCTCACCGCGGCGCAAATGATTTAGTATAAGTATAATTATTGTATTAGGTAAAAGGAAAAGTCCAAATGCGAAAATGGGAATCTCTGAACCACCCTCTTCCATCCTACATTTTCTTCAATTCCCATAATGATGCATATAACCTAGATATGTAAAAAAAATCGGAGAGCATCACAGAGTAAGTCAACGAAGTAACTGGCTTTCTTGTTTCGGATCAGACTTGTACGAACCGACGTAATTTGTGTAAACTATTTTAAGTGAAGGCGATTCACTTCCTCGACTTGCAAGACTGTTTGTCTTGTATTTTGAAAGTAGCCACCAACTGAAGGAATGAATGCACTTCCCTGAGTTTCCAAGGTCTTTGCGCGGACAAAACATAAACCAGATGTCAAAGCAAGATAAGTTTACAAATTGCGGTGTGAAACCCTCCCCCTCCACCGCTCCGTGCGGCACATGACCGGTGCCGCAGATGGGAGAATACACATTCAGAGGGTTGCTTGCCCAGAAGCGACAGCAGCGCCATAAGCGGAAAATCCTCGAACTTGCATAAGGCGTGGGAACTAAATACTTGTCTTTTTTTTAATAAAATTATGTAATTTCTGTTGAAGATATTGTGCAAACGCTTGGAATTATCTATATAAATTCACGACACTAAGATGCACAATATTGAACTTAAATGCTAAAATGGTTTAAAACTCTTCAAACGCCCCATTTAAAGCTGCTTTCAGATCCAATTAATGCTGAATTTCCAATTTTTTGTACGCCAAACTAGAATCCCAAATTGATTTTTTTATAATTACATCACTCCGTGTATCCTTCTAGAAAAGCCTTGCAGAATATCATCGAAATTGGAAGCATATGTTAGGAGATTTTGTCAATAGAAGGAGAAGCAGTTTTCAGCTGTTGAGAGAAACATCCAGCCGAGGCTTAACAGTGGTGCTAGCATTGAATTAATGAAACACAGTAAATTTTCAAGTGTAACTTCCATGTAAAGAGAAAAACTTTGTGTAAGGCACGTTGCTTACACAATCGCCAACACCTTGCTTGACATGCATTTGCATATTATACATATTAGGTGCAACTTCTTGTAGATAAGTGTCTTCCAGATATCATGCAGGCCTCAGGTAATGACTCAACTATGTTCATTTTTTATAATTAATTTCAAAAGCTTTTGCACAAAATTACATTTTTGCAGGCGGTAGCCGATTGCATTTTATTACTTATTTATTATTATATTTTAGGGAGTTTGAACATCCAAAGTCATAGTTCTGTATTTATATTTCAATATTTTTACATTAAAATAAATTAATGTAAATTCCTGCTCATAGCGAACAGGAACACCACACTTAGATTCCCCTACTACAACAGGTAGTGCTGGGAAATAGCAGACGACATGGATGCAGCCGAACAGTTAACAACCGGGCACCTAGCAGCAGCCTGAGAACTACACACAATAAAAGCACGCCAGGCAACAGTACAACAAGTTCTTGCGAGGGTGATGGCAGTAACCACTGAAATTAATAGAACCAAAAAAAACAAAGAAAACAACAGATTTGCAGATAAAGTGAGTACTAGTTTCTCTGTATTTATCAACTACAGTGTTTCTCATTTCCCAGTTATGAATAAATAATTTATATGACAATATTGTGAGTCTTGTTATGGATAGTATCGTATGTCTGAATAATCAGATGATAGTGAAATGTGCAGATTCTCTGGGTACATAAAAAATTCTATACAGTTGAATTAACAAAATTGCTGTGTGAAGCCAGAATTTAAGACAGGTTTGAAATCTTTCGATGACATGTGTGGCTCTGATTGCATAATTTATTTTTATTCTTTTCATTTGTTAAACTTTTCTCTAATATCTTTAATTGATATGGCAAGTTAATAAGGTATTATAAGACAACATAAATTAACACACACACACAAACTTCTTCTAGTATGTAACATTTTCTACTGGGCCATTCTTTGCACAATGGTACAAGCGTATTCACCATTAATTGGAAGTTGTGAAAATAGATAAATTACACTTGTGGTTGAAGAATAGAAAGCTACTACTGGAATATAAGAATCCTAGAATTGAAATCTACCTGTGGTTATAAGATGAGAGTCATCTTCTGATGATGTGATCTATTTTACTTTGTAATAGCATAGTCTTTTTCATCCAGTTAGCCTTATGTCTTTATAAACCTTTACTGATGCCAATTCTGGATTGAAATTTAGTTTTTGTACTTCAAAGATCTAATTTTGAAGTAATCTTATGTAGTGTTGCATTCTTAATATGCCATAACTCAAGTTTGTGAATAGAATAACAAAACAACAAACAACCAGAAGTTAAAAATGTTAGCATAATGTCTCAAGTTTCAAGATTAATTAATTCTTGCATTTTTTAAAAAAAAAATTCCAAGAAAACTGCTTGTTCGTATTTAACACCTTCATCAATCATTCAGCAAATTATGATCTTCATATAACCAGGCTCTGGAATCCATGAAGAGTTGCTTATCCTGAAGGAGTTCATGAAAACTAAATGACATGTTGAAGTTACCCTTCAGTCAGTGCTAGACCACAAAATTCAGGTAATGGGTATCCATATTCAAATCATCTGATATTCATTTTGGATACAACAGATAACCTGAATATCCTGATAATTCGGATAGTACAGAGCTGATGCATGATTTGTATAGTGGAACCACCAGCAAATGAACTGCGCAGACCTGCGACTCCGGTTCACCACACTTCCGCAAGGAGAGCAAGAGCAGAGGGGAGCATGCTTCCTTGTGGACGGAGATGAACGGATCGAGGGCGGAAGCATTTTAGCAGAAGGTTCTTTCGTTTATGGTCCCTCTATAAGGAATTTGTATAGTGATATACGAATATGATAAATAAAAGATTGGATACCGTGTAAAACAGATAAATGGTAAAACTGCCCAGAAAATGAACACATTTGATTATCCGGATAATCCAGACAATTCAGATATCAGAATAATCAGTATATCTTCATATCAGATTATCTGATGTTTGGATATTGGAAATCCAGATAGAACATTTTCCAACATCCGGATAACATTTTATCAGGATTTGGCTATCCGTATTCCAGATCGCACTAGTATGTTGAAGTACGTGGATGCAAAAAATACATAGTGTGATTGAGTGTGACTTGCACTTTGAGCAATGAAAAAAAAATGTGTGACGGGTAGAATATCTAAATTTATTAAAACGAATTATGGCAGAAGCCCATAATTTCTATAATTTACAGGATGTAATATTAAAATGTTATACTATAGAATGCACATAGTATGTGATTGTAAAATCATGTGCAAAAATCCTTAGAAGAAGTATAAAAATAAAAATTGCAAACCTACTAAGGAATACAATAAGCAAAATAATCTTATACAGTTATTTTTAGTGGTTATTATTTTATTTTATCTGTGACGTTTCGTTCTGGTTTCCCAGATCTTTCTCAAGCTACACTAAGAGATACAAACAAAAACAGAATCTCTCTTGGCTAGTCACTCTACACTTCTCTCACTTGGGGCTCTACAAAAGTGTAGATTGACTAGCCATGTGAGGTTGTGTTTTTGTTTGTATCTCTTAGTGTAGCTTGAGAAAGATCTGGGAAACTAGAACGAAACGTCACAGATAAAATAAAATAATAACCACTAAAAATAACTGTAAGATTATCTTGCATCTATAAAAAGTGGTTATTTGAATCTTTAAGAAGAACATAGGAATACAATATGTAGCCTACCTGATAAAAAGAAAAAAATATGGAAGTAGATTTTCATGTCCCATGTAGTGCTCGAATGTCAAACACTATGAGGTTAAATCCCATGCATGTATACCTACTTATTCAATTTCATTGCTACAGTTAACACAGCATTACAGATACATCTTCATAGTCAAGTGTATACACAAAAGGAAGTGATATTGTCATGAAATTATCAACTAACATGGAAATCAAATTGTCTCTATCATCACATGACTTACCTCAAATGCGATGAAGCAAGTTCATCGAACATCCTTATTTATTGACTGATAGACAACCCATATGGGTGCTTGCATCCTTTCACAATTCTTAAAGTTCCTTAGTCTAGGGGCACAGTGAAGGTGGGTAGTGTTGGCTTGGAAACTATATGATAAGTGGTGGAGTAACCTAAGTGCCTAGAATCTCTCAATGATGAACTTACTCCTCTCAAAATTTTAATAGAAAACTTCTGTCCTTTGACAGTCCTTAATTCAGATATTTTAGTCCCATTGATGAAAAGAGTTTGAGTTCAGGTTCAATGAATTTAGCAGAACTGCTACTCTTGTATAGAATAACACCTATTTGACAAATTCATATAGAAAATATGACAAATCCATTGAATTGCATCCTACATAAGTACTTTGTGTGCAGCAAAGCACACGTACTAGGGTTGAGATAACACTAGCCTGAACCAATACGAATATTACTCATACGAATTTCTGCTGATATTGAGACATACTTGGAAATTTGGCAATTTAAAGAAGTTCAAAATACATCGTTATTAAATGTGGAAATAAAAGGATCATCTTGCAAAAATACCATTTCAGTCTACCATATTTCCATATCCAAAAGTTCAAGTTATATTAATGTTCTCACATATGATTTTTTCAGCCATAAAGATATTTTGTGTACCTTGTAGTATGTTTTAATAAGTTACTACAACCTTGGTGACAATGAAGGTCGACCAGAAAGGAATACGTGATTAAATGCACAGAGGCATAGGCGGTGGAATGGGTGACCCGCAGAAGTGACGCATGTGTGTAAGAGGAGGCGTGTGAGCAGGCAAGAATCGTGATCCCAGCATGTTGCACCCAAGGCCACGTAAAGAACGAAAACGGGGAACAATACGCGTGACATTGAACTTCGACCAGGCACCAGACCCATACGGAAAAAATTCCACATAGTGGCGCATTCGACGGAAGCATGACGTCACGGACACGATAAGGGAGTCCGCCGTATATAAGCGCGTGCTGTGCACCGAGGAACCGCAGTGCATCGTTACCATGGCCAGGGACAAACCTATTGACAACACCGTGAGGAGAAGAGTGGTGGAGTTGCAACGGGATGGACTCAGTGAACGGGAAATAGGGCGCCAACTGAACTTACCCAAGTCAACCGTCCACTGCATCATCAAACACCACCAAAATACGGGCACTACAGAGCCAGGTAAGGCCCCCGGTCGAAAACGCCTGCTGAACGTGCGTGACCTACGGATATTTAGGCGCTATATCCAGACCAACAATCATGTTTCTGTGGCCGAATTACGACTGTGGACTCGAGAATGCTTTCACATTGAAGTGTCAACCAGAACCATTCGCCGTTACGTACAGCGATGTGGTTACCTAGTGTACAAGGCGAAACGTAAACCCTTCCTTTCCATGTTGAACAAAGGCAATCGACTACAGTGGGCACGAATGTACCGGGGTTGGACATTTCGGCAGTGGAACAGGGTTTTGTGGATGGACGAATCCATTTTCAATGTTGTGTATGGGAAAATACGGAAAACAGTCATTTGTAGGTAGGAGGAACAAAATGAAGCAAAATGTTATGCACGTCGGGTACGGAAACCTGCGTCAGTGATGGTATGGGGATGCATGACGGCATCTGGGGTTGGCCCACTACACGTCCGTGAGGGCATTGTGAATGCACGCGCCTATACACGTATAGTGGATCGGCATCTTCCCACAGTGCGACGGCACCTGTTCCACAGGCGGCGTCTCATCTTTCAACACGACAATGCCAGGCCTCATACAGCGTGGCTGACAAGAGAATGGTTGACTCACCATCACGTGCGAACTCTACCATGGCCACCATCGAGTCCCGACCTCTCGCCCATTGAGAATGTGTGGCGTGTTCTTAAGCGACGTGTGCAACAGAGGGGACCCACGACAGTGGCTCTTATCGCCTGCCTGCAGGAGGAATGGCACCGCATCGATGTGGAATACCTTGAACGACTCATCCACATCATGCCCCGACGCATTGCCACAGTTATTCGCCAACGGGGCGGCATCACACCATGGTAAACAGGATCCCCTCTAACAGTGGTCGAACTTCAATGTCACGTGTAGATGGACGAAAATGATTTATTTTGTGTGGACACCATACATTGCTGCGTTGCAGTGGAAATTTATGTTTTCCTTTGTTCCATGTAGCCTGCTGAATTGACTGATGTTGCACAATTCATGCAGGTACTCAAATAAAGAATATCAACCTGAGGCAATTGTTGAAAGAAAGGAGTTTAGACATTTGACATATTAATTTTGTAATGAAGGTAGGGATGCAAATGTCCACAATTATTTTTCCACCCTCTTGTAGTAAATTGTATGCTCTTCCCTATAGCACTCAGAGTTGGCTGGGTCTTTTTAAGTACTTTGAGGACCAACGATTGTCAAAAGTTGGAAGAATCCAAAGGTAAAAAAAAACATTTAGAAGAGCTTCCAGCACTCCAAATAATGAATACAGTAAAAGTCAACAAGTTCAAGGTTTCATTCATTAGGCAATTTTCCTCAAATCATACTAAAATTAGTTGTTGACAATTACAACAAAAAAGGCACACATTTCCAGAATAAGGTTGAACAAAGTTATAATTATGAAATAATTTGTGCGGTAGCACCCTTAGTTACCAGTAACTTCCTAATGTAGGAACATTTGGTGAACATCATAGTGGGCAAGGGTGGATGGTTGAGAGGGCAAAAAGGAAAAAGTCATGTATTAATTAACTACAATAACTACTAGGACTGAGCCGATACAGATACCGATGTAATCGTATTGGCTGATACCAATGGTATCTGTAAGTATTGGTTGAAATTTTCCAACAGATACCTTCCGATACCATTTTTTTGAGTTGCTAGAATCAAGGACAAGAGCAACATTTGTCCTTTCCAAAAATTTGCTGACCCTTGCTTGTTGCAGATTAGCTTTTCAGAGGATTGCTGAACAAACCCTCCACATCCTGGGAAGCAGATGATTGACAAGATCCAAGGCATGGGTAAAGCGACAGCTGTGCCTAAACTTCTCGAAGGCATATAACTACCTGGTAGGTGTAAAGGCTGTGTGGAAATAGAAGATATATTTCATTTTAAATTCCTGCTTGCACGCTCATGGTGAATGTTTTCAAAATTAGCATTACTACCATCCTGGGCTGTTTCCGGGTCAGATTATTTCGGAGTTTTTGCGAAAAACGTGTAAAGGCCGCTGTAGAATTCATTTTTTTTATCTATATTCAAGCAAGGCAGGAGGGTTGTGGATTGTATAATTTCTGCTAGCACTCTTCCCTTCTGTTTCTTTTATGTCCTAATAATCCACAAATAATAGAAATATATTGGTACAAAAAAACTTCCAAATCCCAGACACTAGCTATCACTTTCCAGCCAGGAACTCAACAGTAAGGAATGCAGTGTCAGATGTTACCTAAGCTTTACTGGGTCCCCAAAGGCATAAAAACGTAAACAGGTGTAACCCAGGAAGAAGTTGCAGGTGACTGACTCGGCATTGCTTAGCAAAATCGATCGCAATAAATATCTAGGACAGTGGGGTTCATCATGCAGAATTACGATCAAGAAATCCAAGTAAAGGAGAGTGAAGTCTGAGCATTCAGACTAGTATCACAAACGGACACCTCGTTTATTAACAAGTCCACAGTTCGACACCTCGTTTATTAACCAGTCCATAGTTCGACATCTCGTTTATTAACCAGTTCATAGTTCGACATCTCGAAAGAGCACCTCCACACAGTGAGAGTCGGGTATTTCCATTTAGCATGGTGATCCAATCTTAAAGGTTATAAAAGCCAAGTGTTGTGTTTGCCATACAGTGTGTATGTGTTACCTCTTGCATGTTACCATTAAGCTCTCCATGAGCAGCGAATATGCCATCATTAAGGATGATGGCATACATGAGTTACGCCACCCAGATTCGATCCCAGTTCCTTAGGGAACGTTACGATGTCACTTTTGGTATCAGCCTATACCGCCGAGACATGCTTTTGTTGCAAATGACAGAGAATGATGGACAGCATGGCATAAAGAGGCATTATTTTAATAACTGTATTTGTATATATTATTATGTCTCTTTTCTCCATCTCCAGGCTAACCCAAAAGGCAGGAATGTTTAGTATTTACGTGAAACTGAAGACGAGACAATCAACCGATTTAATTATTTTATTTTATTTTTATTATTTTAACTGCAGCATGTTAAAAAGTCTTGCAACACTTCAAAAATCCTATCTTTGCATCCTCTGGGTCTACAGAGAAGTTTACAGAGAAGTTCAAAAAAACATTACTAAATGTTACAAGACGTTTTAAAGTATCATAATGCTTAAAAAAAAAAAGTTCCCCGTGCATATAGCACAATGCCATGAAGGCACATTTAGGGGATGTGGGGGTACGGCTGAACACATTTTCGATCTCTACCATATTTGTAGGTGATGTGATCAGAACCACACTCCAGCTGCCTTTACCCACACGGGGTTACCCACAAGTATCCATTGATTTGAGGATAGGTGAGCCACAGAGATGCTTTAGGGGGGCAGGGGGGAGAAGGCCAGAAAAATTCTGACCTTACATCACCCACCCTGAGAATCGAACCGAGGTCTCATGCATGGAAACAGACACCCTACAGAATACACCTCCGTGGCTCAAAGTATTATAATGCTGCAGGAGAATAATTAGTGAGTTAATTAATGTCATAAAAGGAATGTGATATGCGACTTGGTAACTAACCTTTATTATTTTAAAATGGAATCGGTTGCAAACACAGCATTTCCCAGCTGTGCAAAGAGGTTTAGGTGTTGCAAAACGATTTTTTCCTGAAAATTGCTACTTAAAACTTACTTTTTCAGAAGAATGATCTAGAACTGGCCCTTGCTTAATATTCATGAATCACTGGCATTGAGTATTGCTTTCTGAAAAATGGGAAGTTTGAAATATTACACATTTACAAGATTCTTCATCAAAATAATTCAATATGTTAAGAAACACAAAAACTTCATGCACAAAATTGAACATAAAATATCACAATAATTTTCAAACAGGAGAAATTAATTTCAATCAATGCAATCTCATTCAACCACACCAACATAAGATTTAAACACTATTTCAAAAGAGGTAGAGTTTATCAGTGCATTAAACTTTATCAGCATTAAAAATAAATTTGTCAGTAACATATCACAAAATCTGTGTCCATAAGTGATTATAACTTTACTAGTATAAGGTGGCCACTGCAGGATCATGATAAAATTCAAGTATAATTCCCAGAGCCAATAATTCAAGCATAATTCCTGGAATTCAAGGAATTCCCGGTGAGTAGCCACCCTGAGTCACTGCTACTGGTGATGAAGCTTCTTTCTTTGCTTTGCACTTTGGCTAAAAAAAAGTACTTAAACAATGGCTAGCTATTTAAGAAGCCCACATCCTGTTATGAATGGTTATTTTCTTACAACTCCCTGCTGGAAATTTCTACTGTTTTCAGTAGACAAATTCTACTGTTTTCAAATATCTCCTACTGTGTACTGTGAAATCTACTGAAATCCTATTGCAGATCTACTGTACAGCTAATGTACTCTGCAGTAGAACTACTGTACTGAAGAAACAATGTGAATAATTATGCATAATATTTGCTACAATATATTATAAAATCATTTATTGATTCCAAGAATAGGCAAATCAATTCTGGACACCATATATTCAGTAATTTTGAGAATTTGAAGTGCATTGGAAAAACAATACATGAACTGAATTTCTACTGTTTTTCTAATGAATACTACTGAAGTCAGATATATCTTAATGAATAAGTTACTACAACTCTTCCTTAAGAAATAGCTCAGCCTTAAACCAGCTAGTAGTTTGAATACATTATATCAGTTGATTTTCTTTTCAGCATGGAATTTCCATGGTTATTATTATATCTGTGGAGTGCAATTGCAGAAAAGAGCCATCTCTCGATCAACATAGTCAACAATGTTTGCTTATTTTGGATTTTCAAGCATTGAGGATCAGGTCTTGTTTAAAATAATTTTTTGATGTTTTCGTGTGAATATATGAAAAACAATATGTCAATTTATGTATAAAACAGTATGTTTTTCAATTTTCTACAAGTGCGTTGACCACAGTGAAGCTACACACTTAGAAACATGTTCACTACACTTGATTTTTTGTTGTGTGGGCACATTCATAAGTAGCAAGTTCCACATGCTCTACCATACATTTAGTTGTTTATATGATTTTTCAATTGCATTTTCAGTTGTATTGATAAGAAATATTTCATTACTGATAATAGTACTGTTTTCATACATAAATATACTGAACACAATAAAAGATCTCGGTTGTATAATTATGTTACTGAAAACATAAAGAGTACAGTTCAGCCACAGCCACTTAAGATAGGAGAAAATGTTGGACTACCAAAAACAGTAGAAAACATTAGTAGTACATGAATAGATTCTCTCGGGCTATTGACCAGGTGAGTTGTGGAAAATATCCCAAGTTCTCATCTTCAGGGTTGAAGTGAGAGAGAATCTATTTATCATTCGTCACCAGGAAAGCTTCAAGTCTTACTATTAGTAGTACAATTCACCTACTGAAAACAGTAGACACAGAAGGGCTACTAAAAACAGTAGAAAACATTAGCAGTACAGTTCAGCTACTGAAAACAGTACACACAGTTGGGCTACTGAAAACAGAAGACAGTAGCATTACAGTTCATATACTGAAAACAGTGGATGTTTCAAAACACCCATTGATCTACTGAAAAGAGTAAACAGAATTTTCAGAAGGGCTATCCAAAACAGGTTTGCACAGTACCATTGAAATGGATGGTTGAGATCTCAATTAATAAAAGGGTTGCACCATAGTTGTAGACATGAAGTGATGATTTGTATAATACAGAGCTTGGGATCCCATCCCAAATGACATATTCAGAGAATGACAAGAATTCCCAGAGATTTCTACACAGAAACACCATTCCCTGTGTGAAAATTGTTTTTAAGTTCTATTTGCTATGCACCCACTTCACATATTTAGTATGTATATATATTTATGGGTAAAATACTAGTCACATTTTAAACAATTAAAGGGTTTCTCTTTGCGTGTATTTTCATGTGTCTATTAAGCCTCGGCTGGATGTTGAAAGAAATCCAAATTTCAAGAGTGACGTTAGTTCCGTTCTAAAAACAGTACCAAGGGAACACGAGGGAGGCGCTGACGTCGCTTCCAAGAAATTCTCCTTTTCCCAGCCAAAAATCTCCCATATTCTTACCATCGTTACTCAGTTTCAGCAACCTGACCTCGCTGCTTTTACGATCTGGCAGGGAGAGGGGGAGAATGGAATGGTCCTTCCCACTGGCCATTGACAGATGTGCCGAAACCCTGAAGAATAACTGTTTTCCTTTCCTTAGTTGAAAAAAAGCTTACACATCGTCCTTTGAGATTACCAGCCTATGCACTGTGAAGCTGCATGTTTCTTTTTGTTTCCGTCGGTACATTCATTTCGTTACAGTAAAATGGCCAACTAACATAGATTATGTAGTAAAATACCTAAAATATAATTTCTCCGCTTTGAAATCAGGAATCTGTTGATACTGTTCTCGTACAAGAAGCTACACACTTTGTGTTATCAGGGCCTCTCCGATGGAGTAGTGGTGACGTCGTCGCCTTGTAATCAAGGGACCCCGGATTCAATACTCGGTGGAGACGTAGTGGCTCCAGTGGCGTAGCAGCCACCCCCGCAATCCCCGCAACGCGGGGGGGGGGGGCGAGGTGTAGGAGCCCCACAATGCGCTCTTGAATTTTTTATATAATCGCAGAAATTCCACATATAGTGTCGCTTATAAAAAATCGATTTACGAAACAGAAATCTGGTTCCCAGTAACATCATATACGACGACTGCGATAACAAGCAGTGACGTATTATCTCAGCCAGAGGGGCCCGCCCCAGTAACTTGTCATATGGGTCCCCCTTCGAAATGCAGAATTAACTTACTTGCTCGCAGATGTCCATTGATAGGAAAATATCCCTCATCTCATACATTTGTATCTACGCAGTTTGTCGTAAACGTAGTGTAGCGTGTCAACTGTCTACAGTTATGAATCCAGTAGAAATATTCAGTTGCTCAACCAGTCTATCCTTATTTTACAATAAACATCAAAATTGTTAATTCGTAACCTTTTAGATTTACACGTGATATTTAAAATGTAACTTCCCACCTAATATTTTCAAGGGGGTCCCAATTCTTTTCATATTGAAATAAGAGCTGAAATGAATTTCCCATATTGTCTACACTTGTTACGTTTTACTTCAAAGGGGACGAAAACCTCAGTTAAAGGTGGGATCCATAGTAAGTTATCCCTTTGCTGTAAATACCATTATCCCATCCTCTGCCACGCAGGGTATACAACGTATGAGTTAAATGTGACCATTATTTTGTGTAATTTTGTAAGTTAATTTTTCTTACAATTTGGCATTTTGTGGACATTTCTGTCGAACTAGTTCCTATTTTCCAATGTGTTACGATTTTTTGATCTGCAGTGTTCGAAGGGAAAATTCCTCGCCGCAAATTTCCTTGTTCGCGTTGGGTATAGAAGAAAGGAAAATTCAAGCACTGATGGTCTATTAATAAAAAGGTTCTTGTTTCATGAAAAAGTATTTAAGAAGGTATGATCACTGGTCTATCGAAAAAAGAATGGGAGCATTAAAATTATGAATAATGATGTTGAGGTCTACTAACCTGTGGCAACCTTCCTTTATTTTGTTGGGGGGGGGGGTTTCAGTCCTTCCAAGCTGCATTTCATGGAGTGACAAATTTTCAGTGAATAGAGTTCCTTCGCAGCTTTATTATCTATCACTCAAGACTAGAGTCCGCAGTTATTTCTTCGTAGCAGATTGAAATTTACCTTGTGATAGGTTACTACCGACAATCTAGATGTCCGGTTCAACCCCCTTTACTGAAGGATAAGTTTGTTGCTCGAGTATATTACTCACTCAGTATAAGAAGGCAGTTATGAGCGACTCTTACGTTGAATCTTGGCCTGGAGGAACCAGGAGATGGCTTAGGGGCTGAAGGCACATCCACCTCAAAGTCGAAAAGAGGAGTGTTTACTATTTTTTTTACAATTCCACCAAAACAGTATTTTTTAATATCTGTGTAATATATGTAACTTCATTAAAAGAAATATTTCAAGCAAAAATACAAAGCCTCAGGCAGCGGGAAGCTTCCCCCTCCTCCAAAAGTGATTCCTGGCTGTGTCACTGTGTTGAAGTAGAGAAAATATTTCCAGATTCTTCTTCCAGTTATTTTTCAGAGATTCAGACCATCCTGATTTAGTTTCAAGAAGGTACTACAGTGATATAAGTCGATAACAAAAAAATTTGAAGGCATAATATTTGAGGCAAAAGTTGATTTCTTGTACAACGAAGGGGGGAGGACAGATAACTAGCTAACTATTGTACCTCCGTCCCACTCTGGCATCATAATTTTTTTTTTGACACTAAGGGGGACCCTCAATATTTTACTTGCAGGGGGGGCAAAGATCTGCGCTACCCCACTGAGTGGATGGGATCCCACTTTAAACTATACGTCCAGTCCCGATTTGCCTTTCTGTGCATAAATTGGTCTTAAAACAAGTTTAACAAACAAACGTTTTGCTATCAGTTCACAATCATAATTGGCTGTGCTCTAATAGTTGGAGATATTGATAGATGCACGCAAAGAGTGAGGTATTTGGAAAATTTCCGGCAACTACTCTTGAAGGATCGATATATTATAAATTGTACATATATAGTATCCCCACAATAACCAAATATTAGCAAGCAGATGGAGGACTTCCCCTTCCCTTTCAAATACCATTCTGTACATAACCGCCGATCTCGGGACCTCTATTACTCAAGATTAGTCTGTCCGATACCCGGTGTAGGCAAATGGCACAGTGGTTCGGATCCCACTTTCAACTGTAGGTCCAGTCCCGATTAGCCTTCCTGTGCATAAAATGGACTTAAAACAACAAATCAATCAATCAATCAAGATTAGTCAAAAGCAGACACGTATCAAGAAATATATTTCGGGGGGGGAGTCCGAACCAAGTCTCAGAAATAATAATAATAATATAAATGATTAAATTAAAGTATTCACATTAGATTAATGACATTAAATATGTAAGTTAATTAATAATGTATTATTATTATTACTTGAATAGGCAAAAAGACGGTGTAAGAACAGGGATATACCAACACATATTCTTTATCTAGCTTAGGTGTAGTTAATATCGCAAAAAAATGAAATGCGAAATGAATGTCAAATAGATCAAGGATCGAATATTTATTGAATAACAAAAAAGAAGATTGGATCCAGTAGACGAAAAGTAAATTTCTTGGTTACTTCCAGTGTGCATATATCTTTGACACTGCCCTTCACAACCGTATGTTCCCAATATAATTGTTGCCTTCCAATAAGTTCGGCAGAAATAAATAGCCTTCGATTATACAACAAATACTAAAAACGTATATTTTTACTATTTAATTTCAGTACTTGATACCCTCTGGCACTGGCGTAAGAAGAATTAGAGATTATAATTATATTTTCCTATATATTTTCTTTTAAGGGGCTGAACTTGTGAACTTGGATGGTGCATAAACAGTAGCGCAGGAACATTTTTCATCTGTAAGGTACAATATTCGTCCTCCATATATATATATATATATATATATATATATATATATATATATATATATATATATATATATATATATATATATATATATGTATGTATGTATGTGTGTGTGTGTGTGTGTCTGTGTCTGTACTGTGTATATATATATATATATACACACACACGCACATAAAGTTGGGGCATTGAAAATTCCATTTTAGAAGAGCACACACAGATTTCCTGTTTTTTTAAATAAATACATTTTTTTTTAAATTTATGGTTATTTTAAAAACAGATAATTTCGAAACATATAAAGCTCGTTTTGTGCTCATTTGGAAGAGGATAAAACTGAAAATCAGAATTTTGTCATTTGAAAGTAGCAAATATCTATTAATTTTAATGCAGGGTGTCATTTGAAGGGACAATAGGAGGGATTTTCCCCCGTCTTGTTTTGAAACATCAGATTTCTAGTTATGAGTGACACATCTCAACCGGGGATCATTATTTCCAACCCACTTGTAAACTATATCGTACTTATGGTGTTCCATTTGGATTCAATTAAGTTTACCACACCATAGCTACATACAAAAAATTCTCGTTATGCAATTTGTGGTGACTGTGTACAGTGACACCAATTGTGGGGCCCGAGCCCACCCAATAATTTATGTGATTTGTGAATTCAAATTTTGAACCCACCCAGTGTTTTTGAAAAATTGGAACCCCTGGCTGTCTCTTTTAAATGCCATGTATTTGGTATTTTACAGACTTCTGGTGATTCACAAGTACTCTTGTATCGAACACTAAAACTGGGCGGCGTTTCTGATGTATGTTGATTCGCTTGGTCATTTAATCTTCTTCGAGAGCTTGTTGCGATCTGTAGTATTTTGCTGTAAAAGGTAAAAAAAAAGGTAAAGTGTTCCCCTGTGCATAGCACCACGCCATGAAGGCGTATAGGGGGTGTGGGGGTATTTTGCTGTGTTTTATAAAAATAAGTCGAGGTGGTCCCCGATCGAGGAAAACCATACGTTTGAAAGCATTGTTTTCAATCTTAATTGCACAGTATGAATGGCTGCTTTGAAGACAGGTTTATTTTTGATTATGGTCCTATTCAATGCACACACATGGCATTTAGACGATTAAGAACGTGTGTTTTATGGAATCATGTCAGCCAAGACACATTTTCACTTCACTCAAGGTCAAGGATTATGTGAATTCAATTGAAATTGTACCAATATCTACAACTGAATGTGAATGCGGGTTCCGTGTCATGAATCTAACCTTTACTGAACAGAGGGAGATTAAATATTTGGTTGAATCATAGAATACATTGCCGTAAATCAATTTCAGTGTTGGTGTTTTATTTTCATTTGGTATGAGCTCAAATTACCATTTTAAACCTTCGTTTTAAAAGTAATTCAAACACAAAAATGGTTATTGGGGGTCATTTTGAGTTTTTTCGACTTTATTACTACCTTCATTTGAATTTTTTATTTTCTAAAAATTTCGGGGGGGGCTATAGCTCCTTTAGCACCCCCTCTGCGTATGCCAGTGCTCTCAGGATCTCCCTCTCCTAAATAGTCCTCGGCTCAAAAGTGACAGAAAAGCCAAGGTGAATTCCTTTTTATAGTCTCTAATTCTCCGAAACTATTCTTTCCTGAATGAAAAAATAGAGATTAAAGTTGATTCCCCCCCCCCCCAAAGTATTGAAGGACAATAACAGGAAATTTTCCCTTTGTAAAGTCGGCTGGGCGTCTCACTGGCCTGCTGGAAACTAAGAATAGGTTCCTGGGCATGTTTTGTGAGGTCGGATTTTTGCGCCCTTCTCTCTTCATAAAGCGGCTCTGGGGTTCACCCATTCTCAAATATATAGGTACCAGTAGAGGACGACACACCTAGGGGCAGGGGAGGCTAAAGGAGGCTGGAGCGTGATGCTTAAAAACCAAAGGATAGAGAATGAAATAGAAAATAAAGATTGATTGATTGATTTGTGGTTTTAAGTCCACTTTATGCATAGTAATCGGGATTGGACCTACAGTTTAAAGTGGGATCCGAACCACTGTACCATGTGCCTCCAGTGGAAATAAAGAGCCAACACAGACTGAAAGAGAGGAAAAGGAAGAGGAAAACCAACCAAAAAGACTATAATAACAGAGTGTGGGGTGGATTGAGAGAAATGAAGATAAACATTTCTCACGATGCAGTGAGAAAAGGAACAAAGAAAAGAAACAGTACAGAACGATAAAGAGATAAAGGAAGGAAGAGAAACAAAAAGAGAGGAATACAGAGAAATCTATAGAAAGAGAGAATGAGAAACAGAAGCAAAAGGTAGAAAGCGAAATAGAGAACGAGCAAGTGGAGGGAGAGAGAGAAAGAGAAGGGTAAGAAATGAAGGAAGCTCTATATCTGAAGAGCCAGGGAGAGAGAGCAAAGAAAGCAGGAGGGAAAATGGAACAAGACCTAATCGTGAAAAAGATACTATGGTTTTACACACACAGAGATATAAAAGAGTTATAAATAAAAGTTAGTTTTCTGTATTACAAGTTCTAGACTCTCCCAAGTCTCATTCCAGCTCAAATGAGGCGAAAAAAAAGTTGCCCTAGTTTCGAGTAGAAGCGAAATTTTAAAATTTTACTCGCTAAACTACTAATGCATTTCTAAGGAGGGCCTACCAGGTGGCTTGGTGGCTTAATGGTAACACCTTGTAATCACAGGGCCCCGGGTTCAATAGCCGGTGAAAGCTCGCGGATCCCACTTGAAACTAAACATTAAGATTTCACCAGATTTCTGACTGTGATGCACCGCAAAGTCATAAGTCCTATAGGCTCAAATGTCAGTTAATGAATGAATGCTTCCTTAGTTAATGTTACCAATGTCAAGTCACTGTTCAAATTAAAGGGGATTCCAGGTAAGTGTCTCCTGTCTCATTTTCCCCAGCCTCTACATCTTCCAACCAGTATCATAAAGGGGAAAAATTTACCCCTTCGTAAATTTTCTCTTATTTTTGTATAATTTGTCTTTTAATTTTTAGGTTCATTTAACGCCGACACGTCAGTCAAAATTGTCAATTTATACATAATCATACATCAATTTTTGTATTAAGTCCTATGTTATGCACAGATAGGCTAATTGGGATTGGACCTACAGTTTAAAGTGGAACCATAATCCGGGAACCCTTGATTACAAGGTGATGACTTTACCACTATGCAATCGGGGAGATCATTAATTTCAGATGAAATTCATGGTTTGGAAATAAATTTATTAAAATTTTGTTACTCCACACCAAACTCACACAGAGCATTGTTGTCCTATTAAATTTTGCGCTTTACGTTTTATAATAATAATAATTATTATTATAATAATATGATGAATGTTAATTAATTTTTTTATTTTATTATTTACTTTGAGCCGCGGTGGCTCAGTCGGTAACGCGTCTGACTACCATGCTCAAGGTCCCGGGTTCCATCCCCGGCCGGTTCAAATCCGGGAACTTTTCTAACGGTGGAAGCGGCCCCGGCGCCTACCCAGCGTCGAATAACATGGGTACCTGGGGGAAACCCTGGGGGGTAAAGACGGTCAGGGGCGTGATGCTGATCACATCACCCCCACTCACGACCGGATCAAGAAAGTGTGGGGCGTTACCCTCACACCCCCTATACGCCTTCATGGCGTGGTGCTATGCACAGGGGAACACTTTACCTTTTTTTACCTCAATAAATTAAAATAAGTCAGTTCTTGGGTCTCACCGCGGCGCAAAAGATTTAGTATAAGTATAATTATTGTATTAGGTAAAAACAAAAGTCAAAATGCGAAAATGGTATTTTTCTGAACCACCCTCTTCCATCCTACATTTTCTTCAATTCCCATAATGATGCATATAACCTAGATATGTAAAAAAAATCGGAGAGCACCACAGAGTAAGTCAACGAAGTAACTGGCTTTCTTGTTTCGGATCAGACTTGTACGAACCGACGTAATTTGTGTAAACTATTTTAAGTGAAGGCGATTCACTTCCTCGACTTGCAAGACTGTTTGTCTTGTAGTTTGAAAGTAGCCACCCACTGAAGGAATGAATGCACTTCCCTGAGTTTCCAAGGTCTTTGCGCGGACAAAACATAAACCAGATGTCAAAGCAAGATAAGTTTACAAATTGCGGTGTGAAACCCTCCCCCTCCTCCGCTACAAGCGGCACATGACCGGTGCCGCAGATGGGAGGATACACATTCTAAGGGTTGCTTGCCCAGAAACGACAGCACCGCCATAAGCGGAAAATCCTCGAACTTGTAGAAGACGTGGGAACTAAATACTTGTCTTTTTTTTAATAAAATTATGTAATTTCTGTTGAAGATATTGTGCAAACGCTTGGAATTATCTATATAAAGTCACGACACTAAGATGCACAATATTGAACTTAAATGCTAAAATGGTTTAAAACTCTTCAAACGCCCCATTTAAAGCTGCTTTCAGATCCAATTAATGCTAAATTTCCAATTTTTTGTACGCCAAACTAGAATACCAAATTGATTTTTTATTCATTACATCACTCCGTGTATCCTTCTTGAAAAGCCTTGCAGAATATCACCGAAATTGGAGGCATATGTTAGGAGATTTTGTCAACAGAAAGAGAAGCAGTTTTCAGCTGTTGAGAGAAACATCCAGCCGAGGCTTAAGGTGACATTTTTGGGCAAAATCTTTGTTGCAAATTGTACACTTAAAAAGGTTTTATTTTGTGTATCCTCATATGTATATTAAGCGAGTTGTTTTGGGAAAACAATTTACCGCAAATAGAACAATTAAAATGTTTCTCTTTTGCGTGTACTGTCATGTGTTTATTAAGATGATCTTTTCGGGCAAAATCTTTGTTGCAAATTGTACACTTAAAAGGTTTTTCATTTGTGTGTGTCCTCATATGTTTACAAAGCGAGTCTTTGTAGGAAAACTCTTTGCTACAAATAGAACAATTAAAAGGTTTCTCTTTTGTGTGTATTCTCAGGTGTACATTAAGGTGATGTTTTTGGGCAAAATCTTTGTTGCAAATTGTACACTTAAAAGGTTTTTCTTTTGTGTGTGTCCTCATATGTTTATTAAGAGAGTCTTTGTAGCAAAACTTTTTGCTACAAATAGAACAATTAAAAGGTTTATCTTTTGTGTGTACTCTCATGTGTTTATTAAGGTGATGTTTTTGGGCAAAATCTTTGTCACAAACTGAACACATAAAATGCCTCTCTTTGGTGTGACACCTCACATGCACATTACATTCTGCTTTACGGGTAAATCCTTTGTTGCAAATAGAACACTTAAAAGGTTTCTCTTTGCTGTGAACCCTCATATGATCATTAAGGGTTGATTTCCAAGTAAAATTTTTGTTGCAAATTGAACACTTAAAAGGTTTCTCTTTGGTGTGAAACCTCATATGATCATTAAGGGTTGATTTCCAGGTAAACGTTTTGTTGCAAATTGAACACTTAAAAGGTTTCTCTTTGGTGTGAACCCTCATATGATCATTAAGGGTTGATTTCCGGGTAAAATCTTTGTTGCAAATTGAACAATTAAAACGTTTATCTTTGGTGTGAAACCTTCTTTGTGTGTAAAGGTTATCTTCAGGAATAAATTTTCTCTTGCAAACAGAGCGATTCAAAAACTTCTCCTTTGCAACGACATTTGAATGAGCAAATAAATTTCCTTCCTTGGAGAAAACTTGGTTGAACATCGAAGAGATATGTTGTTTTTTCCTGTTACAGTGCTTGGTATCTTCAATATCTGTCTTGGTTTTGGAGCATTTTGGTGAAGGTTCAGGTTCAAAGTTAACTTCTCTATTGACATATTCTGTATTGTCTTTTGGTTGCTCTTGTTCACTTAATTTTCCTGAAGGTACTAGTGTAACTGACCTTGAAATATATTGGCTCTGTCCTTCCATGTAGTTCTTGTTCAGATATCTGGAGGGGAAAAAAAAAAGAATTAGTCACTAAGATTTACATATCACTGAGTAGAACAGACTGTCATTAAGAACATACTTGGAAAAATGTAAATATGTTATTGGTTCAGCAATATTTTTCATCAGCTTTTGTCAAATCTATTAAGGTCAATCAAATATTATTCGCACTTTTGCAGTAATTCACTTTAGGCTGGCCTTATTGATTTCTGCATATCAACAGATTGTACATTATCATTGGATTAGAAAATGAACGAAGTGAAAATTCCTAGTTGGGGGATGCTTGTTGAAATTTCAGGATATGCATGTATGAATTGATATCACTTATTAAATGGCGCTAATTACATACTTTGCAGCACATACAATATATGTATGGAAGGATAGGTGCATTAAGCAGCGGAGGGGAGGGGGGTCACATAACCTAGTCTTCAACTTACACAGCAAATTAATTATTTCCACAATCTTATGATGCAGATTATCTCATCCTTGTGGCATTTTTAAATAAGAGGATTCATTTTTTGGAATGATACAGCAGCATGCATCAATTGTTGAAACTTATGATAACCTAATTCACGATTCGCAAGTATATGTAAATTTCAAGATATACACCCAATGAATGTTATAGCGTTAATCAATAAGTGTGTCAAGAGTACTGCGAAAAATGAATCAAAGTGATGGTCTTGCATTTACTCATACAAAAGAGTGGAAACTGATAAAATTAATGGATGGGTTCAGCTTGCTTCCACATAATCACAGTGAAGTCCTTTGTTCTGAAGTGAAAAAACTTTTAGATATTCCATGTTCCACATAAAATTCTTGCGACTAAGAGAATAACCATTCCCTAATTAGAATCTTAACTCCTTGAAAACATGAAGTACCAATAAGCATTCAATAATTAGGATGATTAAATTTTTATTTATATTGTTCAATGTTCATTATATAAAACTGATCTACTCAGGAGAAATTTACTGTGGTAACATATGAAGGGCCAGGGGGGGAAAATGATGAATGTTCATTCGAGACGATTTGCCAGGAAATGAAAAACAAGATTTTTCTATTCATAAATACGTCAATATATGCCAAAATAATAATGCGTTTTTCAGGCATTTCTCACTGTGTCCTAACCGAGGCCATTCTCATTCTTATAGTACAGCTTCTGAGCTATCAGATGGCGCTGCGATCTCAAAATGGGCGAAAAATCGACATTCACCGATTTTCCACCTGGGTCTTCATATGGTTAAGAAATAGTACTGGTTTACAGCTTAAATGCACAATGCCTGAACTGTTGATTAACAACTAGCATCTAAAAGCAAAAACCTGAAGGTAATTTTGTAGCTTCTCATGGACTATTGTATTTGCATATCAGAACATATATAATTGTAAACATATTATTGGGAATTAACAAAAAATGAACGAATGGTGCAGTGCAGAAATTAATTATTTGTGAAGTGAATTTTCAATTATTGGTATGGCCATGAATTAATCTGATGAGTGCATGTTGAAATCTTATTAGCCAAACCACATGATCCAATAGTAGTTACAGTAATCAGATTAAAGTTGAGTCTATAAGATTTTCTATGTTTGTCATTATGCTATTGATTAATAAGAATGATTGTTTGATCATTAACAGAACCCTAAAGGCAAAGAGAATTTTGTAACTAGATTATTCTGGTTATATGTCTTCATCGGGATCGTTTAGGGCCCGATCTATGATCAAAGTTTTGTCAACCGGGAAACCCATTACATGATGGACCATTTGTTATGGATTGACCCATATTGGTTTACTACTAGACATTTATCATAAGCCATGTGGTTATTCATCAACACTCACAGACACTTCTGGGTTGTAACGATCCCACTGTAAGTCAATGAAATTGTTACTACCCAGAAGTGTCCATGACTGTAATCTGGAAAAGTAAATGTCAAAATGCAGGTTTTTTTTTCCAAAACAGAACACATTCATTTATTGAAAGGTTGAATGTGTCATTCAGGCTCTTCATGGAATGTTAAAATTTCTTTCCGATTAATAAAATATTGATTTGTATCAGTGATCAAATGCATGCTGGTCCTTGAACAACAGCTAATTCTACAAACGTTGAGAGTATTAAATAAATATTTGTATTTTTGTTACATACTTTCTGGCACCTTTGGCCAATTGCATTGATGAGGATGAATGATGATTGGATAAAGTCGATGAAGTAACACTTATGACATATCACAATTTGAACCAAAAAACCTTTTACATAAAATGACTTAGGTTGACCTCACAACATGCTTTTCCAACAAAGCAGAAAAAGTAATAAATAGTGGGTATGAAGGAAACTAAACAAGGAAATGACATATATCACTTAATTTATATTAATATTATTCAACACTACAATATGCGCTTCGATGTTTTATGAACTTAGAAGGATGGGTAAGCATTTATTTTTGTAAGAGCAACACACATACTATTTCTTCCATTAACATTCCTCACCTCGTGACGGATTTCAGGCTCCTTAAATATTTGCCTTAAAAGTATGTTATATTGCATCCCTAAAATACATCACAAGTTGGCACTTTTGTTCCTAGCTGTGTTTTAATTATCAACCTTCATTTGTTTGCATGTATTTTTCGCAAACATCCGAGGGCTCTGCTGGTCATGCCTTACTTCCCAGCAATTGCAAAACGAGCAAACTACTCTGTTGTTACAACTACTGGAAGCAACATGACTTAGCTACAGGCATGTGTCTACAAGGTCGTACACATGCACGACGTCGGAAGCAACTGCATTGAAATGCTTCTTTGAGTATTGTGTTATACCTATGTGAAATGAACAGTGCTGTGAGTTTATTTCTACAATGAGTAACAGTTTCAAGATATATGCCAATGTTTTGGTATATTGCACTACGAGATTCTTGTCATGCCCGCAACATTTGTACGTACATCCTAAAGTATTAGATTCCAGTCCCAATACGAGACAGACAGAGAAGACAAGTACAGAAGGTTTCCGCCATCCGCCTCAACTGTCTGAGACCTGGGTTCCAGTGTTGTAGAAGAAGGGAGATGCGATATGAAGACCTGGCTGCATTCCCACACTCCATCCAATACTCCAATCACTTCTCTGGATCACAAAAGGGGCACGTTATCAAGAAGGTATGTGCAAAGTGAAAGTGACAAGTGAGAATTTTAGCATTGCTGCATTCTACTACACAAAATGTCAAATTACGTCAGGAGTATTTTTGTCGTCAACACATACAGAAGTTTGAACTAACTCAAAAGTTGCTTTGCGAAAGAAGTATTTGTGCGGCGTTGCCTAATAATGTGTGCTTATTTTGGTTAAACTATATGCTTGTGTTCGAGTTCGAGCCGGACTCCTTGGAACATTGTTGTCGACTGATCTATTGTTGTTTAAGCAACCTCATCATTTATTTTCATTTCCATTAGTACCGAACTCACCCACCAGTAGCGAGCGCTGCCAGCATTGTTCCTCAAAACGACTATACATTTACTGATGTGGAACGTTCTCGCTGTTTGTTTTGCTTTCATGAGACACAATCAGCAACTGCACTGCAACGAAAGTTTCCTACGGAGTATTGAAAGGAACCTCTTAGCAAGCCTACAATTTAATCTTGGCAACAAATCTTCGTTGAGACTGGTTGTTCTGTACAACATGGAAAATCACTAGGACGTTCACAAGTTCCTGAAGCTGCTGTGGAACAACTCAGAGAACGCTTTCCCAGAGTCATACAAAATCATCACGACGTGCATCACGTGAGACTGGCATTCCACAACCAACTGTTAAGCACGTATTACGTAAATGCTTGCTCTTGAAGCCATACAAACTAACAATGGTTCAACACATTATGGATGCAAATAAAGTTGCTGACCAGCACTTTTGTGTGCAAATGTTGGATAGAATTGCAGATAAAAAGACAATCCTAGACAATGTCATTTTTAGTGATGAGTCAACGTTTCACATCAGTGGACAGGTGAACACCCATAACTACAGAATATGAGGTAGTGAAAAACCCCATGAAACTGTGCAGCATATTCGTGATAGCACTAAGGTTAGTGTTTTGTGTGCCGTTAGAAAAAAAAATTGTACAGCCTGTTCTTCTTCCAGGAGGCAAACGTAAATGGTATTGTGCATCTGGATATACTACAAAATTTTCTAATTCCTCAGTTCGACAAGGATGACCAAGATGTAGACCATTACTCAGCAAGATGGGGCACCACCTCACTACCACATAGCAGTCAGAGATTTTCTTGATACCCGATTCCTAGGTCGGTGGATTGGTCGTACAGGTCCAATTGCATGGCACCCTTGCTCCCAAGATTTGACCCCCGCTAGATTTTTCTTGCGGGGTTTCATTAAAGATCCGGTTTTGTACAACCTTTACCTGCTGATCTTGCTGAAATAAGACTTCACATTACCGCCGCTGCTGCAGAAGGGATGCCTGACTTACTGGTGAAAGTCTTGATTGAAATTGACTTCAGGTAGGATGTATGCCGCATTACAAATGGTAGCCACATAGACCCAACATGAATGTTGTGTGACAAACTTGATGTGTTTTGCTTTGCAATGGCACCTCAACAGACTCTGTAAGTTACCTCAATACATTTCTATATACTTTCAAAGTTGTAAAGTCCTTTCTGAATCACTTGTATTTGCTATATGCCAATTCAGTACAAAATAAACATTGGTAAAAATAAGTTTTGATCTTTTCTCACATGAAGAATTAAAGAAACATAAATTAAGGTGTCATACAGTAGCTGTAGGTAGGGAAACAGCGTAAATAGTAGAATTGTAGTTAATGCATGATTAAGTGTTGGAATTGCATCACCATTTTGCTGATCCTGAATTTTGAATTAATTGAATGTTGGATTATGAGTATTCTTGAACATATTACTGTTTTGGTTTACAATATCCCAATTCCTAGTGAAACTCTTAAGAGTCTTGAAGCGGTGCATTAACCGCAAGCCATTGCTTCACAACAAAGTTATTTCTGTTAATGCTAGTTTGGGATTTGACATCCACAGCCTCAGTTGCACTCCAATCAAAACCTTACTCCCAACTATTACATTATAACCGTAGATTCTTTTCTTAGTTTAGTGCATTAATTTGAATGTTAATCTGGCAAAATTGACATTTGTGTCTCATTATTACTTCCCCCTCTTTCAGATGCCATAACAGATACTACAACGAATATATCATCAGCATTCAAGATATCCCAATTACAAGCATGCCATTAGCATAAAAAAACTCCAGGCGAACAAGTTTACAAGAATACCCAAATAACTATTTATAATATGTACATGAATGGGAGAATAATGAAGCCTGTATTTTCACCCATACTTCCAGAAAGTAAAAATGAAATTACTCAATATGCTAAGAGGAGGAGAAAGAAATGTATGTTTCAGTATTAGCAAATATTTTCCCTAAAAGAAAGATCTCTTAAGACACAAAATGTTCATATGAAAGAGAAACAATAAAAACCTGATCAATTTGCTACAAAAATTGTACCCAAAAAGAATATCTCACTAGCTAACTAATATGTTCTCTAAATAACTAACTACCTCTCTAGCCTTCTTAAACCCAAAGGTTCATGGCTGCAGCAACACAGGCCTTCCATCTGACCCTATCTTGAGCAAGATCTATATAATCTTTTCCATCCCTACAGAATTCCTTTAGGTCCGTCTCAACGTTGTCCCTCCATCTTCTTCTCGTCCTTCCTATAGGTCTCTTACCATCAGGTTTCCCAACAAGAATCCTGTAAACTCCTCTTTCCTCTCCCATTCATGCCACATGGCCTGCCCACCTAAGTCTTCTTGATTTAATCATTCTAATAATATCTGGACATGAATATAAATTATGTAACCTTCTCCACTCACCTGACTCCTCATCCCTTTTAGGTCCAAATATTTTCCTAAGGATCTTATTTTGAAATACTCTCAATTTATGTTCCTCTTTCAATGTAAGGGACCAAGTTTCACACCCATATAATACTACAGGCAAAATTACTGTTTTGTATATTTTAACTTTTAGTTTCTGAGATATTAAATGAGAAGACAAAAGTTTATGAAGAGAGAAGTAACATGCATTTCCTGAATTAAGGCTACTTTTTATTTCCTCTTTAATATAATTTTCACTTGTTAATATTACTCCTAAGTATTTGAATTTGGAAACTGGTTCAAACGAGTTATCAATAATTAGATTTTCATTATTACCTAACACTTGGTTTCGGCCTGTAAGCATATATTTAGTTTTCTCTTTGTTAACTTCCAAACCTATCTCTTTAGCACTTTTGAAATATATTTTAGCATTATTCTTAATTGTATTTATATCATCCCCTAATAAGTCTACATCATCTGCATATGCTAACAATTGAGTCATACCATTTAATTTTAGTCCTTCGTTCGTTTCTTTTACCTTCCTAACACCATATTCTAAGCCAAAATTAAAGAGCAATGGAGATAATGCATCTCCTTGTTTTAACCCATCATGAATTGTAAATTTGTCAGACACATTAATACCCACACGAATTTTACTTTCTGTTTCACTGGTGCATATTTTTATCATACTAACAAGCTTCTTAGGTATTCCAAACTCTACTATTATATAATTTATCTCTTTTGATCGAATCATATGCATTTTTGAAATCAATGAATAGCTGATGGACCTTTTGATTATATTCCCACTTTTTTTCAAGTGTCTGTCTGATGTGAAAAATTTGATCTGCAGTTGATCTGTTACGTTTAAATTCACATTGATAATCACCTATAATTTCATTAGCATATGGGGTTAGTCTTGTTAAAAGAATGTTAGATAATATTTTATATGTTGATGAGAGTAGAGAAATTCCACGGTAATTATTGCAGTTCATTTTATCACCTTTTTTAAACACAGGAACAATTATGGATTCTTTCCACTGTTGAGGGATTTCTTCATTATTCCATATTAAACAAATTAATTTATGAATTTGACATATTAACAAATTCCCACCATATTTAATTAACTCAGCTGGTATTAAATCATTGCCAGGTGCTTTGTTATTCTTTACCTTTTTAATAGCATCTTTAACTTCAGTCAAGTTAGGTTCTGGAACTAAAGGTTCTGCTGTGTGAACTAATATGTTCTCTCTGGAACATACTCAAAAACGTAACATTAAAATAACCTTTTATTATTTAAATGTTCTATTAACATTAAGTATGATGGCAATAGCCACCAAAATTCATTTTTAAAAAAAATAAAATAAATAGCTTCGCAGAAACCATGAGTAACATGTTTCTCTGTCATTAAAATCACACTGTTTATAATTGTTATTTTTTTAGCAATTTCATTATATCCTAGGAATTAGACAGATTAATGAATGCTATTTACTTATCACTGATAAAGGAATATAATTTTAATTGTATGGTTGACAAAACACAAATATTTGCAGAATACTTACAAAAGAGAATACCCAGAATTGTGTTTCTCATAAGGGACATAGCTACAGAGGAGCCGAGTCTTCTTATTGGAATTTCCAGAAAAATGATGTTTCATGATGTGTGTATTTCCCTCATGCTAAACAGTGGGGACTTCCATCGGGATCTTTGTTATGATTAGTAAATGACAAATATATTTTGTATTTAATTTATATTATCATTGTAATAATATTGTTTGAACATGAATAGGCATTTCTTTTAATGGATAACACTTCACAGTTGAATATTCAGAAAGTGATAGATTGGTAAATTCTTGGAAAATCTTAGCATAAAATGTTAACAACCGCAATGTATAAGTGTACGTATATTTGTTATTTACTGTTGGCTTTGATTTATTTTTGCATAATCAGGACAATGAAGCTTGCAACATTCTGTGATGAGATCATTTGTCACTCAACACACTCACCCATCAACATGGCATTGCGTAGTTACCAATAATGAAGGGGCTGTATATATTGAACGGGAATTCTCTCAATTCTGGGAATTATGTGAAGTTTCTTTTCAACAATTCATCATTTCCCCACATTGTTGCTAAATTATCTAGTTCTAGAGACTGCAGTGATAGTAACATGATGCAAAATAATTTTTTGTTAGTTAGTATCTTGAGATGGATGCAAATAGCTGGCAGTCCCGATGCACACACACATTTTAATAAACGTCTAAGTGAAAAGAAAAAAAAGTAGTCAAAATGAAACCAAGAGATGATTTTCGATTTAAAGACCACAAAAGTGATGTATAATAAGCTAAACACAAAAAACCCATATTTCAAATCTATCACAATAAATTTGGAGAATACCTATGTGATGGTCAGTTTGTTATAATCGTGTCACATTCTTATGTGAATGTAAAAGTTACAAGGGCTAAGCATTTATAATCAAAAAGTCCCTGTGACTAAAATAAATAGAATTCCTTGATGTGTATGTGAAATTAATTCACATTGGCCACATTAACAGTAATGCTAATATTGGACTGACGAAACACCATCAGGTTTCAAGTGACATCCTAGTTCTTCTGTAACTACCATCTAAACAGGAAAACTTTGTGTAAGGCAGATTGCTTACACTATCGCCAACACCTTGCTTGACATGCATTTGCATATTAGACGTATTAGGTGAAACTTCTTGAAGATAAGTGTCTTCCAGGTCTCAGGCTGGCATCAGGTAAAGACTCAATTCTGTTCATTTTTTATAATTAATTCTAAAAGCTTTTGCATGAAGTTACATTTTCCAGGTGGTAGCCGATTCCATTTTATTACTTATATATTATTATATTTTAGAGAGTTTGAACATCGAAAGTCATAGTTCTGTATTTCAATTTCAATATTTTTACATTAAAATAAATTAATGTAAATTCCTGTCGATAGGGGACAGGATTATCACACTTAGATTTCCCTAATACAACAGGGCACCTAGCGGCACCCGGAGAACTACGAACAATAGAAGCACACCAGGCAGCAGTACAACAAGTTCCAATTAGGATAGTGGCAGTGAGTGGCCACTGAAAATAATGGAACAAAAAAAAAAAGTTTCATAGATAAAGTGAGTACTAGTTTCTCTGTATCTATCTACTACCGTGTCTCAAATTTCCCAATTAGGAATAAAATAATTTATATGACAATATTGTGAGTTTTGTTATGGATAGTGCCGCATGTCTGAATAATCAGATGATTGTGAAATGTGCAGATTCTCTGGGTACATAAAGAAATCTATAGAGTTGGATTTTGTAATTAACAAGATTGCTCTGTGAAGACTGAATTTAAGACAGGTTTCAAATCTTTCGATGACATGTGTGGCTCTGATTGCATAATTTATTCTTATTCTTTTCATTTGTTGAACTTTTCTCTAATATTTTCAATTGATATGGCAAGTTAATAAGCTATTATAAGACTACATGAATTTACACACACACACACACACACACAAATGTCCAGTATGTAACATTTTCTCAAGGGCAAGGCTTTGCACAGTGGTCCAAACAAGATTACCATTAACTAGAAGTTGTGAAAATGGATTCAGTAGACTTGTGGTTCATGAACAGAAAGCTACTACTGGAATATAAGAATCCTAGAATTGAAAGCTACCTGCGGTTATAAGATGTGAGTCATCTCTTGATGATGTGATCTATTTTAATTTGTAATAGTATAGACTTTTTCATCCAGTTAGCTATCATGTATTGATTCGAAGAACTTATTCAATGTAACACATTGGGTTCGAACATTTTTATATTAACTTCAATACACATGTAGAAAATCAACAACAAGTAACCATAACAACAATATATATTATCATTTGAAATTTATGGCTGTTTCGGCCCATGGCTTCATAACATAACTTCCACTAATATATAACAATATTCCCCTTGGTTGCAAAATGAAACATAACAACAACAACAATCATAACCATTCTAAACTGGTTCATATCTGCAAGGTGGTTTATGTATCCTTGCAGACCTTCGTGGAAATGCTGCTGCTGCAGTGGACTCTTGTTTCGAACATCCTGGCTTCTCCAGGCCCTGCATACCTCCTTGTCTCTGCTGCTCCATTTCTTCATTGTGAGCCACAGAAGGTAATTCCATATAGTCCAAGTTAGCAAATTGATTATGCTCTCCACCAAACTCTTCTGTACATCGTTTCGAGCGTTCACCATACCTTTCACTCTCGTTCCTTCTGGAAATCTCTGGCTTCAAAAACGAAAAATGAACATTTCTTGTGTAATTGTCCCTCTTAACTTTGAAAATTGAGTTCGATAATTGTCCTATTATCTCGCCTTTTACATACTGCTTTTTTTCTGGACAATAATAATATACTCCAGATCCTTTCTTATAATGCTCTGCCTCATAAATAACCCTTGTTCTATCATTATGAATTAATTTATTGGCGTTTACTTTGTATGAAAATAAAATTTCATTTGGTGATTTCCCAATAATCACATTTACAGTATTGTTGTGATAGAACACCATTCTCTTTAAGAATTTATCCACAGAAGCATTGCATCTGTTGACGTTGCCTTTTGTTATCTCTCCTGTTAAGGTCATGTACCTTTTGATGATTTGTACGTGCCTTTCAACTTCTCCATTTGCACATGGTCTATACGGTGGACTGTGAATTAATTTTATTCCATGATTGTTACAAAATCTCTGGAAATCCCTGCTGGCAAATGGAGGGCCACCATCAGAACATATGGTATTTGGTATTCCAAATATGGAAAAATGATTTGTCAACTTCTCAACAGTTTCTTCAGCCGTTAAATGAACAACTTGCCAAACATTTACGTATTTACTAAATGCATCCACTAAAATAAGAAATTTAAATCCATGAAACAAAAAATGATCTATGTGTACTCTGTGAAATGGTTCCTCTTCAGGCTTCCATGAAACATACTCCTGTTTGTTTGGTGCTCTTGAATGTCTTCTGCACACATCGCACGACAGAACATAATTCTCTATATCCTGGTTCATGCTTGGCCACCAAAAGTACTTTCTTGCAACATGTTTGGATTTCACAACTCCAGAATGAAATTTGTGCAAGTCTTTTAGAACCTTATTTCTCAATAATTTTGGCACTACAATTCGCTCACCATGGCATAACATTCCATTATTGCAATTTAAGACATGTTTATTCTGAGAATAAATTTTCAATTCTCCATCAGCTTCTTTACGTGCTATATTCCTCCAATCCTTCACTGTGTATTCATATGCTAGTAACAATGTTTCATCCTGTTTCATTGCTTCAATTACTTTCTCAACTCTTAAAGGATTTTCACGCATCAATGTCTCATTATCCAAAAAATAAATAGGTAAATCCTGTTCTTCATTCACTAAACATGACACAGGTAATCTGGACAAGACATCAGCCATCCCTACATTCTTCGTGTAATGATTGGAATAATCATAATTTGCTAGAAGTAACCTCCATCTTTGCCATCTCATAGATACTGTAGGAGAAATTGCTTTGTCTGGATCTAATATCGATTTACCTGTTGAAGAATCTGTTAGAATTTTAAATTTGTTTCCTGCCAAATATATATGAAAATGTTTTATACCTTCCACTACTGCCAAACTTTCCTTGTCAGCTTGAGAGTAACTTTTCTATCTGTTAAAGTAGCTGAAAAACATGCAATAGGCTTCAGCACTCCTATTTCATGTGTCAACTGACAACCTATCCCCTAGCCACTTGCATCCATGACTAAAACTAATGGCAATTGAGTGTCAAATGCTACTAAAACAGGTGCAGAAACTAATAGCTGCTTAACTAGCTGAAACTCCATCCCACATTCTTCGTTCCAAAACCATTGTACACTCTTCTTTTGCAATAAATAAACATTAGGTATCCTAGAACTCAAATTAGGCAAAAATCGTGCATGATACACCACTAAACCCATAAAAGTCGCCAATTCCTTTTTATTCTCAGGCACATTACATTTTAACACTGCCTGAACATGTTCATTCATAGGTAAAATTCCATGTTCAGTGAATTTCCTTCCTAGAAAATTTACTTCATGAACAAAAAATTCAGACTTCTGCAAATTTACTTTCACATTGTACTGCATCAATCTTTCCAAAACTAATACAGTTAGTTTGTAACAGTCATACAATGTATCTGCTCCTAAAAGAATGTCATCAATACCACCAAGTATTGTGTCCATGGCTCTTTTGAAATACTTGAGAACTTATTTTAGTTCCAAACGGTAAACGTTTATGTACATACAAATGACCTTCATTTACAATGGTAAGAACACGTTGAGACTTTTCTTCAACTAATAATTCATGAAAAGCTGAACGTAGATCAATCTTCGTATACCACTTATGTGAACCTAATTTATGATAAAGCTCGTCAAAAGTTGGAAGTGGATATTGTAAAGTATCTACATTTGGATTTACAGTTTTGCTATAATCAGCACATACACGAATACTTCCATCTGCTTTTCACACAGGAACTACAGGACTACTCCAATCAAAACTTTCTATTTCTTCTAAGATTCCTTGCTGGCATAAATCTTTTATTGCCTTGCCTACTTCATCACGCATAAAGTAAGGTAGACTGTAACCTTTCCTTTTCACAGGTACAAATCCAGGCTTCAATGGAATTCTAACATTAATATTTCTTATAGGTTCTGAAATGTCGTTATTGAACAAAATTTTAAATTTTACTAAAATATCAGATTTCAACTTCGCTGATTCCCCATCTGATGTGTCTGTGTACAAGCTCCTTGTAATACTATTCCAAATTTTTTCTTCCATTTGCCCTTGCACAGTATCAATTACCAAACTTCTTTTCCAATCACCAAAGAGAATATGCAATCCTGCTCGACCAAGTATAGGTTTTAAATCATTTAAATCTCCTACTATAAACGGCATTTCATAACTCAGTGAATTATACTTTACAGGTAAGGAAATTTGACCCTCAAACTTCAACTTTTCTCCTGTGATAGTACCATAGCCATTTTTGAGTGGATTCAATCGTAAAACGTCGCTGCTTTTCCCTACACTACTTTTAGGTAGAATGTTAGCATAACTTCCTGTATCCACTATGAATTTAACTGGATTATTGCAGATATATAGTTGAACATGTAAGGGTTGAATTTCACTGCATAATAACTCCTCAATATCCTTGCTACTTTCTTCACATTTATGCTGTACAGTATTTATTATATTTATACTGAATATATTGTGCTGGCTTCACTGTAGTCAAAATTATTACCTCGGGTTTTGTTTATCGCATCTTCCTCCTCAGAGGGTGTAGAAGAAGATCTTACATTTGATGTAGTCTTATTTAAATATTGCACAGCCCTTGAGTTGTAGTTAGGTTGTTTTTGATGCATGAAATCTGCCTTCTTCCCAGGTGATCTTTTATCTACATCCTTTATTTTGTTCTTGTATCTACAAACATTACAAAAAAATGATTTATCTTGCCACAAAATCTGCAAGCTTTCCCCATAGCTGGACAACCTTCAGCTCCGTGTTTTTGTATCGTTCCACATCTATAGCAAATCCAGTTAACATTCCTTGGACTGTCCTGTTGCAATTGTCCTTTATAACATTTCTTTACCTCTAATTTACCCTTGTACATATTTCTTGGAGTGTACATGTTAACTTTGTGGATGTTTGAGTCTTGATGAATATGGCTACCAAATCTGTCTACTCCTTCATGATTCCTAATGTAGTCACAAACATCTTTGTACTTCTTTGGAGTCTCCATAATTAACTTCCTTTTTAATGTACCTTCCTGAAATCCAAAAATTGTTTGTTGCTTTAATTCGTTATCAAAAACTTCTGGATTAAACCAACATGTTAATGACAACTTTTAATTCGTGATATATAATCATCCATTGAATCACCATGCTCTCTTTCAGCATTTTTAAATTTATATATCTCAAGCAACTTGTTTGTTTTAGGTTCATATCAATGAGTTCAGTCAGCAAAACCTCCACAGGAAAAGCTACTTGAATCATTTGGAGCTAATTTAATATACAATGCCTCATACGCATTATTTCCAATCACCAATAACAATAAATGAAACTTTTTATCTTGTTTGACTTCTTGTGCTTTTAGAAATGAATCAAATCTTTGTACATATGCTTTAATATTTCTTCCTACCTCATAGGACTCGAAGAATGGCAACGTATTCATTTTCGAACTTCTAAGATTTGAATCGTCTATTCAACTACAATAATCTTCTTAATTGTTAAACTTACAAATGTATCCAATCCATCGTCGCCACTTATCATGTATTGATTCGAAGAACTTATTCAATGTAACACATCGGGTTCGAACATTTTTATATTAACTTCAATACACATGTAGAAAATCAACAACAAGTAACCATAACAAAAATATATATTATCATTTGAAATTTATGGCTGTTTCAGCCCATGGCTTCATAACTTAACTTCCACTAATATATAACATTAGCTTTATATCTTTAAAAACCTTTATTGATGCGAATTCTAGTTTGAAACTTAGTTTTTGTACTTCTAAGATCTAAATTTAAAGTGGTTTCATAATCTGATCTTACGTAGTGTTGCATTTTTAATATGCCATAACTCAAGTTTTTGAATAGAGTAACAAAAAAAAAACAAAAAAAACAAGAAGTTAATGTTTCAAGTTTCAAGATTAATTAATTATTGCCATTTTTAATAAAATGGGAAATGTTATTGAGTACATGATATTTTTCCAAGAAAACGGCTTCTTTGTATTCAACACCTTGATCAATCATTCAGCAAAACAGGCACACTCCATAGAACCAGATTCTGGATGCCATAAAAAGAGGCAATCCTGAAGGAGTTCATGAAAACTAAATCACATGTTGAAGTTAGCCTTCAGTCAGTGCTAGACCATAGTAAGTATGACCTGAATATAAGCAGGGGACCAAGAAGAGAGATACAAGACACACACATTTACTTCCTGTCACTTGTGTCACTTCAGATATACTATGAATCTAAGAAACTATGAGAAGTTTTTAATTGCCAAAACTTTTGACCCTCATTGAAAGGGTTTTTAAAGAAATCAAAGTAATAAAATTTTATGCAAACCACAAAAAAATAAAAATGAAGAAAAAATAATGAAGCTGAGTTACCTGAAACATTTAGACAAAGTTGAGCCTCTTGTGGAAAATATCTTCAGATAATGAAATTGGAAACAAGTCAGCATTCTTCTTTTTTCAATTCAACGATTGGACAACAAATATAGTGCTGGCAGCTGCCAAGTTGCTTCTTCCAGCTTCTATTCTTCAGCATGCAGGTGGAAATGTTAAGGTCAACTCACGCATGGTCTGGACAAAGAGTGATGCAATTCCTCACACGGAAATGAAAGTTTAACAATACCAGACCATCAGGTTGAAGACAGTGCCAAAATCTATGTCAGAAAAAGAGTAATCTTGTGGTTGGCCAGTCCAGCTTTAGGTGACTAGTCACAAAAGTGGTAATGAAATGTCTAATTCAGAATAAGCACAAGAACTTAACTACCTAATTGTTGTAAAATTCTTAAAGGTTGCAACCACTACCAGGTTAGGGGTGGCAACAAAATCCAGGTAATGGGTATCCATATTCAAATCATCTGATGTTCATTCATTTTGGATACAACAGATAATCTGAATATCCTGATAATTCGGATACAGAGCTGATGGATGATTTGTATAATGCAACCACCAGCAAATGAACCTGCACAGACCCGCGACTCCTGTTCACAGCACTTCTGCAAGGAGGGGTGGAGCAGAGGTGAGCATGCTTCCTTGTGGACACAGCTGAACGGTACGAGGGGAGAAGCATTTTAGCAGAAGGTTCTTTTGTATGTGGTCACTCTGTAGGAAATCCGTGTAGTGAAATACGAATACAACAAATAAAAGATTGGATAGCCTATAAAACAGATATCTGGATAATCCAGACAATTCAGATATCCGAATAATCGGTATATCTTCATATCAGAATATCTGATGTTTGGATATTTGAAATCCAGATAGAAAATTTCCCAACATCCGGATAACATTTTATCGGGATTTGGCTATCTGTATTCCAGTTCACACAAGTTGGATGCAAACAAATACATAATGTGAGTGAGTTTCCCAGAACATGAAAAAGGTACACTAAGAGATACATACAAAAACACAACCTGACATGGCTAGTCAATCTACACTTTTGTAGAGCCCCAATTGAGAGAAGTGTAGAGTGAGTAGCCATGTGAGGTTGTATTTTTGTATGTATCTCTTAGTGTAGCTTCAGAAAGTTCTGAAAAACCAGAACAAAACATCGCAGATAAAATAAAATAATAACCACTAAAAATAACTGTGTTAGATTATTTTGCATCTATAAAAAGTGGTTATGCATATCTTTAAGAAGAACATAGGGATACAATATGTAGCCTACCTGATAAAAAGTAAAAAACTACGGAAGTAGATTTTCATGTCCCATGTAGTGCTCGAATGTCAAACACTATGAGGTTAAATCCCATGCTTGTGTACCTACTTACCCAATTTCATTGCTACAGTTAACACAGCAATACAGATACATCTTCATAGTCAAGTGCATACACAAAAAAAAAGTGATATTTTCACGAAATTATAAACTAACATGGAAATCAAATTGTCCCTTTCATCACATGACTTTCCTTATATGCGATGAAGCAAGTTTATCAAACATCCTTATTTATTGACTGATAGACAGCCCACAAGGGTGCTTGCATCATTTCCCAATTCTTAAAGTTCCTTAGTCTAAGGGCACAGTGCAGGTGGGTAGTGTTGGTTTGGAAACGATATGATAAATGGTGGAGCAAACTAAGTGCCATCCTAGAACCTGTCAATCATGAAGAACTTGCTCCTCTCAAAAGTTTTATAGAAGACTTCTCTCCTTTGACTGACCTTAATTCAGATATTTTAATTCCATAAATGAAACGAGTTTTAGTCCAGGGTCAATGAATTTAGCAGAACTGCTACTCTTGTACAGAATAACACCTTGCTACCTCCATTTTGGTGCAAGGTGCATGAATCTTAATCTTAAACCTCAGCTAGAATATCTACAGGGTAGGGTTCTTTGTAGACAATGAAACCAGACAGGATGCCTTCCAATGGAGACGTTTAAACGAATATATTATATAAACAAGGACACATGGAATAAGAATATTTCCATGATGAGCTACTTTTCTCTATAATTCTCTTCTAGTCAAGTTTTATCTCAATATGTTTTTTTTTATTATTTCTTTTCTTCAATTTGTATATTATTCTATCTGGACTTCCGTCTTAATGGACAGTCTGGATCTGGGCTTCCTTCTTAATGGACACATCTGGATCTGAACTTCCTTCTGCATTTTCTTCTATTTCAGCTTTTGATGATTTATGAATTCATATATCCTTTTTCTCTTAAACTTTGGGGAATATACTATTCTTCTCCCTTGCGGCTGCGATTGGAACATGCCCACACTAACTGGGTACAAAAGAGTGTATACTTGGTGCCAAACGATTGACACGCACGCGCATCCAAGTAGGCGCTACGCTTGAAACGCCCAACCAAAAGTGCTGTGAGGCGTCGACTGTAACGCGCCGCCACTGATGTAAACAAAATTTCCGCTATGGGAATGGTAAATCAATCAGACAGATGCAATATCTGTTCAAAGACACAAACTTGTATCAGTGCCTTGACTTCTTTCATTTTCATATTAACTTACATATGAACACTGATTTCATTAAGCGAATATATATATTAATTTATTTCTTTTATATTTATTCTTTATCCTCATATAGTAAATTTTATAATTTTTTATCTTTCCAATTTGCTTTGTTCTTATTTATAAAGTTATTTAATATATTATGCTAATTCTTAATCTTGCATGCCTGGTGCTGCCATCTCTATTCCTATTTAGCAAACTATTTACATTACTTGGTCCTATTGGGTACGTAACACAATATTCCCCCTGTTGGCCATGAAAAATTTTCATCGTAACAATATGAAGATAGAAAAATTTTTCTTCTTCCTAATTTACACCTACGTACATCTATATTGAAATCTTCCTTCTAATTTTTTCTTTCCTTCATCTATTCTTCGATCTTCATCAATCTTCACATTGGATTCACAAAACTCTCTATGTATACACAGCTCTCCTTTCCACAAACTATTTTTAGCATTCGCAGCATCTTCGTTTGGCTTCTGTTTCGTTGCTTTCTTTTCAGGAACTGCAACGTCTCTATTCTTCTGTTTCTCCTAAGATGCTCTATTTTTATAATTGCTGTAACACTCAACTCTTTTCTTGTCCGCAGATATCAGTCTTTTTCTGTACATGACAAACATGTGTTAAAGATGATCTAGGCTCTTCATAAATGAATTACTACAATTCAAATAGCACATTTTTCGCTTCTACTGTCTCTACTTTCAGTACATTCTTGCGTTCATCATCTTTATCTCATGTATCATCGACATATGCATTATAATTATCTTTCATTTTCACTATTCATTTCTATAACTCATGTGTTATTCTTCGTCTTATACACAAAATTCTCATTTTTAATGCACATTTCCATTTTTCCTCTTCGCAATTTATTTTTCATAGGAATACGTAGCATATCATTTTGAAAAACTAAATACGCTGACCAAGGCAGTAATTTATTTTATTAAAAACATAAACTAACATTTACATTAATTGTCTTCTCGCCTTCCTTTCGTTAACATAGATCATGTGCAGCCTACTTTTCTCAAAATTTTGTTCCACCATTGACATTACGCATCCAGCTTTTTGATAAGGTTGAGTCGTCAGTGAAACTTATTCCTTGGAGATTCATATTCCCATCAACAGTTTCTATATTACGTTCCCTTTCTATGGCGATGACTTGTCTGAGGTCTTCAAGTGAGCTTGTGAGTCCCTTGTCTGAATAATCTTTTTCCCTCTATTTAACTTCTAAACATATAGTTTCTTCTCTGTTTTATCTACATCAGATTCTTTGATGAACTATAATTTCTTCTATTTGCAAATATTTACATATAGATTACTTCTATTTACAGTTTGACGATATTACTACATTTTCATCTGTTTGCCATTATATCTTGTGGGTTTCGGTGATGATCTTCCTGCAATATTTCCGGAAACCTTCTCTCGTCATTAAAGTAATTCCTCATCAGTTCTATTGCTTCGATTTTTTCTTCTTCCAACGGTTCGTCTTTCCATTTATTCATTGAACACACTTTCTCGGTATTCTCTTTCGTTCAGTTCATATCTGTTCCTCCATCGCTGATTTCCTCCTCTTCCATATCTTCGGAAATTATTTCGGCCTCTAAAGTTTCTCCAATTTCCTCGATATCTATCATCGTTTCTCTCTCTTTCTTCCACAGAGTCTATGTTTCTTTCATATCTTCCATTGTTTCTTCCTACTTCTCTTCTTTCTGCACTTGGTTTCTGCTTTCTAACTTCTATTCTTCTTACATCAAATTCCTGTCTAGGGGAACTTTGGTTTTGAGCGCCGTTCTTCTTCTGAATGTTGCCTCTTTCCATAGAATCTTCCTCCCTTATCGTTCCAGGAATTCTGAGTTTATCTCAGCACATCTTCGGTTCTTAGATATTCAATCAAATCATCAACTGCTTTTATCTTAACCGCTGCTATAGCTCTCTGTATTCTTAACGTCATCCTTCCTTCAGATTTTTGAAATTTCTAAGGGTCTCCCACATATGTTCTTCTACGCTGTCGACTTTGGACCAATCTACATATCTTCTCTTCAATGCTTCTAGCTGCCTTTCTTTTATATCTTCACTGGAGTAGTAATTTAAGAATTTTCGGCTGAATTCTTTAAAATTTCTGACATTGTGCTGATTCAGTTGATACCATCCTGCTGCCGACTGTACAAAAAAAAAAACTCTATGACGTTCAAAATCATTCCTTTGAGGATCCTCATAAGTCTGACATTTGTTGTTAGTTCCCTTAAAAACTTTCTGGGACATTTATCAGATATATTCTCATTGAATTTTGGAAGAAGCTGCAATTCTTGTGGCCTAGGTATCCTGTTCCTATAGTTCTCGTCTCTCGGGAATTCATTTTCCAGTATGTCTAAGAGCCTTTCATTATTACTTCCCTCTTCGCTACTCTTCCATTTCCTTTTCTTGTGATGTCCGGCTATTCTATATCTCTTATGCTTCTCTTCTTCCTCCGTTGTCGATTCATCGCTTGAACTCTCTTCTCTCATCTCTTTCTTAACATTCGTTTCTTCACTTTCTCAAAACCTAGGTTTTATGTTTCCTTCTTTGATGAATAGCTTTCCTAACTTCCTCTCTACTTCTTCTTTCTTTTCTGCCTTCTCTATTCTTGACACTGCCCCATTTAATTTTCTGTCTGTTTCCTTTTCCTTCTTATCCATTTTCATCGTAGCTTCATTCAGTTTGGTTCTATTTTCCATAATTTCCTATTCCACGACCAGTTCTCTCCTGAACTTCCTCAAGTTCTCGTGCCTTTTCTTCTCTCAACCTCGACACTTCTTCCTTTATCCTTCTATTCATCTATAGACTTCTATCATCTATCATCAATTTTGCCTCATCTATCTCCTTCTCCACCAACTTCCTATTTTCTTTGCATGCGTTAGCTATTCTTGCATACATTTCTCTACTTTTGCTTCTTCCCTCTTCTATCATATCTGTCAGTTTTTTATTACTCTCTTCGAACCTGTTATCAAATTTCTCTTCTAATCTCCTATTATTTTCATCGATCTTTCTATTATTTTCCTCTAGTTTTTCTTTTAATTCTCTGTTGTTCTCTTCCACTTTCCTATTGCTTTCTTCTAACTTTTCTTATACTTCTCTGCTGTTTTCTTCCCCTTTCCTATTGCTTTCCTCTAACTTTTCTTTTACTTCTCTGTTACTATCTTCTACCCTTTGGGCGTTGGCTTCCAGCTGTATTGACATTTTTTTAAACAATTCTAATATATTTATTTCTTCTGTCTTCTTTTGTTTTTCTTTCAGCTTTTCTTTTTTGCATTTCTTACATATGTAACCTTCTTCCCTTTCGCTTATTGATATATATTTTTTCTTTCTTATTCCTTCGCACATCCAATGTCTCGTTTCCTTACATGTGGTACAAACAATAATCTTCCTTGTTTCCTTTCTCTCCACAACAACTGAAAGTTTCCCTTTTCTTTCCATCGTCCTTCATTGTAGCTTCTGCATTCTCATTTCCATCTTTATCCTTTTCTTCCATTTTCAATTATTCTTTTTCTCTTCGCTGTCTGGTTCCTAATTCTCTAGCCCCAAAAGTTGGTCGTCATTTATTAATGCTACCTCCATTTTGGTGCAAGGTGCATGAATCTTAATCTTAAACCTCAGCTAGAATATCTACAGGGTAGGGTTCTTTGTAGACAACGAAACCAGACAGGGTGCCTTCCAATGGAGAAATTTAAACGAATATATTATATAAACAAGGATACATGGAAATAGAATATTTCCATAGAATATTTCCATGATGAGCTACTTTTCTCTATAATTCTCATCTACAGTCAAGTTTTATCTCAATATGTTTTTTATTATTTCTTTTCTTCAATTTGTATATTCTTCTATCTGGGCTCCCATCTTAATGGAATGGTAAATCAATCAGACAGATGCAATATCTGTTCAAAGACACAAACTTGTATCAGTGCTTTGACTTCTTTCATTTTCATATTAACTTACATATGATCACTGATTTGATTAATCAAATATATATTAATTTATTTCTTTTATATTTATTCTTTATCTTCTTATAGTAGATTTTATTATTTTTTCATCTTTCCAATTTGCTTTGTTCTTATTTATAAAGATATTTAATATATTATGCTAAATCTTAACCTTGCATGCCTGGTGCTGCCATCTCTATTCCTCTTTAGCAAACTATTTACAATACTTGGTCCTATTGGGTACGTAACAACCTATTTGACAAAATCATATAGAAAATGACAAACCCATTGAATTGCATCTTACGTAAGTACCTTGAATATACAGAACAGCACATATATTAGGGTTGAGGTAACATTAGCCTGAACCAATACGAATATTACTCATACAGATTTCAGCTGATATTGAGACATACTTGGAAATTTGGCAATTTAGAAGTTCAAAATACATCATTATTAAATGTGGAAATAAAAGGATCATCTTGCTACCATACCATTTCAGTCTACCATATTTTCATATCCAAAAGTTCATGTGATATTAATGTTCTCACATTTCCTATTGTGTGTACCCTGTAGTATCCAATAATAATTTACTACAAACAAGATTTACGATCTGCTACAAATGGCCATGATTGGCTGCTGCAACACATTGTTGGATAGGTAGATCAGTGTCACTGATTGATTGATTGATGATGTACCTCACCCACTACCCTAGATAAACCTGCACTGTGGCCACTGAAATCCTATTAGCCCCTTTGGTCCCTTTCCAGTCATACACATCAAACAAGAGACAAAAATAAACATTACAACACCTCAAATAAGACTAAAAATGAGCATGACAGTCAAAATTTGGTTGGCTTTTATATTCCAGAAAGCTCTGCTAGCTAAATGGATTGTTACAGTGTGAAATCTCACAAAGTGCTGTTTCTCTCATTTGTTTATGATGAAAGAATGATACCAAAAGTTTCCCCGTAATTATATGAGCCAGCATTGGCAAAATCTCTTGAGTTTGAATAAGAAAGTCAGCAAAGAAGGGGAGAGAGGGAGGAAGGAGGGGAGGGTTGACTTTTGTTGCACAATCCATGCAGGTCACTCAAATAAAGAATATCAACCTGAGGCAATTGTTGAAAGAAAGCTGTTTAGACATTTGACATATTAACTTTGTAATGAAGGGAGGAATGCAAATGTCCACAATTATTCTTCCACCCTCTTGTAGTAAATGCAATGCTCTTCGCCACGGCACACAGAGCTGGCTGGGTCTTCTTAAGTACTTTGAGGGTCAACGACTGTCAAAAGTTAGAAAAATTCAAAGAAAAGTAAAAACTTAGAAGAGCTGGCAGCACTCCAAATAATTAATACAGTAAAAGTCAACAAGTTCAAGGTTTCATTCATTAAGCAATTCTCCTCAAATCATACTAAAATTGGTTGTTGGCAATTACAACAAAAAAAGGTACACATTTCCAGAATAAGGTTGAACAAAGTTATAATTTTGAAATAACGTGTGGTAGAACTTTAGTTCAGTCACTTCCTCATGTGGGAACTTTAGCTGAACATCATAGTGGGCATGGGTGGATGGCTGAGAGTGCAAAAACGAAAAAGTCATGTATTAATTAACTACAATGACTACTAGGGCTCAGTCGATACAGATACCGATGTCTCAGCATTGGCCGATACAAGTGGTATTGGTAAGTATTGGTTGAATTTTTCCAAGTGATACCTTCTGATACCATTGTTTTTGAGTTGCTACAACCAAGACCAAGAGCAACATTTGTCCTTTCCAAACGTTCGCACAGTCTTCCTTGAGACAGATTAGTTTTACGGAGAATTTGCGAACAAATCCCCACCTCCTGGAAAGCAGATGATTGACAAGATCAAAAGCATGGGTAAAGGGAAAGCTGTGACTAAACTTCTCGAAGGCACATAACTACAAGGAAAAGGTTTTGTGGAAAGAGAAGATATATTTCATTTTAAATTCCTGCTCGCATGCTCATGGTGAATTTTTTAAAAACCAGCTGTCTCAGATCATAATTGATATGTTTGATATTGTTAACAATAGATGTCAGGGGCTTTCAGTTTTGCTCTTTATGCACACTCTCAAATCCAGGGGAGCGACACTCAGACAGTTCGCTAGACAATATGGCGGAGTGTTTGCAGTGATTCGTTCCATCTACCTCGTTGCATTACAGCAAGTTGTATATATGGAAAAATTAATCAATATAGCATCGTTTGTTATCAGTGGGTGTCATTCTGCAAATTTCCAAGTTGAATTAACCCTAAGGAACACGAAATATGGTCCTCCACTCCAGAGGCAAGGGTTTGTGCTAAACGCGACGCCCAGTAAGTAATATCATTTTCTTTCGCCTGCATCGTGCAAAATTAGACAAACTCAGCTCAGTCCAACAGACAAGCACATTTTGGTACATCAGGCCAACACAGTACATATTTGGTCCACCAGGGCAACATACAAAAAACACTAGCATTACTACCATGCTGGGCTGTCTCCAGGCCAGATGATTTCAGAGTTCTTGGGAAAGACGTGTGAAGGCCGCTGTGGAATTTGATTTGTATTATCTACATTCAATCAGGGCAGGAGGGTTGTGGATTGCATAATTTCTTCTTGCACTCTTCCCTTCTGTGTCTTTTATGTGACTGTTGATATCAGCCTATACCACAGCGACTTGTTTTTGTCTCAAATGACAGAGAATGATGGACAGCATGGCAAAAAGAGGCATTATTTTAATAACTGTATTTGTATATATTATTACATCTCTTTTCCCTTTCACCAGGCTAACCCAAACGACAGGAATGAATAGTATTTACATGAAACTGAAGAAGAGACAATCCACCGATTTTTTAATTTTTCTTTGTAACTGCAGCAATGCTAGAAATACTTCAAAAAACCTCTCTCTTTGCATCCTCTGGGTCTACAGAGAAGTTCACAAAAAATTACCAAATGTCACAACACATTTTAAAGTATCATAATTATTTTTCTTTTTTTAAAAAAGGGAGTTCCCCATGCATATCGCACAATGACATGAAGGCACATTTAGGGGATGTAGATACATTCTCGATCTCGGCCATTTTTGGAGGTGATGTGATCAGAACCACATTCCAGCTGCCTTTACCACACGGGGTTGCCCCCAGGTATCCATTGATTTGAGACTGGGTGAGCCCCAGAGATGCTTTAGGGGGGGCAGGACAGAAAAATTCTGAACTTATATCACCCACCCCAGGAATCGAACCCAAGTCTCCTGCATGGAAACAAGACACCCTACAGACTACACCATCATGGCTCAAAGTATTATAATGCTAGTGAGTTATTTAATGTCATTAAAGGAATGTGATGTGATGACTTGATAACTAGCCTTTATTATTTTAAAATCAAATTTAGAAATATTGGTATCAGCGTCAGTGTGTATCAATGAGTGTATCAGTATTGGTTCAAAGTAGCATCAGCTAAGCCCTAATAAATACCTTAATTGTAGAATCATTTAGATAATTGTTACTCAACTAAAAATCTTCGTAAATTGCAATGTTATTTCATCAAGCAAAACCTGTTAAGGTGTATCAAGATGGCAGATAAAAAAGAAAAAAAACAATTTTCCACTTGTTGCACACACTATACTGTGTTGTATAAATACTTTAGTCATCTGAAGTTTGCTGTATCACTTTTATTTAGTGAAAGATCCTTAACAGAACCAATAGTTTTAATTACAAAGGATCATATTAAAAATATTTATAATAAAGATTAAATGTACATGATCCAACACCTCTACAAAAAATGCCATGAATTAGTGCATAATATATGCACACTATCCCTCAATTTGTGTGTGCATGGTTTGGGAAGAATTAGTAATTCAAAATGGTTGTGTCAACGTCACACTAGCCTGATCAATGGCTCAAAATGGGCCTAAACCAGTGCCAACATTCAGGGCACAATTCTTGCTATTTTGTGCATGCTATGCTGGAATTTGTGCACACTCCTATGAGGCATTAAAAAAAGTATTAAATATTATGAGATAAATTTCTCACCTGCGTGACCAAAATTAGTGCATGCTCCTACAAGGGATTTGAAGCATTAGAAATTCTGATATATCACCAGCATGACCACTTGCTTGAAACGGAAAATATTGATTAAATCATTCCAGAGTTTGATATCTTCTAAGAAGTTTATTTATTCACAACCATGAACCGTTTGTCTTGTACTTGAGGTGAACAGGCTGTGAATGGTATAATCTACAAATGACTGTTTTAGTTGTATACCTCGCATTGTAGCTGTTTGAAATTTTGTCAACAGGACACAGAGAACATGTGCTGAAGTATTGGCCATACAATTAAATGAAAAATTATAAATTCTGTATTTTGCACCAAAATTTAACTATTGAGTGAATCGAACACAACACTGGCTACACTGACTTCCCGTCACCCACTACCATCACTAATGTGCCTGACCACAGTACTAGACTGGTACAATGTGACTTCATTTAACACACCATATTTTCGAAACCAATAATGATACTTCAAGTTCTGTTTCTATTTCATTAATATAAAATTGATTTTATGACCTGTTCAAATAACAAAATAATAAATTTATTTTCAGTGCTTTATGAAAACGATTCTTAATGCTCGAATAATGAGTGTTTTATGAAAATGATTTTTATTGCTTGAATAACGAAATAATAAATGTATTTTCACTGATTTATGAAAGACTGCCTCCCCCCCCCCCACCAAGGAAAGATCTGGAATGTTAATTAAGTCAGGCTCTGCCATTGGCCCTGTGGGCATAAATAGCTTGAAATTTGGAGGTAATCATGACAAAAGACCACTTTTGAAACTTTTGAACATGTCACTGTCATATTTAGGAAGTGCTGCCTGGAGTACCCAATCCTCAAAAGGTTCATTGGAACAGCATGTGTGCATTCTTACAGAGTATTCTCTCTACTACTTGCCCTTATACTCGTATGCAAGAGTTTGTTTGTTCGAGTTTTCATTTTATGTCCACTTTATACATAATAGGAGGGACATGGTGCTGATCACATCACCTCCAACTTTAGCCATGATCAAGAAAATGTGGGGCCCTAACTCCACACTCCGTATACACCTTCATGGAGCGAAGCATAGTGCAGGGGAGCACTTTACACTTTTACTTTTTTATGAATAATAGGGCGAATTGGGACTGGGCCTCCAATTTAGAGTGGAATCCAAAATGCTGTGTGCCTCCACCAGGTATTGAACCGAGGAACCCTTGATTACAAGGTGACAATGTTACCACTACATCACCATGGATGCCCAGGCATGCAACAGGTGTTCCAAAAAAAATACCTTGCTTTTGCTGTACTTCAAAGAGCAACAATTTTATGAATGGTGGGTCGATTTCTGGAAACCAGCAATGCATGAGGTGTATGTAGGACCATATAAATATATTCACTCAATGATAGAGCACATGATTAGTTTAATGACTAAATTGGGACATTTAAAGGCCAATCTGTACTTTTTGGAAAAGAAGTCATAGAGATTAAAATGAATATACAGTCTCCCTAAAATAGAGACTTCTAGTTGCTGTATTTATGACTAGCTCTTGGAATTTCAAAACAAGCTACGTGGACTGGCATCTAGCAACAGTGTTGACAAGTGTACAAAATTCCAGTGCAAACTTAGGATTTATGATTCTCCATATAAATATATGGTCAATATTTAGGCACATGATACTTGTTACTGTCACAAGTGTTGCCAACAAGCTGAAATACCTAAGTTTTGATTCCCCACATGGTCAAAGTAATAACCCCCCTACCAGCACACACACCAACTGGGTGCCAAGTAAAATATTTTGCTGTCAGTTACTCAATACAATTTTGAGTCTGGAGTGTATGTTTCTTTACTGGAAGATTGAACATTAATATTTTTAATAAATAAAAATATATATATATATTTTCTTTTAAAAAAATGAAGTGCAGAAACAAAAATTCGAAAATTGTGGATCATATTGATCAATGTATTTCAGTGTGCTCTGTCATTCATGCAGCAATTTGCTTGTTTCACACACACACACACACACACATATGCATGTAAGTGTCTGGATCAGGCCCGTAACCAGGGGGGGCAGGGGGGCCATGCCCCCTCAAGCTATGAAATTTTGATGCAAACCTACAAAAACAACATGGATATTTTTTAAGATTTTGCAAGAATTTAGATTTTCTTCTTGTATAAATGAATGGGTTGTCTCTGGAGAGAGGCATTACAAAGGAGAATTGAGTACATTTTATTGAAAAGTCGTGAAAGTAGAATAAAGTAAACTGTGGTATAATTAAACCAAACACTTTTCAAAAGATTCATTTCATTTCTCAAAATTTAGTATGTGTGCAAATGTTCTGTTTTCCTTCCAATGCCTTGCACTGGGCACCGACCCCTCCCTCCAGTTCAGTGCATTGATTGAACGTAATGGGTTCCTTGCCAATGTAGGATAAATCTTATTTGTGGTTAGGAGCTCTATACCCAAGAAGTCTAGCACTCTCATAATCTACCACGATTTACTTCTATCTTAAATATAGGGGGTATACAATGCATACGTATACTTTCTTATTTTGACCATTTTTGACATTTTCAAAGCTTTTTACAGACTACAATTTCGAGGTGTGTGCATAAAACTTTCAGGGGCATTCTGACATTACTGGCACTGAAAATTCACAATAAAAGTATCAAAACATAATGCATGACTTAGGAGGAGCATGGGCAAAGAATGACATGTCATCTATTTAGTGACCATGATAACATGTTTCTGCACCTAGAAAACTTGACAGACTGCAATGGTATTACATGTCAGTGAAATTGAACAATGTGTTTCAAGATGGTGAATGAAAAACTGATTTTCCTCATGTTGCATGCACAATCTATACCATGCTCTCTATTTCCCCAAAACTGTCTACAATGATATTCGGAGTATAAGAAAAGTTATAGGTGTGTTCACCCGATCGAAGTGGTAATGATTTTTCATATTCTGAGGTAGCTTCTGATGCCACTTTCAAATATCTACCTAAACTACATTTTTGGACATTAAGAAAAGATACCTAAATATTTTAGGGCATTTCTTAAGCTATGTCTTGACAAATAATTTTCTTTAACAATATAGTGCATATGTATGTTGGGATCCAAATAAGGGCCACTAATGGGAACTGTTAGTTTCATAGCAAACAGATATTTTGGAGGATTGATACAGTATTCCATTTGGATGAAATCAGTCAAGACAATTAAATATGTCAGCCTTATAATATTGTTTTTCTTGTATGTACGCATTGCTTGCATTGTAGAATTATTCTCCTGTTCTGTTTTCTTACGCTTGTAATAACCGTAAACTACAGGAAAATAATTATAATATTGACATGGTTAATACACAGAGGAGATATTTAAACTTGACATCCACAAAAATAATGGGAAAACACAAACTGTGAACAAACTGTATTGAAGGAGAATTAAAAGTGTGTGCAGCTACTGTATGTTGTATAGTAGGTAAAGGTAAAGTTCCCCATGCATATAGCACCACGCCATGAAGGCACATTCAGGGGATATGGGAGTAGGGCCCCGACATATTCTTCATCTCGGTCATTTTGAAGATGATGTGATCAGAATCAAACCCCAGCTGTCTTTACCCCCCCCCCCAAGGAACCATTGATTTAAGGGTGGGTGAGTTCCAGAGCTGCTTTATGCAGGGACAAAACTGAAAAAAATCTGACCCTAGATCACTCACCCCAAGATTCAAACCCGGGTCTTCTGCATGGGCAGTCAGACAGCCTGTCTACTTTTTTCTTTACATTTGTAATAAGTAGTATAATTGATGATACTACTGGCGCGAGAAATGATGAACCCCTCTCAGGCAGATTTGGCTACACTTAAAACTTGCTCAACATGCCCATATGAGCTTTTTGCTCAAGTGTGGTACTCCGTCTAATCCAAGATTTTTGTAAAAATGCCCTCGGGAATTTCCTGTGAAATGATGAGCCACCCGAGATTGATTTGTCCACACTTACAAAAGGCACTTCTGTCAGATTGTTGTCCATAATCCTGTCAAAAATATGCCACTCTTGATATTTTTTTTGCCCACACCTAAAACTAAGCCAAACGTATTAACACACACACACACACACACACACACACACACACACATACACACCCACACACACCCACCCTCACATATTTACTTCCGGTCCACTTGTGGCCTATTTCTGGTTTATTTATATTGCATCATGTTTTGCAACAAATTATTACCCAATATTATGCAATAAATTATTAGACATGTGTTGTTTTCTGATTGGTTGGTTATGACATAATGTGATGATGTGTTATATTCTGATTGGCTTATTGTTTCAGATGTTTTCAATGCGGTCTGTGCTAGGCTATATAAAGAGATTTTTCATTGCATATCAGCCAGTATTGTGAGAGTTGTTGAAGAGTAAGGGTGTGTTGTTGCAGTGTTGCTCATATTTTTATACACAAAAATATTGCAGATTTGTATAAATTGAATTACAAATCTATTTGATTTAATATACAGAATTTTTGACAACCTGTCATAGGTTTATTATGTATAGAGTTTTGATTTGAACCCCAAGAAATTTTATATAAATACCAAAGCCAAAAATATTAACACACACACACACACACGAATCACACTGCTGAACCCAACTGTTATTTTTTATTAAGCATAGAATTTTGATTTGAACCCCAAGAAATCTTATATAATAAACAACAACAAAAATGCCAAATCAAAAATATTGTAATCAATGCAATAAGAATATATCCAGCCCCAATTGGGCCAGGCATCAAAGGAATTGTAATCCAGACAAATGCAGAACTCCCACAAAAATATGCCCTAAATGCCATAGAAAATATAGCATGGAATACTTCACTTATAAACATAAAGGTACTTGCTCTGCACAGTCATCAACATTGCCCCCTCAACCATCTACATCTCGTCTGAAAAGGAAGCATGAAACACCTGTTAATGCTGGACCGGCAAAGCAGCCACGCTATGCACCACCTATCCATAGCAGTTTTAACGGCCAATTAAGGGATCACCGTTTTGTATCAGAGCGAAGATGTGACATTAAGAATTTTTTGAACAGTATAAATTCTGATGTTCAGGCAATTCTAAATGCACAAAATGGCTCTTATAAGCTGTCCCTCAAATTGTTTACACAATATAAGAAGCCAAATGGCACAAAATTTACACAGCCCCACATAACAGAAACTGTACCGGTATATTCAAATGCAAATTCAGACAAAATAATAAGCAGTTTGATAGATCAATTGAATATTAAACACTCTGAATTTGCTGCAAAAGAATCAGGATGGAGCCTATGCGGAACTTCACACAAGTTCTATGTTAATATTTCTGAATTCAGCCCATTACAAGGTTCCACTTATGTGCCATTACCTACCAATATTAAAAACAAACAAGCCGTGGTTAATATAAAAAATAATGATGAGAAATGCTTTTTGTGGTGTATTTTAGCTGCTTTGTATCCAGTTTCAAGGGATCCTGAGAGAATAAGTTATTATAAACAGCATGAAAATGATTTTGATGAGGCAATGGAGGGTTTAGAATATCCAATGTCTGTTCAGAATATTGATAAATTTGAAAAAAAGGCCAGGAATATCAATGGTAAACAATTATCTATTAATGTATTTATTTGTTCTACTGGCCATGGCAATTGCTTCATAGCACCTCTCAGAATCAGTACACTTGATGATGATTCTGCTGTTCCGATTGATCTGCTCTTAATTGAAGGGGATGATACACACCATTATACTCTGATACATAATCTTGAAGCTTTAGTCAGAACACAACTAGACAAAACTCATAGAATATTCAAGTTGTGCAGAAGATGTTTGTCTGTATTTGATGGTCAAAAAATGGTGAATGGGGTTCGGGAAGAGAATGCAGAAATTGCTAAAAACAAGTTAATTGAGCATCTGAAATACTGTGGCAACCATAAACCTGTTCATATGGTGATGCCTAATCCAAGTGAAAATGCCAAATTCAAAAAATTTGAAGCCTTGTTGGAACACCCAGCATATATAGTCTGTGATTTTGAATCAAATCTCAAACCTCTTGCATTCTGTAGCCCAGATCCTGATGAACCTTCAATTACATCATACCAGTTACATGAACCTTCTAGTTTTTATTATGTGGTTGTACAGGATGGGGTTGTTAGTAAAGAAGATATATACATGGAAGCAGATGCCATCAAAAAATTTGCATATAGAATAGAAAATGAGTGCCGTTGCATAGCATCTAATGTCTTATTAAAATCAAAACCCATGTTGCCTTTAACAGAGGAACAGATTGAAGATTTCAACAATGCAGAAAAATGCCCGGTATGTGATTCTGAATTTTCAGATGCAAATATCAAGGTTCATCACCATTCCCATACAGATGGTAAATTCTTAATGTCCCTGTGTAATAGCTGTAATATTAAGATCCAGAGACCATAATTTGTCCCTATATTTTGCCATGGTGCATCCAATTATGATTTTCATCATTTGATCAGGTACGAGGGGTTTGACAAGCAGAATTTAAATATTTTAGCTGAAAATAATGAAAAATATATTGCCATTAGCAAAATAATTAAAGTTAATGGTGTTCCTATTCACTTAAGATTTCTTGATTCATACAGAATTCTGTCTGCTAGCCTGGCTACACTGGCCACTCAATTATCTGATGATCAATTCAAAATCACATGTGCTTTGTTTCCAAATCAGGACCTGAAATTAATTAGGCGGAAGGGTGTATATCCATATGACTATGTTACAGATTTTTCTAAATTTGATGAGTGTTCTCTGCCACCACAACAAGAGTTTTACAGCAAAATCAGAGCATCTGGAATTACTGATGATGATTATCACCATGCCCAGTTGATGTGGAACAATTTAAAATGCCAGACATTTGGTGATTATCACAAGGCATATTTAAAACTTGATGTGACCCTCTTAGCTGATATACTTCAGGCATTTAGAAAATCTTCCATGGAAAATTATAAGCTGGATCCAATGTATTTTTACAGTGCTCCGGGCCTAGCATGGTCTGCAATGTTTTTAAACACTAAAATGCAATTGGATCTGATCCAGGATCAAGATATGTATCTGTTTATGGAACAATGTATAAGAGGAGGCATGGTGCAATGTTCTCAGAGATATGCCAGAGCAAATAACAAGTATATTCCTGATTATGATCCAGCACTGCCATCAAATTATATACTGTATGTAGATGCAAACAGCCTGTATGGTTATGCTATGATGAAAAAACTGCCATATGCAGGGCTTGAGTGGGTCGAAGATTTCAATATTGAAGATCTTAAGGATTTTGATGACAGTCACTATGGCCTGTTCTTAGAGGTTGATCTGACAATTCCTGATGATTTACACAACACATTTTCTGATCTGCCCCCAATTCCCGAGGTTAAGTGTTCGCCTGGCTCTAAACAGAAGAAATTGATGATGACTCTGGAGCCAAAACAGGATTATGTCATATATTACAAAAACCTCCAGTTCCTGATGAATCATGGTGTTCAAGTGACCAAAGTTGGAAAAGTTTTGAGGTTCAGGCACTCAAGATGGTTGAAGCCATATATTGATACAAACACAGAGCTTCGAACATCTGCATTGAGCCAATTTGATAAGACCTTGTTTAAATTGATGGTCAATTCAGTGTATGGCAAAACAATTGAAAATGTCAGAAAACATATTGATGTTAAAATAATTACTGACCCCAGTCGGAGCAAAAAATTGATAGCAAAGCCCAACTTCAATTACAGAAGAATTTATGATGAAAATATGGCACTTTTCAACATGAAAAAAACAAAGATTAAGTTTGATAAGCCTATTTATGTAGGGGCTGTGATATTGGAATTGGCCAAATTACACATGTTAAAATTGTTTTATAATGTGTTGAAGCCTTTTTATAAGGATCGTGTAAAACTGATGTACATGGACACAGATAGTTTTGTTCTTGATATTCAAACAGAAGATGTTTATCAAGATATAGCACAGCCTGAATTGTTTAAATATTTTGATACCACTGAACATTCAAAAATTAAACCCCACAACAAAAAGGTGCCTGGCAAGTTAAAAGATGAGACACTTGGTGATGTTATTGTGGCATTTGCTGGGTTAAGAGCCAAGATGTACAGTTTTGAAACATGTAGTGGCGCTGTTGCCAAAAAGGCCAAGGGCATTGGCAAAGTGACTGTAGACAAAGAGCTTGAATTTGAAGATTACAAAAATTGCCTCAAATCATGTAGCACAATCAGAACATCAGAAAATAGAATTCAGAGTGTGGATCACTTGTTGACTACAAATATTGTAAGAAAAGTGGCTCTGGATTCACATGATGATAAGAGATTCATTTTGTCATGTGGCATACATACTCTACCATGGGGTCATTGTGATTTGAAAAGTGGTAATCAATGCCCAATTACAGAGCATGATTTGAAATAAATAAACATGCCTATGAACTTATTTGGGTTCAAAAAACAGGCTATTATGGACCTGCCAACACCACAACCCTCTTCTGATATGATATCTAAACTAAGTGCTTTGTTAATTATTCATCTGAACAGCATACTTACAGATGTTGATGATGAAACAGGTAAAATATTGTACATATTTAACAATAATTTAAATCATTACCAATTACCTGTAGGTGGTCAATTACAATTTATTACAACCCCTGAGGGTAATGTCAAGATTTCAGTAGGGAGAAATATTTATAGAATTAAGCACTCAAACATGATTTCTGGCACTGTATATAATGTTCAGATGAATAATTAACAAAGCACTTAGTTTAGATATTATATCAGAAGAGGGTTGTGGTGTTGGCAGGTCCGTAATAGCCTGTTTTTTGAACTAAAATAAGTTCATAGGCATGTTTATTTATTTCAAATCATGCTCTGTAATTGGGCATTGATTACCACTTTTCAAATCACAATGACCCCATGGTAGAGTATGTATGCCACATGACAAAATGCATCTCTTATCATCATGTGGATCCAGAGCCACTTTTCTTACAATATTTGTAGTCAACAAGTGATCCACACTCTGAATTCTATTTTCTGATGTTCTGATTGTGCTACATGATTTGAGGCAATTTTTGTAATCTTCAAATTCAAGCTCTTTGTCTACAGTCACTTTGCCAATGCCCTTGGCCTTTTTGGCAACAGCGCCACTACATGTTTCAAAACTGTACATCTTGGCTCTTAACCCAGCAAATGCCACAATAACATCACCAAGTGTCTCATCTTTTAACTTGCCAGGCACCTTTTTGTTGTGGGGTTTAATTTTTGAATGTTCAGTGGTATCAAAATATTTAAACAATTCAGGCTGTGCTATATCTTGATAAACATCTTCTGTTTGAATATCAAGAACAAAACTATCTGTGTCCATGTACATCAGTTTTACACGATCCTTATAAAAAGGCTTCAACACATTATAAAACAATTTTAACATGTGTAATTTGGCCAATTCCAATATCACAGCCCCTACATAAATAGGCTTATCAAACTTAATCTTTGTTTTTTTCATGTTGAAAAGTGCCATATTTTCATCATAAATTCTTCTGTAATTGAAGTTGGGCTTTGCTATCAATTTTTTGCTCCGACTGGGGTCAGTAATTATTTTAACATCAATATGTTTTCTGACATTTTCAATTGTTTTGCCATACACTGAATTGACCATCAATTTAAACAAGGTCTTATCAAATTGGCTCAATGCAGATGTTCGAAGCTCTGTGTTTGTATCAATATATGGCTTCAACCATCTTGAGTGCCTGAACCTCAAAACTTTTCCAACTTTGGTCACTTGAACACCATGATTCATCAGGAACTGGAGGTTTTTGTAATATATGACATAATCCTGTTTTGGCTCCAGAGTCATCATCAATTTCTTCTGTTTAGAGCCAGGCGAACACTTAACCTCGGGAATTGGGGGCAGATCAGAAAATGTGTTGTGTAAATCATCAGGAATTGTCAGATCAACCTCTAAGAACAGGCCATAGTGACTGTCATCAAAATCCTTAAGATCTTCAATATTGAAATCTTCGACCCACTCAAGCCCTGCATATGGCAGTTTTTTCATCATAGCATAACCATACAGGCTGTTTGCATCTACATACAGTATATAATTTGATGGCAGTGCTGGATCATAATCAGGAATATACTTGTTATTTGCTCTGGCATATCTCTGAGAACATTGCACCATGCCTCCTCTTATACATTGTTCCATAAACAGATACATATCTTGATCCTGGATCAGATCCAATTGCATTTTAGTGTTTAAAAACATTGCAGACCATGCTAGGCCCGGAGCACTGTAAAAATACATTGGATCCAGCTTATAATTTTCCATGGAAGATTTTCTAAATGCCTGAAGTATATCAGCTAAGAGGGTCACATCAAGTTTTAAATATGCCTTGTGATAATCACCAAATGTCTGGCATTTTAAATTGTTCCACATCAACTGGGCATGGTGATAATCATCATCAGTAATTCCAGATGCTCTGATTTTGCTGTAAAACTCTTGTTGTGGTGGCAGAGAACACTCATCAAATTTAGAAAAATCTGTAACATAGTCATATGGATATACACCCTTCCGCCTAATTAATTTCAGGTCCTGATTTGGAAACAAAGCACATGTGATTTTGAATTGATCATCAGATAATTGAGTGGCCAGTGTAGCCAGGCTAGCAGACAGAATTCTGTATGAATCAAGAAATCTTAAGTGAATAGGAACACCATTAACTTTAATTATTTTGCTAATGGCAATATATTTTTCATTATTTTCAGCTAAAATATTTAAATTCTGCTTGTCAAACCCCTCGTACCTGATCAAATGATGAAAATCATAATTGGATGCACCATGGCAAAATATAGGGACAAATTATGGTCTCTGGATCTTAATATTACAGCTATTACACAGGGACATTAAGAATTTACCATCTGTATGGGAATGGTGATGAACCTTGATATTTGCATCTGAAAATTCAGAATCACATACCGGGCATTTTTCTGCATTGTTGAAATCTTCAATCTGTTCCTCTGTTAAAGGCAACATGGGTTTTGATTTTAATAAGACATTAGATGCTATGCAACGGCACTCATTTTCTATTCTATATGCAAATTTTTTGATGGCATCTGCTTCCATGTATATATCTTCTTTACTAACAACCCCATCCTGTACAACCACATAATAAAAACTAGAAGGTTCATGTAACTGGTATGATGTAATTGAAGGTTCATCAGGATCTGGGCTACAGAATGCAAGAGGTTTGAGATTTGATTCAAAATCACAGACTATATATGCTGGGTGTTCCAACAAGGCTTCAAATTTTTTGAATTTGGCATTTTCACTTGGATTAGGCATCACCATATGAACAGGTTTATGGTTGCCACAGTATTTCAGATGCTCAATTAACTTGTTTTTAGCAATTTCTGCATTCTCTTCCCGAACCCCATTCACCATTTTTTGACCATCAAATACAGACAAACATCTTCTGCACAACTTGAATATTCTATGAGTTTTGTCTAGTTGTGTTCTGACTAAAGCTTCAAGATTATGTATCAGAGTATAATGGTGTGTATCATCCCCTTCAATTAAGAGCAGATCAATCGGAACAGCAGAATCATCATCAAATGTACTGATTCTGAGAGGTGCTATGAAGCAATTGCCATGGCCAGTAGAACAAATAAATACATTAATAGATAATTGTTTACCATTGATATTCCTGGCCTTTTTTTCAAATTTATCAATATTCTGAACAGACATTGGATATTCTAAACCCTCCATTGCCTCATCAAAATCATTTTCATGCTGTTTATAATAACTTATTCTCTCAGGATCCCTTGAAACTGGATACAAAGCAGCTAAAATACACCACAAAAAGCATTTCTCATCATTATTTTTTATATTAACCACGGCTTGTTTGTTTTTAATATTGGCAGGTAATGGCACATAAGTGGAACCTTGTAATGGGCTGAATTCAGAAATATTAACATAGAACTTGTGTGAAGTTCCGCATAGGCTCCATCCTGATTCTTTTGCAGCAAATTCAGAGTGTTTAATATTCAATTGATCTATCAAACTGCTTATTATTTTGTCTGAATTTGCATTTGAATATACCGGTACAGTTTCTGTTATGTGGGGCTGTGTAAATTTTGTGCCATTTGGCTTCTTATATTGTGTAAACAATTTGAGGGACAGCTTATAAGAGCCATTTTGTGCATTTAGAATTGCCTGAACATCAGAATTTATACTGTTCAAAAAATTCTTAATGTCACATCTTCGCTCTGATACAAAACGGTGATCCCTTAATTGGCCGTTAAAACTGCTATGGATAGGTGGTGCATAGCGTGGCTGCTTTGCCGGTCCAGCATTAACAGGTGTTTCATGCTTCCTTTTCAGACGAGATGTAGATGGTTGAGGGGGCAATGTTGATGACTGTGCAGAGCAAGTACCTTTATGTTTATAAGTGAAGTATTCCATGCTATATTTTCTATGGCATTTAGGGCATATTTTTGTGGGAGTTCTGCATTTGTCTGGATTACAATTCCTTTGATGCCTGGCCCAATTGGGGCTGGATATATTCTTATTGCATTGATTACAATATTTTTGATTTGGCATTTTTGTTGTTGTTTATTATATAAGATTTCTTGGGGTTCAAATCAAAATTCTATGCTTAATAAAAAATATCAGTTGGGTTCAGCAGTGCGATTTGTGTGTGTGTGTGTGTGTGTTAATATTTTTGGCTTTGGTATTTATATAAAATTTCTTGGGGTTCAAATCAAAACTCTATACTTAATAAACCTATGACAGGTTAGTAGTTGTATTTACGGTACTATAAACCCGAGAAAGTACGAACCCCTCTCCAGCAGATTTGCTATACTTAAATCAAGCTCAACATGCCTATATGAGTTTCTTGCTCTAGTGTGGAACCCTAGTCTAACCTAAGAATTTTGGAAAAATGCCCTCGGGAATTTTTCAGAAAGTACGAACCCCCCTCAGATTGATGAGGCTACACTTACAGAAGGCACTTCTGTGAGATTGTTGTCCATAATTTTGTTAAAAATATGCCCCTCTTGTGGCCACACTTAAAACTAGGCCACCCACACACATATACACACATACATACACACACATACATACACACACACATACCCACACATACACACACACACATACACACACATATTTATTTCTGGTTTAAGTTCAATTGGATACCAGGCTTAATTTGTTTATCTAATATTAAAACAATGTAATTCTTCTAGAATTGCTCTGTGACAACAGACCCATCTATGTGCAAATGCCTGAACTCGGTGAATACTTGGGAACAAGTCAATTTTTTTCATTATGCCAATATTTTTAACTTCTTTTGCCAGTAATAGGGAAATGGTAGCAAGCAATAAACAAAGTACTTTGGAGCTGAATATTCCTTTCTTAGACGTCGTATATTACTAAAATATCTTTAATTTACATATTTTCTCATACCGCTGTATCTTGTTCTATTAGGCCTCTTTGAGAACATTGCCTATTAGGACTCTTCAAGAACATTGCCTATTAGTAAAATAATAGGACAAGCATACAATGAAATGGGGATATGTGAATTGTTGGTTTCTTCAATTCAGATAAATGGATTGAATAGAAACTAGGATATTTTGCATTTGTTATATTCAGTTTATTTGTTGTAATCTGTTCATATATAAAATCAAGCCCCGAGAAAGTATAAGATCAATACTTGAACAATATGTGCGCATGACGGCCCCAAAGCGGTGGGATCGATACTTTCCGCACGGTGCACAGTTCTATTTGCCTGCATTGAGTCTTATTAGAGCGAGCTCGGGCAGTTTTATTCTGATCGATTAGTTCCAGAGTTGTCCACCGCCGCGCCGGGAGGCAATGGCGCTGCGGTATGGATTGCATCGATTAGTTCCAGACAATTCCGCTCCCCTAAGCGTGGAGGCGCTGCGGTACGGATTGCATGTATGCTCAGCGGAAAAACGGGATGTGCATTCAGAAGAAAGTACTTCGGCAAAAATGTTAGAGAATAGCTCATGTTTCTGAATGTACCCCATACAGTGTTTCTATTGGCTCTGTAAAACTATAAAAGCCAGGGTACAGTGCAGATTCTTCACTATTGCTGGATTGGCAGTGGAACCCACTACTCCACCAAAGTATAGGAGACTTGAAGCATATAATTTGGCGGAATAATCCAAGTAAGGTCATATATACATACACATACAAAGCACAGTGCTGAACCCAACTGATCCAGTATAAAGTTTTGATTTGAAGCCCAAGAAATTGTATATAAATACCAAAGCCAAAAAATATTAATACACATACACACATACACACACACACAAAGTACAGTGTTGAACTCAACTGATCCAGTATAAAGTTTTGATTTGAACCCCAAGAAATTGTATATAAATACCAAAGCCAAAAATATTAAGTGTATACACACATATATACATACACACACACAAAGTACAGTGCTGAACCCAACTGATATTTTTTATCCAGTATAAAGTTTTGAATTGAATCCCATGAAATTGTATATAATAAACAACAACAAAAATGCCGAATCAAAAATATTGTAATCAATGCAATAAGAATATATCCAGCTCTAATTGGGCCAAGCATCAAAAAATTTGTAATCCAAACAAATACAAAACTCCCACAAAAATTTGCCCCAAATGCAATAGAAAATATAACATGGAATATTTCACATATACACATAAAAATACTTGCTCTGCACAACCATCTACATCTGGTCTGAAAAGAAGGCACGAAGCACCTCTTAATGCCAGAGCAGCAAAACAGCCACGCCATGAACCTATCCGTAGCAGTTTTAACGGCCAATTAAGGGATCACCGGTTTGTATCAGAGCCAAGATGCGGCATTGAGAATTTCTTAAACAGTATAAATCCTAATCTGCAGGCAATTCTTAATGCACAAAATGGCTCTTATAAGCTCTCCCTCAAATTGTTTGTACAATATAAGAAGCCAAATGGCACAAAATTTACACATCCCCACATAACAGAAACTGTACCGGTATATTCAAATGCAAATTCAGACACAATAATAGGCAATTTGATAGATCAATTAAATATCAAACACTCTGAATTTGCGGCAAAAGAGTCCGGATGGAGCCTATGCGGTTCATCACACAAGTTATATGTTAATATTTCTGAATTCAGCCCATTACAAGGTTCCACTTATGTGCCATTACCTGCCAATATCAAAAACAAAAGAGCCGTGGTTAATATAGAAAATACCGACCAGAAATGTTTTCTGTGGTGTATATTAGCTGCTTTGTTTCTAGTTTCAAGGCATCCTGAGAGAATAAGTTATTACAAACAGCATGAACATATTTTTGACGATGCAATGGAGGGTTTGGAATATCCAATGTCTGTTCAGAATATTGATAAATTTGAAAAAAGGGCCAGGCACATCAATGGCAAACAATTATCTATTAATGTATTTATTTGTTCCACTGGCAATTGCCCGATAGCACCTCTCAGAATCAGTACACTTGATGATGAATCTGCTATTCCGATTGATCTGCTCTTAATTGAAGGGGATGGCACATATCATTATACTCTGATACATAATCTTGAAGCTTTAGTGAGAACACAACTAGACAAAACTCATAAAATATTCAAGTTGTGCAGAAGATGTTTAACTGTATTTGATGGTCAAAAAATGGTGAAGGGGGTTCGGGAAGAGAATGCAGAAATTGCTAAAAACAAGTTAATTGAGCATCTGAAATACTGTGGGAACCATAAACCTGTTCATATGGTGATGCCCAATCCAAGTGAAAATTGCAAATTCAAAAAGTTTGAAGCCCTGTTGGAACACCCAGCATATATTGTCTGTGATTTCGAATCGAACCTCAAACCTATTGCATTCTGTAGCCCAGATCCAGAAGAATCATCAATTACACCGTACCAGCTACATGAACCTTCCAGCTTTTGTTATGTGGTTGTACAGGATGGTGTAGCTAGTGAGCCACACTTATACATGGGACCAAATGCCATCAAAGAATTTGCACATAGAATAGAAAATGTGTGCCGTGACATAGCATCTAACATCTTATTAAAATCAAAGCCTATGTTGCCTTTAACAGAGGAACAGATTGAAGATTTCAACAAAGCAGAAAAATGCCCGGTATGTGATTCTGAATTTTCAGATACAAATATCAAGGTGAAACACCATTCTCATACAGATGGTCGATATAAACAGGCCCTGTGTAATAGCTGTAATATTCAGATCAAGAGACCAAGATTTGTCCCCATATTTTGCCATGGAGCATCCAATTATGATTTCCATCATCTGATCAGGTACGAGGGGTTTGACAAGCAGAATTTAAACATTTTAGCTGAAAATGATGAAAAATATATATCTATTAGCAAGATAATTAAAGTTGATGGTGTTCCTATTCACATAAGATTTCTTGATTCTTACAGATTTTTACCTGCTAGCCTGGCCACACTGGCCTCTCAATTATCTGATGATGACTTGAAAATCACACGTGCCTCGTTTCCAAATCAGGACCTGAAATTAATTAGGCGGAAGGGTGTATATCCATATGACTATGTCTCAGATTTTTCTAAATTTGATGAGTGTTCCCTGCCACCACAAGAAGCATTTTACAGCAAAATCAGAGGATCTGGAATCACTGATGAAGATTATCACCATGCCAAATTGATGTGGAAGAGTTTAAAATGCAAGACATTTCGTGATTATCACATGGCTTATTTGAAACTTGATGTGACCCTCTCAACTGATATAATACAGACATTCAGAAAATCTTCCATGCAAAATTATGGACTGGACCCAGTGTATTTTTACAGTGCCCCGGGCCTAGCATGGGCCGCAACGTTTTTCAACACCAAAAAGCCATTGGATCTGATCCACGATCAAGATATGTATCTGTTTATGGAGAAAGGTATAAGAGGGGGGATGGTGCAATGTTCCCAGAGATATGCCAGAGCAAATAACAAGCATATGCCTGATTATGATCCAGCACGGCCATCAAATTATATACTGTATGTAGATGCAAACAACCTCTATGGTCACGCTATGATGGATAAACTGCCATATGCAGGGCTTGAATGGGTTGAAGATTTTAACATTGAAGATCTTCAGGATTTTGATGACAGTGAATATGGCCTCTTCTTAGAGACTGAACTGATATTTCCAGATCATTTACACAACAAATTTTCTGATCTGCCCCCAATTCCCGAGGTTCAGTGCTCACCTGGCTCTAAACAGAAGAAGCTCATGATGACACTGGAGCCAAAACAGGGTTATGTCATATATTATAAAAACCTCCAATTCCTGATGAAACATGGTGTTCAAGTAACCAAAGTTGGCAAAGTCTTGAGGTTCAGGCACTCAAGATGGTTGAAGCCATATATTGATACAAACACAGAGCTTCGAACATCTGCAAAGAGCCAATTTGATAAGAGCTTGTTTAAATTGATGGTGAATTCAGTGTATGGCAAAACAATTGAAAATGTCAGGAAACATACCGATGTTAAAATAATTACTGACCCCAGCCGGAGCAAAAAATTGGTTGCAAAGCCTAATTTCAATTACAGAAGAATTTATGATGAGCACATGGCACTTTTCAACATGATGAAAACAAAGATCAAATTTGATAAACCTATTTATGTAGGGGCTGTGATATTGGAATTGTCCAAATTACATATGTTAATATTGTATTATGATGTGCTGAAACCTTTTTATGGTGATCGTGTAAAATTATTGTACATGGACACGGATAGTTTTATTCTTGATATTCAAACAGAAGATGTTTATCAAGATATGTCACAGCCTGAATTGTTTCAATATTTTGATACCAGTGAACATACAAAGATTCAACAACACCACAACAAAAAGGTGCCTGGCAAGTTAAAAGATGAGACACTTGGTGATGTTATTGTGAAATTTGCTGGGTTAAGTGCCAAGATGTACACTTTTGAAACATGTAGTGGCGCTGTTGCCAAAAAGGCTAAGGGCATTGGCAAAGTAACTGTTGAAAAAGATCTTCAATTTGAAGATTATGAAAATTGCCTCAAATCCCAGAGTTCATTCAGAACATCAGAAAATAGAATTCAGAGTGAGGATCACTTGCTGACTTCAAATATTGTAAGAAAAGTGGCCCTGGACCCACATGATGATAAGAGATGTATTTTGTCATGTGACATGCATACTTTACCTTGGGGGCATTGTAATTTGAAAAATGGCAAACAATGCTCAATTACAGAGCATGATTTGAAATAAATAAACATGCCTATGAACTTATTTGGGTTCAAGAAACAAGGTATTATGGACCTGCCGACACCACAACCCTCTTCTGATTTACAATCTGTAATGTCTAAACTGAGTGGCTTGTTAATTATTCATCTGAACAGCATACTTACAGATAATGATGAAGAAACAGGCAAAATATTGTACATATTTAACAATAATTTAAATCATTACCAATTACCTGTAGGTGGTCAATTGCAATTTATTACAACCCCTGAGGGTGATGTTAAGATTTCAATAGGGAGAAATATTTATAGAATTAAGCACTCAAACATGATTTCTGGCACTGTATATACTGTTTCTGCTGGTGACTGCTTATATATTGAGGTCCCTGGATCCTATGACAAGCTTATACCTTTCTTTATAGAATTAAGAATCAGATACTCTATAATAAATAACCACTAAAAGAAAATGCCTAATGATATATTTGGCCATACAAGACATGAAGATCACAGTGATGAGATTCTGATGCTTGATGTCAGAGTCAAGAAATTGAGAAGTGATTTACAAGCTTTACAGACCACACTCAATGCCAGTCTTCAATTAGAAATTACAAATTTACAATCACAATGCATGGACCCTCTTCTTAAAATTGATTCTGAACTTAAATTATTGCTTCAGAAATATACTGATCTGGCAACATTAGATAATTTTCAAAGTTTAGAAGAAGCTGTAGCAGCTCTTCAAGCCAAATTTAAGACCCAGACCACCAATTCCGAGCAATTGAAACAGCAATTGGAAGAGCAAATAAATAATGTCCAGGCACAGCTCCAAACAATTGTCAAAAGCATAAAATCACAGGAAGATTTTGATCTAGTGATTTCCACTCTAAAAGAACAGATTCAATCCCTCCAAATACCTAATCTGGATCCTCTGAACAATGCCATAGACGAGGTTAAAGAAAAAATTGAGACACTTGAAAATTTTATGAACAACTTGCCATCTTCTGATGCTTTGAATGCAATAACTCGGAGTGTAGCAAATATTAAGCTGCAACTTGAAACATATGAAGATTTTGGAAAAATTCAAAGTTCCATAACCCATCTTGAAGGTACAATAGCAGCAGTGCAAAGTGATTTGGCAAATGTACTAGAATCTCGCCTGCCTGGGATTGTAGATACCCTTGTTAGTGTCCAGCAACAAATCACAAAGCTTGAAAACCTCAACACTGAATCTGAGCTGTCTCATTTTCATCACTTGATCGATGATATCCAAACAAAGCTTGAAATTTTACAACAATCCACACCCTCTCAGGCAGATATAGCCCTGCTCCAAAATGCTATGCAAAATGTGGCTGATGCATCTGAATTAAACAATGTGAAACTGGCACTTGAATTTTTGCAGAATACTGTTTCAAATCTCCCTACATCACAGGAACTTAAAAATATTAAGAGGGCAGTGAATAGGATATTGAAATCAGAAGATATCAAGAATATCCAAGCAGAGATCAAACAATTTACTCAGACAGTGGCCACTCTTCCAACCAATCAACATATTAATGAACTGCATGCCCTGTTTGAGGATATCAGAAGACAGGTCCATGATCTTACTGCTCAAAATTCAAAATTGGCAGTTGTTGAAAATTTGCAACAAATTGTAGCTAATATCAAGCAACAGCTAGGGACCATGGAATCCAATCAAGCAAATGCCCTGTCTGTTTTTGCCACCCAGCTTCAAGAAATTGTGCAACAATACAAGAGACTTGCTGTGGACATAAAGATCAAGCCAGGCCATGATGATGTTGTTAGGACCATCAATGAGCACCTTGAATCTGTAACAAGCAGATTGCTTACAGCAGAAAAAGAAATAACAGGCATAATCGAGAATCCAAAACATACAGTAATTCTTGAATTGTACAGCATCCCCAACAAAGAATATGATTCTCCATTTACACCAGGTGGCAAAATATATATGCTGTCCCCTGCACAATTTTATTACCAGTTTTTTGTTGGAGGCACATTGAGACCAATCAAGATCAAATATTGGCTTCAACCACAGGCACATCACTACCCCACCTTATCAATAACAAATGCTGACAACAAAGTAAAAATCACCAGTGTAGAGTTAGAGGATTTTACAGATCCCAATACATTAGAAACAGCCTATGCTGAAGATGATGGCTCTTTGGAATTTAAAATACAAATAGGGGACAAATTATATTTAGAAAATCCTGCAGTCTCAGCTGCTGAACACCCCATAGTTGCAATATTCCTGTTTACATATTATGTCTAGACAAATTATTGTTGATGAATTACACAGACAAGCCAGACATAATTTTAAGAGACTCCCAGTAGTCACAAAGGGCATAGATGATTTATGGCAGAGCGACTTGATTGAGTTGTCAAGTGGACAGTTGAAAAACTTAGACAAAATCAACAAGGGCTACAAGTATCTACTCACTGTAATAGACACATTTTCAAAATTTGCCTGGGCCGTGCCACTCAAATCCAAGACTGGAAAATGTGTTACAGAAGCCCTCAGGACAATCATCAATCATTCAGGAAGATCACCGCGCTATTTGCAAACAGATAATGGCAAAGAATTTTATAATTCTGTGTTCCAACAATTTATTAAAAGCCAGTCAATAAAGCATTACTCGAGTTACAGTGATCTCAAGGCCTCTATTGTAGAGAGATTCAACAGAACCTTAAAAAATCTTATGTATAAACAATTTACACTTCAAGGTAATTATAAATGGATTAATATTCTTCCAGAACTTCTACATAAATATAACAACTCGGTCCATTCCACTATCAACATGAAACCCTCTGAAGTAACTTCATCTGATGAGCAAAAATTGATCAGCACTGTTTATTATCCTAGATACCAGCCAACAACAAGAAGGGCCAAATACAGGGTGGGCGACCAAGTAAGAATCAGCAAATATAAGCACTTATTCAAAAGAGGCTTTACGAGAAACTGGAGCACCGAATTATTTACAGTGGTTTAAGTTAAACCCGGGACCCTTAACACATATATAATAAAAGATCACCGAGGAGAAATTCTCAAAGGCAGGTTCTATGAACAAGAGCTCAGCAAAACTAAACAGCCTGACACATATCTCATAGAAAAAATCATCCGCAGAAAAGGCAACAAGTTATTTGTCAAATGGCTGGGTCATCCGGAAAACAGCTGGATCGATGCAGACAAAATAATAATATGAGCACCTGGGATGTTATAAAAAGGCTGCCAGAACCTGAACAGCAGAATAAGATAAATGGAGTGCTGCTGCCTGATAATATTAGGTGTCTTATTGTTGGGCCATCTGCTTGTGGTAAAACTACACTAATGGTTGATAATTTTTTATTGGCACCCAACTGGTTAGACTGGAAAAACAGGCACTTGTATGTCTTCTCTAAGAGCTTGGAACAATTAAAATATCAGCAGCTAATGAAGCTATATGATGGATTGGATATTGCTACTTTTGAACCGGATGTTAAGCCACTCCATGAATGTCTCGATAACTCTGTTGTTGTGTTTGATGACATTATACTGGATAATCAAAACAAGGTTAGAAATTTCTTTACACAGGGCCGGCACAAAAACATTGACTGCTTCTACCTGGCACAGACTTTTTCTAAAATACCGAAGCAGCTGATCCGAGACAACAGCAATTTTATATGTGTGTTTCATCAAGATCATACCAACCTCAAACACATACACGATGAATATGTAGGTGGGGACTTGAGCTACAATGATTTTTCCAAGTTTTGCAGCAAGTGCTGGAACCAGGACAGTTATGGGTTTGTCACAATCGATATGACAAGAACACCTAATAGTGGCAAATACAGAAATAAAATCAACGATTTTCTAGACGTTGAGACATAAATAAACAACCATGAAACGACCAGTCATTGATGATCTTAAGTTAAGAGATTATCTTGTAAAAAGATTTAAGGGATGGAAATCAGAGAACCGTGGAATTTATGAAAAACACAAACAAACAGAACAGCCTGTAATTGATGCTATTAATAATTTAGGTAAGAATATCAAAACTGTTACAGAGCAGAATCAAGATTTGATCACAGAGCTTGTGCCTGTAGCTGCAAGGAACATATTAGATTATCCATTCACCCCACTTTCCAGTATTCATACACCTAGTCCTGTTGCTCCTAGAAGAATTGAGGCTAGTCAGGATCCTATTGAATTGGGTCTTCTTGCTCAAAAATATTTAACCACACCTAAAGACAACAAAGATGAGGTCTTTGGCTTATATGCCGACACAGAGCTTGATGGCAGCATTATTCATAGAATCGGTAATTTCAGAGTAACTTTTATGGGGGATGATATCATTGTTTATTCAGAATCTCGTCTCGGAGAAAAAGGTGCTTTTGTTAAGTACCCCGGAACACCTGGATTGTGGGAACTGATGACTAGGAAAAGGCCTGGCAGCTATACAGATCAAGATTATGAACATTACAAAGAAATATTAATAAAATCAGATGCTCTGTACCAGAACAATGATCCCACACAAAAAAGAGTCAAGTCGAGCAGTGGAGCAAAATACAATAATTTAATCAAGCCCATATGGTCACAGATCAAGACTGGCAGTGGAATCAAACAATACAACACCCTGCCCAAAGAATTTGTGTGGGTTGATGATGTCAGGAAACTTGTGGATAGGTTGCTGGTGATAGCTGGGGAGGAAAATGCTGGCAACCACAATTTTTACAATGAAAAGGTTGGAATTATGGACATGATAAGCACCAAATTGTCTAATTTTATAGTGAATGACACTAAGGGGATTGGATATCTTATAAAAATTATTAATACTCTACCACCTAAATTTTGGAATATTTCTGAGGGTCGGGGCCTGGTTAATGACATTATAAACAAGCTGCCATTTGAACTACACATTCCAGGCTATCAGTATTGTGGTCCAGGCACAAAATTGGACCATAGATTAAACAGGGGTGATCCTGGTGTTAATCCTTTAGATGCTGCTTGTAGAGACCATGACATAGCATACAACACACATTCTGATCTTGACAAGAGACATGTTGCAGACAAGAAATTAGAAGAGGCTGCATTTGGTAGATTTGTAAGCAAAGATGCTTCTTTGAGTGAAAAAATAGCAGCATTGGGAACCACCATAGCTATGAGCACCAAACAAAAACTGGGGTGGGGGCTGTGAATATGTATATAATAAACCTACAATGAAGGCCAAGGGTGTTATGTATCAAATACCTTATGCAGGTCTCAAATCTCTTAAAACTATTGACAGTCTTTTAACCAAAAAGCAGCGCAAGAAAAAAAGCTCTTGTCTTGCCAAGGGACATGGTATGAAATTGTTGCTTAGTACCCCCCAATTAAAAAAAATACAGCAATCAAGAAAAAAATCACATGTGGGGGGATTTATATTTACCATCCCTGCCATCTTAGCTGCTCTCGGGGCTGTTGGGAGCTTGGCTGGGGGATCAGCTGCCATAGCAAAAACAGTAATAGATGCCAAGAAAAATAGGGCAGAATTAGATGAGCAGAAGCGCCATAACCTGGCCATGGAGAAAAAAGGCAAAGGTGTTAAGAGAGCCATGAATAAGTTTAAAAAAAACAAGAGCCGCTTACAAACCAAGATATTGAAGCTTTAATCAAACCACTGGGCATCAAACATTTTAGAGGTGTGTACATGTCTGATTCTTTACCAGAGCAACCACTCAACAAAGAGTGTGGTATAGTTAATTTGGATGAGTACAAAAATCAGGGCACTCACTGGATCTGTTATCTTAAATATTTAAAAAATGAGGCATTTGTGTTTGATTCATTTGGAGGTGTTCCACCTGAGAATTTAGTAAAATATCTAAAATCACCTAATCTTTATTACAATAACGCCCGTGTTCAAAACTTCAAAGATGTTAATTGCGGACATTTGTGTTTATCTGTTCTCAGATACATGTCTCAAATAAATAAACCATCAATTGAAAATTTTCAAAAGGCCTTGTGGTATCTGAAACATCATGGGGGTATTCCATCTCACCAGCCAAAATTCAATATTGAAACTCAAATTGCATGATGATATAGTGTATCCCAAAACAATAGCTCTCAGAGCATTTTACGGCATGTACTTGATCCCTAATATTACGCACCACAACAATACAATTGCAGTAGGGGATCAAAAAATTGTCATCACTCCAGGGCAGTATAATCTATCCACTCTAAATGCTCAATTACCCAGAGGTATAGTGTTAAGTCAAAATTCTGTCACTCACAGAGTAGAGATTGTATCTGCTACGGAAACAGTGCATCTGGGTACTATAGGAGAGCTGTTGGGATTTGAGAACAACACGAAACTGGAACCAGCCATCAAACACACTGCTATGAATATACCCAAATTCTTAGCCATAGAGACTCTGAATATTCACTGTAATGTGGCAGAGGGTATGATCACCAAATCAAATGGCATAGGCACTCACAAACAAACTGGCATCATTGCAACATTCAAGCCTAATTCCGAATTCATGGAGCCGATCATCTACAATCCATCCCCAACATTATATTTTCCTGTGTGCCATAATAGAATAGATTACATTGAATTGATGGTCACCAATGAAAAAGAAGAATTAGTTGATTTTGCTGGAGCCACAACAACTGCTATCATAGAGATTAATATTTAAATAAAAATACATACAATGGAAAATATTGAGAGTTATGAGCTACAATCATTCCCTCCAAACAGGAGGACATTTGCAAATTTAAATCAACCCAACACAGAAATAGAGGTTGATCTTGATGTAGGGGACGGCTTTATACACCCCCACAGAGCAGATCTGTACATCAAATTTGATGTTGTAAAGCTCGATGGAACAGATTATCCGGCAAATTCAAATATAAGATTGGTAGATAATTTTGTACCCCATCTGTTCTCTGAAATTGAGATCAGAAAGCATGGCGTTGTTATAAACAGAGTTGATTATCCAGGCATTACCTCCACAGCTTTGGCCACTCTAAAATTATCCAAAACCGAAGCTTCTTACTACAAAATAGGTGGATTTGAGGCTGGTGATAAAATATTATCGAAGAACCACACAGTGCTGTTTCCAATGCGCCTGTTGCCAGGATTCTTCTCGGATTACAAAGAAATTATGTGGAAGGGTGGTTTAAGAATTACATTTAGAAGAGCTGCAAATGATAATAATGCATTGATGAGGTACAGTACGATAAACCCTACAGGGGAAGCTATGCCTAATACCCTACCTGATGCAGGCAAATGCATTATTCAGACTATGGAGCTAAGAATCCCTGTTGTTGAATATGAGGCCAGTTATGCTCTTAAATACAAAGCTGATATAATAAAAAATCCACAGGTTCCTCTGCAATTTTACACATATCAATGCGTACAGAAGCCCGCATCTGGCACATATTATGAGTTTGATGCTACAAATTCATTCTCCAGCATACAATACGACATGCCTGATTTTGTGGTGGTACTGTTTCAGACTGGGAGACACAATAATCAGGAAAAAAATTCAAGTAAATTTGATAACTGCAACATCAAGAACATATATCTTAAAAATGGCAGAAATGAGGTATTTCCTAGAGAAAATTATAATTTAGACATTTCCAAGGATGATTTTCTTAAATTATATGAGGCTTTTTCGGCTTTCAAGCGTGTCACTACTGGCAGTACTGACATGTATTACTCACCAGATGAATTCAAAGCACGGAGACCCATGTTTGTAATCAACACTTCAAAAAGGAAACAAGTTGTGGTTAATGACAGGACAAACATTAAAATTATCTGTGAATTCCATGAGGCTTTACCCGAAGACACCATATGTAGCGTCATTCTCATAGGTGAAAAATCATATATTTATGACGTAAGAAATGAGAGAGTCACAGAGCAATTCTAGAAGAATTACATTGTTTTAATATTAGATAAACAAATTAAGCCTGGTATCCAATTGAACTTAAACCAGAAATAAATATGTGTGTGTATGTGTGTGTGTGTATGTGTGGGTATGTGTGTGTGTATGTATGTGTGTGTATGTATGTGTGTATATGTGTGTGGGTGGCCTAGTTTTAAGTGTGGCCACAAGAGGGGCATATTTTTAACAAAATTATGGACAACAATCTCACAGAAGTGCCTTCTGTAAGTGTAGCCTCATCAATCTGAGGGGGGTTCGTACTTTCTGAAAAATTCCCGAGGGCATTTTTCCAAAATTCTTAGGTTAGACTAGGGTTCCACACTAGAGCAAGAAACTCATATAGGCATGTTGAGCTTGATTTAAGTATAGCAAATCTGCTGGAGAGGGGTTCGTACTTTCTCGGGTTTATAGTACCGTAAATACAACTACTCAGGTTGTCAAAAATTCTGTATATTAAATCAAATAGATTTGTAATTCAATTTATACAAATCTGCAATATTTTTGTGTATAAAAATATGAGCAACACTGCAACAACACACCCTTACTCTTCAACAACTCTCACAATACTGGCTGATATGCAATGCAAAATCTCTTTACATAGCCTAAGCACAGACCGCATTGAAAACATCTGAAACAATAAGCCAATCAGAATATAACACATCATCACATTATGTCATAACCAACCAATCAGAAAACAACACATGTCTAATAATTTATTGCATAATATTGGGTAATAATTTGTTGCAAAACATGATGCAATATAAATAAACCAGAAATAGGCCACAAGCGGACCGGAAGTAAATATGTGAGGGTGGGTGTGTGTGGGTGTGTATGTGGGTGTGTATGTGGGTGGGTGTGGGTGGGTGTGTATGTAGGTGGGTGTGGTCAGGGTCAAGGTCAATGTCAAGGTCATCTCAAGGTCAAGGTCAATGTGGGTGTGTGGGTGTGTGGGTGTGTGTGTGTGTGTTAATACGTTTGGCTTAGTTTTAGGTGTGGGCAAAAAAAATATCAAGAGTGGCATATTTTTGACAGGATTATGGACAACAATCTGACAGAAGTGCCTTTTGTAAGTGTGGACAAATCAATCTCGGGTGGCTCATCATTTCACAGGAAATTCCCGAGGGCATTTTTACAAAAATCTTGGATTAGACGGAGTACCACACTTGAGCAAAAAGCTCATATGGGCATGTTGAGCAAGTTTTAAGTGTAGCCAAATCTGCCTGAGAGGGGTTCATCATTTCTCGCGCCAGTAGTATCATCAATTATACTACTGTAATAAAAGTAATCCTCCTAAGTAGTAGTATCCCCCCCTTTTTCTCTCTATTTTCACACACATCAATTTTCTCTATTTTTTCTGTATTCTCATTGGAACAAACACAAACATCCATGTCCGAACCAGGGACCCCTGGCATTGCAGCATGCTGTGCCAACCACTCTGCCATTAAGGTCGACTAAACCACCACAGCTATCAGGTATTAGTATAGAATTGCAATGTGCAACCCTGGGAACTGATCATAGATATATTAACTGTTACACCATCCAGCAAGAGTAGAATTTTCCAGAATATAGTATCTTAGATAATTTAATCATTTGTCCCGCACTGTGGTTGTGCGGTCATGCTTTGGGCTCCAGCTATCGGACGTGTGCAGGTTTGAGTCTCCTTGGGGAAACGTAACAGCTTTTCTCCTGAGATTTTGGCCTGTGTATGAGACTGGTGAACACTCACCATCATTATTAAATTGGGGAGCTACGAATGAGTAGTGTAACCCGGTCATGAAAATCTACGACGACGACTGGGGGTTCATCGTGCTGACCACACATCACCCCGTAACTGGTTTGATGATCTCCCACCTCAGAGTAGGATCAAGTGATGGTGCGGCCGGCAGTCTGTAGGTAGACCTGGGCGCTCAATGGTCTGTTGCAGCATGGGTTATGTATGTTTTTAGTTTAATCATTTCAAGGTGTGAGACCTTGATTGTCAATTCTTCACTATGTTAACAGAAAATATTAAATAGTTTTTGATTCAGTGAACTAAAACAATACAAATTGGATCTTTCAATATATTACTATCAGGAAAAAATGTATTTCATTTTTAAAATATATATATTTATAAACATAACCTAAAAAAACAAAAAACAGAATTTTGCCTGTTTTTTTCTGGGTTTTATCTAAAAAAAAACAACGGCAAAATGCAAACTCTAGGATGCAGGAAAAGATGACAAAATGCAGGCTGACAAGCAAAAAAGTATATGTAGCCCCCCCTTTCGAAAATCCTGGACACGCCACTGTATACATTGCTTGATCCCACAAAAAAGGGAGGGGGGCATCAAATGGCAGGAAATTTCAATGGACTATGAATTCCAAACTAGAGTGATTATTCCAAATATAAAAAAAAATGTGGGTTCTTATATATACTATATATCTAAAAATATCAAGTAACAAATTTCATCCTAATCTGACAAGGTGGGGTGGACACTCATGGACAATCTTATATGTAACCCTGCAGCACTGGTGGCACAATACAGAAATTACATGAATCATAACTCTTAAGTAATAACGTCCAATCTTGAACCTTAGTGCTCTCATGCTCATTTTCAATCCATGTAATAAAATTTCCTTCACCTACCTTTCTCCAGGCTCTGCCACTTCACTTTCTACTTGGTCAGGATTCTCTACACTATACTTCATGTCTTTATCTTCACTTAAAATTAATTCACCATTGTCACCATCTTCAGCTGGCATTATTTCAACAAATTGTCCGTGATCACATGGATAAAATCCTTCACTTTTAGGAACATTTTGTCCACTAGGAACTTCCGGAGTTTTGCCTTCAAAATGCATCCAACTATCACCACACACACTTTCCACTTTACAAACTGACATTTCTTTCATGTACTCACTTGATAGTTTGCTGTCAAAAGAAGCAACCTGTATGCACTGATTAGATGGTTTGATGTCAACAGAAGCATCTTGTATGCACTGCTTAGATGGTTTGATGTCAACAGAAGCATCCTCTATGCACTGATTAGATAGTTTAATGTCAACAGAAGGATCCTGTATGCACTGATTAGATGGTTTGATGTCAACAGAAGCATCCTCTATGCACTCGTTAGATGGTTTGATGTCAACAGAGATATCAACATCAGGAGGCTCCTCGAATGATTCTGTTTCAGTCTTGACACACGACTCATCCGGAAGCCACACATTCTTCAGAGATGTTTGTTCACAAACTAATGGATCAGCACTTTCTGTTCCAGACTCAATGCGCACTTCCACAGAAGAGAAACCCGTATCAGACATTGGAGCAGCCAAATTTTCTTGACTACCATGAGACCAGCACCACTTCTGAAATACAATCACAAGGAGGGTGCATTACAATCACGATTTTTATTTAAAAATATTTAATCAGATTTTCTTTAAGTCACAGTTTATAATTTTAAAAAAACACACACACACACACACACACAAACTTCTACACATTTTATGGCTTTCATTTTCTAAAAAAAAAAATGGATGTGAGGTTTGATACACCCAGTGCATCATTTCTCAACCTATGGGGCGCTGCCCACTGGAGGGTCCCAAGAGGGCATTTGGTGGGTTGCAAAGTAGGACTCGAAAAATTATTTAATGTCTTAAAAACCTTTGTTTTAACAATTTGAATTCAACCCGTGCTGCACATAGTCACATGCATGTTGACTTCAGGTGTCACTTGATATTTCCAACCACCTTTTTGTGTGTGTGTGTGTGTATGTGGTTATTGAGAGGTGTCAAGTGTCATCATTTCACATTGCTATCGAGACTGCTTGGATTACAAAGCTAGCTGCATAAAACAATTGTTTTCAATTTCAGCATGTGTATTTGGTTAGATTTTAAACTACAGGGTGGTTCAATAAGTCATTTAACACCCCCAGTACAAGGCCACTGCGGCATGCAACATGAAAATGGCAATGACCAATCGTTGCCTGGCCAAGGGGGGACCACATTGACGTCACCCACATGGTCGGCAGCCATCTTGATTTCAACTTCAGAAATTTAAATGGGAAGGGGTTCGTGCGACATATCAAAATGGGCTAGAATTTCACCAGGAAAACAACTGAGACATTTGTTTTCACCTAACTTTAATTGTTGCAGAGTTAACAATACCACAAAGTTATGGCTCAATAAGTCACTTAACACCCCCAGTACAAGGCCACTGCGGCATGGAACGTGAAAATGGCGATGTCCAATCATTGCCTCGCCAAGGTGAAACCACATTGACGTCACCCGCATGGTCAGCAGCCATCTTGAATCAACTTCAGAAATTTAAATGGGAAGGGGGTCGTGCGACATATCAAAATGGGCTAGAATTTCACCAGGAAAACAACTGAGACATTTGTTTTCACCTAATTTTAATTGTTGCAGAATTAACAATACCACAAAGTTATGGCTCAATAAGTCACTTAACACCTACAGTACAAGGCCACTGCGCCATGGAACGTGAAAATGGTGACTTTCAAGAAAGGAAACAACATTCAATTAAATATTTCATGGTCCATATATTAGGTTAGCCAAAAAGTAAATGCAATGTTTTTCTTTTCTTCCATAGGTTGGCTGTACAGCTTTCTGCGCTTGCAAGCTGATAGATAGTATTGTTGTCTTCGTCTGTGGCAGGTTACAGCTTATCACTTCAGTTCGCTCTGCTGTGTTGCCAAATAAATGTCGGCTGCGCCACTGTCCATGTACACCACAGAAGAACAGTGTTCTGTAATCCATTTTTTTGTGGTCTGAAGGTGTACCAGGAGCTGAAATCCATAGAAGACTTTCAGCACAATATGGTGACAATGTTTTACCTCTCCGAAGTGTTTACCAGTGGACTGAAAAGTTCAAAAGCGGTTGAACAAGTGTGAAGGACGAGGAAAGAGCAGGTCATCCAGCCACACCCGCTACTGATGACAACATTGAGCAAGTCCATGAGCTCGTTCTGAATAACCGACGAGTGACTGTTGATGAAGTGGCAAACCTAATGCACGTTAGTCATGGTTCTGCATATGAAATTATTATCCATAACAGGCTCAACTTTCATAAAGTCTGTGCAAGATGGGTCCCTAAAGAACTCACTGACGAGAACAAGTGAAATCATGTGAGAATCTGTCAGCAATTATTGGACAGACATGCTAACGAAGGTGAAGCCTTTTTGAAACGAATCATCACTAGAGATGAAACATGGATCCATCACTTCGAACCTGAGAGCAAACGCCAGAGCATGGAATGGAAACACCCTGAATCTCCAGTGAAAAAAAAAGTCAAGCGTCAACACTCTGCAGGAAAAGTGATCCTCACACTTTTTTGGGACTCAAAAGGGGTAATTATGGAACATTATGTGGAAAATGGGACAACAATAAACAGTGAACGATACAGTGATATGCTTTCAAACAAGTTGAAGCCTGCAATTTGAAGCAAACGACGAGGTCGATTGTCGGAAGGCATTCTTTTGTTGCATGACAACACGCGTCCCCATACCGCCGCCAACACCGCTCAAACTCTTCAGAATCTGGGCTTTGAGGTGTTAGAGCATCCTGCATACAGTACCGATCTCGTCCCGTTGGATTACCATCTGTTCGGTCCACTTAAAGATGCTTTAAGAGGCCGTCGATTCGACACAGACCAACAGGTGAAGGAAGCGGTGCATACGTGGCTTGCTCCTCAACCGAAAACCTTTTTTTCTCAGGGTATCGGAAAGCTTGTGGAACGTTGGAACAAGTGTATTGAAGTGCAGGGGGACTATGTTGGAAAATGATATCATTGTAAGTTTTCTATTGTTGCTGTGAAAAATAAAATAGTTTCTCCTTATGTGTACTTGACACAGTGCCACGAAGTTAAGATGCTTTTGAGTCATTGTACTTCGTAAATAGTTCTTGAGCCAATGCAATGAACAAACTAAACAAGAAAAATATAGCATAAAAGCAATCACACTAGTCTTTCTACTTTTCTTAAATAGAAGCAGTGGGTGTTTGCTACTAGGCTATAGCCAGTGACGTGCACTGAGGAGTAGCTAGTCTAGCAGAGATAGATCAATCAATCTCGCAACTCTAATTATTATCAATTCACAATATTTATTGTCTTGTTGAAGCCCCAGTCCATATCCAACACTGTTTTTCACATGCTTCTCACAATCTGCGGACAAGGCTGCCCTAGCTGACTGTTCCTCCGCCTCACCAGTTCTAGGTAGAAACAGCCGAAAGAAGGGAAAGAGAACATTCCTGCCTCTATTTCCCATGGCCCCCGCTGCAATGGCTTAAAGGTCTTGTTTTCAAGTGCTCCAGTCTATCTCCTATAGGAACAGGTAGGTGATTGGTTTCCCCTTGATTTCATTGTAAATCCTCTAAATAACTCGGGGGAAAAAAATTCTGCAGTACTTATGTTCTCTGTTGTAACACCACAACTTTTAAACATTGTACAATGTGTATGTATAATATGGAATGTAGTTTTATTATTTATGAAATGGGAACATATTATGTGCAGACAAAAATGTTATGCTTTCTTTCTTTCATTTTTTCATATATGGAATATATAATAGTTAAATAACAAATATTTGCTCACTCTCTTTAGTAGTGTTTTACTTAAATGTACTACTCTCTTGGCCTCCAATTAAAACATTTGGGTAAGCTAAACAGTCAATAAATAAACATTCTTATTGTTGTTGTTGGTTTGGTTTATTTTACTTCGCTTTTCCGACACATTTGGTTATTGCAAAAATGAGGATGAGTGATATATGATGGAATTGATTTAGGGACCTCACAAAGAACAATCAATATTGTACATATGTGTTGTACTCTGCAGTGAATAATGAACTAATGTGGAATGAAAAATTTATTCCAGAACTCAAAAAGCCAAATAGATATTACTGAAGAAACTACAAAAAGATGTTTGTCCCCTTTTATATATTGACTTCTTGCCACCTGCCATCACTTCTTCTAACTGTATAGATTTAATCGCAATAAGTAGCTAATGTACTTATGGAAGTCATGAGGGCAATCATAAACAGAGATCTCTCGATTCCTGATTTCACAGTGACCTGCAGATGCACTGGGAGGAAATTATTTTTTAATTTATTTTTAGCGTTGCTCTTCCATCACTTTACCTAACACTTTAAACTGTAGGTCCAGTCCCGATTAGCCTTTCTGTGCATAATGTGGATTTAAAACACCAAATCAACCAACCATGGCAGAGTGGTTATCACAGTGTGCTACGACACCAGGCTTCGAACCTCGACCTGGGCATGGGTGTTCTTTGCGTGTGTCCCTTCACTAATTTTATCATATAATCTTCACGATTAACCAAATGTGACAAAAAATCGATGCTAAGTAACAAAAATCAAATCATTGATTGATTGATTTGGTTCATTTTATTTTGCTTTCCTGCTACTTTTGGCTAATCTCGAAGATAAGATAAATTTGATGAAGGGACATACAGAAAGAACACCCATGGCCAAGCTAGGATCTCTGGCGTACTATAGTCCATTTTTTTCCACTACGAAGTGAATGTAAACAAAAGCACGTGTTCTAGACAAAGCCAGTGCAGCCCTATTGGTGGATTCTGGAGTAGTCCCTCCGCAGACCTTCTGCACCTTGATAGATAGTTCATTCAATGCCGTCTTGAAACTACAGTAATACAGCATTGTATGCTGTTCAAAGCCTTTACTAGCCTTATCCTTGCTTATGAATTCATAGCCATTCTTTAGTAAAGCACCTACGGTGACATTGACTCATTCAAATTAACAAAATTCCCGCTACTTGTCCGTCACCCTGTGTTGTGCAGTGTTGCAATTTCACAATATTAAGTAAAGTCTATAATCTTGAAACACCGGACTAGACAGAATCAGAAAACATGATTAAGACTGACAGTGACTGACATGGGAATCTCTAGATTATACACGTGTTGTTGCATATACCACAAACACGCACACACTACTTTCAACTTCATGCATTTTATCTAGATAGGTAAAACCAACACACTGCAAAAGATTGTAGGGAAACCTTTGAGAAAGCCAAAGTGCTTGGTGCAAATACAACCAGTGATGCTTAAAATCGTACAGAATGTTACTTTAGCATTTATTAAATGATCCACCTACGCTTCCTTTCCTTTACTTCCCACATAAAACATGCTCAGATTTCAGGAACCTGAATTCTTCCAGCTTGTCAAAGAAAAATGACAGATGCATACACTGGCAACTGCTTCCAAGAAGGAATTTGTAGAGGGCAGGGACACAAGCTTTTGGTGTAACAGATGAGCAAACTGTGCCATTCAGTGTTGCTACCCAACCTTTATAGAAACATCGTTACAATTTGGTAATATTCCAAAGCTGTTATCGTATCTAATTGCTATATAGCCAACTTCGCAACTACAAAGTTTTATTAATGTTCCAACACGGGTGTACGTAATAAGACCTTCACATTTCTTGTATCTAATTCATAAGGAAAAAAATAACATAGATGGAGACACTACTTTTCATGGTCAAGAGTCTTCCGAAACACTGTTACCCTCAAGCACACGGCTATTTATAGCTTTCCTCACCTCGACCCTGCAAAACCTGGCCTCCTCTCTATTGCCATTGTGACGTGACGTGTGTGTGATCAACAGCGATCGCATAAATTGATCAATGGAAACGACTGGGCCGCGATCACATACAAGGTAAATAATAATCTTAACACACACACTTCACGCTACAAACATTTATCCTCTTGTGTCGTACTTCCTGCACCGTGCCACGAGAGTTTACGGAAGCACGCACAAGAAGCACGAGACAAAAAGGAGACCCTGGAATAAAGAAACTTATGAATTATGCACAGTTATGCAATAGTTTCGAAGGGATTCGCCAGCGGATAGCAGTGCTTGCCTTCTCCGCTGTAAATCTATGTTCTATGGTTACGTTCTCCCGACGTAATATCCTTTCTCCTTTTCCAACGTTGCCAAACGCGTACTCCAATAATTGTTCTTTAACCTTAACTTCAATTGGGTTTTCAACCAGTCCCACCTTTTTGTAAATCTTGCTGTTTTAGTGTACGTAACCAAGGCAAAATTAAATGATCTTCACAATTCAATTTTAACATATGTATATATATATATTCAAAGTTCTGAAACAATACACTTTGTGAGTATGCACAATCTCCAACAACTAAAGTTGGGAAACGATTTTAACAATCAACGTAACTTTAACAATAACCTGCGCGTCCTGCGCGCTATTTCAATCTTCTCGCGCAACTTCCATTCTTTTAGTTAACAAACTATAAGCATGCTCCTAAAATACAGTGTAAATCACAACCTTATTCTTTGATGAAACGAGACACCACCAATAGTTGGCGTGAACCTGAACGTGTCTCTAAATTACCTTGAAGGTACAATTTGCAAAAATACAGCGTATCCGCTATTTCTTTTGTTTAAACCCAAAAATGCCTTTTTTTTTGTTTAATAAAATGCCCTTTTACCTTTATGCTTAATCGAATGCCCCTCTCTTTAAGCTTAATCAAATGCCTCTCTTTTATGCTTAATCAAATGCCTCTCTTTAATGCTTAATCAAATGCCTCTCCTTCTATGCTTAATCAAATGCCTCTCTCTTTTATGCTTAATCAAATGCCTCTCTCTTTTATAGTCTAAATTGCACCTGCTGCCTATTTTATTATTATTTCTTTTATATTATTGCATCGGTAGTGCTACCCAAAGGCGGACAGGGAGGTTATTAACTACGAGATAGAAAAATTGGGGTAAGACGGTAAGAATCGCAATTTTCCGCTAGTATAAATGTCAAGTGCCCAGATACGCGCATTTAACTTCACCGATACAACTTTGGGCGATCAAAAAGATATGCTTCACTGTCAGTCCTTTACACGCTGCCTGTGCGTGAATAAACTTTATTAAATAGTTCAATTATGCAGCTAGTTGCATTTTACGTGAGATTCTTCGAGAATATCTGATTATTAAACGCGTCAACAACATATAGTACAAATTCACGCGTGCATACACACGCCCTTTTTGCTTGGCTCCTTTTTCTCTTTGTTTAATGGGCACTCACCAATATACGCGTTGGTTTCAAACACTTTTCAGAAAGTTCGCCGAGAGAAACCAAAAAAAGACAAAGGGGGGGGGGAACAACTGAAGGAGAACTAGTGTTCGCTTTATAGAATTTGTTACTCAAGGTTCCATAAAAATCAAAGCAAATTGTAAATCGTTATCAACGAACGGCGAGATCGCAGGATGTAATCACCATTCCCATATCACGGTCAAGAGATTGTTTTTGTACATACCTCCACTAAAGTTCAACATACACCAAGACCCACGCCATCCTTCCACTATACACGTTCGACAGGCTTCTACGTGTTAACGGTGGGAATGCAGGCTTCACTTCAGAAAATAGTTGTGGAGTTGTATCTCTTGCCGACGATGGATTAGACGTCGTGCCCAAGGTCAGGCACCTGCCGTTCGGAGCGGGAGTAGGAAGTAGCTGCAACAGGCAGAACGCACACGCCGACTAACTGGAGCAGCATATTTTTCAAGCAGGCCAGTGCGGCCGAAATCGCCGCTAGAGGCAGCACCAGAAGTCATCGTGAGGTAAAGCGACCTCCGATGGCTAAAAAAAAGGGAACGTCGCTTTCTCTTCACTTTTTTTTTGAATATGTAATGTTGTAAAGCAAAAATAATGCAAACGTTACAAATACCCCCCACTAGAAAAGAGAAAGGAAAACCCCCGATATAGAGAAGGCAATGCAAATTACTAATAAAAAAAATATTAGCAGGCCAAGATATACCCCTGATTGACCAACCACAAGAACTGTGAAGGCAAATAACACTAGTAAAAAAAAATCCCCAAAAATTAACAAAACACACAATAAGCACTCGAAATCGTAATCACCAATCAGAGTTCAACTCTGACAATTTTTCATAATTACACATAAAGTTCAAAATTTTGTAAACCAATTCTGGTGTCGATCCTCCAATTTGCAGAACATCGTGCACACCTCCCGGTCGAAACACCTCGATGTCTGACAAATTCAATTCTCTTCTGACTGAAAATACATCTGCTACGTTGTCATTCCTATGCATGCACGAAAAAGGCTACGCCGAATTGTAAAGTGAGTTGTAACACTGAACCATTTTCCAAAAGAGCACCAGTAGTATCTCACGTCCTCGGAGGAGTAAAAACATAGAAAAGAAAAAAAAACCAGGAATCAAAAACTAGAAAAGAAGGAAGGAAGAAATAAGAAATAGGAAAGAAGAGGAGGAAATTACTACAACAAGGAAAAGGAAGGTAGCACTATTACAAAGATGCAAAAGGCAGATATATTCATAGGAGACACAACATATACAGAGTCAAAATTCAAGAGAGCATAATGCGCAGTAATAACAAACACCATTACACAGAATGAATAAAATCATTCATAAATACACAAAAAGCCTTAATTTTAAAAATAATACCTGAATGTATAACAATAACTTAGGGAACAAAATACACGATATATATAAATACAAGAGCTATCTAAGAAAAAGAGCTAGGATATACATCGTGTGAACCAAGCACTACCACATAAGAATATCAAAGCCAGTCATGAACCGAAAGGGAAGCTCTAAGAAGAACGCGGCACGTTACCGGAACCGGTGAAAGGGGAAGAATTAGGACGACGACGACACGCCGAAAGTAAATGGCCCCTTCGGCGACAATAGGTACAGTATGGAAAATTATCCTGAGAAGCAGACCGAGAGGAAGAGGGAGGAATGGGCGCCAAGGAAGTCACAGAATTATTCCAGTGAGCAGTTTTGCTCGTTTCTATAGCAAAAATCTCTTTTGCGTATTGGGTAAGTTCCATCAAGGACTGGGGGTGACCGCGAAAAAGGAGACAGCCCATGGAAATGTGATTCAGATGGAGGAGAATAGTCTGTAACAGGACGGTTTCGTCCCACGCAAGCGCGAGAGCAGAAGCTGAAGTGACTATGTCACATACGAAAGGATGGAGGTTTTCATTAAGTCGCTGAAGGCGCGTAACATATTGGTTTACTAACAAGAGATATTGATGATTAGGAACCAAACAGTTCCAAATAGTAGATTTGAGGTCATCCCATGAAAGGGATTGAGACAGAGCCTCCAACCAGGTATTTTCCAAAAACCCTGTAGTGCGACGAAAGGCATTATGCAGGACCCACTCCAAAGGAAAATGGCCATACCCAATAAGTCGCTGCAAAGCTACCATAAAAAGGAAAAGCTTAGGGGGGTCCATGCCATCGCAGAGCGGTAAGGCGTCAATCGCTCTATTGAGATTTTTCATCTTGATAGTATCTAAGGGTGACTGGGAAGGAACAAAGGAAGATGAGGCCTGAGGAACAGGAACGGAAACGGAAGGAATAGGAACAGAAGGAGGAGGGGTTGTTAACAATGGACGAGTGGGGAAAACAAACGATGGACGAACCGTGGAATCGGAAAATCGATAAAAAGGAGGGAGAGAAGAATGATGCTGTAAAGGCGGAGCGGAAGGAACCGAAGATACAGGCAAATGAGAATTTCCCAAAGGGGGCAAGGCAGGCAGAGACAACGCGGTTTGACAACCAGCGTCAACCACCTTTACGTCGTCCTGAGGAGCCATAATTAGCTATGCAAACAGCCCGTACAAAGATATAAGTACACACCAATGGAAAAAAAGGAAAGTGAAAGCGGACGAAAAAAAAAATTCAATCTACAGGCACAGTAAAAAAAATATATATATATATATATATCCACTAAGATACAAAAGAATAAATAGCAGAAAAGGACTGGGAAAAAAAAGGGGGGGCAACTGGAGGGAGGGAAAAAAATTACGTTACAATTGTAACGAAAGGTACAATGTTGATTGCTTAGATCGAAGAAAAAAAAAGGCAGTGCTGCTAATTTTGAACTGCACCCCGTTACAAATTGCACAAAAGATAGAGTAGTAAAAACAATATATGTGTAGGAAAAAGAAAGACCTGAAAAGAAAAAATCAATTACGCAAAAAAAAGGGAGGGGGTCAAAAAGACAATCGGGAGGGAAAAAAATTTGTCAGGTTATATAATAACAGCAGTAATAATGCCGCAATGAATCAAAGAACCGATGCTCTGGTACCAAAATTTTGTGACGTGACGTGTGTGATCAACAGCGATCGCATAAATTGATCAATGGAAACGACTGGGCCGCGATCACATACAAGGTAAATAATAATCTTAACACACACACTTCACGCTACAAACATTTATCCTCTTGTGTCGTACTTCCTGCACCGTGCCACGAGAGTTTACGGAAGCACGCACAAGAAGCACGAGACAAAAAGGAGACCCTGGAATAAAGAAACTTATGAATTATGCACAGTTATGCAATAGTTTCGAAGGGATTCACCAGCGGATAGCAGTGCTTGCCTTCTCCGCTGTAAATCTATGTTCTATGGTTACGTTCTCCCGACGTAATATCCTTTCTCCTTTTCCAACGTTGCCAAACGCGTACTCCAATAATTGTTCTTTAACCTTAACTTCAATTGGGTTTTCAACCAGTCCCACCTTTTTGTAAATCTTGCTGTTTTAGTGTACGTAACCAAGGCAAAATTAAATGATCTTCACAATTCAATTTTAACATATGTATATATATATATTCAAAGTTCTGAAACAATACACTTTGTGAGTATGCACAATCTCCAACAACTAAAGTTGGGAAACGATTTTAACAATCAACGTAACTTTAACAATAACCTGCGCGTCCTGCGCGCTATTTCAATCTTCTCGCGCAACTTCCATTCTTTTAGTTAACAAACTATAAGCATGCTCCTAAAATACAGTGTAAATCACAACCTTATTCTTTGATGAAACGAGACACCACCAATAGTTGGCGTGAACCTGAACGTGTCTCTAAATTACCTTGAAGGTACAATTTGCAAAAATACAGCGTATCCGCTATTTCTTTTGTTTAAACCCAAAAATGCCTTTTTTTTTTGTTTAATAAAATGCCCTTTTACCTTTATGCTTAATCGAATGCCCCTCTCTTTAAGCTTAATCAAATGTCTCTCTTTTATGCTTAATCAAATGCCTCTCTTTAATGCTTAATCAAATGCCTCTCCTTCTATGCTTAATCAAATGCCTCTCTCTTTTATGCTTAATCAAATGCCTCTCTCTTTTATAGTCTAAATTGCACCTGCTGCCTATTTTATTATTATTTCTTTTATATTATTGCATCGGTAGTGCTACCCAAAGGCGGACAGGGAGGTTATTAACTACGAGATAGAAAAATTGGGGTAAGACGGTAAGAATCGCAATTTTCCGCTAGTATAAATGTCAAGTGCCCAGATACGCGCATTTAACTTCACCGATACAACTTTGGGCGATCAAAAAGATATGCTTCACTGTCAGTCCTTTACACGCTGCCTGTGCGTGAATAAACTTTATTAAATAGTTCAATTATGCAGCTAGTTGCGTTTTACGTGAGATTCTTCGAGAATATCTGATTATTAAACGCGTCAACAACATATAGTACAAATTCACGCGTGCATACACACGCCCTTTTTGCTTGGCTCCTTTTTCTCTTTGTTTAATGGGCACTCACCAATATACGCGTTGGTTTCAAACACTTTTCAGAAAGTTCGCCGAGAGAAACCAAAAAAAGACAAAGGGGGGGGGGAACAACTGAAGGAGAACTAGTGTTCGCTTTATAGAATTTGTTACTCAAGGTTCCATAAAAATCAAAGCAAATTGTAAATCGTTATCAACGAACGGCGAGATCGCAGGATGTAATCACCATTCCCATATCACGGTCAAGAGATTGTTTTTGTACATACCTCCACTAAAGTTCAACATACACCAAGACCCACGCCATCCTTCCACTATACACGTTCGACAGGCTTCTACGTGTTAACGGTGGGAATGCAGGCTTCACTTCAGAAAATAGTTGTGGAGTTGTATCTCTTGCCGACGATGGATTAGACGTCGTGCCCAAGGTCAGGCACCTGCCGTTCGGAGCGGGAGTAGGAAGTAGCTGCAACAGGCAGAACGCACACGCCGACTAACTGGAGCAGCATATTTTTCAAGCAGGCCAGTGCGGCCGAAATCGCCGCTAGAGGCAGCACCAGAAGTCATCGTGAGGTAAAGCGACCTCCGATGGCTAAAAAAAAAGGGAACGTCGCTTTCTCTTCACTTTTTTTTTGAATATGTAATGTTGTAAAGCAAAAATAATGCAAACGTTACACCATGTGGTGGTTTTTGAGATTTTGCGTAGTGTTTATAGGTTGTAAGTATCATTGAATGTTGATGTGGATTCAACAGCAAGTGTTACAAAACATCTACGTTTGAAACCTTGAACAAGTGGCGATACCAAAATTGTAGTGAATCCAGAGTATTGTGTTGATCGTTAACTTCTGAACAGGTGTCTTAAAAACAAGAATTTATGCGGTCCGCAAGGAAATTCAGCCGAACAAAAACGCGGAGGGCACATTTTAGCCGATTTTGTACTTGCTGCTGTCAGCAGGAAAGTGGCTGTTTTTTTTTGTTTTTTTTTCAAGGATGTGAGTTTGTCTACGCTCGTTAAATTATTCCATGAATTGTTTATTTTACTTCGCATTTCTGCCACACTTGGCTAATCGTGAGGATGAGTATGAGTGATGATATGGTGAAATTGATGAAATAACACCCACAAAGAACATCCATGCCCATGCCAAGATTCAAACTTGGGACTCCTGGCATCATAGCGTGCAGTGATAACCACTCCGCTACAACGGCCAGCTGTGTGAATTCTTCTTATATTGTATATACCACTGATGAGAACTGACATTGTTGGTAAGTGTTTACCTCTATTTTATTATATTTTTTCATCTCTCGTATTTACAACAGTGTTCATTTTAGAAACTAATATTTGCACATTTTTAAAAGTCACTCTAGTTTCGAAACGTTGTGGAAAATACTGACACTGAAGCTAACACGTGTGCTGGGAGGAAAGGGCAAGTGCTGGCGAATGGAAAGTGGGCACCACGCGCATTAATACAAATTTCGGTAACTTATTGGCCACACCTACTTCGTTTTAAAGTTGGAAACAGTATAGTCAAATCAAACTGTTTTTGATTCTCGAAACGAGGTGGGAGTTACGTGTACTGTTTTTAGTAGCCATTGCTCATTTTACAATCTTCTCTTGTCTTTGACTTGTTCTTTTTAGGAATACAAAGCAATAAAGGGGGGAAGGCTACGACCCACACCAACCCTGCCCTTGGGCAACTCACTGATTGCTTCCCAACTCACTGTTTGCTTTGGCAAACTGTCATCCTCTGAAACCTAGAATGAAGAAAACTGAAGTCATAAGTAGGATAGGGTTGGGACATGGATATTTAGACACTGGGTAGTATTGGGTAAATACTGGGTATTTATTAAAACTGTAGTCATCTACCAAGAGCTGCCATAGCTCAGCTCATAAGAGCATCTGGCTATCACTAGGAAGACCTAGGCTCATTTCACGGCAGGAGATCTGCACAAGGATATTTTCCAGTCAATTCCATTTCTGCATGGCTCCGAAGATCACCCAGCCTCATATAAATGGGTACCTGGGGGCAATCCTGGAGAGTAAAGGCATTCAGGCAGGAAACTGATCGCCATCACAACTTTGGCCACAATCAAGAATATGTGGAGCTCTATACCTCCCCATCAGCCCATGTGCATTTCTCTATTTTAGGTATGTACCTCAAAAGTAGATATTTATTACAAATTAAATGTTCCCGTTTATATTTTGTACTGAGACAAAAATATAAACATTCCTCTTAGCAATTGTTACAGTTGAACATCTGGATTCCCTACCAAACTTGTAAAAATTTGTTGTACACTGTATTCTTAAATTATACAAAGCTTTGTATATTTCTATTCCTATTATATTTTGGTCATTCCCGTATTATATATTGCATGTCCTCACTTTCCTAAATACATTCACATCTCTTACTCAGTATGGCCACTACTGGACCATGATAAAATTCAAGTATAATTCTGGTTCAAGGCGAACTTTCCAAAAATTCAAGGGTATAAGCAGATGTTATCTCTATTTCAACCTTACAAATTACCACCTCTCAACTTCCCAAACAAATATAAAGGGTCTGTGTCTGTGATTACAACGTATACACAAAATACTAATTCAATTAAATGGCATACGTATACACACACACACACACACATCTATCTCTACTTATTTAATTTCAGGTGCGGAGTGGTTTACATTTGCCATATCACTAGTTCATGCTCGAAATACATACATCTACAAACACAAGTCACAAATGTTAAGGAGTACACTAATATACAAAAATAATTGTTAATTGTATAAGAATTTGAAATCCAAATTTTAATTGTTTGAAATTAATTTGTTGTACTTCCAGTGGTACTCTAAAATTTGGTAGTGTGTGCTGCAGGTCAATATTTTAAATATTGTAATATTGTTAAAATGACACTTTATTAAATTGTAAGTGAGTGTGGCGTGCATCCAAGACTGATTGCAGGTTAATATACAATATTATACTCTTGAAAATAAAAAGATGAAGCATTTTTCTTATGTGATCAAATTCATCAGTGACATAGTTGAGGTGTTTAAAACTCTTGGACCAACAGAATGAAGACTGTGTGATAGAACAGGGTGTGATGCCCTGGACATTACATTGTGATTCTTTGTTATTTAGTTAATATATAGTATCGGTCGTTTTCAATATGGCAAACATTTATGATGCCATAGATAACTAGTGTCAGATAGAAAATAAACTAACCTTCATGTGCCAGGACCTGGCAACATTTAAGAAACTAATAGATTTATCAACAAGCAAGAAATACCATAGCAACTAAAATATATAGTGGAAAAAGATGTCTTGAAAAATTGCAATATGTGACTTAAAGTTCATTTAATTGCTGTTAAGTGAGTTTCCAAGAATAAACCTTGTATAAAGGTGAAACAGTGAGTTTTGTTTTCCTTGTAATTGATGTGACAACGACATGCGGAGCGACGGGTAAATTCCTGAACTTAGTGAAAGGTACGTAACAAGAGGTTCCCAAACTTTTTCATTTCATGGGGCCCTTATGTTTGAAGATTTTTCTGCAGCACCCAAGTCAGAATGTAAGCCTATCTAGCACTTGCGATGCTTACTTAGTGTAGTTATGTTGCTTGCCTTATGTTAAAAAATAAACACACATCAAATTCACAAACATTATACATGTAAAAAGTACAGTAACTGTTCGATGTCTGCCGAACAGATTTCTTCATTTTTACAGAAGAAACTACTTACGGAAATCACTTTCTGTAGCATTGTTAAAGTTCGTGAAGGTGTTTTCTCTCATCGTGTAATCTGTTTGAGTGCATATTTTTTTTTCTTTTTTTTTTTTTTTGAGAAATATCTCTCCAACATGCAATTGCCGTTCCTTTCATTTGCTTCCTCTACCTGAATCGGATGTTGCGTGAATTTGATGATGTAACCCCGTCACTGTTTCCAACCACGCAAGAAGATGACGTGTCCTTCCTGACATTATTATGACCCCCAATTTTAACTATGGTTTCCTAACTTAACCTAACCTTACCGTGCATGGTGCTATCTGTGAACGTTTTTTGGGAATATCCGTGAATGGTTTGTGGGGCTACCCATGCAAGAAGATGACATTACTACGACCCCAAATTTTAACTATGTTTGCCTAAACTAACCTTACCGTGCATGGTTCGTGGGGCTACCGGTGCACAGTAGCATGGGTAACATAGTAGGTATGTTAAAAATGACGAAATAAACGAGTGAGAGGTGTTCGTCAGAGATCGAACAGGTACTAAAAGTACTATATAAGCACATATCTGGAAGTGTCATTTCAGTGAAAATATTGGAACATTTCGCAGCACCCCTGTAAGGTATCCATGGTGGCCCACCCCACCACGAAGCACACTTGGGGAACCACTGTGATAGAATATTTTTGAAAAGCTGCACAAATCCATTCTCATGTGTACCAACAGTGTTTCATATGCTATCCAATTTTTGTACATATATGTGCAGTCAATTTGCAACCAGGTGAGTAGTGAAACTTTTAATTTGGTTTTGTTTACATGGTTAATACAGGTTCCATTTCTGCATCAGAGGTATCAAATGTACACTATATAATTACATGTAAAATTACACTAAATGTAGACAGGAATGGGATTTTTGGGAGTCATCCTAGCTATACCCCTGTTTTGGACGTAATACCGAATTTGTGAAATAGTAAGATGGAATGTAGTTTCTCTTTCCCCCTGCTGAACTTTCGTCAATTATTTGCAAATTATTATGAGAGGCTCGAAGGAAGATTTGTGCTCAAAGCCAGATCAAGAAGTGATCAGGTGTTTAAAGCATTTAGGGGCATTAATTATTCGGTACTAGTTAGATATAGCGAAGACACATTTAACTCGTTTATTTTCAAATTAATTTCATTTGTACTTATCTCATATGCATAGCGGAACATTTTTCAACTTGGGATTACTTATTTTTCAATGAAAAAAGCGTTATTTTTAACATTATAAGTATTTATTGGTCGTTGCTAATTGGCGGCCAAATCTTGACTCACGTTGTCTATCGTCAGCTGATATGCAGTGTTACCAAACTTATGAACCGATAAATGCCGCACCCCCTATTCACAAAAGGTTTTTAAGCAAAAATTGATCCACAAACCATTCACAGAAGGTTAGGTTAGGTTCAGTTAGGTTAGGCAAACATAGAAAATTAAATTGGGAAAAAAAATGCTTACACGTCATCTTGTAAAACTACCGCCTGGTTGCTACACTGACAGGGGGTTACGTAATTGAACGCACGGAACATTTGATTCACGTAGACGACGGCAATGGTGGTACGAGCTATCGTGCAACGGAGATACATGAATGTCAAAAAATACATTATTTACCAGCCGAATAAGTTGCACGAATGGAAAAAAACACTATTCCCAGCTTCCAAAAGTCCACAGGAACTCAATTCCGTAAGTACTTTCCAGTCATTTCTCCTGTAAATTTGAAGAAATGCGTTTTCGCTATATCTAACTGTTACCAATTATTCTACTGCTAAGAGACATAAAGGTGATCCACCTAATCTAATAATGAAAGGATTTCACAATATTTTATTAATTCCAAGAGCCCTAAACCTGACCTGACTAACATAACAACAAAAACATTTAGGAGTGAAATAACACTCCTTCACATCCCACACACGTGAAAGAAGATGGTAGCAGAAGTCTGTAACTAAGACAATAGTAAATGAATGACTGCTTGCAAACAATCATATAGAAGTGCATGGGAGGGAAATATTGTTCTCCAGAAAACATGCAGGAAGTAGTCACGAAACCTCTGAAGTATGATGTGTGTTAACAGACATAATTAGAAATCAAACCATGCAAAATACCACAGCGGTCTAGTTGGTAAGGACCATCCCCCATGATGGAGTGATTAGCACATCGTGCTACAATGCCAGGGGTCCCGGCTTTGAATTCAGGCTGGGCATGAATGTTTGTGAGTGTCCATTCATCAATTTCATAATATTATCACTCATCCTCTTCTTTGGAAATTAGCCAAAAATGGCACAAAAAGCAAAAAAGCAGAGTAACATAAAGCAAAGCACTCACACTAGTCTGTAGGGCATTTGACATTACAAGTTGTCTATCGGCCGAACACGTCGCACTCATTTATTTAGTCACTTCTTCTTACATTGGAACTTACCTATTGTGCATTGCGAAACATTCTTTTAGGTGTTCCTCTGCTTTTCTGATGAAAATAATGTCAATAATAGCCTCAATATTCTTCCTTGTTTCCCTTCTGCAATACACAATGTGGCCACGCAGCTTGACTTGCATAGTGGATAACACACAATATAGCCAAGCAGCTTGATTTGTGTAGTGGATATGCATTGTTTTCAACTTTACTAACCGAAAAATGCTTGACAGATAGCCCCAAAAACCATCCATGGGTAACCCCACAAACCATTCACGTTAACCCCACAAACCATTCACGTTAACCCCACAAACTATTGACATTAGCCACAAAAACCATCCACGGGTAGCTCCATGAACCATTCACATGAGGTTAGGTTAGGTTCCATTAGCACTCATTTTGGTAACAGTTTCGATTGTTTTATGATTTCTCCTAGCACAAAGACTAATTATCGTAGAATTTTGGAAATTATTGTTACACGAAATGTGAACCTTCCTTAACGTAATAAGCTATGTTTGGAATCGAAAAAAGTTATTTATGTTGAAAAAAACAACTTTATAATTACCTTACGCACTTCTCATGGACAAGATATTCTCCGTCGACAAGCGACAGTAAATAACGTAGAAGCGTGGGAATGAAGTAAATCGGAACCTTAGTAGAATGCATTTAGAGACTTTATTTTAATGCTAAGGGAACCAAACCTAACCTGCCTAACCTAACCACGATAACATATATTGAACAAAATATTAAGTGATCGCTAAAACTCATCAGTATGTGTTAACAGACATAAATCGAAAGTGAACCATGTAAAAATTGGGAACGAGTTTACAATACCGGACCACTCTCCAATTTCTATAAAATTTCGCCTACTCACTAATTGTGAACTCCTAATCACGAATCTGTATGTAATAATTGGTGGTCGAGTATGGAAATCGAGGGGAAAAAATGAAATAAACTATGTTTTCTTAACGTAACGTAACCCTACCATAAGAACAATAGCTCCACGGAACACACCATTTTTCCCCGAATGGGTGTCACTTATCGCACAACACTTTAGCAACATTGTGTTCTGAAGTCACAGGAGATAGCTTTTTCATGGTAGGCAAGGCAAGGTATAATTCTCTTAGCCAAAATATTAATTTTTCTTTGTATTTATGCTAATGGAACCTAAACTAACCTCGTAGGCATTCCTTGTCTGACGTCAATATTCAAGGTTGCAAGATTGTTGTGCATAAAGGAAGACCATTAATGAATTGCAAAAGAAAGATGGTTCCGTTACTGTGTATGGACAATCACCGCGGTAAATTGCAAGGTTATTTTACAAGTTCTACACGTAAATGTACAATTTTAACAAGTGACCGCCAATTATGAACTACGGATACGTGATCAGGACACCGAAATTAGTAAGCAGGTGAAATTTTAAAGACATGGAAGAGTGGTCCGGTATTGTAAACTCATGCCAAAAAATTGCATTCGTAGCATGATGAAATCACAATAAAACAAAAGGAACTTGGGCCCAATGGCAGGATATTATGTCATCAAGCATGCGCAAAATCCGGTTCACCAGAAAGCAAATGGAAGCAATGCCAATTGTGCATCAAAAATACATGAATTCCCGGTAAAACAGATTCAACGATGAAAGAAAACATCTCCACCAACTTCGAAAATGCTACAGAAACAGTAAAAATTTACTATCCTGCGAACACCTATAATTTCTTCGTTTCGTCAATTTTTGACATTCCTACTTACCTATCTACTTCGTGGAACATTCCTTAAGGTGTATTGACGTTTTTTTGATCAAAGTAATTGCAATTCTTCATTATTGTAATTTGAATTTAGAGTCGAAATTTTCAACAGATTCTGGGCTCTGCCCCTGGGGTAATTGACCTACCACCCCCAACCGCTAACGCGGCCCCGCCTCCGCTCCGGCTCCCCGGCCTTTTCTATAGACTCCCTGTTAAAGGCATGGGTAAGACTGCAGAATATGGGATGCTTAGGAGTTAGTAATTGGGAAAAGTAAGTTTTAACGTGCAGAACAATTTTTTTCTTTAAAAAAAAAAAAAGAAAAACATGTCCAGGTTGGGCGATATTGAAATCGTAGCAACCAAGGAAAAGGCGTATTACTGCACAAATCTAGTGGACGCAAAAAATGTTTATGTTGTTAGGTAGCTAGGTTTAGTTCTCTTAGCCTAAATAATAATTAGTCATTTATTTATGTTAATGAAACCTTACCTAACAGGCCTAACCTAACCTTGTAGGCATTCCTCGAAGAAATAATGAAAGAAACTGTGCATAAACAATATGTACACGAACGAATGGAAAAATGCATTGCTTTTAGTAGCAGGAAAAAAAATTTCATTGTATTTATGCTATTGGAACCCAACCTAACAAGCCTAATCTAACCTTGTAAGCATTCCTCGTCTGAAATAATGAAAGAAACTGTGCGTCTGCGGGTGGAATGCAGAGCGACAAATCAACTCGAATGCCGCGAAACGAAGGATCTCACTTATCGCACAGCACTTGAGCGCGTAAACAATATGGACATGAACAAATGGAGAAATGCATTGCTTTTAGTAGCAAGGAAAACATTTTTTACGCGTAATAATATAATAGTAATCATAAAAGGAACACCGGAAAATAGAAGTAGAAGGTACGTACTTTCAGGGGATATAAATTTTGTTCGTCTATTTAGAGGAAAAAAGCAGCCCATGTTCTGCAGTGAGACCAAGGCATGTTAGAAATTGGCCGGAGTCACCTACTCCAAATGAGCCTCAAACTTTTAAATTTGAAGAAATCCATAGGCGCCAACTCCATGGGGCTTAGGGGGGCTCGAGCCCCCCCCCAATGTTAATGATGTGGAGGCAGAGCCCTCCCAAATAATTTTGCTTAAGAGGATCTAATGTATTATTTTTCTTCTCTTGTAAAGTTTACTCTGAATTGTGCCACATGAACTTAACTTTAAATACACATTTGAAATGTTCTAGACCATCAACTTTGGGAGGGCTGAGACCGCTAAACCATCAACTTTGGGGGGGGGGCTATGACCGGAGACAGCAAAACACATGACTTATAACTATATACTAAGTATACCATTATTATTTACTATTATACATATATTAATCAGAGATATAATGAATTTAGCCAACGACTTGTTAAAGACTGTTTGGGAATCCCCTAAAAGAATGCAAATATTTAGGAATATTATTGATGTGAATGAGAAGGCTGGCCATACTGGACTGTGACCACTTTGCCCTCGTCGGTGGGCGTTGAGAGCCTCCAGTATGCAACAGATCTTAAGGAACTATGAAAACCTTCTCAATTTTCTTGAGAAATTTTCTGAAGAAGACTCTACTGACGCAACATTAAAATGTGCTGGATATCTGGAGACAATCCTTCACTTCAAGACATTTTTCTTTCTCTCCCTCTACTGCCATGTGATGGGTCCAATAGAAGAGGTAAACTGTAAGATTCAGTTTCCACGCATTGGTGCTACAGAAGTGGAATCAAAACTAAAATACTTGACTGACATCTTTCAAGAAAAGTGAATGTGTTTTGAGCAGTTCTGGCTGAAATGCACAGAGGGCAAACCGAGCCTCGTTGAGCCAGAATTGCCCCGGCAACGTCACGTCCCTAAGAGACTTGAAAATCCTGATGCTGCCAAACATCACAAGTTCTACACTCCAAAATAGCATTATAAATCAATATACACTGATGTCTGTGACACAGCAAAATCATGTGTTAAACAAGGACATGAATCTACAGGACTACAAAAAGTAACAGCCGTAGGGAAAGAATGCATCTCAGCTGTGAACAGTTGCACAACAAACTTTCAGCAAACGCGAGAATTCTTTTGCAAAGATTTGGATGCCGATAGGCTCTCCTTACACATGTCCATGCTTGGTGATATCTCCAAACAGAAGAAAGTGGTTCTAACTACCATGCGTGACATAAGGAAGTTTCTTTTGGAAGACAGCACCCTTCAGGAGCCAAATTCATGATGGTCCTCCGCACTGTGCCAGTGACGACAGCCACAGTCGAAAGGTCATTCCGTGCTATTAGCTGACTAAAGACATATTTGAGATCTACAATGAGGCAGAAGAGACTATGCAGCTTAGCGGTAGTCCAAATACATCAAACTGTGCTTGATAATTTGGACCTGAGACCGCTCGTTAATGAGTTCATAAAAAAATAACTCAGTGCGTAGAGCAACTTTTGCTTTATTTTTAAATCATGTTCATATGTTTTTGTTGTGTATGTCACTTTATCGGTAACATTATCGTATGGGTGAAACGGATTCCTTCAAATTTCCTTCAAATTTACAGGAGAAAGTACTTACGGAAATCATTTTCTTGAGCGTTTTGGAAGTTCCTGAATGTAGATTTGATCCATTTTAATGTGAATACGTGTTGTTTTCTGCGAAAATCTCTGTCCGACACGCTGTTTCTGCTCCCGCCATTTGCTTTTTGCATGAGAGTGCAATGTTCCGTGTGTTAAGACGATGCAACCCCGTAGCCAGTGTTTCAGCCTCGCCGTGTTTTCACTAGAACCACCTGTCGAGTTCGGAACAAGCCATTTTTCCCGAATGGGTGTCACTTATCGCACAACATTGTAGCAACATTGTGTTCCGACGTCACAGGAGAGAGCTGTTTTTACAATTTTTCTTTGTATTTATGCTAATGGAACCTAACCTAACAGGCCTAACCTAACCACGTAGGCATTCCTCGTCTGACGTCAATATTCAAGGTTGCAAGATTGTTGTGCGTAAAGGAAGAGAATTAACGAATTACGAAAGAAAGATGGTTCCGACCGAATGGGTGTCACTTATCGCACAACACTGTAGCAACATTGTGTTCTGACGTCATAGGAAAGATCTTTTTCATGTTAGGCAATACAAGCTAACGCGTCTCTTAGCGAAAATAATAATTTTTCTTTGTATCTATGCTAATGGAACCTAACCCAACAGGCCTAACCTAACCACGTAGGCATTCCTCGTCTGACGTCAATATTCAAGGTTCGCCGTGTTTTCACTAGCACGAGAGCACATAACCAATTTCGAAAGAAAGATGGTTCCGACCCGAATGGGTGTCACCGACCCGAATGGGTATCACTTATCGCACAACACCCTAGCAACATTGTGTTCTGACGTCACAGGAGAGACCTTTTTCATGTTAGGCAATACAAAGGTAACGCGTCTCTTAGCGAAAATATTATTTTTTCTTTGTATTTATGCTAATGGATCCTAACCTAACAGGCCTAACCTAACCACGTAGGCATTCCTCGTCTGACGTCAATGTTCAAGGTTGCAAGAGGGTTGTGCGTAAAGGAAGAGCATTAACGAATTGCGAAAGAAAGATGCGAAAGGAAGATGGTTCCGAATTGCTGTTTATGTACAATGAACGTGGTAAATCGCAAGGTTATTTCACAAGTTCTACACGTAAATGCGACGTATTAGCATAATTTCAAATAGGGGCACGAAAGTAGATATTTTCCGGTGAACGAGGTTGCACCACTGCATAAATCGACAAAACACTCTCAGAACGCCCCCTAAACCAGTATGCTATCACGGCCATAATGTGTTACAGATTCGAAACAACAAGTAACAGTAAGTACTCGTAAATAGAGAAAATGAACATTATCTTAGTTAGAAATGCATTATTTCGCCTTAAGAAATGTTCCGCAACACGTTTGCAATGTAAAGAAGTCCGAAATATATGATTCGTAGGTGTTTCACCCATACGATAATAGTACCACTTTATCTCTTAGTGTAAATGCTATTTTTGGTAAATTTCTCGTATCGGACAAACGGATTTCTTCAAATTTACAGGAGAAAGTACTTACCGAATGCAGTTTCTTTATACTTGTGGAAGTTCGGGGAAGTGTTTTCACGCATCGTTCATTGAATTTTGCCGGTTAATCATCTTTTTTCGATATAAATGTGTGACCGTTGCACGAGAGCTCTTGCATCGTTGCACGAGAGCTCTTGCATACATTTACTTCCAGGTGGATGTAGCCTGTGCGTGATGACGTAATCCGGGCCAGTGTTTCCAAACATGCGTTTATGTAACTGGTCACACGTTTAAATTTGAACGTGATCAACGTGTTGAAAATTGCTCATTATTTACCGGTGAGGAGGAAAGTCGGAAACGTGTTCGGGAATGAAGTTTTGATCCATTTTAATGCGAATGCATGTTGTTTTCTACTAAAATCTATTTCCGACGAGCTATTGCTGCCGCCGCCATTTGCTTTCTGCAGGAGAGCACAATACACTCTATTGATGCTGCTAGAAGCCGATGTTGTCCGAATGTCGGAAACGTGTTCGGGAATGAAGTTTTGATCCATTTTAATGCGAATGCATGTTGTTTTCTACGAAAATCTATTTCCGAGGAGCTATTGCAGCTGCCGCTATTTGCTTTCTGCACGGGAGCACAATACACGCTATTGCTACTGCTAGAAGCCAATCTTGTCCGTATATGCTAAATTGAACGAAAGAAGTGCTAATGGAACCTAACCTAACAGGCCTAACCTAACCTAGTAGGCATACCTCGTCCCCGTGATAGTCCGTGGGGCTTTCGTGAATTTTTGGGCTAACGTCAATGGTTTTTGGTGCTACCCGTGGATGGTTTCTGGGAAATAAGGATCAACAGTAATTACTCGTTAATGTAAGAAATATACATTATTTTGTATATGCTAAATTGAACGAAAGAAGTGCTAATGGAACCTAACCTAACAGGCCTAACCTAACCTAGTAGGCATAATTTTTGGGCCAAAAGTTCACGATAGCCCCACGGACCATCACGGGGACGAGGTATGCCTACTAGGTTAGGTTAGGCCTGCTAGGTTAGGTTCCATTAACACTTCTTTCGTTCAATTTACCGTAGCATATACAAAATAATGTATATTTCTTACATTAACGAGTACTTACTGTTGATCCTTATTTCCCACAAACCATCCACGGGTAGCACCCACGGACCATCACGGGGAGAGGTATGCCTACTAGGTTAGGTTAGGCCTGCTAGGTTAGGTTCCATTAACACTTCTTTCGTTCAATTTAGCATATACAAAATAATGTATATTTCTTACATTAACGAGTACTTACTGTTGATCCTTATTTCCCACAAACCATCCACGGGTAGCACCCACGGACCATCACGGGGACGAGGTATGCCTACTAGGTTAGGTTAGGCCTGTTAGGTTAGGTTCCATTAGCACTTCTTTCGTTCAATTTAGCATATACGGACAAGATTGGCTTCTAGCAGTAGCAATAGCGTGTATTGTGCTCCCGTGCAGAAAGCAAATAGCGGCAGCTGCAATAGCTCCTTGGAAATAGATTTTCGTAGAAAACAACATGCATTCGCATTAAAATGGATCAAAACTACATTCCCGAACACGTTTCCGACTTTCCTCCTCACCGGTAAATAATGAGCAATTGTGCCGATCTTGCACTTTCTACGCTAGGTGGGGTGGAAACATTGCATATTGACTACGGTGGTGAAACTGTGACGGCCATTTCCCGTGTTACGGAAGGGAAGAAGCAAGAAGAAGCAAGCAAGAAAAATTACTCGATATGTCGCAAATATAGCTATTTTCGGTGAAATAAGCGAAATGTCACCTTCAGCAATGTTCGTCAATGCAGAATACGTAAGTACGAATATCGAAATAAAGAAAATTAGGAAATTTAAGCTGTTTGTCCGATACGAGAAATTTACCCTATTTTTTTATTATTCCAAAATTCAATTTAAAAAGTAAAATATTGTAGCAAGAACAAAAAAGTAAAATTATTTTCCTGCGATTTGTGTTAGCATTTATGCAAATAATTAAATAAAACTGTTAAATATTGTAAATATTCGTTATTTTATGGGATATTTGCAACCCATCACATGTCTGTTGCGGACATTAAAACACACCCATGCCCTCGCCGGGACTCGAACCCGAGACGTCTGGATCAAAGCGGGTTGAGTCGACCACCCAACACGCTCGGCAACCGAGGCCGGCAAAAAACTGTTAGGTTGGTCTCTTAATGTAAATACATAGTTTTCAATAAAAATGTTAATTGTTATCTAAAAAACAAATGAGCAGACACAATAGACATAAATGTTTTTCATGTTAAATTTCATTTGCATGAGGAATATAATAGCTGCTTAAAAACTGCTATACGAAGACGTAATTTTTATTTTTAAAAAAGAGAGGGAGTGAGTCATTCATTAATTTTATCAGTGATCAGAGCCCCCCAATAATTTTGACAAGTCGGCGCCCCTGAAGAAATCCCTTTCCAGGATACGGAAAACTTACCTCAATTTCACACAAAACACCTTCCCGATGTTAGACAATACTACAGGAACTTATTACGGTAAGTAGTTTCTTCTGTAAAAATGAAGAAATCTGTTCACAGGATAGTAAACTAGTACCACAAAAGGAACTTGAGCCCCTTTGGTTTTAGGCCCCGCTCTCTTCCAGCTTGAATTCAATGCTAATTTCACCCCTCTAAAGATCACACACAAATGAAAATTTCTGCATAAACCCTTGGCACTGATACGCAGTGGAATTACATTACACCTAAAGTATACACCACTGAAGATACTAACTTTCTTACACGGCACGGGAACAAAGTAACCGGCCTGACACAACTCCATGTGTTCGATATACACCATAGAGCAGAGGCAGTGGTAAACAAGGAAGATGAAGAAACTAGTGATGGGTCGTTCGTGAACGAGTCGTTCAAAAGTAACGACTCTCTCTTGTGAGTGGTGAACGACTCGTTCACCAGAATTGAACGACACGTTCAAAGAGTCGTATGTGTGCCACGACTCCTCCGCCCGCCAAGCAACTATTATTCCATTATTCCCTCTCCTTTCCACGAATTTTGCGAGGAAGGCGCATGCGCAAGTGTATACTCGCCTGGCGGCCGGAATTTTTTAAAGAAAGCAAGTCGATTCTGCGGGAAGCAAATGGGGACTGGAGAGGAGAGGGAGGGGGGGGTTCTCTCTGTTCCTTTTCCCTACCCCTAGTTAAGTATAGCTGGCTGAAACGTGCCGTGTACGATGAGAGGGGAAGGAGCATGCTCGCGAGTCGACTCTTTCCTTCGTTCAAAGAGTCGTGGCACACTTTAGCGACTCTTTGAACGAAGGAAAGAGTCGACTCGCGAGCTCGCGACTCGCGAGTGTTGTTTGCAGAGAGAGAGAGCGCGCAACCTCAGCCCATGACGGGCAGCGAAGAACAGCCAACAAATTTGTCCTGTAGTTTCAAGTTCGGCCAAACCATTAGCGCTAAAATTACAAGAAATTAAATGTTAGTAAAAAATATTAGGGGAGTCTTGTAAAGATTTTGGGAAGGTGTTAGGCACAGACCTCTTGATTACAATATTCCGATTAGCCTATTTTGAGTTGTTATTGTTTAAGTCCACTTTATGTGCAGATAGGATAGTCGGGACTGGACCTACAGTTTAAAGTGGGATCCGAACCTCCACTTTGTATTGAACACGGTACCCCTTGATTACCGGCGACGTTATAACTACGCCATCGGGGAGACCCGATTAGCCTATTGGAGCATAAAAGTGGACTTATAACAATTTTTGCCAAGCAAACCATTTTAATACATGACAGCGTTAACCACTATGCTATTAAAGTGAATCAGAAAAGGGAGGCAGTAATTTATAATTTGCAACACAAAATACTTAGTGTGGAAAGCGATTGTTACTTTTAATTATTTTCTAAAGCGCCGGCCTCCATGGTGGAGTGGTTAGTACACCTCATTACTCATCCTGATCTTCGCGATTACCCAAAAAAAGTGACAGAAAGGCGAAGTAAAATAAACCTAAGTGACGCACACAAAATTTTAAATTCATATTCAATCATAGCCTTTAGTATAAAACAGAGATGTGATGGGGAGGGCCGGCCCCCGTGGCGGAGTGGTTAGCACATCGCGGCACGAGGGCAGGGAATCCTGAGGCCGATAGTCGGTGGAAACACATAGCGGCTCGGGATACCACTTTTGCCCAGGCTTTGCTCTTCTGCCACTTTGGCTAATCGCGAACATGAAAATCAGTGATGATATAATGAAATTGATGAAGTGACACTCAATTCCGAGATTCCTCTTAGCGCACTGTTCTAACCACTCCTCCACAGAGGCGACTGAAATTGTTGGAAGTGAATCAGTTTCACAAGTAGCAGGGCATTACAAAATCGCAATGAAAACAGGGCCAACCCTTCCAAAGTTGGTGAGATGATGAGAGACACTCTGTGTAAAATGTACTGTCCGAGAATCTCGTCTCATTGGAGTAACGATACCGATTTATGCTTTGAAATCGATAAGCGAACAAGACCAGACAGGTGTTTTTAACTTGAAATCAAATCGCGAACAAGATATGCATTCTCATTCACGAGTTGAAACGATGTGCCAAGTCATCTTGTCTCACCACGATACTCGATCGAGTTGCTCTTCCGCTTCGTGCACATGTAAACCTTTTAATTTACACGTTCAATTTTATTTATCCAAGAAAACAAATCTGTTAACATGAGAATGAACAGAAGAAATAAGCTACTAGTTATTTTCCCATTAAGGAACAAACAAATTTTAAAATGCTATAATTTCTTATAAATTAGCATGCAGTAATTATATTTTATAATTTATTAATTCAGTTTTAATATTTTAACTGCCTAACACGCTTTGTTGTATTTTATGCATCTTTTATACCTAATTACTTAGTATTGACAGCGAGGATGAATGAATTTTACGTACAGATAAGCTAATCGGGACTGGATCTACAGTTTAAAGTGGGATCCACCAGGTATCGTTACAAGGCAACGACGGAGGATGGATGGTGATTAGAGTAATTGACAAGAGGTTAAATACAGATTACCACTCATCTCTGGGCTGGGGTTCGAACCCGGAACTTTCGGTGTCAATAGGCTTACTTTGAGGAGGGCGACACCACTTATCTGTCACTCCAAGATTATTTCAAGCTGGCCAACATAGAAACCAAGAAACAAAGAACATGCACCATGGAGTATGTTTTATTTATGTTCTTCAGCCATCCTTTCATTCCTTGTTAAATCCTGGTAAGGAAATCGCTTCCTGTCTCGGATTCGATCCTCTGTGGAGGCACCTTGCCCAGTGATTTAGACCCCCAGTTTAAATTGTAGCTTCAATCCCGAGCATAAAGTGAACTTTAAACATTGTCTGACAAAATCGTTTTCATATGACGTGAAATATTTCATTAACATTAACGTGTAAATATTTTACTAATGAAAACAGCATTAAAGAATAAATATAGAAGTTTAATCATAAATCTCATCGTACATGATACTGCAAAAAAGCTTTTATTGAATGACTGCAGAATTAGGAACAACTACGTAAGATGGACATGGGTCATGTTCACGAGTGATATAAACAGCTGTTGGCCATCTGCGGTGAGCCTACGTGTTAAGGTGTTTTACTAGTAGAAAGCAACATTAAAAAAAATACATACGTATAATTTGGCCCGCTTTATAGAAATTCGATCATACATTATGATATTGGCAGAAACTTATATTGAATGACTGTAGAACAACAAAAAGCTATGGACATGGATAATGTTCAAGAGCGATATATATTTCTTAAACACAGCTGTTAGCCATCCGCGGAGAGCGAGCGGGTGGATCCTACTTTAAACTGTAGATCCAGTCTGCTGGCGAGACTGCCGCCGCCGCGCCTTGTGTAAGAGAGCTCGCGACTCGCGAGCGAACGATGAGTGAGGAGAAGAGTCGCTAAGGCGAGCGAGTCGTTAAGGTGCTTAATGACTCTTCGTGCCGACTCGCGAGTCGTGAACGATGAGGGAGGAGAAGAGTCGCTAAGGTGCTTAATGACTCTTCGTGCCGACTCGCGAGTCGTGAACGAATGATGGGGAAAGAGTCGTGGGACTGTGCTGTGACTCTTCGTGCTGTTTCAAGAGTCGTGAACGAGCGATGCTCGTGGAAATGCAAGCATGTGTCGCAGCGCAGATCTGGAGCGCATTTTGTTGCGATATTAAAACCAGTGATCGAATGCAAAAAAGGAAGAATATGTAAATGCACGTTATTACTAATAAAAGGTTGATATAATTATATAGCATTTCTGTGTATGCTATCGTACTGCATAATTTGCATTATCCGCAGCATGAAATGTAAACTGAAACAAGATACAAATATAGAAAGTCTCACTCATGAGGCAGAGTAATGAAAACAAGTATGTGTATAAAAAAAGTATAAATTTTGTTTGTGTGTGTGTGTGTTTACTGTTTACACATATATGTATATCCACACACATACAGAATCGTATTTGTATTTTTCTTATTTTATGCCGCTTTTCTTCAAATTTTAAGTAATCGCGACGATGAGGGTGATGCGTGATGATATAGATGAAGGGACACTCATAAAGAATATCCTTGCCCAGACCGGGACTAGATCCCGGGAACTTCTGTGGCAAGATCAAATGTCGATTACTTCAGAATCTTGGCCATTTAGTCGGCTACACGCACACACACACACACAAAAATGCAATACAATTTATTAATCTTGAAGGACGTACGTTGTGTTCGTTTACTTAAATACAATCATCTGCTTCAACACCACCTACCCCCTTCCCCCTCTTCAGGCATGTGTTTCGAGAAAAAGAAGCTTGGCGACTCTTTTGAACGACTCATTTGAACGACTCTTCTCAGTGAGCGAGCGCTCATGAGTCGACTCGCACAAATGAACGGCTTGAACCCATCACTAGAAGAAACAAAACACTAACCAACGCGCTAAAATGGTTGCAGTGTTGCCAGATCAAAATTAGGAAAGTCCTCATGTTCTTCCTCTTCTGGCACACACCGCCTTTGCAGTCTCTGGGCAAAGTTGCTATTTGTGTCCTCTTCTGGAAAAACAAAATATTCTGAGAATTTGAAATTGCCAAAGTCACTAACACTTGGGAAGGTCATAATACACTTTACCATTCTCGCCTGTTTCGCACTTGTCACTTGTCTTCGGCACTAGCACCATAGAATAGTTAGGGTATAAAAGGGGAACCTGCATTTAAACCTCGCTGCGCTTGGAAATTGCAGTTCCATCGGTGGTCAATAGATGGCGCGTCATCTTCTTTTCCTGCTCCCAGTAAATAGGGGGCGAGATCATTGACCCACTGGAGTTCTCTTCACCACAGAAAGGACGGGAGTGGTTGAGAAACCGGTTTTCTAAAAACGAGGGGTAAATATATTTCGTTTTCTGATTTCATGCAGATCGTGAATTTTCGGAGTTATGACTTTGCCAGGCAGCTACATACCCTACCAGGGTGCGAAATCATTGAAGATTGATGTTTTTGGGGGGGGGGGCAGGAAGATTGTGGTCTACACAGACACACACAAATTATACACAGGGCCGGGTTTTTTTGTTGTTAATTTTTCAAAAATTTCGTGAAATATATATAAAATATCGTGTTTATAGTTAAAAAATATGGCAGTAATTTCGTGAAAATTTCGTGGCAATTTTTAATGCCATGCAGTTATACATAATGTTACTAAATCAATGAATGATTTTATACAAGGCATATTATTTGCACGGAAAATAAGCTTAAAAATAGTAAATAATAAATTTCACCTTCTGAAAATTAGCCTTACTCAGTTATATTTATATTTTAGAAAAAGTGGAATGTAAGTTTCGGATACTGTGCGTTTCCAAATGATTTCTCATTTCTTTGCAGCCAACATCTTCAAATCGAATATATTTCTTAAATAGAAATTTATAAAAAATGCAATTTTTTCGTTTTTATCTTGAAAATGAAAATGTTCGCAGAAACTGTCAATTTTCGCGAAAATTCGTGACAAAAGTACAACCGTAAATCAGTCACATTTGTGACATTTTGCGTTTATCGCTAATAACAAACAAAAAACCCGGCCCTGATTATACATATATATTATGCATGTGCATGAAAATTAGAGGATAGTAGAGAAACAGGTTATATTTTAAAATTTTCTACCAAGGAACTGAGAAGAAAGAACCTATATGATTAATATTTATAATGTTATTAAATATAAAATTAAATTACTAAATATGTAAAAATACATTCGTATTAATTACATATAAGGGAATTAATTTGATATTTTTTATGTATCAGATATTTGTAATTGCCTTTTCGATGCCGCAGTGAATACGTTTTCGCCTAGTAATCAAGGAGTCCCGGGTTCGATACCTGGTGGAGGCACATACTGGGTCGGATCCCACTTTAAACTGAAGGTCAGTGGCGTATTGGCCGCCCCCGCAAGCAGTGTTCTCTCTCTGATGCTGAAATTTTCATTAATTCTAGTAATTCAACAGAAAATGCCGATTAAAAAAACCATTTACGAAACATTATGTAACACATCAATGAAGCAATTCAAACTCTTTGAGATGAACACTGACTGCAAGTATCCGTTTTTATTCTGTCGGTAAAGTTAGAACATATTCGTTGTAACGTACGAGCTAACGAGCTCCATGTTCATCATTACTATTTTTAAAATTCTAGGAATTTAGTAATACAATGACTGTGATGATAAGCAGATGCGCCGAGCGACTTCACATATACGTACGCCCCCTCCGAGATGCTAAATGAATTTACTTGCTAGCAGATGGTCATCAAAAATGGAATGGGGGAGATCTGATCTCATACATTTATTCATTGTTTGTCGCAGGGCAGGCAGAGTGTAAATGGAATAATTAGAATTATGATTCAGGAACAGTCAGTTGTTCAACTTTTGCCATTCGTGTTATTAGTTTTGCGTGTGGTATTTAGAATGGAGCTTCCCATCAAATATTTCCAAGAGACCCCAAAATTTTTCATATTCAAGTAAAAGGAATGTCACTTAATCCACACCTAACGCATGTTACACGTCATTCTCAATTTTTTGCTGTACTGTGACAATGTAGTTGATTTTTCTTGTAAACGTTAATCTCTTCAGGGGCTCAATAACCCAGTAGAAAGTGGTGCACAGAGGGCAGTTATTATCTTGCCCTGAGGGCCAGTACCCCCTCTTCTGTCACACAGAGTACATTATTTTGGGGGATTTTGTGAAATTCATTTTCTCCGATATCCAAATTTTTGTTAACATTTCTGTCGAACCGAATATTGACCAGTGTGTTATGATTTTATTATGATCTACGATGCTCATATGAAAGTTTTTAACTGGGGATAGCGTCCTCCCATTTCGAGCACTTCACTGCCCCTTCCGCTAGGCTTTTCACTGAGTAACTTTGTGATGCCGACGTTAAGCTGCCGAAGTCAAGGATAATTTTGGGGTTGAAGTCCTATCCATCTCAAAATTCAAAATAGAAGTATTAACTATCAAATAGGTAATTCCCCAAAACAACATTTTTAAAAAAAATATCTGAGTATGTAAGGGCCTATTTGTTTTGTTAATTATCAAGCAAGAAATACGTACAATAGTTGATGAACTAAATATTTGGCCACATGAAGTCCTCCTTCCTCCAAGAAAGAATCCTGTCTGTGCCAGTGGTCAGAAGTAGCGAGCTACTTGTAGCGGCGCTACTGTAGCTAGCTACAAAATTTGTAGCTGTAGCTGTAGAGACGCTACATTTTGAAAATTGTAGTTGTAGCGGTAGCGAAGCTACAAAATTCCTGTAGTTGTAGCGAAAATTTCGCTACAGCTACATTTTTCCTCAGCATTTTGAGGTGAATTTTGAATGTGGCAACAGCATCAGAAAAATCGACAATAACCCTTAATTTTGCAGGAGGTTCATAAAAAGTGTCTATTACATGGAGATACAGATTATCTAGATTGTAGATTATAGATATCTGCGAAATTTATTTAATTAGTATCTGAATAATTCAGATATCCAGATAACTAACTGACATATATGAATACAGCTACGTTTTTTCTAGCTGCATCGCTAATTTGGGGAGAAACATGCCTCTTTTGCTGCACCACTGGAAAAAAGTGCCTCGTTTGCGTCACCCCTGGAACAAATCCTGTGGATATTCATGGTGTAAGACACCAAAATGTTATTAATTGCTGTGTAAGACACAACTTGCAGTGCAAAAACGAACGGTGGATTTTCCACTGAACTAACAAGGGAATAGTGCCAGCAATAAATGGCTCACTACGTTAACAATTTAATCTCCATTGCCTGCATCTTTTCTTTGTCTCTCTATGTTATTGTCCAAGTCTCTGTTCCACACGTAATTATTGGCACATAGTATGTGTTATATTTTACCTTCTTGCATTTCATAGGTACATCCCTGTTCCATATTAATCTTCGAACGCTTTGATATAGTCCACCACCCATTTGTCCTCTTCTGTTTACCTCCTCATCTATTCTTCCACTTCTCTCAATCATGACAATGAGGATGAATGGTTTATTTAATTATTCTCTTATCTATAGTCACTTTCTGCTACTTTTGGCTAATTGTGAGAATGAGGATGAATGATGAGCAGTGTGGGGAATGGAGGAGCAGGAGGATCCCATCCTCCCAACTTGACGTCTTTCCTAGTTTTTGTATTGAGTCCATTTTATCATAGATAAGCTGATCGAGACTGGATCCTAACCACTATGTGCCTCCGCTGGTTACCGAACCTGGGGCCATTTTGTAGTCAAAGGGCTCCAGGTACTTTTTTCAAAATGCTGACTTCATATCAGTCTAAAAAAAATGAAATATTTATTCTCAAGAAAAATATGTTGATCTGAACATAAATACGTAATCCTACCAAATTTTATTTGTGTATAGTTGTAATAATTAATTTGGGTAACACCCTAATTGCAATATTCATATATCAAATTTGAATTGATATGCCACTTGCATAGGTATGGTATTCTCAAAAACTATAGTAAAAATAAGTAACTGAAGTAACACTGCTATCAAAATTATCGAACGACTGGAATAATGATAATAAATAACAGAATCTATTTACCAGTAGTAGGGGATTTTTTTAACACCCATATGGTGGTTTCCATTTTTTTTATGCAGAAGTAGCGCAAAAAGTAGCGAGTAGCGAACAGGAGTAGCGTAGCGAGCCACTTTTTGGTAAATGTAGCTGTAGCTGTAGCGAAGCTACATTTTGGAAGAGTAGCGGTAGTTGTAGTGAGGCTACTTTTCAAATGTAGCGTTTTGATCACTGGTCTACGCCACCATGTTGAAGTAAAAGCAAATATTTTCAATATTCTCTCCCAGTTATTATCAGAGATTCATATCCTAATTTGGTTTCCAGAATCTACACTTATGAATATGTCTGTAACATAAATTGGAAAGAAAGGGTATTTGCAGGAAAAAAAATCTCCAGACGGCAAAAGAAACAATAAACAAAGTGTCCATCATTATTTTCATTCAGTTTGTTTTGCACACCGTGACGATAATGAATTGAAATAAGAAAGTGAATAAGTTGAGGTCAATACCTGCTTCGAATCAACAATTCGATTCCTTCCAACGTTGTCAATACGTTTAGTATTCTCGTTACTTATTCACTGAGGAGGCCCCAATGTTCTACTTGCCGGGGGGAGGGGTGGGGCACAGAAGGCTGCACTACGCCACTACTCTAGGTCCAGTCACAATTAGCCTTACTGTGCATAAAGTGGACTTAAAACACCAACTCAAACAATATATTTATAACTCCTCTCCTTTACTAACTGGTTCAAGGTGTCAATATATTACAAAAATAGTTAAAATTGTTTTATTGTGAACAAGCTTTTTTTTAGTTTTTGCTTTCTATTAGAGTAAATCAATTGAATATCATATTGCATTCTCGTTTCCTTTTACTGTGCATATTTTGTTGGTGTAGATCTCTGTTAATGATCTCTTGAAAGAGGGAGGGAGAGAGAGAGAGAGAGAGAGAGAGAGGAATAATCCAACACTCATAACACTAATAATCCAACACTCCAACACACATACTTTGTGTGTGTTTTCGATATTTTCCTTAGTAAAGTATATTTGAAGTCAAAACTAATTGCGTATGTTTTCTTATAACTAAAACTAACCCCCCTTAATTATTTGTTGTGGGGGGGGATTTTTGAATCCAAGATTGCTGGTGGGGAAACTCTCCCTCTGCCCACACCACCAGGATTTCGAACCCTGTATCGTACCCTACACTTGTTTTGAATCTAGTGAACGGCGTTAGACTATCAAAGTGGTAGAGCAGTCATTTTTATTGGTATATTCTAAATTCTAAACGCGATTAGACTCTGCTGAATCATATGAAATTCGATAGTAACCCGAAAGAAACATACATGATTTCTTTAGTGTTGGTGGAAATAACGAAATTATAACAGGACTGAACTGGATCTCATTCCAGTGTGTTGGACGTTGGACACGGCACTGATACATATAGCAATTTCATTAAGCGTTCTTAATTTTATTAGCGGGGGGGGGGGGCACAGAAGCTGTTCAAATTATTACATCGCATGAAAGAGCTACAAAGAGAGCGCTTGTTGCGTATTGCTAAGGAGCTTTCAGACCCAAGTTACGAGATACACGCGACAGGCAACGAACGACACCTGTCGCTTGGAAATGAACCTTTAGTAATGAATGCAACCTTTCGAAACGAAGGAGTATGGTGTCGCGTGTCTTTTGGATTGGGACGTTTTCTCAGTATCGTGTATCGTGTCGCCTCGGTTTGTTGGTAGTACATACGTGACGAATACTTGCTTATCTAAAGGGGCTCTCGTCGCTTGAAAGATGGGATTTCTTTCATAGCCTCTTGGGTGCAAACGCGCAGTGTGGCTTGTCACCCGTCACTTGTTGCTTCGGTCTGAATGCTCCCACAGTGTAGGATAGATAAATAGTGGATGGAAGCCAGAAAAACAACAAGGTAGATTCCTTAAACTACCGAGCTACCGGTAATTAACAAACTGTATATTAATTATATTAATGGCCTTATGACTAAGGAACCGTATTTATTCTCACTATACAGTTAGCAAATTGTTTTCAGATGAAAATCATTTCCGGGAATAACATTTTGTGATATCTCCAACTTTTAACTTCCCTTGACGTGATATCCTCTATTACTTCTACGAGACGAGGCATCTCGTCTTGTTTCTAGACGAGACACGAGGTGAGAGAAACCAGAACAAAGTCTCGTCTGGTCTCGTTTCGTGGTCAACACTACTTTTCTGCCACTTAAGGGTAATCGCGAAGTTGAGGATGAGTGATGGTAATTATAAAGATAACATCGATCCCCGTGACGGAATAGTAGTCCAATTAAGCCGGTTGTGGAACCGAAAATGAGGCTCGGTGAGGCTCGCCTTAATGGATTTCTCTCGTAAGGCATGAGCCTCATTTTCTCGCAGTGTTGCCAGCTGCTTACTCGAAAAAATCACCAAGGTTTTTTTTGGGTCTAACGTAGCCTAAAGCAAGGAGCTGGCAACCTTGCTTGAGGTTTGCCTTAATGGTTTGTTTTTGTAAGGCATGAGCTTTATTTTCTCGCAGTGTTGCCAATATTTTACTCGAAAAAATCACCAAGGTTTTTTTTTTTGGGTCTAACCTAGCCTAACGCAAGAAGCTGGCAACCTTGCTTGAGACTTGCGTTACAGTGCATAAAGCAAGGAGCTGGCAATCTTGCTTGAGGCTTGCCTTACAGTGCATAAAGCAAAGTTGCCAACCTACTGGTATTTTTGCCATAGTTTTTTACAAAAAAAAGAGAGGAGAGAGAGAGAGGAGAGAGAGAGAGGAGAGAGAGAGAGGAGAGAGAGAGAGAGAGAGGGAAGAGTTAAACAACCGACAGCTGCCAACACCCAACCTAACCTAACCTAACCTAACCTAACCTAACCTAACCTAACTAGGTCTAACCTAGCCTAAAGCAAGGAGCTGGCAATTTTACTTAAGACTTGGTTTACAGTGCATAAAGCAAGGTTGCCAACCTACTGGTATTTTTGCCATAATTTTTTACAAAAAGGAGAAAGAGAGGGAAGAGTTAAACAGTCGACAGCCCACCTACAGCTTTTTTGGTCTAACCTAGCCTAAAGCAAGGAGCTGGCAATTTTGCTTGAGGCTTGCCTTACAGTGCATAAAGCAATTTTTACCAACCTACATATACTAAACAAGGAGAGCCGGCACTGCCGTAAAAGAGAGAAAGATGGGTGGATGGCAATATAGTATGTGTGTGCGTGTGTGCGTATAATATGTAGCATTATTAACTAGAGTGTGTTGGCAATTTACTTACAACTAAAAAAAATAGAGATGCCAACGTTGCTGTAAGATGAAAAGAGAGAGAGATTTATGGCTGGCAACAGTAATGAGCGAATGCGCCATATCGCAATTTTCCAACTCCCGGGGAAACGATGTGCCACACACGCGCGCGCGCTTATGTATTGTAACACAAACAAACAAACAAAATAATAATTGTTGTTTTTTAGAATACCTGGCCCCTAACCCCGCCAGGGTGCGTGGTGCTCAACCCAAAAAGGTTCTAACGGCTACGGCTCTAGATAACCGTACCTCTGTAGGGTTTCACGTGTTTTTTTTTTCCCCCCAAACTTCCATGAAACTCTACAGAGGACCTCCGTAATGCATGCAACGTGTACTAACGACTCTAGTGTTATTTGATGTTGTGATATTTTTGGATATAGAGTTTTATTGTGAGATATAGATAAAAATAATTATGTTTATTATAATATTTTCTTGATGAAGATGGTGAATATGTGTGTGTGTTACAAATAAAGTTGCATGCTTATTTTTCTAGTGTGTGTGTATGTGTTTTTGATGTTTCGACAGCATCTGAAACGATAAAAAAGAAATTTTATTGTTAATTTTCACGTGTAAAAACAACAACAAATTTTTTTGTGCAAATTTTCTGATTGTCTCGTGCTATAGTGCAAAAAAGATATTGTAACTGATAACTAATGAAATTGACATTTGTAACTGATCTGAACTAGTGAAATTCGTATTGTGCCATTGTAACTGATTGTGCTAGTACGAAAAATTTCTTATTTGTGCAAGAAAAGATGTTAAAAACTTGTTAAAACTGCTCTGTGACCCTCTCGTTCTTCACGTCGTAGGCGAAGGACTTCTCTGCAATCAGGATGACACTGCATAGGGTATCCTCGGGCAAGGCATCGTGGTACTCGCAGACGATCTTGATGTTGGTTCGATCGTTGACCACAACCTTTTTTCTCTTAGATGTGTTGATGACGGTCATGGGTCTCCGTGCTTTGAACTCGCTGGGCGTGTAGTACATGTCCACGCTTCCCTCGGTCACACGTTTGTAAGCCGAGAACGCTTCGTAAAGTTTGAGGTAATCGTTTTTGGTCACGTCGAGGTTGTAATTCTCGCGCGGGAACACTTCGTTGCGTCCGTTCTTCAGATAAACGTTCTTGATCTTGCAGTCGTCGAACTTGCTGGAATCTTTTTCCTGATTCTTGTCCCTCCCGGTCTGAAAAAGCACTACGACGAAATCTGGCATGTCGAACTGTATGTTGTTGAACTGCGTTGTTACGTCGAATTCCATGTGACTTCCCGACGCTATTTTCTGCACGCACTGGTAACCGTGAAAGTGAATCAGCACCTGCGGACTTTTCAAGATCTCCGCTTTGTACTTGAGGGCGTAGTTCGTTTCGTATTCCACCACCGGCATTCTCAATTCCATGCTCTGGATGACGCACTTGGCTGCTTCGGGTAAAGTGTTGGCTATCGGCGTGGTGCCGTCCGGACCCAAAGTAGCGTATCGCATCAGTGCGTCGTTGTCGTTGGCCGCTCTTCGAAACGTAACCCTCAGTCCTCCCTTCCACATGATCTCCTTGTAGTCCGAGAAGAAACCAGGCAGCAGACGCATGGGAAAGAGCACCGTGTGATTTCTCGTCGATATTTTGGTCCCGGCTTCGAATCCCCCGGCCTGGTAGTACGCCGCGTCCGTTTTGGATAATTTCAACGTTCCCACTGCCGTCGACGTGAAGCCAGGATAATCGATTCTGTCGATGACGGTGTTGTGTTTCCTCACCTCCACCTGCGAGAACAGGTGAGGCACGAAGTTGTCCACGAGTATCAAGTTTGCTGCTGCAGGAAACGCGTCTCCGCTTTCTTTCTTCACCACGTCGAATTGAAGGTAGAGGTCCGCTCTGTGAGGATGAATGAACCCATCCCCTACGTCCACGTCGTATTCGATCTCCCTGTTCGCCTCGTTGAGATTGGCGAACGTGCGACGGTTGGGAGGGAAAGATTGCAATTCGTAACTTTCGATTTGCTCCATTTTACATGTATGGTTATTTATTATACGTTGATCTCCACGATGGCCGTCGTAGTGGCACCTGCGAAATCCACCACGTCTCCTTTCTCGTTCGTCACCACCAACTCTATGTCGTCTATGCGGTTGCGACATACTGGAAAATAGATCGGCGAAGAGGGTGTGTAGATGATCGGTTCCATGAACTCGGAACTTGGTTTGAAAGTGGCTATGATTCCCGTCTGCTTGTGACTTCCTAACAATCCGTCCGAAGATTTCGTGATCATACCTTCGGCCATGTTACAGTGTACGTTCAGAGTCTCTATGGCCAAGAATTTAGGAATGTTGGTTGCCACGTGCTTGATGCCAGCTTCGAGTTTGGTGTCGTTCTCGAAACCTAAAAGTTCTCCCATGGTGCCCAGGTCCACGGTCTCCGTAGCGGATAGGATTTCCACTCTGTGCGTGACCGAATTTTGAGAAAGGTACGTGCCTTTGGGTAATTGAGCTTGCAAAGTGGAAAGATTGTATTGTCCTGGCGTGACGACGATGTGTTCGCTTCCGACGCTAATTTTGTTGTTGTGCTGCGTAACATTAGGTATGAGGTACATGCTGTAGAATGCACGCAAAGCCACGGATTTAGGATAGACGATGTCGTCGTGCAGCGTGAGTTTCAAGATTGAAGATTCGCTCGTGAGATGAAACACGCCCATCCTCGTGATGCTGTTTCAGGTTCCACAATGCTTTCTGGAAATCCTCGATCGTAGGGTTATTTATTTTAGAGAGAAACGCGAGCACGGAGAGGCAGAGATGACCGCAGTTCACGTCTCCGAAATCTTGAATGCGTTCGTCGTTGTAGTATATAGAGGTTTTGTTCGTTTTCAGATAATGAATTAAATTTGTAGGTGGAACACCTCCGAAAGAATCGAAAACGAATGCTTTATCATCATTTTTGTGGTAACATATCCAATGCGTGCCTGGATTTTTTTGATTGTCCAAGTTGACTACTCCGCATTCTCTTCTTTTAACGCTTGAAGGTAACGAGTCGGACATGAAAACTCCTCTGAAGTGTTTGATTTGTAACGGTTCGATCAGAGATTCAATGTCTCGGTTGGTGAGTGCTTCTGTTTCTTTTTTTAAACTTTCTCATCACGCCTTTTCCTTTTTTCTTCTCCATGGCCAGGTTGTGACGTTTCTGTTCTTCCAACTCGGCCTTGTTCTTCTTTGAGTCGATGACGGTTTTCGCGATGGCGGCACTTCCGCCGGCCAAACTTCCAACGGCCCCCAATGCTGCCAGGATGGCCGGGATGCTGAATATGAAACCTCCGATCTTTTGCTGTTTCCGCGAACGCTGCAATCTTTTCAATTGAGGTGTGCTGAGCAGCAATTTCATTCCGTGTCCTTTCGACAAGCAAGAACGTTTCTTCTCACGTTGTTTCTTGGTGAGTAACCCATCGAGGGTACCTAGATTTTTAAGATTCGAATATGGTATCTGGTACACGACACCCTTGGGCTTCATGTTGATGCTCTATGTGTTATTTTCACGGTATGTTATTTATATATATATATTCTGAGATTTTTTCTTGTGTAGTTTTTTTACGGTATGTTATTTATATATTTTCAAGGCCTCGCAGTCGTTACACAAATTCTATTACGTGCTTCGTTTTCTTGCCAAGAAGTTCCTTTGTCCCCTTGTACACGATTCGAGTTTTGTTCTCGATTAAAATAGATAGCTTCTCGTCGGATAACATGTTAGCGTATCGATCTGGTAAAAATAGACTGTATTGTGCGTTGAGCAACAGGCGTACCTTGGGACCATACTGGGTAGAAACGATTGAACCGGAAGTTATCGTGTAAGGTTTGTCGACTTCCAATTCCTGAATTTTTACATACTCGACTGACAAATTTAGCATTTGTTTTAATGCTTGGAGATCGCTCATTTTTTCAGTTGTCAGAGTGTTAGAGAGAAATTTAATTGTTTTTTTCACGATGTGTGTTATTTATATATACCAAAGATTATTTTTTTTCACGATGTGTGTTATTTATATATCAAGTTTTTTTTTTACGGTATGTTATTTATATACCCCACCCCAATTTTTGTTTCGTGTTCATGGCGATGGTGGTACCCAGTGCGGCGACCCGTTCACCCAGCGATGCGTCTCTGCTCACGAACCTTTCGAAAGCTGCATGTTCCAATTTTTTGTCTGCTTCGTGACGTGCGTCCAGATCCGTCTGCGTGGTGTTGTAGGCGATGTCGTGATCTTTGCATGCTGCGTCCAACGGATTCACACCCTTGTCTCCTCTCTCCAATCTTTTCTCGAGTTTGGTACCCGGTCCGCAGTACTGGTAGCCAGGTAGATGCATCTCGAAAGGTAACTTGTTGATGATGTCGTTCACGAGTCCCTTTCCTTCGACCACGTTCCAAAATTTCGGAGGCAGCGTGTTGATGATTTTGATCAGGTAACCTATGCCCTTGTCGTCGTTCACGATGAAGTTGGAAAGTTTCGTGCTGATCATGTCCACGATGCCAACCTTCTCGTTGTAGAAATTACGATTGCCTGCATTCTCTTCGCCGGCTATCACCAACAATCGGTCCACGAGCTTCCTCACGTCGTCCACCCAAACGAATTCTTTGGGTAACGTGTTGTAGCGTTTGACGCCGCTGCCTGTTTTGACCTGGTTCCAAATCGGTTTGATGAGATTCCTGTACTTCTCGCCGCTGCTCGATTTCACCCTATTCTGCGAGGCGTCGTTGTTCTGGTACAAGGCATCCGTCATGATCAGAATTTCCTTGTAACTTTGGTAATCTTCGTCGGTGTAATCTTTCGGCTGCTTTTTGGCGACGAGTTCCCACAGTCCCACCGTACCCGGATACCTGTTCCAACTATCCTTGTCGCCTAAATTGACTTTAATGTCGTTGCCTTCGAAGGTCACCTTCGATTTCCCAATCTTCCACACCACACCGCCGCCTTCGCTGGTTTCCATGCTGGGATACAATCCGAACACTTCATCCTTGTCGAATTTCCCCGTGCTCAGGTAGTCTCGTGCCAAAGGTCCCAACTCGATTTTATCCGAAGACGTGCTACCAATGGCTCGACGTCGTGCCGGTGCATCCTTTAGTTCGAACGGCGTCGAAGGAATGCTCGAAATAGGCGTGGGTACGGCGTAACTTTTAGCTGCGAGCGGTACGAGTTCATTAATCAAATTTTTATTTTGTTCCGTGACACTTTTAATTTCTTTACCTAGACTGCTGATGGCATCGATCACAGGTTGATCCTGACGTTTCTTCTCTTCGTAGAATCCGCGATTCTCGGATTTCCAACCTTTGAAGCGTTTCGCGAGGTAATCGCGAAGCTTGAGATTTTCGTCCTCGATTTTTCGTTTCGTCATAACGTTTATTTATATACATCGTTTCTCACAACGTTGCAACGTTTAGAAAGTCGTTGATTTTGTTTCTGTATTTTCCGTCGTTGGGTTTCCTCGTCATGTCGATCGTCGCGAATCCGAAATCGTCACCGTTCCAGCAAGTAGAGCAGCAGCCTTCCGAAAATTGATTGTAGTTCATGTCTCCGCCTACGTAGTCATCGTACGCGTGCTTGAGGTTGGTGTGATCTTGACGAAACAAACATATGAAATTAGCGTTGTCGCGCACTAACTGTTTTGGAATTTTGGAAAACGTTTGAGCTAGGTAAAAACAATCCATTCCTTTGTGACGACCTTGCGTGAAAAAGTTGCGAATTTCATTTTGATTTTCCAGGATGGCGTCGTCGAACACAACGACTGAATTTTCACGACAATCGTCGAGTGGTTTTATTTCCGAGGCGAACGTTGCAATGCTCAGACCATCGTACAGTTTCATCAGTTGCTGGTATTTGGATTGCTCCAAACTTTTCGAGAACACGTACAGGTGCCTGTTCTTCCAATCTAACCAATTCGGTGCGAGGAGAAAATTGTCCACGAGCAGTGTCGTTTTCCCACACCCCGATGGACCTACGATCAGACAGCGGATGCTGTCGGGAAGCAACTTGCCGTTCTTTTTTTTTCTCGTTTGACTTTCCGGATCCGGTAGACGCTTCACCACGTTCCACGTACTCACAAGATCACTTCGTCCGCGTCGATCCAACTCTTTTCCGGAAGTCCCAGCCATTTGACCAAAAGTTTGTCACCTTTCCTACGCAATACTTTCTCGATGAGGTACGTGTCGGGGTGTTTCGTTTTAGAGAGTTCCTCTTCGTAAAATCTTCCTTTCAAAATCTCACCGCTACTATCTTTTATTATATACGTGTGTCGGTTTCCAGGTAAAACTCGAACCACCGTAAAGAGTTCCGTACTGCAATTTTTTGTGAATCCCTTCTCGAAGGTGCGTTTGAATTTGCTGATCCTCACTCGGTCTCCAATTTTGTATTTAGCTTTTTTTGTCGTGGGTGTGTACTTTGGACAGTAAACGGTAGAAATTAAACGCTGCTCGTCGGACTTGGTAACGTCAACTGGCTTCATGCCTATCGTTCTGTGTACCGTATCATTATAGGTGTCGACGAGTTCCGGCAGGATGTCGACCCATTTGTAATTTCCCCGAAGCGTGAATCGTTTCCACATGTGTGTTTTCAAGGTTCGATTGAATCTTTCCACGATGCTGGCTTTGATGTGACTGAAGGTCGAATAATGTCGAACGTCATGTTTTTGAATAAACTTTTGGAATACAGCGTTATAAAATTCCTTCCCCTTGTCTGTTTGCAGAAACCGTGGTCGTCTGCCACCGCTTTCGCGAAAAATTAATTTGAATGCTTCCGTGACGCATGTTCCCGTTTTCGCCTTCAAAGGTAGAGCCCATGCGAATTTCGAAAACGTGTCTATGACGGTGAGAAGGTACTTGTTGCCCTTGTTCAATTTATGTACGTTTTTCAAATTGCCGCTACTCATCTCCACGAGGTCACTTTGCCAGAGGTCATCGATGCCCTTGGTTACCACAGCCAAACGTTCGTAGTTGCGGCGTGCAGGTTTATGCAATTCTTCGACGATGGCTTGCCTAGACATTTTTTTAGAGATTACGTTTCAAGAGAAGCACAAGCGTGATGGGATTCAAAGAGGGTGGCACTTCGCTCGTGTTTTGAATGATTAGCTTATCGCCGGCACTCACGTCGAAAACGGTGAGATCTTCGTCTTCGTGTATTTCATATATGTTGCGCGTTTCGTTCCAACGTGCCAGAGGAATGTTTCCTGCTTTCTGGACACCACGATTCGATATCAAAGTCATGGTGGGAACGCTAGCTTTTCTACCGTGAGACCACTACGAAAATTCGTTTATCTGAATCGTACCATCGAGGAGAAACTTGTAGTACGGATGATAAGGATGTAACATGTACAGTTTGTTACCTTCGACGAACGTGGAGATTCTCTGTTGATTGGGTACGCTGTTGATTTCGATGGCTTGCAGAGAATGCAGTTTAGCGAATTTAGTGTCGACGCCGAGCAGATTACTGTGAACTTGTCCGAGTTTATTTTCGATGGGCAGCAAATGCTCGACTATGGTATCCGTTACGGCAGAAAACGACGGTTTGATTTTCACTTCCACGTTCAACTGCTTGTAGTTTTCGTTGAGTTCTTGCAACTTGGCACCGAAAGAGGCCAGCGTCGATTCCTGCGTGGATTCCAGCACTCCGACTTGATCTCTGATGTTGACGACGATGTTCTGAAGGTTCTCGACTTGATTCAATTTCGAGCTCTTCTCGGTAAGATCGTTCACGATGCTTCGCATCTCTGTAAACTGCGTGTGAAGGTCGGCGACGCTCTGCGAAGTGGGCAGCGTCGACACCAGCGAACTAATTTCGTCTCGAATCTGTTCCACGTTCGCCGTTTCCGTTTCTAGTCGTTTCAGCATACGTGATATGTTCCTTTTCAAAGCGTGCAATTCTTTGGAGGTGGGGAGATTGGCCACCCTACTCTCGAGATCGCTCAATGAACTTTTGATGTCGCTCGAATCGGATAGTGCCGTCACCGCCGTTTTCAATTTTTCCAAATCTTCGCTCGAAGGTACGCTCGTCCGTAACGATTCCAAGTCACCCTGTATGTTGTCGAGTACGTGATGAAAATGAGCGAGATTCGTTTCGACGTTTAAATTTTCTAAATATTCGATCTTCTGCTGAACCGTGCTTAACGTGTCTTGAATGCTCGTCAACGCTCTCGCTTCAGCGTGAATATTTTTAATTTCTTCGTTGATCAATTCCAAGGACGCCTGAAGCGTGGCGATGGTGGTTTGAATGTGTTCGAAATCTTGATAGGCCTCCAATTGAATTTTTATGTTCGCGACGCTTTTACCGATGACCTGCAGTTCGTCCGACGATGGTAGGTTCGTCATTGTATCTTCCAAAGTCTGTAACTTGGATTTAATTTCTTCCAACGTGCTGGTGAATTCTTCTTGTAATTTGGAAACAACAACATGCAAGCGTTCTGCGTCTATATCGTTCACGACGGTTTGAAGTTCAGAGAAATTCTTTTCTATTGCGGAAGTTCGTTCTTCGATTTCGAGTTTCAATTTTTCCAAATCTTCATTTTTCGATTGAAATTGCTGTAATTTGGCCAAATCATTTTGAAGCGAATCCACGCTCAACTGTATATTTTGAACGTTGTCGTAAGAAGGTACGTCGACATAATTTTTTATCAGCGTCTTCAGTTCGGAATCGATTTTCAGAATGGGGTCGAGACATTGCGTTTGGAGCGTAGCGATTTCCGACTCTAAACTTTTGTTTAAGGTTTCCTGCAAAGCAATCAAATCGGTCCTCAACTTCTTAACTCGAATGTCCAACATGAGAATCTCTTCTGCGTGGTCTACACGCTTGGTGTTGCCGAAAATGTCGTTAGGCATTTTTGGTTAACGGTTATTTATAATAGGATAGACGATTCGTAATTCTACGAAGAGAGGAATAAGTTTGTCGTAATCTCCGAGGAGTTCCATATAAAGATAATCTCCTGCAGACACATCGTACGTAATGTTAGAAAGCATCTTGTCGTGCTTGATTCGAAAAATGTTCTTGCCGGTAGAAATTTTGATTTCGCCTACGTTTTCCGGATTCACAGTGATTTGAAGTTTCCCGTCGATCGGAATTTCGTAGAAATGTAAATTGTTATTAAAAACATAAAACAGCTTGCCCACATCGTCATTCAGTTTCGTCCAAATGCTGTTGAGGTGAATGATCAACAGACCGTTGAGTTTAGGTAACACGGAAGGTAAGACTTCATGATCTGGTATGGTTTCCATAATGATCTGTTTTTTGAAACCGAACAAATTCATAGGCATGCTGGTTATTTAAGAATACGGTCAAAGTTTTTTTGTAATGACAGTCAGAATGTTTTTTTTTTTGTTTTGTTTTGTTTTTATGAATCTTCTGTTGAAGATGGACATATGTTGCAGGTTTTGCTTTCTGCTAAGCGATAGTGCCCCCACGGCAATGTGTGAATACCACACTCGAGGACGCACCTCTTATCGTCGTTGGGATCCAGCGCAATTTTTCTAACTTTGTTTGTGGTCAACACATGGTCGACGCTCTGGATGCGCTGTTCTTCTCTTAGAACCGACGACCTGGTCTTGAGGCAATCGACGAAGTCCTCGAATGTGAGATGCTCCCGAACCACCTGTCTGCCGACACCCTTGGCCTTCTTGGTAACGCTGCCCTCGGCTTTGATGGCATAGGCCTTGGCACGAGGACCTGCAAACTCGAGAATTACATCACCGTCCTTCTCGTCTTTGAGTTTGCCAGGCACCTTTTTGTTGCGGGGCAGGATACCGTACTTGTTTTGCTGGGCATAGCCCGAGGTGTCGAAAAGGTTAACCAAAGATGGAACTGTGGTTATATCCCCGTACGCGTCGGGTGAGCGAACGTGGTACACCAAGCTGTCCGTGTCCGTGTAGAGTAGGCTAATATTGTCGTTATAGTGCTGGCGTAGTATCCCATAATATGTTTGAAACATGTGCAGCTTGCTCAGGTCTAATACTGAGGCGCCAACATAAATTGGCTTGTTGAGCTTCACCTCGCTCTTCCTCATATGCACCAGAGCAAGCTGTTCGTTATAAATGGTCCTCGATTTGAATAACGGGTTTGCTACGAGCCTGCGACATTGTGCTTTGTTTGATATTAGCCTCACATCTACACGATTCCGCACATTCTCCATGGTTTTCCCGAACACCGCATTGTTCATAAGCTTGAAGAAATCCTTATCAAGCTCGGACGTGGCTACGGTGCGGTGTTTGGTGTTGACTTCAATATATGGACGCAACCACGGAGAATGCTCGAACTTGAGGATGTGGTGAACTGCGTGGACCGCGACCCCTCGCCGCATCAACCACCGGAGATTCTGGTAGTGCAGGACGTAATTCTTCTTGGGCTCGAAATCCATGATGAGCTTCTTCTGGTTGGAATCGGGTGGACACTTGAACTCGGGTGCAGGCGGAAGATCGCTGAACAAATCCTGCAGCTTCTCGGAGAATTGCAGATCAACCTCGGCGAAGAACCCATGTTCTGAATCGTCGAAGCTTTCAATGTTAAAGTTGGAGGGGTCGGCCCACTCGAACCCTCTAAAGGGGAGTGGCTGCATCATGGAGTGTCCGTACAAGTTATTCACGTCCGTGTGCATGATGTAGCTGGACGGTTGTGAGGGGTCGTAGCCAGTAGCCATGTGATGGTTGTTGGCGCGCGCGTACCGTTGCGACACCTGGACCATGCCACCCCGGATGCCGCGTTCCACAAACAGCACCATGTCCACGTCCGAAAAAAGCTCCAGCTCGATCTTCGTCACCAGAAACATGGCTGACCACGCCAGTCCGGGGAGACTATAGAAGTAGGCAGGGTCCAGCTGGTAGATTTTTATTGCGGTCGCACGGAACGTCTGGAACACGTCGGCGAGGAGCGTCACATGAAGTCTGAGGTAGGCGTCGTGGTAGTCCCCGAGAGTTCGACAGCCCAGCTCGCGCCACATGGACTGGGCATGGTGATATTCTTCGTCGGTGATGTTCGAGCCTCGTAGCTGACTGTAGAACGTCGCCTGGGGAGGTAGCGACGTCTCCGCGAACTTGGAAGGGTCTGTGATGTATTCGTAGGGATAGACCCCCTTACGCTTGAAGAGGCCGGCGTCCAAGTTCGGAAAGTTTGCAGAAGTGATGAGCATTTGCTCGTCGCTAAGCTTCCCCGCGAGAGCATCGAGGCTTGCCGGGAGGAACCTCAGGGAGTCGAGGAAGCGAAGCTCGACGGTAGAGCGTGATCCCGGGATCGACACTCGTTTGCTCACACTGATGTAACGCTCCTCGTTCTGGGCGAGAACGTTGATTCCCTTGTTGTCGTATCCAAGATGCTTGATCAGGTGGTGGAAGTCGTATCCCGAGCCATTGTGGAAGAAGATCGGAATAAATCGAGGGTCCCGGGCCATGAGGTTGCATCCGTTGCACCAAGGACCAACGTACCTACCGTTAAAGTGATCGTGGTGTTGGACTTTACGGTTGTTGGCGGTGTACTCCTTGACGCAGACGGGGCAAGCGATGGCCTCGTCGTGTCTACGTTGATCGTCGGGGGACAGTGGGAGCATAGGCTTGGGGGCCAACAGTATCTTCCCTATCTCGATGGCCTCGACAACCATCCTCTCGAGGAAGTGTTTGGCTGCGTCGGGGCCACGGTACACGTAGGGCTCGGGGGCGATGTGCTGGTCACGTCGCACCACAACGTATGCGAAACTGGATGCCTCGTGGAGTTGGTAAGGGGTGGTGGAGGAAACTTCGGGATCTGGATCGCAAGTGGACAGGGGTTTGAGGAAGGCCTCGAAATCCGCGATGATGATAGCGGGATGCTCCACCATGGCACCGTGCATGCGGAAACGCTCCACGGCACCAGGTTTGGGCAAGACTGCCACCCCAGGCTCGTTGTTACTACAGTAGAACTTGTGGCGAGCGAGCTTCTCTGCAGCGATGTTGGGACCTCTGATGCGCTGGTAATCTTGCTGTTCTCGATTATCAAAAATTGACATGCACCTGCGACACACCTCGACGTGGTGACTCTCACTGCTCCGTTGACTCAAAACAAGTCTAGAGAGGGAGCGAATGAGGGTGTAGTGGTGATGAGTTTCATCCTTGATGAGCAGAAGGTGAATTTCCTGCGCACCATCGTCCTCTACGTCGCTCACCTGGATGGGGTACACCACATTTTTGTCAGTGAGGCCATAAACGTTGATAGCCAACCGAGGGTTGTGTGTACGGGCCTCGAACTTGCGAATGTCCCGGACCTCCACCGGGTAGTCGATCCCAGCCATAGCATCTTCCAGTTCCGACTCGTAGGGTAGGTAGTGGTTAACTCGATGTGGATGGTTTTTTGGCTCAACTGGGTGCAACGCTGCCAGCACACACCATACGAAGCACTTGGCGTCACCGTTTTGAATGTTCAGGACAGCCTTCTTTGCCGCGATGGAAGGTGGTAAGGGGACGTAGCTGGAGGCGGAGAGAGGCGTAAACTTGCAAAGTTTGACGCACAGTTCGTGAGGCCCGCCACACAGCGAACCCCCCGAGCCCTCAGCTTCATGTTCTTCTTGTTTTGCCACCAGCTCCTCGGCAAACTGGTTGTAGATGACCTCGAGGTTGTCGACATCCGCCAGATGCAGCGTCTTCGCCTTGGTGTTGTGGCAGAAGCTGTAAATTTCATCGGACGGCTTCTTGTACTGGCAACGTAGCGATGCGTAGAATTTGGTGGAGTGCGTTGCAAGCGCATCACCGAGGATGGAAATTATCTCTGCTCGCTTCTCCTCTAAAAAGCTACGCACGTCGCATGAGCCCTCCGAAGTGATGACAAAATCCTCTAACAAACGCTCGAAAGCAGTCCGGTTCGCTTTCGCCACAGGCTTGACACGTTTGGCGGATGGTGCATTGATGGAGGCTGCTTCCGCTTTCCTCTTGGTCGAGCTGGTCGACGGTTGTGGAACAGGTGTTCCGTCGACAATTTTGCATGATGTTATATGCCTCTTTAAATTATTAATGGTAATATGTATACCGCACCTGGGACATGATTTTTTAGCAGCCAAATGCTTGCCCGGCACGCAGGTACGACAATGTCTTGCAAAATGTTTGCTTGATATGCTTATTTTGCACACAGGGCAACTTTTCATGGAGCGCATTTTTTTTGGGGGGGTATGTTTATTTATATGCGATCTGTTGGTGGTAGAGTGTTTACGAAAAAATGCCTTACGAGAAAAATTTTGTTTTCCTCAAATATGTGCTTTAATAAACCCTGTAAAAAAATTTAAAAAAAATATATAAGAAAAATATGATTGTAGATAGAAAAAAGCACAATAAATATTGTATGCATGTGTAATTCTATTTAGTTTATTTTTTTGCTAGACACGAATCTTCTTCAGATTTTATTGCCCATTAGTATATTTTTCTACCAATCTAGTAGAGGTATGAAACTATGAAAATATACTTGTTTATATATATTCTATTGTTTCGGCTGATATAATAGCAAATATATATATATATATAGCTATTTTGAAATTCTAAAATTTTCAGGTATACTTATTTTTACATGCAAACATACATCATAAAAAATTACACAATCGTATTTTTTTTCCATACACACATTTCTTTTATTTTCAGAAAACAAAGTTATTTTCGATTTTTTTAAAACAAACAATAAACATTATTTGTGTTTATAGTATTTGTCGGGCAATAGCAGATAAAACAAGAATGGGTTTTCTACGACCCATAGTTTACGAGTTACAAAACAACTTAGAAATTACATCTTGAAATTTAAATTTAAAATAACTTGGAAACAGTAAGCACTAATCATTATGTTTCCAATAGGTTGTAGAGTACATTGAATTTTTTATCAAATATCATTAAAATTTTCAAATTAGAGTAAAAACTAAGCCGGCAAATCAAGTTTCTCAAAAAATAAAAAAAATGTCTGTATTTCCAAAACTTGAGGGGGTGGAATCGTCGAATCCTATCCAACAAACCTAAAATCATCATCCTAGCTCAATTAGGAGCCGAGAAAATCAATGTCTTGGAAAACGTCTTAAGATTTTTGTCTTAAGAAAATTTTCTTGACAGACCGGAAGTAACATCTTGACAGACCGGAAGTCGACTTTCTTAAAGATTAAGACAAATATCTTAAGACGTTTTCCCAAGACATTGATTTTCTTGGTTCCTATGGGGCCTAGAACCACGCAATTTTGGATTATGTATATACCGTTGTTTTTTCCTACATATTCATTAGGGTTCGAAAGTGCGGTGGTTGTGTTGTTGCCTTGTAATCAAGAGGTCCTAGGTTCGAACCCGATAAAAGTACATAGTGGTTCGGATCCTATTTTAAAAAACTAAAAGCCTAGTCCCGATTAGTTTTACTGTACATATGTGAATATAGGAAAGTACAATGCAAAATCAGCAATGTGTGATGTGGTCAGCACCAAATATTTTAATTTTATATGTATATTTAAGTTTCATGCATTAAACATGGCAGTTTTCCTATATGCTTTTATGGTATGGTGCTATGCATAGAGGAGCACTTTATTTAAGCATATTTAACTTCTCTTTCCATCTCTCAATCTATTCATATTTGACACAGTCATTGTAAGTCGACCATTTTGTTTACGTAGCAATTAGGCTTAAAAAAACTTTGACACACTCATTGCAAGTCGGCCATTTTGTTTACGTAGCAATTACGTTAAAAAACTTTAAACCACATTATTGTTATTTTTTTGTGAATGCTTGTTGTGATAAAAAAAACATAATTAGATATATTTTATTTAATTTTATGTTTAATATTTTTTCTGTGTATAAAACTAAATAATAATAAAATTCGAAACACTATGTACCTCCACTAAATATCAAACGCACAAAAAAAAAAAAAAACAGGCTAACACACGCAAAATTATACTGGTCTGCCAGACGCCAGAGGCTCGTTACTCTACAGTCCAGGGTGTACTACGTGGAAGTGAGGTTAACTGTTGGGCGTCTTACCAGAAAGTCGTTCTCTTACACCCCTGCATATTGCTATTTTGCATATGCTTGGTGTATATAGTAATATGTAATAAATATATATATAAAAAAGCAAGAAAAAAAGAAGAGAGATACATGCAACACACTTAAAACTCGTATATTTTCTCTCTCTTCTTTTTGCGTGCTTTGCGAGTATATATTCCTTCCACAATATGTTTAAGAATTGTTTGGTTTTTGTAGAGTTTTACTTTTTTATCTACAATTTCTTTACATTTGTTTGGTTATTACAGAATCAACTCACAGAAGCAACACTACCCTATTTATATAACACAAAGCCAACTCATGCAAGCTAACAAACAAATTTACTCACGTTAGTTAATTTCAATCACAATCACAATATTCTTCTTGCAGCTCACAATAAAAAATAAGACCTGATGCCCCTCGAGCTTCTAGTTTTATTAGTCGAGGAGTAATATGTAGGTTAACAACATGGACTAGTAGAAATCCAGAAATCCAAGACAATCTTTTCTAGAACATTCTCCCCCTACATTTCAGCCACATCATTTTACGAGTTCGAAAATTCACAAGTTAATGCATCGCATCGCATCACTGCTACCAATGCTGTTAACTGACGTCACTATTTCTCAACAGTTACCAGACCTGATGTTAACAGCTGTTGTAACCTAAGCATCATGTGTATGCTCTAGAAAAATAATTTTATACTTCAATTTTTAGCACTGTCATTTTCCTACTTTCGTAAATTTATCACGTCACCCCCACCAATACTGTTACCTGACGTCATTATTTCTCAACAGTTGGCTGAGCTGATGTGAAAATTACATAGCATCATCTGTGCTGAACGCGAATTTTTGAACAAAATAAATAGGTCAGCATGAAATTCCATCATTATTGATAGCTTTTGAAAAACAGAAAATACATCCGCCACTGTGAATAGCCAGAAATGCTGCCCCCCTCCCAGTCATCCATCTCTCTTACAATAGCGTGTGTGTGCCGGCAACTCTCTCTAGTTGCAGGTTTTTTAGTTAACTCGTAACCCCCGTCAAAAACTACGGTAACATCATAATGTCATATTGCACAGAAGAGGGAGGACATCGCTCACCACTGTTGCCAGCCATAAATCTCTCTCTCTCTTCATCTTACAGCAAAATTGGCATCTCTATTTTTTTTTAGTTGCAAGTAAATTGCCAACACACTCTAGTTAATAATGCTACATATTATACGCACACACGCACACACATACTATATTACCATCCACCCATATCTCCCTCTCTTTTACGGCAGTGCGTGTTTGTTGCCTAACCTAACCTAACCTAACCTAACCTAACCTAACCTAACCTAACCTAACCTAACCTATCTTCTTGTTTAGTATGTGTAGGTTGGCAAAAATTGCTTTATGCACTGTAACGCAAGCCTCAAGCAAAGTTGCCAGCTTCTTGCTTTAGGTTAGGTTAGACAAAAAAAACTGTAGGTGGGCTGTCGGTTGTTTAACTCTCCCCTCTCTCTCTCTCTCTCCTCTCTCTTTTTTTTGTAAAAAGCCATGGCAAAAGTACCAGTAGGTTGGCAACCTTGCTTTATGCACTGTAAGGCAAGCCTCAAGCAAGGTTGCCAGCTTCTTGCTTTAGGTTAGGTTAGGTTAGGTTAGGTTAGAGTAGGTTAGGTTAGAGTAGGTTAGGTTAGAGTAGGTTAGGTTAGGTTAGAGTAGGTTAGGTTAGGTTAGGTTAGGTTAGGTTAGGTTAGGTTAGGTTAGAGTAGGTTAGGTTAGGTTAGGTTAGAGTAGGTTAGGGTGGGTGTTGGCAGCTGTTGGTTGTTTAACTCTTCTCTCTCTCTCTCCTCTCTTTTTTTTGTAAAAAGCCATGGCAAAAATACCAGTGCTTTATGCACTGTAAACCAAGTCTTAAGTAAAATTGCCAGCTTCTTGCTTTAGGTTAGGTTAGACCAAAAAAAGCTGTAGATGGGTGTTGGTACTTGTCGGTTGTTTAACTCTTCCCTCTCTCTCTCCTCTCTTTTTTTTTGTAAAAAATTATGGCAAAAATACCAGTAGGTTGGCAACCTTGCTTTATGCACTGTAAGACAAGCCTCAAGCAAGATTGCCAGCTCCTTGCTTTATGCACTGTAACGCAAGCCTCAAGCAAGGTTGCCAGCTCCTTGTTTTAGGCTAGGTTAGACCCAAAAAAAAACCTTGGTGATTTTTTCGAGTAAAATATTGGCAACACTGCGGGAAAATAAAGCTCATGCCTTACAAAAACAAACCATTAAGGCAAACCTCAAGCAAGGTTGACAGCTCCTTGCTTTAGGCTACGTTAGACCCAAAAAAAAACCTTGGTGATTTTTTCGAGTAAGCAGCTGGCAACACTGCGAGAAAATGAGGCTCATGCCTTACGAGAGAAATCCATTAAGGCGAGCCTCACCGAGCCTCATTTTCGGTTCCAGAACCGGCTTAATTGGACTACTCGGAATGATTATCAGAGTGTGCTACGATGCCAGGTGTCCTAGGTTTGAATCGCGGTCTGGGCGTGGCTGTTCTTAATCAATTTCATCATATTTAATCCTCATCTTCATCATTAGCCAAAAGTGGCAGAAATGTGAAGTGAAACAAACCAAATGAATCATCGTCGTAGTTAGTCAAAAGTGGCAGAAAAGCGACGCTAAAAAACAAAAAATCAAATCAAATGATGAAGTGAAACAACGAACAACCTTACCCAGAACTAGGTCCGAATCAGGGATTCCTGTCGTCATAGCGCTCTGTGCTAACCACTCCGTCACGTAGATCGGCGTCCTTGTTTTTATGAGAATGAGCATGTATTGAGTAGTATCTCTACACAATTTTCATAAAATACATGGACATGTTAATGCATACAATAGTAACCGCACATTCAAACGGAATACGAGATCGGTTGATGAACGTATCTATAACCAGTTCCGGATTAAGGTGGGTGCTATTGATGCTGCAGCATTAGCCCCATTCCTGAAATAGACCCAGATGAAAACCGGCGAGAATTTTCCGAAAGCTGAACAGTTTTCTTTTGCTATATTAACCTGAAAATAAATCTTAGAATGAAATTTGGAGCCCAAATTTCGGACTCCTAGACACAGCATTACTTATTATACCGTTACGATTATTCTTTGCGCTGTGACGTAAATATAACGTCGTTGTGTTTATTGTTCACAGAAAATTTCAAGTTAATGTTATCAATTTTACGTTAAACAGTTTACTTAGTAATGTAGCTGCGTTTCTTACAATATCTTGGCGATTGTTAACTCTTTATTAGTTCGGTAAGTGCGACGTAGTAAATTTTCACCTTGAAAGTTAGTTGTACAGAAAAAATCGACGGTATTTCATTGTTAGGTTTTGACGTGACAGCATCAGGCCTAATCTCGTCTTAATCCAGCCCAGTCTATAACCGATGTATGAATTCAATCTTAAAAACTCTAAATTTGCTGAAGATATTAGGATATTTATTGTATTTGTATTTACACATAGTTCAATTAAAATATTTGCCCTCACTTGTATTTTATTTTTGTTATTTAGCGTTGCCAGTTTAAGATAATCGCGATTGATGAAGATATATTCACAAGTTAAATTAAAATATGTCCAACCCGAGAACTTGTAAATCCACTACTTAAGGCGCTCGGCCAACGAGCTGCATAATTCCTCTCTCACCTCCTAAAGTACGCATTATATTTTGATTTTTTATCGAAAAATTGTGGTGCAATAAATGTTCTGAAATTACTATACGAGCTTAGTTTCTTACATTCTCAAAATGTATTCAATACGTACAGTCAGTGTTTTGAGTGCAAATGCATAGCACTATAAATCGCGCTTATTATTGGAAATCGGTTTTTCTTCTCCCACCTTGAAATGTGTCGTTCTCTAAAATACAATAGGTCATTGAATTTTGAGGTATCTATCTGCATTTTTTCCGGACTTTCTCATCGGACTAAAATGTATGATAAAAAGTCACCCCTTCACATTAGCCTTCTACTAATGTATTCAAGAAACTTCCCATTTCTGTTTTGGGGGTTGAACTGGACCTCTAGATTTCCAGTGTTAACCCAGCATCACAAGTTCAATTGGAATCTATTAGAAGGAAATATGGCGAACTCCAGCCTTGAAAGACGGGTAATAGGGTGGTGATGGGATTTCATTCACTGAAAATTCGTCACTCAATGAAAGTCGATCGGAAAGACTGAATTCCGAAAACGATTTTAATAATAGTCGACTTCCACATTATTAATTATAATTTCAACAATAGCTTTTCTTTTCGATATATTTCATGAAACAAGACCCTTTTATATTAACAAATCATCAGCGCTGGAGTTGTGGGTGTGGAGAAGGAGTCCAGAGGGATGTTTTTCCCCCAGTTAAGTAAATTTTTATTAACCATCCCCTCCTGCTAGGATAATTTGCATAAGCATCCCCCACTGCTTCATTGTCTCCATGCTGATCTACACAAAGATCCTCCTCGACCAAGCATATATCAGCTATATGAATTTCCACTTCGAGCACTGTAGATCATAAAATAACAACACACTGGAAAAGAAGGAAATGTCCACAGAATTTCAATATTGAAAAAAAAAATAACTTCACAAAATGCCCCCAAATAATGGTAACATCTAACCCATACGCTGTGAACCCTTAGGGCAAAGGGATAATTCGACTCCACATTCTACTGAGTTTTGGGACAGTTTTGAAGTAACATGGAACAGGTGTAAACTATTTGAGAATTTTTTTAAGCTCTTATTTGAAGGCTTAGAGCCATCTTGAAAATATTTGATTGGAAGTTACATTCAAATACCACACGTAAAATTAAAATTAGTGATAAAATTTCATGATTTATCCAATTTAATTGTTTAACCCTTAGTACGCCGCACGGTCTCACGAAAGTAAGCCCAGTGTCGCCGAGTCTTTGAGCGGGAAATTTGAATTCGTATACATAATGGAGAAAAATCGTAATAACTCTGGCACTATGGGACCAATCTACTTCGGAAAACTTTTGTTTTGCAGGCAATACATCGGTGCATGCAACCATGTAAAATTTGGATGCCCCAACCGTGGGAGGCTTACGGGCGGGGGCTGCATCCCCCCAATTTCAATGAAAAAATCATAAAAAATTGGAGTTTGCCCCCTCTTCTCCAGCTACTTTGGGGAGAAAACCCGAACTTTTGCTTTTTTCATTCGCACTTGCATCTTGTGTAGCTACTGTGAATCTATTTCTCCCTTTTGACTCGGCTCTTTGTGGAAATATGTCCGGAAGGAAACGTTTGTGCGTTAGGGAAATCGATCAGCTGTTATATGATACGAAGTGTTTATGGTGAGGCCATTGTTAGTCCTAACAGAGGAGGGAGGGAGCCTTTGCAATCCTTTCTTTTGTCTATACTTCTGGATAGACGCATGCTTTAGACTCATGCTTTTGGCCTCTGGCTATCGTCAAGCTTCATTGCATTTCTAACATAGAGGCGACAGAAAGCTGACACTGCCAAACCTCATCCAATCCCCTCTCTCCTTGCCCTACCCCCCACCCCTGCCACTACTTCAGCTCGATCACCAGGTCTAAACACAAAGAAGAATGTGTGCCTTATCAGTACTAAATCACAGCGTTGGAAGCTTGGAGGAAAACAGCATCGTAAATACCAAGCATTTATTGTGTCTGTCAACTGAAGAGCGAACGTGTCTGGGTGAGCCCAAACACGTGACATATTCCGAGAAAGGAGGGGGTGGGGGGGTTTGGAATTTTCGAAACACAATTGCAAAACATGTTCCCGAACGAACTGCCAGTGTTTCAACCTCAATATACAAATATAAGTGTGGCAAACCCTCGATAATTGTACCTAAAGCTGTTTGTAACATATGTGTTACAGCGGCTACAAGGGACATACTTTTTTTGTAACATATGTGTTACGGCGGCGAAATAAGGGTTAAATTGTGCAACAACAAGGCAACGACTGGTTGAGTAACTGAATCTTTCTATACTGGATTCATAACTGTAGACAATTTATGCATACGCTCACCACAACCGGAGTAGCTTCAAAGTTATGAGTAGACGTCGGATTTTAAGTTTTTAACCTATTTTTTCCATTACAGGTAAGCAAGAAATAATAAGTTACGTCAGCGTTTCGTTAAAAAACGCAACAACTGATGAAGTTTTATAGTGCCTTAAAAACTATTTTGCTTGTTAGAACCTATTTTAGGTTTATGTGCCTAAATCGAACCTTTTTTAGGTTTTTATATATTTTTAAAGGTTTTTACAGACTTTTTACGTCACACAGAGGCATTTACTTTGTTTGGTCACGAGAAAATTCAATGACGTACGTTTTTGAAACATACTCTCTGTCGATTTCCCTTCCTCCAAGTCCATGGTGATTTTTCAAAGCTCTAAACAAAGCAAAATTTCTGTTACATGTGCAATCCAAAGTGGTCTGATCTGTGTGGTCTTGCTCACTTTCGCGTCACTTCCGTGCTTTGTGGCATTCACGCCTTGCAAACTAAAATTTCAGCATTGAAGTTTGCACCACTGACTATGTTCTTGTTGAAAGATTATTTTCAGCGCATGAGATGATCCTCATAGGCAAAATTGCGGAGTTTGACTGTCGATAACATGATAAAAGATTGTTGCCTAACTATACGGCGATGAGTAGAGTTTAATAGGAAATTTCCAATGTTAAGTTATGCCATCGCCGTAGGGTTAAGCAACACACATAACGTTATGCAAGATAGTGCAGTGCGTATTTCAGGATATAGGTGTCCCATTTTCATTGGCGGTGACTACCTAATCAGCAGTATTCAGAAATTTTGAACTATTTTAAGTTTTTTTTAAACCTACTTCAGGATTTCTCGAGCCAAACTTAAGATTTTTATGACCTATTTCAGGATTTTTAGAACCTATTTTAGGGTTTTTCGAACCTTTTTTTTTTTTATTTTTAGAGCCTATTTTACGAACCTAAAAGCACATTTTTCAGAACCTAAAAATCCGAGGTTTAGTTATGAGATAAGGGATGTTTTCCTATAGATGTCCATCTGCGAGCAAGGGAGTTAATTTTGCATTTCGGAGGAGACACATATGTCAAGTTACCCGGGTCCCTCTGGCCGAACCAGAACGCCCCTGCTTATTATCGAAGATGTCGTATGATATGCTAATGGAAACCAGATTTCTGTCTCCAAATTAAATTATTTCATAAGCGACACTGCCTGTTGAATTTCTAAGGTTTATAAAATTTCAGAAGCATAGAGAGAGAAAGAACATTGCGGGGCTGGTTCTACACCTCGCCACACCCTGCATTGTCGGGCGCCCACTACACCACTGGCTTTAATTATCATGATCGATTGAGCTTTCGTGTCTCACTTCAGTAGCTGTTATGTTAATCTTTGCAGGTTTCAGTTTCAAATCTTCTGTGGAAAAATAGCGACGCATTGACTTCGAGGAGGAAAGGGGGGTAACCTTGAGTTAGGACTCATTCACTGTCACAATGTTCCCAAGTTTACGACCCCACCCTTCACCCCAACTGCTCGCGGATCTGATTCAGGTTTCGCCCGGTTTTTAAGGTCCTGTCATAACACGCCCCTTTCTTTCCAGCTCTCGTGTTTACAACCCCGCCAGAGCCTCTGTGACGTCACCTACGTAAGTGAAACTTCTTCCGAGGGTCGCCATTAGTGATGGGTTCAAGCCGTTCATTTGTGCGAGTCGACTCATGAGCGCTCGCTCACTGAGAAGAGTCGTTCAAATGAGTCGTTCAAAAGAGTCGCCAAGCTTCTTTTTCTCGAAACACATGCCTGAAGAGGGGGAAGGGGGTAGGAGGTGTTGAAGCAGATGATTGTATTTAAGTAAACGAACACAACGTACGTCCTTCAAGATTAATAAATTGTATTGCATTTTTGTGTATGTGTGTGCGTGTAGCCGACTAGATGGCCAAGATTCTGAAGTAATCGACATTTGATCTTGCCACAGAAGTTCCCGGGTTCTAGTCCCGGTCTGGTCAAGGATATTCTTTACGAGTGTCCCTTCATCTATATCATCACGCATCATCCTCATCGTCGCGATTACTTAAAATTTGAAGAAAAGCGGCATAAAATAAGAAAAATACAAATACGATTCTGTATGTGTATGGATATACATATATGTGTAAACAGTAAACACACACACACACAAACAAAATTTATTGCACATACTTGTTTTCATTACTCTGCCTCATGAGTGTGATTTTCTATATTTGTATCTTGTTTCAGTTTACATTTCATGCTGCGGATAATGCAAATTATGCAGTACGATAGCATACACAGAAATGCTATATAATTATATCAACCTTTTATTAGTAATAACGTGCATTTACATATTCTTCCTTTTTTTCATTCGATCACTGGTTTTAATATCGCAACAAATGTGAGAAAGCGAGTCAACAAAATGCACTCCAGATCTGCGCTGCGACACATCATCGCTCGTTCACGACTCTTGAAACAGCACGAAGAGTCACAGCACAGTCCCACGACTCTTTCCCCATCATTCGTTCACGACTCTCGAGACGGCACGAAGAGTCATTAAGCACCTTAACGACTCGCTCGCCTTAGCGACTCTTCTGCTCACTCATCGTTCACGACTCTCGAGACGGCACGAAGAGTCGTGGAGCACCTTAACGACTCGCTCGCCTTAGCGACTCTTCTGCTCACTCATCGTTAGCTCGCGAGTCGCGAGCTCAGCGCGGCGGCGGCAGTCTCGCCAGCACCCGCTCGCTCTCCGCGGATGGCTAACAGCTGTGTTTAAGAAATATATATCGCTCTTGAACATTATCCATGTCCATCCCATATCCATAGCTTTTTGTTGTTCTACAGTCATTCAATATAAGTTTCTGCCAATATCATAATGTATGATCGAATTTCTATAAAGCGGACCAAATTATACGTATGTATTTTTTTTAATGTTGCTTTCTACTAGTAAAACACCTTAACACGTAGGCTCACCGCAGATGGCCAACAGCTGTTTATATCACTCGTGAACATGACCCATGTCCATCTTACGTAGTTGTTCCTAATTCTGCAGTCATTCAATAAAAGCTTTTTTGCAGTATCATGTACGATGAGATTTATGATTAAACTTCTATATTTATTCTTTAATGCTGTTTTCATTAGTAAAATATTTACACGTTAATGTTAATGAAATATTTCACGTCATATGAAAACGATTTTGTCAGACAATGTTTAAAGTCCACTTTTATGCTCCAATAGGCTAATCGGGTCTCCCCGATGGCGTAGTGATAACGTCGCCGGTAATCAAGGGGTACCGTGTTCAATACAAAGTGGAGGTTCGGATCCTCCTTTAAACTGTAGGTCCAGTCCCGACTATCCTATCTGCACATAAAGGCTAATCGGAATATTGTAATCAAGAGGTCTGTGCCTAACACCTTCTCAAAATTTTTACAAGACTCCCCTAATATTTTTTACTAACATTTAATTTCTTGTAATTTTAGCGCTAATGGTTTGGCCGAACTTGAAACTACAGGACAAATTTGTTGGCTGTTCTTCGCTGCCCGTCATGGGCTGAGGTTGCGCACTCTCTCTCTGCAAACAACACTCGCGAGTCGACTCTTTCCTTCGTTCAAAGAGTCGCTAAGGTGTGCCACGACTCTTTGAACGAAGGAAAGAGTCGACTCGCGAGCATGCTCCTTCCCCTCTCATCGTACACGGCACGTTTCAGCCAGCTTTACGGGAAAAGGAACAGAGAGGACCCCCCCCTCCCTCTCCTCTCCAGTCCCCATTTGCTGCCCGCAGAATCGACTTGCTTTCTTTCAAAAATTCCGGCCGCCAGGCGAGTATACACTTGCGCATGCGCCTTCCTCGCAAAATTCGTGGAAAGGAGAGGGAATAATGGAATAATAGTTGCTTGGCGGGCGGAGGAGTCGTGGCACACATACGACTCTTTGAACGTGTCGTTCAATTCTGGTGAACGAGTCGTTCACCGCTCACAAGAGAGAGTCGTTACTTTTGAACGACTCGTTCACGAACGACCCATCACTAGTCGCCATTTCAGCATTGAAAAACATGTAGGCAGGCCCGTAGCTAGAATTGATCTCCAGGGAGGGGGGGGGGGTGCTCACGGGTTATCAGGGGGGGGCTTTGTAAACCAAGTCCAATTTTCAAAAGTTTAACAGTATTAAATGAAGGTAAATTATGTGGGGGTCATTAAGTTTTACGTAATTTAGAAATATCGTACAAATACTACATTTTTTCTATATCTTTCAAAACATCGTTTTTTTTAAAGTGTTGACTGCTACTGAAATCATCCCTTACTGCACACTCCATACTACTTTTTATGATACAGATAATCACACAAGAAAAAATGCACAATATTCAATCATAGTGCCTACAGTACAATCCACCCCGGCAGAAGCAATGAAACTCCCCTTCGTTCAGAAAACTTGACCTTTGACACAGATGCGGAGGGAATCTGCATGATGTCATCAAAGTCACAGATTCTGTCTAAGTGGAAGGTCGCAACAGGAGCATCGAAAGTACAGATAAAGAAGCTGCCCTCAGCCCCCTTGGCACCTGTCTGACTACGGGCATGCATGTAGGGCTCTTGATTTGAAGATGGCGTGGGGCGTATGTCAGGCTCACACAAAGCATTTGTGTTAAATGCTCTATTGATTTCATTGCCGAGGGGTTAATTGATGAAAAAAGATTTTAAAAAATATATGTAAGATTATATTTGGTGAAATACTTGGGAAAGGGATGATCAAGAACCAAACGGTGATTGATAATTTGTTTAATATTCTGAAATATATTTGTTGTCTTGAAGATTTTCAAATCAAGAACATATTTTCGTATTCGATACAATAGAAAATTATAAGAATGGAGCAGTAGAAAAGAGAGCTGGTATCAGAGTTCTGACGCTGTCAAAAATGGACGATAATGGTGTAGTTTGTAATATTCTTTTGTGCTCTCAGCTGGTGCATTGTTCCTTCTATTTGACGGCCGGATGTTCTAGGTCTTTTCATTTCTTCATCATTCTCTGCTTTGAAATAAATTTCATTAAAGTTCTCAGAACTTTCTCTTAGATTTTTTTTAAAAAAATATCTTGACGTTCACAATATTGAACAGTCCACCTTTTGAGGTTCCCAAAATAATGTTGCACTGCATAAAGCAATTTGGATAGAACAAGTGGATATGTTTCAAACTCCCCACAGGTTACACACTATAAAGACTGAAGAGATTGCTGAAATGTTTCTCTTGAACTGGTAAATTGTAAAGCCTCTAAAGTTTCTACATTTCCAAAAATCACACTATTTAGTATTGATACTTTTCTGTTCATCTTGTGCCGGACCCTGTGGCCGAGTGGTTATCACAACACGCTGCGACGCCAAGGGTCCCGGGTTCGAATTGTGCTCGGACTAGGTTGTTTGTGAATGTTCATTCACATCCTCATATTTTATTTTCAAGAATTCGTGATTATTTTCAAGGCATTCACTCTTAATTATACGGAATGCTGTGCTTCTCTCCATGCTGTATGGGAATAATAATCCAAATTATTATTATTATTATTGTCGCAGATAATAATAAACTTACCATTTTTTACCACATGATTTTCCATTATCTTTTCAAAACTAAAGAGGGGGTTTAAAGTCGGTACCCTGCCCTTGCGTACGCCACTGATGTTAATATTTCTATGCGCCACAGATCTTGTATCCCCTGTACGCGCTTCCACGTGAACAGTGAACACGATATCACAGGAAGGCAAGTTCTTAGAGCTTCGACGATGACGTCACAGAATTTTCAGACCTGGAGGGTTGACAAAAGCAAAAGCCTTAGCCTTGCAAGAATGGGCTTTCTCAGGCAGAGAACACGACGGAACTTGCCTGGGGGGAGAAGGGTTGATTTCTTGCGAAGCATAGAGGACCATGGGACCAGTCGTCCTTGAGCAAGGGAAAGTTAGGGGAGAGACGAATCCATTGACCATAGTTTGATGTCGTGCGTCGATTTCTTTAAAAACAACCCCCAAACTCCGTGCTGTGACTTTCCTGCGTGACGTAGGCTTTCTCTAGGTTGGAAGGGACGCATTCAGTGGTGCCCAGGATTTTCGAAAGGGGTTGTATCTTATTCTTTAGTAGTTCTGCACTATATTTTGACATCCACCAACACCAACCCCCCTTCTCCTTTCCCATTGGGCACGCGTCTGAACCAGTGGCGTATGCTGGTTCTAACGAGTGGGTAATCTCCGACCCTTGATCCTCAAACTCCAAAAGTTTCCGTGCAATTTATGTCAGGATCCATATTGGATTTACGAATATTTTGTCGGAATGTTTGTCTTATTGCTATGACCACAATCAATTAATTCTCGTTATTGCAGTTTAATATACGTGTAGAATTTCAAATAATAAAACAAGACAGTATTATAAAGCTATAAAAAAACAACCTGTGAAATATAAAATGAAAGACGTGCACTAGTGAAATAAAAACCCGCAATATTAATTTAAGTGCAAAATTCAACCCGATTACTTGTGCCGTACCACATCCAAAGCACGCTGTTTGTCCAATTGCATGTCAATACGTGTCTGTGCGAAAGATTGCAGCTTAACAAAGGAAGTTATGTGACTTTTGGATTTTTCATGTTTGGCACAAGCGTTGCAAAGATTACAGTATCTGCCACGCGTCCATACATTCTTTTCAGTCCCGAAAAGTAAGCACGGCCAACAAAAAAGCAAAGCTTAACACTTATACTTCCTGTCAACCATGGTGTTTTGTCATAATTTGCTTGCGAAAATGCCTCACATATTCCCGATTTTTGTATTTGTGTGTAGAAATAAGTTCAAGCGATGACACTGGCCTACCTGTATTAACAATTTGCAACTTCTCCTGAAAAGATCTTGTTCCAAAAGGTTTCACCAGCAAATCTTGTATCACATCCATTACCCTTTAACACAGCAGTATTACGACAAACACTAACACGTAAATAAATAATAAACACGAAGCACAGCACGAAGGCAACGACTACACGCATTCAGTTGCACGCGCCAAACTTCTGTTGTTGTGTTCCTGGCTCAGAATTAATGATAAAAAAAATCCCTTTCCGAGCTCGAAATGACAGGTTTTAAAAGTTCGTATCATTGCAGGCCAGAGCCCGAATTTTATTTCGGGATGGGGATCATCCCTTATTAGCAGCCGCCACATCAAGTTGAAACAGTGGGGTTGGAAGTCCTGAAGATTAATCTCAGATTACTACAACGTATTATGCAAGGTGTTTAATCCTGCTAATGAAGTAAAATTAATTACCACTGTACACTTTCTAATTAGATATTTGTAGGATTTCGGGGAGGGGGGTTCATCCCCACCGAGTCCTCCACCTGGCTACGTGCCTGATGTGTTTTTTTTGTTTTATGTTTAATTCGTTTATCTTCATCACTATTAATCTAAAGAGGCGGAATATAGCAACTTAAATTAACTAATATATATATATATATAATTTATTTTTGATATCTTTCCCTTTAAAAAATATTCAGTTCCGTGAAAGAAGTATTCTCGCTGCTTTTGAAGATTAGAGAGGAGAAACAATCACTATTTTTGTAAATACAAGGATGGGGGAGTCAGCATATAGGTGCTTCAATTGCTTAAGCTTTGAATTTTAATTTAGTTTGCTTCATTTTCAAAATTTAAGCTTTTTCCTTCTGATAAATTTATGTTCAAGTAACAGAAATCAGCAAGACAGAAGCAAATGTAAAGTGAAAATTAGCTTAGAATTGGTTTGCCCATGTTATTCAATTTTCCTGTTCTTCGCACTCTACCGGGTATGTTTTCCCTAGTTCAGCGGAGGGAACCGAAAAGGCTCTGAAGGTTGATGCCCGTTTGCACCAACACTGCATTAACTCGCGAGTAAAGCGATCCGTGGGTCAGAGTAATCCTCGAGTAACGATCATCTTCTATTGCACCAACATGAAATGTGCGATGAACATCGAGAGTCAAGAGACTGGATTAACCCTAGGAGAAAAGCTAGCCTCAAAGCAAGCATCTAAACTTCTTAAGAATGGAAGTAAGTGATTGGCACAAAAATGGAAGTAAAATAAATGAAATCCTACCATTGGGGCCTCCCCGATGGCGTAGTGGTTGCGTCCTTGCATTGTAATCAAGGGGTCCCGGGTTCGATACCCGGTGGGGGCACATAGTGGTTCGGATCCCACTTTAAACTGTATGTCCAGTCCCGATTAGCCTTACTGTGCGTAAAGTGGACTTAAATCACCAAATTAATCCCATCCTTCCATTGGGGGAGGGGTGGAGGCCGTCTGGAAAAGTTCCGATGGAGATACAACCCTCCCCGAAGTTTTTGTGAAAGCCAAATTTTAAAAATAATAGTAATAACTGTGATTTATTTAGATCATTTTACAGCTTTTATTATTGGAGGTGAAAACCTGCATGGGGAAGGAAATTCCACAAGGTCACTTCACCTTGCAGGTGGCCCTCAGAGCAACATATCAAGAAAGCTCCCCCGCCCTCCCATCAGTCTAAGAAAGCTGCAAAGACAAAGAGAACACCTGAAAAAAAGTAATGAACTTCCTTTATGTATCCTGGACTTTACAAACACTAACAAATAACAAGGTTACAGATTACTCTGTCCCAATATTGTCGATTTTGATCAAAGGATGGAAAGATACATTTAACAACCGCCCGATCACGTCTCCGCTCAACTGCGAAAAAAAAATAAGCGGTTGGATCACTAACGGTTCTATACAACGAGAAAAGAGTGTTTTTTTTGGGGGGGGGGAGGTATATCTTTCTTAATTTTTAAAGGTGACGGCTTATACTCTTTTAAATGTGTTCCTTGATTATTGTTTTTGAATGAAATTCGTGGCTGGATCGGTAACGGTTCCATATGGCGAGAAACGAGTTTTTTTTAATCAATTGTTGCTTTCGAGGTACAACAGAATCTCGCGAACGTGGATAGATGAGATGGAAATTGACGCTTATTAATTGTTAACTTTGTTACAGTCGGTTGCTCATCTAAACCCCTTCCTGATCGCCAGTTTTGTCGTCGCTCATGCATGATTTTCCTTTTCAGTAAATCATGTGTGGTCATGGATGAAAGGTACAGTAGAGCGTCGATTATCCGAACGTCGGTCAACCGAACGACCGCTTAACCGAACTGTGTACTCGCTCACTTTCAGATATCTGTAATGAAAAAAGTACGTGACTTAGCTGCTCGTAAGCGTGTAGGCTTGCTTAGACAGACCAAAATAAAGGATTTTTTTAAACGTTAATTTTGTGTACTGTGTGTATTGTTCATGCAAAATGCGTATGTAATATGTACATATTTTTGTTTAATAAACTGTACCACATACTATATATTCCTACTAAAGTTGCCTTTGTACGTTACTTTGTAATACATACTTAAAGAGATGCCTGTTTTTATGAATAAATTTACTGTACAGTACTTCTTTTTGGCAAATAAACATGTACAGTTCGATTATCCGAACAAACCAGTTTTCCGAACACCCATGTCCCCCAATTACTTCGGATAATCGACGCTCTACTGTATGTGAATTTTCCTTACAAATTTCGTTCACTTAAAGTAGAGTATATGAAGTATTTAATTAAGCTAAAGTAAACATCCAAGTTAAGAGGAGGGAAGAGTTGAGAATACCCCAAGGTCACTCGCTCCACAGGCGCCATGTGAAAGGAATGCACCTGGTTTTCCTATTTCCCCCTCAGCTGGCATATTCGCGGATCCCACTCAGTTCAGCATAGGAGGAACAATTCTTGCTTCCGATTGGTCGACTTGGCGGAAGTGACCTAACACTTGTCTTCTGCTGGTATTTTGAAAGCAAGACACGTATTCTGCAGTCACACGATGTATTTGTTGAAAATGTAGCCTAATGAGAATTGTAAAATGTACACTATTTTCTAAAAATTAAATGAAAATGCGTATTTTTATTCTAATGGTACTTTCCTCGGAAGGTAACTGTAGCTAGTAGAAAATAAAATCCATTCATTTAAATCGTAAAATGAATCTTTAAATATTCCAACTTAGTGAAGCTTTGTAAGCAAAATAATTCTTGTACGTCCTTTGATTTGCGTTTCATTTTTCTATCTGCGAGAAAGCAACAAAAATATACTTGGAATATTTTATCAATGGGTAGTACGGTAAATTACTGGAATAATGCCTGCTTCTGGCAAATTTGAATATTTTACAATTCCCATGCCAAGACACCTAAATGAAATCAACTGATTACAAGTTTCAATGTAAATCGTGAGATGGTACATAATTATTTGTACATTTTTAAAAATCAGCAGCTTCAAAATATTTATAGAAACCTTGTATAAAAATGTTCCTAAAATTTAATGAAGTTTATTTAGTGAATTCTTATTCAGAATTTGTACACAATGGATAAAAACTATCAAATGCAAATGTGAGCATAACTCATAAGTTGTATGTTTCATTTGTAGGAGAAATCTTACACATGCATCTGACTACTTATATTTCTCCTTGAAAGTGATATATGTAAAACAACAAATTCAAAATGAATAAAAAATGAGCATGTCAAAGATGCTAGTTAATTTAAAATCTTTTCTTGGTAATATATGAGAAAGATCAGCCTCTTAGACATATGACCTGAACGCTAATAAATAAATAAAGAAATACGAAAATTCAACGTGAATGTTTTCAAGATATCACTTTCCATTTGGTGTTTTTTCACTACTTTGTATTAATTAAAAACTTGCAGCAGCCCTAAGAGCTCTCAAGTGTCCTTTTCAAACGTTGATTTTATGCTCAGACAGGCTAATTGGCACTGAAATTGCCGTTCCTTTTTGTATCTTTAAGTACTAGTGTGCAATGTATCTAGTACATTGAATTGTTGTTTTAAGTCCACTCTATGCACAGTAAGGCTAATCGGATCGGGACTGGACCAACAGTTTAAAGTGGAATCCGAACCACTATGTACCTCCACTGGGTATCGAAATCGGTGGCGATGCTACCACTGCACCATCAGGGAGGCCCTGTACCTAGCAGGAATCTTACCTGAGACAATTTGATTACTACACGTATTTATTGATTGATTGATTTGGTATTTTAAGTCCACTTTATTCACAGTAAGGCTAATCGGGACTGGACCTACAGTTTAAAGTGGGATCCGAACCACTTGTGCCTCCACCGGGTATCAAACCTGGGACCCCTTGATTACAAGGCAACGACGCTACCACCGTGCCATTGGGGATGCCACACATGTCTATTATTTGTCCTAAGTATGACATAGCATAACATGTTTGCAAACACAAACATTATTTATTTCATGTTATCAGTTGTTTGAAGATGTAAACAAAAATAATTATGGTTTCCAACATGAAATAATAGCCTGCCCAAATATCAAGTTATGCACATAGGACGTATCACAAATATATTTTACACAGAAAAACCTACACTAGGTATACCTTTCAGTCAGGCACGTATCCAGAAATTCTCTTCGGGGGGGCTAAAGAATATCTTTATAGGTGTAAAGATAGTACTTCACTATTGTATATGATTATACCATATATATATATATATATATATATATATATATATATATATATATATACACACACACACATACATATATATATGTGTGTGTGTGTGTGTGTGTGTACACACTACACACACACATACATGCCATGCAAATCAAAAACAGAAAGATAAGAAAGAACGAGATCGGCTTCAGCCTCCTGTATCCAAAATAAACTAAAGTTATTACTGTTATTATTATCTGATTACATGCAAAATATCACTCACATGATTGAAACAATAGAAACTACGATATACCCAACACAAGATGGTTGAATATGTTAGTGTTGGTTATTGTTTACAGACCATTGAGTCTTATTTTTTTCAAGCTGACAACAATTAACGTCACAGTTAATCACCAACAAAGACAGCAGCATAGAGTAAAAGTTGGAGCACAATAAATAATATTTAGAAAATTATATATGTGTTATGCATATACACGAGAACGAAAAAGATATAGCCTTAAACAAAAAAAATATCAACATTTCACGTTCACACTGCAGTCAGAAATAAGTCGTTCGGTACATGAATTGAAAAAAAAAAAAAAAAAAAAAGAAAGAAAGAAACGGCTGTCCACTGTGCTGCTAAGGGTGGCCTTAGGTTTGTTGGATGAGAGAAAAGTGTAGTTACTCTTGGAGTACCAACCTCTGGATACAATCATTTTTGACAAGGAATAAATAAAAAGAATAAATGAATGAATATTAAATTTATGCACCATCCTATGCAACATTCACTTACACATAAAATATCTGAACATACAATTCCTATAAACAAACGCAAACAATTGGACCTGTCAGATTCACTTAAAGTAACATCTTTCTAGGTCCTTGCCTAGCCATAGCGTCGAGCACTTTGTCAGGAGTAGGAGCTGACCTCCAATGGACTGACAGCAGTGCCAGACCTGTCAGTCTGTTACTTCCCATCCGGTTTCTCAAGAATGTTTTTATTCTTTTCATTGTGGAAAATGATCTCTCCACAGAAGCTGTCGAGATAGGGATTGTCGCCAGCACTCGGAGAAGAGCATGAATACCTCGGAAGAAAGCGGGATCACAGGCGTCCAGTACACTTATTAAGTCCGATGGCTGCTCCTTTCCAGACCACTTCTGACACCACAAAGCATATTCCCCTTTCAGTTCAGAAAAAGTCGTTCCTTCGCCCACGTACTGTACTATGTTCTTTAACTGGCCCATCTTCTGCAGACTTGCATTCTTGGGAAGGATGACAGATATGTTAGACAGAAATTCCTTGTTCTTGGAAAACTTTTCATCCAAAGCTGATATCACACCATCCAAACAGGGGATCCAGACAGAGCGCCTAAAATATACCTCGGCCGACTCGTGGGGATAATTACTCCTTTTGGTCTGTTTGCTGCAAATCCGAGGCACTTCGACCGAAGTGCCAAACAAGTTTTTCATGGAGTTATTAGCAGCGGTGAACAATTCTCCGAATTTTCGGTTGGACTTTTCTCTCAGCTCTTTCAGGACTTGAATCACATTTTCTGCATATTCTACTGCTGCTGCAAGGTCATGGGATGGGTTCTGCAAGTACATTGACAAAGGCAGCGTGTGACTGAAAATCTCTTCGCACACTAGCAGGGACACGATGAATTGGCTTTTTTCAATTGCAGACAATAATTGCGCCGCTGTTGAAGACACAGCCCTGTTTCTATCAGAAAGATCACGCAAACAGGCTACAATAGGTTCCAGGAGCTGAAGGAACACAATGACTGACTGCGTCGTGTCTCTCGATAAATCTCGTATCGCACAAACTCACTAGGCGCCGTTTCTTCTCTTCAGGCATCAAAGCATCGATGGTGTCCCTGAGCATTTTTACAGCTAGGGAGTTATTTTGAAATAATGAACAAGTGTCTCTCATTACTCCGAAGCTGTTACACACGCACGGAATGGACAATCCACTCGATAACGCAAGATTCAAACGGTGAGAGGCACAGTGGACGTAGACAGCTCTCGGATACTTCTGTCTGATTCTAGCCTGAACACCACTGATGTGTCCTCCCATATTTGCAGCTCCATCAAAGCCAAGACCCACCAAATTGTTCATATTAAGTCCCAAGCACTCACAAGTGTTCAAAATTGTCTCTGTCACGGCTTCACCAGTCATATCATATATTGCCACGAAACAAAGGAAGTCTTCTCGAACGCAGTTAGATGGTGAAACAAATCTAATGCACAGCGAAAACTGTTCCGTTCCCGATACATCTAAAGTTTCGTCCCCCAATATGGTAAAATACTGAGACTGATTTATCTCGGACACAATTTTTCTTTGAATCAGCTCACCACAAGTTTTTATCACTTCGTTTTGGATCAGTGGACTGAAGTAAGATGCGTTCTTCCTGCAAGTTTGGATGTGATTCTTTAGAACGTTATCCCCTGCCTTCGCACGAAACTTTAACAAGGCCCTAAATTTCCCATCCTTGTTATTTGGATCTTCCAGACTTAGTGGACCACTGTCAATGTCACCTTGAAGCGGCAGCTCGTGTTGACCACAGAAGATGATTGTCTCGACAACCGGTCGGAGTGCCGCTCGATTTTCTTCTTTCTCCTTTATTCTCTGGTTGTCGATTAAACCAGCAATATCTTCTTGCCGTTTCTTCTCGATATTCATAAAATTTTCGGCCTTAATGGCTGCCTCTTTGTGGTAGTTAGTCTTTGAGTGCGTGTCGAATTTCTCCACGGCATCTTTCCATTTAATAAAAGGAAAGGTTACCAACTGTCCCAGTTTCTGGTGATTGCCTTTGCCGGTTAGTTCAGCAGCAAACACAACACAAAACTTACAGTAAGCTCCATCATCGACTCTTGAATATGCAAGCCAGTTCCACCTCCTCAACCAATTAACTTGAAAAGTTCTTTTCATCCCGTGAATGACACGAACTGGATACACGAAAGTTTGTCCGGGCACAAATAAATCATCACTCAACACTTTGGTTTTCAGTTCATCTGTGCAGCTTATTTCTTTTTTTAATAAACCTTGTGCAACCGCTCCTATATCCGGTACTGCTAGAACATTCACTTCACAGATCTTCAATCTCTTTGGCTCTGGACCCGAACTAGCACTGCACTGTGGCTCCGGGAGTTTTTCTGCTGTCTTCAGCCCTGGACCCGAACTAGCACTGCACTGTGGCTCCGGGAGTTTTTCTGCTGTCTTCAGCCCTGGACCCGAACTAGCACTGCACTGTGGTTCCGGGAGTTTTTCTGCTGTCTTCAGCCCTGGAACCGAACTAGCACTGCACTGTGGCTCCGGGAGTTTTTCTGCTGTCTTCAGCCCTGGACCCAAACTAGCACTGCACTGTGGCTCCGGGAGTTTTTCTGCTGTCTTCAGCCCTGGACCCGAACTAGCACTGCACTGTGGCTCCGGGAGTTTTTCTGCTGTCTTCAGCCCTGGACCCGAACTAGCACTGAACTGTGGCTCCGGGAGTTTTTCTGCTGTCTTCAGCCCTGGACCCGAACTAGCACTGCACTGTGGCTCCGGGAGTTTTTCTGCTGTCTTCAGCCCTGGACCCGAACTAGCACTGCACTGTGGCTCCGGGAGATTTTCTGCTGTCTTCAGCTCTGGACCCGAACTAGCACTGCACTGTGGCTCCGGGAGTTTTTCTGCTGTCTTCAGCCCTGGACCCGAACTAGCACTGCACTGCGACTCCGGGAGTTTTTCTGCTGTCTTCAGCCCTGGACCCGAACTAGCACTGCACTGTGGCTCCGGGAGTTTTTCTGCTGTCTTCAGCCCTGAACCCGAACTAGCACTGCACTGTGGCTCCGGGAGTTTTTCTGCTGTCTTCAGCCCTGGACCCGAACTAGCACTGCACTGTGGCTCCGGGAGTTTTTCTGCTGTCTTCAGCCCTGGACCCGAACTAGCACTGCACTGTGGCTCCGGGAGTTTTTCTGCTGTCTTCAGCCCTGGACCCGAACTAGCACTGCACTCTGGCTCCGGGAGTTTTTCTGCTGTCTTCAGCCCTGGACCCGAACTAGCACTGCACTGTGGCTCCGGGAGTTTTTCTGCTGTCTTCAGCCCTGGACCCGAACTAGCACTGCACTGTGGCTCCGGGAGTTTTTCTGCTGTCTTCAGCCCTGGACCCGAACTAGCACTGCACTGTGGCTCCGGGAGTTTTTCTGCTGTCTTCAGCCCTGGACCCGAACTAGTACTGCACTGTGGCTCCGGGAGTTTTTCTGCTGTCTTCAGCCCTGGACCCGAACTAGCACTGCACTGTGGCTCCGGGAGTTTTTCTGCTGTCTTCAGCCCTGGACCCGAACTAGCACTGCACTGTGGCTCCGGGAGTTTTTCTGCTGTCTTCAGCCCTGGACCCGAACTAGCACTGCACTGTGGCTCCGGGAGTTTTTCTGCTGTCTTCAGCCCTGGACCCGAACTAGCACTGCACTGTGGCTCCGGGAGTTTTTCTGCTGTCTTCAGCCCTGGACCCGAACTAGCACTGCACTGTGGCTCCGGGAGTTTTTCTGCTGTCTTCAGCCCTGGACCCGAACTAGCACTGAACTGTGGCTCCGGGAGTTTTTCTGCTGTCTTCAGCCCTGGACCCGAACTAGCACTGCACTGTGGCTCCGGGAGTTTTTCTGCTGTCTTCAGCCCTGGACCCGAACTAGCACTGCACTGTGGCTCCGGGAGTTTTTCTGCTGTCTTCAGCCCTGGACCCGAACTAGCACTGTACTGTGGCTCCGGGAGTTTTTCTGCTGTCTTCAGCCCTGGACCCGAACTAGCACTGCACTGTGGCTCCGGGAGTTTTTCTGATGTCTTCAGCCCTGGACCCGAACTAGCACTGCACTGTGGCTCCGGGAGTTTTTCTGCTGTCTTCAGCCCTGGACCCGAACTAGCACTGCACTGTGGCTCCGGGAGTTTTTCTGCTGTCTTCAGCCCTGGACAGGAACTAGCACTGCACTGTGGCTCCGGGAGTTTTTCTGCTGTCTTCAGCCCTGGACCCGAACTAGCACTGCACTGTGGCTCCGGGAGTTTTTCTGCTGTCTTCAGCCCTGGATCCGAACTAGCACTGCACTGTGGCTCCGGGAGTTTTTCTGCTGTCTTCAGCCCTGGACCCGAACTAGCACTGCACTGTGGCTCCGGGAGTTTTTCTGCTGTCTTCAGCCCTGGACCCGAACTAGTACTGCACTGTGGCTCCGGGAGTTTTTCTGCTGTCTTCAGCCCTGGACCCGAACTAGCACTGCACTGTGGCTCCGGGAGTTTTTCTGCTGTCTTCAGCCCTGGACCCGAACTAGCACTGCACTGTGGCTCCGGGAGTTTTTCTGCTGTCTTCAGCCCTGGATCCGAACTAGCACTGCACTGTGGCTCCGGGAGTTTTTCTGCTGTCTTCAGCCCTGGACCCGAACTAGCACTGCACTGTGGCTCCGGGAGTTTTTCTGCTGTCTTCAGCCCTGGAACCGAACTAGCACTGCACTGTGGCTCCGGGAGTTTTTCTGCTGTCTTCAGCCCTGGACCCGAACTAGCACTGCACTGTGGCTCCGGGAGTTTTTCTGCTGTCTTCAGCCCTGGACCCGAACTAGCACTGCACTGTGGCTCCGGGAGTTTTTCTGCTGTCTTCAGCCCTGGACCCGAACTAGCACTGCACTGTGGCTCCGGGAGTTTTTCTGCTGTCTTCTAGCCCTGGACCCGAACTAGCACTGCACTGTGGCTCCGGGAGTTTTTCTGCTGTCTTCAGCCCTGGACCCGAACTAGCACTGCACTGTGGCTCCGGGAGTTTTTCTGCTGTCTTCAGCCCTGGACCCGAACTAGTACTGCACTGTGGCTCCGGGAGTTTTTCTGCTGTCTTCAGCCCTGGACCCGAACTAGCACTGCACTGTGGCTCCGGGAGTTTTTCTGCTGTCTTCAGCCCTGGACCCGAACTAGCACTGCACTGTGGCTCCGGGAGTTTTTCTGCTGTCTTCAGCCCTGGATCCGAACTAGCACTGCACTGTGGCTCCGGGAGTTTTTCTGCTGTCTTCAGCCCTGGACCCGAACTAGCACTGCACTGTGGCTCCGGGAGTTTTTCTGCTGTCTTCAGCCCTGGACCCGAACTAGCACTGCACTGTGGCTCCGGGAGTTTTTCTGCTGTCTTCAGCCCTGGACCCGAACTAGCACTGCACTGTGGCTCCGGGAGTTTTTCTGATGTCTTCAGCCCTGGACCCGAACTAGCACTGCACTGTGGCTCCGGGAGTTTTTCTGCTGTCTTCAGCCCTGGACCCGAACTAGCACTGCACTGTGGCTCCGGGAGTTTTTCTGCTGTCTTCAGCCCTGGACCCGAACTAGCACTGCACTGTGGCTCCGGGAGTTTTTCTGCTGTCTTCAGCCCTGGACCCGAACTAGCACTGCACTGTGGCTCCGGGAGTTTTTCTGCTGTCTTCAGCCCTGGACCCGAACTAGCACTGCACTGTGGCTCCGGGAGTTTTTCTGCTGTCTTCAGCCCTGGACCCGAACTAGCACTGCACTGTGGCTCCGGGAGTTTTTCTGCTGTCTTCAGCCCTGGACCCGAACTAGCACTGCACTGTGGCTCCGGGAGTTTTTCTGCTGTCTTCAGCCCTGGACCCGAACTAGCACTGCACTGTGGCTCCGGGAGTTTTTCTGCTGTCTTCAGCCCTGGACCCGAACTAGCACTGCACTGTGGCTCCGGGAGTTTTTCTGCTGTCTTCAGCCCTGGACCCGAACTAGCACTGCACTGTGGCTCCGGGAGTTTTTCTGCTGTCTTCAGCCCTGGATCCGAACTAGCACTGCACTGTGGCTCCGGGAGTTTTTCTGCTGTCTTCAGCCCTGGACCCGAACTAGCACTGCACTGTGGCTCCGGGAGTTTTTCTGCTGTCTTCAGCCCTGGACCCGAACTAGCACTGCACTGTGGCTCCGGGAGTTTTTCTGCTGTCTTCAGCTCTGGACCCGAACTAGCACTGCACTGCGGCTCCGGTAGTTTCTCTGCTGTCTTCAGCCCTGGATCCGAACTGAAACTTTTACTAGATTTTGGCACTTTACGGAAAAATGTGTCAATAGTTCTCTTCAATTTCGAATCGCTAGATATAAAATTGTCAATAGTTCTCTTCATTTTAATGAGCCCAGTTCAGATGATCACTTATCGACTTATCAAGTGTCACATTAATTGATTCTGTTGAACAGATCAACGGGAAATTCAACTCGCGTATCCTCTTTTACATTCTGGAAGGTTCCGCAGATAAAACGTTTCGTGAATATTCGCACTAAAGTGTAGCACTGTACTGTTGCAACTGACCGCTTCGAAGTTTCTGGACATTTTTAAGTGAGTGCCCCCCCCAACCCCCTTGCTGGTTTTCAACACCGGTGTTGGGTGTCTCTGTGACGTCGCAGTTGCTTCCAAACCATGTGTCGATCTCAAGTAGTTTGTATCTTGTGCCGACTTCCGTGACAGAGTGGTCAACGCAGCGTGATACGATGCCGGGGGTTCTGGGTTCGAATCCTGTCCTTGTCATGGGTGTTCTTTGTTAGTGTCCTTTCATCATATCATCACTCATCCTCATCTTTGTAATTTGCCTCCCCAATGGCGCAGTGGTATCGTCGTCGCCTTGTAATGAAGGGGTCCCAGGTTCGATTCCCGGTGAAGGCACATGGTTCGGATCCCACTTTAAACTGTAGGTTCCGTCCCGATTAGCCTTACTCTGCATAAAGTGGACTTAAAACAAGAAATCAATCCAATCCAATCATCTTCGTAATTAGTCAAAGTGGCAGAAATGCGAAGTAAAATAAAATAAATCAATTAATCAATCAAGAAAGAAAACTTGTGCAGTGGTAAAGAAATACATACAGTTACGAGCTTAAGCCCACAGGGCATAGTCCAGAATCAGACAGAGCGCAAACATGCTAAAACGAGTATAATGGTTGATTTGGTTAATTTGTTTTCGCTTTTCTGCCACTTTTGGCTAATTACGAATATGAGGATGAGTTATTATATACTGAAATTGATGAATGCATTCACAAACACCCATGCCCAGACCGGGGTTCGAACCCGGGACCCCTGGCATTGTAGCGCGATATGCTAACCACTCTGCCACAGAGGCCGACACGGGTATAATGGTGGGGTGACGACCATTGTTGCATTATCATTTCCGGCAAGTAGTAATATGAGTACCAAATAACTAAAATAAAAATAGGAACGTACCACTATTATACTATTTACATAGTGTAAAACACGCAACATGTTAATAGTAATAATATTCGCAAACAGTACGATATGATTTCTCGAGTCACATATTACTTTTTCTGATTTCGTGAAGACCAATGTTGAGAATCTTGAGAAGAGGGAACAGACAAGGAAAGTTATACAAAATCTTATTCTGTGCAATAATTAATGTTTTGACGAAATCTTAATCGACTGTTCCAAACTTCTCTATCACCACCCGGTGAGGCTGTTCTCCACCCTTCACCGATAAGAACTGAGACGAAAAGCGCCTTTTTTATAGCTTAACAATTGCTCGCATATTACATCGGAGGAAGCCAAGATGCTTACCATTGTAAGGAGCAAAATTTCGAATGACCAAAAATTACAACTGATAGTACGCTTATATGGAATTAATAGAGTTTTAGTCCATGGGGGGTGGGGGAGTTGGGCTCCAACCGAAATAAAAATTAGTTTTACTCCACCCTGATCTTCTCCTCTAGCTACGCTCTTTCCACAATGATGGCGCCAGAAGAATGAGCGAGGAAGCAGAGGTGGCTGGTATATTATCTATCTATCACAGGTCTAAACACTATACCAAAAAATGCATATTTGGGCTTTATTTATGTATGCAGTTTCTCTTCTTTGATGGAGTGGTGGAAAGGGGACAAATTCGTTGACCGAGGGTTTCCCCAGGTCATGTTTTGCATGTGTCTTGTAAAATGCTTCAATGTTTGTTTTATTTTAGTCGGTGTTAATTATTTATCAGTACCTGGAAAATAAGACTCCTGTGGTCTTCCTGTCAACCACCAGCGCTCACTCGGGGTCCTCAGGAGAAGGTACGGTTGCCTTCTCCGCCCACCTAATCGGCTCTTTAATACTGCAAAGTTCGTTGCAATTCATTTCAGTTGTTCAAATTATCAAAATAGGAGGGAAGAAGAATAGGCTCTCGGCGGAAGTCGTCCACGACGCCCTTTCAAGGGCTCGAGGGAAAGGGGGCGGGGGACGATCGCTCCCTTCGACATTCTGTTTGCAGTTTGGAGACCTGGAGCCTGGGATGTGCGGAGAAAAGAATGTTGAAGCAATATGTGTCCTTCATCACTTGACCTGGACAACGCTCCCATCACCCAACCCACTCAACATCTGTGCTTCTCTCAACATATCGGAGGGACAGGACAGATCCACTTCTTTGGTGCGTCCGAGAAAGCAACCAAGGGAAAGAAGAAAGTTTGTGTGGATTAGTTTGTTTGCTTATTTTGCTAGAACCTCAGGATTCTAGAACATTTTCCTCCTTGTCTCGAAAATTACTTCTCTTGTCAAATTATGGTAACAATATTTTATTTCACACACACACACACACACATGGGGGAAGCTAAAAATCTCATTTTATCTAGTATAAACCACAAATTTTCGGGGGGGGCTCGAGCCCCCTGAGCCCCCCCTTGCATACGTGCCTGCTTTCAGTCTTCCATCACATGACATGCTTGTAAATAATCAAGTAGTGTTACTTATTCTTTGATAATTTGTCAATCATTTTTCTGATATTCTTAATTTTGCTCTTTAAATTGTTGACAATTTCAGTGTAAAATGGCTATCCATGCTGTATCTAAAATTTTCTCAGTAAATAATTAAATATGTCTGAAATAGCATTTCCCACACAATTGTAAACAAATTTAACATTTCAACTAGATTAAAACAGGGCCTCCACAATGGCACAGTGGTTGCGTCGTTGCCTTGTAATCAAAGGATCCCGGGTTTGATACATGATGGAGGCACATAGTGGTTCGGATCCCACTTTAAACTGTAGGTCCAGTACAAATTAGCCGTACTGTGCATAAATGGACTTAAAACACAAAATCATAGATTAAAACAGAACAGTCATATTTCAACAACTTGAACATTATCTCTGCCTCTTTAGGTTGAATATTGTTATGTGAGAACTCAGTCTGCTTTTCCTTTAAAAGTAGAACATGTCCCGGTATAAAAGTACAGTTCAATTTTTCTTTATATATTTATGCATATGTAAAATTGCAAGTTCAAGAAGTGGCAGAGGTTACAGACAGAACTTGATATATATATAAGCTCACTTTATGTATTAAATCAGGGTGGCTACATTCCGGGAATTATGCGTGAATTCTGCTTGAATTTTTCACCGCAGATGTGAAAAATTGTAATTTTTATTAATCCAAATCCCATTCAATTTATACTAATTTATAAATGCCCTGGGGCAAGTTTCACCATTTATTTTTATCGCGGAAGGGGAAAAAAAATATGCATGGAAAATAGAACAGAATTCTCTCAATCCATTTACTTTGTTAGTGTCCTTTGCAGAATGACCTATGTGACAGACGAAAGATTATTGCAAGATATCTAAGTTTATTAGGTAATTTGAGTTTGAAATTCTCATACAACTAACAATTTCTGGTAGGTTATTATATCTTGTAATATTTGTGACTTGTGTTTGTAAATGTATTTCAGCCATTCCAGTTGTCACGGACGTTACAGTTTTACTAATTTAAAGCTCTTAACATTAAAATTTAAATGTATTTTGTAAACTTTTTTAACATGAAACAGAGTAAATGGTGATGACCTCCCTACAGAAGAAACTATGTTGAGTAAAATGTATTACTATTCCGGAAACTGAAAAAAATGTTCAGTCACGGATGTCACAGAATTTGTGAACTCACGTTACAGGCTGTGAACTAAAATTTAAAAATTCAGGTTACTGCCCGAGACAAAATTCATTTTATACTCATTGTGTTGATCTGCAAGCTTTACAGGTTCTAGTTCTGATCTATTAATTCACAAAAACAAAAAGGAATTTATTTTATAATTGCTTTATTCATGTCACAGATGTTACATGGAATTTGTCACGGATGTTACATCTGACATGATGTATGACAAACAGTAGATTTGTACTGTTCTACCTTTCTTAAATTAATAAGATTACATGGTATAATTAACACAATTATGCAGTGATACATAATTAGGTCTCTTAATTAGAAATCAGAGCAAATAATTTTATTTGGAAGAAACAATGGATTGAAGAAAAGTCTGTGTGGTCATTATCCAATTTGTAATTATTATAACATAAATAGGATTTTAAAGACTTTTCTTAAAAATAAAACTCCTACAAGCAGATTTTGTTTTTGAAATCATAGATAACTGTACTTCCAATTTCCGTTATAGTTGGATTAGGTAGAATGCGGACCACCTGCTTAATGTTTATTTCTTTTTCATCCTCTTCATTAGGTACAAATAAATTGCCAGTTTTTCCATACTGCTTCAAGAAGATCACACGTAAATCACCACTGTTTCGCAAAACACTTGTCTGACACACTGCAACATAGTTATGGCTAACCTGAGTCTTTCCATGACCAGTGATGCAGACTTCAACATATACTCCAGGTACAATATTCACATTGAGTTCAGATAGGTCTAATTCTTCTGTTTTCGAGGTATGTCCAAGTTCATTTATGTTGTTTTCAACAGATGCATCATCATCATCGTCATCAGAATATGATTCAGATCCACTGCCAGAATCAGATGAATACACATCACGCCACCGCAATTTACTGTTCATACTGTGTGGCACTATTTCTGGAAAGGCAACTTGTAATTTCTGTTTGACAGATTTTGAAGTCAATCCAACAGCTACATGTACATCATCAATTTTCTTGATGTGATGTATTTCTCGTATTGCTGGTGCCGTTCGCACGTACTCCCATCGTTTGTTCAAAAATACTGAAGTTTCTTCTGTCTCTTTCTTGGTTACAAAAAGAACCTCAGTCGAATTACATTGAGCTTCAGCAACTTTGAAGAATTCTTCAGCATTTTGAACAGTACAATGTCGTGATTTTACTGCTGTCCAGACCATTCGTTTAACTTGCCCGCCAATGGCATCAACTGCTCCTTTACCATGGCCAGCTGCAAAATAGTTCCACTCTACAGTTTCCACACTGAGATCATCAGGCAAGTGGCACATATTGAAAGCTGTATACTTGCTCTTAAATTGGGAAGAACAATTATCTGAAAATATCATCAGATTATGTAAAGGGGCATCAGGGTATCTACTCTGAAAAGGAGATACTATTGTCTTAATGAAAGTCCAAGCTGAATGTCTAGAGTGACTTACATCATCACTTACAACCACATACGAAAATGTTCTGTCATCAGACCACAAGCAACACGTGAAAATTGCGACTTGAGAGTGTTGCCAGTGAGCTGACTGCACTTCATCTTGTGAAATGGCACTGTAGTTCTCAGCATAGTCCACCTGAATCACTGCTTCACACCTTTTCAAAATATTCTTCCTGTCCTCAAAATAGCTTGCTTGCTCATTCTTCACGTACAAGTGCATCTTGAATTTGGGAAGAGAGGTATTTATTTGTGTAACTAGCTCCTCTAGATTTGTTGTTCTCTCTTCAACAACCATCTGCCCATTGGTCTTGACCCACTGTTTCCATTTAACTTCCTTTGAAAAGTCACAGTCAGTTTCCAGCAGACATTTTACATCATAATAACAAACTGTGCATTCATTTGTCATGCAACGCTCTTCACAAATATTGCAGCACATTTTCTCTAGTAGTGCCCTTCGTGTTAAAATATATCCTTGATAATCAACACAGAAACAAGAAATAGCATGAGCTGTAAATCTGAAATTTTCATGCTTAATACAGACACATACATTGTGTGGAGTTTCTTTTACTGGTCTCACATGTTTGGGACGCGTTTCAAAGAATTTTGAAAGAGAGATCTTTACTTCAGGATGAATCTCCAAGAATCGTTGGTAAGCTTCTGCAACATTCATTACAAGGGAACGTTTCTGTCTTCTCTCCTTCTTCCCAGTGACTTCATCTTTTACTGCAATGCAGTCTCTTTTGCCAGATGTTTGCCAACTGATGTCATCATTTTCAAAAAATGATTTCACTATTTCCAAATCTTCTTTTGAGTATGATCGTCCCCTAGGAGACACTATAACTTTCGTAACTTGGTTGTCGGGCTTCGGGAAACCTTCTTTTAAAAACTGCCTGACAACAGCCTGTTTTTTTGAAGGGCTAAATGGCAAAGCCTTACATGCCTTGTGGACAGCTTTTCGAAGTGTGCTTGTTGAAGAATATGAGCCCAAAGCTGAAGGGTTTGAAGGCGTATTGGTCTTCATCGCTTCTGCTTTTTTCCTCCTCCACTCCTGTACCCTCAACCTAGTCTTTTCTCTCCTCAAATTTAAAAGGTTTTTGTCTTTTGCACACTTTTCCTTTTCTTCTTGCCTTTTTAACCTATTTCTTTCTCTATCCTTTTCCAAATATGCAGCCCATCTCTCTGGATTTTCAGATTTCATTTTAGCTCTCATTTTTGCCATTCTAGGAGCAGACTTTACAGGTGGCATTATCTGCAACAAGAAAAAACATAAGCTTGGAGCATTTATAGGTTATTTTATGTTTCTGTTTACCTACCACTGATTTTAAGGACATTTCATTATAACATAAAAAATAAATTCTAGATGGAACAAAGAAAAATAATTTCATTTTACTCTATGACTTAATATAATCAAGTTCTACACATCAATAATATATTTTAAATCTCTCTGAATTATACCAGTAATAGGTTATGTAACATGGACTATAGTTCATAAAGTTAGACAACCCAAACCTAAAAGTGTCAGTGGTGATAGAAATGTAACATCCGTGACTTGTAACATCCGTGACATCTATTTTATTCTTATTTAAACTCAGATAATATCTTTAAGATGGTAGGGTGCAAGTATTTTACTAGAATGTCAACATTATCTACTTTTGACAAAAACAAATTTAGTTCAATTCTGTATTTTTAAAAAGTATCTTCTTTTTTTTCACGGATGTTACACCATGTACATCTGATTACTGTTTTACAATTAATTCATAAATTTACTCACCTTGGTCTCTGAAATTCAGTGTGTAGACTCTCAAAACATAAACTCAGCAGTAAACTTCCTGGAGTTAACAGTTGAACTGAATGTCAAGGGAGCTGCCAACTTTAGTGAATGAAACTGGCCATGTATTGCCAACTAACAGCAGCTATTTCTTGTAACAATAAAACATATCAATTATATTATTTTTCAAAATATCTCAGCAGAATGCTTAAATGACAAGTTTTATCTACTCAAATAGAACATATTTTTGATTATTAATTTTTTTTGGTATAATTACCTCTTTACCCGGAATGGCTGATTTCAAGTCTGAGTATGTTAAATAGCTAATGTAAATTATGTACCTTAAATTATTTTAAATGGATGTAAACCATTTAATTGAATTAGACTTGTTGGATAAGTTTGAATCACACGGGACTCTTTGTATTGTTAATATATTTGTGTGGATGGTGAGAGGCGGTAATACGTAACGTTGAAATAGGGAAAACATCTTCTTGTATACCCCTGAATTTTTTGAAAGTTCGTCTTGAAAACTGGCAATTATAATTGAATTTTATCATGTTCCTAGAGTAGCCACATGTAAATGTATCCATGTTATAGCTTGTTAATTATTTATTTTTATTACTTGTTCAACATACCAGTGACCATTACCTTACATATCAAGATTGAGAATGGTTTCTCCAGAGTGTCTGACATGTCACTGTTGATTTCTATTTTGCAACTGCAACTATATAATTTCAGAATGTCCACAAGTACTGGAGGATTATTACCTTCGCAATTCATAAATTTTTGTTTGTGAATAAAAAAACTGATTTGGAGTCTTATACAGAATCTATTTGGTGAACAAATAATACCATGGAAAGAAGCATGCTAACGGTAACGAATGTTAATATTCAAATATCCTGCTTCATAGATGTGAACTTAGAAATGATTCTTATCTTGGATAAAAATGATTGATTTTAATGTGATACTTCAAGTGGTTCTGCTGTCTTCACTATATTTTATTTTTACACTTGTTCATTAACTGAAAAACTCCCACCTAAAGTTTAAAAAAGATAATAGCAAACAAATTGCATTTTTTCGATGGTATAATGTGTGTGTTAATGATGAACATCTTGAAAATACTAAGCCATGCCGAAAAGGCATGAGGATGGAGAGCACAGAAGATTTTATATAAAGAAACTTCAAAATAAACTTCATTATACATTCTTCATATATTTACATATGACTTAATTTAGCCTCTTCATGAAGCAAAGTTAAGTTGACTCATGATCTCACCACCAAACGTTCCAGTCAAGTGGTCAGGAGTGGCATGTTGAATTGTTTCTACATGTAACCACTGACTTTAGTGTTTGTATGTGCCTATGTTTCAGAGACTGGTTCTGTCTCACTCTTACATGGGACAAGATGGAAGCAAATACAGTACACTACCCAGAAAACGGGAGCAGAACCAGTTTCTGAAACATTGGTACATATGGAAACTAAAGAGAGACTTTACACTAAAATGATGTGTCACTTGGAATGAATAGCAACAATTCACACTGATCCACTGCACAAGCCACCATTGGATTGTCTCATCCTCAATTGACACATGTTGCTTCAGTGTAAAAAATATCCCTAAAAAAAATAAGCAATGCAAAGTCCCAACCAACTTTGTCTTGGTTGCTTTTATGGTGTTAATATTTGATGTAAAACACAACCTTTTTGAAATAAATTCCCCATACACGTCCGTAGCTTCCATCACAAGGAACAATGCCTCGCCATCCTGAATGCCCTTTTCCACAGGGCAGTAACCTAAAAGCCAATAGTGCCCATCTCAAAGCACATCATCTCCCAGTCGTGAATATTCTCGCCCGCAAGGTTGACACATGCACACCGAAAGTTGGTATCTATATTTATTTTCTACATCTCCTGCAAACCAGTAGAAACATGCATGCGTTGTCCAGGTTTGAAAGTCAGCATCCCTGGTTTTACAGTGCAGAATAGAAGAAACAGCATGCCAAATACAATTTGCTGGTATTACAAACCTATGTATTGTTTCTACTGCTTGCTCTTTTAATGCACTGATTTCTAGGGCTGCTTGTAGATATACCTTCATGACCAGTGCTTTAAGTGGTTTCAGTCAATAGCCAGAATGTCAACCACAAATGAATCAACATGAGTACTACTACTAATGATGACAATAATAATGGTGATTGGTATTGTTATTATTATTGCATACAAAATAAATATAAACACAAACTATCACATCTGTTATTTTATAAAATTTAAGTTGTCATTTGGATTATAAAAGACAGCACTTGCCCATTTATAATATTTTTTCCAAAATTTCCACACTGCTTACTGACGAGAGACAAATTTAGTATCTATTGTTTGCAAAAAATAATGTAACAATGGACAGACTTTTGTAGTGTAGTAAATAAATAAAATGGATGACCGGCAGGAACTGAGTTCTGGCACAAAAGTGATTTACCAGAATGGAGTTCCAACTCACTTTAAGCCCTGTTCATGACATGGCATTGTAAAGGACTTTCTAGATTTGTATGCATCCATCATTGGTTTCAAATTTGAAGCATTATGCTTAAGTAAGAAAAGCACATGTTTCTGTAACTCAATACAAAAGATGAGCATTTGCACTACTTTCATTTTCAAACCTAACAAGACTGTTGCATGGGTGTATTTAATCCAGGATCACTTGTGTCTATAATTGTTACAAGTGCTCAAAGTGGCGGGTAACATGGAAAAATTTCCATAAAGCATCCCTCAGTTTAGATAATTTGCACAGGCATCTTCCCACCTACTGCATTGTTTCCATGTTGGTTCATACAAGCACCATCCTCTCCCCAAGCATTCCACCAGCCCAGCTATTAATTTCCACTTCAAGCACTGATGATAGGGAGACTCAGGAGGACCACTAGTGGCAAGATATTTTCTATCTTATTTTCCATCAATCTTTGTTTCTGTGATTACAATTATTATGAATGGGAATGAACGGCAATTTATAGTAGATTCGATTGCTGAATATATTAGGTGATCACATTTCAAAAGTGTCACTGAAATTCCCAGGTGTGAGTCCCAACCTGTTCATAGATGTTCTTCGTGGGTGTGTCTTCATCAATTTCATCCAATAATCACTTATCCTCATCATGATTAGCCAAAATGACACAAGAAGACAAATTAAATAACAATACAACAATAATTTGAAGGTAATAAAGGGTGTTCCGTATAGGGTGCCGAATTTGAAATGAATGCTATTATTTTGTTTTGAGGTTGGCAGACCTGTTCTTACCAATGTTGGTATCTGTTGTTATGCAGATTAATGTAGCCTCAATTGTTTTGACTCGTTTGTTGTGGTTATGATATGGAACTCCATGAAAAATTCCTGCAAACAAGTGATCTCTTTGCACGGTGACCAGGAATGGCCAGCAAGGTCATGTGATCTTACACCCTGTGATTTCTTCTCATGAGGATTTGTGAAATCACAGGTGTAAGCCAACAAACCACAAACCCTTTTGGAACTGAAGGCAGAAATCATACGGGTGATTGGAGGCATCAGGACAGACATCTGCGAGAGGGTTATCAGTAATTTTGTGGAGCGCATAAATGTATGCAGACTCAGTAGGGGTGGACATATGCCTGACGTTGTTTTTCATACGTAAATGGGAGATGTTACTGCTTACATATATGTTAGATATAACTATTTTCATGATATTTTCCCTGTTGTTATTTAATTTTCTATTCAGCATCCTATACGGAACACACACATATATATATGTACACCCAACAGCGAAAGAAACAGTAGGCGAATTGTCCACCACCATTTTCATTCGGTCTGAATTACACAATGTGATGACAATGAATTGAAATAATGAATTCAATAAGCAATGCCTGCTTCGAACCAACATAGTTTCATTCCTTAAAACAACACAGGATGTAGAATAAAGAAGTAATGAAAATGGCAGTGGACAATTTGCCTACCATTATCATTGCCATTGACTGTACATGTAATGTATATGTATCGCTAGTAACAATCTACCAGATGCGACCACATGCTATATAAGCAAGAACAAAAAGATCTAGAACTAAGTAAACTTTTCCCCAAAAATATTATAATGTTTAAGAAGAGTGGATGTACATTTTATGCATAAGTGAAAGTCTCAAGAGTAGCACACTTCAGGTTGCACTTATTTTTGGTTGTCTTTCATTTTTGTTAGTAGTGTGAATTGGAATAGGGGTATGGGGAATTAATTATTTTATTGGGTTATATTTATCAAAGTGCGAACGTAAGAAATTTCAAGGTGGCAAAAATAAGCATTTTAAGTTAGATATACACTTATACTAAAATTCTAACACACATAGACACAATCACCAAAGCAGCTGAAATGTTAACATTTTATCCACCCCTTGACAAATGACCATCCTTATTAACACACCCAAAGAACATGAGACGGAACCCTTTAACTGGTTTATTGGACTTCGCATACATGACCCCCTGTAGTTTATCTTTATTTCTTGATTTGGTTTCACTTTGTTTATTTTACGTCACTTTTATCCGCAACTTTGGCTAATCACGAAGGTGAAGATGAATGATGATAAGATGAGAGCAATGAAGGGATCATCACAAACACATATGGATGACACAAAAACAAACTCCTGGAAACTCATACCTGTTATCACATGTTGTGAAGTTTAATTGTTTGGTTTGCAATAACGAATTTCTTCACTCGACAAATGCATACCAAATGAAATTAAAAAGATGATAATGAATATATAATAAAAAATATAATACTACTACATCTCCTCATTTTAAGAAATAACAAATTTTGTCAAGGAGACCAGGACAGACTCCCAGCTGTTCCGGGAGCAAGCCTATTCATCTCGTGACACATTATCATTGTTTTCACACTCAATGTGTTAAACACCAAACCATTACACCAGGTTAGCATACACTAACCCTGGGTATATGGAGTGTTCACCACTGCTGTTTAAATCAGAAGTTTATTGAAAATTAAAGTTCTTGTGTTTGTTAATTTAAAAATATTGACTGGATTTAATGAGATCTGTCAAATGAAGTTCTTTTATAAATATATTTGGAAATAGATTAGTTTTTCCAATGGTAACACTTATAATAATCTTGTAACTAGCTAAAAATAAATTGTATGACTGCTTTTTTATTTGCACAATTTATGACATCGTTTGTAAACAAAATACCATTCTTGTTCTAATGTTAGTTTGGTATGATATATTTAACCATAATATTCAAAATTAAGAGCATGCCTAATTTAGAAATTGAAACCAGACTTGAATACCACACTGTTAAAACAGATAATGGATAGAATAAATATATCCTTTGCGGCAGTTTATCTGGCAATGGCTATGGTAACATGAATGGAATGCTGTTTAAACCTTAATCCTATTTTATACTTTGTACTTTATATTTCCTACCACCTAGGTGGCTATGCATGGTGAGCAGTCAAATCACAGCCTCGCTACCAAACTTCCCTTGCTCGAGATCTAGCCTGCAGATGGAAGTTACTTTGTATTCCTTAATCCATTTCATGTGATCACCATTTCATCTTCATCACCACTATTAGCCTAAAGCGACAGAAAATCATTATCAAGTGAGAAAAATAAAACTACAATGCATTTATGTTCCCTATCTGTATTGTGACTGTGACCAATAAATGTTAAATACTGAAATATGCAATGAACACACATTAAGAAACAATCATGTCTTATATTTGTTGAGAATTGTAAGGAAGAATTCCTGGCTTCACAGCCCACAGTGGAAGAAACAACTCGCCTAATGGGATTTGGTAGTGCACCATTAAACTTAAAACTCTTATTTTGCACCATTTCATGGTGTTTCACATTGTAGACATGCACACAACATGAATGGGCATTGTCTATGCATAATAATATAATAACATTTTTTAGTGGTTTTCATTTTTCCTGCAATGTTTCGTCTGGTTTCCCAGAACTTTTTCAAGTCTACATCAAAATTAAATAAACACACACACATGGCTAGCCATTCTACACTTCTACATAGTGTGCTACACTGTGTATCAGAAGAACTTTCCATGTACAATGTTTTCACATCAAAACACAACAGTGATGTTTGTTTGTTTTACTTAGAAATACATTTTTTAGTGTTTTTATTTTTCCTGCAATGTTTCGTCTGGTTTCCCAGAACGTTTTCAAGCTTACATCAAAATTAAATAAACACACAGACATGGCTAGCCATTCTACACAGTGTGCTACACTGTGTATCAGAAGAACTTTCCATGTACAATTTTTTCACATCAAAACACAACAGTGATGTTTATTTTTTTTACTTAGAATTAAATAACAAAGCTCCCCACACGCATGCTAAAGCCATGCTGAAGCTAAAACCATGGTACTAATCTGATATTCCCCGGACAGATTTCTTCATTTTTACACAAGAAACTACTTACGGTAATAAGTTCCTGTAGCATTGTCTAATATCTGGAAGGTGTTTTGTGTGATGTAACGGATTTCTTCAAATTTAAAAGTTTTGGGGCTCATTTGGGGGCAGGTGACTCCGGCCAATTTCTAACATGCCTTTAACAGAGACTCTATAGATAAAACCAGGGAGCCGGAGCAGAGGCGGGGCCGCGTTAGCAGTTGGGGGCGGTAGGTCAATTACCCCAGGGGCAGAGCCCGGAATCGGTGGGAAATTTGGACTCAAAAATTTCAAACAAAAATAATTTTTTAGTTTAAATTTCGCACCGATTCCGGGACGAAAAACATATATACACCTTAAAGAATGTTCCACGAAGCAGATAGGTAAGTACAAATGTCAAAAATTGACAAAACGAAGAAGTTATAGGTGTCCGGGGAATATCAGATTTTACCAAAACTGCCTATCAGTTAAACAGGCATATACTGAACAAATTAGCAAATTGCTTTGGTAACACTTTACTATACCGGAGACGGATTTCTTCAAATTTACAGGAGAAAGTACTTACGCAAATCATTTTCTGTAGCGTTGTTGATGTTTGGGAATGTAGATTTGATCCATTTTAATGCGAATGCATGTGGTTTTCTATGAAAATCTATTTTCGACGTGCTATTGCTGCTGCTGCCATTTGCTTTCTGCTCGAGAGCACAAAATGCTCTCGTATTGTCTGTATATGCTAAATTGAACGAAAGGAGTGCTAATGGAACCTAACCTAACCTAGTAGGCATACCTCGTCCCCTTGATGGTTCGTGCGGCTATCGTGAATTTTTGGGCTAACGTCAATGGTTTTTGGGGCTACCCGTGGATGGTTTGTTGGAAATAAGGAACAACAGTAAGTACTCGTTAATGTAAGAAATAGACATTATTTTCGTTAGAAATTTATTATTTCACCTAAAGAAATGTTCCACAATGCAGAATAGTACGTTAGCAATGTAAAAAATTGCGAAATAAATTATTGATAGGTGTCTCCGGTATAGTAAAGTAGTACCATTGCTTTTTCCAAACTTGAAGCTTACTTCTGTACACATTTCCAATATTCTAAATGAAGTGACCAGGTTTCTAAACTCCACATGTGCATAATCTACCTAACCTGGCCTGTTATATGCATACATGCACTCTCTAGTTGTTAGCATGTATCAAGCTTACGTCAGTTTGTATTTATTTTCATTTGGGTGACAAGTACTTCTACTTCTGCACACCATGGGTTTGGAAAAATTACCACAAGGTGTTCCAACATTCACTGCTACTGCTAATATGTCACTTGATGTAGGTACGAACGTGTACTTAACACATTCCCAAATGCTTTTGTTGTTAGGTTAGACAGGTCAGGTTTAGAGTTATTAGCGTTAAAAATACTTCTGTAAATACTTCCAATACCTGATAATCATGATTTGTGGTATTCAGCACTTTCCACTGTCCCATATATTATTCTCAGAAACTGGTGAAAATAGCTCCACATGCCATCCTCACAACCTGGTGACAGTAGCCTCATATACTATTCTCACCACCTGGTGAAAATAGTCGCGACCTATCTAAATGCATTTTCCACCCTTCTATACAAATTGTTAAAATGATTACACAGTCAAAACTTAGACGCATTTTAGTATAAAAATAGCACGAAAGAAATATTTAAAGGATAAAATTAAAGTTATCAAGAATACTGCTTCGTACTTAACAACATGTTTTTATTTTCTGCACATTACACCATTACAATATTTCTCTGGGTAAATATGCGATATCACCCGGACGGATTTCTTCAAATTTACAGGAGAAAGTACTTACTAAAATGAGTTTCTTTAGCATTCTGGACGTTCTTTGAGTTATTTTCTATCACGGAAAGTAAAACCTTCGTAGTTTAATGCTGCCGAACAAGAATTAATCACTTTTTACGTAAGATATTGGCATTGCCTGCCACATTATGACGTTGTTTCCATTGTGTGCGTGCAGATGGCGAGAGCGTTGAAAGTTACGCGATCTCTGCAGCGTTTCCAAACGTGCCTTCTTTTTACGAAAATTTCTATTTTTAACTGTTCGCCGCGCTTTCTTTTTTTGATGAATTTAGGGGTGAAATGAGTGCTAATGGAACCTAACCTAACATGCCTAACCTAACCTTGTGTGAATGGTTTGTGGGGCTATCCGTGGATGGTTTTTGGGGCTAACGTCAATGGTTTGTGGGGCTACCCATGGATGGTTTTTGGGGCTAACGTCAATGGTTTTTGGGGCTAACGTGCGTGGTTTGTGGAGGTAAACATGAAACAAACATCGAAATAGTACGTAATTTTCCGTCATGTAGGTTTGAAACACTGCTTGCGCACTGAAAATCGACAAAACACAAGCTGGCGCGTCATGACGCGCGATGATCCATTACGAGTGCACGCCATATTGTGTATTACAGAAGCGGAACAAGTAAGACAAATAATCAATCGTAATATGAAAAGTTGACAGTATTTTATGAAAATAGGCATAACTTCACCTTAAAGAATGTTCCGCAAGGCAAAATAGGTAAGTACCAGTGGTAAAATTAAGGAAATAAATGAGTGAAAGGTGTCCGGGCGTTATCGCATATTTACCTTCTCTGCTGTACGAAACTAAAATTTAGCAGGTGATAAAGAATTTCATGGTTCACTTCAAATGTTTACGTTTTCGCTTGTGTTGATTTTTTTTTAGACTGATATATGCTGCAATTTTTCCAAACAATCACAAACACATTTTGTCATTATTGTACCCTATTATGTTAAAAATACATACAGATATCCTTCTCGCTTTAATTTGCTCTTAACTCAACTAGCACTATATTTTGTTATATCTCCTGTTTACAGTACGAAAGTAACTTTTTTTTGTACACACTACACACAATTTCCACCGTTGTTACATTAATATATAAATTTTTAATGCACACACGCATGTTTGTTGTTTATCAATTCGCATTATCCATTCAATTGTTTTCTTGTGTTGGTGTGACGTCACATCCGCAAAATCAGCCAATCGGATAGGAGAATCAAATCGCCTATGCTGAACTGAGTGGGATTGGCATATATGCGGCATATAATATGCCCTCAGCTGGTGGCGGCAAGGAGCATACAAAGGCGAGATACTGAGATTACCATGACAGGTTAAGGGGATTGGAGTAAGCCTCTTTCTTTTTCCTTCTCAGTGCAATGAACCTGTAGTTGATACCTCTGGCATGTGATTTGGAATTTTGAAAAGTGTGAAACTAAATGTTCTTTCCTTGAACTGGTTCAATATGAAAACGTAAGCTAGTTCCTGTAATTTGCAGTACTGTTTTCTATTATTATTATTATTTAAAGATTTTTTGGCTTCGGAATTCTGTTTGATTAACTAGGAAGAATTTTATTCCTGTTATGAAAACTATTATTCTTTGTATTAACATCACTAAATGGAACTTTAATTGGTCTTAGGGGCCGAAAATGCAATTCGTGGCTGGACCGGTAACGGTTGCATATCGCGAGAAATAAGTCATTTTTGGGGTTGTTATATCTTCGTTATTTGTGGACACTTACCGTATAAACTTTTCTTGGTTGTGTTCCTTGATGTTTATTCTTTATTTGTAAAGTCATTAAATGGAATTTTGATTCGTCTCAGGGGCCCAAAATGCAATTCGTGGCTGGAACGGTAACGGTTACATATGGCGAAAAATAAGTCATTTTTGTGGTGGTTATATATTCGGTAATTGTGGACACTTACCGTGGAAACTTTTTTTGTTTTTGTTTTTGGGAAACCAAATCCTCGCGGGCCACAGGTTGGACACCGCGGGACATTAAGTTTTTCATTATTCCCTTGTATACGTTATTTTGTGACATTTCAATTCGGTGGGAGTACTCTAGATACTAGAATATAGTAGGAAGAATGATGTTGAGTATGCAGGCTTATAGAAAAATGTTGTAGTTATGAAATCCTAGGTTTTTTTTTGCGGTGTTTTTTTTTCCAATTTACCCATTACAATTGCATTTGTATCCGTACGTGCATACATTTTTGTAATATCGGTGACTTTCGTGTATTCCCCCCCCCACCCGAAAACAAATATAAATTCATAAACTGCTATTTGCATAATTTTCCGGCTCTCTTGAATTGGATGGCTTTTTTTTACACTCCTGGCAACCCTGAGCTACCATCTATATCCTTTGCTTCTACTGCGTTCAGGTCGCTTACTTCTCGTTTCAATTCGGTGCTAACTTCACGGACGTTGCAAATCAACAATCATGACACATGATGATCCAGAACGCCACAGGTGTGCACGCCATATTGTGTGTTACGCAAGCTAAAAAAGGAAGAACAATAATTACTCATAATGTGAAAAAGTGACATTATTTTCAAGAAAAAAGCATAATCCCACCTTAAAGAATGTTCCGCAATGCAGAATAGATAAGTAGGTATGTTAAAAATGACAAAATAAACGAGTGAGAGGTGTTCGTCAGAGGTCGAACAGGTACCAAAAGTACTAAATAAGCATATATCTGGAAGTGTCATTTCAGTGAAAATATTGGAACATTTCGCGACACCCCTGTAAGCTATCCATGGTGGCCTACCCCACCACGACACACACTTGGGGAACTACTGTGATAGAATATATTGGAAAAGCTGTACAAATTCATTCTCATGTGTACCAACAGTGTTTCATATGCTATCCAATTTTTGTACATATACGTGCAGTCAATTTGCAACCAGGTGAGTAGTGAAACTTTTAGTTTTTTTTTTGTTTACATGGTTAATACAGGTTCCATTTCTGCATCAGAGGTATCAAAGTACACTATATAATTACATGTAAAATTACACTAAATGTAGACAGGAATGGGATTTTGGGGAGTCATCCTAGCTATTCCCCTGTTTTGGATGTAATACCGAATTTGTGAAATAGTAAGATGGAATGTAGTTTCTCTTTCCCCCTGCTGAACTTTCATCAATTATTTGCAAATTATTATGCGAGGCTCGAAGGAAGATTTGTGCTCAAAGCCAGATCAAGAAGTGATCAGGTGTTTAAAGCATTTAGGGGCATTGATTATTCGGTACTAGTTAGATATAGCGAAAACACGTTTAACTCCTTCATTTTCAAATTAATTTCATTTGTACTTACCTCATATGCATAGCGGAACACTTTTCAACTTAGGATTACTTTTTTTGAATGAAAAAAGCGTTATTTTTAACATTGTAAGTATTTATTGGTCGTTGCTAATTGGCAGCCAAATCTTGACTCACGTTGTCTATCATCAGCTGATATTCAGTGTTACCAAACTTATGAACTGATAAATGCCGCACAACCTATCCACAGAAGGTTAGGTTCAGTTAGGTTAGGCAACATAGAAAATTAAATTGGAAAAAAAAAAACGCTCACACATCATCTTGTAAAACTACCGCATGGTTGCTACATTGACAGGGGGTTATATAATCGAACACACAGAACATTTGATTCACATAGACGACGGTAATGGTGGCATGAGCTATCATGCAACGGAGATACATGAATGTCGAAAATTACATTATTTACCGGCCGAATAAGTTGCACGAATGGAAAAAAACACTATTCCCAGCTTCCAAAAGTCCACAGGAACTCAATTCCGTAAGTACTTTTCCATCTCTTCTCCTGTAAATTTGAAGAAACGAGTTTTCGCTATATCTAACTGTTACCAATTATTCTACTGCTAAAAGACCTAAAGGTGATCCACCTAATCTAACAATGAAAGGATTTCAGAATATTTTAGTAATTCCAAGAGCCCCAAACCTGACCTGACTATCATAACAACAAAAACATTTAGGAGTGAAATAATACTCCTTCACATCCCACACACGCAAACAGTCAGATAGAAGTGCATGGGAGGGAAAAATTGTTCTCCACAAAATGTGCAGTAAGTAGTCACGGAACCTCTGAAGTATGATATGTGTTAACAGACATAATTAGAAATCAAACCACGCAAAATACCACAGTGGTCTAGTCGGTAAGGACCATTCTCCGTGACGGAGTGATTAGCACATCGTGCTACGATGCTATGAATCCAGGCTGAGCGTGAATGTTTGTGAGTGTCTATTCATCAATTTTATATCATCACTCATCCCCTTCTTTGGAAATTAGCCAAAAATGGCACAAAAAGCAAAAAAGCAGAGCACTCACACTAGTCGGTAGGGCATTTGACATTACCAGTTGTCTATCGGCTGAACATGCCGCACTCATTTATTTCGTCACTTCTTACATTGGAACTTACCTATTGTGCATTGCGAAACATTCTTTTAGGTGCTACTCTGCTTTTCTGACGAAAATAATGTCAATAATAGCCCCAATATTCTTCCTTGTTTCCCTTCAGCAATACACCGCTTGGGTAAATGTTTACTATCCTTCGGACACCTATAAGTTCTGAGTTTCGTCAATTTTTAACATTTCTACTTACCTATCTGCTTCGCGTATCATTTTTTAATGTGTATTCATGTTTTTTTGATCATTTTTTAAAAAAAAAGTGTTTTTGTAACTGAAGAACGTACGTTTCCGCAAATGGTTTGTGGGGCTATGTGTCAATGGTTCATGGGGCTATGCGAGAATGGTGTGTGGGGGCTATGCAAGAATGGTGTGTGGGGCTACACATATTTTTTCGAAACCAATTTTTAACTAGTGTAACCTATTGTGACCCTACCTAACCTAACCTTACCGGAAATGGTTCGTGGGGCTATGCGTCAATGGTTGAATTTCCGCTATGAAACATTCCCACATCACACAAAACACCTTCCAGATGTTAGACAATACTACAGGAACTTATTACGGTAAGTAGTTTCTTCTGTAGAAATGAAGAAATCTGTCCAAAGGATAGTAAACTAGTACCTCCAACTTTACTAACCAAAAAATGCCCAACAAATAGCCCCAAAACCATTGACCTTAGCCCCAAAAACCATCCACAGGTAGCCCCACAAACCATTCACGCTATCCTCACAAACCATTGACGTTAGCCACAAAAACCATCCACGGGTAGCCCCATGAACCATTCACATGAGGTTAGGTTAGGCCTGTTAGCTTAAGTTCCATTAGCACTCATTTCACCCCTAAATTCATCGAAAAATTCCCTAAATTATTTTCCTGTAACACAATGGCATGGTTGAAAACAATGACAGGAGATTACGTCATCAAGCGTGCGAACATCCGGTTCACGAGAAAGCAAATGGAACGCCAATTGTGCGTCTGAGAGATATTTCTCTTCAAAAATACATGAATTCCCCGTAAAACAGATTCAACGATGAAAGAAAACATCTCCACCACCTTCGATAATGCTACAGAAACTCATTTTGGTAAGTACTTTCTTGTGTAAAAATGAACAAATGAAATTGACAACTGTTACCCATTTGACTGCCACGTGGGAGACCCAGGTTCGGTTTCCAGGGTGAGTGATCTAAGGTCGGGTTTTTCTGGCCTTGACCCTGCAAAAAGTGGTTCTGGAGTTTGCTCAACCTTGAACCAATGGGTACCTGGGGGCAACCTTGGTTGACAAAGGCAGATGAAGCATGTGCTGGGCACATCACCTCCAAAAGAGAAGATCGAGAATGCATGGGGCCCCACCTCCACATCCCCTAAATGTGGCTTCATGGCATTGTGCTTTACCTTTACCTTACTACGTAAAAAAATGGAGTGGCTATGAAAGAACTGGAATTAAACAATAGGCACTTGGACAGGCAGATGCTAATAAAGATCTTGCTGCAGCTGAAATTCAAGAGGACAAAAACTTCCAAATTTCAGATTTGTGTGTGTTGCGGGGGGGGGGGGGGGGTATGAACCACAAACCAACCTTCGCCACCCCAAATGTCAAGGTCACTGCACGTCACTGATGTTAACATACGGCTAGACTCTACTTTACGTCCCTATCTGCATGGTGATTGCTTCTTTGCATTCGCGGTTCACGTTTGTGGTGCAGCAGCTGGCATCTCTTCGGGTAAGTACCTTTTTCTTTTTACACTTTCTGTACACAATAGCCCCACTATCCATTCACGGGGACGAGGTATGCCTACGAGGTTAGGTTAGGTTCCATTAGCACTCATTTCAACCTAAACATGTGCTTCATCTAAAAAACAACACGCATTCACATTAAAATGGATCAAATCTATATTCAGGAACTTCCACAACGCTAAAGAAAATGATTTCCGTAAGTACTTTTTTTCTGTAAATTTGAAGGAATCTGTTTCCCTCATACGATAATGTTACCCAAGGTTTATTCTTTGAAACTCACACTTAACAGCAATTAAATGAACTTTAAATCACATATTGCAATTTTTCAAGACATCTTTTCCACTATATTTTTTAGTTGCTATAGTTTTTCTTGCTTGTTGATAAATCTATTAGTTTCTTAAATGTTGCCAGGTCCTGGCACATCAAGGTTAGTTTATTTTCCATCTGACACTAGTTCTCTATGGCGTCATAAATGTTTGCCATATTGAAAACGACCAGTACTATATTTTAACTAAATAACAAGGAATCACAATGTAATGTCAAGGGCATTACACCCGGTTTTATCATACAGTCTTCATTCTGTTGGTCCAAGAGTTTTAGACACCTCAACTATGTCACTGATGAATTTGATCACATAAGAAAAACGCTCCCTCATTGCTTGAAACTTTTATGAGCTTGAAAATCCTTCATCTTTTTATTTTCAAGAGTATAATATTGTATATTAACCTGTGATCGGTCTTGGGTGCATGCCACACTCACTTACAATTTAATAAAGTGTCATTTTAACAATATTTAAAATATTGGCCTGCAGCACACACTACCAACTTTTAGAGTACCACTGGAAGTACAACAAATTAATTTCAAACAATTAAAATTTGGAATTGAAATTCTTATACAATTAACAATTCTTTTTGTAGATATATGTATTTCGTTCATGAACTAGTGAAATGGCAAATGTAAACCACTCCGCACCTGAAATTAAATATTATGTAGAGATAGATGTGTGTGTGTGTACGTATGCCATTTAATTGAATTAGTATTTTGTGGATACATTGTAATCACAGACCCTTTATAATGTTAATATATTTGTTTGGGGAATTAAGAGGTGGTAATATGTAAGGTTGAAATAGAGAAAACATCTGCTTATACCCTTGAATTTACTTTACCAGGAATTATACTTGAATTTTATCATGGTCCTGTAGTGGCCATACTGAGTAAGAGATGTGAATGTATCTGGGAAAGTGACAACATGCAATATATAATACGGGAATGACGAAAATATAATAGGAATAGAAATATACAAAGCTTTGTATAATTTAAAAATTCAGTTTACAACAAATTTTTGCAAGTTTGGTAGGGAATCAAAATGTTCAACTGTAACAATTGCTAAGAGGAATGTTTATATTTTTGTCTCAATACAAAATATATACGGGAACATTTAATTTGTAATAAATATCTACCTTTGAGGTACATAACTAAAATAAAAAGAAAGGCACATGGGGTGATGTTGAGGTATATAGCTCCAGGTATTCTTGATTGTGGCCAAAGTTGTGATGGCGATCAGTTTCCCTCCAGCATTGCCCCCAGGTACCCATTTATATGAGGCTGGGTGATCCTCAGAGCCATGCAGAAACAGGGAATTGACTGGAAAATTTCCTTGTGCAGATCTGCCGTGAAATGAGCCTAGGTCTTCCGAGTGATAGCCAGATGCTCTACGAACTGAGCTATGGTGGTGTGGCTCTTGGTAGATGACTAAAGTTTTAATAAATACCCAGTATTTACCCAAATTTCATTTAGCTACCCAGTGTCTAAATACCCATGTCCCAGCCCTACCCTACTTATGACTTCAGTTTTCTTCATTCTAGGTTTCAGAGGATGACAGTTTGCCAAAGTTCGTGTGCTATCCGTGCATAGATAAGCCAGAGAATCTTGGAGGACTTCCATAACATGTCTTCTGAATCAGAAAACCTTCTCAATGAATACCCGTCATCTGCAGAAGAGAAGAAGAAAGGGGAGACGGGCTTTGAGGTAAAGTTAATTTTCTTACTTGAATATGTTGTAATAGTAACAAATAGTCAAATCAGCTAGACTGCACAATCGATCCTTGTGTTTTACCATTTGAAGTAAAAGAAAGAGATGTTCGCTAATAGTACGTATTTCACACTACGATTTGCCACTGTTCATTTCTCAATTTGAAGTTACACTTCAATGAAATAATAAAAAATTTACTACTACATTACTCACCATAGATTGTTTCCTTTAACCAAATCCATGTTAGTTTTAAATACACAGTATTGCCAGGTCGAACTTTGGTTTTCAACGTGGATATGTATACGAATTTTCACTAGGATTGAACTCTTTTTAAATCATGTTTTCATTCGTATTTTTTTTTTTGCGCATGTTCTAACATGCCTTTAAAGGATATCTTTAAAAAAAGGCTGGGCCACGGTAGTGCTCAATTACTCCAGTGACGGAGCTGGGAATCGGGAAGGGGGGCAATTTTTATGAAAATTTTACAGTTCCAATTGTTTCCTCACCTTAAGTTATACATTTCTGGAATTCTTGATTCCTACTCTTTCCAACAATGTATGATACATATTTCTATTCAGAAGGGTCGATTCGACATCCTTACCGTCGAATCTTATTTGCTCTTGGTGTGGTAATAGATGTATTTCTAAGGTATAGAAAGTATTATTTTTGCACCTGCTGTTACTAATAATGAAATCATGTATACTTCCTGAAGAACCACTGTGAAAGGAATATGTAAGGATCAGAGTTCTTGTGAATAAAATTGTATTTCATTCTACTCTATTCTGTTGTATTTTCATTTGTGTGTGTGGCGTGGACTTCATTGTAAAACTCTTTCAAAATACATGAGGAATGGAATATATGGAACTAGAACAAGATATTGCCATGCTTAAAAAAAATTAAATTCATTATATTTTACCCTACATTGTTGATAAATGTCTGTGTTAATGCACTCATCATAAAAAAATGATGATAATTAAGGCCACACCTAGAGCGGGTAATAAAAACACCACATTCAACTTTCCAGTTTTCTAACGTGAGTGTTCATCAGGAACTTTGTACAATGAGGAGGTTGAAAGGCTAATATAACATGTATTTTTAAAATATTTAAAAAATATTCAAAAGAACACAAAGAAATGGTTTTGTGAGTATGTTATTTACACAACAACGTTTCGAGAATCTACTGTTCTCTTCTTCAGGTTCAAAACTTTGACTACGAGAAACTTCCCATAGCCATGTCAAAATATTTTAAATTGTTCAATGTTGAAATACGTGTTTTAGAAGGAAAGGGTCTTTTAACTTCAGGGACTGTTAATTTGTAACAGAATATGAAGGCAACATCAGTTCTAGGCATAGATTTTAAAATCCTGCCTAACCCATATCAAACCCACATCCTTATTCCTGGTTTTTAAAATATCGACGTGGCTATGGAAAGTTTTTCGTAGTCGAAGTTTTGGACCTGAAGTAGAGAACAGTAGATTGTCGAAATGTTGTTGTGTAAATAACATACTCACAAAACGTAAGTACCATTTTTTGGTGTTTTTTGAATATTTTTCAAATATTTTAAAAATATGTGTTATATTGCTATTGTGAGTAAGTTGCACATTCATAATGAGTTTGATTATTGAAAGGCTAATTTGTAGGACAAATGTAAACCTTCGTTTAAAAAGTCAAAACACTGCATTTTATATTTTAATAACCAGTCCCAGTAGATCTTCCATAACTAATTTGTATATTTTACACAACAAAATCAGATAACACACAGTGGAACCCCATTTTTAAGTTTCTCAATCTTATTTTTTCCCCAACATTTTGAGCTCTCTACCTACTGCACCCTGAGGAATATTTATTCTAAATTGCACTGTAAGGGCAGTTACTGTTTTGCATTTTCTGACTTGAATGAACGAAAAAAATTATTATTCACTGTTATATTAGATTGCTCCATTGGAACATGCTGACTGTCTTCTGTATTATTTCAAGTATTCTGTCTGTCTATTCACGTCTCTGCCCATCCATGTTTTTGTAGAAACCATAGTGCATGTTTGGTGCTGTCGTAGTCTAGTAGATAGGATATCTGACTGCCACAAGGGAGATCCAGGTTTGATTCCTAGGTTGGGTGATCTGAGGTAAGAAATTGTCTGGTCTTGTCCATGTACAGAGTACCTCTGCGATTCACCCAGCCTCAAATAAATAGGTCCTGGGAGTAAAGGTGGCTGTAGAATGGTTGCTGATCACATCATATCTAAATTGGCCAAGATCGAGAATGTCTGGTGCCCTACCCTCACATCCCCTAAATGTGGCTCAATGGCACAGTGCAATATGCACAGGGAACTTTTATCATAGGCATGTCACAATTGACATAGAAAAGGGGTGCTACATCTAGTCCATATTCTTGCCTCTGCAGTTAAAATAGCCAATTTTCTTTGCCTCGTGCATCCAATAGGGCAGTGGTTCTCAACCTTTTCCAATCGAGGACCCACCTTGAAGAATATTACACTTCGTGGGACCCAGGGGCACCGAAACCAGGGGGGGGGGCTTCCTCCCAGTTCTCTGTTGGGACACCCTGTAAAGGGCCCAATGTATAACAACACAATTTCATTTTGTAACAAAATATTATTTATGTGATGGAAATTTCATAAATTATTTGAGAACTCTGTTTGAAATTACACAGAATTCTGTTCTGAATGTGGTGTTTTACTGTCAGTATTTCTATTTCCAAATACACAGTTAATTAAGGAATGCACATTGTATATTATGATTAGGTACAAGAATAGAGAAAGGAGCATGGGAATACTGTAGTCCTGGTGTTCTTGAGTGAGTCAGTCCATCCAAAATTAGGTTTTGCACATGAATGTAAGCTACTTTTAACTTTCATTGTCGGCATCTGTTGATGCTTCGTTTACCTCACCTTATGAACTTCTGAGGTGCCAAAATTTGGAAGGTTTTGGTTTCGATTGTTTGCCTTCAAAAGAGACAAATGAAAGGAATGAGAAAACAAATTGATCATCTTCGTTCAGTACATAGCAGTGAATTGTGGTGGCTGGATGTTGTTGAGCTCCGAGTTCAGAGAGAATGAAAAAAAGAAAAACTGGAACACTTTTTGACTATTTCAAGAAGAAATCCAAAAATGTGAGTGGTAACTTCGTTTGCAAACTCTTATATAAAACTTAATTCACTTATTAGATTTCATCAACCTATTAATTACTATTATCACATGTAAAACACTTGGCTCAGATCCATCCTGAAATATAGTTCTCTATACAGTACGTGCCTGAGATGGGGATATATAACTAATGGTTTTGCACCTGCAAACGGCCTTGAAGAGGCCTAATCTTGTCTCTGTCTCAGAGAACTAAAGTATTTTGTGGAAATACCAGTATGACAACAATTTGGTGGAATATTAATTATCCAAATTGAACTATTATCAAACTAGGAGGGTAAAATGAATATACGATATATATGTTTTTCATTTATTATGATATTATCCTCATTTAGTTTTGAAGATGTCTAAACGACAGGCTATAGATATTCCGTGTTCCGATCAGTACCCATGATGCACAGTTAGGGCAACTATTCAGGAGGGTATTTATATAATTTAAACCCCTAGGCTATTCTTTGTTTTGGGCCCTGTCGACATTATCATCATCATTACTTCCATTAATTGCATGCTCTGTATTAAAAACACTTCTAAACTTTAAAATATACACACATCTGAGAAAAAAATGACGAGTTAAAATGCAGTACTGTAAGAAGAAGTTATTTAAATGCTAGAAATTCTTCCCTCTACATGTTGATTTACTTTGTAATTATTATGTAATGAATTTGAATAATCGATCGTCTTTGTCACTTCTGCCTCTTCAGCATCACATTTTTGTGCGGCCCCTTCCTGGACTAGCAACCCTTAGGTTACAGCCAGTGACGTGTGGTGACTTTGATACTTGGGGTAGCAATCAGTGAGGTGCCCAAGGGCAGGTTGGTGTGGGTCATAGCCCCCTCCCCCTTTATCGCTCAGCATTCCTAAAAAGAACAAGACAAGAGACGATTATAAAATGAGCAATGACTACTAAAACGTAACTCCACCTCCTTTCGAGAATCAAACACGATTTGATTTGACTAGTAAGCCAGAGTGAGATCCCAGCTTGGCCATGGGTGTTCTTTGTGTATGTCCCTTCATCAATTTTATCTTATCATCTTCGCGATTAGCCAAAAGTGGCAGGAAAGAGAAGTAAAATGAACCAAATCAAACAATCAATCAATGATTTGATTTTTGTTACTTAGAGTCGATTTTATTGTCACATTTGGTTAATCGTGAATATGATGCTATAAAATTAGTGAAGGGCCAAACACAAAGAACACCCAGGTCGAGGTTCGAAGCCGGGACTGCTCGTGTCGTAGCACAGTACTGTGATAACCATTCTGCCATGGTTGGTTGATTTGGTGTTGCACAGAAAGGCTAATTGGGACTGGACCTACAGTTCAAAGTGGAATCCGAACCACTATGTGCCTCCATCAGTTGCTGACCCAGGACCACTTGCACTCCCCCCCCCCCCCAGCATGTAGGTCGGCCTACAACAAAGATGACCGTTTGGATACATGAGTATCGGTAATTCAAACTGCATTTTCTCTCAGTGGTAATTTTGAATTGGATTTTTGAAACACCATCTTTGTGTATGATTAATGTTTGTTCAAAAATATTGCATTGCTTGATTTCCTTAATTTCTCCACCTCACGATCTCGTTACTGAAGGATCGAGGCTAAAGCCCTGGCCTGTACATAAGTTTTTCTATGTAACCACTCTTTACCCATTTAATTTAATCAACATTAATCATCATGGCAGAAGTTAGGTAAAGTGATGGAAGAGCTATGCTAAAAATAAATTAAAAAATCCTCCCAGCCCATCTGTAGGGCACTGTGAAATCAGGAATCGAGAGATCTCTGTTTATGATTGCCCTCATGATTTCCATAAGTACATTAGCTACTTATAGCGATTAAATCTATACAGTTATACCTTTTCCGCGCTTAGAAGGGACTGCACTGTAAACACAAGGGCAAAAGTATTACTCCGCCAGGCTTCAGCGATTGGATGATCGTAAAGCTTCTGCTGCTTCCACCACGTGTGAGAGAAAGTTGGCGCGAAAGCAATGTTACAAGTTACGAGAGATTAAATAAAAAGGAAAACTATAACTATTCACAAGATAAGCTGAACTTCTGTACTTAAGAATTTAATTTGAAGATATAAAAGTGTTTTACTTGCCTAAGCAGAGTCAGATAGAAATTCGATTCCTTCCATAGATTCCTCCCCTTCACTGTTGGTGCCGCCGCTACTGCTATCAGCTGGATTGATAACAAGTCGGTCAACAACCGTATCGCACATGTAATCTGATTCCCAGAAGCGTTCCTCTTCTTTCTCCAATATGCAATACAATAAGGCGTCTGCCTTTGCCGGTCGGGTTTCTTAGCCCTGTGGTTAATCCTGAGAGGAAAGCCTGTTTTTTTAGATTTTATGGCAGAATCTACCCACACCTTAGAAACAGTATGACCTTCATTCACCCACGTTTCATCAAGGAAATACAACTTTCGCCCCTCCTGGCTGTATTCGCGTATTTTCCTCAGGTAGTTCCGGCGCCACAACAATATGTCTTCTCGGTTAACAATAATATTTATTCTGTTGCGTTGCACAAACTCGAAGCTGATTTCTTTCAGAAGTGTGTGGAAACTTGTTTTCTTAAGGTTCGGCAGATCCGGATCACTATTCACACTCACCAACACTTTATTTATTGTTGGCGCTTCGTTCCTCTCCAAAAAGTGATGAACCTTAAGACGGATCCTCGCAAACTCATCGCACTGAACTTGTAACACAGGCTTTTGACGTTGACACTTTTTCCCTGGTGTTGTTAAAATGCCCTCATTTAGAACCTCGCTGCGCGCAGATTTTACACTCTTAACAGAGACACCAGTAAACTCAGATGTCAATTTCATCACGTCCTGGGTAACCATAGTTGGATATTTCTCGCAAAACTTTGCGAACACATTCAATACAATTTGTTTCTCTGCGCTTTTCAACGGTTTCCCGCTGCAGTGTTTAACGTAGCCAAAGCAAACATCCATCTCGCACAAATTGAAATTCCCTCCCGCCTGCCCAGCCTTTACGCATGCGTGTTGTACCCAGAGTAAAAATTGTCACGTCTTGTGTATTTATGCCAACCTGGAGTTCATTTACATACTAAATATTGGTTATGATAATTCTAGAGTACGATAATTACAATTGTGTTGAAGGATTGTTCTATTCTTGCAAGTTAGAAAGTGGACTATATTTTGTTGCACGTGGCAGGGTCTGTTGTTCAAGCAGGCTCGACGAGAAGTGTTGCCAATCCGCCTATTCTTCTGCTAAAATTAGCTGTTTTGAACTTTTTGGTCCTGCATTGGTGACAATAATGGCTTTCAGATATTTGCACAGTAGTATCATACTTATTTGACCTCATTCAAAAATAGACACGGAAGTGACTTATTTTTCGTTTGTTTATTTATTTTCTTTAACAGCAGTATTAATCCTTGTGGTATTGTTGCAGATGTTCCTATTCGAACGTTCTCTACGACGCTGTTTCTAAATATGATGCTAGATTTTAAAAATTTTGAAAAATGGAAGAAATAAAGTGGCTGAAGTTCCATTTCGTTGGTAATTTTCGATTCGTCACACCTCTTAAGATTTTTGAGTAAATTAGACGAAATTCTGCACATATATTCTCTACGTCCATTGCAAGACAGGACTTCATTTTTTGATAGCATAGAAAAAGAAAATCGCGGATCCTCGATATTGGATTTTTTTTTCAAATTCTCTTACAATTTTTGTCCAATTTGCGTGAAATTTGGAAAACTCTAAAAATGTATGCAAAACAACTCTAGTTATGTGAATATGTTTATACTACATATATATATATATTTAATAAACCTACGGATATACAAAGGTAACACTCGGAAAGAACTGGCCATTCAAAAAATGGCTTTTCTTGTGAGGGAAGTGAGGAGGAAAATTTGTATTCTTTATTCTATGAAAACTAGCAACAAATAGGGTATGACATGTCCACATTGTGATTATAGTGATTATCCATAAAAAGCAGAGTTGTGAGAATTCGCTTTTCGCTATATTCTGCAGTTATTGGTTGGCAACACTGTATTCATACACTTGCATTTGTTTACAGTACAGTTCCTTCTAAGTCATAAAAATAATTTCTACAATATAATGTAGAACACTACACACTGTGAGAATTCGCTTTTCGCTATATTCTGCAGTTATTGGTTGGCAACACTGTATTCATACACGTGCATTTGTTTACCGTACAGTTCCTTCTAAGCGCGGATCCAGTATAGAAGAAGTGATGGGAGGTGGCAAAAAGTCAATATATAAAAATGGATAAACAGCTTTTTGTAGTTTCTTCAATAATATTCATTTGGCTTTTTGAGTTCTTGAATGAATTTTTCATTCCACATTATTTCATTATTCACTACAGAGTACAACACATATGAACAATAATGCGTGCTCGTCACAGGTTCCCGGCCTGGATTGTTCTTTGTGAGGTCCCTACATCAATTCCATCATATATCACTCATTCTCATTTTTGCAATAACCAAATGTGTTGGAAAAGCGAAGTAAAATAAACCAAACCAACAACAAAAATAAGAACGTTTATTTATTGACTGTTTAGCTTACCCAATTGTTTTAATTGGAGGCCAAGAGAGTAGTACATTTAAGTAAGTAAAACACTACTAAAAAGAGAGTGAGCAAATATTTGTTATTTAACTATTATATATTCCATATTTGAAAAAAGGAAAGAAAGAAAGCATAATATTTTTGTCTGCATATAATACATTCCCATTTCATAAATAATAAAACTACATTCCATATTATACATACACATTGTACAATGTTTGAAAGTTGTGGTGTAAATACAGATAACATAAGTACTGCAGAAATTTTTTTCCCAAGTTCTTTAGAGAAATTACAATGGAATGAAGGGGAAACCAATCCCCTATCATTTCCTATAGGAGATAGACTGGAGCACTTGAAACCACGACCTTTAAGCCATTGCAGCGAGGTGGGGGGTGGGGCAAGGGAGATAGAGGCAGGAATCTTCCCTTTCCCTACCATCGGCTGTTCCTACCTGGAACTGGTGAGTCATAGGAACAGTCAGCTAGGGCAGCCTTGTCCGCAGATCGCGAGAAGCACGTAAAAAACAGTGTTGCATATGGACTGTGGCTTCAACAAGACAATAAATATTGTGATTTGATAATAATTAGAGATGTGAGATTGATTGATCTATCTCTGCTAGATTAGCTACTCCTCAGTGCATGTCACTGGCTGTAGCCTAGTAGCAAATACCCACTGCTTCTATTTAAGAAAAGCAGGAAGACTAATGTGCTTGCTTTTATGCTATATTTTTCTTGTTAGTTTATTCATTGCATTGGCTCAAGAACTGTTTACGAAGTGAAGTGACTCAAAAGCATGTTATCTTTGTGGTACTGTGTCAAGTACACATAAGGAGAAACTGGATAATATTAATACTATATGGACCATGAAATATTTCATTGAATGTTGTTTCCTTTCGTAAAAGTCGAGTAGAAGTTGAAAATATTTTGTTTTGCAAAATGCCACTGCTTTGTTTAATCAGGATTAGTAAAATTTTACACGTACGTATGCCTGTAAACGTGTGTGTGCTACTTCATACTGCATTACTGTGGGTAGTGTCACTTATACAATGCGTAACCAATGCATATATATGTGTCAGCAACTGAGCATGTGTGAAGATATTAAACTCCCATAAAGGATTGTAGGAAGAAGTACAGCATATAAACACTTTATGATTATCAAATTCTCAATCAAAAGTTGCAGATAAAAAATTATGTTACAAAATTATGTAGTTTGAATGTAGATATTTTTCTTTGTGCAGCTCATAAAGTTCAATCTATGAGGTGTTTCAATAATGGTAACTGAACAAGGTTTCTTTTGGATACTTCGTAATTTTTTTTATTGAAACACTCTGTACCTTGATAGGTATATTATTGTTATCAGAGCTGGTAATTGTAATTACAAAGTTTCGAAGGTTAACTCGAGTGTGTATATTCTTAGGTCTGTACTTCAGATTCTTAATTTTTTTAAAAATACTCAACCCCCCTGCAAATGGAAAGAATAGGTCTTTACACTTTGCTTAGCTTTGCCCCCCCCCCCCCCAATATCTGAAGGAATCGGCACCTATGCTGGACCCATAAGCATGGACGCCGGCAGAATTACTTGTAGTAGTGTGCACTCAGTTTATAATAATATTTTTGCTAACATCGACTCTTTTAGATACCCTATTTTACACTTGCTTAAATAAGTTACACATACTTAATTCAAGAAAAGTAAATATGTAATTTAAAAGACTAATTTACTCTACTTTAAAATCTAACTAAATACATATGCTGAAATTGAAAACAATTGTTTTATGGAGCTAGCTTTGTAATTCAAGCAGTCTCGATGGCAATGTGAAATGATGACACTTGACACCTCTGAGCAACCACATACACACACACACAAAGGTGGTTGGAAATATCAACTGACACCTGCAGTCAACATGCATGTGACTATGTGCAACACGGGTTGAATTAAAATTGTTAAAACAAAGATTTTTGAGACACATGAAATAATTTTTCGAGTCCTCCTTTGCAACCCACCAAATGCCCTCTCGGGACCCATCAGTGGGCAGCGCCCCATAGGTTGAGAAACGATGCACTGTGTGCATCAAACCTCACATCCATTTTTTTCTTTAGAAAGTCAAAGACATAAAGTGCATAGAAGTTTGTGTGTGTGTGTGTGTTTTTTAAATTATAAACTGTGACTTAAAGAAAATCTGATTAAATATTTTTTAAATAAAAATTGTGATTTTAATCCACCCTCCTTGTGATTGCATTTCAGAACTGGTGCTGGTCTCATGATAATCAAGAAAATTTGGCTGCTCCAATGTCTGATACGGGTTTCTCTTCTGTGGAAGTGCGCATTGAGTCTGAAACAGAAAGTGCTGATCCATTAGTTTGTGAACAAACATCTCTGGAGAATGTTTGGCTTCCGGATGAGTCGTGTGTCAAGACTGAAACAGAATCATTCGAGGAACCTCCTGATGTTGATATCTCTGTTGACATCAAACCATCTAATGAGTGCATAGAGGATGCTTCTGTTGACATCAAACCATCTAATCAGTGCATACAGGATGCTTCTGTTGACATCAAACTATCTAGTGAGTACATGAAAGAAATGTCATTTTGTAAAGTGGAAAGTGTGAGTGGTGATAGTTGGATGCATTTTGAAGACAAAACTCCGGAAGTTCCTAGTGGACAAAATGTTCATAAAAGTGAAGGATTTTATCCATGTGATCACGTACAATTTGTTGAAAAAATGCCAGCTGAAGACAGTGACAATGGTGAATTAATTTTAAGAGAAGATGAGGACATGAAGTATAGTGTAGAGAATCCTGACCAAGTAGAAAGTGAAGTGGCAGAGCCTGGAGAAAGGTAGGTGGAGGAAATTTTAGTACATGGATTGAAAATGAGCATGGGAGCACTAAGGTTCAAGATTGGACCTTATTACTTACGAGGTATGATTCATGTAATTTCTGTATTGTGCCACCAGTGCTGCAGGGTTACGCATAAGATTGTCCATATAAGATATTTCCCCACTATGTCAGATTAGAATGAAATTTGTTACATGATATTGTTAGATATATATATAAGAACCCATATTTTTTTTATATTTAGAATATTCACTCTAGTTTGTTATTTATAGTCCTTTGAAATTTCCTGCCATTTGATGCCCACCCCCTTTTTGTGGGATGAAGCCATGTATACAGTGGCGTGTCCATGATTTTCAAAAGGAGGGGGACTACATATACTTTTTTGGTTGTCAGTCTGCATTTTGTCATCTTTTCCTGCATCCTAGATTTGGCATTTTGCCTTTTTTTTTTCCTTCGAAAAAACTACCTTTTTTTTTTTTTAAGATAAAGCTCGGAAGAAACCCAGGCAAAATTCGTTTTTTTTTTTCAGGTTATGTTTATAAATATATATATTTTAAAAATGAAATACATTTTTCCCTGATAGTAATATATTGAAACATTCAATTTGTATTGTTTTAGTTCACTGAATCAAAAACTATTTAATATTTTCTGTTAACATGGTGAAGAATTGACAATCAAGGTCTTGCACCTTGAAATGATTAAACTAAAAACATACATAACCCATGCTGCAACAGACCATTGAGCGCCCAGGCCTACCTACAGACTGCCGGCTGCATTTTCTCTTGATCCTTCTCTGAGGTGGGAGATCATGAAACCAGTTATGAGGTGATGTGTGGTCAGCACGATGAACCCCCAGTCATCGTCATAGATTTTCATGATCGGGTTACGCTACTCATTCGTAGCTCCCCAATTTAATCATGATGGCGAGTGTTCACCAGTCTCATACACAGGCCAAAATCTCAGGAGAAAAGCTGTTACATTTCCCCAAGGAGACTCAAACCTGCACACGTCCGATAGCTGGAGCCCAAAGCACGACCGCACAACCACAGTGCGGGACAAATGATTAAATTATCTAAGATACTATATTCTGAAAAATTCTACTCTTGCTGGATGGTGTAACAGTTAATATATATCTATCATCAATTCCCAGGGTTGCGCATTGCAATTCTATACTAATACTTGATAGCTGTGGTGGTTTAGTGGACTTTAATGGCAGAGTGATTGGCACAGCATGCTGCAATGCCAGGGGTCCCTGGTTCGGACATGGATGTTTGCAGAAAAATACAAATACTGAAAAATTGAGAAAATAGAGAGAAAAAGGGGGGATACTACTGCTTAGGAGTATTACTTTTATTACAAATGTGAAGAAAAAAGTAGACAGGCTGTCTGACTGCCCATGCAGAAGACCCAGGTTTGAATATTGGGGTGAGTGATCTAAGGTCAGAATTTTTCCAGTTTTGTCCCTGCATAAAGCAGCTCTGGAACTCACCCACCCTTAAATCAATGGATCCAAGGGGGTTGGGGGTGGGAAGGTGGATAAAGGCAGCCGGAGTTTGATTCTGATCACATTATCTTCAAAATGACAGATGAAGAATATGTCTGGCCCTACTCCCATATCCCCTGAATGTGCCTTCATGGCGTGGTGCTATATGCATGGGGAACTTTACCTTTACCTACTATACAACATACAGTAGCTGCACACACACTTTTAATTCTGCTTCAATACAGTTTGTTCGCAGTTCAAGTTTAAATATCTCCGGTGTATTAACCATGTCAATATTATAATTATTTTCCTGTAGTTTACGGTTATTACAAGCATAAGAAAACAGAACAGGAGAATAATTCTACAATGCAAGCAATGCGTACATACAAGGAAAACAATATTATAAGGCTGACATATTTAATTGTCTTGACTGATTTCATCCAAATGGAATACTGTATCAATCCTCCAAAATATCTGTTTGCTATGAAACTAACAGTTCCCATTAGTGGCCCGTATTTGGATCCCAACATACATATGCACTATATTGTTAAAGAAAATTATTTGTCAAGACATAGCTTAAGAAATGCCACAAAATATTTAGGTATCTTTTCTTAATGTCCAAAAATGTAGTTTAGGCAGATATTTGAAAGTGGCATCAGAAGCTACCCCAGAATATGAAAAATCATTACCACTTCGATTGGGTGAATACACCAATAACTTATTTATTTCATACATTTTTACATTGCTACGTACGTATTCTGCATCGTGGAACATTTTTTAAGGTATTATTATGAATTTCTCAAGGAAATAATGTCCATTTTTCACATTACGACTACTTATTGTTGTTCGTTTTTTTTGCTTCCCTAACATACAGTATGGCGCGAGAGTAATGGTTCATCACACGTCGTGCTTGTGTTTTGTTGATCTTCCAACCTTCTGAAAGGAAAAATACCTACTTTCGTGTTACTAATTTCGTATTTTTTCCTAGGTTTGAAATTGTGGTTCGTAATCGCATTGCACCACAAACCATTCAATGATACCCCCACAAACCATTCACGGATAGCCCCAAAAATCATTTACGATCAAATAACCATCCATGGGTAGCCCCATAAACCATCCACACACCATCACGGTAAGGTTAGGTTAGGTTACTTACATTAGGCAAACATAGTTAAAAAATGGTGTGGTTGAAAACACTTACAGGGGATTACATCATCAAAGGCACAGGACATCTGGTTCACGTAGAGGAAGGAAATTAAAGCAACATCAATTGTGTGTCAGAGACATATTTTCCTAGAAAATAAAACATGAATTCGAACTAAAAAGGATAGAAAACACATTCACGAACTTCCACAACGCTGCAGAAAGTGATTTCCATAAGCAGTTTCTTCTGTAAAAATGAAAAAAAAAAACCGAAAAATCTATTTTTCATCCACCATCTTGAAATACTTTCAACAAATGCAAATGCAAAATAAAATCATTCATTTCCTGGGTGTATCTATTTGCAACATGAATTTAAGCTTAAAACTGTCCTAACGTAGCTGAGACTTGTTTTCTTAATCTACGAAAATCTAACCTCAAATATTTGCATAACTTCAAACTCTCGCAAGGCATGTTGAATCAGTCTGTCGTCCACCATCTTTAAACAGGGTGACAATTTTTTCTAAAACATGACACCAATCCTTTAAGTTATCTTGTAACTAAAAATTGCAACTCAAAAGCTTTACATTTGTGGCAAAATGTATGTTTGCGATTTTACCACCACCCCTCTCCTAAACTATGATATATAATTTTAATAGTTTTACTGCAAAATTGGAGACTGAGGAATTATCTACAATGACTGGGTTTAGTTTCTTATACTCCGAATATCATTGTGGACACTTTTGGGGAAAAAGAGAACATGGTATAGATTGTGCATGCAACATGAGGAAAATCAGTTTTTCATTCACCATCTTGAAACACATTGTTCAATTTCACTGACATGTAATACCATTGCAGTCTGTCAAGTTTTCTAGGTGCAGAAACATGTTATCATGGTCACTAAATAGATGACTTGTCATTCTTTGCACATCCACCCCACCCATGCTCCTCCTAAGGCATGCATTATGTTTTGAGACTTTTATTGTGAATTTTCAGTGCCAGTAATGTCAGAATGCCCCTGAAATTTTTATGCACAAACCTCGAAATTGTAGTCTGTAAAAGGGTTTGAAAATGTCAAGAATGGTCAAAATAAGAAAGTATACGTATGCATTGTATGCCCCCTACATTTAAGATAAAAGGAAATCGTGGTAGATTATCGACTTCTTGGGTATAGAGCTCCTAACCACAAATATGATTTATCCTATATTGGCAAGGAACCCATTACGTTCAATCAATGCACTGAACTGGAGGGAGGGGTCAGTGCCAGTGCAAGGCATTGGAAGGAAAACAGAACATTTGCACACATACTAAATTTTGAGAAATGAAATGAATCTTTTGAAAAGTGTTTGGTTTAATTATACCACAGTTTACTTTATTCTGCTTTCATGACTTTTCAATAAAATGTACTCAATTCTACTTTGTAATGCCTCTCTCCAGAAACAACCCATTCATTTATACAAGAAGAAAATCTAAATTCTTGCGAAATCTTAAAAAATATCCATGTTGTTTTTGTAGGTTTGCATCAAAATATTTCATAGCTCGAGGGGGCATGGCCCCCTTGCCCCCCTGGGTACGGGCCTGACCCAGACACTTACATGCATATGTGTGTGTGTGTGTGAAACAAGGGAATTGCTGCATGAATGACACAGCACACTGAAATACATTGATCAATATGATCCACAATTTTCGAATTTTTGTTTCTGCACCTCATTTTTTTTAAAGAAAATATTTTTTTTATTTATTAAAAATATTAATGTTCAATCTTCCAGTAAAGAAACATACACTCCAGACTCAAAATTGTATTGAGTAACTGACAGCAAAATATTTACCTTGGCACCCAGTTGGTGTGTGTGCTGGTAGGGGGGTTATTACTTTGACCATGTGGGGAATCAAAACTTAGGTATTTCAGCTTGTTTGCAACACTTGTGACAGTAACAAGCATCATGTGCCTAAATATTGGCCATATATTCACATGGAGAATCATAAATCGTAAGTTTGCACTGGAATTTTGTACACTTGGCAACACTGTTGCTAGATGCCAGTTCACATAGCTTGTTTTGAAATTCCAAGAGCTAGTCATAAATACAGCAACTAGAAGTCTATTTTGTGGAGACTGTATATTCATTTTAATCTCTATGACTTGTGACATTTTTCTATGCGGATTAATAACAAAAGCATTACGTTATATTACCACGTAAAAAAATCACAGTTGCTAAAGAGGAATAGGGATGGCAGCACCAGGCATGCAAAAATTAAGAATTAGCATAATATATTAAATATCTTTATAAATAAGAACAAAGCAAATTGGAAAGATGAAAAAATAATAAAATCTACTATAAGAAGATAAAGAATAAATATAAGAGAAATAAATTAATATATATATATATATTCGATTAATCAAATCAGTGATGATATGTAAGTTAATATGAAAATTAAAGAAGTCAAAGCACTGATACAAGTTTGTGTCTTTGAACAGATATTGCATCTGTCTGATTAATTTACCATTCCCATAGCGGAAATTTTGTTTACATCAGTGGCGGCGCATTCCAGTCGACGCCCCACAGCACTTTTTGTTGTGCGTTTCAAGCGTAGCACCTACTTGGATGCGCATGTCAGTCGTTTGGCACCAAGTATACACTCTGTTGTGCCCAGTTAGTGTTGGCACGTTCCAATCGCAGCCGCAAGGGAGGAGATTAGTATAATTCCCAAAGTTTAAGAGAAAAAGGATATATAAATTCATAAATCGTCAAAAGTTGAAATAGAAGGAAGTCCAGATCCAGATCTGTCCATTAAGAAGGAAGCTCACGTAGGAAATCCAGGATGAAGTTCTGACCTGTCCATTAAGAAGGAAGTCCAGATCCAGACTGCCCATTAAGAAGGAAGTCCAGATAGAAGAATATACAAATTGAAGAAAACTAATAATAAAAACATATTGAGATAAAACTTGACTATAGATGAGAATTATAGAGAAAAGTAGCTCATCATGGAAATAGAATATTCTCTTTCCATGTATCCTTGTTTATATAATATATTCGTTTAAACGTCTCCATTGGAAGGCATCCTGTATGGTTTCGTTGTCTACAAAGAACCCTACCCTGTAGATATTCTAGCTGAGGTTTAAGATTCAAATTCATGCACTTTGCACCAAAATGGAGGTAGCATTAATAAATGGCAACCAACTTTTGGGGCTAGAGAATTAGGAACCAAACAGCAAAGAGAAAAAGAATAATTGAAAATGGAAGAAAAGGATAAAAATGGAAATGAGAATTAGAAGCTACAATGAAGGACGATGGAAAGAAAAGGGAAACTTTCAGTTGTTGTGGAGAGAAAGGAAACATGTACCACATGTAAGGAAACGAGACATCGGATATGCGAAGGAATAAGAGAGGAAGAATATATATGAATAAGCAAAAGGGAAGAAGGTTACATAAGTAAGAAATGCAAAAAAGAAAAGCTGAAAGAAAAACAATAGAAGACATAAGAAATAAATATATTAGATTTGTTTCAAAAAATGTCAATATAGCTGGAAGCCAACGCTCAAAAAAAGAGTAGAAGAAAGTAACAGAGAAGTAAAAGAAAAGTATAAGAAAGCAATAGGAAAGGGGAAGAAAACAGCAGAGAAGTATAAGAAAAGTTAGAAGAAAGCAATAGGAAAGTGGAAGAGAACAACAGAATTAAAAGAAAAACTAGAGGAAAGTAATAGAAAGATCGATGAAAATAATAGGAGATTAGAAGAGAAATTTGATAACAGGTTCGAAGAGAGTAATAAAAAACTGACAGATATGATAGAAGAGGGAAGAAGCAAAAGTAGAGAAATGTATGCAAGAATAGCTAATGCATGCGAAGAAAATAGGAAGTTGGTGGAGAAGGAGATAAATGATAGAAGTCTAGAGATGAATAGAAGGATAAAGGAAGAAGTGTCGAGGTTGAGAGAAGAAAAGGCATTAGAACTTCAGGATGTTCAGGAGAGAACTTTGTTCGTGGAAAAGGAAATTATGCAAAATAGAACCAAACTGAATGAAGCTTCGATGAAAACAGATAAGAAGGAAAAGGAAACAGACAGAAAATTAAATGGGGCAGTGTCAAGAAGAGAGAAGACAGAAAAGAAAGAAGAAGTAGAGAGGAAGTTAGGAAAGCTATTCGTAAAAGAAGGAAACATAAAACCTATATTTTGAGAAAGTGAAGAAACAAATGTTAAGAAAGAGATGAGAGAAGAGAGTTCAAGCGATGAATCGACAACGGAGGAAGAAAAGAAGCATAAGAGATATAGAATAGCGGGACGTCACAAGAAAAGGAAATGGAAGAGTAGCGAAGAGGGAAGTAATAATGAAAGGCTCTTGGACATTTGAAAACGAATTCCCGAGAGACGAGAACTATAGGACCAGGTTACCTAGGCCACAAGAATTGCAACATCTTCCAAAATTCAATGAGAATATATCTGATAAATGTCCCAGAAAGTTTTTAAGGGAACTAACAACAAATGTCAGACTTATGAGGATCCTCAAAGCAATGATTTTGAACGTCATAGAGACATGTTTTGAACAGTCGGCAGCAGGATGGTATCAACTGAATCAGCAGAAATTTTAAAGAATTCAGCCGAAAATTCTTAAATTACTACTCCAGTGAAGATATAAAAGAAAGGCAGCTAGAAGCATTGAAGAGAAGATATGTAGATTGGTCCAAAGTCAACAGCCTAGAAGAACATATGTGGGAGAAGAAGAATACAGAGAGCTATAGCAGCAGTTAAGATAAAAGCAGTTGATGATTTGATTGAATATCTAAGAACCGAAGATGTTTTAAGATAAACTCAGAATTCGTGGAACGATAAGGAAGAAAGATTCTATGGAAAGAGGCAACATTCAGAAGAAGAAGGGCGCTCAAAACCAAAGTTCCGGAGACAGGAATTTGATGTAAGAAGAATAGAAGTTAGAAAGCAGAGACCAAGTGCAGAAAGAAGAGAAGTAGGAAGAAACAATGGAAGATATGAAAGAAACATAGACTCTGTGGAAGAAAGAGAGAGAAACGATGATAGATATCGAGGAAATTGCAGAAACTTTAGAGGCCGAAATAATTTCCGAAGATATGGAAGAGGAGGAAATCAGCGATGGGGGAACAGATATGAACTGAACGAAAGAGAATACCGAGAAAGTGTGTTCAATGAAGAAATGGAAAGACAAAATGAACCGTTGGAAGAAGAAAGAATCGAAGCAATAGAACTGACGAGGAATTACTTTAACGACGAGAGAAGGTTTCCGGAAATATTGCAGGAAGAAGATCACCGAAACCCACAAGATATAATGGCAAACAGATGAAAATGTAGTAATATCGTCAAACTGTAAATAGAAGTAATCTATATGTAAATATTAGCAAATAGAAGAAATTATAGTTCATCAAAAAATCTGATATAGATAAAAGAGAGAAGAAACTATATGTTTAGAAGTTAAACAGAGGCCAAAAGATTATTCAGATAAGAGACTCACAAGCTCACTTGAAGACGTCTGACAAGTCATCACCATAGAAAGGGAACGTAATATCATAGGAACTGTTGATGGGAATATGAATCTCCAAGGAATAAGTTTCACTGACGAATCAACCTTATCAAAAAGCTGGATGCGTAATGCCAATGGTGGAACAACATTTTGAGAAAAATAGGCTGGACATGATCTACGTTAACGAAAGGAAAGTGAGAAGACAATTAATGTACCAGGTGTATAAGCTTAAATCTGCTGTTTGCTCATAGATGGCGTTAGTGAGTGTATTAAGCTACCATGGGCACATCATACCTAGTGTTTGTATGAGTTGGACATCTTCCAACACGAATCAGTGCACATCATCAGCACGTGCATACAACAGACACTGTTCCTGTGGTAAGCATGTCTAGTTTTGTGCCAGAAAATGCTTTTTTTCTGCTTCCATTTGAAGAAATCGACTGCCGAATCGCATCGAATGCTTGTGGAGGCCAATGGTGACAGTGCTGTATCAGAAACAACATGCAGGGATTGGTTTCGTCGGTTCGAAGATGGCAGTTTTGACCTGAGCGACAAGATGCGTGAAAATCGGCTCAGGAAGGTTGAGGACCATCAATTGCAGGCTCTTTTGGACGAGGACGATACCCAAACGCAAAAGATGCTTGCCGAGCAATTGGGTGTTACTCAAGCAGCCATTTCCATGCATCTACGTGCCATGGAAAAGGTTTAAGAGATCGGAATGAGTGCCGCATGAATTGACCGATCGGCAGCTGGAGAGACGCCAAAACACATGCGAAATCTTGCTTGCCAGACAAAAAAGAAAGTCTTTCCTGCATCGGATTGTGACTGGCGATGAAAAGTGGATATATTTCGAGAATCCTAAATGCAAGAAATCGTGGGTTGATCCCGGCCAAACATCAACATCTTCCTCGAGACCAAATCGCTTCGGCCGGAAGACGATGCTGTGTGTTTGGTGGGATCAACAGGGTATCGTCTACTTTGAGCTGTTGAAACCTGGTGAAACTGTCACTGCCCACCGCTACCACCAACAACTGATCAAATTGCACCGTGCTCTGTGTGAAAAAAAGGCCAGATTATCAACAAAGACATGACAAGCTGATTTTCCTCCACGACAACGCCCCATCGCACACGTCAAGACTGGTCCAAAACTACTTGGAGACGCGCAACTATGAGGTTCTACCTAATCCCACCTATTCACCAGACCTGGCGCCTTCCGACTACCATCTGTTTTCGTCGATGGGCCACGCCCTCGCTGAGCAGCACTTCGATTCGTATGCAGACTTCCGAAAATGGCTTGATGAGTGGTTTGCCTCGAAAGAGAAGGACTTTTTTTTTGGCGTGGTATCCACAAATTGCCCGAGAGGTGGGCAAAATATGTAGCTCGCGAGGGCAAGTACTTTGAATAAATTTCTTGTTGCTTTCTATGAACAAACCATGTGTTTTTCTGACTACAAAACAGCAGATTTAAACTTATACACCTGGTAAATGATACGCTACGTGTTCCTATGAAAAAGAAATTGGGAAGAGGAAAAATGGAAATGTGCATTAAAAATGAGAATCTTGTGTATAAGACGAAGAATAACATATGAGTTATAGAAATGAATAGTGAAAATGAAAGATAATTATAATGTATATGTCGATGATACATGAGATAAAGATGATGCATGCAAGAATGTACTGAAAGTAGACAGTAGAAGCGAAAAATGTGCTATTTGAATTGTAGTAATTCATTTATGAAGAGCCTAGACCATCTTTAATATATGTTTGTCATGTAAAATAAAGACTGATATCTGCCGACAAGAAAAGAGTTGAGTGTTACAGAAATTATAAAAATAGAGCATCTTAGGAGAAACAAAAGAATAGAGACGTGCCAGTTCCTGAAAAGAAAGCAACGAAACAGAAGCCAAACGAAGATGCTGTGAATGCTAAATATAGTTTGTGAAAAGGAGAGCTGTGTATACATAGGGAGTTTTGTGAATCCAATGTGAAGATTGATGAAGATCGAAGAATAGATGAAGGAAAGAAGAAATTTAGAAGGAAGATTTCAATATAGATGTGCGTAGGTGTAAATTAGGAAGAAGAAAAATTTTTCTATCTTCATATTGTTACGATGAAAATTTTTCATGGCCAACAGGGGGAATATTGTGTTACGTACCCAATAGGACCAAGTAATGTAAATAGTTTGCTAAATAGGAATAGAGATGGCAGCACCAGGCATGCAATATTAAGAATTAGCATAATATATTAAATAACTTTATAAATAAGAACAAAGCAAATTGGAAAGATGAAAAATAATAAAATCTACTATATGAAGATAAAGAATAAATATAAAAGAAATAAATTAATATATATATTCGCTTAATCAAATCAGTGATCATATGTAAGTTAATATGGAAATGAAAGAAGTCAAAGCACTGATACAAGTTTGTGTCTTTGAACAGATATTGCATCTGTCTGATTGATTTACCATTCCCATAGCGGAAATTTTGTTTACATCAGTGGCGGTGCATTCCAGTCGACGCCCCACAGCACTTTTTGTTGTGCGTTTCAAGCGTAGCACCTACTTGAATGCGCATGTCAGTCGTTTGGCACCAAGTATACACTCTGTTGTGCCCAGTTAGTGTTGGCACGTTCCAATCGCAGCTGCAAGGGAGGAGATTAGTATATTTCCCAAAGTTTAAGAGAAAAAGGATATATGAATTCATAAATCGTCAAAAACTGAAATAGAAGGAAAGGCAGAAGGAAGTTCAGATCCAGATCTGTCCATTAAGAAGGATGTCCAAATCCGGATCTGTCCATTAAGAAGGATGTCCAAATCCAGATCTGTCCATTAAGAAGGAAGCTCACGTAGGAAATCCAGGAGGAAGTTCTGACCTGTCCATTACGAAGGAAGTCCAGATCCAGGTCTGTCCATTAAGGAGGAAGTCCAGATCCAGACTGTCCATTAAGAAGGAAGTCCAGATAGATGAATATACAAATTGAAGAAAAGAAATAACAAAAAACATATTGAGATAAAACTTGACTAGATGAGAATTATAGAGAAAAGTAGCTCATCATGGAAATATTCTATGAAAATATTCTATTTCCTTGTATCCTTGTTTATATAATATATTAGTTTAAACGTCTCCATTGGAAGGCATCCTGTCTGGTTTCATTGTCTACAAAGAACCCTACCCTGTAGATATTCTAGCTGAGGTTTAAGTAAAAGATTTATGCAACTTGCACCAAAATGGGGGTAGGAGGGTGTTATTCTGTACAAGAGTAGCAGTTCTGCTAAATTCATTCACCCTGGACTAAGACTCGTTTCATTAATGGAATTAAAATATCTGAATTAAGGTCTGTCAAAGGAGAGAAGTCTTCTATAAAACTTTTGAGAGGAGTAAGATCTTCATGATTGACAGATTCTAGGATGCCAGTTAGTTTGCTCCACCACTTATCATATAGTTTTCAAGCCAACACTACCCACCTGCACTGTGCCCTTAGACTTACTTACTTACTTACTTAGTCGATCCTCTTCTACCTTGCGGTGTTGAGGTTTCCCAGAGGGTCTTCCATCGGATTCTGTCTCGGGCCAGCTCCTTTGCTCTTCTCCACTCTCCTCCTCTAGCCTCTACAGCTACCTTCACATCTTCTTCCCATGTTCTTCTGGGTTTCCCGCGTGATCTTGCTCCTTGCATTCAAGGCTTGTTTAGCTATTCTGGAGTCTTCCATTCTTTGTATGTGCCCAAACCATCGTAACTGGTTCTGTTCGATTCTCTCAAGCACTGGTGATACGCCCAGGCTAGCTCTAATGGTCTGATTCCTAATTTTGTCTCTTCTTGTTTTCCCTTCTATTTTGCGGAGAAATCTCATTTCTGAAGCCTGTATTTTACTCTTATGTTTATTTGTCAATGTCCAGGTTTCACTACCATAAAGTAATGTAGGTAAATATATCACTTTATACACACGGATTTTCGTATTTTTGGTCACTAATGGATTATTTAGGAAATTTCTCTTTAGCGCATTAAAGAGTCTCCCTGAGGCTTGGGATCGAGCTATAATTTCACCATCTATTCTACCATCTTGCTGCACTATAACCCCAAGGTATTTAAGATCTGTAGTCTGTTCTAATGTCGTTCCATTATTCAAAGCAATCTTATGTATATTTGGCTGTCGTGCCATCATCATGGTCTGAGTCTTTTTACCATTTATCTTCATACCCCTCTTTTTTAACTCTCTTTCCCAGGTTCTCACGTTCTTTTGTAAATTTCTTTCGGAATCTCCCAATATTAATATGTCATCGGCAAAGGAACAGTGGTTTATATATATTGGTTTTAAAAACCTATACCCCAGCTTGAATTTCTGTACCTTCCCATTGCATGATTTAATAACATCATCCATTAAGGTAATAAAGAGGAGTGGGCTAAGGATACATCCTTGTTTAAGTCCTACTATAGTCTCAAACTCTTGAGACCCTGCATTGCAGGTGCGGACATAGTTTCTACAGTTCTTATACAGACTCTGCGTTGCTGTAATTAATTCATTGCTAACATTTCTTTGTTTTAGTATATTCCATATTTCATCCCTCGGAATGGTGTCGAAGGCTTTCTCTAGATCTATGAAAGCCATATGTGCTTCTTTTCCATATCTCATCAGTTTTTCACTGATCTGTCTGATGGTAAATATGAGGTCTTTTGTGCTTCTTCCTGGTCGGAATCCGCACTGTGCCTCGTCTAGCTGTGGCTCTACCTCTTGCCTTATTCTATCTTCTTGTATCCTCGCATATACTTTCCCCGGCACACTCACTAGCGATATCCCACGATGGTTTTTGCAGTCTCTGTTATCTCCTTTTTTTGAATATTGGTACAATGACACTACACTCCCATTCAGCTGGTATCTTCTTTGCTTTCCAAATGAGATTAATAATCTTAAGGAGTATGTCTTGACCACTTTTGCCCATGAATTTAAGCATCTCAGGTGCTATCTGGTCATGTCCTGCTGCTTTGCCTAGTTTCATTTTCTTTAGTGCTCTTTTTAGCTCCTCCATAGTTATTTCTTCTTCAGTTTCTCCCTCCTCTTGTTGTTGCTGTGTTTCTTCCTCAGTCTGTTCTTTCTCCTTTTCTCCAATTTCCATATTTCCTCCAAGCAATTCTTGGAAATATTCTTTCCACCGCTCCATAATGTCATTTTCACTTCGGAGGAGGTTACCACTTTTGTCTTTTATGAACTTAAGAGGACATTGCTTCTCTGTTCGCATCGATTTTAATACTTTGTAGAACAGCTTTTGGTTATTTTGTAGGTTTCCTTCCATTGCTTCTCCAAATTTTTCCCATGACTGTTGTTTTGCATCTTTCACTGTATTCTTCACTACTAATCTTTGATGCTTATAAGCTTCATAGTCACTTAAATGTTTTGTGAGTAGGTATTTTTTCCACCGTTGCTTCTTTTCCTTTACCATTTCTTTTATCTCTTCCGTCCACCACGCTGTTCTTCTCTGTTGTTGCTTTCCGCTGGACTTTCCGCAGATTTCGGCTGCCGCTCCTAAGATTGCCTCTTTATATAAACTCCATATTTCTTCCAGTTTATCTTCTCTCATAGTGGGCCATTCCAATGTTTCCACCCTTTGTTTCACAGCCTCTTGATAGTCTTTTTGTATTCCCTCTTCTCTCAATTTATATACCTTTATTCTTTCTTTAGGTTTCCTTTTGTTATCACCAGGGTCCTTGGTCTTGATATTAACATGTAACTGCATAATTACTAAATAGCGGTCACTTCCAATCTCGTAACCTCTATATGCTCGTGCATCTAAGAAAAATATCCACTGTTTCCTCTGTGTCAATATCTAGTCGATAATAGATTTTTCCTTTCGGCTGGGGACTTCTCTTGTATATCTATGTGTTTCTTTATGTGGGAACATTGTGTTCGTAGTTACAAAATCATTTCCTGCACACATATCTAGTAATCTTCTCCCATTATTATTCTGGTGCGTCTCGCCGTATTTCCCTAGCAGCCCTTCCATTCCTTCTATGTTATTTCCAACTCTGCCATTAAAGTCACCTAATACAAAGACAGCTCCCATGGTATCATCCACTGTCCTCTGCAGCTCTTCGTAAAATCTATCTTTCTCTTCTGCTATATCATCTTAATTTGGTGCATATATAGCAATAAAAGTAGTGTCTTCATTTATGCTACTGTTAAAGGTTAAAGTTACCAAGTTCATTCTTTCATTGATGAATTTCCAGCATTTAACATAATGTCTGTAGGCCTCGGAGATTACTATAGCCACTCCTCCTTTTGCTCTCTGTTCTTTGCCTACGCCTGAATGAAACATTAGAAACCTTTCACCACTATTTGGTTCTATTATTTGTTCATATCCATTTCCTTTTTTCTTGGTCTCTGTCACCGCCAATATATTCAACTTTGCTCTCACCATTTCCGTCATTAATTCAAACTCCTTTCCAGCAAGTCCACGTACATTCCAGGTTGCCACTCATTATCCTTTTCCCTCTCTTGGTCGTCAACAGTTTAATCAGTCCGGTTTCTCCTCTGTAGTTTCTTTTAATAATTTCATCTCGGACACTCGGGTTATCAGCCCTAGTTCCAAAGCCTTGTGGGAGGGGCTGCCTCCCTTATAGCCCTCGGCCTGCTAGATTTTCTTTTAGGGTTTCTTCCCTTAGCCTTTGAGGTTTCTCCCTCTCACTGCAAGGCAGCAGTTTGCCTCGGTCCGGGACTGCTTATTCGGGTTTCCCCTTATTCGCAGCTAACCCCCATATCTGGGGGCCATTCGCTATCCGCCACCTGAGACCCGCCCAGTAGCTGAGGCTCGCCCTGGGGCCCTTAGACTAAGGAACTTTAAGAATTGTGAAAGGATGCAAGCAACCTTGTGGGGTGTCTGTCAATAAGTAAGGATGTTTGACAAACTTGCTTCATTGCATTTAAGGTAAGTCATGTGATGAAAGAAGCAAATTTGATTTCCATGTTAGTTGATAATTTCATGAAAATATCACTTTTTTTTGTGTATGCACTTGACTATGAAGATGTATCTGTATTGCTGTGGTAACTGTAGCAATGAAATTGGATAAGTAGGTATACAAAGATGGGATTTAACCTCATAGTGTTTGATATTCAGCACTACATGGGAAATATAAATCTACTTCCGTAGTTTTTTTTCTTTTTATGAGGTAGGCTACATATTGTATTCCTATGTTCTTCTTAAAGATTAGCATAAACACTTTTTATAGATGCAAAGTAATCTAACACAGTTATTTTTAGTGGTTAATATTTTATTTTATGTGCGATGTTTTGTTCTGGTTTCTCAGAACTTTCTGAAGCTACACTAAGAGATACATACAAAAATACAACCTCAAATGGCTACTCACTCTACACTTCTCTCACTTGGGGCTCTACAAAAGTGTAGATTGACTAGCCATGTGAGGTTGTGTTTTTGTATGTATCTCTTAGTGTACCTTTTTCAAGTTCTGGGAAACTCACTCACATTATGTATTTGTTTGCATCCAACTAGTGTGATCTGGAATACAGATAGCCAAATCCCGATAAAATGTTATCCGGATGTTGGAAAATTTTCTATCTGGATTTCAAATATCCAAACATCAGATATTCTGATATGAAGATATACCGATTATTCGGATATCTGGATTGTCTAGATTATCCAGATATCTGTTTTACAGGCTATCCAATGTTTTATTTGTCATTTTCGTATTTCACTACACGGATTTCCTACAGAGTGACCACCAACAAAAGAACCTTCTACTAAAATGCTTCTCCCCTTGAACCATTCAGCTTTGTCCACAAGGAAGCATGCACCCCTCTGCTCCACCCCTCCTTGCAGAAGTGCGGTGAACAGGAGTGGCGGTTCTGTGCAGGTTCATTTGCTGGTGGTTGCATTATACAAATCATCCATCAGCTCTGTACTATCCGAATTATCAGGATATTCAGATTATCTGTTGTATCCAAAATGAATGAATATCAGATGATTTAAATATGGATACCCATTCCCGGGATTTTGTTGCCACCCTTAACCTGGTAGTGGTTGCAGTCTTTAAAAATTTTACAAGAATTAGTTAAGTTCTTGTGCTTATTCTGAATTAGACATTTCATTACCACTTTTGTGGCTAGTCACCTAAAGGTGGATTGGCCAACCACAAGATTACTCTTTTTCTGACATCAATTCTTGCACTATCTTCAACCTGATGGTCTGGTATTGATAAACTTTGCATTTCCATGCGAGGAATTGCATCACTGTTTGTCCAGCCCATGCGTGAGTTGACCTTAACATTTCGACCTGCATGCTGAAGAATAGAAGCAGGAAGAAGGAACTTGGCAGCTGTCAGCACTACATTTGTTGTCCAATCGTTGATTTGAAAAAGAAGAATGCCGACTTGTTTCCAATTTCACTATCTGAAGATATTTTCCACAAGAGGCTCAACTTTGTCTAAATATTTCAGGTAACTCAGCTTCATTATTTTTTCTTCATTTTTATTTTTTAGTTGTTTGCGTAAAATTTTATTACTTTGATTTCTCTAAAAACCCTTTCAATGACTGTCGAAAGTTTTGACAAAGAGCAACTTCTCATAGTTTCTTAGATTCATAGTATATCTGAAGTGACACAAGTGACAGGAAGTAAATGTGTGTGTCTTGTATCTCTCTTCCTGGTCCCCTGCTTATGTTCAGGTCATACTTACTATGGTCTAGCACTGACTGAAGGGTAACTTCAACATGTGATTTAGTTTTCATGAACTCCTTCAGGATTGCCCCTTTTCATGGCATCCAGAACCTGGTTCTATGGAGTGTGCCTGTTTTGCTGAATGATTGATCAAGGTGTTAAATATGAAGAAGCAGTTTTCTTGGAAAAATATCATGTACTCAATAACATTAGTAGGTAGTAGACCTTCCTTTGAGGCCAACCCCAACTTGAACCCTTCAAAAACCTGTCATTTTAGTGCACGAACTCACTTTCTCTCTACGTTTCTCGGCTATTTTATTGCAGTAACGAACTAAAAGAGTGAGAAAAAGGCTCTGAAAAGTGTTTCAAAAACGTACTTTCAGGTATGCATGCTCTAGCGTTGTAACTTTCTAAACACGTCCATGTTTCTATATCGTGAGCTTTGTTAACCTAATGTTGCTTTGCTTCCCTCATGATCTTTGTAAACCTAATGTTTTCCTCTTATTTAGGTTTCCATATCATGATCTTTGTAACAACCTCTCATTTTCTGTAAACCAAAATGTGTGCTTTCAAGCAAAAACATCTGTCCAGGGTGGGTGCGCATGGTTATCTAACCGCACAGCCATTAGATAACCACACACCTCTGTAGAGTTTTTATTTTCCCATGAAACCCTCCTACCATAAATGCATGGAACGACTCTAGTGTTATTTTGATTTTTTGAATGGGAGATATGTTTTTATTATTTTTTCTTGATGAAGATGTATAGAGAATCTGTTTGCATCCTTTCTTTTCCTAGTGTGTGTGCTTGTTGTTGTTCAGCAGCATTATTTCGTGCTATAGTGCAAAAATTCTCATTATCTTGTGCTATAGCGGTAACTGGTGTAACTGTTTATCTTGTGCTATAACGAACTAAAAGAGCGACAAAAAAAAGGCTCTGAAAAAGTGAGTGTCAAAAACGAACTTTCAAGTACTCATGCTCCTCATGCTTCAGTAATGTAATTTTCTAAAATCATGTTTCTGTATCGTGAGCTTTGTAAAACCTAATGGTGCGAGAGTTTTTGCTTTCCTTATGTTTGTGGTGTCAAAAAAGGAAAAATGATTTCTGAGTATCAGAAAAGTTGTGTTTTAGGTTGTAACAGTATACTTTGGGCTTTTAAGCTGATTCTCAGCAACATACACAATATACATTACCATACATCTTCGTTTCGCCCCATAGAGAAGACACACCTCTTTACCTCGCCGTATTGCACCAAAACATCTGAGGCCGACTGCTCCCTTCCCTTCCTTTTATAGGCCTCGCTAATGACCTAAACCGTTACTGGAAACTTACACCGCTCCCCAACGGCCAAGAACTCAAACGTACAGGAATACATACATACATACGCAATTTATAACATAAAAAGGATCCAGTAATGATCGCATCATTACAAGGTCGACCGATGTGATTGTGTAGTCCCCGATGTTATGATACTATTGTTTCAACCTATGTACTTTACTGTTACGGCAGTTCTTCTTCTACCGTTAGCCTTTACTCATTTGGAAACACTCAGGCAGAGAAAGAAAACACGATGGGTGGCAGCTGGCTCACGTCATTTATTTTCACATCAGGCACGAAGAGCGCACCTAGGCGTTTTTGCTCGATTCAGCTTTTCTGTCGCTTCCTTTTTCTGAACAATGCAAGAGCGAACAGGAAGAGTAGACAGGTGCTCAAGTATCTGACCGTTGTTTCAGCATCCAGGCTAAATTTTCCCACAGCTCGCTTAGCGCAAACGGGGGAAAAGCAAGCGACAGAAAGATGAAGCGAGCAAATGCCACGGTTGGTTGTGTTTTTTTCTAGCGAAGAGAAGTGAGAATTGTTCGTTGTCAAGTGTGTTTAGTCTATCGGTGGCGCGGCACGGAAGCAGATCAGATAATGTCTACTGCTTCGGAAAGAGCAAACGAGAGAGTGTAAGCGATGCCGACTGTTTTTTTTCTCTCCGGGTTAAAATGGGGCTTCATGCGAGGAACTTGGTATACTAAACCATTACGTCTACTGCACTGTCACACGTAAGCGATGATGAAGTAGACAGACTAATACCTGAAACTATTACTGTTTCTGGAACCATTCGCAACAAATGTTGACACGGTATCCTATTACCCTTCGGAGGTACATACTTATCCTTATCGTATGTAACTTACCACACATCTATATAACTTAACTTCGACTCTTAGTTATTTTCCCCCATGATTGGTGTTCGGAAAAAGTTGACTATTTCATATTTTTTTTAAAACGATACCTCGCCGCATATTTGTCAATCTGTGAAAAAAAAATAATATTACCAAAACATGAATATGTGTAAACTAAAAAAGAATATCCTGTTCACTATTTTCTGTATACAGCAATTTGGTTATTCTAAAAATGGAAAACACATGTATTTGTTCAAGCCACTTTGTGAAAAAAACAAAATGTGCTCTCTAGGAAAGTATTTTTAATTTTTTCAATTCGCCATACGTTAATGTGCCATAATGGACAAGTGACAACCAATATTGCGTATGTAACCAATCTCGAAAAGCGACGTAAACACGATGCGAATTTTGTAAGATTTATGCTGTCTAATTTTAATCGATGCGTTGTATAAAAAGATACGGGCTGTGCATTTTCTTCAAAAACTGTTTCTACATTGGGTTCGATTTGAAATCCGGCAAACTGGCAGGAGTTCTTTATAGTTAATATGTTCTATCTCTTTGCTCCCCCCCCCCCCATGGTATGAATTCTTCAGACACATAGTGAAGGATTTTAATTCGAGGCAGATTTAGTGTCGTATCCCTAACCCGAATATATTGAAATTCTTGTAGTCAACAGAGAGAAATTTCGCGTGACATTTTTTTTTTTCGTGTTTTTGAAGATGGGACATAGCCGGAGGAGCCATAACATTTTTAAAGTCGTGCCACACACTTTGCTCTATTTTTTTACAACAGTGTGTGCATGATGTCAGCTTTTTTTCTCCTGTTTCAGTCCCCGTCGCCCCAAAAAATCAAAGCTTTGGACATATATAAATAACACACATACAGAAGGGAGCCGCAACCCGGACCCTCTGATCTTTGCAAAAATGTACCATGCCGCAACTGTGGGAAGTTGATTTCTAAACTAAACATGTCTAAGCATAAGAAGAGATGTCGCCTACCGCAAAATAAAAGTGTTGATGTCTCCCCAGCAAAAAAATCTCGCATTGATGCACATGAAGGCTCTGCTTTGAATAAAAGTGCTCGTACCATGACGTATAAATCTTCTCCTGATGAAAAATGTGATTCCGGCACGTTCTTGGATAATTTGAAATCTCTTGTCGTGGACAAATTACGTGATTGCATTATTAACGTCGCAATCAAAATTCATCTTGTGTTAACCCTTATGTATGAGAAAGTCGTCTCGTCCAAGACAAGCAGTTTCAGTTTCTATGTAGGATGTGAAGGCTTACATCAGGGTAATCACGACGATCTTGACGAAATTATAACACGTCTATTTAACCATCTAGTAAGGAAACAAGAAGAATTTGAAGGTCGCGGAAGCGGGTGGAGTCCATGTGGCCGTAACCACATGTTGCAGCTTAGAGTGTGTAATTTTAAAGCTTTAGGTAGAGCTCAAAAAAATGTTGCGATGACAGACAAAAAAGGCTAAATGCAGTGCTAAACATAGAAAGTAAAGATAAGAAGAGTTTCTTATGGTCTGTCATTGCAGCGTTACACCCAGCCAATGATCATCCCCAACGTCTGTCCAACTACACCAGATACGAGAGGAGATATAAAAAAGTGATGAAGGGAATTTCATATCCAGTGGGTTTAAATGACATCGACATATTTATAAAACAGTATAAAGAAGAAAAGGGGCAAAACATTGATATTTCCGTGTTGGGGTTGACGATTGCGGCGACATTTGCGCTCTCAGACCTGCAAAAAGCCAAAATAGCGTAATCAGACTTCTTCTCATAGACGACCGTTACAGTTTAATTTGCCACTTTTCATGCCTAATGCGAAGTCAAATCAGCAAGGATCACAAGAAGATTGAAATTTGCGATCGGTGCTTGAGAATTTTCACAGGGGAAAAATAGCACAACACAAGTGTTTCGGTTCCATGCATGCAGAACCCGAAGATGTCATGCCGGAACCCGGAAGCAAGATGACATTTCAAAAATATCAGGCTCTTCTCCCCCATCCTATTGTTCTTTATGCCGATTTTGAAAGTTTTCAAGTTCCGTTAGACTCGTGTGACCCTGACCCCACTATCTCAAATACAATACCAATTTTTCACCACGAACCTTGCAGTTTTGCCATTTACGGGGAAAATTTAAATAAGTTTATTACGTATTGTGGACCCGATGCTGGGAAAAACTTTGTCAAAAGAATAGAATGTGCCAAAGAACTTGCACCTAGACTTAAAGGCCCTTACGTTTTTCCACCCCCACTCACAACGGAACAACGACAGAGACATGACATGGCAACTAGATGCGAGGAGTGCAACCAGGATTTTACCGTCGAAAATCACAAGGTGGTTCATCACAACCATCAAACTTCTAAAATTTTGTCCATCATTTGTAACGTGTGTAATCTCAAAATCAAGGAAGACCGATTTATTGCTGTGTATCTCCATTACACAGAGAAGCATGATACACATCTGTTCATCAAAGAGCTTTACAACATCGCGAATCGCATCAGGATCATTCCGAGAAAGAGCGAAGAGGATATTGCTGTAAGGGTGTGGATTTCTCTCGAAGATGGAGAAAGTGTAGAAATGCAAATCCTAGACTCTTACAATTTCCTGTCTTCCAGCCTGGCCACCCTTGCAGCTCAACTTAGCGACGAAGATCTTGTGGCCACGAAACAATGTTTTGGGGAAGACAATTTGAATCTTCTGAAACGTAAGGGCGTCTACCCCTATGAATACGTAAATGATTTCGACAAATTCGACGAGACTGAACTGCCACCGCGTACTGCATTTTATTCTCATCTCACCGAGGACGTTTGTTCTGAAGATGATTATCAGCATGCCCGTAGAGTGTGGTCGGCCTTCAACTGTCAAACTTTTCGGGACTATCACGACCTATATCTCAAACTTGATGTCACCGTTCTGATGGACATTTTCGAATCGAATCGAATCCAATACTTGCAATCTACAAGTTGGACCCAGCACATTTTTTTACGACACCGGGACTGACATGGGAGTCCATGTTGAAATACACCAATGTAGCGCTGGATCTCATCACGAACAAGGACCAATATGTATTTCTTGAGAATGCAGTACGCGGTGGCATTGTCCAATGCCCACGTCGCCATGCTGTTGTAAATAATCCTTATTCTCCTGGTTACGATGCATCAAAACCTGACACCTACATTGTCTACTGGGATGTGAATAATTTATACGGCCATTCCATGTCGCAGTGACTATCAATGGATGGACGAAGAGGAACTCTCCTCCAAGGATTTTCTCAACTGGGCCGAAAATAACGAATGGGGCTGTTTTTTGGAAGTGAACCTGGATTATCCCGATACACTCCATGATAAACATCAAGGATTGGCCATGGCTCCAGTGAAAGAAAAACCACGTGGAGGATCGGAGCCAAAACTCGTATTAAGCTCGAAGAACAAACGAAATTACATTCTCCACTACAGGTTACTTCAATTCTATCTGAAACATGGTTTGCAGCTCAAGAAATTAAATAGAGGTTTGAAGTTCAGACAGAGCAAATGGTTGGAGTCGTATATTGCTGAGAACACCAAGCGTCGACCACAATCTACAACTTCTGCGGAAAAAGACCTCTACAAGTTGTTTAACAATGCAATTTACGGCAAAACAATGGAGAACGTGCACAAGTACATCGATGGAACATTAGTCACGGATGTGAAGAAATTTGAGAAAATTGCTGCTTCCCCATACTTTAAAACATTCACCATTTTCAATGAGAATTTAATATTCGTTGAACGTAACAAGAAGGAAGTGAAGCTCAATAAGCCGATTGCTATAGGTGCCACCGTTCTTGAACTCTCTAAATTACACATGTACGAATCCTACTATGATCAATTCCAACCAGTTTATAGCGATAACATTCAAATTTGCTACATTGATACTGATAGCTTTGTGTTTCTAATCCAAACATAAGACCTCCATCATGATCTGACTTCGATGAATCATCTCTTTGATTTTAGCAACTTACCGTCAGGCCATCCCTTGCATTCATCGGAAAATAAAATGACCATAGGAAAGTTCAAAGACGAAGCGGTCGGTAATTACATCAGTGAATTTGCAGGACTTTGGGCAAAAATGTACTGCATGAAGATTGCAGATAAGAAAGAGATCAAGAAAGCAAAGGGGGTGGGAAAAACTAGCAGAGGCAGATTCACCATAGAAGATTACAAAGAATGCCTGTTAAAAAAAAAAGCTAACCACCGATCATCGCATTGCGAATACTTCGCACGAACTCTACACAACACGCGTGAGCAAGCTAGCATTGGATGGTACGGACAATAAATTAAATGTACTTGATTGTCAAGTACATACACGCGAGTGGGGGCACTGGAATACCATTGACAATTGTAGCATGTGTCTCCCCAACTAGAGCACGCTAACCACTTTGCCCTCTCTCTTTTCTGTTTTGCGTGCTTGGAAAGAGGTAACGAGCGATCTTCACTCATGCCTCCAGGCGAAAGTCATTAAGTTCAGCTCTACCACCTGCAACTTTTTTTCTACCTCATTCATCCTTATAAAATAACATAACACGTAAGTGCAACCAACAATGAATGATATTCAAGCGTTGAAAAAGATGCTAAATGCATCAGTGGAGTACATCAAGCTTGAAGACTTAGAAATAAAGAAATCTTGTGTGATAACTTCTGGTGAAATTATTTCAACTCAATTTGGTTCTCGGATACGCTTGTTACTTAATGATAAATACAGCGTATTTTTACCCGAAAGATATACTAACATGTTATCGGATAAGAAAATGTCTACGTTAATCAAAAACAAAACTCAAATTGTCTATAATGGTAAATTGGATCTTCCTGGCAATAAATCAAAACACGCCATAGAATTTGTTTAATGTATTAAATAACGTGAAAATGCCTATGGATTTATTTGGTTTCAGAAAACAAACCAACATGGAAACTGTACGCCACACGACGACAGATAATTCATTACTATCCAAACTCAAGGGTCTGTTGCTCATTCACCTCACAAGTATTTGGACGAAATTCGACGACTATGTCGGTAAAACTTTTTACATCTTCAACAACAATTTACATTTCTACGAATTTTCTATCGGTCGGAAACTTCGGATCACCGTGAATCCTGAGAACGTAGGTGAAATCAGTCTCAACTGGCAAGAACATTTATCGCATCAAGCACGATAAGATGCTTTCCGACATCACGTATGATGTTTCTACAGGAGATCGTTTATACTTGGAACTCCTTGGAGATTACGACAAACTCATTCCTCTCTTCATAGAATTACGAATCGTCTATCCTTTAATAAAAAACCATAATGCCTAACGACATTTTCGGACACACCAAGCGTGTAGACCATGCTGACGAGATTCTCATGCTGGATGTTCGAGTTAAAAAGTTGAGAAGTGATCTGATTGCTTTGCAGGAGACATTATAGTGCAGAAGGCCTTAGAAAGATTGCTTCGCGGGCTTACAGCAGACAACAATATGGGGGTGTGTCTGCGAGAACCAATCAGGTCCGCGAATGAGCGAGCCTGGTTGCCACAGCTAGCTCTCGCTGCACCCTTCTGGAAGGGTGAATGACCTCTGCCTCTTGCTACCTCGGCCTGTTTGTTCGGCTGAGGAGCAGACGACACGAAAGTATCGGCAATAGTGTGCGAGCGACGTCTGCTGTTAGCCCACGAAACGCTCTTTCTAAGGCCTTCTGCACTATAAACAACAGTTTAAAATCTGAAGTGGCTAGTTTACAAACACAATGCTTGGATCCTATTCTGAAAATTGATTCCGAGTTGAAAATGCTAATAAAAAATTATGTTGACGTGCCTTCGTACGATAACGTTCAAAATATACAATTGAGTGTGGATTCGCTTCAAAATGATTTGGCCAAATTACAGCAATTTCAAACGAAAAATTTGGAAAAATTAAAACTCGAAATCGAAGAATGAACTTCCACAATTGAGAAGAATTTCTCTGAGCTTCATGTGGAACATCTACACGATGATGTTTCCAAATTCACCACAGAATTCACCACCACTTTGGAAGAAATTAAATCTAAATTACAAATTTTAGAAGATACAATGACAAACCTACCATCCTCCGATGAATTGCAAATTATTAGCAAGAGCGTGGTAAACATCAAAATTCAATTAGAGGCTTATCAAGATTTCGAACACATTCAAACCACTATTGCTACGCTTCAGGCTTCTTTGGAGGCTCAAGCTTAAACGGGTATTCAAGACACTTTAAGCACGGTTCAGCAGAAAATCGACTACCTGGAAAATTTGAAGATTGAAACAAATCTTAACCATTTTCATCATGTAGTGGACAACATACAGGGTGATTTGGAATTGTTACAGATGAGTGTGCCTTCGAACGAAGATTTAGAAAAATTGAAAACTGCAGTGACGGCATTATCCGAGTCGAGTGACATAAAAAGTTCATTGAGTGCTCTCGAAAATACAGTAGCCAATCTTCCCACCTCTAAAGAATTGCATGCTTTGAAAAGGAACATATCTCGAATGCTAAAACGATTAGAAACAGAAACAGCAAACGTGAAGCACATTCGAGATGAAATTGCTTCATTTCGCGAAACGGTGTCCACGTTGCCGACATCGCAGAGTGTCACGGATCTTCATACCCAGTTTACCGAGATGAGGGACATCGTGAACGACCTTACAGTGAAAAGCTCGAAATTGAATCTAGTTGAAAACCTTAAGAACATTGTAGTCAACATTAGAGATCAAATTGGAGTGCTGGAATCCACTCAGGAATCGACGCTGGCCGCTTTCGGTGCCAAGTTGCAAGAACTGAACGAAAACTACAAACAGATGAACGTTGAAATTAAAATCAAACCGTCATTTTCTACCGTATCAGATCACATTGCAGAACAACTTGTACCTTTAGAAAATACACTGGGACAGGTTCACAGTAACCTGCTTACCGTCGATACTAAATTTGCTAAACTGCATTCTCTGGATGCCATCAAAGTCAACAGCGTACCGAATCAGCAGAGAATTTCCACGTTCGTTGAAGGTAACAAACTCTACATGTTGCATCCTTATCATCCGTATTACAAGTTTCTCATCGATGGCACTATTCAGATAAACGAATTTTCGTACTGGTCTCCAGGCAGAAAAGCTAGTGTTCCCACCATGACCTTAATATCGAATCGTGGTGTCCAGAAAGCAGGAAACATTCCTTTGGCACATTGGAACGAAACACGCAACATATATGAAATACACCAAGACGAAGATCTTACTGTGTTTGACGTGAGTGCAGGTGATAAACTTATCATTCAAAACACAAGTGAGGTACCACCTTCGTTGAATCCCATCACGTTAGTCCTTCTCTTCAAACGTAATCTCAATGTCTAGGCAAGCTATCGTCGACGAATTACATAAACCTGCACGCCACAACTACGAACGTTTGGCTGTAGTAACAAAGGGTATTGATGATCTCTGGCAGAGTGACCTCATCGAAATGAGCAGCCGTAATTTGAAAAATGTACATAAATTGAACAAGAGCAACAAATACCTCCTCACCGTCATAGACACGTTTTCAAAATTCACATGGGGTCTTCCGTTTAATCAAACCATTACAAATCAAACACTTCAGAGGCGTTTTCATGACAGATTCATTACCTTCAACTGTTAGAAATAGAGAATGTGGCATAGTTAACTTGGACAGTCACCAAAATCCAGGCACGCATTGGATATGTTACCTCAAAAATGCAAAACAATAAAGCATTTGTTTTTTGATTCTTTCGGAGGTGTTCCACCTACAAATTTAGTCAATTATCTGAAAACGAACAACCTATACTACAATGACGAAGGCATTCAAGATTTCGGAAACGTGAACTGTGGTCATCTCTGTCTCTCCATGCTCGCGTTTCTCTCTAAAATAAATAACCCAACGATCGAAGATTTCCAGAAAGCACTGTGGAACCTGAAACACAATGGGCGTGTTCCATCTCACGAGTGAGACTTCGGTCTTGAAACTCACTTTGCACGACGACATCGTCTATCCTAAATCCATAGCTTTAAGTTCATTCTACAGCATGTACCTCATACCTAACATTACAGAGCACAATAACACAATTAGCATTGGAAGTGAAAATATCATCATCACACCAGGTCAATACAATCTTTCTACTTTGCAAGCTCAGTTACCTAGAGGCACATTCCTTTCTCAAAATTCCGTCACGCACAGAGTTGAAATTGTGTCCGCGAAGTAGACGATGGATCTGGGCACGATACGAGAACTATTAGGTTTCGAGAACAACACCAAACTCGAAGCTGGCATCAAGCACACAGGAGCAAACATTCCTAAATTTCTAGTCATCGAGACGTTAAACATTCACTGCAACGTGGCTGAAGGGATGATCACGAAATCTGAAGGGTTGTTAGGAAGTCACAAGCAGACGGGAATCATCGCCACGTTTAAACCCAGTTCCGAGTTCATTCCCGTTCAATATATATAGCCCCTTCAGTATTGGTAACTACACAATGCCACATTGATGGTTGAGTGTGTTGAGTGACAAATGATCTCATCACAGAAGGTTGCAAGCTTCATTGTCCTGAATATGCAAAAAGAAATCAAAGCCAACAGTAAATAACGAATGTACGTACACTTATACATTGCGGTTGTTAACATCTTATGCTAAGATTTTCCAGGAATTTACCAATCATTCACTTTCTGAATATTCAACTGTGCAGTGGTATCCATTAAAAGAAATGCCTTTTCATGTTCAAACAATGTTATTACAATGATAATAGAAATTAAATACAAAATATATTTGTCATTTACTAATCATAACCAAGCTCCCGATCGAAGTTCCCACTGTTTAGCATGAGGGAAATACAGACATCATGAAACATTATTTTTCAGGAAATTCCAATAAGAAGACTCGGCTCCTCTCTAGCTATGTCCCTTATGAGAAACACAATTTTGGGTATTCTCTTTTGTAAGTATTCTGCAAATATTTGTGGTTTGTCAACCATACAATTAAAATTATATTCCTTTATCAGTGATATGTAAATAGCATTCTTCAATCTGTCTAATTCCTGGGATATAATGAAATTGCTAAAAAGAATAACAATTATAAACAGTGTGATTTTAATGACAGAGAAACAGGTTACTCATGGTTTCTGCGAAGCTGTTTATTTTTTTAATGTTTTTTTTTTAAATGAATTTTGGTGGCTATTGCCATCATACTTAATGTTAATAGAACATTTAAATAATAAAAGGTTATTTGAATGTTACGTTTTTGAGTATGTTCCAGAGAGAACATATTAGTTCACACAGCAGAACCTTTAGTTCCAGAACCTAACTTGACTGAAGTTAAAGATGCTATTAAAAGGCTAAAGAATAACAAAGCACCTGACATTGATTTAATACCAGCCGAGTTAATTAAATATGGTGGGAATTTGTTAATATGTCAAATTCATAAATTAATTACTTTAATATGGAATAAAGAAGAAATCCCTCAACAGTGGAAAGAATCCATAATTGTTCCTGTGTTTAAAAAAGGTGATAAAATGAACTGCAATAATTACCGTGGAATTTCTCTACTCTTAACAACATATAAAATATTATCTAACATTCTTTTAACAAGACTAACCCCATATGCTAATGAAATTATAGGTGATTATCAATGTGGATTTAAAAGTAACAGATCAACTACAGATCAAATTTTTCACATCAGACAGACACTTGAAAAAAAGTGGGAATATAATCAAAATGTCCATCAGCTATTCATTGATTTCAAAAAAGCATATCATTCGGTCAAAAGAGATAAATTATATAATATATTAGTAGAGTTTGGAATACCTAAGAAGCTTGTTAGTATGATAAAAGTATGCACCAGTGAAACAGAAAGTAAAATTCGTGTGGGTATTAATGTGTCTGACAAATTTACAATTCATGATGGGTTAAAACAAGGAGATGCATTATCTCCATTGCTCTTTAATTTTGCCTTAGAATATGCTGTTAGGAAGGTAAAAGAAACTAACGAAGGACTAAAATTAAATGGTGTGACTCAGTTGTTAGCATATGCAGATGATGTAGACTTATTAGGGAATGATGTGAATACAATTAAGAATAATGCTAAAATATTTTTCGAAACTGCTAAATAGATAGGTTTGGAAGTTAGCAAAGAGAAAACTAAATATATGCTTACAGGCCGAAACCAAGTGGTAGGTAATAATCAAAATCTAATTATTGATAACAACTCGTTTGAACCAGTTTCCAAATTCAAATACTTAGGAGTAATATTAACAAGTGAAAATTATATTAAAGAGGAAATAAAAAGTAGGCTTAATTCAGGAAATGCATGTTACTTCTCTCTTCATAAACTTTTGTCTTCTCGTTTAATATCTAAGAAACTAAAAGTTAAAATATACAAAACAGTAATTTTGCCTGTAGTATTATATGGGTGTGAAACTTGGTCCCTTACATTGAAAGAGGCACATAAAATTGAGAGTATTTGAAAATAAGATCTTTAGGAAAATCTTTGGACCTAAAAGGGATGAGGAGTCAGGTGAGTGGAGAAGGTTACATAATTTAGAACTACATAATTTATATTCATGTCCAGATATTATTAGAATGATTAATTCAAGAAGACTTAGGTGGGCAGCCCATGTGGCACGAATGGGAGAGGAAAGAGGAGTTTACAGGATTCTTGTTGGGAAACCTGATGGTAAGAGACCTTTAGGAAGGCCGAGAAGAAGATGGAGGGACAACGTTGAGCTGGACCTAAAGGAAATCTGTAGGGATGGAAAAGAGTATATAGATGTTGCTCAAAATAGGGTCAGATGGAAGGCCTGTGCTGCTGCTGCCATGAACCTTCGGGTTTAAAAAGGCTAGAGAGTTAGTTAGTTAGTTAGAGAACATATTAGTTAGCTAGGTAGATATTTTTTTTGTACAATTTTTGTAGCAAATTTATCAGCTTTTTATTGTTTCTCTTTCATATGAACATTTTGTGTCTTAAGAGATTTTCTTTTAGGGAAAATATTTGCCAATACTGAAACATACATTTCTTTCTCCTCCTCTTAGCATATTGAGTAATCTGATTTTTACTTTCTGGAAGTATAAGTGAAAATACAGGATTCATTATTCTCCCATTCATGTACACATTATAAATAGTTATTTAGGTATTCTTGTAAACTTATTCGCCTGGAGTTTTTTTATGCTAATGGCATGCATGTAATTGAGATATCTTGAATGCTGATGATATATTCCTTGTAGTATCTGTTCTGGCGTCTGAAAGAGGGGGAAGTAATAATGAGACACAAATGTCAATTTTGCCAGATTTACATTCAAATTAATGCACTAAACTAAGCAAAGAATCTACGGTTATAATGTACTAGTCAGGAGTAAGGTTTTGATTGGAGTGCAAGTGAGGGTGTGGATGTCAAATCCCAAACTAGCATTAACAAAAATAACTTTGTTGTGAAGCAATGGCTTGCGGTTAATGCACCGCTTCAAGACTCTTTTTAAGAGTTTCACCAGAAATTGGGATATTGTAACCAAAAACACTAATATGTTCAAGAACACTCATAATCCAACATTCAATTAATTCAAAATTCAGGATCAGCAAAATGGTGACGCAATTCCAACACTTAATCATGCATTAACTACAATTCTACTATCTATGCTGTTTCCCCATCTACAGCTACTGTATGACACCTTAATTTATGTTTCTTTAATTCTTCATGTGAGAAAAGATCAAAACTTATTTTTACCAATGTACTAAATTGGCATATAGCAAATACAGGTGATTCAAAACATTCATGTTGGGTGTATGTGGCTACCATTTGTAATGCGACATACATCCCATTTGAAGTCAATTTCATTCAAGACTTTCACCAGTAAGTCAGGCATCACTTCTGCAGCAGCGGCGGTAATGTGAAATCTCATTTAGCAAGATCAGCAGGTAAAGGTTGTAAAAAATGATCTTTAATGAAACTGATGAAGCAAGCTGAACCCATCCATTAATTTTATCAGTTTCCACACTTTTGTATGAGTAAATGCAAGACCATCACTTTGATTCATTTTTCGCAGTACTATTGACACACTTATGGAATAACGCTATAACATTCATTGGGTGTATATTCACGTATACTTGCCAATCGTGAATTAGGTTATCATAAGTTCCAACAATTGATGCATGCTGCTGTACCATTCCAAACAATGAATCCTGTTATTTGATAATGCCACAAGGATGAGAAAATCTCCATCATAAAATTGTGGAAATAAGTAATTTGCTGTGCAAGATGAAGACCTAGGTTATCTGACCCCCCCCCCTCTTCTGCTCCTTGATGCACCTATCCTTTCATACACATATTGTATCTGCTACAAAGTATGTAATTATCGCCATTTAATAAGTGATATCAGGGGTGTAAGGGGCGGCCTTCTTCTAAGGCGCCCAAAGGTCAACCTCACTTCCACGTAGTGCACCCTGGACTAAAGACTACCGAGGCTCTGGCGACTGGCATTATGACCAGTATAATTTTGTTTGTGTTGTCCTGTTTTTTGTCCTTGTGTGTGCTGAGTGCCCGTTTACAGCCTCAGCTTTTAACAGAAGTCAGAACATTTTAAGATTTTTAGTTATGCAAAGTTAGAGTTGTTATTTGTAATGGTAAGGGGCTGGCCCCCGTATAATGTGACGGGAGCAAAATAGCCTAAGTGCTGACGCTCCCAAAATTTTAAATTCAAATTCAAATTCAAATAAGTGATATCAATCCATACACGCATATCCTGAAATTTCACCAAGCATCCCCAACTAATTCACTTTCTAATGCAATAATAATGTACAATCTGTTGATATGCAGAAAGAAATAAGGCCAGCCTAAAGTGAATTACTGCAAAAGTGCGAATAATATTTGATGACCTTAATAGATTTGGGAAAAGCTGACAAAAAATATTACTGAACCAATAACATATTTACATTTTTCCAAGTATGTTCTTAATGACAGTCTGTTCTACTCAGTGATATGTAAATCTTAGTGACTAATTCTTTTTTTTCCACTCCAGAGATCTGAACAAGAACTACATGGAAGGACAGAGCCAAGATATTTCAAGGTCAGTTACACTAGTACCTTCAGGAAAATTAAGTGAACAAGAGCAACCAAGAGACAATACAGAATGTGTCAATAGAAAAGGTAACTTTGAACCTGAACCTTCACCAAAATGCTCCAAAACCAAGGCAGATATTAAAGATACCAAGCACTGTAACAGGAAAAAACAACATATCTCTTCAATGTTCAACCAAGTTTTCTCCAAGGAAGGAAATTTATTTGCTCATTCAAATGTCGTTGCAAAGGAGAAGTTTTTGAATCGCTCAGTTTGCAAGAGAAAATTTATTCCTGAAGATAACCTTTACACACAAAGAATGGTTCACACCAAAGATAAACCTTTTAATTGCTCAATTTGCAACAAAGATTTTACCCGGAAATCAGGACTTTATATTCATATGAGGATTCACAACAAAGATAAACGTTTTAATTGCTCGATTTGCAACAAAGATTTTACCCAGAAATCAACCCTTAATAATCATATGTGGGTTCACACCAAAGAGAAAGCTTTTAAGTGTTCAATTTGCAACAAAGGATTTGCCCGTAAAGCAGAATGTAATGTGCATGTGAGGTGTCACACCAAAGAGAGGCCTTTTAAGTGTTCAGTTTGTGACAAAGATTTTGCCCGAAACCCTAACCTTAATGTACACATGAGAGTACACACAAAAGAGAAACCTTTTAATTGTTCTATTTGTAGCAAAAAGTTTTCCTACAAAGACTTGCTTAATAAACATATGAGGACACACACAAAAGAAAAACCTTTTAAGTGTACAATTTGCAACAAAGATTTTGCCCAAAAACCTCACCTTAATATACACCAGAGAATACACACAAAAGAGAAACCCTTTAATTGTTCTATTTGCAGCAACGTGTTTTCCCAAAAGAACTCGCTTAATATACATATGAGGACACACACAAAAGAAAAACCTTTTAAGTGTACAATATGCAACAAAGATTTTGCCCGAAAAGATCATCTTTATAAACACATGAGAGTACACGCAAAAGAGAAACCCTTTAATTGTTCTATTTGCAGCAACGTGTTTTCCCAAAAGAACTCGCTTAATATACATATGAGGACACACACAAATGAAAAACCTTTTAAGTGTACAATTTGCAACAAAGATTTTGCCCAAAAATGTCACCTTAATATACACCTGAGAATACACACAAAAGAGAAACCCTTTAATTGTTCTATTTGCAGCAAAGTGTTTTCCCACAAGAACTCGCTTAATATACATATGAGGACACACACAAATGAAAAACCTTTTAAGTGTACAATTTGCAACAAAGATTTTGCCCAAAAATGTCACCTTAATATACACCTGAGAATACACACAAAAGAGAAACCCTTTAATTGTTCTATTTGCATCAAAGTGTTTTCCCAAAAGAACTCGCTTAATATACATATGAGGACACACAAAAGAAAGCCTTTTTAAGTGTACAATTTGCAACAAAGATTTTGCCCAAAAATGTCACCTTAATAGACACATGAAAATACACACAAAGAGAAACTTTTTAATTGTTTAAAATGTGACAAGTATTTTACCCATAAATATATATATACATACTAAATATGTGAAGTGGGTGCATAGCAAATAGAACTTAAAGACTATTTGCACACAGGGAATGGTGTTTCTGTGTAGAAATCTCTGGAAATTCTTGTCATTCTGTGCATATGTCATTTGGGATGGGATCCCGAGCTCTGTATTATACAAATCATCACTTCATGTCTACAACTATGGTGCAACCCTTTTATTAATTGAGATCTCAACCATCCATTTCAATGGTACTGTGCAAACCGGTTTTTGATAGCCCTTCTGAAAATTCTGTTTACTCTTTTCAGTAGATCAATGGGTGTTTTGAAACATCCACTGTTTTCGGTATATGAACTGTAATGCTACTGTCTTATACTGTTTTCAGTAGCCCAACTGTGTGTACTTTTTTCAGTAGCTGAACTGTACTGATAATGTTTTATACTGTTTTTAGTAGCCCAACTGTGTCTACTGTTTTCAGTAGGTGAATTGTACTACTAATAGTAAGACTTGAAGCTTTCCTGGTGACGAATGATGAATAGATTCTCTCGGGCAATCTCACTTCAACCCTGAAGATGAGAGTGGTGTTAGCTCTCAAAAGCTTGGGATATTTTCCACAACTCACCTGGTCGATAGCCAGAGAGAATCTATTCATGTACTACTAATGTTTTCTACTGTTTTTGGTAGTCCAACTGTTTCTCCTATCTTAAGTGGCTGTGGCTGAACTGTACTCTTTATGTTTTCAGTAACATAATTATACAACCGAGATCTTTTATTGTGTTCAGCATATTTATGTATGAAAACAGTACTATTATCAGTAATGAAATATTTCTTATCAATACAACTGAATATGCAATTGAAAAATCATATAAACAACTAAATGTATAGTAGAGCATGTGGAAATTGCTACTTATGAATGTGCCCACACAACAAAAAATCAAGTGTAGTGAACATGTTTTTAAGTGTGTAGCTTCACTGTGGTTAATGCACTTGTAGAAAATTGAAAAACATATTCATTAGGAAAACAGTAGAAATTCAGTTCATGTATTGTTTTTTCCAATGCACTTCAAAATCTCCGCTGGTGGCTCAGTCGGTTATGCGTCTGACTACCATGCTCAAGGTCCCGGGTTCGATCCCCAGCCGGTTCAAATCCGGGAACTTTTCTAACGTTGGAAGCGGCCTCGGCACCCACCCAGCGTTAAATGACATGGGTACCTGGTGGAAACCCCGGGGGGTAAAGGCGGTCAGGGGCATGATGCTGATCACATCACCCCCACTCATGACCGGATCAAAAAAGTGTGGGGCGTTACCCCCACACCCCCTATATGCCTCATGGCATGGTGCTAAGCACAGGGGAGCCCTTTACCTGTACCTTTACTTCAAAATTACTGAATATATGGTGTCAAGAATGAATTTGCCTATTCTTGGAATCAATAAATGATTTTATAATATATTGTAGCAAGTATTATGCATAATTATTCACATTGTTTCTTCAGTACAGTAGTACTACTGCAGAGTACATTAGCTGTACAGTAGATCTGCAATAGGATTTCAGTAGATTTCACAGTATACAGTAGGAGATATTTGAAAACAGTAGAATTTGTCTACTGAAAACAGTAGAAATTTCCAGCAAGGAGTTGTAAGAAAATAACCATTCATAACAGGATGTGGGCTTTTTAAATAGCTAGCCATTGTTTAAGAATTTTTTTTAGCCAAAGTACCAAGCAAAGAGAGGAGCTTCATCACCAGTAGCAGTGACTCAGGGTGGCTACTCACCGGGAATTCCTTGAATTCCAGGAATTATGCATGAATTATTGGCTCTGGGAATTATACGTGAATTATGCAGGAATTTTGCTCCTTAAACGTAAAAAATTGCAACATTTGTTAATCCAGATCTCAAATTTATCTATACATATTCATAACGTGAGGCATATTTTTCACAGTTTAGAATTTATGTTTGTCAAGGAAGTAAAAGAAAGCTGCATTGGAAAATGTATTAAAACAGAATTCTTCTCTGAACTTGTGGTAGGACAAATGTATAATATTGGTAGGCTAGGATAATTGCTAAATGTGAAAAAGATCCCAGAGGAAGTACAGTACAGTATGGAATACATATAGATTCCTATTTAACTTCTCGTGCAGTCTTTCCTTTTTTTTTGCTTGCCTTGCTATGTGTCATTGGTTTGAAACTTATTTTTATGAACGGTGTTTGATTTCTAAAACTGTAAACGTTTATGTACGAGTACAATATCAGAGATCATTTTTATTTCTTTAGGATAGAAACAGCAATGTGGGTTTATTTCACACTGTTCAGTACTTGAATGCAATAGGGTCCATATTAAATCTTGGATGAACCTCATTTTTTGGGTACATTCTAGGTATATTCGAAAAAACTGACTCCAAAACATATGTTTCTGCATCGTGTTTATTGAACAACGTAACATTTTAGAAATACAACTCCATTTATCTATATTGTGTGTTTTAAGTGCTTTTGCCCCTATTGTTTCTTTCTAACACAAGGAATATCATAAGGGAAAGTTTTCCCTGTACACTCACCAGCAATAAAAATTGGACACAGAGACCTGAAATACTTGCTTCCCTGCGAGGCATTGTGTGTGGTGCCTAACTCTACGGCGATAAGCGTATTTTAATAGAGAAGTTTCAACGGCAACTTCTACCAGCCCCATATGTTTATGCAACACACACAACGCCTTGTAGGAAAGCGAGGATTTAAGGATCTATGTGTCCCATTTTTATTGCCTGTAACTGTACGTTGCACCATGCCATTCAGGAATACAGAAGGTGTGGAGGATAGAGTTTCATAAATTACACTGGGGAACAAAAAAAAGATTTTATTTTGTGGCATAAATTTTAATAACAGTTTCAGCACACAAAACAGCTGTGATTGCCAATTGTATAATTGGTTCAGTTGAATTGACTCCAGTTATAAAAATAAACACACCATGGAAAATGTAGGAGGTAAAATTACTCCACGCTTTTCTCGGTAATATCAAAATTTGATAATGGGTTGAAATTCCCATTAAGAAACTTATTTATTTATTTGTAAATTGTTGCCAGGCTACTTATGAAGCATTGCTAGGCAATATATCTCTTAATGTTGAATTTTGTAGTATAACTAAGCGGAATGCGTTTAATGTGAATACGTTGGAAATATGAGTTCAATAACCCAAATGTTTTTTGCTATATACAGGGTGTCGCAAAACTCTTTCAACAACGCTTGGGTGCTAGTAGATATCATAAAAACAAGTAACTTTTCCCTATAAAGTTTACCTCGAAAGCGCTTAGTTTCTGCGCTATAAGAGCTTAAAATCTATCCTGTACGTATGCAACCCAACACAGCACACGCTTGCTCTGACATAACTACCAGGGGCACGTGGCAGGGTTGCCACTGGCGTGCCTCGTTAAGAGAGACGACTTGTGAGAGACTGTGTTGGGTTGCATACGTACAGGATAGAGTTTAAGCGCTTATAGCGCAGTAACTAAGCGCTTTTGAGGTAAACTTTATAGGGAAAAGTTACTTGTTTTTATGATATCGACCAGCACCCAAGCATTGTTGAAAGAGTTTTGCGACACCCTGTATGTGTGGAATATATTGTCTATCATCACAGAGAATAATATAATAATGATTGTAATCACAAAAAGAAATATTAAATTGTTGTTTTAAGTTCATTTATATGTATGTCTTATGATTCCGCCATTTTGGTTTAGTTGCATTTATTTCATAAATTAGAGCCAATTCAGGAAATATATTATTATATCCTTATTCAGAAGCATGAAATTGCCCTAAATTAGCTCTCAAACACTGTGCCGCAATTTCACTGTTCCCCAGTGTTATTGATCTCAACCATACTGGAGGTGACGTGATCAGGATTACACTCTGTCCATCTGTTCCTCCCCCCCCCCCCCCATTGATGAGAGGTTGGGTAAGCCACAGGACTTCTTCTGCAGTGACATTTTGTGAATATTCCCACCTGAAATGTCCAAACTCGTGATTGGAACTTGGGTCACTTAACAATGAACCATGAAATTTATATTTCATTTGCATTGAGTTAGATCTTTTCGACACATTTGAACCACAAAGACCCTTTGTATTAATGTTAATATTTTTTGGGGGGCGGGGAATAAGTAAGGTTAAAACAGAGGAAACTCTTGCTTGTGTCCTTAATTTTTTTGCCTTAAATTTTTTGAAATTTAACATTGAAGACTGGCATTTTTACTTGAATTTTATCACTGTCTTAGAATGGCCACCCTGTAACTGGTGTTGAAGCTTCCCTATTTTGATGTATTTTTATTAATTCATGATAATTATTGTTATCATTTGTATTATTCCAGTTTTATCTACAGACTGATCTCCCTCACCATGAATATTTACTTGTGATACCAATATCCATGGCAGAGTGGTTAGCACAGCACACTATGACGCTAGGGTCCGAGGCTGGGTTGTTAAAGCTACAGACATTTTAAGTAAATTCAATTCCGGTCCAGGAGAGAAAATCAAGAAGCGTAAATGGGTTCTGGACAGTAAAGAACCTTTTTTTCTGTGAAGTATATCAATTCGGTCCAGGAACTTTTTTTCCTGATGAATTTGAATACAGTGTAGGAACCTTTTTTCTGAATCTATTTATATTCGGTCCAGGAACCTTTTTTCCAGGATCAATTTAAATATGGTTCAGGAACATTTTTTTTCGAGATCAATTTAAGTATGTCTCAGGAATCTTCTTATCCTAATCAGTTTAAATAGGGTCCAAATTCTGTATTGAAATGAAACTGTACGCAACTTGGATCCAATCTTAAATAGTACGAGATGAAAGTTTCTTCAACAACCCGTGATCAATTTAATCATGTCATGACTCATCCTCATCTTTGCAATTAGCAATAAGTGGCAGAAATGTGAAGTAAAATAAATCAATCAATCAATGCTTGAATAATTATATTGAAAACATTTTTACCAGATATCAAAATATCTTGAACTTGATTAGGTAAATTTGAGTTTGAAATTCTTATGCAATTAACAATGTCTTATAGATTAGTATATCCTGTAACATTTGTGACTCGTGTTTGTAAATGTATTTCATGTCTAAGTATGTGAAATGGCAAATGTAAACTTCACATATGAAATAAAATATTTTAAATATTGAATTGAACCTTTTAATTGAATTGTATTAGACTGTTTTGATACAATGGAATCTCATTTATGCTTTATATTGTTAATATATGTGTGTGCTTATGTGTGTGGGTGGTGAGAGACGGCAATACATAATATTGAAATAGAGAAAACATTTGCTTGTACCCTGGATTGTTCGGAAAGTTCATCTTGGATACCGGGAATTATACTTGAATTTTATCATGATCCTGCAGTGGCCACCTTATACTAGCAAAGTTATAATCACTTATGGACACAGATTTTGTGATATGTTAATGACAAATTTATTTTTAATGCTGATAAAGTTTAATGCACTGATAAACTCTACCTCTTTTCAAATAGTGTTTAAATATTATGTTGTTGTGGTTGAATGAGATTGCATTGATTGAAATTAATTTCTTCTTTTTGAAAATTATTGTGATATTTTATGTTCAATTTTGTGCATGAAGTTTTTGTGTTTCTTAACATATTGAATTATTTTGATGAAGAATCTTGTAAATGTGTAATCTTTCAAACTTCCTATTTTTCAGAAAGCAATACTCAATTCCAGTGATTCATGAATAGTAAGCAAGGGCCAGTTCTAGATCATTCTTCTGAAAAAAGGAAGTTTTAAGTAGCAATTTTCAGGAAAAAATTGTTTTGCAACACCTAAACCTTATTGCACAGCTGGGAAATGCTGTGTTTGCAATCGATTCCATTTTAAAATAATAAATGTTAGTTACCAAGTTGCATATCACATTCCTTTCATGACATTAATTAACTCTCTAATTTTTCTCCTGCAGCATTATAATACTTTGAGCCACGGAGCTGTATTCTGTAGGGTGTCTGTTTCGATGCATGAGAATTTTTCTGGCCTTCTCCCCGCTGCCCCCTAAAGCATCTCTGGTGCTCACCCATCCTCAAATCAATGGATACCTGGGGGTAACCCGTGTGGGTAAATGCAGCTGGAGTGTGGTTCTGATCACTTCACCTACAAGAATGGTAGAGATCGTGAATGTGTCCAGCCGTACCCCCACATCCCCTAAATGTGCCTTCATGGCATTGTGCTATATGCACGGGGAACTTTTTTTTTTAAGCATTATGATACTTTAAAACGTCTTGTGACATTTAGTAATGTTTTTTTTTAACTTTTTTGTAGACCCAGAGGATGCAAAGATAGGATTTTTGAAGTGTTGCAAGACTTTTTAACATGCTGCAGTTAAAATAATAAAAAATAAATAAATAAATTAAAAAATCGGTTGATTGTCTCTTCTTCAGTCTCACGTAAATACTAAACATTCCTGCCTTTTGGGTTAGCCTGGAGATGGAGAAAAGAGACATAATAATATATACAAATACAGTTATTAAAATAATGCCTCTTTATGCCATGCTGTCCATCATTCTCTGTCATTTGCAAAAAAAAAAAAAAAAACAAGTGTCTGTGATATAGGCTGATACCAAAAGTGACATCGTAACGTTCCCTAAGGAACTGGGATTGAATCTGGGTGTCGTAACTCATGTATGCCATCATCCTTAATGATGGCATATTCCCTGCTCATGGAGAGCTTAATGGTAACATGCAAGAGGTAACACATACACACTGTATGGCAAACACAACACTTGCCTTTTATAACCTTTAAAATTGGATCACCATGCTAAATGGAAATACCTGACTCTCACTGTGTGGAGGTGCTCCCTCGAGGTGTTGAACTACGGACTGGTTAATAAGGGAGATGTCGAACTACGGACTGGTTAATGAACGAGGTGTCCGTTTGTGATACTCGTCTGAATGCTCAGACTTTACTCTCCTTTACTTGGATTTCTTGATCGTAATTCTGCCTGATGACCCCCATTGTCCTAGATATTTATTGCATGTATTTTGCTAAGCAATGCCGAGTCAGTCACCTGCAACTTCTTCCTGTGTTACACCTGTTTACGTGTTTACGCCTTTGGTGACCCAGTAAAGCTTAGTTAACATCTGACACTGCATTCCTTACTGTTGAGTTCCTGGATGGAATTATTTGTTGATTAATAGGACATAAAAGAAATAGAAGGAAAGAGTGCTAACAGAAATTATACAATCCACAACCCTCCTGCCTTGCTTGAATATAGATAAAAAAAATTGAATTCTACAGCGGCCTTTACACGTCTTTTGCAAGAACTCCGAAATCATCTGACCCGGAAACAGTCCAGAATGGTAGTAATGCTAATTTTGAAAACATCCACCATGAGCGTGCAAGCCAGAATTTAAATAAAATATATCTTCTATTTCCACACAGCCTTTACACCTACCAGGTAGTTATATGCCTTCGAGAAGTTTAGTCACAGCTTTCCCTTTACCCATGCCTTTCATCTTGTCAATCATCTGCTTCCCAGGATGTGGAGGGTTTGTTCAGTAATCCTCTGAAAAACTGCCACAAGGAAGGGTCAGCGAATTTTTAGAAAGGTCAAATGTTGCTCTTGCCCTTGATTGTAGCAACTTAAAAAATCGGAAGGTATCTGTTGGAAAATTTCAACCAATACTTACAGATACCATTGGTATCATCCAATACGATTACATCGGTATCTGTATCGGCTCAGTCCTAGTAGTTATTGTAGTTAATTAAAACATGACTTTTTCCTTTTTGCCCTCTCAACCATCCACCCTTGCCCACTGCGATGTTCAGCTAAAGTTCCCACATGAAGATGTGACTGGTAACTAAGGTGCTACCACACAAATTATTTCATAATTATAACTTTGTTCAACCTTATTCCGGAAATGTGTATCTTTTTTGTTGTATTTGTCAACAACTAATTTTAGTATGATTTGAGGAAAATTGCCTAATGAATGAAACCTTGAACTTGTTGACTTTTACTGTATTCATTATTTGGAGTGCTGTAAGCTCTTCTAAATGTTGTTTTTTTCTTTGGATTCTTCCAACTTTTGACAATCGTTGGTCCTCAAAGTACTTAAAAAGACCCAGCCAACTCTGAGTGCTATAGGGAAGAGCATACAATTTACTACAAGAGTGTGGAAAAATAATTGTGGACATTTGCATCCCTCCCTTCATTACAAAATTAATATGTCAAATGTCTAAACAGCTTTCTTTCAACAGTTGCCTCAGGTTGATATTCTTTATTTGAGTACCTGCATGGATTGTGCAACATCAGTGAACCCCCCTTCCTCCCCTCTCCCCCCCTCTTGCTGATTTTCTTCATCAAACTCAAGAGATTTTGCCAATACGGGCTCATATAATTACAGGGAAACTTTTGATATCATTCTTTCATCATAAACAAATGTGAAAAACAACAGTTTGTGAGATTTCACACTGTAATAATCCATTTAGCCAGCAGAGATTTCTGGAATATAAAAGCAAACCAAATTTTGACTGTCATGCTCATTTTTAGTCTGATATTTGAGGTGTTGTAGTGTTTATTTTTGTCTTTTGTTTGATGTGTCTGACTGGAAAGGGACCAAAGGGGCTAATAGGATTTCAGTGGCCACAGTGCAGGTTCATCTAGGGTAGTGGGTGAGGTACGTCAACAATCAATCAATCAGTGTCACGGATCTACCTATCCAACAATGTGTTCCAGCAGCCGATCATGGCCATTTGTAGCAGATCATAAATCTTGTTTGTAGTAACTTATTATAACATACTACAGGGTACACTAAATATCTTTATGGCTGCAAAAAGCAAATGTGAGAACATTAATATAACATGAACTTTTGGATATGGAAATATGGTAGACTGAAATGGTATTTTTGCAAGATGATTCTTTTATTTCCACATTTAATAACGATGTATTTTGAACTTCTTTAAATTGCCAAATTTCCAAGTATGTCTCAAATATCAGCAGAAGTTCTTATGAGGAATATTCATATTGGTTCAAGCCAGTGTTATCTCAACCCTAGTACATGGGCTATGCTGTACTTATGTAAGATGCAATTAAATGGGTTTGTCATATTTTCTATATGATTTTGTCAAATCGGTGTTATTCTGTACAAGTGAAGCAGTTCTGCTAAATTCATTGACCCTGAACTCAAACTCGTTTCATTAATGGGACTAAAATATATGAATTAAGGACTGTCAAAGGAGAGAAGTTTTCTATTAAAATTTTGAGAGGGGGTAAGTTCATCATTGACAGATTCTAGGATGGCACTTAGGTTACTCCACCATTTATCATATAGTTTCCAAGCCAACACTACCCACCTGCACTGCGCCCTTAGACTAAGGAACTTTAAGAATTGGGAAAGGATACAAGCACCCTTTTGGGCTGTCTATGAGTCAATAAATAAGGATGTTTGATAAACTTGCTTCATCACATTTGAGGTAAGTCATGTGATGAAAGATACAATTTGATTTCCATGTTAGTTGATAATTTCATGACAATATCACATTTATTTGTGTATACACTTAACTATGAAGATGTATCTGTAATGCTGTGTTAACTGTAGCAATGAAATTGAATAAGTAGGTATACAAGCATGGGATTTAACCTCATAGTGTTTGACATTCGAGCACTACATGGGACATGGAAATCTACTTCCATATTTTTTTTCTTTATATCAGGTAGGTTACATATTGTATTCCTATGTTCTTCTTAAAGATTCACATAACCACTTTTTATAGATGCAAAATAATCTAACAGTTATTTTTAGTGGTTATTATTTTATTTATCTGCGATGTTTCGATCTGGTTTCCGAGAACTTTCTGAAGCTACACTAAGAGATACATACAAAAACAGAATCTCACATGGCTAGTCAATCTACACTTTTGTAGAGCCCCAAGTGAGAGAAGTGTAGAGTGAGTAGCCATGTGAGGTTGTATTTTTGTATGTATGTCTTAGTGTAGTTTCAGAAAGTTCTGAGAAACCAGAACAAAACATAGCAGATAAAATAAAATAATAACCACTAAAAATAACTGTATAAGATTATTTTGCTTATTGTATTCCTTAGTAGGTTTGCAATTTTTATTTTTATACTTCTTCTAAGGATTTTTGCACATGATTTTACAATCACATATTATGTGCATTCTATAGTATAACATTTTAATAATTAGAGACCGGATGTTAGGCAAAATGCCTGTTCTTTCCTGTTAGAGATGTGATGAAAACAAATGTTGCAAAGGCCAGGGGGGAGGGATTAGCTTCATTTAAAGGCAATTTAATTTTGCCTATTTCATACGATATTGCCTATATTATTTCATAAATGCCAGATATTGCCTATTTTAGGCATTTTCTTTAAAATCGGGACATGACTGAACTCTGTCCATACAATTTCCTGTTCCCAGGATTAGTTTCCGATGCTTCCAAGAAATTTAAAAATAACATTTATCGAGTTATTGCAGCTAATAAGGACTTGGACAAATTAAGGGCAATTCAACAAGTTCTGAAAGGTGAAAATATACAAACTGAGTTAGATCCACATGTTCTCGCGTGCTTTAAGTATGCTCCGGTAACATCTGTGGAATTTGAAAGATCTTTTTTGATGTGTTGTCCGATCGCAGACATAACTTGTCGGTTGATCACCTAAAGAAATACCTTGCTGTGATGTGCAACCACAATTAGTGCTTCTTATTCAGAGACTGCCAAACCGTGCAGTACAAACTTGAAATGCATTTAAACAGATTCTTAGTTTGAACTGCTGTGTGGAATATATAGTGTAATTTTTTTAACTGAAATAACCCTGTGTGCAGTGATAAAGTGTATATTTAAATAATTTGCGTACTGGTTGGAAGTAGCCAACAATTTCTTTTGTCAGACTATTGTGTGTAGCCATTATACAATGGAAAATTTTGAGCTGACGTGACTCCTGTTTACAGTGATTTATTAAGTACAATATTGGACTGCTGTCTCTAATGATGGGTTCCTGGTTTATTTTAAGCAACTATAAAGAATGTTTCTATGTTTTTTAAACACCCATTATTTTGAGTTAAATTTCATTGTCTTTTTTATTGCCTATTTGTATTTTAATGCCTATTTTACTGCCTATTTTGAAAATTATAAGTGCCTGCCTATTTTATATGTTTTTAGTGCCTAAACATCCGGTCTCTATTAATAATACATCCTGTAAATTATAGAAATTATGGGCTTCTGCCATAATTCGTTTTAATAAATTTAGATATTCTACCCATCACACATTTTTTTTTCATTGCTCAAAATGCAAGTCACACTCAATCACGCTATGTATTTTTTTGCATCCACCTACTACAACATACTAGTGTGATCTGGAATATGGATAGCCAAATCCCGATAAAATGTTATCCAGATGTTGGAAAATGTTCTATCTGGATTTCCAATATCCAAACATCAGATAATCTGATATGAAGATATACCGATTATTCTGATATCTGAATTGTCTGGATTATCCGGATAATCAAATGTGTTCATTATCTGGGCAGTTTTACCATTTATCTGTTTTACATGCTTTCCAATCTTTTATTTATCATATTCGTATATCACTGTACAAATTCCTTATAGAGTGACCATAAACAAAAGAACCTTCTGCTAAAACTATTCCTACTCGATCCGTTCATCTCCGTCCACAAGGAAGCATGCTCCCCTTTGCTCTACCTCTCCTTGCGGAAGTGTGTTGAACAAGAGTCGCAGGTCTACGCAGTTCATTTGCTGGTGGTTCCACTATACAAATCATCCATCAGCTCTGTACTATCCGAATTATCAGGATATTCAGGTTATCTGTTGTATCCAAAATGAATATCAGATGATTTGAATATGGATACCAATTACCTGAATGTTGTGGTCTAGCACTGACTGAAGGGTAACTTCAACATGTGATTTAGTTTTCATGAACTCCTTCAGGATAAGCAATTCTTCATGGATTCCAGAGCCTCGTTATATGAAGATCATGTTTTGCTGAATGATTGATGAAGGTGTTAAATACGAACAAGCAGTTTTCTTGGAAAAATATCGTGTACAGCATTTTACATTTTATTAAAAATGCAAGAATTAATTAATCTTGAAGCTTGAGACATTATGCTAACATTCTTAACTTCTGGTTGTTTGTTGTTTTGTTATTCTATTCACAAACTTGAGTTATGGCATATGAAGAATGCAACACTACATAAGATTATTTCAAAATTAGATCTTTGAAGTACAAAAACTAAGTTTCAAACCAGAATTGGCATCAGGTTTATAAAGACATAAGGCTAACTGGATGAAAAAGACTATGCTATTAAAAATTAAAATAGATCACATCATCAGAAGATGACTCATCTTATAACCACAGGTAGATTTCAATTCTAGGATTCTTATATTCCAGTAGTAGCTTCCTGTTCTTGAACCACAAGTGTACTTTATCTATTTTCACAACTTCTAGTTAATGGTGAATACGCTTGGACCACTGTGCAAAGAATGGCTTAGTAGAAAATGTTACATACTAGAAGAAGTTTGTGTGTGTGTGTTAATTTATGTTGTCTTATAATAGCTTATTAACTTGCCATATCAATTAAAGAAAAAGTTGAACAAATCAAAAGAATAAAAATAAATTATGCAATCAGAGCCACACATGTCATCGAAAGATTTCAAACCTGTCTTAAATTCTGTCTTCACACAGCAATTTTGTTAATTCAACTGTATAGAATTTTTTATGTACCCAGAGAATCTGCACATTTCACTATCATCTGATTATTCAGACATACGATACTCTCCATAACAAAACTCACAATATTGTCATATAAATTATATATTCATAACTGGGAAATGAGAAACACTGTAGTAGATAAATACAGAGAAACTAGTACTCACTTCATCCGCAAATCTGTTTTTTTTTTTCGTTTTTTTCTATTAATTTCAGTGGCCACTGCCACCATCCTCGTTGGAACTTGTTGTACTGTTGCCTGGAGTGCTTTTATTGTTTGTAGTTCTCAGGCTGCTGCTTCGTGCCCTGTTGTTAACTTTTCGACTGCATCCATGTCGTCTGCTATTTCACAGTGCTACCTGTTGTAGTAGGGGAATCTAAGTGTGGAGTTCCTGTCCGCTATCAACAGGAATTTACATTAATTCATTTTAATGTAAAGATATTGAAATTTAAATACAGAACTATGACTTTGGATGTTCATACTCCCTAAAATATAATAATAAATAAGTAATAAAATGCAATCGGCTACCACCTGCAAAAATGTAACTAGATGCAAAAGCTTTTGAAATTAATTATAAAAAATGAACAGAGTTGAGTCATTACCTGAGGCCTGCATGATGTCTGGAAGACACTTATCTACAAGAAGTTGCACCTAATATGTATAATATGCAAATGCATGTCAAGCAAGGTGTTAGCGATTGTGTAAGCAACGTGCCTTACACAAAGTTTTTCTCTTTACATGGTAGTTACACTTGAAAATTTACTGTGTTTCATCAGTTCAATGCTAGCTCCACTGTTAATGTTGCCAATGTTAATTAATTTCACATATGCATCAAGAAATTCAATTTATGTTAGTCACAGGGACTTCGAGATTATAAATACTTAGCCTTTGTAACTTTTACATTCACTATTTTTCCATTAGAATGTGTCACGATTATAAAAAACGGACCATCACATGGGATTTCTCCAAATTTATTGTGATAGATTTGAAATATGGGTTTTTGTGTTTAGCTTATTATACATCAGTTTTCTGGTCTTGAAATCGTAAATCATCTCTTGGTTTCAGTCTGACTACGTTTTTTTCTTTTCACTTCACGTTTATTAAAATGTGTGTGTGCATGGAGACTGCCAGCTATTTGCATCCATCTCAAGATACTAACTAACGAAAAATTATTTTGCATCATGTTACTATCACTGCAGTCTCTAGAACTAGATAACTTTGCAGCAATGTGGGGAAATGATGAATTGTTGAAAATAAACTTCATTGTCCTGATTAGCCAAAGAGAAAACAAAACTGACAGTAAATAACAAATATACATAGACTTATACAATGAGGCAATGAGGTTGTTAACATTTTATGCTAAGATTTTCCAAGAATTTACCAATCATTCACTTTCTGAATATTCAACTGTGCAGTGGTATCCATTAAAAGAAATGCCTATTCATGTTCCAACAATGTTATTTCAATGATAATAGAAATTAAATACAAAATATATTTGTCATTTACTAATCATAACCAAGATCCCGATGGAAGTCCCCAGTGTTTAGAATGAGGAAATACAGACATCATGAAACATTATTTTTCTGCCTTTATCACTGATATTTAAATAGCATTGATGAATCTGTCTAATTCCTAGAATATAATGAAAATGCTAAAAAAAATTACAGTTATAAACAGTGTGATTTTAATGACAGAAACTTGTTACTCATGGTTTCTGCGAAGCTGTCCATTTTATTTTCTAAATTAATTTTGGTGGCTACTGTAATGATACTTAATGTTAATAGAACATTTAAATAATAAGTTAATAAAAGGTTATTTCAATGTTAAGTTTTTGAGTATGTTACTAAGAGAACATATTAGTTAGCTAGTGAGAAATTCTTTTGGTACAATTTTTGTTGCAAATTGATCAGGTTTTTATTGTTTCTCTTTGCTATGAACATTTTGTGTCTTAAGAGCTCTTTTTTAGGGAAAATATTTTCTAATACTGAAACATACATTTTTCTCAATATAAATAGTTATTTGGATATTGTTGTAAAGTTGTTTGCCTGGAGTTTTCTGATGCTAATGGCATGCATATAATTGGAATATCTTGAATGCTGATGATATATTCCTTGTTGTATCTGTTCTGGCGTCAGAAGGAGGGGGAAGTAATAATGAGACACAAATATCAATTTTGTCAGATTAACATTCAAATTAATGCACTAAACTAAGAAAAGAATATACTGTTATAATGTACTACTTGGGAATAAGGGTTTGATGTTTGATTGGAGCGCAACCGAGGCTGTGCAAGTCAAATCTCAAACTAGCATTAACAAAAATAACTTTGTTTTGAAGCAATGGCTTGTGGTTAATGCACCGCTTCAAGACTCTTAAGAGTTTCACTAGGAATTGGGATATTGTAACCCAAAACAGTAATATGTTCAAAAATACTCATAATCCAACATTCAATTAATTTAAAAGTCAGGATCAGCAAAACGGTGATGCAATTCCAACACTTAATCATGCATTAACTACAATTCTACTATCTATGCTGTTTCCCCATCTACAGGTACTGTATGACACCTTAATTTACGAGTCTTTAATTCTTCATGTGAGAAAAGATCAAAACTTATTTTTACCCAATGTTTATTTTGTACTATATTGGAATATTACAAATACAGGTGATTCAAAAAGGACTTTACAACTTTGAAAGCATATAGAAATGTATTCAGTCTGTTGAGATGCCATTGCAAAGCAAAACACATCAATTTTGTCATGTTGGGTCGATGTGGCTACCATTTGTAATGCGGTATACATCCCACCTGAAGTCAATTTCATTCAAGACTTTCACCAGTAAGTCAGGCATCACATCTGCAGCGGCAGCGGTAATGCAAAGTCTCAGTTCAGCAAGATCAGCAGGTAAAGGTTGTACAAAATCCGATCTTTGATGAAACCCCACAAGTAAACACCTAGCGGGGTCAAATCTTGGGAGCGAGGGGGGGCCATGCAATTGGACCTGTACGACCAATCCACCGACCTGGGAATCGGGTATCAAGAAAAATCTCGACTGCTAAGTGGTAATGTGGTGGTGCCCCATCTTGCTGATAGTAAATTTGTACATCTTGGTTATCCTTGTCGAACTGAGGAATTAGAAAATTTTGTAACATATCCAGATACACAGAAAATTTTGTAGTATATCCGGATACCCTATACCATTTATGTTTGCCTCTTGGAAGAAAAACAAGCCGTACAATTTTTGTTTGCTAAGGGCACAAAAAATATTGAGCTTAGGGCTATCACAAATATGCTGCAGTTTCATGGGGTTTTTCACTACCCATAGTCTGCAGTTATGGGTGTTCGTTCACCTGTCCACTGATGTGAAACATTGACTCATCACTAAAAATGACATTGTCTAGGAATGTCTTGTTATCTGCAATTCTATCCAACATTTGCACATAAAATTGCTGGCGAGCAACTTTATCTGCATCCATAATGTGTTGAACCATTGCTAGTTTGTATGGCTTCAATAGCAAGCGTTTACATAATACGTGCCAAACAGTTGGTTATAGAATGCCAGTCTCACGTGATGCACGTCGTGATGATTTCGTAGGACTCCGGGCAAAGCGTTCTCTGATTTGTTACATCAGCTTCGGGAACTTGCGGACGTCCTGATGATTTTGCATGTGGTAGAGAACAACCAGTCTCAATGAAGGTTTGGTGCCAAGAGTAAATTGTAGGGCTGCTAGGAGGTGCCTTATGATACTCAGTAGGAAACTTACGTTGCACTGCAGTTGCTGATTGCATCTCGTGAAACCAAAACACACAGCGAGCACGTTCCACACCTGTAAAATTAGCCATTTTGAGGAACAATGCTGACAGTGCTTATGGTGATTGAGTTCGGTACTAATGGAAAGGAAAATGAATAATGAGATTGCTTACCATACCTTACCAATTGGCTCTACAGCTCTGGGTGAGCTTTGGCCTCCTGCACTATCAGCCTCCAAGCATTTCGGTCCTATATCGTCTCCCTCCATCCATGGACTCCCATTCTTTGTTGATCTTGTACGACACTATCCCGCCATCTTAGTTTGGGTCTGCCTCTTCTTCTTGTGGAGTACATTCTCTCATACATGATTCTTCATGGCATTCTATCCTTATTCATATGTTCTATATGACCCATCCAATTAATTCTTCTGGCTTTAATAAATCTTACTATATCCTTTTGGTTTAAGATGGAATTTATCTCTTCATTGTTTCGACTTCTCCAGAAATCTCCATCTTTGATTGGTCCATATATTTTTCTGATTATTCTTCTTTCAGTTTTCCTTAATTGCTGTTCGTCTTCTACACTCATTGTCCATACCTCAGCACTAAGTTATTACTGGACTAATAAGTGTTTTGTAAATCAATAGTTTGGTATATCTGCTAATTAACTTGCTTTTTAGTAATTGTATGTTGGCATAATATGCTTTGTTCCCTGCATTTATTCTTTCTCTAATTGCATCGTGCATGTTATTTTGGTCATTTATCGTCATTCCAAGATACTTGAAGTTTGTTACCGCTTCAAATTTCTTGTCATCTATTGTAAATTGGTGGTAACGTTTTCCATCTTGCTTTGGAGTCAGCAGTAGGAATTTGGTTTTATTCATGTTTGTCTGTAGCCCAATTTTATTTGCTTCTTCTTCTAATATCCTGTATGTTCTCTTTAATTCTTCTTCTGTTCTGGATATTATAACTACGTCGTCGGCATATGCGTTAATTTGGCTGAGTTTCGTAAATATTGTTCCTCTTTTGTCTATTTTGCTTATTATTGCATGTAGTGCTATGTTAAATAAGCATGCAGATAGTCCATCTCCTTGTTTTACACCTGTGTTATATTCTGTTGGTTCACCCATATCGCTCCATATTTTGACATTAAAATATGTGCGTTGCAGTGTCATGTTTGTTAATCTAATCAGTTTATTAGGTATTTGTAATTCTGCCATAATTTGTATTAATTTATGTCTTTCAATACTATCAAAAGCACTACGAAAGTCTATGAATAACATGTAAAGATTTATATTATGTTCATAATGTTTTTCCATTATTTGTCTTATTGTGAATAATTGATCTATTGTACTTCTTCCTTGTCTAAAACCTGCTTGGTATTCTCCTATTATGTTTTCTGTTATTGCCGTTAATCTTGTATGTATGATGCTGGTCAATATTTTGTAAGTTGTATTAAGTAACATGATTCCTCTATAATTACTACATTCTGTTTTGTCACCTTTCTTGTGTATTGGGCACAATATTCCATTATTCCATGCTTCTGGTATGTATTCTTCTTGCCAGATTTGTTTTATCATTTTGTATATTTCTTCTATCATATTTGGTCCAGAATATTTTAATATTTCTGCTGTTATTTCATCATCTCCTGGTGATTTATTGTTTTTTAAATTTTTTATTATCTTCTCAACTTCTGCTCTTGTTGGTGTTCATTCTGTGTTTTGTTAATCGTTATTTTCTATTTGTTCTTCTCTATATGTTTCATTGTATAATTGTTCTTGGAAGTGTTCTGTCCATCTTCGTAGTACATTTTCTTTGTCTCCTATTATTTCCCCATCTCTTCTTTTACATCCTATCTCTTTGGATTGATATCCTTTATTTATTCTCTTTATTGCTGCATAGTACTTTCTAATCTCTGACTGTTGACTAAGTTGTTCTATTTCTTGGATATTCTTTCTTATCCATTCTTTTTTCTTTTTCTTACATAAATTATTTGCCTCTTGCCTTAGTTCTTTGTATTTGTTACAACTGCTTCTTGTTTCTCTTTGCAGCATCTTCATTCTTGCAAAATTTTTTTGGTTAATTATTTGCTGACATTCTCCATCAAACCACTCTTTCTTCCTTGATGTTTTCTCTTTGCCTATTACTTCTTCTGCAGCTTCTGTTAACACTTTTTAAATTCTTTTCCACTTCCCTTCTATTGTTTCTTCTTGAGCATTTTGTTGTAACTTATTTTTAATTGCTATTTGGTAATTCACCTTGTTTTCTTGGTTATCAAGTTTTGTATAATTCCATTTTGTTCTTCGTATGTTCTGTTTGATTGGGTTATTGCTTAATCTTGCTCTTAGTTTAATTTTTACCAGAAAATGGTCTGAATCACAGTTTGGTCTTCTTTGGCTTATTACATCTATAATTGTTGAGGAGTGTCTCTTATCTATTAAAACATGATCTATTTGATTTACTGTTTCGTCGTCTGGTGATTTCCATGTGCCCAAATGTATCTTCTTATGTGGAAAGAAGGTGCTTTTAATTACCAACCTATTTCTTATTGCAAATTGTGTTAGAAGTAGGCCATTTTCATTACTGTTTTTGTGTAGGGAATGGTTACCAATTATGTCTGTGTCACTATTTCTCACTCCTATTTTTGCGTTGTAATCACCTGCAATTATTATGATGTCATATCTTGCTATTTTTTCTATTGTTCTTTCTAGTTGATCATAGAATTGTTCTTTTCCTAGATCTTCTTTTTCATTGGTTGGAGCATGTACCGACAGTATACTTATATTTTGGAATTTACCCATGATTCTTATTTTGCATATCCTCTCATTGATTGGTTCGAATGATAGAACTCTTTCTCTTAGGTTTTTTGTTATTATAAACCCTGTTCCATATTGTCCTGTTTTCTCTTTTGTTCCGCTATAATATACGCTGTAATCTTTTTTGTCTATGTTACCATGTCCTTGCCATCTGATCTCTTGTAGTGCTACAATATCAATTTTGCGTTGTGTGATTACATTGGCTATTTCTTGCAGTTTACCTGGTATTAACATTGTTCGGACGTTCCATGTTGCTATGGACCAATCATGTACCTTGTTCTTGCCTAGTTCGTCATCTGTGTTTCCCATCCTTATCCGAGGCTGATGTGCAGGTTTCTTAACAAGTTGTTTTTTTACGAGGTGAGGTTGTCAGCCTAACGCTCAACCATTTTAACCCTTGGAGGGGTTTTTCTGTTGGGGTTTACTCCCCTAGATGGTCGCCTACCAGGGCTATGGGGCCATCTCCCCATGTCATTTGATTCGGGTTTCCGTCCCTTTCACCAGTTGTTTTCACTACAGCTCTTGAGCCTGGTCCGCCCTTCTTTTGCTAGTTTTGGTCCGCCCCAGTTTCCCGGTACCCTCCATATCTGGAGGGCGTTCCCATATCCGCCACCTAGGGAGGTGCCCGATGGAGGACTAGCAACCCCGCACGGGATGAGATTGCTTAAACAACAATAAATCAATCGACAACATTGTTCCAAGGAGTCCGGCTCGAACTCGAACATAAGCATCTGGTTTAACCAAAATAAGCACACATTATTAGGCAACGCAGAAATACTTCTTTCGCAAAGCAACTTCTGAGTTAGTTCAAACTTCTGTATGTGTTGAGTACAAAAATACTCCTGATGTAATTTGACAGTTTTGTATAGTAGAATGCAGCAATGCTAAAATTCTCACTGTCACTTTTACTTTGCACATACCTTCTTGATAACGTACCCCTTTTGTGATTCAGAGAAGTGATTGGAGTATTGGATCCTCCCTTCTTCTACAATGCTGGAACCCAGGTCATTTTATGTAAAAGGTTTTGGGTTCAAATTGTGATATGTCATAGGTGTTCTTCATCGATTTTATCCATTCATCACTCACCTCATCAATGCAATTGGCCAAAAGTGCCAGAAAGAATGTAACAAAAAATACAAATATTTATTTAATACTCTGAACTTTTGTAGAATTGGCTGTTGTTGAAGGACCAGGATGCATTTGGTCACTGATACAAAACAATATTTTATTAATCTGAAAGAAATTTTAACATGTCCCATGAAGAGTCTGAATGACACATAAATGAAAGTAACCAGACTTCTGTTTTCGAAAATGAAAACCTGCATTTTGACATTTACTTTTCCAGAGTACAGTCATAAACACTTCTGGGTGGTGACAATTTAATTAACTTACAATGGGATCATTACAACCCAGAAGTGTTTGTGACTAGATGAATAACCACTTGGCGTATGCTAAATGTCTAGTAATAAACCAATATGTGTCAATCCATAACAAATGATTCAGCATGTAATTGGTTTTCTGGTCGATATAACTTTGATTATTGATCGAGCCCTAAACAATCCTGATGAAGACATATAACCAGAATAACCCAGTTACAAAATTTGCTTTGCCTTAGGGTTGTGTAAATGATCAAACAATAATTTTTATTAATCAATAGCATAATGACAAACATAGAAAATCTTAAAGACTGAACTTTAATCTGATGACTGTAACTACTCTTGCATCATGTGGTTTGGCTAATAAGATTTCAACATGCACTCATCAGATTAATTCATTGCCATACCAATAACACTGGGTAACAATGAAAATGATTCTGAATCAGTTTTTCACACTGATTTCAAATCTGTAATTGCTTTTTTTCGAATGTGGACCAATTCAAAGTTATAACGATTTTCTTATATTCTGTATCGTTTCATACAAAATCAATTGGAATGGCCTGATTCCTTCTCAGTGATGTGCGGTGATGTTGACACTTGGGGTAGCAATCAGTGGCGTGGCCAAGGGAGGTTGGTGTGGGTCATAATCCCCTCCCCCCTTTGCGGCTCAGTATTCCTAAAAATAGAACATCAAAGAAAGGAAAAGCTTGCAAAATGAGAAAGAACTACTGAAAATAATTGATTGATTGATTGAATTGCTTTATTTTACTTCGCACTTTGTGCCACTTTTGGCTAATTTGCAAGGATGAGGATGGGTGATGATATGATGAAACTGATGAATGAACACTCACAAACATCCATGCCCAGACCAGGATTCGAATCTGTGACCCATGGCATCGTAGCGCGATGTGCTAACCACTCTGCCACACGGACCAGCTACTGAAAAGAAGTACACGTTAATCCCACCCCATTTCGAAAATCCAAAACACCTTGATTTGACTACTAAGCCAGAGATCCCAGGTTCGAACTCCGACCTAGGCATGGGTGTTATTTGTGTTTGTCCCTTCATCAATTTTATCGTATCATCTTCACGATTAGCCAAAAGTGGGGGAAAAGCGAAGTAAAAGAAACTAAATCAAACAATAAATAAATGATTTGATTTGATTTGATTTATGCTACTTAGCGTCGCCGACACATTTGGTTAATCGCGAAGATTAGTAATAATTAAATAATACAATTAAGGAAGAAACAATCACAAATAACACCCATGCTGAGTTCGGGTTTCGAAGCCGGAACTTCTGGTGTTGTTTCATGCAGTAATAAGAACTCCTCGTGGTTGGTTGATTTAGTGTTTTAAGTCTACTTTATGTACATAATAGCTAATCAGTACTGGACCTACAGTTTAAAGTGGGATCTGAACCACTATGTGCCTCCACCAGATACCGATCCGGAGCCACTTGCACTCTCCCACGGAGGTCAGCCGAATACAAAGATGAGTGAAAATTGCTAATCATTCGTGTACGTGGGTATCGGTAAAGCAAACTGGATTTTCCTCAGTGGTAATTTTCAATTGCATTTTTTGAAACACCTTCCTAATATATGATTAACGTTTTTTCAAAAAAATTGCATTCCTTGATTTCCCTAATGTCTCGATCACACTATCTCATTACTGAAGGATCCGGGCTCGAGCCCTGGCTTGTGCATGAGTGTTCCTTTGTAACCATTCTTCATCAGTTTAATTTAATCAACGTTCATCGTCATGGCAGAAATTAGGTAAAGTGATGGAAAAGCGATGCTAAAGTAAACAGCAAGGTGTTCCCCTATGCTTTGCACCACGCCATGAAGGTGTATATGGGGTGTGGGGTTAGGGCCCCACACTTTCTTGAGGGGGTGATGTGATTAGCACCACTCCCCTGGCTGCCTTTACCCCCCAGAGTTTCCTTCAGGTACCTACTTTATACGATGCTGGGTGGGCGCTCTGGAGCCTCTTAAACAGATTGAGAAAATCCCAGTTCTCCCCCACCGGGATTGAACCTGGGTCTCTGCCATGGTAGTCAGATGCCCTAACGACTGAGCTACTGTGGCAACTAAAGAAAGGGGGGAAATACAAATAATTTCCTCGCAGTGCATCTGCAGGGCACTGTGAAATCAGGAGTCCAGAGTTCTCTGTTTATGATTGTCACTCATGACTTCCGTAAGCTCATTAGCTACGTATCGCGATTAAATCTATACAGCTAGAAATAGCGATGGGAGGTGGCAAAAATTCAACATATTAGAGGAGATTAACAGGTAAGAAAACACACTTTTTTCTAATTTCTTCAATGATATTAATTTGGCTTTTTGATTTCTGGGATACATTTTTCATTCCAAATTATTCACTGCAGAGTACAACACATAGGAACAAGAATGCATGCTCATCTCGGGTTTCGAATCCTGGCCTGAATTGTTCTTTGTGATGTCCCTTCATCAATTTTATTATATCATCACTCATACTCATTTCCGTGATAACAAAATGTGGCAGAAAAGTGAAGTAAAATAAACCAAACCAACAACAACAATTAGAACGCACGTTTTCTTGCCCAAATTAATAAATCTGTATTTTTGACTGTTTAGCTTACCCATTTTTTTTTATTGGAGGCCAAAATATTTGTATTTTTTTTTAAAAAAAACTACTAAAACGAGAGCAAGAGAGAGAGCATGAGTAAATACTTATTTAATCATTATATATTCGATATTGAAAAAAGGAAATGAAACTAACATTTTTGTGTGCACATAATACAAGTATGTTCCCATTCATATACAAATGAAACTACATCCCATACATACATATTGTACAATGTGTAAAAGGTTATATAAATACAGAGAACATAAGTACTGCAGAAATTTTTTCCCCTGAGTTTTTTTAGGGGATTTACAAAGAAATCGAAGGGAAATCATTCCCTTATCTGTCCTATAGGAGATAGACTGTGAAAACTGAAAGCATGGGCTTTCAACCATTGGAGCAGGGTGCGAGGGGACGAGGGAGGTACAGGCAGAAATCTTTCCTTTCCCTTCGGGCGGTTGTCTATACCTGGAATTGGTGAGGCGGAGAAAGAGCCAGCTGATCACATCGAGGGACAAGAAGCACGTGGGAAAAAAATGTTGCATTTGAACTGTGGCTTCAAGACAATAAATATTGTGATTTGAAAATAATTAGAGACGTGAGATTGATTGATCTATCTCTGCTAGACTAGCTACTCCTCAGTGCACGTCACTGTTCCTTCTGTTATGTTTGTGGATATTAAATCACTCCCAAGCAGAAGCAGCATTGCATAACACCTGGCACCAAGTATTACACAGCGTATAATGCTTGCTTTGAGGTGCCGATGGGTGACCAGGACAAATCATGGGCTCCACATTTCATCTGTGGTTCCTGTAAATCAACTTTGGAAGGATGGCTACGAGGATGTCGGAAAAACATGCCTTTTGCAGTTCCCAGAATTTGTAGAGACAATTGCTACTTTTGCATGGTTGATTTGTCATTGTTGAAGTATCGAAAACACGAAGTAGAATCCAGTACCCAGATATCCCATCGTCAATTGTACCTGTCCCACATGGGCCAGATTTGCCTATTCAGGAACCACCTGCCTCTTACACAGAAGACTCTGCATCACCAATGCGGTATGTACCTGTGTCCGACAGTGACCCTGAAAGTGACTATGATGATTACATCAAGAAACCTCATTTTCCAACTCAGGAGGAACTCAATGACCTGATTCGTGATCTGGAATTACTAAAATCGAAAGCAGAGCTCCTTGCATCCCATCTGCAATAGTGGAATTTATTGGATAGCAGCTGCAAGATCACAAAATACAGGACACGGCACGAGACATTCGCACCATACTACATTAGCAATGGGAATCTTTGTTACTGCAGGGACATCAGTGGCCTGTTTGATGAAATTTTAATGGTGCACAATTCCGCTGAGTGGCATCTTTTCATAGATAGCTGAACTAGCAGTATCAAGGCCGTGGTGCTGCACAATGGCAACAAATATCCTTCTCTTCCTGTTGGCCACTCTGTTCTATTAAGGGAGAACTATGGCAATGTTAAACAGCTGCTAGAAAAGATCAAATACGAGTGGGATATGTGTGGTGATTTCAAGATGCTGGGGTTTTTACTAGGACTTCAAGGAGGATTCACAAAGTATCCATGCTTCCTCTGTTTGTGGGACAGTTGCGCAACTGGGTAACACTATATCCAAAGACAGTGGCCTTTGCGGAACAAACTTCTTCCAGGACAACAGAATGTCCTACATGAACCTCTTGTTGACAGGAAGAAGATCTTACTGCCTCCTCTCTACATTAAATTGGAAATAGCTTTGTGAAAGCCTTGGATGAACAATCAAGTGCTTTGCAACATATACGCTCCATGTTTCCACGTTTATCTGAAGCAAAGGTGTTTGGTGGGGTATTCACTGGACCTCAGATCAGACAGATGCAGCAATCCACAGAGTTGGAAAAAAAAAATGACATCTGTAGAGAAAAGTGCCTTCCAAGCATTTTGTGATGTTGTGCATAACTTCCTGGGTTACAAGAAGACCCCACGTTACAGTGAATTGATCCAGAATTTACTGGATACGTTTCATATCTTAGGTTGCAGAATATCAATATACTTGCATTACCTGCACTCACATTTTGATTTTTTTAGACCAGATTTGGGCGATGTGAGTCAAGAACATGGAGAACGATTCCATCAAGATATGCAGAACATGGAATCGCAGTATCAAGGCAGATGGGACACAGCCATCATGGCGGATTATGTATGGGGCTTGGTGAGGGATACTCCCCAGCAACACAAAAGGAAAATATGATCACATCTGCATTTCTAACATACTAAGATACTTGAATGCCAATTTAGTGTTGTGGTAACTAATTGTATATTATATTCTGTCAGACAATATCCAAATTATATGGATCGATCATTGTTATTACATTATTGGACAATTTTCTTTGTGTTACTATATATGCTAGTATATATGCAAATTACTCAAATGTATTTGGTTAACTTTACAGATAACGTCCATATGACGGAAATTGACATTTTTTAACTCAGTGGGTGAAACATAAAAAAAATTGGAGAAACAACAAGTTGCTGAAAATTTGTTGCCCAGTGTAATTGAAAATTCACTTCACAAATAATTAATTTTAACATTGCACTATTCGTGCATTTTTGGTTAATACCCAATAACATGCTTACAATTATGTATATATGTTCTGGCATGCAAATACATGAACCCCCCACTCCCAGGACAAATTGCCAAATTATCTTCAGGTTTATGCTTTTAGACGGGTGCTTGTAGCTAAGTCATGTTGCTTCCAGTAGTTGTAACGACAGAGTGGTTTGCTACTTCTTAACCATGTTTACCACAGTAAATTTCTCCTGAGTACATCAATTTTAAATAATGCACATTAAACAATATAAATAAAATATAATCATCCTAATTAATGAATGCTTATTGGTGAATCATGTTTTCAGGGAGGTAATATTCTAATTAGGGAACGCTAAAAGCAAAATTAACGAAATTGAAACAAACAGCAAAATCAAAAATATGAGAGATTTATATAAAGGTGTAAATGAATTTAGAAAGGGGTGGCAACCTAAAGTAAACTTGATAAAAGATAACGACGGTGATTTTCTAGCTGACACAAACGATATTCTAAATAGATGGAAGAACTACTTTAATGACCTTTTAAATGTTCATGTAGGAGATAAATCAGAAGTAAATGAAGTGCACACAGCAGAACCTTTAGTTCCAGAACCTAACTTGGAAAGTTAAAGATGCTATTAAAAGGCTAAAGAATAACATAGCACCTGGCATTGATTTAATACCAGCTGAGTTAATTAAATATGGTGGAAATTCATTAATATGTGAAATTCATAAATTAATTTGTTTAATATGGAATAAAGAAGAAATCCCTCAACAGTGGAAAGAATCCATAATTGTTCCTGTGTTTAAAAAAGGTGATAAAATGAACTGCAATAATTACCGTGGAATTTCTCTACTCTCAACAACATATAAAATATTATCTAACGTTCTTTTAACAAGACTAACTCCATATGCTAATGAAATTATAGGTGATTATCAATGTGGATTTAAACGTAACAGATCAACTATAGATCAAATTTTTCACATCAGACAGACACTTGAAAAAAAGTGGGAATATAATCAAAATCTCCATCAGCTATTCATTGATTTCAAAAGAGCATATGATTCGGTCAAAAGAGATAAATTATATAATATATTAGTCAAGTTTGCAATACCTAAGAAGCGTGTTAGTATGATAAAAGTATGCACCAGTGAAACAGAAAGTAAAATTCGTGTGGGTATTAATGTGTCCGACAAATTTACAATTCATGATGGGTTAAAACAAGGAGATGCATTATCTCCATTGCTCTTTAATTTTGCCTTAGAATATGCTGTTAGGAAGGTAAAAGAAACTAACGAAGGACTAAAATTAAATGGTGTGACTCAGTTGTTAGCATATGCAGATGATGTAGACTTACTGGGGTATGATGGGAATACAATTAAGAATAATGCTAAAATATTTTTCAAAACTGCTAAAGAAATAGGTTTGGAAGTTAACAAAGAGAAAACTAAATATATGCTTACAGGCTGAAACCAAGTGTTAGGTAATAATCAAAATCTAATTATTGATAACAACTTGTTTGATATTACTTCTCTCTTCATAAACTTTTGTCTTCTCGTTTAATATCTAATAAACTAAAAGTTAAAATATACAAAACGGTAATTTTGCCTGTAGTCTTATATGGGTGCGAAACTTGGTCCCTTACATTGAAAAAGGAACGTAAATTGACAGTATTTGAAAATTAGATCCTTAGGAAAATATTTGGACCTAAAAGGGATGAGGAGACAGGTGAGTGGAGAAGGTTACATAATTTAGAAGTACATAATTTGTATTCATGTCCAGATATTACTAGAATAGTTAAATCAAGAAGACTTGGGTGGGCAGGCCATGAGGCACGAATGGGAGAGGAAAGAGGAGTTTACAGGATTCTTGTTGGGAAACCTGATGGTAAGAGACCTGTAGGAAGGCCAAGACGAAGATGGAGGGACAACGTTGAGATAGACCTAAAGGAAATTGGTAGGGATGGAAAAGAGTATATAGATCTTGCTCAAGATAGGGACAGATGGAGGGCCTGTGTTGCTGCAGCCATGAACCTTCAGGTTTAAGAAGGCTAAAGAGTTAGTTAGGGAACGCTTATTTTCTTAGTTGCAAGAATTTTCATGTGGAACATGAACGTCTACAAATTGTTTAACTTTTTCCATATGTATCTAAATTGTGTCGTGCCAAGATAACATATTTTCAAGGTATCAAAGAACTTCAACAATTCTCGATTATTATTGATTACCACTCACTTATTTAGTTATGTCCACTTTCACTTCAAAACAAAAAACTTCACTGTGATTATGTGGAAGGCGAACCTATCCATTAATTTTGTCAGTTTTCACACTTTTGCATTAGTAAATGCAAGACCATCAGTTCGATTCATTTTTTGCACTACTCTTGACACACTTATTAAATAACACTATACATTCATTGGGTGTGTATCTTGATATTCACGTATACTTACCAGTCGTGAATTAGGTTATCATAACTTCAAGCAATTGATGCATGTTGCTGTACCATTCCAAACAATGCATCCTTTTATTTGAAAATACTACAAGGATGAGAAAACTTGCATCATAAAATTTTGAAAAAAAAGTAATTTGCTGTGAGCTGTGAGATCTGACCACCCTCTGCTGTTTGATGCACCTATGCTACCATACACATACTGTATGTGCTACTAAGATAAGATTAAGTAGTGCCATTTAATAAGTGATATCAATCCATACATACATATCCTGAAACTTCACCAAGCATCCTCCAGCTAGGAATTTTCACTTCATTCACTTGCTAGTGCAGTGACAATGTACACCCTGTTGATATGCAGTAAGGCCAGCCTAAAGTGAACTACTGCAAACGTGTGAATAATATTTGACTGGCCTTAATAGATTTGGCAAAAGCTAAATAAAATATTACTGAACCAGTAACATATTTACATTTTTCAATGCATGTCCTTAATGACAGTCTATTCCACTATCATTTCTTCTCGGTGATCTGTAAATCTCTGACAATTTTTTTTCAGATATCTGAACAAGAACTACATGGAAGGACAGAGCCAAGATGTTTCAAGGTCAGTTACACTAGTACCTTCAGGAAAATTAAGTGAACAAGAACAACCAAAAGACAATACAGAATGTGTCAATAAAGATGGTAACTTTGAACCTGAACCGTCACCAAAATACTCTAAAACCAAGGCAGATATTGAAGATACCAAGCACTGTAACAGGAAAAAACAACATATCTCTTCAATGTTCAACGAAGTTTTCTCCAAGGAAGGAAATTTATTTGCTCATTCAAATGTCCTTGCAAAGGAGATGTTTTTTAATCACTCAGTTTGCAAGAGAAAATTTATTCCTGAAGATAAACTTTGCACACAAAGAAGGTTTCACACCAATGATAAACCTTTTAATTGCTCAATTTGCAACAAAGATTTTACTCAGAAATCAAACCTTAATATTCATATGAGGATTCACACCAAAGATAAACGTTTTAAGTGTTCAATTTGTGACAAAGCTTTTTCCCAGAAAGCAGTTCTTCGAGTGCATGTGAGGATTCACACTAATGAGAAACCTTTTAAGTGTTCAATTTGTAACAAAGATTTTGCCCATGAAGCAGCTCTTCGAGTGCATGTGAGGATTCACACTAAGGAGAAACCTTTTAAGTGTTCAATTTGTGACAAAGATTTTTCCCAGAAAGCAACTCTTCGAGTGCATGTGAGGATTCACACTAAGCAGAAACCTTTTAAATGTTCAATTTGCAGCAAAGATTTTTCCCAAAAACATCGCCTTACTACACACATGACAGTACACACAAAAGAGAAACGTTTTCATTGTTCTATTTGTAGCAAAGGGTTTTCCTATAATGATTCGCTTAATAAACATATGAGGGCACACACAAATGAAAAACCTTTTAAGTGTACAATTTGCAACAAAGATTTTGCCCAAAAAATCACCTTAATACACACATAACAGTACACACAAAGGAGAAACGTTTTAATTGTATTATTTGCAGTAAAGATTTTTCCTACAAATCCTCGCTTAATATACATATGAGGGCACACACAAATTAAAAACCTTTTAACTGCAACTTGCAACAAAGGTTTTGCCCAAGATCATCACCTTAATATACACATGAGAATACACACAAAGAGAAACCCTTTAATTGTTTAAAATGTGACAAGTATTTTACCCATAAATATATATATACATACTAAATATGTGAAGAGGGTGCATAGCAAATATAACTTAAAAAACATTTGCACACAGGGAATGGTGTTTCTGAGTAAAAATCTCTGGAAATTCTTGTCAATCTGCATATATCATTTTGGATGGGATCCCGAGCTCTGTATTATACAAATCATTACTTCATGTCTACAACTATGGTGCAACCATTTTATTAATTGAGATCTCAACCATCAATTCCAATGGTACTGTGCAAACCTGTTTTTGATAGCCCTACTGAAAATTCTGTTTACTGTTTTCAGTAGATCAATGGGTGTTTTGAAACATCCACTGTTTTCGGTAGATGAACTGTAATGCTACTGTCTTCTGTTTTCAGTAGCCCAACTGTGTGTACTGTTTTCAGTAGTTGAACTGTAATGCTAATGTTTTCTACTGTTTTTAGTAGTCCACCTGTGTCTACTGTTTTCAGTAGGTGAACTGTACTACTAATAGTACGGCTTGAAGCTTCCCTGATGACGAGTGATGAATAGATTCTCTCGGGCTATCTCACTTGAACCCTGAAGATGAGAGTGAGAGTGTTAGATGACCTGTAATGCTACTGTCTTTTGTTTTCAGTAGCCCAACTGTGTGTACCGTTTTCAGTAGCTGAACTGTAATGCTAATGTTTTCTATTGTTTTTAGTAGTCCACCTGTGTCTACTGTTTTCAGTAGGTGAACTGTACTACTAATAGTACGGCTTGAAGCTTCCCTGATGACGAGTGATGAATAGATTCTCTCGGGCTATCTCACTTGAACCCTGAAGATGAGAGTGAGAGTGTTAGATGAACTGTAATGCTACTGTCTTCTGTTTTCAGTAGCCCAACTGTGTGTACCGTTTTCAGTAGCTGAACTGTAATGCTAATGTTTTCTAATGTTTTTAGTAGTCCAAGTGTGTCTACTGTTTTCAGTAGGTGAACTGTACTACTAATAGTACGGCTTGAAGCTTCCCTGATGACGAGTGATGAATAGGTTCTCTCGGGCTATCTCACTTGAACCCTGAAGATGAGAGTGACAGTGTTAGCTCTCAAAAGCTTGCAATATTTTCCACAACTTTCCTGGTCGATATATCCCGAGAGAATCTATTCGTTACCACTAACGTTTTCTACTGTTTTTGGTAGTCCAACAGTTTCTCCTATCTTAAGTGTCTGATCTAGACTATGTTTTCAATAGCATAATTTTACAAACAACATCTTTTATTGTGTTCAGCATATTTATGTATGAAAACAGTACTATTATCAGTAATGAAAAATTTCTTATCATTACAACTGAAAATGCAATGGAAAATTCATATAAACAACTAAAATAAATATATGGTATATCATGTGGAACTTGCTACTTAGGAATGCACCCATGCAACAAAAAATCAAGTGTAGAGAACATGCTTTTAAGTGTGTAATTTCATTGTGGTTAACTTACTTGTAGAAAATTGAAAAAACATACTGTTTTATACATAAATTGACCTATTGTTTTTCATATATTCACACAAAAACAGCAGAAAATTATTTTAAACAATACCTGATCCTCAATGCTTGAAGAACCAAAACAAGCAAGCACTGCTGACTATGTTGATTAAAAGATGCAATACTAAACATGGAAATTCCATTCTGAAAAGAAAATCAACTGATATGGTAATGTATTAAAACTACTAGCTGCTTTAAGGCTGAGCTATTTCTTAAGAAAGAGTTGTAGTAACTTATTCATTAAGATATATCTGACTCAGTAGTATTCATTAGAAAAACAGTAGAAATTCAGTTCATGTACTGCTTTTTCCAATGCACTTCAAAATCTCATAATTACTGAATGTATGTAATGAATTTGCCTATTCTTGGAATCAATAAATGATCTTATAATATATTGTAGCAAGTATTATGCATAATTATTCACATTGTTTTTTCATTACACTAGTCCTACTGTAGAGTACAGTAGCTGTACAGTAGATCTGCAATAGGATTTCAGTACATTTCACAGTACACAGTAGAAGACATTTGAAAACAATAGAATTTGTTTACTGAAAACAGTAGAAATTTCGAGCAGGGTGTTGTAATAAAATTACCATTCATAAGAAGATGTGGGCTTTTAAAATAGCAAGCCACTGTTTAAGAATTTTTTTTAGCCAAAGTACCAAGCAAAGAAAGAAGCTTCATCACCAGTAGCAGTGACTCAGGGTGGCTACTCACCGGGAATTATGCATGAATTATTGGCTCCTTGAATTATATGTAAAATATGCAGGAATTTTGCTCCTTAGACGTGAAAAATTGCAACTTTTATTAATCCAGATCCTAAATTTATCTATACATATTCATAAATGTTCTGAGGCACGTTTTTCACAGTTTAGATTTATGTTTGTCAAGGATGTAAAAGGAAGCTTCATTGGAAAATATAATAAAACAGAATTCTTCTCTGAACTGGTGGTAGGACAAATGTATTTATTTATTTATTTGTTTATTTATTTATTTACATTAATGAACTGAACAGGCTGGCGCCCAGTTAGAGAGTTCGAGGTACAGGTTTTCATACATGCTTCAGTGACCGTTATTTGATAATGTTTCATTACACAGTTTTTAAATTGTATGTATGGCATAGAGAACAAATCCATATTTTTGTTATGCTTTTCTAAGGCATTGTAGAGAACACTCATTCTCCAGATAGGGGATTTCTTGACAATGTTTGTTCGTGCTCTATTCACAAAAAAGGTTTGATGATTGGGTCGCTTCTTATTGTTAGGAACGCGTAATTTAAATTGTGAGATCCAAAGAGGAGAGTGAAGTTTTCCATTATATAGTTTCCAGAGCAGCAGCAGGTCGCGGACTGTCCTTCGATTGTCAAGCCTGTGCATTCGGAGCTCCTCTATTAGATTACTGTACAAATCAAATCTGGGATAAGTACCTTTAAGTTTATACTTCATATAACGTAACACTTTTGATTGTACTCGCTCTATTTTTGTAGTCTGTACTATACTGTCAGTGTTCCATACAACAGACCCGAATTCAAGTTTTGAACGTACTAATGAGTAATATAATACCTTAAGTGTTTGGGTGTCTCGAAAGTCTGCTCATTCTAGTAATGAACCCGATAAGTTTGTAAGCATCGCTTATTACTTTGTTAATATGGTTAGTGAAAGTTAGCTTAGAGTCAAAATATATTCCTAAGTCCTTTGCTGTTTCAGAATTTTTTAGATTGGTATTATTAAGTTTATATTGAAAATTTAAGATCGTTCTTTGTTTAGAATATGTAACGGAATAGCATTTTGCTGCATTCAGAGAAAGACCGTTGCACAAGCACCACGCACTCAACCTATTTATGTCTTGTTGTAGACAAACACAGTCTTCAATATTTTTTATTCTTTGAAAGAATTTCAGGTCGTCTGCAAATAACAGTTTCCTAGAATTAATCAAATGTTCTGGCAAGTCGTTGATTAATAGAAGAAAGAGAAGAGGTCCTATGTTGGACCCTTGAGGTACTTAAGAACGTACTAGAAATTTGCTGAATGTGTGACCTTTATACGAAACATATTGTTTTCTATTCATTAAATATGACGCCATAAGTTTCCTGAGGGGAAGGGAAAAGTTGAAAGTGCCCAATTTACTTAGTAGTACATCATGATTTACAGTGTCAAAGGCTTTGGAAAAATCAGTGTATATTACATCCACCTGCCCCCCATCATCTAGCACCGTGCTTATGTAATGCAGTTTCTCGCCAAGATTTGTTTCTATTGAGCAGTTGGGCAGAAAGCCATGCTGATATTCAGAAAACGTTTCTTTGACATCGTTATATATGTGACAATATAAGATTTGCTCAAATATTTTAGCAGGGGCAGATAAAAGAGCTATAGGACGATATTTTTGTATATTTCTGTTCTCCGAGGATTTCGGTACTGGACATACAGCAGTAACTTTCCACCGTTCGGGAAACTGCATAGAAGATAATATCGCCTTGTAGATAATAAAGAGTGGAATTTTAAAAATGTCCACACATCATTTGAAGATGTAGGGTGGGATTTTGTCTGGCCCCGCCGACTTCTTTGGCTTTAATTTTTTAACAGCTGCTTCAATTTCAGACATACTGATCATCTGAATGTTGAGTGAATCTAACGTTTTGCACTCTGTGTGCCCCGCCATGATTTCGAGGTTGTACTTTGCCGTATTGTTTGCGTACACAAATTGAAAGTATTTCGCAAATTCAGCAACGACGGTATTCAGGTTTAGTATGGGTTCATTGTTTGAAGAAACTGGAAACTGTTTACATGTACTTTGCCTGTTGCGATTTATGTATGACCAGAAAAGTGATGGGTCACTTTGAATATTGCTTTCGATGTCGAACAAGTAATTATTATGGGTGGCTGATATTTCTTTTTTGATTGCTTTTCTGAGTTCTTTAAATTTGTTGGCATGGTGAACTGGGTTACCTCCGTTTTGTTTCCATTTTTGGTGGTGGTGAGCCTTTGCTTTTATTTTTTTAATTATATTGGCGGTAAACCAGCATGGATATTTAGAAGGCGTTACGCATCTTAAGGGGATGCACGCGTCAAATGCTTCGTATATTATGTTGTAAAACATTTCTGTCATTTCGTTTATGCTATTACAGACTTTTAGTGTATCCCAGTTAACGACCGATAGTTTGTTGTATAGTTTGTTAAAGTCAGCTTTTTTGAAATTGTACGAGAGGTTCTTTGGTGGATGGTTACTCTGTGTCCTTTTTGTGTGCTTTATTTCAATTACGAGACAAGGATGATGCTTATCCTCAGGCACGAGTGGCTGAGTTTCTCGTGTCAACTGCATGCCAAAAACGGTACTTAGCACAAGATCGAGAGTTTTGCCGTTACTAGTTTGAATGTTATTTAATCTGCATAACTGAAAAAGCACAAATGATTGTATAAGTTGTGACATACATGAGTGGCGTTAACGAGGTTGTATTCATTGCTTGTTATGCAAGGGATATTGAAATCCCCTATGAGGAGAATGTTATGTGCGGGTCTACAATGCCTTTCAAGAAAATTATAAAATAAGTTGTAAGACTTTTCATTACAGCATGGAGTAAAGTAAACAATACAGATGTAAAAGGTAGGCAGTCCATGAATTACAATTTTCACAAGCAATGAGTCGACGTTAGGGTCGTCGTTAAATTTGGCTATGAGCAGTTACAGCGACGCTGTTAAACTAGGATAATTTCTAAATGTGAAAAAAGATTCCAGATTCCAATGGAATACATATAGATTCCAATTTTAACTTCTTGTGCAGTCTTTCTTTATTTCTAGCTTGCCTTGCTAAGTGTCATTGGTTTGAAACTTATTTGTATGAACAATGTCTCATTTCTAAAACTGTGAACAGTTTATGTACGAGTACAATATGAGAGATCATTGATATTTCTTTAAGATAGAAAAAGCAATGTGGGTTTATTTCACTCTGTTCAATACTGGCATGCAATACGGACCAAATTAAATCTTGGATGAACCTAATTTTTTTGGGTACATATATTCCGAGAAACTGACTCCAAAACATAAAAAAAACAACATGATTCTGAATTGTGTTTATTGAACGACGTAACATTTTAAAAATACAATTCCATTTATCTATATTGTGTGTTTTAGTGCTTTTCCCTATATTGTTTCTTTCTAACTCAAAGAATATTGTAAGGGAAAAGTTTTCCCTGTACACTCACTGGCAATAAAAATTGCACATAGAGACCTGAAATACTCGCTTCCCTGCGAGGCATTGTGTGTGGTGCCTAACTGTACGGCGATAAGCGTATTTTAATAGGGAATTTTCAACAGCAACTTCTACCAACCCCGTAGAATTAGGCAACACACACAACGCCTTGTAGGCAAGCGAGGATTTCAGGATCTAGGTGTCCCATTTTTATTGCCTGTAACTGTACGTTGCACCATGCCATTCAGGAATACCGAAGGTGTGGAGGATAGAGTTTCATACATGATCGATCTCGGCCATACTGGAGGTGACGTGATCAGCACTACACTCCGTCGATCTTTACCCCCTCAGGTACCCATTGATGAGAGGCTGGGTAAGCCACAGAACTTCTGCAGTGACATTTTCTGAATATTTCCACCTGAAATGTCCAAACTCGTGATTGGAACTTGGGTCACTTAACAATGAACCACGAAGTTTATCTTTCAGTTGAATTGAATTCCACAAAGACCCTTTGTATTAATATTAATATTTTTGGGGGGCGTGTTAATAAGTAAGGTTGAAACAGAGGATAATCTTGCTTGTACCATTAATTTTTTCCCTTGAATTTTTTGAAAGTTCGCATTAAAAACCAGGAATTATTCTTGAATTTTATCACGGTCTTAGAGTAGCCACCCTGTAACTGGTGTTAAAGCTTCCCTATTTTGATGTATTTTTATTAATTCATGATAATTATTGTTATAATTTGTATTATTCAGGGTTTTCTCAACAGACTGATCTCCCTCACCATGCAATATTTACTTGTGATACCATTGTCCATGGCAGCGTGGTTAGCACAGTGCACTATGATGCTAGGGGTTCCAGGTAGGGTTGTTAAAGATCCAGGCATTTTAAGTAAATTCAATTCCTGTTCAGGAGATAAAATCAGGAAGCATAAATGGGCTCTGGACCGTAAAGAACCTTTTTATCTGAAGTATTTCAATTCGGTCCAGGAACCTTTTTTCCGGATGAATTTAAATACAGTCTAGGAACCTTTTTTTCTGGATGAATTAAAATCCATCCAGGAATTTTTTTTCTGAATCAATTTAAATACGGTCCAGGAATCTTTTTTTCAGAGACCAATTTAAATGTTACCCAGTAATCTTTTTTTCAGAATCAGTTTAAATCTGGTCCAAATTCTGTATTGAAATGAAACAATACACAAGTTGGATGGAATTTTAAATTGTGCAAGAAAAGAGTTCCTTCAACAACCCTGTTTCTCATTACAGACCTGATAACAAACAATTAACCACTTGTGAGCATGAAAGACTAATCCAGGTGCTGGCTGTTTTGAGAATGTAAGGAAGAAGTCCGTCCATAGCGGCAGAAATAGGTGAATGCAAATGCTGCGGTCACGTTACCCATCTCCATGTAGCCCCATTCTCTCGCATGTGTTCCTTCTCTTGGTTGAGACCTATCGAGTCACTACTTGCGCAGACTTGTTGTCGTTCGCTTGCTTGTTGCCTTCGTTGAAAAGAACGTTTGAATAGCCATCTCATTGCACTGCAATGTAAATCTTAGGACAGCCAAGAGACGAACAAAATTCTTTAGGGACATGACAGAGGTAGAGTTGGCACCGGAAAAGTTTGGCAATGAACAGCCCCATTTACTCTGAATTTCCTTGCATAAAGGACAATTTCCCTTGATTTAGCAACATTATCCGTCCCAGTTATCATAGGTGGAGCCTCATGTTACCTCATCGATAGCTCCTATTGGCTGCGGTTCCTGAATTGTATGCCTGAGGAACACGTGACGGGTTGGTTGCACTCAATGTGACAGCATTCTGTCGACAAAGTAGGTTTTTGAACGTGACTCATGAGAGAGCAACAACGTTATGATGTTTTTCCTTCACTACGATTTCTACAACCGCAGTGTGGCATTCCAATGTATAACATACTCACATACATTTTTCGAAGGTAACTTTAATCCGTCAACCCTGGTCCAGAAGTTGTAAATAAATTGAATGCCTGACTGGGAGAGAAAAGCTGCAAATGTAAATGACTTCTAGACATTGTAAGACCTTTTAATATTTAAAGCATTTCAGTTCAGTCCTGCAACCTTTTTTCTGGATCAATTTAAATACTGTTCAGGAACCTTTTTTTGGGATGAATTGAAATTCAGTCCAGAAACCTTTTTTCTGGAAGAATTTAAATTCGATCCAGGAACTTTTTTTCCTGCATTAATTTGAATACTGTCCAGGAAATTTTTTCAGGATCAATTAAAATACATTCCAGGAACCTCATTTCAATGAAACAATACGCAACTTATACCGAATTTAAATTGTGCGAGAAAGAAGGTCCTGGTTCTTGCAGCAGAACCAAATAGAACCCATTAGATTTTTTGGGTTCCTGAACCTTTAACAACCCTGGTCCCAGGTTTGAATCCCAGCCTGCGAATGGATGTTCTTTGTGAGTATCCCTTCATCAATTTAATCATATCATCACTCATCCTCATCTTTGCAATTAGCAAAAAGTGGCAGAAACATGAAGTAAAATCAATCAATCATTCAATGCTTGAATAGTTATATTGAAAACGTTTTTACCAGATGAAAATATCTTGAACTTGAATTGGTAAATTTGAGTTTGAAATTCTTATGCAATTATCAATTTCTTATAGATTAGTATACCCTGTAACATTTGCAACTCGTGTTTGTAGATGCATTTCTTTTCTAATTATGTGAAATGAGAAATGTAAACTTCACATATTAAATAAAATATTTTAAATATTGAATTTAACCTTTTAATTGAATTGTATTAGAATGTTTTGATATAATGGAATCTCATTTATGCTTTATATTTTTCATACATTTGTGTGTCTATGTGTGTTAGTGGTCAGAGGCGGTAATACGTAATATTGAAATAGAGAAAACATCAGCTTGTATGCTGGAATGTTCGGAAAGTTCGTCTTGGATACCGAGAATTATACTTGAATTTTATCGTGATCCAGCAGTGCCACCTTTCACTAGCAAAGTTATAATCAGGAACAGATACAGATTTTGTGATACGGTAATGACAAATTTATTTTGAATGGTGATAAAGTTTAATACACTGATAATCTGTACCTCTTTTCAAATAATGTTTAAATCAATAAATGTTCCAATATATGTTTAAATTATAGATATTTTATGTCTAGTTTTGTGCATGCAGTTTTTGTGTTTCTTAACATATTGAATAATTTTGATGAAGAATTTTATAAATGTGTAATATTTCAAACTTCCCAATTTCCAGAAAGCAATAATCAATGCCATTGATTCATGTTTAGTAAAGGACATCTAGTTTCTAGATCATCCTTCTGAAAACGTAACTTTTAATTAGCAATTTTCAGCAAAAAATCATCGAACCCAGTTCCTTAGGGAACGTTACGATGTGAGTGTTGGTATCAGCCTATATCGCAGAGACTTGTTTTTGTTGTAAATATCAGAGAATGATGGACAGCATGGCATAAAGAGGCATTATTGTATTTGCATATATTATTATGTCCCTTTTCTCCACCTCCAGGCTAACCCAAAAGGCACGAATGAATAGTATTTACATGAAGCTAAAGAAGAGACAATCAGCCATTGGGCCATTTTTTTTTTTTTTCACGAGGACACTATCAACGGTATGAATTACATTGATATGCTCAGTGAGTGGCTTTTTCCACAATTAGAAATAGAAGAAGACAATGAATTTATTTTCCAACAAGATGGTGCACCTCCTCACTGCCATCTCGATGTTCGGAAATTTCTAAATGAGAAACTTGTAGGAAGATGGATTGGCCGCTCCGGAAACAAAAATACTGCATTCTGCAAGTGGCCACTGAGGTCCCCTGACTGTCTGTGACTTATTCTTTTGGGGTCACATAAAAGAAGTTGTATACGTACCTCGACTGCCTCAAGATCTGAAACATCGGAAACGTCATATCATTGCCGCCATTGTGCCCGTCACTGTAGATACGTTGGAATGCGTGTGGCATGAGTGGGAATATCGCCTTGATGTTTGCAGTGTAACATTTAGTTTGGTTTGAGTTGCTGTTTTAAGTCCACTTTATGCACAGAAAGGCTTATCAGGAATGGACCTTCAGTTTAAAGTGGGATCCGAACCACTTATGCCTCCACCAGGTATTGAACCTGGAACCCCTTGTTTATAAGGCAATGACGCTACCACTGTGCCATGGGGGATGCCCTGCAGCGTGACATGACGACACACATTGAGTGCCACTTAGGTAGGTAGTTAAGTATTAAAAGTTTTTGAGTTTCTGTTTCTAATGGCACCAAATTTTATAAATAAGAGTACCAAGAGCAATGCTATATGTGTTTATAATCACAAAATGTTTTTGTGGACATGCTGTATGAACGAAAAGTTGAATAAATGAAAATAATAAAAATAAATTAACAATCAGAGCCACACATGTCATGAAAAGATTTCAAACACGATATCATTTATGGTTGCCTCCTGGAAGAAGAACAGGCCCTACAATTTTTATTTGCTAAGGGCACAAACAACATTGACCTTAGGGCTATCACCAATATGCTGCACAGTTTCATGGGGGTATTCACTACCCCATATTCTGCAGTTATGAATGTTCACCTGTCCACTGATGTGAAACGTTGACTCATCACTAAAAATGACATTGTCTAGGATTGTCTTGTTATCTGCAATTCTATCCAACATTTGCACACGAAATTGCTGGTGAGCAACTTTATCTGCATCCATAATGTGTTGAACCATTGCTAGTTTGTATGGCTTCAATAGCAAGCGTTTACATAATATGTGCCAAACAGTTGGTTGTGGAATGCCATTCTCACGTGATGATGACGTGATGATTTCATAGTACTCTGGACAAAGCGTTCTCTGAGTTGTTCCACAGCAGCTTCAGGAACTTGTGGACGTCCTGGTGATTTTGCATGTGGTAGAGAACAACCAGTCTCAACGAAGGTTTGGTGCAAATTTAGGTGCCTTACGATACTCCGTACGAAACTTACGTACGTTGCAATTAAGTTGCTGATTGCGTCTCGTGAAACCGAAACCCACAGCGAACACGTTCTGCACCAATAAAAGTAACCATTTTGAGGAACAATGCTGACAGCGCTACTGGTGGGTGAGTTCGGTACTAATGGAAATGAAAATAAATAATTATGTTGCTTAAACAACAATAGATCAATCGACAACAATGTTCCAAGGAATCCAGCTCGAACTCGAACACAAGCATCTGGTTTAACCAAAATAAGCACACATTATTATGTAATGCCGAGATACTTCTTTCGCAACTTATAAGTTAGTTCGAACTTCTGTGTGTGTTGAATACAAAAATACTCCTGACATAATTTGACAGTTTTGTGTAGTAGAATGCAGCAATGGTAAAATTCTCACAGTCACTTCACTTTGCACATACCTTCTTGATAACGTGCCCCCTTTTGTGATCCAGAGAAGTGATTGGATTATTGTATGAAGTGTGGGAATACAGCCAGGTCTTCATATTGCATCCCCCCTTCTTCCACAACACTGGAACCCAGGTCTCAGACAGTTAAGGTGGATGGTGGAAACATTCAGTGCTTGTCTTCTCTGTCTGTCTGTCTCGTATCGGAACTCCAATCTAATACTTGAGGACGTATGTACAAATGTTGCAGGCATGACAAAAATCTGGTAGTTCAATCTTCCAAAACATCGTCATATATCATGAAACTGTTACTCATAGAAGAAATGAACTCTGAGCACTGTTCATTTCACATAGGTATACCACAATACTCAAAGAAGCTTTTCAATGCAGTTGCCCCCATTCTCAGGCTCCTTGCTTTTGACATTGTGCATGTGTGTGGTCTTGTAGACGCGTGCCTGTAACTAAGTCATGTTGCTTCCTGTAGTTGTAACGACAGAGTAGTTTACTCATTTTGCTATTGCTGAGAAGGAAGGCATGACCAGCAGAGCTCTCGGACGTTTGCGAGAACTACATTCAAACAAATAAAGGTTGATAATTGCAAACACAGCCAGGGACAGAAGTCCCAACTTGTGATGTATTTTAGGGACACAATATAACATACTTTTAAGGCAAAAATGCAAGGAGCCTGCAATTTGGCACAAGGTTCGGAATGTTAATGGAAAAAATAGTATGTGTGTCAAACCTCATACAACAATAAATTCTTACGCTTCCTTCTAAGTTCATAAAACATCAAAGTGCATATTGTAGTGTTAAATAATATTAATATAAATTAAGTGATATATGTCCTATCCTTGTTTAGTTTCCTTCATACCCACTATTTATTACTTTTTCTGCTTTGTTGGAAAAGCATGTTGTGAGGTCAACCTAAGTCATTTTATGTAAAAGGTTTTTGGGTTCAAATTGTGATATGTCATAGGTGTTACTTCATTGATTTTATCCAATCATCATTCATCCCTATCAATGCAATTGGCCAAAGGTGCCAGATAGCATGTAACAAAAAATACAAATGCAGTCGAAACCGTTGATAGCGACATCTAGCTGTCCTGTCTAAAACCTATATAAATACTATATTTAAAAAATCTCTTAGTACGACATCGCTCACGTATTTTTATCACGTTTTCAGATAAATTTATCGGCTATAACATCCAATGTTGATTTTTTTTTATATACGTTTTTGGGGATTGCTGACAACAATGTAACGCTTGTTTTCAGTAGAGTGTAGATTTCAAATCAGTATGTCTGTTAAATAGTCAAGGTAAGCATCGCTGTTAAGATGTCGCCAAAGAAAAGGAAACTGTTTAATATGGAATATTATTCACACATAATATGGCGATTAGAAAGTGGGGAAACAAACGTCTGCATCGCGAAGGAATTAGGCGTATCACACTCAACAATTTCTACAATTTGGAAGGACAGAGAAAATACAGTTTTGTTTTCAAGCAAAATTCTCTAAAAATCAAGCGGGCAAGATCATCTGAGCACAAAGACATTGAAGAAGCTTTACTTAGATGGTTTAAGCAGTAAAGTTAGATGGTTTAAGCAGTAAAGAACAAGTAATGTGCTGATCAATGGACCTATTCTGCAAGCGAAAGCCAATGAATTTGACCATCGATTGGGCAATTCGAACTTCAGTTGTTCTTCCGCTTGTATACAACGATTCCGAGCTCGCCATGATATTGTCGCCAGGAAAATTTGTGGCGAAGCTGCCGGTGTACCTGATGGCGTAACAGACAAGGGGCTATCTAAGAAGTGGCCTGCTTTGTGTGAAGGTTACAACCCAGATGATCTATTCAATGCAGATGAAACTGGCTTGTTTTACAATATGACCCCAGATTTTTTTCTAATACAGTAACTGGAACGAGGATGTTTCATTCATGACTATTATAGCACATACAGCAAGTTTAAAACATAAAACTTATGGATTTGAAACGTTTAGGAAAAAAAAGAACGGTCTGTGCGACTATCGGCTATAACGACCGTAAATTGGCGGTCCCTTCGGAGTCGTTATAACCAGTTTTGACTGATTTTTATGTAATACTCTGAACGTTAGTAGAATTGTCTGTTGTTGAAGGACCAGGATGCATTTCGTCACTGATACAAAGCAATATTTTATTAATCTGAAAGAAATTTTAACATGTCCCATGAAGAGCCTGAATGACACATTCACCCTTTCAATAAATGAATGTTACCAGTTTTCTGTTTTCGAAAATGAAAACCTGCATTTTGACATTTACTTTTCCAGAGAACAGTCGTGGACACTTGTGTGTAGTAACAATTTCCTTAACTTACAATGGGATCATTACATCCCAGAAGTGTGTGTGACTACATGAATAACCACATGGCCTATGCTAAATGTCTAGTAATAAACCAATATGGGTCAATCCATAACAAATGGTCCAGCATGTAATGGGTTACCTGGTCGACATAACTTTGATCATGGATCGGGTCCAAAATGATCCCGACAGTCATATGACAAGAATAATCCAGTTTCAAAATTTGTTTTGCCTTAGGGTTGTGTAAATGATCAAACAATAATTTTTATTAATCAATAGCATAATGACAAACATAAAAAAATCTTAAAGACTCAACTTTAATCTGATTACTGTAACTACTATTGGATCATGTGGTTTGGCTAATAAGATTTCAACATGCACTGATCAGATTATTTCATGGCCATACCAATAATTGAAAATTCACTTCACAAATATTTAATTTGTGCACTGCACCATTGGTTAATTTTTTGTTAATTCCTAATAGCATGCTTATAATTATGTATATATGTTCTGGCTTGCAAATACAATAGTCAGTGAAGAAAATAACCATTCATAACAGGATGTGGACTTTTTAAATAGCAAGCCATTGTTTAAATTTTTTTTTTGGCCAAATTACCAAACAAAGAAAGAAGCTTCATCACCAGTGGCAGTAACTCAGGGTGGCTACTCGCTGGGAATTCCTTGATTTCTGGGAATTATGTGTGAGTTATTGGCTGTGGGAATTATATGTGAATTATGCGGGAATTTTGCTCCTTAGACGTGAAAAATTGCAACTTTTATTAATCCAGATCCCAAATTTATCTATACATATTCATAAATGTTGTGAGGCATGTTTTTCAAAGTTTAGATTTTATGTTTGTCAAGGTAGTTAAAATAAGCTGCACTGGAAAATATAATAAAACAGAATTCTTCTGTGAACTGGTGGCAGGACAAATGTATAACGTTGGTATGCTAGGATAATTGCTAAATGCGAAAAAAAAAATCTAGAGGAAAGTACATTACAGTAATGGAATACGTGTAGATTTCTATTTTAACTTCTCGTGCAGTCTTTCCTTATTTTTAGCTTGCCTTGCTAAATGTCATTGGTTTGAAACTTTATGTCTCATTTCTAAAACTGCGAAAGTTTATGTACGAGGACAATATCAGAGATCATTGATATTTCTTTAGGATAGAAACAGCAATGTGGGTTTACGTGGTGTGATAGGAAAATTTTAAGACTGGGCGTGTAATTTAAAATGGCAGATCTTACAGGCTATTGGGATGGATCTCTTTCAAGGTAGTTCCCTTCTGACTTCCACTTTTAGAAGCAGTCCTGGAAATTTTCTTTCATAAGGATGTTAAGAACCTTCTCTGTGTTTTCAGTTCCCTTTCAGCGAAAATTTCAATTTAGGAAAGAGATAGAAGTCGGCAGGGGATATATCAGGGGAATAGGGGGGTTGTGGAAGCACAGGAATTTGGAATTTGGCAAAAAATTCCATGATTGAGAACCCATTATGAACCTGTGCATTGTCGTAGTGAAGGACCCAATTCTTGTCATGCCAGATTGCAGGCCTTTTTCCACACATTTTTGCACAAACGCTGAAGGACACTTTTGTATTATTCCTGGTTGACTGTCTGCCCCTAGGGACAAATTCGTGATTCACGATACCTGTAGAATAAAAATACACCAACATTGTCTTCACTTTGAAAACCTTTTTTCGGTCATTGAGAACTTGGACCCTTCCACTGAGATGATTGTGCCTTTGTTTCTGGGTCATACCCATAAACCCATGATTCATCACATGTAATTTCCCTATTTAACAAATCTGGGTCAGTTTTGGCTCTATTAATCAAGTTTTCTTGTAACACTTCAATTTTGGAATGAATTTTGCTGACACTCGACGCATGTTCAAATCTTCAATTAAAATTGACAGAACTGCATAGAAACTTAAATTCAGTTCATCAGCAATCTCCCTATTTCTAAGTCTATGGTCAGAGTGCACAAAATCGTGAACTTTCACAATGTTTTCGTTGGTTGTTGATGTGGAATGTTGGCCGGACCGGGGGTCATCTTCGACTGATTCGCGGCCATCTTTGAATCTGTTCAACCAGATAAAAGACATTTGACCGGCTCAACATTTATCCCAGAAAGCTGCTTTTAACAGTTCATAAGTCTCCGAAGTTGATTTCCTGGTTTTAAAACAAAATTTGTCACAAACACGTTGTTCCATTTTTTTCATCCATTTTGCGATATCAATAATCCGCCAAGAACTGAGAACACGTCTTCACTCACCAGGATTCCACTCTCTACTGAACAAAGATACTGCGTTGATCTTTCATGATGTTTCAAGGACAGAACAAGCTTCCCTTTCCACACCGGCAGGCAAACCTAGCCCCTCCTTATTGAGCAATGGTGCCTCCTGTGTTAAAACTTTCCAATCACACCACGTATTTCACGCTGTTCAGTACTTCCATGCAATAGGGTCCGTATTAAATCTTGTATGAAAATCATTTTTTTGGGTACATATATTCCCAAGAACTGGCTCAAAAATATATGATTCTGAATCGTGTTTATTGAACAACATAACATTTTAGAAATACAACGCCATTTATCTATATTGTGTGTTTTAGTGCCTTTGCCCCTATTGTTTCTTTCTAACACAAGGAATATTGTAAATGAAAAGTTTTCCCTGAACAGTCACCGGCAATAGAAATTGGACATACAGATTCTGAAAAACTCTCTTCCCCTCATGGCGTTGTGTGTGGTGCCTAACTCTACAAGGATAAGCGTATTTTAATAGGGAAGTTTCAACAACAACTTCTACCAGCCCCGTACATTTATGCAACGCTCACAACATGTTGTAGGCAAACGAGGACTACAGGATCTATACATTTCACCATGCCATTCAGGAATACAGAAGGTGTTGAGGATCGAGTTTCATACATTATCGATCTTGGCCATACTGGAGGTGATGTGATCAGCACTATACTCTGCCCATCTTTATCCCCCAAGTATCCATTGATGAGAGGCTGGGTAAGACACAGAACTTCTTCTGCAGTGACATTTTCTGAATATTCCCACCTGAAATGTCCAAATTCGTGATTTGAACTCGGGTCGCTTAACAATGAACCACGAAGTTTATCTTTCAGTTGAATTGAATTAGAACTTTTCGACACATTGGAACCACAAACACCCTTTGTATTATATTTTGGGGTCAGGGTAATAAGTAAGTTTGAAACAGAGGATACGCTTGCTTGTACCATTAATTTTTTTGCCTTGAATTTTTTGAAAGTTCCCATTGAAGACCATCATTTATACTTGAATTTTATCACGGTATTAGCTGGCATTAAAGCTTCCCTATTTTGATGTATTTTTATTAATTCATGATAATTATTGTTATCATTTGTATTATTCAGGTTTTCTCAACAGACTGATCTCCCTCACCATGTAATATTTACTTATGATTCCAATGTCCATAGCAGAGTGGTTAGCACAGCGCTGTTATGCTAGGGGTCCCAGGCAGGGTTGTTAAAGCTCCAGACATGTTAAGTAAATTCAATTCTGGTCCAGGATAGAAAATCAGGAAGCGTAAATGGATTCTGGACCGTAAAGAATATTTTTATCTGTGAAGTATTTCATTTCGGTCCAGGAACCTTTTTCCCAGATGAATTTAAGTACAGTGTAGGAACCTATTTCTGGATGAATTTAAATTCCATCCAGGAACCATTTTCTGAATCAATTTAAATATGGTCCAGGAACCTTTTTTCTGTGATTATTTTAAATACGGCCGAAGAACCTTTTTTTTTCAGAATCAGTTTAAATAGAGTCCAAATTCTGTATTGAAATGAAACAATACGCAACTTGGATCGAATTTTAAATTGTGTGAGAAAAAGGTTCATCAACAACCCTGTTTCTCATTATGGACCTAACGAAAAACAACTAACCACTAGTGAGCATAAAAGACTAATCCAGGTGCTGGCTATTTCGAGAATCTAAGGAACAAGGCCACGCACAATGGCAGAAATGGTCAAAATGCAAAGGCTGCGGTCACGTTACCCATCTCCATGTAGCCCCATTCTCTCATGCATGTTCCTTCTCTTAATTGAGAACTCTCGAGTCACTACTTGCGCAGACTTGTTTTAGTTCGCTTGCTTGTTGTCTTCGTTGAAAAAGAACAACTAAATGTGTTGACCAAGGCAGTAATTTATTTTATTATAAAACATAAACTTAACATAAGCAAATAGAGAAGAAAGGTGAAGAAGACACAATGAACTGGAATGGGAGACTGAAGTTAAACAAAGAATGGAAGAAGGTGTTAGAAAGAGTAGAAAGGACAAGAGAAAAAGAGGCGAGGAGAAGGAAGAAGAATGAAGGAAAAAGAGCGTGAGATATAAAGAGTCCAACCACACTCTAGATGGAAGTAAATATTTTAGTCTTTTAGGTGAAAGTACAGTTGACAAGGGAAAGCCACCTGCTAGAATGTTCCAGAACAACTTTCTAATAGTCTGGAGGGTAGTAATGTTTGTGTATATATATCGTTCTATTCTTGTATCTTGTTACATTTGTACTTGGTACAGAGTCTGAAGAAGACCTTGCTAGAAGGTTGAAACATTACAATTAGTTTATGTTTTATAATAAAATAAATTACTGCCTTGGTCAGCATATTTAGTTTTTCATATTATGGAAACAAGGCTTAATGGTGTTATAATTGAAAACAACGTTTGAATAGCCACCCCATCGCACTGCAATGTAAATCTTAGGGCAACCAAGTGACGAACGAAACATTAGGGACATGACAGAGGTGGAATCTGCACCGGAAAAGTTTGTCAATGAACAGCCCCATTTACTCCGAAGTTCCTTGCGTAAAGGACAATTTCCCTTGATGTAGCAACACTGCCCATCCCTGTTGTGATAGCTGCAGCCTGACGTTACCTCATTTATAGCTCCTATTGGCTGTGGTTCCTGGATCGGGTGCCTGAGCAACACATGACGGGTTTGTTTGCACTCAATATGACATCACACTAATATGGTTCATTGCATTCTGTAACACTTCGACAAGGAAGGTTGTGCATGCATGTCAAGCAAGGTGTTGGCGATTGTGTAAGCAACCTGCCTTACACAAAGTTTTCTTTTTTACATGGTAGTTACAGAAGAACTAGGATGTCACTTGAAACTTGACGGTATTTCATCAGTTCAATGTTAGCACCACTGTTAATGTTGCCAATGTGAATTAATTTCACATATGCATCAAGAAATTCACAGGGACTTACAAATGCGCTAAGCATTGTACTGTATTTACTCATGTATAATGCGCACATTTTTCCAAAATTTTTGCTCTCAAAAACTGAGGTGCGTATTATTCATGGCATAATTCGGACAGCCAACATGAAACCTTACAGGCTTATTCCATGATTTTGGGACACTTGCATTGATTTTTCATGTTTACGGAACCCTATCATGTTATATATTGTTGTAAAGCTTAAATCATGCAGTTTCTGAATATGGCATCAATATTCCATTCAAGATAAAGACACTAGTGTGAAATGCGGTTGAAATAAGTTCATCACAAAATGAAGGAACGTTCTGATTTCTATGGAACTTTGGATGAAAGAAAACATAAGGAAAAAGAAAACAATAATTAAAATGTATTACTGGCCAAATAATAATAAAATAATTAAAGTGTATTACTGGCCAAATAATAGAGGAGGTGGCATGGGTTGGAGACTTATTGCTTACACAAGAGGTTATTCTCCTCATGGTCCACATAGCAACAGCAACTCATTGAATAGATATGATGTTATTCACTCTTGATCAGCATAGCAACAGCTCTATGACCTACAACTAAAAAGCTATTTCTTGAAAGTGGATTGTACTGCGCATTATATACGAGATATAAATTTTTTGTAACTTTTACCCATCAAAAACCAGGGTGTGCATTATACATGCTCGCGCACTATACACGCGTAAATACAGTATTCTCCAAATTTATTGTGATAAACTTGAAATATGGGATTTTGTGTTTAGCTTATTATACATCACTTTTCTGGTCTTGAAATTGTAAATCATCAATTGGTTTCATTTTGACTACTTCCCCCTCCCCCCACTTCCACGTTTATTAAAATGTGTCTCATTTCAATAAAATTATCTCAAGATACTAACTAACCCAAAGTTATTTTACATCATGTTACTATCATTGCAGTCTCTAGCACTATAGGGTGTATCAAGCTTCATTATTCTCCCATTGATGTATATATTATAAATAGTTATTTGGGTAATCTTGTAAACTTGTTTGCCTGGAGTTTTCTGATGCTAATGGCATGGATGTAATTGGGATATCTTGAATGCTGATGATATATTCGTTGTAGTATCTGTTATGGCATCTGAAAGAGGGGGAAGTAATAATGAGACACAAATGTCAATTTTGCCAGATTAACATTCAAATTAATGCACTAAACTAAGAAAAGAATCTACGGTTGTAATGTAATAGTTGGGAGTAAGGTTTTGATCGGAGTGCAAGTGAGGCTGTGGATGTCAAATCCCAAACTAGCATTAACAGAAATAACTTTGTTGTGAAGCAATGGCTTGCGGTTAATGCACCGCTTCAAGACTCTTTAAGAGTTTCACCAGGAATTGGGATATTGTAACCCAAAACAGTAATATGTTCAAGAATACTCATAATCCAACATCCAATTAATTCAAAATTCAGAATCAGCAAAACGGTGATGCAATTCCAACACTTAATCATGCATTTACTACAATTCTACTATCTACGCTGTTTCGCCATCTACAGCTACTGTATGACACCTTAATTTATGAGTCTTTAATTCTTCATGTGAGAAAAGATCAAAACTTATTTTTACCAATGTTTATTTTGTACTAAATTGGCATATTACAAATACAGGTGATTCAAAAAGAACTTTACAACTTTGAAAGCATATAGAAATGTATTCAGGTAACTTACAGAGTCTGTTGAGGTGCCATTGCAAAGCAAAACACATCAAGTTTGTCATATTGGGTCGATGTGGCTACCATTTGTAATGCGGCATACATCCCACCTGAAGTCAATTTTATTCAAGACTTTCACCAGTAAGTCAGGCATTAATTCTGCAGTGGCAGCGGTAATGCAAAGTCTCAGTTCAGCAAGATCAGGAGGTAAAGGTTGTACAAAACCTGATCTTTAATGAAACCCCACAAGTAAACATCTAGTGGGGTCAAATCTTGGGAGCGAGAGTGCCATGCAATTGGACCTGTACGACCAATCTGCCGACCTGGGAATTGGGTATCAAGAATATCTCCTGATTGCTAAGTGCTAGTGAGGTGGTGCCCCATCTTGCTGATAGTAAATTTGTACATCTTGGTTATCCTTGTTGAACTGAGAAATTAGAAAATTTTGAAACATATCCAGATACACAGAAAATTTTGTAGTATATCCAGATACCCTATACCATTTATGTTTGCTTCCTGGAAGAAGAACAGGCCGTACAATTTTTGTTTGCTAAGGGCACAAAAAACATTGACTTTAGGGCTATCACAAATACGCTGCACAGTTTCATGGGGTTTTTCACTAGCCCATAATCTGCAGTTAAGGGTGTTCACCTGTCCACTGATGTGAAACATTGACTCATCACTAAAAATGAGATTGTCTTGGAATGTCTTGTTATCTGCAATTCTATCCAACATTTGCACACAAAATTGCTGGCGAGCAACTTTATCTGCATCCATAAAGTGTTGATCCATTGTTAGTTTATATGGCTTCAATAGCAAGCGTTTACGTAATACGTGCCAAACAGTTGGTTGTTGAATGCCAGTCTCACATGATGGACGTCGTGATGATTTCGTATGACTCCGGGCAAAGCGTTCTCTTGAGTTGTTCCACAGCAGCTTCAGGAACTTGTGGATGTCCTGGTGATTTTGCACGTGGCAGAGGACATCCAGTCTCAACGAAGGTTTGGTGCCATGAGTAAATTGTAGGCTTGCTAGGAGGTGCCTTTCGATACTCCATAGGAAACTTACGTTGCACTGCAGTTGCTGATTGAGTCTCGTGAATGCAAAACACACAGCGAGCACGTTCCACATCAGTAAATGTAGCCAGTTTGAGGAACAATGCTGACAGTGCTACTGGTGGGTGAGTTCGGTACTAATCAAAATGAAAAAAATGATGAGGTTGCTTAAACAATAATAGATCAATCGACAACAATGTTCCAAGGAGTCCGGCTCGAACTCGAACATAAGCATCTGGTTTAACCAAAATAAGCACACATTATTAGGCAACGCAGAAATACTTATTTCGCAAAGCAATTTATGAGTTAATTCTGTATGTGTTGAGCACAAACATACTCCTGGTGTAATTTGACAGTTTTGTGTAGTAGAATGCAGCAATGGTAAAATTCTCACTGTCACTTTCGCTTTGCACATACCTTCTTGATAATGTGCCCCCCTTTTGTGATCCAGAGAAGTGATTGGAGTATTGGATGACGTGTGGGAATACAGCCAGGTCTTTGTATTGCACCCCCCTTCTTCTACAACACTGGAACCCAGGTCTCAGACAGTTGATGTGGATGGTGGAAACCTTCGGTACTAGTCTTCTCTGTCTGTCTCGTATTGGGACTCCAATCTAATACTTCAGGACGTATGTACAAATGTTGCAGGCATGACAAGAATCTCGTAGTGCCATCTTCCAAAACATCGTCATATATCTTGAAACTGTTACTCGTAGTAGAAATAAACTCACAGCACTGTTCATTTCACATATGTATACGACAATACTCAAAGAAGTGTTTCAATGCAATTGCCCCCATTCTCAGGTTCGTTGCTTTCGATGTAGTGCATGTGTGTGGCCTTGTAGATGCGTGCCTGTAGCTAAGTCATGTTCCTTCCTGTAGTTGTAACGACAGAGTAGTTTGCTCATTTTGCAATTGCTGGGAAGAAAGGCATGACCAGCAGAGCTCTCGGACGTTTGCAAAAACTACATGCAAACAAATGAAGTTTGATAATTGGTCACTGATACAAAACAATAGTTTATTAATCTGAAAGAAATTTGAACATGTCCCATGAAGAGCCTGAATGACACATTCACCCTTTCAATAAATAAATGTTTCCAGACTTCTGTTTTGGAATAAGAAAACCTGCATTTTGACATATAATTTTCCAGAGAACAGTCATGGACACTTGTGGGTAGTAACAATTTCATTGACTTACATTGGGATTGTTACAACCCAGAAGTGTCTGTGACTGTAGATGAATAACCACATGGCTTGTGCTAAATTTCTAGTAATAAACCAATATGGGTCAATTCATAGCAAATGGTCCAGCATGTAATGGGTTTTCTGGTCGATATAACTTTGATCATAGATCGGGCCCTAAACAATCCCGATGAAGACATATAACCAGAATAACCCAGTTACAAAATTTGCTTTGTCTTAGGGTTGTGCAAATGATGAAACAATAATTTTTATTAATCAATAGCATAATGACAAACATAGAAAATCTTAAAGACTCAACTTTAATCTGATGACTGTAACTACTCTTGCATCATGTGGTTTGTCTAATAAGATTTCAACATGCACTCATCAGATTAATTCATGGCCATACCAATAATTGAAAATTCACTTCACAAATAATTAATTTCTGCACTGCACCATTTGTTCATTTTTATTAAATTCCCAATAACATGTTTACAATTAAGTATATATGTTCTGGTATGCAAATACAATAGTCCAGGACAAGCTACAAAATTACCTTCAGGTTTTTGCTTTGAGATGCTAGTTGTTAATCAACAGTTCATGCATTGTGCATTTATGCTGTAAACCAGTACTATAGTGGAACCACGAGCAAAACAACCTGCGCAGACCCGCGACTTCTGTGCACCGTATCCTCATGAGTAGGGGAAGCAGGAGAGTGGACCATGCTTCCTTATGGCCCGAGGTGGAGGGAGGAAGGGAAAGCTGCATGGGGACTTTTCGTCCCAAGGTTTTTTTCCTTGTGGTCGATCTATACTTGTTAACTATGTGTTACCACACTAAATGTCTCCTGAGTAGATCAATTTTAAATAATGAACATTGAACAATATAAATAAAAATTTAATCATCATAATTAATGAATGCTTATTGGTGCTTCATGTTTTAAGGTAGGTAAGATTCTAATTAGGGAACGGTTATTTTCTTATTTGCAAGAATTTTTCTGTGGAACATGGAACATGTATCTAAATTGTGTCGTGCCAAGGTTACATATTTTCAAGGTACCCAAGAACTTCAACAATTCTCCATTATTATTGATAACCACTCCCTTGTTTAGTTATTTTCCATTTTCAATTCAGAACAAAAGACTTTACTGTAATTATGTGGAAGCTGAACCCATCCATTAATTTTGTCAGTTTCCACACTTTTGCATGAGTAAATGCGAGACCATCACTTTGATTCATTTTTCGCAGTACTCTTGACACATTTATTAAATAACACTATAACATTCATTGGGTGTATATCTTGAAATTTATGTATACTTGCAAATCGTGAATTAGGTTATAAGTTCCAACAATTGATGCATGCTGCTGTACCATTCCAAACAATGAATCCTCTTATTTCAAAATGCCACAAGGATGAGAAAATCTCCATCATAAAATTGTGGAAATAAGTAATTTGCTGTGCAAGATGAAGACCTAGGTTATCTAACCCCCCTCCTCTTCTGCTCCTTGATGCACCTATCCTTTCAAAGTATGTAAGTAGCGCCATTTAATAAGTGATATCAATCCATACACGCATATCCTGAAATTTCACCAAGCATCCCCAACTAATTCACTTTCTAATGCAATAATAATGTACAATCTGTTGATATGCAGAAAGCAATAAGGCCAGCCTAAAGTGAATTACTGCAAAAGTGAGAATAATATTTGATTGACCTTAATAGATTTGGGAAAAGCTGACAAAAAATATTACTGAACCAATAGCATATTTACATTTTTCCAAGTATGTTCTTAATGACTGTCTGTTCTACTCAGTGATATGTAAATCTCAGTGACAATTTTTTTTTCCACTCCAGATATCTGAACAAGAACTACATGGAAGGACAGAGCCAAGATATTTCAAGGTCAGTTACACTAGTACCTTCAGGAAAATTAAGTGAACAAGAGCAACCAAAAGACAATACAGAATATGTCAATAGAGAAGGTAACTTTGAACCTGAACCTTCACCAAAATGCTCCAAAACCAAGGCAGATATTGAAGGTACCAAGCACTGTAACAGGAAAAAACAACATATCTCTTCAATGTTCAACCAAGTTTTCTCCAAGGAAGGAAATTTATTGGCTCATTCAAATGTCGTTGCGAAGGAGAAGTTTTTGAATCGCTCAGTTTGCAAGAGAAAATTTATTCCTGAAGATAACCTTTACACACAAAGAAGGGTTCACACCAAAGATAAACCTTTTAATTGTTCAATTTGCAACAAAGATTTTACCCGGAAATCAAACCTTAATATTCATATGAATGTTCACACCAAAGATAAACCTTTTAATTGTTCAATTTGCAACAAAGATTTTACCCGGAAATCAACCCTTAATAACCATATGAGGGTTCACACCAAAGAGAAACCTTTTAAGTGTTCAATTTGCAACAAAGATTTTAACCGGAAATCAAACCTTAATGATCATATGAGGGTTCACGCCAAAGATAAACCTTTTAATTGTTCAATTTGCAACAAAGATTTTACCCGGAAATCAAACCTTAATATTCATATGAATGTTCACACCAAAGATAAACCTTTTAATTGTTCAATTTGTGACAAAACTTTTTCCCAGAAAGCAGACCTTCGAGTGCATGTGAGGATTCACACTAAGGAGAAACCTTTTAAGTGTTCAATTTGCAACAAAGATTTTACCCAGAAATCAACCCTTAATATTCATATGAGTGTTCACAACAAAGAGAAACCATTTACTTGCGCAATTTGCAAAAAAGAATTTGCCTGGAAAAATTATCTTAATCTACATATGAGGTATCACACTGAAGAAATACCTTTTAACTGTTCAATTTGTGGAAAAGGTTTTGCCTGTAGAGGAAGTTATAATCGTCATGTGTTTTTTCACAGCAAAGAGAAGCCTTTTAGGTGTTCAATTTGCAACAAAGATTTTACCTATAAATCAAACCTTAATATGCACATGAGGGTTCACAACAAAGAGAAACCTTTTAAGTGTTCAATTTGTAGCAAAGAGTTTTCCTACAAAGACTCGCTTCGTAAACATATGAGGACACACACAAATGAAAAACCTTTTAAGTGTAAAATTTGCAACAAAGATTTTGCCCAAAAACATCACCTTAATAGACACATGAGAGTACACACAAAAGAGATACATTTTAATTGTTCTATTTGTAGCAAAGAGTTTTCCTACAAAGACTCGCTTCGTAAACATATGAGGACACACACAAATAAAAAACCTTTTAAGTGTAAAATTTGCAACAAAGATTGTGCCCAAAAACATCACCTTAATAGACACTTGAAATTACACACAAGGAGAAACCCTTTAATTGTTTAAAATGTGACAAGTATTTTACCCATAAATATATATACTTACTAAATATGTGAAGAGGGTGCATAGTAAATAATACTTAAAAACAATTTGCACATAGGGAATGGTGTTTGTGAGTAGAAATCTCTGGAAATTATTGTAATTCTGTGTATATATCATTTGGGATGGGATCCCGAGCTCTGTGTTATACAAATCATCACTTCATGTCTACAACTATGGTGCAACCATTTTATTAATTGAGATCTCAACCATCCCTTCCAATGGTTTTCAGTAGCTGAACTGTACTGATAATGTTTTCTACTGTTTTCAGTAGCCCAACTGTGTCTACTGTTATCAGTAGCTGAACTGTACTACTAATAGTAAGACTTGAAGCTTTCCTGGCGACGAGTGATGAATAGATTCTCTCGTTCTATCTCAGTTCAACCCTGAAGATGAGAGTGACAAAGCTTTCAAAAGCTTGGAATATTTTCCACAACTCACCTGATCGATAGCCCAAGAGAATCTATTGATGTACTACTAATGTTGTGTACTGTTTTTGCTAGTCCAATGGTTTCTCCTATCTCAAGTGGCTGTGGCTGAACTGTACTCTTTATGTTTTCAGTAACATAATTATACAACCAAGATCTTTTATTATTGTGTTCAGCATATTTATTTATAAAAACAGTACTATTATCTGTAATGAAATATTTCTTATCAATACAACTAAAAATGCAATGGAGAAATCGTATAAACAACTAAAATGAATATATGGTAAAGCATGTGGAACTTTCTACTTAGGAATGTGTTCACACAACAAAAAATCGAAGTGTAGTGAACATGTTTTAAGTGTGTAGCTTCACTGTGGTTAATGCACTTGTAGAAAATTGAAAAACATACTGTTTTATACATAAATTGACATATTGTTTTTCATACATTCACATGAAAACATCAAAAAATTATTTTAAACAAGACCTGATCCTCATTGCTTGAAAAACCAATATAAGCAAACATTGTTGACTATGTTGATCAAGAGATGGCTCTTTTATGCAATTGCACTACACAGAGATAATAATAACCATGTTTTCAGTAACATAATTATACAACCAAGATCTTTTATTATTGTGTTCAGCATATTTATTTATAAAAACAGTACAGTCTGTAAACAGAACAGACTTTTCCATGCTGAAAAGAAAATCAACTTATATGATAATGTATTAAAACTACTAGCTGCTTTATGTCTGAGGTATTTCTTAAGAAAGAGTTGTAGTAACTTATTCATCAAGATATATCTGACTTCAGTAGTATTCATTAGAAAAACAGTAGATATTCAGTTCGTGTACTCTTTTTTTCCAATGCACTTCAAAATCTCAAAATTACTGAATATATGGTGTCAAGAATGAATTTGCCTATTCCTGGAATCAATAAATGATTTTATAATATATTGTAGCAAGTATTATGCATAATTATTCACATTGTTTCTTCAGTACAGTAGTCCTACTGCAGAGCACATTAGCTGTACAGTAATCTGCAATAGGGTTCCATTAGATTTCACAGTACACAGTAAGAGATATTTGAAAACAGTAGAATTTGTCTACTGAAAACAGTAGAAATTTCCAGCAAGGAGTTGTAAGAAAATAACCATTCATAACAGGATGTGGGCTTTTTAAATAGCTAGCCATTGTTTAAGTACTTTTTTTAGCCAAAGTACAAAGCAAAGAAAGAAGCTTCATCACCAGTAGCAGTGACTCAGGGTGGCTACTCACTGGGAATACCTTGAATTCCAGGAATTATGCATGAAGTATTGGCTCCGTGAATTATGCGGGGATTTTGCTCCTTAAACATGAAAAATTGCAACTTTTATAAATCCAGATCACAAATTTGTCTATACATATTCATAAATGTTATGAGGCATATTTTTCACAGTTCTGATTTTATGTTTGTCAAGGAAGTAAAAGAAACCTGCATTGGAAAATATATGAAAACAGAATTCTTCTGTGAACTGGTGGTAGGACAAATGTATAACGTTGGTAGGCTACGATAATTGCTAAATGCAAAAAAGATCCCAGAGGAAAATACAGTATAGTAATGGAATACGTATAGATTCCTATTTTAACTTCTCGTGCAGTCTTTCCTTATTTTTACTTGCCTTGCTAAGTGTCATTGGTTTGAAACTTATTTTTATGAACGGTGTTTGATTTCTAAAACTGTGAACGTTTATGTACGAGTACAATATCAGAGATCATTGATATTTCTTTAGGATAGAAACAGCAATGTGGGTTTATTTCACACTGTTCAGTACTTGAATGCAATAGGGTCCATATAAAATCTTGGATGAACCTCATTTTTTTAAGTACATTCTAGGTATATTCGAAAAAACTGACTCCAAAACATATGATTCTGAATCGTGTTTATTGAACAACGTAACATTTTAGAAATACAACTCCATTTATCTATATTGTGTGTTTTAAGTGCTTTTGCCCCTATTGTTTCTTTCTAACACTAGGAATATTGTAAAGGAAAGTTTTCCCTGTACACTCACCGCCAATAAAAATTGGACATAGAGACCTGAAATACTCGCTTCCCTGCGAGGCATTGTGTGTGGTGCCTAACTCTACGGCGATAGGCAGATTTTATTAGGGAAGTTTCAACGGCAACTTCTACCAGCCCCGTAGATTTATGCAACAAACACAATGCCTTGCAGGCAAACGAGGATTTCAGGATCTAGGTGTCCCATTTTTATTGCCTGTAACTGTACTTTGCACCATGCCATTCAGAAATACAGAAGGTGTGGAGGGAGGATAGAGTTTCATACATTATTGATCTTGGCCATACTGGAGCTGACGTGATCAGCACTACCCTCCACCCATCTTTACCCCCTCAGGTACCCATTGATGGGAGGCTGGGTAAGCCACAGAACTACTTCTGCAGGGACATTTTCTGAATATTTCCACCTGAAATGTCCAAACTCATGATTGGAACTTGGGTCACTTAACAATGAACCACGAAATTTATCTTTCAGTTGAATTGAATTAGATCTTTTCGACCCATTCGAACCACAAAGACCCTTTGTATTAATGTTAATATTTTTGGGGGGTGGGGTAATAAGTAAGGTTGAAACAGAGGAAACTCTTGCTTGTGTCCTTAATTGTTTTGCCTTGATTTTTTGAAAGTTCGCATTGAAGACCGGCATTTATACTTGAATTTTATCACGGTCTTAGTAGCCACCCTGTAACTGGTGTTAAACTTCCCTTTTTTTATGTATTTTTATTAATTCATGATAATTATTGTTATCATTTGTATTATTCCGGTTTTTTCAACAGACTGATCTCCCTCACCATGAATATTTACTTGTGATACCAATGTTATTGGCAGAGTGGTTAGCACAGCACACTATGATGCTAGGGTCCGAGGCTGGGTTGTTAAAGCTACAGACATTTTAAGTAAATTCAATTTCTGTCCAGGAGAGAAAATCAGGAAGCGTAAATTGGTTCTGGACCGTAAAGAACCTTTTCATCTGTGAAGTATTTCAATTCGGTGTAGGAACTTTTTTCTGGATGAATTTGAATACAGTCTAGGAACCTTTTTTCCGAATCTATTTGTATTCGGTCCAGGAACCTTTTTTCTGAATCTATTTATATTCGGTCCAGGAACCTTTTTTCCAGGATCAATTTAAATATGTTTCAGCAACCTTTTTTTTTAGATGAATTTAAGTATGGCTCAGGAATCTTCTTATCCGAATCAGTTTAAATAGGAACCAAATTCTGTATTGAAATGAAACAATACGCAACTTGGATCGAATCTTAAATTGTACGAGAAAAAAGTTTCTTCAACAACCCTTCATCAATTTAATCATATCATGACTCATCCTCATCTTTGCAATTAGCAAAAAGTGGCAGAAATGTGAAGTAAAATAAATCAACCAATCAATGCTTGAATAATTATATTGAAAACATTTTTACCAGATATCAAAATATCTTGAAGTTGATTAGGTAAATTTGAGTTTGAAATTCTTATGCAATTAACAATGTCTTATAGATTAGTATATCCTGTAACATTTGTGACTCGTGTTTGTAGATGTATTTCATGTCTAAGTATGTGAAATGGCAAATGTAAACTTCACATATGAAATAAAATATTTTAAATATTGAACTGAACATTTTATTTGAATTGTATTAGACTGTTTTGATACAATGGAATCTCATTTATGTTTTATATTGTTAATATATGTGTGTGCTTATGTGTGTGGGTGGCGAGAGGCTGTAATACATAATATTGAAATAGAGAAAACATTTGCTTGTACCCTGGATTGTTCGGAAAGTTCGTCTTGGATACCGGGAATTATACTTGAATCATGATCCTGCAGTGGCCACCTTATACTAGCAAAGTTATAATCACTTATGGACACAGATTTTGTGATATGTTACTGACAAATTTATTTTTAATGCTGATAATGTTTAATGCAACGATAAACTCTACCTCTTTTCAAATAGTGTTTAAATCTTATGTTGTTGTGGTTGAATGAGATTGCATTGATTAAAATTAATTTCTTCTCTTTGAAAATTATTGTGATATTTTATGTTCAATTTTGTGCATGAAGTTTTTGTGTTTCTTAACATATTGAATAATTTTGATGAAGAATCTTGTAAATGTGTAATATTTCAAACTTCCCATTTTTCAGAAAGCAATACTCAATGCCAGTGATTCATGAATAGTAAGCAATGGCCAGTTCTAGATTATTATTCTGAAAAAGGAAATTTTAATTAGCAATTTTCAGGAAAAAATCGTTTTGCAACACCTAAACCTCATTGCACAGCTGGGAAAAGCTGTGTTTGCAATCGATTCCATTTTAAAATAATAAAGGTTAGTTACCAAGTCGCATAACACATTCCTTTCATGACATTAATTAACTCACTAATTATTCTCCTGCAGCATTATAATGCTTTGAGCCACGGAGGTGTATTCTGTAGGGTGTCTGTTTCCATGCATGAGACCTGGGTTAGATTCTCAGGGTGGGTGATGTAAGGTCAGAATTTTTCTGGGCTTCTCCCCCCTGCCCCCCTAAAGCATCTCGGGGGCTCACCCATCCTCAAATCAATGGATACCTGGGGGTAACCCTGTGTGGGTAAAGGCAGCTGGAGTGTGGTTCTGATCACATCACCTACAAATATGGTAGAGATCGAGAATGTGTCCAGCCCACATCCCCTAAATGTGCCTTCATGGCATTGTGCTATATGCACGGGGAACTTTTTTTTTAAGCATTATGATGCTTAGAACATCTTGTGACATTTAGTAATGTTTTTTTTTAAACTCTCTGTAGACCCAGAGGATGCAAAGATAGGATTTTTGAAGTGTTGCAAGATTTTTTAACATGCTGCAGTTAAAATTATAAAAAATAAATAAATAAATTAAAAAATCGGTTGATTGTCTGTTCTTCAGTTTCACGTAAATACTAAACATTCCTGCCTTTTGGGTTAGCCTGGATAGGGAGAAAAGAGACATAATAATATATACAAATACAGTTATTAAAATAATGCCTCTTTTATGCTATGCTGTCCATCATTCTCTGTCATTTGCAACAAAAACAAGTCTCTGTGGTATAGGCTGATACCAAAAGTGACAGCGTAACGTTCCCTAAGGAACTGGGATCGAATCTGGGTGGCATAGATCATGTATGGCATCATCCTTAATGATGGCATATTCACTGCTCATGGAGAGCTTAATGGTAACATGCAAGAGGTAACACATACACACTGTATGGCAAACACAATACTTGCCTTTTATAACCTTTAAAATTGGATCACCATGCTAAATGGAAATACCTGACTCTCACTGTGTGGAGGTGCTCCCTCGAGGTGTTGAACTACGGACTGGTTAATAAGGGAGATGTCGAACTACGGACTGGTTAATGAACGAGGTGTCCGTTTGTGATACTCGTCTGAATGCTCAGACTTTACTCTCCTTTACTTGGATTTCTTGATCGTAATTCTGCATGATGAACCCCACTGTCCTAGATATTTATTGCGATGTATTTTGCTAAGCAATGCCGAGTCAGTCACCTGCAACTTCTTCCTGGGTTACACCTGTTTATGTGTTTACGCCTTTGGTGACCCAGTAAAGCTTAGGTAACATCTGACACTGCATTCCTTACTGTTGAGTTCCTGGATGGAACTATTTGTTGATTATTAGGACATAAAAGAAACAGAAGGGAAGAGTGCTAGCAGAAATTATACAATCCACAACCCTCCTGCCTTGCTTGAATATAGATAAAAAAAATTGAATTCTACAGCGGTTTTTACACATCTTTCGCAAGAACCCGAAATCATCTGACCTGGAAACAGCCCAGGATGGTAGTAATGTTAATTTTGAAAACATTCACCATGAGCGTGCAAGCAAGAATTTAAAATGAAATATATCTTCTATTTCCACACATCCTTTACACCTACCAGGTAGTTATATGCCTTCGAGAAGTTTGCTCACAGCTTTCCCTTTACCCATGCCTTTGATCTTGTCAATCATCTGCTTCCCAGGATGTGGAGGGTTTGTTCAGTAATCCTCTGAAAAACTGCCACAAGGAGGGGTTACCGAATTTTTGGAAAGGTCAAATGTTGCTCTTGGCCTTGATTAGGTATCTGTTGGAAAATTTCAACCAATACTTACAGATACCATTGCTATCAGCCAATACGATTACATCGGTATCTGTATCTTCTCAGCCCTAGTAGTTATTGTAGTTAATTAATACATGACTTTTTCCTTTTTGCCCTCTCAACCATCCACCCTTGCCCACTATGATGTTCAGCTAAAGTTCCCACATGAGGAAGTTACTGGTAACTAAGGGTGCTACCGCACAAATTATTTCATAATTATATCTTTGTTCAACCTTATTCAGGAAATGTGTACCTTTTTTGTTGAATTTGTCAACAACTAATTTTAGTATGATTTGAGGAAAATTGCCTAATGAATGAAACCTTGCACTTGTTGACTTTTACTGTATTAATTATTTGGAGTGCTGGAAGCTCCTCTAAATGTTGTTTTTTTTCTTTGGATTCTTCCAACTTTTGACAATGGTTGGTCCTCAAAGTACTTAAAAAGACCCAGCCAACTCTGAGTGCTATAGGGAAGAGCATACAATTTACTACAAGAGTGTGGAAAAATAATTGTGGACATTTGCATCCCTCCCTTCATTACAAAGTTAATATGTCAAATGTCTAAACAGCTTTCTTTCAACAAATGCCTCATTTTGATATTCTTTATTTGAGTACCTGCATGGATTGTGCAACATCAACATCTTGCTGATTTTCTTCGTCAAACTCAAGAGATTTTGCCAGTGCGGGCTCATATAATTACGGGGAAACTTTTGGTATCATCCTTTCATCATAAACAAATGAGAAAAACAGCAGTTTGTGAGATTTCACACTGTAACAATCCATTTAGCTAGCAGAGATTTCCGGAATATAAAAGCAAACCAAATTTTGACTGTGATGCTCATTTTTAGTCTGATATTTGAGGTGTTGTAGTGTTTATTTTTGTCTTTGTTTGATGTGTCTGAATTTAAAGGGACCAAATGGGCCAATAGGATTTCAGTGGCCACAGTGCAGGTTTATCTAGGGTAGTGGGTGAAGTACGTCATCAACGAATCAATCAGTGACACTGATCTACCCATCCAACAATGTGTTGCAGCAGCCGATCATGGCCATTTGTAGCAGATCGTAAATCTTTTTTGTAGTAACTTAATATAACATACTACAGGGTACACAAAATATCTTAATGGCTGAAAAAAGCATCAGTGAGAACATTAATATAACATGAACTTTTGGATATGGAAATATGGTAGACTGAAATGGTATTTTTGCAAGATGATCCTTTTATTTCCACATTTAATAACGATGTATTTTGAACTTCTTTAGATTGCCAAATTTCCAAATATGTCTCAATAGCAGAAATTCGTATGAGTAATATACGTATTGGTTCAGGCTAGTGTTATCTCAACCCTAGTACGTTTGCTGTGCTGCATGCAAAGTTGCAAAGTACTTATGTAGGATGCAATTCAATGGATTTGTTATATTTTCTATATGATTTTGTCAAATAGGTGTTATTTAGTACAAGAGTAGCAGTTCTGCTAAATTCATTGACCCTGAACTCAAACTCGTTTCATGAATGGGACTAAAATATCTGAATTAAGGACTGTCAAAGGAGAGAAGTTTTCTATTAAAATTTTGAGAGGAGTAAGTTCTTCATTGACAGATTCTAGGCACTTAGGTTACTCCACCACTTATCATATAGTTTCTAAGCCAACACTACCCACCTGCACTGTGCCCTTAGACTAAGAAAATTTAAGAATTGTGAAAGGATGCAAGCACCCATGTGGGGTGTCTATCAGTCAATAAATAAGGATGTTTGATAAACTTGCTTCATTGCATTTAAGGTAGGTAAGTCATGTGATGAAAGAGACAATTTGATTTCCATGTTAGTTGATAATTTTATGACAATATCACTTCCTTTTATGTATACACTTGACTATGAAGATGTATCTGTAATGCTGTGTTAACTGTAGCAATGAAATTGAATAAGTAGGTATACAAGCATGGGATTTAACCACATAGTGTTTGACATTCGAGCACTACATGGGACATGGAAATCTACTTCCATATTATTTTTCTTTTTATCAGGTAGGCTACTTATTGTATTCCTATGTTCTTCTTAAAGATTGGCATAACCACTTTTTATAGATGCAAAATAATCTAACAGTTATTTTTAGTGGTTATTATTTTATTTTATCTGCGATGTTTTGTTCTGGTTTCCAATATCTTTCTCAAGATACACTAAGATATACAAACAAAAACACAATCTCACATGGCTAGTCAATCTACACTTTTGTAGAGCCCCAAGTGAGAGAAGAGTAAAGTGACTAGCCAAGTGAGATTCTGTTTTTGCATGTATCTCTTAGTGTAGCTTCAGAAAGTTCTGAGAAACCAGAACAAAACATCGCAGATAAAATAAAATAATAACCACTAAAAATAACTGTATAAAATTATTTTGCTTATTGTATTCCTTGGTAGGTTTGCAATTTTTATTTTTATACTTCTTCTAAGGATTTTTTCACATGATTTTACAGTCACATATTATGTGAATTCTATAGTATAACATTTTAATAATACACCCTGTAAATTATAGAAATTATGGACTTCTGCCATAATTCGTTTTAATAAATTTAGAAATTCTACCCGTCACACATTTATTTTTCATTGCTCAAAGTGCAAGTCACACTCAATCACACTATGTATTTTTTTGCATCCACCTACTACAACATACTAGTGCGATCTGGAATACAGATAGCCAAATCCCGATAAAATGTTATCCGGATGTTAGAAAATGTTCTATCTGGATTTCCAATATCCAAACATCAGATAATCTTATATGAAGATATACCGATTATTCTGATATCTGAATTGTCTGGATTATCCTGATAATCAAATGTGTTCATTATCTGGGCAGTTTTACCATTTATCTGTTTTACACGGTATCCAATCTTTTATTTATCATATTCGTATATCACTGTACAAATTCCTTATAGAGAGACCATAAAGAAAATAACCTTCTGCTAAAACGATTCCTACTCGATCCGATCATCTCCGTCCACAAGGAAGCATGCTCCCCTCTGTTCTTTCTCTCCTTGTGGAAGTTTGGTGAACAGGAGTCGCAGGTCTGCACAGTTCATTTGCTGGTGGTTCCACTATACAAATCATCCATCAGCTCTGTACTATCCGAATTATCAGGATATTCAGGTTATCTGTTGTATCCAAAATGAATATCAGATGATTTGAATATGGATACCCGTTACCTGAATTTTGTGGTCTAGCACTGACTGAAGGGTAACTTCAACATGTGATTTAGTTTTCATGAACTCCTTCAGGATAAGCAACTCTTCATGGATTCCAGAGCCTGGTAATATGAAGATCATAATTTGCTGAATGATTGATGAAGGTGTGAAATACGAACAATCAGTTTTCTTGGAAAAATATCGTGTACAGCATTTTTCATTTTATTAAAAATGCAAGAATTAATTAATCTTGAAACTTGAGACAATATGCTAACATTCTTAACTTCTGGTTGTTTGTTGTTTTGTTATTCTATTCACAAACTTGAGTTATGGCATATTAAGAATGCAACACTACATAAGATCACTTCAAAATTAGATCTTAGAAGTACAAAAACTAAGTTTCAAACCAGAATTGGCATCAGTAAAGGTTTATAAAGACATAAGGCTAACTGGATGATAAAGTCTATGCTATTACAAATTAAAATAGATCACATCATCAGAAGATGACTCTCATCTTATAACCACAGGTAGTTTTCAATTCTAGGATTCTTATATTCCAGTAGTAGCTTCCTGTTCTTGAACTACAAGTGTAATGAATCTATTTTCACAACTTCTAGTTAGTGGTGAATTCGCTTGGACCACTGTGCAAATCCTGCCCAAGTAGAAAATGTTACATACTAGAAGAAGTTTGTGTGTGTGTGAATTTATTTTGTCTTATAATAGCTTATAGCTTATATAGCTTGCCATATCAAGTAAAGATATTAAAGAAAAGTTGAACAAATCAAAATAATAAAAATAAATTATGCAATCAGAGCCGTACATGTCATCGAATGATACCAAACCTGTCTTAAATTCTGTCTTCACACAGAAATTTTGTTAATTCAACTGTATAGAATTTTTTATGTACCCAGAGAATCTGCACATTTCACAATCATCTGATTTTTCAGATATGCGTTACTGGTACTATCCATAACAAAACTCACAATATTGTCATATAAATTATTTATTCATAACTGGGAAATGAGAAACACTGTAGTAGATAAATAGAGAGTAACCAGTACTCATTTTATCTGCAAATCTGTTGTTTTTTTTTTGTTCTATTAATTTCAGTAGGCACTGCCACCATCCTCGTTGGAACTTGTTGTACTGTAGCCTGGCATGCTTTTATTGTTTGTAGTTCTCAGGCTGCTGCTAGGTGCCCTGTTGTTAACTGTTCGGCTTCATCCATGTCGTCTGCTATTTCCCAGTGCTACCTGTTGTAGTAGCAGAATCTAAGTGTGGTGTTCCTGTTAGCCATCAACAGGAATTTACATTAATGTATTTTAATGTAAAAATATTGAAATATAAATACAGAACTATGACTTTGGATGTTCAAACTTACTAAATTATAATAATAAATAAGTAATAACATGAAATCGGCTACCGCCTGCAAAAATGTAACTTCATGTAAAAGCTTTTAAAATTAATTATAAAAAATGAACAGAGTTGAGTCATTACCTGAGGCCTGCATGATACCTGGAAGACAATTATCTACAAGAAGTTGCACCTAATATGTATAATATGCAAATGCATGTCAAGCAAGGTGTTGGCGATTGTGTAAGGAATCTGCTTTACACAAAGTTTTCCTGTTTAGATGGTAGTTACAGAAGAACTAGGATGTCACTTGACACCTGATGGTGTTTCATCAGTCTAATATTAGCATCACTGTTAATGTGGCCAATGTGAATTAATTTCACATACACATCAAGGAATTCGATTTATGTTAGTCACAGGGACTTTTGCATTATAAATACTTAGCCCTTGTAACTTTTACATTCATTTTTTTCCATTAAGAATAAGTCACGATTATAAAAATTGACCATCACATAGGTATTCTCCAAATTTATTGTGATAGATTTGAAATATGGGTTTTTGTGTTTAGCTTATTATACATAACTTTTGTGGTCTTGAAATTGTAAATCATCTCTTGGTTTCAGTTTGACTACGTTTTTTCTTTTCACTTCACGTTTTTTAAAATTTGTGTGTGCATGGAGACTGCCAGCTATTTGTATCCATCTCAAGATACTAACTAACGAAAAATTATTTTGCATCATGTTGCTATCACTGCAGTCTCTAGAACTAGATAACTTTGCAACAATGTGGGGAAATGATGAATTGTTGAAAATAAACTTCATTGTCCTGATTAGCCAAAAAGAAAACAAAACCAACAGTAAATAACAAATATACATAGATTTATACAATGCGGTTGTTAAAATTTTATGCTAAGATTTTCCAAGAATTTACCAATCATTCACTTTCTGAATATTCAACTGTGCAGTGGTATCCATTAAAAGAAATGCCTATTCATGTTCAAACAATGTTATTACAAAGCTAATAGAAATTAAATACAAAATATATTTGTCATTTACTAATCATAACCAAGATCCCGATGGAAGTCCCCACTGTTTAGCATGAGGGAAATACAGACATCATGAAACATTATTTTTCTGCCTTTATCACTGATATGTAAATAGCATTGATGAATCTGTCTAATTCCTAGAATATAATGAAATTATAAACAGTGTGATTTTAATGTCAGAAACTTGTTACTCATGGTTTCTGCGAAGGTGTTCATTTTATTTTATTTTTTTAATTAATTTTGGTGGCTACTGTCATCATACTTAATGTTAATAGAACATTTAAATAATAAATTAATAAAAGGTTATTTCAATGTTAAGTTTTTGAGTATGTTACAAAGAGAACATATTAGTTAGCTAGTGAGAAATTCTTTTTGGGTACAATTTTTGTTCCAAAATGATCAGGTTTTTATTGTTTCTCTTTGATATGAACATTTTGTGTCTTAACAGATCTCTTTTTTAGGGAAAACATTTTCTAATACTGAAACATACATTTTTCTCATTATAAATAGTTATTTGGGTATTGTTGTAAAGTTGTTCGCCTGGAGTTTTCTGGTGCTAATGGATGCATGTAATTAAAATATCTTGAATGCTGATGATATCTTTTTGTAGTATCTGTTCTGGCATCTGAAAGAGGGGGAAGTAATAATGAGACACAAATGTCAATTTTGCCAGATTAACATTCAAATGAATGCACTAAACTAAGGAAAGAATCTACGTTTATAATGTACTAGTTGGGAGCAAGGATTTGATTGGAGCACAACTGAGGTTGTGGATGTCAAATCCCAAACTAGCATTAACAGAAATAACTTTGTTGTGAAGCAATGGCTTGCGGTAAATGCACCGCTTCAAGACTCTTAAGAGTTTCACGAGGAATTGGGATATTGTAACCCAAAACAGTAATATGTTCAAGAATACTCATAATCCAACATTCAATTAATTCAAAATTCAGAATCAGCAAAACGGTGATGCAATTCCAACACTTAATCATGCATTTACTACAATTCTACTATCTACGCTGTTTCCCCCTCTACAGCTACTGTATGACACCTTAATTTATGAGTCTTTAATTCTTCATGTGAGAAAAGATCAAAACTTATTTTTACCCAACGTTTATTTTGTACTATATTGGAATATTACAAATACAGGTGATTCAAAAAGGACTTTACAACTTTAGCTTTCATTCAGGTAACTTACAGAGTCTGTTGAGGTGCCATTGCAAAGCAAAACACATCAAGTTTGTCATACAACATTCATGTTGGGTCAATGTGGCTACCATTTGTAATACGGCATACATCCCACCTGAAGTCAATTTCATTCAAGACTTTCACCAGTAAGTCGGGCATCACTTCTGCAGCGCAGCAGTAATGCGAAGTCTCAGTTCAGCAAGATCAGGAGGTAAAGGTTGTACAAAACCCGATCTTTGATGAAACCCCACAAGTAAACATCTGGCGGGGTCAAATCTTGGGAGCGAGGGGTGCCATGCAATTGGAAATGTACGACCAATCCACCGACCTGGGAATCGGGTATCAAGAAAAATCTCGACTGCTAAGTGGTAATGAGGTGGTGCCCCATCTTGCTGATAGTAAATTTGTACATCTTGGTTATCCTTGTCGAACTGAGGAATTAGAAAATTTTGAAACATATCCAGATACACAGAAAATTTTTGTAGTATATCCAGATACTCGATACCATTTATGTTCCCTCCTGGAAGAAAAACAGACCGTACAATTTTTGTTTACTAAGGGCACAAAAAATATTGAGCTTAGGGCTATCACAAATATGCTGCACAGTTTCACGAGGTTTTTCAGTACCCATAGTCTGCAGTTATGGGTGTTCGTTCACCTGTCCACTGATGTGAAACATTGACTCATCACTAAAAATGACATTGTCTAGGAATGTCTTGTTATCTGCAATTCTATCCAATATTTGCACACAAAATTGCTGGCGAGCAACTTTATCTGCATCCATAATGTGTTGAACCATTTCTAGTTTGTATGGCTTCAATAGCAACCAAGCGTTTACGTAATACGTGCCAAACAGTTGGTTGTGGAATGCCAGTCTCACGTGATGCACGTCGTGATGATTTCGTAGGACTCCGGGCAAAGTGTTCTCTGATTTCTTCCACAGCAGCTTCAGGAACTTGTGGACGTCTTGGTGATTTTGCATGTGGTAGAGAACAAGTAGTCTCAACGAAGGTTTGGTGCCAAGAGTAAATTGTAGGGCTGCTAGGAGGTGCCTCATGATACTCCATAGGAAACTTACATTGCACTGCAGTTGCTGATTGCATCTCGTGAAAGCAAAACACATAGCGAGCACGTTCCACACCTGTAAAATTAGCTATTTTGAGGAACAATGCTGACAGTGCTTCTGGTGGGTGTGTTCGGTACTAATGGAAAGGAAAATGAATAGTGAGATTGCTTAAACAACAATAAATCAATCGACAACATTGTTCCAAGGAGTCCGGCTCGAACTCGAACATAAGCATCTGGTTTAACCAAAATAAGCACACATTATTAGGCAACGCAGAAATACTTCTTTCGCAAAGCAACTTCTGAGTTAGTTCAAACTTCTGTATGTGTTGAGCACAAACATACTCCTGATGTAATTTGACAGTTTTGTGTAGTAGAATGCAGGAATGCTAAAATTCTCACTTGTCACTTTCACTTTGCACATACCTTCTTGATAACGTACCCCCTTTTGTGATCCAGAGAAGTGATTGGCTTATTGGATCCTCCCTTCTTCTACAATGCTGGAACCCAGGTCATTTTATGTAAAAGGTTTTGGGTCCAAATTGTGATATGTCATAGGTGTTCTTCACCGATTTTATCCATTCATCATTCACCTCATCAATGCAATTGGCCAAAAGTGCCAGAAAGAATGTAACAAAAAATACAAATATTTATTTAATACTCTGAACTTTTGTAGAATTGGCTGTTGTTGAAGGACCAGGATGCATTTGGTCACTGATACAAAACAATATTTTATTAATCTGAAAGAAATTTTAACATGTCCCATGAAGATCCTGAATGACACATTCACCCTTTCAATAAATGAATGTAACCAGACTTCTGTTTTCGAAAATGAAAACCTGTATTTTGACATTTACTTTTCCAGAGAACAGTCGTGGACACTTGTGGGTAGTAACAATTTCATTGACTTCCTGTGGGATCATTACATCCCAGAAGTGTCTGTGACTGTAGATGAATAACCACATGGCTTGTGCTAAATGTCTAGTAATAAACCAATATGGTCAATCCATAACAAATGGTCCAACATGGAATGGGTTTTCTGGTCGATATAACTTTGATCATAGATCGGGCGCTAAACAATCCCGATGAAGACATATAACCAGAATAATCCAGTTACAAAATTTGTTTTGCGTTAGGGTTGTGTAAGTGATCAAACAATAATTTTTATTAATCAATAGCATAATGACAAACATAGAAAATCTTAAAGACTCAACTTTAATCTGATGACTGTAACTACTCTTGCATCATGTGGTTTGGCTAATAAGATTTCAACATGCACTCATCAGATTAATTCATGGCCATACCAATAATTGAAAATTCACTTCACAAATAATTAATTTCTGCACTGCACCATTCGTTCATTTTTATTAAATTCCCAATAACGTGTTTACAATTAAGTATATATGTTCTGGTATGCAAATACAATAGTCCAGGACAAGCTACAAAATTACCTTCAGGTTTTTGCTTTGAGATGCTAGTTGTTAATCAACAGTTCATGCATTGTGCATTTATGCTGTAAACCAGTACTATAGTGGAATCACGAGCAAAACAACCTGCGCAGACCCGCGACTTCTGTGCACCGTATCCTCGTGAGTAGGGGAGGCGGGAGAGTAGACCATGCTTCCTTATGGCCCGAGGTGGAGGGAAGAAGGGAAAGCTGCGCGGGGACTTTTCGTCCCAAGGTTTTTTTCCTTGTGGTCGATCTATACTTCTTAACCATGTGTTACCACAGTAAATGTCTCCTGAGTAGATCAGTTTTAAATAATGAACATTGAACAATATAAATAAAAATTTAATCATCATAATTAATGAATGCTTATTGGTGCTTCATGTTTTGAGGTATGTAAGATTCTAATTAGGGAACGATTTTTTCTTAGTTGCAAGAATTTTTATGTGGAACATGGAACATGTATCTAAATTGTGTCGTGCCAAGGTTACATATTTTCAAGGTACCCAAGAACTCCAACAATTCTCCATTATTATTGATAATTCTCCCTTGTTTAGTTATGTCCCCTTTTCACTTCAGAACAAAAGACTTCTCTGTGATTATGTGGAAGCTGAACCCATCCATTAATTTTGTCAGTTTCCACACTTTTGCATGAGTAAATGCGAGACCATCACTTTGATTCATTTTTCGCAGTACTCTTGACACATTTATTAAATAACACTATAACATTCATTGGGTGTATATCTTGAAATTTATGTATACTTGCAAATCGTGAATTAGGTTATAAGTTCCAACAATTGATGCATGCTGCTGTACCATTCCAAACAATGAATCATCTTTTTTGAAAATGTCACAAGGATGAGAAAATCTCCATCATAAAATTGTGGAAATAAGTAATTTGCTGTGCAAGATGAAGACCTAGGTTATCTGACCCCCCCCTCCTGCTCCTTGATGCACCTATCCTTTCATACATATATTGTATCTGCTACAAAGTATGTAATTAGCGCCATTTAATAAGTGATATCAATCCATACATGCATATCCTGAAATTTCACCAAGCATCCCCCAACTAGGAATTTTCACTCCATTCCCTTTCTAATGCAATAATAATGTACAATCTGTTGATATGCAGAAAGCAATAAGGCCAGCCTAAAGTGAATTACTGCAAAAGTGAGAATAATATTTGATTGACCTTAATAGATTTGGGATAAGCTGACAAAAAATATTACTGAACCAATAGCATATTTACATTTTTCCAAGTATGTTCTTTATGACAGTCTGTTCTACTCAGTGATATGTAAATCTCAGTGACAAATTCTTTTTCTTTCCACTCCAGATATCTGAACAAGAACTACATGGAAGGACAGAGCCAAGATATTTCAAGGTCAGTTACACTAGTACCTTCAGGAAAATTAAGTGAACAAGAGCAACCAAAAGACAATACGGAATATGTCAATAGAGAAGGTAACTTTGAACCTGAACCTTCACCAAAATGCTCCAAAACCAAGGCAGATATTAAAGGTACCAAGCACTGTAACAGGAAAAAACAACATATCTCTTCAATGTTCAACCAAGTTTTCTCCAATGAAGGAAATTTATTTGCTCATTCAAATGTCGTTGCAAAGGAGAAGTTTTTGAATCGCTCAGTTTGCAAGAGAAAATTTATTCCTGAAGATAACCTTTACACACAAAGAAGGGTTCACACCAAAGATAAACCTTTTAAGTGTTCAATTTGCAACAAAGATTTTACCCGGAAATCAAGCCTTAATATTCATATGACGGTTCACAACAAAGAGAAACCATTTACTTGCGCAATTTGCAAAAAAGAATTTGCCTGGAAAAATTATCTTAATCTACATATGAGGTATCACACTGAAGAAATACCTTTTAAGTGTTCAATTTGTGGAAAAGGTTTTGCCTGTAGAGGAAGTTATAATCGTCATGTGTTTGTTCACACCAAAGAGAAACCTTTTAAGTGTTCAATTTGCAACAAAGGTTTTTCACAGAAAACAGATCTTCGAGTGCATGTGAGGATTCACACTAAGGAGAGACCTTTTAAGTGTTCAATTTGCAACAAAGATTTTACCCAGAAATCAACCCTTACTAATCATATGAGGGTTCACACCAAAGATAAACCTTTTAATTGCTCGATTTGCAACAAAGATTTTACCCAGAAATCAACCCTTAATATTCATATCAGGATTCACAACAACGAGAAACCATTTACTTGCGCAATTTGCAAAAAAGAATTTGCCTGGAAAAATTATCTTAATCTACATATGAGGTATCACACTGAAGAAATACCTTTTAAGTGTTCAATTTGTGGAAAAGGTTTTGCCTGTAGAGGAAATTATAATCGTCATGTGTTTGTTCACACCAAAGAGAAACCTTATATGTGTTCAATTTGCAACAAAGATTTTAACCGGAAATCAAACCTTAATAATCATATGAGGATTCACACTAAGGAGAAACCTTTTAAGTGTTCAATTTGCAACAAAGATTTTGCCCAGAAATCAAACCTTAATAATCATATGAGGGTTCACGCCAAAGATAAACCTTTTAATTGTTCAATTTGCAGCAAAGTTTTTACCCATAAATCTAGCCTTGAAATTCATATGAGGGTTCACAACAAAGAGAAACCTTTTAAGTCTTCAATTTGTGACAAAGATTTTGCCCAAAAACATCATCTTAATACTAACATGACAGTACGCACAAAAGAGAAACCTTTTAATTGTTCTATTTGTAGTAAAGAGTTTTCCTACAAAGGCTCGCTTTGTAAACATATGAGGACACACACAAATGAAAAACCTTTTAAGTGTAAAATTTGCAACAAAGATTGTGCCCAAAAACATCACCTTAATAGACACATGAAATTACACACAAGGAGAAACCCTTTAATTGTTTAAAATGTGACAAGTATTTTACCCATAAATATATATACTTACTAAACATGTGAAGAGGGTGCATAGCAAATAGAACTTAAAAACAATTTGCACACAGGGAATGGTGTTTCTGGGTAGAAATCTCTGGAAATTGTTGTCATTCTGTGTATATATCATTTGGGATGGAATCCCGAGCTCTGTACTGTACAAATCATTACTTCATGTCTACAGCTGTGGTGCAACCATTTTATTAATTGAGATCTCAACCGTGCTTTCCAATGGTACTGTGCAAACCTTATTTTGATAGCCCTACTGAAAATTCTGTCTACTGTTTTCAGTAGATGAATGGGTGTTTTGAAGCATCTACTGTTTTATGTAGGTGTACTCTAATGCTACTGTTTTCAGTAACCCAACTGTGTCTACTGTTTTCAATAGCTGAACTGTACTGATAATGTTTTCTACTGTTTTTAGTAGCCCAACTGTGTCTAATGTTTTCAGTAGGTGAACTGTACTACTAATAGTAAGACTTGAAGCTTTTCTGGCGATGAATGATGAATAGATTCTCTCGAGCTATCTCACTTCAACCCTGAAGATGAGAGTGACAAAGCTCTCAAAAGCTTGGAATATTTTCAACAACTCACCTGTTCGATAGCCCGGTAGAATGTATTCATGTACTACTAATGTTTTCTACTGTTTTTGGTAATCCAATGGTTTCTCCTATCTTAAGTGGCTTTGGCTGAACTGTACTCTTTATGTTTTCAATAACTTAATTATACCACCAAGATCTTTTATTATTGTGTTCAGCATATTTATTTATAAAAACAGTACTATTATCAGTAATGAAATATTTCTTAATACAACTGAAAATGCAATGGAGAAATCGTATAAACAACTAAGATGAATATATGTTAAAGCATGTGGAACTTGCTACTTAGGAATGTGCCCACACAACAAAAAATTAAGTGTGGTGAACATGTTTTTAAGTGTGTAGCTTCACTGTGGTTAATGCACTTGTAGAAAATTGAAAAACATACTGTTTTATACATAAATTGACATATTGTTTTTCATATATTCACACGAAAACATCAAAAAAATATTTTAAACAAGACCTGATCCTCAATGCTTGATAAACCAAAATAAGCAAACATTCTTGACTATGTTGATCAAGAGATGGCTCTTTTCTCCAATAGCACTACGCAGACGTAATAATAACCATGAAAATTCAATGCTGAAAAGAAAATCAACTGATATGATAATGTATTAAAACTACTAGCTGGTTTATGGCTGAGCTATTTCTTAAGAAAGAGTTGTAGTAACTTATTCATTAAGATATATCTGACTTCAGTAGTATTCATTACAAAAACAGTAGAAATTCAGTTTGTGTACTGTTTTTTTCCAATGCACTTCAAAATCTCAAAATTACTGAATATATGGTGTCAAGAATGAATTTGCCTATTCTTGGAATCAATAAATGAATTTATAATATATTGTAGCAAGTATTATGCATAATTATTCACATTGTTTCTTCAGTACAGTAGTCCTACTGCAGAGTACATTAGCTGTACAGTAATCTGCAATAGGGTTCCAGTAGATTTCACAGTACACAGTAAGAGATATTTGAAAACAGTAGAATTTGTCTACTGAAAACAGTAGAATTTGTCTACTGAAAACAGTAGAAATTTCCAGCAAGGAGTTGTAAGAAAATAACCATTCATAACAGGATGTGGGCTTTTTAAATAGTAAGCCATTGTTTAAATACTTTTTTTTAGCCAAAGTACAAAGCAAAGAAAGAAGCTTCATCACCAGTAGCAGTGACTCAGGGTGGCTACTCACTGGGAATTCCTTGAATTCCAGGAATTATGCGTGAAGTATTGGCTCCGGGAATTATGCGGGGATTTTGTTCCTTGAAAGTGAAAAATTGCAACTTTTATTAATCCAGATTTCAAATTTATCTATACATATTCATAAATGTTGTGAGGCATGTTTTTTCACAGTTTAGATTTTATGTTTGTCAAGGAAGTAAAGGAAGCTGCATTGGAAAATATATTAAAACAGAATTCTTTTCTGAACTCTTGGTAGGACAAATGTATAACGTTGGTAGGCTACGATAATTGCTAAATGCAAAAAAGATCCCAGAGGAAAATACAGTATAGTAATGGAATACGTATAGATTCCTATTTTAACTTCTCGTGCAGTCTTTCCTTATTTTTACTGGCCTTGCTAAGTGTCATTGGTTTCAAACTTATTTTTTTTCATTTCTAGAACTGTGAACGTTTATGTATGAGTACAATATCAGAGATCATTGATATTTCTTTAGGATAGAAACAGCAATGTGGGTTTATTTCACGCTGTTCAGTACTTGAATGCAATAGGGTCCATATAAAATCTTGGATGAACCTCATTTTTTGGGTACATTCTAGGTATATTCGAAAGAACTGACTCCAAAACATATGATTCTGAATCGTGTTTATTGAACAACGTAACATTTTAGAAATACAACTCCATTTATCTATATTGTGTGTTTTAAGTGCTTTTGCCCCTATTGTTTATTTCTAAGGCAAGGAATATTGTAAGGGAAAGTTTTATCTGTACACTCGCCAGCAATAAAAATTGGACACAGAGACCTGAAATACTCGTTTTCATAAATTATCGATCTCGACCATACTGGAGGTGACGTGATCAGGACTACACTCTGTCCATCTGTTCCTCCCCCCCCACCCCGTACCCATTGATGAGAGGTTGGGTAAGCCACAGAACTTCTTCTGCAGTGACATTTTCTGAATATTCCCACCTGAAATGTCCAAACTCGTGATTGGAACTTGGGTCACTTAACAATGAACCACAATATTTATCTTTCAGTAGAATTCAATTAGATCTTTTCGACACATTTGAACCACAAACACCCTTTGTATTAATGTTAATATTTTTTTGGGGGGCAGGGTAATAAGTAATCTTGAAACAGAGGAAACTCTTGCTTGTGTCCTTAATTTTTTTGCCTTAAATTTTTTGAAAGTTAGCATTGAAGACCGGCATTTTTACTTGAATTTTATCACTGTCTTAGAGTGGCCACCCTGTAACTGGTGTTAAAGCTTCCCTATTTTATTAATTCATGATAATTATTGTTATCATTTGTATTATTCCGGTTTTTTCAACAGACTGATCTCCCTCACCATGAATATTTACTTGTGATACCAATGTCTATGGCAGAGTGGTTAGCACAGCACCCTATGATGCTAGGGTCCGAGGATGGGTTGTTAAAGCTCCAGACATTTAAAGTAAATTCAATTCCGGTCCAGGAGAGAAAATCAGGAAGCGTAAATGGGTTCTGGACCGTAAAGAATCTTTTTATCTGTGAAGTATTTCAATTCGGTCTAGGAACTTTTTTGCGGATGAATTTGAATACAGTCTAGGAACCTTTTTTCTGAATCTATTTATATTCGGTCCAGGAACCTTTTTTCTGAATCTATTTATATTTTTGGTCCAGGAACCTTTTTCCCGAATCTATTTATATTCGGTCCAGGAACCTTTTTTCCAGGATCAATTTAAATATGGCTCAAGAATCTTCTTATCTGAATCAGTTTAAATAGGAACCAAATTCTGTATTGAAATGAAACAATACGCAACTTGGATCGAATCTTAAATTGTAGAAGGAAAAAGTTTCTTCAACAACCCTTCATCAATTTAATCGTATCATGACTCATCCTCATCTTTGCAATTAGCAAAAAGTGGCAAAAATGTGAAGTAAAATAAATCAACCAATCAATGCTTGAATAATTATATTGAAAACATTTTTACCAGATATCAAAATATCTTGAAGTTGATTAGGTAAATTTGAGTTTGAAATTCTTATGCAATTAACAATTTCTTATAGATTAGTATATCCTGTAACATTTGGAACTCGTGTTTGTAGATGTATTTCATGTCTAAGTATGTGAAATGGCAAATGTAAACTTCACATATGAAATTAAATATTTTAAATATTGAACTGAACCTTTTAATTGAATTGTATTAGACTGTTTTGATACAATGGAATCTCATTTATGCTTTATATTGTTAATATATGTGTGTGCTTATGTGTGTGGGTGGTGAGAGACGGCAATACATAATATTGAAATAGAGAAAACATTTGCTTGTACCCTGGATTGTTCGGAAAGTTCATCTTGGATACCGGGAATTATACTTGAATCATGATCCTGCAGTGGCCGCCTTATACTAGCAAAGTTATAATCACTTATGGACACAGATTTTGTGATATGTTACTGACAAATTTATTTTTAATGCTGATAAAGTTTAATGCACTGATAAACTCTACATCTTTTGAAATAATGTTTAAATATTATGTTGTTGTGGTTGAATGAGATTGCATTGATTGAAATTAATTTCTTCTGTTTGAAAATTATTGTGATATTTTATGTTCAATTTTGTGCATGAAGTTTTTGTGTTTCTTAACATATTGAATAATTTTGATGAAGAATCTTGTAAATGTGTAATATTTCGAACTTCCCATTTTTCAGAAAGCAATACTCAATGCCAGTGATTCATGAATAGTAAGCAATGGCCAGTTCTAGATTATTATTCTGAAAAAGGAAGTTTTAATTAGCAATTTTCAGGAAAAAATATTTTTGCAACACCTAAACCTCATTGCACAGCTGGGAAATGCTGTGTTTGCAATCGATTCCATTTTAAAATAATAAAGGTTAGTTACCAAGTCGCACATCACATTCCTTTCATGACATTAATTAACTCACTAATTATTCTCCTGCAGCATTATAATACTTTGAGCCACGGAGGTGTATTCTGTAGGGTGTCTGTTTCCATGCATGAGACCTGGGTTAGATTCTCAGGGTGGGTGATGTAAGGTCAGAATTTTTCTGGGCTTCTCCCCCCTGCCCCCATAAAGCATCTCGGGGGCTCACCCATCCTCAAATCAATGGATACCTGGGGGTAACCCTGTGTGGGTAAAGGCAGCTGGAGTGTGGTTCTGATCACATCACCTACAAATATGGTAGAGATCGAGAATGTGTCCAGCCGTACCCCAACATCCCCTAAATGCGCCTTCATGGCATTGTGCTAAATCCACGGGGAACTTTTTTTTTAAGCATTATGATACTTTAAAACATTTTGTGACATTTAGTAATGTTTTTTGAACTTCTCTGTAGACCCAGAGGATGCAGAGATAGGATTTTTGAAGTGTTGCAAGACTTTCTAACATGCTGCAGTTAAAATAATAAAAAATAAATAAATAAATTTAAAAAATCGGTTAATTGTCTCTTCTTCAGTTTCACGTAAATACTAAACATTCCTGCCTTTTGGGTTAGCCTGGATATGGAGAAAAGAGACATAATAATATATACAAATACAGTTATTAAAATAATACCTCTTTATGCCAAGCTGTCCATCATTCTCTGTCATTTTCAACAAAAACAAGTCTCTGCAGTATAGGCTGATACCAAAAGTGACATCGTAACGTTCCCTAAGGAACTGGGATCGAATCTGGGTGGCGTAGCTCATGTATGCCATCATCCTTAATGATGGCGTATTCGCTGCTCATGGAGAGCTTAATGGTAACATGCAAGAGGTAACACATACACACTGTATGGCAAACACAACAGTTAGCTTTTATAACCTTTAAAATTGGATCACCATACTAAATGGAAATACCTGACTCTCACTGTGTGGAGGTGCTCCCTCGAGGTGTCGAACTACGGACTGGTTAATAAGGGAGATGTCGAACTACGGACTGGTTAATAAATGAGGTGTCCGTTTGTGATACTAGTCTGAATGCTCAGACTTCACTCTCCTTTACTTGGATTTCTTGATCGTAATTCTGCATGATTTCAACCAACCCCCATTGCCCTAGATATTTATTGTGATGGATTTACTACGCAATGCCGAGTCAGTCACCTGCAACTTCTTCCTGGGTTACACCTGTTCACGTTTTTATGCCTTTGGTGACCCAGTAAAGCTTAGGTAACATCTGACACTGCATTCCTTACTGTTGAGTTCCTGGCTAGAAAGTGATAGCTAGTGTCTGGGATTTGGAAGTTCTTTTGTACCAATATATTTCCATTATTTGTGGATTACTAGGACATAAAAGAAAGAGAAGGGAAGAGTGCTAGCAGAAATTATACAATCCACAACCCTCCTGCCTTGCTTGAATATAGATAAAAAAAAATTGAATTCTACAGCGGTTTTTACACGTCTTTTGCAAGAACTCCGAAATAATATGACCCGGAAATAGCCCAGGATGGTAGTAATGCTAATTTTGAAAACATCCACCATGAGTGTGCAAGCAGGAATTTAAAATGAAATATATCTTCTATTTCCACACAGTCTTTACACTTACCAGGTAGTTATATGCCTTCGAGAAGTTTAGTCACAGCTTTCCCTTTACCCATGTCTTTGATCTTGTCAATCATCTGCTTCCCAGGATGTGGAGGGTTTGTTCAGTAATCCACTGAAAAACTAATCTGCAACAAGCAAGGGTGAGCAAATTTTTGGAAAGGACAAATGTTGCTCTTGGCCTTGCTTGTAGCAACTCAAGAACAATGGTGCCAGTTGGATAATTTCAACCAATACTTACCAATAGCACTTGTATCGGCCAATGCAGATACATCAGTATCTGTATCGGCTCAGCCCTAGTAGTTATTGTAGTTAATTAATACATGACTTTTTCCTTTTTGCCCTCTCAACAATCCACCCTTGCCCACTATGATGTTCAGCTAAAGTTCCCACATGAGGAAGTGACTGGTTCTAAAGTGCTACCACACAAATTATTTCAAAATTATAAGTTTGTTCAACCTTATTCTGGAAATGTGTACCTTTTTTGCTGTATTTGTCAACAACTAATTTTAGTATGATTTGAGGAAAATTGCCTAATGAATGAAACCTTGAACGTGTTGACTTTTACTGTATTAATTATGTGGAGTGCTGGAAGCTCTTCTAAATGTTGTTTTTTTTTCTTTGGATTCTTCAAACTTTTGACAATGGTTGGTCCTCAAAGTACTTAAAAAGACCCAGCCAACTCTGAGTGCTATAGGGAAGAACATACAATTTACTAGAAGAGGGTGGAGAAATAATTGTGGACATTTGCATCCTTCCCTTCATTACAAAATTAATATGTCAAATGTCTAAACAGCTTTCTTTCAACAATTGCCTCAGGTTGATATTCTTTATTTGAGTACCTGCATGGATTGTGCAACATCAGTGAACCCCCCCTTCCTCCCCTCTCCCCCCCGCTCTTGCTGATTTTCTTCGTCAAACTCAAGAGATTTTGCCAATGCGGGCTCATATAATTACAGGGAAACTTTTGGTATCATCCTTTCATCATAAACAAATTGGAAAAACATCAGTCTGTAACAATCCATTTAGCTAGCAGAACTTTCTGGAATATAAAAGGAAACCAAATTTTGACTGTCATGCTCATTTTTAATCTTATTTGAGGTGTTGTAATGTTTATTTTTGTCTCTTGTTTGATGTGTCTGACGGGAAAGGGGCCAAAGGGGCCAATAAGATTTCAGTGGCCACAGTGCAGGTTTATTTAGTCTAGGTTAGTGGGTGAAGTACGTCATCAACCAATCAATCAGTGACACTGATCTACCCATCCAACAATGTTTCGCAGCAGCCGATCATGGCCATTTGTAGCAGATTGTAAATCTTGTTTTTAGTAAATTATTATAACATACTACAGGGTACACAAAATATCATTATGGCTGAGAAAAACAAATGGGAGAACATCAATAGCACATGAACTTTTGGATATGGAAATATGGTAGACTGAAATGGTATGGTTGCAAGATGATCCTTTTATATATATATTTAATAATAATGTATTTTAAACTTCTTTAAATTGCCAAATTTCCAAGTATGTCTCAATATCAGCAGAAATTCGTATGAGTAATATTCGTATTGGTTCAGGCTAGTGTTATCTCAACCCTAGTACCTGTGCTGTGCTGCATAAAAAGTACTTATGTAGGATGCAATTGAATGGGTTTGTCATATTTTCTACATGATTTTGTCAAATAGGTGTTATTCTGTACAAGAGTAGCAGTTCTGCTAAATTCATTGGCCCTGAACTCAAACTCGTTTCATCAATGGGACTAAAATATCTGAATTAAGGACTGTCAAAGGAGAGAAGTTTTCTATTAAAATTTTGAGAGGTGTAAGTTCATCATTGACATATTCTAGGATGGCACTTAGGTTACTCCACCACTTATCATATAGTTTCCAAGCCAACACTACCCACCTGCACTGTGCCCTTAGACTAAGGAACTTTAAGAATTGTGAAAGTATGCAAGCACCCATGTGGGTTGTCTATCAGTCAATAAGTAAGGATGTTTGATAAACTTGCTTCATTGCATTTAAGGTAGGTAAGTCATGTGATGAAAGGGACAATTTGATTTCCATGTTAGTTGATAATTTCGTGAAAATATCACTTCCTTTTATGTATACACTTGACTACGAAGATGTATCTGTAATGCTGTGTTAACTGTAGCAATGAAATTGAATAAGTAGGTATACAAGCATGGGATTTAACCTCATAGTGTTTGACATTTGAGCCCTACATGGGACTTGGAAATCTACTTCCATAGTTTTTTACTTTTTATCAGGTAGGCTACATATTGTATTCGTATGTTCTTCTTAAAGATTCGCATAACCACTTTTTATAGATGCAAAATAATCTAACACAGTTATTTTTAGTGGTTATTATTTTATTTTATCTGTGACATTTCTTTCTGGTTTCCAAGAAATTTCTGAAGCTACACTAAGAGATACAAACAAAAACACAACCTCACATGGCTAGTCAATCTACACTTTTGGAGAGCCCCAAGTGAGAGAAGAGTAAAGTGACTAGCCAAGTGAGATTCTGTTTTTGTATGTATCTCTTAGTGTAGCTTCAGAAAGTTCTGAGAAACCAGAACAAAACATCGCAGAGAAAATAAAATAATAACCACTAAAAATAACTGTGTTAGATTATTTTGCATATTGTATTTCTTAGTAGGTTTGCAATCTTTTTATACTTCTTCTAAGGATTTTTGCACATGATTTTACAGTCACATACTATGTGCATTCTATAGTATAACATTTGAATAATACACCCTGTAAATTATAAAAATTATGGACTTCTGCCATAATTCGTTTTAATAAATTTAGAAATTCTACCCGTCACACATTTATTTTTCATTGCTCAAAGTGCAAGTCACACTCACTCTCACTATGTATTTGCATCCACCTACTACAACATACTAGTGCGATCTGGAATACGGATAGCCAAATCCCGATAAAATGTTATCCGGATGTTGGAAAATGTTCTATCTGGATTTCCAATATCCAAACATCAGATAATCTAATATGAAGATATACCGATTATTCTGATATCTGAATTGTCTGGATTATCTGGATAATCAAATGTGTTCATTATCTGGGAAGTTTTACATGATATCCAATCTTTTATTTATCATATTCGTATATCACTGTACAAATTCCTTATAGAGGGACCATAAAAAAATAACCTTCTGCTAAAATGCTTCCCTCTCGATCCGTTCATCTCCGTCCACAAGGAAGCATGCACCCCTCTGCTCTTCCTCTCCTTGCGGAAGTGTGGTGAACAGGAGTCGCAGGTCTGCGTAGGTTCATTTGCTAGTGGTTCCACTATACAAATCATCCATCAGCTCTGTACTATCCGAATTATCAGGATATTCAGGTAATCTGTTGTATCCAAAATGAATATCAGATGATTTGAATATGGATACCAATTACCTGAATTTTGTGGTCTATCACTGACTGAAGGGTAACTTCAACATGTGATTTAGTTTTCATGAACTCCTTCAGGATAAGCAATTCTTCATGGATTCCAGAGCCTCGTTATATGAAGATCATGTTTTGCTGAATGATTGATGAAGGTGTTAAATACGAACAAGCAGTTTTCTTGGAAAAATATCGTGTACAGCATTTTACATTTTATTAAAAATGCAAGAATTAATTAATCTTGAAGCTTGAGACATTATGCTAACATTCTTAACTTCTGGTTGTTTGTTGTTTTGTTATTCTATTCACAAACTTGAGTTATGGCATATTAAGAAAGCAACACTACATAGGGACACTTCAAAATTAGATCTTAGAAGTACAAAAACTAAGTTTCAAACCAGAATTGGCATCAGGTTTATAGAGACATAAGGCTAACTGCATGAAAAGGTCTATGCTATTACAAATTAAAATAGATCACATCATCAGAAGATGACTCTCATCTTATAACCACAGGTAGTTTTCAATTCAAGGATTTTTATATTCCAGTAGTAGCTTTCTGTTCTTGAACCACAAGTGTACTTTACCTATTTTCTCAACTTCTAGTTAATGGTGAATACGCTTGTACCACTGTGCAAAGCCTGTCCCAGGAGAAAATGTTACACACTAGAAGAAGTTTGTGTGTGTGTGTGTGTTAATTTATGTTGTCTTATACAGAAGGTCATCTGCGTATGTGTGTCTGATTTTAGACTAGCACTTACCTTATGAAAATCCACGGGACCACCATCGGTTGGCCTCAACGTGATCACCATGTGTCTTGGCAATAGCCCTGCACCATAACTTCCATTCTAGGAGGCTACGATGAAGTACAGGAAGGGGAATCTTCTGCCAGTTCTCCTGACAGGCTTTCCACAGGCGCCAGAGAGTGGTGGCACAATAAGAGGAAAGTGCCCGTTTCAGTAGACCAAACCCACAGAAATCCACGGGACTCGCATCTGGTGACTTCGCCAGTTTATCTTGAAATGGAATAGCCCGAATGCCCGTGTCTGTTGCAGAAAGTTCTGGGTAGAACAAGATGTATGTGATGAGACCTTACACAGATAGGCCTCACTGAGGTAATGTTCACGGCTTTGAAAAACCTTCTGGAGGTTTAATTTCTCACAGGGTGTGGTTCACAGTTGACTGCGCCACGTGGAGTCATGTGGCCATCACACATTGCACTCGTGGTTTTTATGCCGCTTGATTATGTTCTTGATGGTCGTCGAACCCAAGGCGCATCCATGTTCTTTGCACTGTTTCTGAATTTTTGACACCGAATATTTGGCATGGAAAAGTGGAACTATGTAGTCCTACCAAAAACGGTTCAACTTAGGAGCCATGATGCACACAACACACACTCGCGATAGTGCCATGATACTACAGGCTCTAATCGAACTCCCAGGCTTTTAACTGCTTGGATCGGTAGATTCTGTGCACAGGAGTGACGGTTCAAAATCCAACACATATACACGAATCGACCTTCTGTAATACCTTATTAACTTGCCTTATCAATTAAAGATATTAAAGAAAAGTTTAACAAATCAAAAGAATAAAAATAAATTATGCAATCAGAGCCACACATGTCATCGAAAGATTTCAAACCTGTCTTAAACTCTGTCTTCACACAGCAATTTTGTTAATTCAACTGTATAGAATTTTTTATGTACCCAGAGAATCTGCACATTTCACAATCATCTGATTATTCAGACATACGATACTCTCCATAACAAAACTCACAATATTGTCATATAAATTATTTATTCATAACTGGGAAATGAGAAACATGGTAGTAGATAAATACAGAGAAACTAGTACTCACTTCATCTGCAAATCTATTTTTTTTTTGTTCTATTAATTTCAGTGGCCACTGCCACCATCCTCGTTGGAACTTGTTGTCCTGTAACCTGGCGTGCTTCTATTGTTCGTAGTTCTCCGCTAGGTGCCCTGTTGTTAACTGTTTGTCTGTGTCCATGTCGTCTGCTATTTCCCAGCGCTACCTGTTGTAGTAGGGGAATCTAAGTGTGGTGTTCCTGTCCGCTATCAACAGGAATTTACATTAATTTATTTTAATGTAAAAATATTGAAATATAAATACAGAACCATGACTTTGGATGTTCAAACTCTCTAACATATAATAATAATAAATTGCAATCAACTACCACCTGGAAAAACGTAACTTCATGCAAAACCTTTTAAAATTAATTATAAAAAATTAACAGAATTGAGTCATTACCTGAGGCCTGCATGATATCTGGAAGACACTTATCTACAAGAAGTTGCACCTAATATGTATAATATGCAAATGCATGTCAAGCAAGGTGTAGGCGATTGTGTAAGCAACCTGCCTTACACAAAGTTTTTCTCTTTACATGGTAGTTACAGAAGAACTAGGATATCACTTGAAAATTTACGGTGTGTCATCAGTTCATTGCTAGCACCACTGCTAATGTTGCCAATGTGAATTAATTTCACATATGCATTAAGAAATTCAATTTATGTTAGTCACAGGGACTTTGAGATTATAAATAATTAGCCTTTGTAACTTTTACATTCACTATTTTTCCATAAGAATGTGTCACGATTATAACAAACTGACCATCACATGGGTATTCTCCAAATTTATTGTAATAGATTTGAAATATGGGTTTTTGTGTTTAGCTTATTATACATCACTTTTCTGGTCTTGAAATCGTAAATCTTCCCTCAGTTTCAGTTTGACTACTTTTTTTCTTTTCACTTCCACGTTTATTAAAATGTGTGTGTGCATCGGGACTGCCAGCTATTTGTATCCATCTCAAGATACTAACTAACGAAAAATTATTTTGCATCATGTTACTATCACTGTTGTCTCTAGAACTAGATAAGTTTGCAACAATGTGGGGAAATTTTGAATTGTTGAAAATAAACTTGATGGTTGAGTGACAAATGATCTCATTACAGAATGTTGCAGGCTTCATTTTCCTGATTATGCAAAAAGAAATCAAAGCCAACAGTAAATAACAAATATACATACACTTATACAATGCGGTTGTTAACATTTTATGCTAAGATTTTCCAAGAATTTACCAATCATTCACTTTCTGAATATTCAACTGTGCAGTGGAATCCATTAAAAGAAATTCCTATTCATGTTCAAACGATGTTATTACAACATTAATAGAAATTAAATACAAAATATATTTGTCATTTACTAATCATAACCAAGATCCCTATGGAAGTCTCTACTGTTTAGCAGAAACATCATTTTTCTGGAAATTCCAATAAGAAGACTCAGCCCCTTCACAGTGGGCAAAGTGCTGACTCAAAGTGGGCAATGTCTCCTCTCCAGCTAGGTCCTTTATGAGAAACACAATTCTGGGTATTCTCTTTTGTAAGTATTCTGCAAATATTTGTGTTTTGTCAACCATACAAATAAAATTATATGCCTTTATCAGTGATATGTAAATAGCGGTGATTAATCTGTCTAATTCCTAGAATATATTGAAATTGCTAAAAAAAAGTTACAATTATAAACAGTGCGATTTTAATGACAGAGAAACTTGTTAATCATGGTTTCCACGAAGCTGTTTATTTTATTTTATATTTCATAATTAAGTTTGTTGGCTACGGCAATCAAACCTAATGTTAATAGAACATTTAAATAATAAATTAATAAGAGGTTATTTTAATGTTACGTTTTTGAGTATGTTCCAAAGAGAACATATTAGTTAGCTAGTGAGGTAGAGTGTAAATGGGATATCTTGCATGTTGATGATACAGTCCTTGCAGTATCTGCAAAGGCGCCACCAGGGGGGCATGAGGGGGTGCTTGTGCACCCCTTAATTTTCTTCCACACCCCCTTCAGCACCGCCTATCCAAAACCTATATTCTACCAAAAACATTACCTCTTTCAGTGTCATATTATGCCCTGTCGTTGTCATATCGAGGGCCGAACGTTAGGTACTGAAGTGAGACTGTTTTCAACGACTGGTACATAGATGCCAAAAATTTGCGAAGAAATGTTGTGTTTAGTTGTTGGAAAGAGTGTGACCCAAGGGATTTTAACTAAGAAGCATTTTGTCCTTACACCACAGCATCTGCCTAGATGGAAGGGAGGCTATGTATAACAAACGCAACAGAACATTTTCAGGAAAGTGAAGCAGTCCAATAAAACTATATTGATATTTACATGAAAGTGTCTACATAATTTTGTATTTATTGTGTTATTTTCTTTTTCAAATTGCAGACCTTTAGGCTGCCTTTCTTTTACCCAACGCACACAAACTGAACACTCAACAGTTGTTGTCACCTATACAATGCCTTTGACATTGATTAATAACTAAATATTGTACCACAATTGGTTGTGCCTTGTAATCAACGGATCCCAGGTTCGATAATCGGTGGAGGCACATAGTGGTTCAGATCCCACCTTAAACTGTAGGTCCGCCGGACCCTGTGGCCGAGTGGTTAGTACATTGCGCTGCGACGCCAAGGGTCCCAGGTTCGAATCCCGCTCGGCCTTGGTTGTTTGTGAATGTTCATTCATCAATTTCATCATTTCATCACCATCTTCGCAAATTAGCCAAGAGGCACAAAACCCGAAGTAAAATAAACTAAATCAATCAATTAAACTGTAGGTCCAGTACCTCAATTGGCTAAAGTCAGGCAAAAATGAAGAAAGTCGCTGTTATTCTTCAGTTTCATTAGCATATTATCATAGATGACTATACTAAAAGTTGATAGATATTTGATTTAGGAACTAAAACGTGCATGCATATTTCTTGTTTTGTTTATTTTCATTCCGCACCCTGTCAGCACCCCCAGATGTTTAATCCTGGCACCGCCACTGAGTATCTGTTTGACGTCTGAAAAAAAGGGAGAAATAATATGACACAAATGTCAATTTTGTCAGATTAACATTCAAATTAATGCACTAAACTAAGAAAAGAATATATGGTTATAATGTATTAGTTGGGAGCAAGGGTTTGATTGGAGCTCAACTGAGGTTGTGGATGTCAAATCCCAAACTAGCATTAACATAAATAACTTTGTTGTGAAGCAATGGTTTGCTGTTAATGCACCGCTTCAAAACTTAAGAGTTTCACCAGGTATTGGGATATTGTAACCCAAAACAGTAATATGTTGAAGAATACTCAAAATTAGGTCTGAGCTGATACCGATGCTGATATATCGGTATCAGCCAATACTGGGGTATAGGTATTGGCCAATACTAGAGGTATCTGTATCAGTAAGTATCGGTTGTTATTTTTGCACCGATACCATTGTTTATGAGTTGCTAGTGGCACAACCAAAACCAATTGTCTTTTTCCATTTCAAAGTTTCGATCATCTTTTCCAACTTACCTTTGGTTTTGAAAAAATGAAAAATAGTTGCACATTTGTTAAATGAACCTGTACTCAAGTTTCCGGGAACAGCAAGTACGTGACACAAAGATCTGTACGCAGATAAGACTTGCAGTCAAGTATCTTGCAAATGAAGCATAACGTGAAATTGTCCCCATAGGAGTTTGCTGCTTCTGTTTAGTTCTCTTTGAAGTCTACCAGGCTTTGTTCGTACAAATGTGGTCTCGTGTAACAATAACCCGAATGAGGTCCCAAAAGCCAACGATGCACCTGTTAGTTATCCTTGTACTTTCTTTGGTGTTTGCGGACATTTCTCTCTTTAGTGACCTCCCGCAGTCAAAAAGGTCATCGCCCATGAAAGTGGTGGACGTGTCTCAGACATAGTACATAGCATTTTCCTGGAAATTGAAATACCTGGGCTAACCCCCCTTTTCCTTTCCAACTTTAGACTTTTGTTTGTCCCAACCTGGATATAACTTGGTTTCAACACAGGGACCTCAGCAGGGGAATAATTTTCTTTGAACCACAGATGACGGCAGTTACTTTCTGGAAAGTGTAGTGATGGGTTTGGATTTTCTCCCACGCCAAGCGATAGAACTATGCATTTAATTTTTCTTAGAAATCATTTGCTGAAAGTATATCGAAAGGAAAGTCACTTCGTTATATGACTGTTCTGAAGTCAATCGCCTGATATAGAAGCAAGAGACTGGTAAGTTTTCATTCTCCCCTTACATTTCGTTTACTAATAATTATTATTCTCTTTGTTAAAGGACAAAATGAGACGAGATTGGTTTCATATTACAGCTTTACTGTTAGTTTTAGACGTCGTGTCCGGGCTGGTAAATTGCCAATTATTCTTGTGTTCACGGATGATTTAATGTTAGTTTTGGAAGAGTGATCCTTTAGTGTTAGCGGATGTTGAAGAGGCATGATCTCATTTTTCAAATTTGGGGGAGAGGAGGATGAAGACCACACGATTGCTTTGCTCTTAGCTTCACTTAATATTTCTCTAATATTTGAAACATCTGATCGATTGTCACTTTAAAAAAATGTAAAGTTGAGATGCATCGTTGCAACAGAGCATCGTTTGATGGGTTAATTTATTCATCGCCCCTCATCAGAAAGGCATACATATAAAATGTAATTTTAATAATTACGCAGACACACACACATAATTTATATATATATATTATATGTATGTATATGTATATATAGTATAATATAACCTTTGTTATTTTAAATTTGGAATTACACAAGTATCGGTATCGGTTCAAAGTGGTATCGACTCACCCCTACTCAAAATCCAACATTCAATTAATTCAAAGTTCAGGGTTAACAAAACCGCACTTCTAACACTTAATCATGCATTAACTACAATTCTACTACCTACGCTGTTTCCCCATCTACAACTACTGTAGGACACCTTCATTTATGTTTCAGTAATTCTTCATGTGAGAAAAGATCAAAACTTATTTTTGCCAATGTTTATTTTGTACTAAATTTGCATATAGCAAATACAGGTGATTCAAAAAGGACTTTACAACTTTTAAAGCATGTAGCCATTGCAAAGCAAAACACATCAAGTTTGTCATACAACATTCATGTTGGGTCGATGTGGCTACCATTTGTAATGCAGCATACATCCTACCTGAACTCGGTTACATTCCAGACTTTCACCAGTAAGTTAGGCGTTACTTCTGCAGCAGCGGCGATAATGCGAAGACTCAGTTCAGCAAGATCAGCAGGTATAGGTTGTACAAAATCCGATCTTTAATGAAACCCCGCAAGAAAAATTCTAGCTGGAGTCAAATCTTGGGAGCAAGGGTGCCATGCAATTGAACCTGTACAAACAATCCACCGACCTAGGAATCGGGTATCAAGAAAATCTCTGACTGCTATGTGGTAGTGAGGTGGTGCCTCGTCTTGCTGAGTAAAGGTCTACATCTTGGTCATCCTTGTCGAACTGAAGAATTAGAAAATTTTGTAGTATATCCAGATGCACGATACCATTTATGTTTGCCTTCTGGAAGAAGAACAGGCTGTACAATTTTTGTTTGCTAAGGGCACAAAAAACACTAACCTTAGGGCTATCACTAGAGACCGGATGTTTAGGCACAAAAAACATATAAAATAGGCAGGCAAATAAGCACTTATAATTTTCAAAATAGTTAAAATACAAACAGGCAATACAAAGGCAATGAAATTTAACTGAAAATAATGAAGATAGACATACAAAAAGGAATAGATGTTATAACAGATTATTTTGAGGACTGATTATTTCTTCCGAGAAGAAAGAGGTTAGAGAGATTAACACCCCTTGGGGAAAATGAACTGTCCTTACTATGCATTGTGTAAAGGAACAAAGGAAAACTAGGTGAAGTTTTTCGAGCAGTGTTTGTTGAGCCTTTGAGTGAAAGGCCGTGTTGCTTCGCGCGTTGGCTGCAGAAGTTTACATGCAGCAGTTGGTGTCGAGATCTCTGGGTATGGAAAATTCGCGAATTTGATAGTGCTATCGGCAGCAAGTTGCAGTTAGATTTTCGTGGAGTGTTTTTTGTAGATGTCGTTTGCCTAGTGGACAGTTAACAGTGACCTGTGTTCCGGACATTTGAATTCGCGTGATTGGGAAAAGAGCACCCGGAATTTTATTCAAATACAAACTGTTTTCTCGTGGCAACTTTTATAGCGCGAGAAGAGAAAAGAACACTGCAAGTGTGTAGTTGTGAACCGAGAATTGCTAATCGAGGTGACGACGTTGATACCAAATTCGACCTTTGAACTATGAATGCGGCGGTGAATTACTTCGAGGGATAGACGTCGCAGATCTTCGAGGGAAAGAATAAGCGGCGGAAAGAAGACATCAAGGAGCTTATGCCAATAGTGTTTCCCCCTTAGTGTCGAGAGCTCTCGGGATGTTTAGTTTTATATCAGAAGTGTTGATTACAATAAAAGTGAAAGCGCAGCGCTGAGTAAATTTCGTAAGTAGGTCGACCATATTCTTTTAATAGAGGTTAAAGTGTTTATTTTCTATTTATTAATCCGTGTTACTAACCTAAGATTAATCTAAGGCAACTGGAGGTAATTTTTGTATTAGCTTTAACTATGTAAAACAAAGCCCTCCAGCTTTCCAGGGCAAATTAAAAATGTATTAACTGCTAGTTATTTTAATAAAAAACACTAAGAATCCTTGGGTTTTCTTAAGCAGTTTTAAAGTGTAAATTAGAAATGTAAAACCAAAAATATGTTCTAGCGTAAACGAAACCGCGACGTTAAAAGTCCAAAAACAACTTTTATCGTTATAATGTTTAAAAAATATAGAAACATAACTGTACATTCTTTATAGTTGCTTAAAATAAACCAGAAGCTCATCATTGGAGACAGCAGTCCAATATTGTACTTTATAAATCACTGCAAACAGGAGTCACGTCAGCCCAAAATTTTCCATTGTATAATAGCTACGCACAATAGTCTGACAAAAGAAATTGTTGGCTACTTCCAACCAGTACGCAAATTATTTAAATATACACTTTATCACTGCACACAGGGTTATTGCAGTTTAAAAATTTACACTATATATTCCACACAGCAGTTCGAACTATGGAACTGTTTAAATGCATTTGAAGTTTTGTACTGTATGGTTTGCCAGTCTCTGAATAAGCACTAATTGTGGTTGCACATCACAACATGTATTTCTTCAGGTGATCAACCGACAAGTTATGTCTGCGGTCGGACAACACATTTTTTAGAATTGAAAAAGACCTTTCAACCTTCACAGATGTTACGGGAGCATACTTAAAGCACACGAGAACATGTGGATCTAACTCACTTTGTATATTTTCACTGTTCAGAACTTGCTGAATTGCCCTTAATTTGTCAAAGTCCTTATTAGCTTCAATAACTCGCTGACATTTCTCACGAAAAGCCTGATGTTTAGCACCTGGTCCAGCACAAATTTGGTCAAGTGCAGAATGAAAATGGTCCATAGAATTTATCAGTGTTTCACTTCTCTCTTGCAGTAATATTATTATCTCTGGCAAATTTGAATAATGGGTGGTGATGAATCCTAAGTCATTTCACGCAACAGAATTTTTCAAAAGATGCTGTGTTACGTAAATTGATGTTGCATCATCTTCAGATAGGGAATTAATTACTTCAGCCACCTTCTGATAGTTGGTCGCATAATATACTGCAGCAGATGTCCAAGTAACCCATCTAGTTAGTATTGGCTGTGGAGGCAAAGCAAGTTCAGGGGCTGTTTCTTTAAACAAAAGAACCTGGGATGGTGCTTTGAGGAATATTTTCTTAGCATTGAAAATTAAAGAGTCAATTTCGGGAAAAGAAACACGAATTTTCTCTGCAACTCGATAGAGAGCATGCGCGAGACATGTTATGTGCAGCATAGCGGGGAAAATAGCTTTAAGGGTCGTTGCTGCTTTTTTCATATATGGCGCTGCATCTGTTACAAACAAACGCACATCTTCATGCTTAACACCATGAAAATATTTTGGGCTCTACATTGTGTTCCATTGTACCAATTACAACATTAGCAAGAAACCTTCCCATAGCATTGGTTGTTTCATCAATAGACACCCAAATTTTTTTCCTCCTAACTTCCTCCCTAACTGGCCGCGGTGGCTCAGTCGGTAACGCGTCTGACTACCATGCTCAAGGTCCCGGGTTCGATCCCCAGCCGGTTCAAATCCGGGAACTTTTCTAACGATGGAAGCGGCCCCGGCGCCCACCCAGCGTCGAATAACATGGGTACCTGGGGGAAACCCTGGGGGGTAAAGGCGGTCAGGGGCGTGATGTTGATCACATCACCTCCACTCACGACCGGATCAAGAAAGTGTGGGGCGTTACCCCCATACCCCCTATACGCCTTCATGGCGTGGTGCTAAGCACAGGGGAACACTTTACCTTTTTTTTTTACCTTTACCTTCCTCCCTAATTCTTTCAATGACACCCGTGTAACACCCTTCGATGTAATTGTTATGCAGTGGTGACTCATTCGGTACATGCTCACCTGTGTACATCGATAGGAATCCCCTTAAAGAGGCATTCTGCAATTTCCACAAAGGAATGTCTGCCTCTATGAATGCCTTACACAAATCTGCAGAAAACTGAGACTGCCTACGAGAAATAGCATATGATGTAATTAGTGACGGTTTTACCTCGCATGACTTTTGCTTCTCAATAGAAACCGATTTGTGTTTAGCAGTTTCTAAGTGTTGCATAACGTAATATTTTTTTGTGCAATTCACAGTATTTTCACATAACTTACAATATAAACACCGATCCATCAGTTGTAAACACACTGGACCCAAATTCTTTCACATAGTTGCTCAATTTGGTTCTCAGAGAAGATGCTACCTTAGGCATTTCTTCAAGTAAAAATCACAAATACACAAAAAAATTTCCACCCATTCTCTTTTTAATAATGTCCAAAACGTGTCCCCTCTTGATGCTGGAGATGTAGACCTATCAAAAGAAGAGGAAGCTTTTTTAAAACTAGGAAGACGTTTCAAAGTTAAAGAAAGAAATGTAGATTATGAGGAAGTTATATATGACATTGAAGAAGCAGTGTTCCATATAAAAGAAGAACCAGCAAGAGACAAGATTAGAAGAAGAACAGCAGCCATACTGAAGAAAGAAATGGGAAAACAAGGAAAAGTAGATAATTTGAGTCAAAAAGAAAGGGAAGGGATGAAGAAAATCAAGACAAGAAATGATGTGGTGATAGAGCAGGCAGATAAAGGAGGAGCAATTGTGGTGATGGAAAGAGAATGGTACGAGAGGAAGTTTGAAGACCTAAAAGAAAACGGATATGAGGAGATTTGTGGAACAGAAGAAGAACAAACTATAAAAGAAAGGGCCATACACGACTGTAGGAGGAGTGGATTCAAGAAATGCATAAAGGAGACAGGAAGACTACCAAGTTTGAAGGGCTTTCCAAAGATACACAAAGAGGAGATAAAGTTAAGACCAGTAATGAACTGCAGAAACAATATTTTGGAACCCTTGGAAAAGAAATTAAAGAAAGTTATTGAAGTGTTAGTAACACAGCAAGAAAGCAGAGCAGTTAAGAACAGTGAACAAGTAGTAGACCTCATAAAAGGACTTAAGTTAAATGAGATGAAGACGACAATGTTTAGCTTAGATGTAAAAAGTATGTTCCCCAGCATCAAGAGGGGACACGTTTTGGACATTATTAAAAAGAAAATGGGACAAGAAATTATAGGAGAATGGGATAGTGAAAGGGTAGTGAAGGCGCTGGAAACCATTTGGAATAATGGTTACAGTATAATGGGAGATAAAATAATGTTAATGAGTGAAGGACTGAATATAGGTTCTAGCCTAAGCCCAGCATTGGCTGAATTGGTTATGAATGAATGGGAAAAGAAAGTGATAGAAAAAGGAGGTGACAAAATAATTCTGTTTTGCAGATATGCGGACGATTGTTTTGGCATATGGAAGGGAACGAAGAGGCAGCTCGACATTTTTGCCAAAGAAATACAAGATGAAGAAAGAGGGAAATTATTGGAACTTGAAATAGAAGAAGAAGGCAAGTTAAGCTACCTTGATATATTGATGAAAAGGAAGAGAGGAGAAGAAATTGAAACCGCTTGACATCAGAAGTGTGCAGCAGGGGTATTCTGCCACAAAAGAAGTGATGTAAGTGAGGTGACAAAAAGAAATTTCATAAAGAATATGGAGGACAGAATAAAGAAAATATGCATGAAGGAATATGAAAAAGTAGGCAAAATAAATAGCCTATGGAAACAGCTGGAAAAGAATGGCTATGAGAAGCAGGATAGACTGGACATAAACAGAAGAAGGAAGAATAGAGGAAGGGGAGAATTGGAAGAGAAAGAAATCGAGAGAAGGTTTGGAATAAGGAGTATGGGGAAGACCACAGAAAAGATATGCAAAGTGCTTAGGAAAGCAGGCATTAAAACTTACAGGAAGGGAGGGACAAGCATCTTAGGAATAGCGAAGAATGCAAACAAGAAAACAGAAAACAGAGAAGTGGAAGAGGAAGGGATTATCTACGAAGTAAAATGTAAAGAATGTCAGAGTGTGTACATAGGAGAAACGAAAATGAGGCTGAAAGACAGGTTGAAACAACATAGGGATGATGTACGACTTAAGAGAGAGAGAAATTCGATATTTAAACACACGAGAGAAACAGGACATGACATAGAGTGGGATGAGGCTAAGCAGATAGGAAGGGAGAAGAGAATGCTAGTGAGAAAATGGAAGGAAGCCAAGGAAATAGAGAAGAAAGGTGAAGAAGACACAATGAACTGGAATGGGGGACTGAAGTTAAACAAAGAATGGAAGAAGGTGTTAGAAAGAGTGGAAAGGACAAGAGAGAAAGAGGAGAGGAGAAGTACGAAAATGAAGGAAAAAAAAAGTGTGAGATATAAAGCCCAACCACATTTTATATGGAAGTAAATATGTTTAGCCTTTTAGGTGAAAGTACAGTTCACAAGTGAAAGCCACCTGCTAGAAAGTTCCAGAACAACTTTCTAATGGTCTGGAGGGAATAATGTTTTGTGTATAACAGTTGGGCTGAAAAGTTCGTAGGCTAACATAGTAAAAAATATTTTTTTGACAAAATTCGATTTTATTATTTAATATAGTTGCCTTCGAGGGCGATACAACGATTATAGCGGTCATACAATTTTTCGATGCTATTTTTATAGTACGATTTCTCTTTAGCCTCAAAATAGGCCTTAGTTTCGGCGATTACCTCTTCATCAGTGCTAAATTTCTTTCCAGCGAGCATTCTTTTAAGGTCTGCAAACAGGAAAAAGTCACTGGGGGCCAGATCTGGAGAATATGGTGGATGGGGAAGCAATTCGTAGTCTAATTCATATAATTTTGCCATCGTTTTCATTGATTTGTGACACGGTGCATTGTCGATTGTGAGCACGCGCGGCACCCATTTTGCACACAGCTTTCGCATGTTCAAATATTCATGCACAATATGTCCAACACGTTCCTTTTATATTTTTAAAGTCTCGGCTATCTCGATCAACTTCACTTTACGATCATTTAAAATTATTTTGTGGACTTTTTTGATGTTTTCGTCGGTAACAGCCTCTTTGGGGCGTCCACTGCGTGCATCGTCTTCGATGCTCATTTCGCCTCGTTTAAATTTAGCAAACCACTTCTCAACGGTTGATTTTCCTGGTGCAGAATCCGAATAATGTTTATCAAGCCAAGCCTTGGCTTCAACAGTATTTTTTTTCGCCAAAAAGCAATGCTTTATTAACACACGAAATTCTTTTTTATCCATTTTTTCACAATAACAAAAGCTGCTTCACTCACAATGCTATATCTCACGAACTAATTATCCGGCAGCTGTGAAATTTATACACGTATCTTTTGAAGGTTAGTACTAAGTAAAAATCACATGGATTTAATTCTAGTAACGCCATCTATGAGTCAGCCTACGAACTTTTCAGCCCAACTGTTATATAAAATTCCATGTTTCTGTATCTTGTTACTTTTGTACTTGATACTTGAAGAAGACCTTGCTAGAAGGTTGAAACGTTACGTTTAGTTTATGTTTTTAATAAAATAAATTACTGCCTTGGTCAGCATATATATTTTTTCATATTCATTTTTTTAAATTTTGGCTCTAATATTTATAGTTACAAAAAGCCATTTCAAAAGTGAATATAATTAGTTGAATGCAGTGAATTACTACAAATTTTTTATGCTTATAGAATATTAAAAAATCTGATTTTAGCAGAATTCAGAACGAATTGCAAGTTTATCTGTTAAAATAAGTAACCTTATCATTATTTTTACTAAAATATCGAAAGAGACTAGACTTGGAGCTATATTGTTTGCCGAGTGTTCACAATTTCTGTACGGAAGGTTCCAGGCTCGAATCCTAGCCTGTGCGTTAAGAGTGTGTCTTTCATCAATGCCATCTAATCATTATTTTCGCAAATAGTCAAAAGTGGATGGAAAAGCGACGTTATATTATGACGATGAAAGTACGTGCAAAGAGACAAGACTAGGACAGTATAAGCAGGGGTAGAAAAATACAGGGTGCCCACGGACTGCCTGAATTTTCAAATGCAGTTCTAAATTTTTTTTTTCTTTCAAAAAATCCAAGTTTGCTTAACGAATTTTCCATTCCTTTTTTTAAAAAAAAATAACTAGTAAAGTTTGTTTTTTATAGTTTGTTTTTTCTGTATCACGTTGCTTCACTAAATCAAAATTATAAAAAGCCATTATAAATTTCTTCACTGTTGCTAGAAAAATTTTCAAATCTGGAGCAATGTGGTAGAGTCAGCCATGTAGGCTATTAAATCTTTTAAGATCTCGTTTCAAAATGTTTATACTTTGTTCCATATATCTCTGGAGCAAGGCCGTGCATAGCGACAGAGAAAGGGGAGAAATCAAATGGGCAGAACAAAGCAGTACCCGCTGCTGGGAAGGCCGGTAACTGCAGTAACCCCTCCATGCAATCCCGATCCTCTCAAGTGTTCATTGGTGAAGCTCTCTGGTGTCACTACTTGCGCAGAGACTTGTTTTTGTTCGCCTGCTCCGTGTATCATCATCATTGTTTTTTTGGAGCAGCAGATGAACTTGGCTTAAACTTCATATAATCGGTCAAACAACGTGACTTACCTATAACTTCTTCATTCTTCTTTTTTTCTCTTTTGCAATCTTTCGTTTGGCACTTCCGCTTTTAAATACCTCTTTCTTTTTTTGGCGATTAGTTTGTATTTTATTTCCGTCCATAATACTAGATTATATATATAAAAAAATATTACAGTGATAGCTTTAGTTTGTTGTTATGAAAACGTGTTAATAACAAATTGAAACAGTAGGCCTACCACCAAAACACGCAATAGAGAAAGGTTAAAAGCACAATACAAATTATTCATACATGGCGTGCATGTCAACATGAATACAGCACAGCGACTGATCTATTTTTAGACAGCGCCAGTGTTCCCACACCACGCCAAGCGATCGAGATTCCTGAATGCTGACTCAACTCATATGAGCTGTCCACAGAAGAGATCAGCCGAATTAGCCCACATAACACACAAAATAACTGCATCGACGTCTTTTACGTTTATGACAGGATTATCACAGTATTAAAACAAAGAATTTTTTTTATTTTAGTCTATTCAAAATTAAAGTTTTTAAAGTTGTTTTTTTCTTGTGGTGTGGGCCTCTTTGTGGTGCAGTCCCATAGGTTGCAGCCTAGATAGCATGTGCGTAAATGCGGCCCTGTGCCTGTATATAACAAGGGAGGAATGTTTCTCTCTTGAGGACTTTCACTCCTTACATAACCAACTTCATACCCGACGGCCGCACATCACACAACCAACCCTGCAGAAACAGAAGGAATTGTACTATAAAACTCTGCCTCACCCACAATACTCACCGGACCTCCTGCCAACCAAGAAACACTTCCCCAAGCATCTCGCAAACTTCCTACGAGAGAAATATTTCACAGAGATTGAAGTTTCCGGTTCATTTAAGTGATTTCTTGACAATACTTCCCTGCTGTGATGGTGGCGCTTGGATTCAGATAGTTGTAGTGGATGTCTTCGGCAGCAGACCAGTAAAACAGTCACCATGCAGAGAAGTATTACCTAGAATTAAGGTAAATCAAGCATTAGGAATATTATTTTAAGGCAGATCGATCAAGCAATAAATAAGCTTTAAAATGCAATATAATCAGTGAGATATACAGGGTGGGCACAAAGTCGCTTTCCCCAATAAATGAAGAAATCAAATAAAAGAACCTAGGTGACTTGACAATCTTTATTGTACTTCAAAGTGTCGTTTCTACTTCAAATACTGTTCAAACTGTCCCCCACCATGTTCAATGCACAAGGTACATCTCTTCAGCACTGATTTGCAAATATCATGACACAATTGAGGATTGTCATCCAATCTCTTCAACGATTGTTCGATTAGCTGTTGCAAGTGAACCAAATCCTGCGGTTTCTCGGAAAACACTTTGTCTTTGACAATACCCCACATGGAGAAGTCACATGTGAGGTCACATGAACTTGGTGGCCAATCTGTGGTATCACGACAACCAATCCATTCATCGAAATGTTGATCCAAGAACTCCCTCACAACAACACTAAAATGAGGCAGTGCTCCATCGTGTTGCCACGTGAAAGGAATGTTTTCGAAACGAGGGTTATTGACAAGTTCTTGAATCACAACGTCCTGCAACATCTAAAGGTATGTGTCACCAGTAACAGTTCCTTCAAAAAAGAATGGTCCTATGACACCACCACTCCAAATACCACCCCAAACAGTGACACCAGGGACGTTTAACTTTTGTTTTTGATACAAAGAATTTTATTTCCTAAACAGTATACAAGATATGGTTACATAGAACGATTATTATTTTTTTTTTATGTATACGGATAAAAGTAGTCAAGCTACTTTCGGAGGTATGTGCTTATGCCCTGGTACCTGAAAATTAACCCAGGGCGTCAGTTCCGTGAATTTTTTTACGGATTCCCCCGCTTTTCTTTGATTCATCCTTGATTTCCATTATTTTTTTAACTACAATAATTCACTGTGACATTGGCAAGAATGTCCCAGTGTGAAGAACCAAATTTGTTCGGTTTTCCTGAACAAAGTTGGTTTCACATCATTCTACAAGGTAAGAAGATTAAGATAAAGGTTAGAAATAGTAGGAAGTAAATAAGTGTTAGTGTTTAACATTAATATTATTTATGATCACAGATACGAAATTACATAAGTGTGTAATTGGGTGGGTAATGTTTTCTTAGGATAAGTTTTATTGTGTGTCGTGTGCATTAGTGTTGATGGATGAGATGAGGAATGGACATTAACACGATTCTATGAATGTTAAGCAGGGTCTATGTTCTAGTATGTTATGTTTGAGATAGTGAGAGTATTATTGGCTTTGAGAAGTACGTATTAATAGTAGGAAGAGATATGAAAGAACGAGTGGTACCTGATGCAAGGAGACTTGCGGGAGACCAGCAAGAGTTGGTCGGACTGGGATGAACATCGGTACGACGGTTGGTACCCGGGACATCATCAGGAAGGGAAGAAGTAGGGAGGGATTTCCTGGGAAGTATCGGGTACATTAGTACGTTCGGTAGTGGAAATATAGAGAATTGTCAAGAATCAGTGAGAGAAGTTTGCAGTGTGTTTAGTAACGAGAATAAAGAAGGGGGTGTAAGATTACAATTTAAGAAAGAAACGAAAAAGAAGAATCTTGGTTAAATTCGGTTGGTTCCTAGGTCGAGTCCTTGCAGTGTTATCCTTTGCCTTTCTCCGGGGAGACGTAACCTTTTTTCGTTTTGGCGTATCACTGTCTTCTGTATTAGTGTCTCCTTCTTGATGTTCCTGTGGGAGGTTCTGCTTCATTATCCTCTTGGTGATCTTAGTCCTAAGGAGGGATGTCCTGTTGTTGAGTTTGTCGAAGGTGGATTCTTTGTGATCTTCTGGGGGGTATATTACATTCCGGAGGTAGGGGTTGAATGGGGAGGTGAGTGATGCCGGATTTGAAGAGGGAATGTTCCTCTTTCGACACCAGGTTAGTTAAGTCGTTTAGTGACGTAAAGTGCTCGGGATTTCTTATTAACTGGTACGTGTTGAAGTTTGGTAGCTTTTGTCTTAAATCTTCGATTTGTTTGTTTGATGTCTGGCAAAAGAAGGCTTTATGTTCCGGTGTGTCCGTCTCGGTTTTACATTTCAGGCATTTATCAGTCTGTCTGAGGTTGTGCTTATTTAGGTGTTGACCGTAGGGACCGTGTCTCGTTAGGAAATGTATGAGACCTCTCGTGGGATGGAAATGGTCCATCGAAAGTCGTTCTTTTATGTTTGGAAGGAAGCTGTGAAGTCTCCTTCCTTGCGTAGCTTGTGTCCATTCCTGTTGCCAGACGCTAAACAAGTGGTTGTAAATTTCTGGTACCGTGGCAGGGCGTATTCCAATTAGTTTATAGATTTCGTCCTCTTGTCCATTTCTAAAGTAATACTTTGATGCTCTAGTTTTAATAACGATTTCAATAGGCTGTAGGCCCGCAATCATGAGAAGAGCCAGGGTTGAGGTTGTTCTGAATGCACCCGTTAGGCGAAGTATCACTTTGCGTTGTGAAGATCTCAATCTGTTTTTAATGTACTGTTTACTGGTTTCCATGGCCCACAGGGGCGAGCCATAGGAAATAATAGAATTATATATGGTAATGAGATATGTTTTTATGTGTGATAGTGGAAGGTTGTAGTTTGCTGAACTCAATGTGGCTAGACTGTTTATAGTTGTTTCGGCCTGGGTTGTTGCCAGGGCTATGTGTCTGTTAAAAAACATATTCTCTTGAAGAGTAATGCCAAGGTATTTAGCTTCTCTTACTCTTTTTAAATTTCTTTCTCTGAGTTTGATTTGAGGGTTTCTTTGTAACTTCCCCTTAATGATAATATAATGAGTCTTTTCCGAAGCTATTTTGAGTTTAGCATGATCACACCAATTGGATAGCATATTGATTGCAGTGGATGCTTTATCTTCGATTTCCCTTCTTGGGTTACCGGAAGTGAGCATGATAATGTCATCCGCATAAGCTATGATCTGGTCTATGTCTGGATGGTCTTGTAGTTTCATAAGCGCAGGCTCCAAGTTAGTATTCCAAAGCTCGGGTCCCAGAATGGAACCCTGAGGACAACCTTTTGACGTGATCTTACTCATTTGTAGATCCGGATATTTGATGCTAATTTTTCTGTTAGAGAAATAACTTTTCAGAAGTAGGAAGAGTGTACCTGGGCAGTTCATATTTTTAAGTGTTTGAAAAAGGCTGGGCCACCACAAGTTGTCAAATGCCCCGGCGATGTCCACCATGATTCCAACCATGTACTTGTTTGGAGTGTTTTGTGTTGTATACGATAGCAGGCGTAATGCATCGTCAGTGCATTTACCTTTCGTGAACCCAAATTGTATCCCTGATATGGGTTTGAGCAGGCGAAATTCTTTGAGTCTTTTTAGGATAAGTTTCTCGAAGAGTTTTCCCAAAACGTTGAGAAGGCATATTGGTCTGTATGAATTGACCCTGGTTTCATCTTTATTTGGATGTTTCTTGATGATTATTAAGTTTGCTTCCTTCCAGGTTTCTGGGAATATCTTCTGAACAAGGCACTCATTAAATAGTTGAGTAATGTAAGGCGTAAGTACTGGGGTGATTTCTTGTATTATTTCCACAGGAATTCCGTCTGGTCCCGGGGACTTCTTCATTTTCATGCTGCTTATTTCGTTTTCTACTTCCTGGGTAGTGAAAGGTAATATTGGTGATTCTGGATATGGCTGGTGATAGATTTTTCTTGTATCCTTATTTTCCTCGCTGTCGTTTTCAGGTTTGTCGTCTGGTATGAGATTCTTCATTAAGAAGTTGATGGTTTCTTCCAAGTCCTTTGTCATATTCGTGTTGTTCTCGTCATTAATTAAGGTGGAAATGGTTTGCAGTTTTTTTATTTTGCCGGTAGCGATTTTATACGGGGTGCCCCATTTATTTAATTCCAGACGTTTTTCGATGAAGATATTCCATTGTTGTGTCTTATAATTTAGTAGCTCGGTTTCGTATTGCTTTTTTTGGCACGGTAAATCTGGAGGTTGGCATTTCTGTATTGTGCGATGATGGATTTTTGATATAGTTTCCTGGCTTTTTGCATTTGTTTCTTAAGGTTGGTTAATTTCTTTGGCCATGGCTTCCTCTTCATTTTCCTTTGGTTATTTCTGGGTGATGAATTTTCAATTGCTTGTCTGATGTTTGCAGAGAGTTCCTCTGCGAGCGTGTTGAGTGATTTTTGTTGGTCCAATTGTTCAGGGATAATGAGCTTTTCTAGGAATTTTTGATGATCGATTTTTCTCCAGTTCAATATGTTCTCCTGGTTTGTCTGTTCAAGCTGATGTTGCCTGTAGATTAAGTCGAATAGTATTAAGTTGTGGTCGCTTGTTGTGGCGAGATCTATAACTTTCCAGTTTTGGACATCGCCCAAGGCCCTTGCATTCCTGAGTGTTAGATCAATGTTGCTTGAGGCGCCCGCCCTTCCCCTGTAGGTGGGGGGATTATCTGGCTGATTTTCGACTTGTAGGTTGTGCTCAGAAATGAATTCCTCCATGGCTACCCCCTTGGTGTCGGTTTCTTGGCTGTACCACCACGGAGAGGAGGAGTTCGTGTCAGCTGTGATTATGATCTTGTAGTTTTTGTACGCATTGCAGATCAGATCGATTTTTTCCAAATATGGGTCTATGTCATGGCTGAATTGAAAATAACTATTTATTAGGATCCAAGAACCATGCTCGGAAGATATTTGAGTGCAATTTATGTGTGTGTCACAAAATTGTGCTATTTTGGTGATTGTTAGATTTCTGTTTAGGTTAATTATTGCTGCCATGGTTTGATTGCGGTCCTGAATTGTGTGAACGTTGAGTGGTATGTAGGGAATTTTGTTTTTGGATGTGTATGGTTCTTGCATGAGAATTATGTCAATATATTGCTCTTTGCAGTAATTGATTGTTTCAAGTGTTGCAAGCTTGCTTCTTCTGGTGTTGATCTGTGCAACGCGTATCTTGTCGTTATCTATGAGTGCCGTACTAATTGGTGGCATCGGGGCCATTCGTTTGTAGCTATGAACTCCATTCTCCCGTGTGCCCTTACAAAGTCCGCGTAAACATCGTCAAGTACCAGGGACTCTCCGCGACGTCCGAAAGCTGTCTCGGTTAGCCGGAGCAGCTCCTCTGTGTCGGTAGGAAGGTTGTAAGTTTTTAACGTTATCCTGTCCACTGCTTCTGGTATGGGGAAGGTAATAGTTTTGCCCTTGCTATGCTTCTTCCTGACTAGTAGTCTCAGTGCAGTAATGAGAATATCTCTCTCTTCTAGGCGTGAAAGTTTCAAGTTGTGTTCGAAGTTTCTATATATTAGGTACGGATCCGAGGGATGGGATGAGTGTTCTGGCGAGGGTGATGGAGGTTCCGAGTCAGTATCGAGATCGGTGTCATATAAGTCAAGTGTCTTCTGCAGTGAGTTCAATTTTCTTGAATGTGAGAGGGGTGTGAGATGATGTGTCAGATGTAGGTGTTCGTGTCAGAGCGGGTTTTATTACCTCAATTGGGGCAGAAGGTGTTGGAAAAGGGTCGTTGAGGATGGAATGGGTGTTTGTAGTGAATTTTATATTCTCCGATAGGTTGGACGGTTCAGTAGAGAGGTCGAGAAGGGTTGGGGGATTGAAGTATGTGCTATATGGGTACATGAAGGGGGGAGCTTCTGGGTTTAGCGTGGAAGAGTTTACTAAATCGATTGCTTTTTTTAGTCGGTATGCTGCCGCTCTTTTAGCGTTTCTTTTTCTTCTACTTGGTGGATTTCTTTTCCGTTTTGTTTTAGGGGTGTTCTCCATAGTCTGTCTTGTCCACTAGTCTTTGCCACATGAGGGTGTATGTTGGGCAGTCTTTGTTGTCTTTATTATTGCATGTTTTGTTCCTGTTTTTACATGGAATGCATGTTTTCGGTTGGGTTTTTTTATCACAGTGTTGGCGTTCATGATTCTCATTTCCACAATGGGTGCACAAGGGTTTGTTTTTGCAGTATTTTACTACGTGGCCCAGATCTCCACATTTCAGGCAACGTGCAACCACGATATAATCTTTGATGAAAAGAGATAGGAACGGTAAATATACGTTTTCTGTGCGAAGAAGGATTTTTCTAATTTTACTTGTGGTTTGTACAACTAGATGTACTGTGTTGCTGTTACGGGGTCCTGTTTTAAATCTCACATTGAAATCATTTGTGTATTCTTCATATGGAATTGATTCTTGGAGATTAAGGCTGTAAAATTCTGTGTAAAATTCCTCTGGGTCTTTATTGGCCGGAACGTCATATACAGGGTGGTGCAAAATTCCGTTTACAACTCTTGGGAGGTGAATCGCCAAGTAAAAACAAGGAAAAAATGCCATGTGAAAAAATGTCGAAATCGGCACCGTTTGCGAGTGACAGGCGTGCGAAAATCGCCCCACACCATGTGTAAAGCACAATAACTCAAGACGGAAGAAAGATATCAATGTCGGATTAAAATAATACAAAGAAAGTTGTGCCTGACGAATACAATGGTGCAGAAATTGAGGCCCAGTGTAAATTGCGCAAGGGAACTCTCAAAGAAAGTGGGGAATTCCAATGATAGAAAATATAGGAAATTTGCTACTATTTTCTACATAATGTTGAGATCGGAATGTAGGCAGTAAAAAATGACGACGTATGTCCACATGTCCCACTACTGCTGGGACACCCTCCCACAATCGGGAAATAGGAAATTCACCCGAAAATGACGCTATGCCGTCAGATTACGCTGAGATTGATTTCAGCTAATTTATACAGGAAGCCCCACTAGATGCGCTGGGAGTGTAGGTCACCTGTTACGTATTAGCGTTGGTGGATACTACGTAGAGAGTGTAATCGACCGTTGTTCTTCCTGTCTGTTCTGCGTGTCGCAGCGTGGAGTTTAGTCTGGCGTGTGTGTGTGGTTGAATTGCGCCAAGGAATATTGTACGTAGAGTACGTATTCCGTGTTCTTTCTCGGTTTGCAAAAACTGCGTGGACACCTGTGTGACATTACGTGGGTGCTAATCACGGTAGTTGTGATCCGTCACTCGGAGGGAAAGTGCCCCTGTTGCTGGGCAGTTCTCGAACAGGACAATGGTGGAGTACTCTACCCACGAGCTTGCTGATATGCATCTCGTTTATGGAGAGGCAAACCGAAATAGCCGTGAAGCACGGCGTTCGTATCACGAACGTTTTCCTGGGCCTCCCCGATGGCGCAGTGGTAGCGTCGTCGCCTTGTAGTCAAGGGGTCCCGGGTTCGATACCCGGTGGAGGCACATGGCACAGTGGTTCGGATCCCACTTTAAACCGTAGGTCCAGTCCCGATTAGCCTTACTGTGCATAAAGTGGACTTAAAACACCAACTCAAACCAAACCAAATGAACGTTTTCCCAATAGGCGGTTACCAGCAAATGCACTCTTTCAAAGACTTGATGCTCGACTGCGTGAAACTGGATCTCTACTACCCCGTAGGTGGGATTGTGGAAGACACCGCACTGTGCGCACTGTGCAATTTGAAGAGGACGTATTGGACGCGATACGAGACCGACCTGACACCAGCACACGTGCCGTTGCTCGTACGCGACAAACCCACCATAGCAATGTGTTCCGCGTTCTTCAGGAGGAGGGATTTCACCCATACAAATTGCATAAGGTGCACCACATACTGCCCACGGACTTTCCCCTACGCATGGATTTCTGCCAATGGTACGTGCAACAAACTCTTGCCATTCCGGATTTCCCAACAATAGTTTTGTGGACCGATGAGGCAATGTTCACCAGGGACGGCATGTTCAATAGCCACAATAGCCACGTCTGGGATATGGACAATCCGCATGCAATCATTGTGCGCCATCATCAACATAGGTTCGCAGTGAATGTATGGTGTGGCGTAGTAGGTGACCACTTGATAGGCCCGTACATTTTGCCCTCTACTTTGTGTGGTGGGAATTATCGGGTGTTTCTACATGACGTATTACCTGAACTTTTGGAAAACGTTCCACTGGCAGGTAGACAACGTATCTGGTTTCTACACGACGGCGTCCCCACACATTTCGACCGGGGAGCCAGGGCCTTACTCAACGATATTTTCGGCGATCGTTGGATTGGCAGGGGTGAACCTTTACCGTGGCCACCTCGTTCCCCTGACCTCACACCACAGGGTTTCTGTGTATGGGGAGAAATGAAAAGGCTCGTGTATGAAACCCCTGTGGAAAGTGCTGAAGACCTCGTTGCTCGTGTTAGTGCCGCTGCTGGGACAATTGTTGACATGCCAGAGGTATTTGCGCGTATCAGACAATCAGTACTTCGCCGATGCCATCTTTGTCTTGAAGTCAATGGTGGATATTTTCAACAAAGTCTCTGAGTATACCGATGTTTGTGAGCCCCTATCAGCACCGCATAGTGTCCTTTAGTGAAAGGTGCGAGTGAAGATGCTGGAGATCGCTGTACTTCATACCATCGATCTGCATGTGCGGAGGTTGTGCGCTTCTCAGTGGAATCCCTTCCAGATGTGCTGTGCCTGGAAATGTTACATGCCATTGTGTGCGTTTTCTCGCCATTCTCCGTCTTCATTCCTTCGAGGATTACCCACTTTCTTTGGGGAGCTCTCTTGTAGTATGTACAGCCTGACGTTATGTGGCCATTGTTTAACTTTTGTTTTTCGTACTGCAAAGTAGTGTGTCAACATTAAGTGATTGAAACGTTTTTTATGATTTTCCGGTATTTTTTTCCATTTGGGATGGTGTCCCAGCAGTAGTGGGACATGCGACAACTTGGTTTCTTTTCTTGTTCGTACCGCAATAAGAACCGTGTGCAACAGGAGATTTGCAGTTATTTTCCTATTTCCCGATTGTGGGAGGGTGTCCCAGCAGTAGTGGGACATGTGGACATACGTCGTCATTTTTTACTGCCTACATTCCGATCTCAACATTATGTAGAAAATAGTAGCAAATTTCCTATATTTTCCATCATGGGATTCCCCACTTTCTTTGAGAGTTCCCTTGCGCAATTTACACTGGGCCTCAATTTCTGCACCATTGTATTCGTCAGGCACGACTTTCTTTGTATTATTTTAATCCGACATTGATATCTTTCTTCCGTCTTGAGTTATTGTGCTTTACACATGGTGTGGGGCGATTTTCGCACGCCTGTCACTCGCAAACGGTGCCGATTTCGACATTTTTTCACATGGCATTTTTTCCTTGTTTTTACTTGGCGATTCACCCCCCAAGCGTTGTAAACGGAATTTTGCACCACCCTGTATGATCAGAAGTGGATCCTTTTTTCGAGGGTTTTCTACTTTGATGTTGTGTTTAGGAAGATCTTTATTATTAATTAATTTCTCGGCTCCTTCTCTGGAAGCTGTTTCCACTATCACCATTTGATTTGTGGTTCTTATGCTTTTGATTTTGATATTTTCCCTCACTGGATTTACTGTGGTGGTCAAGATTTCCTGTATCTTCTTAGCACTCATTTTCCTATCTTTGTCGGACATAAAGACAGTGTGCTTTACAGTAGATGTGGCTTTCTGTATTTGTTGTTGTTTGTCGGTTTTTTTTGTTGATACAACCTGGGAGTATAATACGTCTTCTCTAGGGGTTGCAGATTTCTATCTTGAAGGATTTTATTTACGGCGTTGAGTGATTTGTTCTCCGACACTGTTTCTTCATGTACTTGTTCTAATTTGCTCATCAGTTCTAAGAGGATGGATTTTCTTTCTTCTGATATGTTTTTATCTTTAGCGACGAGGGTAGTAATTTCTAATACCAGTTTTCTGTGCATCTCTAGCTTGATAGTCTGAGAAACGGGAACACTGTCTATTGAAGATACGCCAGTCGCATTGGAGTTTGATGTCTGAACGTTGGTGCCTGGTGTCTGGGAGGAAGGGGTGGCTGAGGGGCTGAAGGGGTTTGCAGGTGACGGGTTGAATGACTTTTTCCAGTGGTCCTGGGGCTGTTGTAGGGGCGAATCAGGCTTCCTTTTTGTCAGAGGTGAAGGTGGGGGGGAATGACGGACAGGGCCACCCTGTTCGAAACCAAAGTGAGTGTTTTGCTTGGGGGTAGAATTTTTGTTTTTGGGTGTGGCGCCACCGGTAGGAGCCATGAGGAACACCAACGGTAGTCCAAGTTGTGCGCACTGATGAAATCTGGATTAAAGAAGCCAATAGACGGAGAGCGGCCGTTAACTGCAATCGCACGGTCGCAAACACAGGTTGCCCGGTGCTACGAGAACTGACGCGTATTGTATAGTATTGGAATGGACTTCATACTCTCGAGTGACGTCACGCTATGTGAATGTCCTTTGTAACAGCTGAGTGAGTGAGAATGATGTCGCGCCCCGGCAATGCACAGACCCCTCTAGCCGAGAATTACGCCGTGTCGTGGCAGTTGTATTTGTCAAATAAAACTGGAACTACTGTATTGAATTCGGTTCTGGGGGTCTCAGAATGTCAATCAGGCTTCTCATAAAACTATTATGTTTATTAACCAAGCTAACTGAGTTCGGGTTGTCTGTGTCTGGTTGTTATTTATAGCACTGACATCCGTTAGGCTTAACTGACGTGGCTCCGTAAGGATAGCATGGGGATGTTTGTTTCGCAACAGTTATTTTGCTTAAGGGTGAATTCACTTTTAGTTTATTTTCAGATCAAGATTGGTCCTTCTTACGTGAGCGTTTGGGGGTGAGCAAAGCAAACTACTCCTTGGGTGAGCTGCAGGGGGTGTCTTTTGCGTTCATCTGCGGGACGTTTAACTCTTCCGTCATATAATTTCGTGTGGATTGGTATCACTCCAATAAACACAATTGTGTCTGTTTACGTGACCGTTCATCTTGAATGAGGCCTCATCTGTCCACAAAATTCATTTCCAGAAGTCTCTGTGAGCTTCGTTCCGAATGAGACACCACTCACAGAACTCAACACGTCGGTCTGGATCACATTCATGTAACGCGTGCAGAAGCTTTGGCCGGTAAGGTTTCATCTTCAAATCCTTTAACATGTTCCTTACAGAGGTACGTGACATTCCCAGGTCCCCTGCGTGCCTTCTGGTAGACTTCTTTGGGCTGGACACACAAGTCTGTGCAGTGTTTTCTTCATTTCGTACACTTCGGGGTCGTCCGCTTCGCTGTAGATCATTCACAGAACCTGTAGCCTCAAATTGTTGGTTCAGGTTTCTCATGGCTTGACGTGATGGTGGTTTCACACCTGGAAATCTTCTCCTGAATTCTACTGTCACCACATTTGTGTTTTTGTTGTGTTTCCACCAAGCTTGTAGCATGAAAACACATTGTTCCTTTGTTAATTTGCGATTCATCTCAACACCTGCAATGCAAGACAACAACTTCACTCAGTAAACAACTCTCTTCAACAAACAGTAAACAAAACACATACGAAAACATGGTTACCAGTCCTAGAGACACAGTAGTGCCAGTCCTAGTACAAAAAAGATGCTCGGTGATACCTCGCTTATTTCTTTTCTTTCCTTACTTGTTTTGGGGAAAGTAACTTTGTGCCCACCCTTTATATAAGGAAAAATTATTTGCAAAACACAAAGCAAAACAATATGTCCATTATTTTTTCATCAACCCAATACATAGGAAGGCACATACAAAAGAGAAATATTTTAATTTTCAACAGAAATTTTGCCTGTAAAGATTACCTTAGGGAACATGTGAGAATACAAGATAAGCCTTTCCTTTGTTCAAGTTTTGGCTAAGATGTTGCCCTCTGCTTGTTAAATTTTATCCCTGGGGAAATTATATTTGGGGGGAAACAACAAATTATTTTGCAATTTATTTTTTTCCCCCACTTTGCCATTAAATTGCAACATTTTCTGTCAGACAGCTGGAATATCCAATTTTGGCGAATGCAGATGTGGCCTCAAGGGCTGTTATTTTCCTAAAACTGTCAAAGAAGTTGAAGAGCATCTCCCCATTTCCCTTTTCTTTGTCCACGGAATTTGGCAGGAATGTGAAAGTTGCAAATGAGTTGCCACGTGACTCGAACTTGTCACCACACAACGTCTGTATTTGTATGAGTGCCAAGTACTTGAACAGTAGTGCACGAAGATAGCCTACATGGAATTTTTGATGCGAGCATAATAGTCCTTTACGAAGTCATTTTTTAAAGATAAGTGTGCTTTTTTTAGGACAATGAGCTAGATTTCTTTGTGAAGCTAGAATGTTAGTAACAAAAGTGAGCATTACGAGTTCCAGACTCTGCAATGTCTGGAATCTGCCTTCAAAATGAACGAAAACAGATAAAGCTGGTGACGTTGAAGACAGTGTTGATCAAAGCATCGGTTCTGAAAATTTGCAAGTGCATCTACACAAGAAGGCAGTAGTAGTAAAGAGGCAAGTTCCTTTTGATTGTTGGTTGCCCATGAAAAATTTAACAAATGAAAAAATTACACGGCTGTAGCTTGATGTACGAGGTCCGACAATAAAGTAATGAGACTGTGGTCCATAATCCACAACCTGGCAACACCTCATGAACTTGAGAGGGGCATGCTGGGAATTATGCCGCCATGTCGTGAAGGAGGTGCAAGAATGTCATCACGTAATAACTATGGAGCATGGAGTGAACATCAAGTTTCATGAAGGACATTCTGAAAACTGCTTGCGGGAATAAACATTTCTTGAATTCTATTGTTGTGGAGGACAAAACAGAGCATTTTTACTACGGACCTTGTACGAACTAACAAATCGCTGAATGGAAGTCACTAAATTTACCAAGAGGCAAGGAAATGCAGCTCTCAAAGCCAAGGGTGAAGACAATGTTTTTTTTTTTAATGATAGCAAAGACATTATTCATCATGAAATTGTTCCAGAGGGTGAAAGTGTAATTAGTTGTTACTATCGTAGTGCTCGGAATGATTATGGAAGAGAACATGAAGGTATCAGACCTCAGTATCCCGAACCGGGCAGTTGGTTCCTGCTCCACGATAATGCACGTTCCAACAGAGCAGTGGTTGTCTATACATTCCTAGTCCAAAAACAAGTGAATGTGTTGAATCATCAACTTTACTCCCCAGATTTATCCCCCTGTGATTATTCCCCGTTCCCGAAAGTGAAGCTCCTGCTGAAATTACACACTTTTGATGAACACAAGACCAGACAACACGTTGTGATGTCCAATCTTCAAGTCATACCACATGAAGACTTGCATATGTTGGCCAACTGTGCCAATTGCTGTATTGATGCAGGAGGGATGTACTTTTAGTAATAAACAAGCAATGTTCAATTATTTTGTTTCCTTTTCACAATATAAATCTGTCCCATTACTTAATTGTCTGACCTCGTATATAGTGATGAAGTTACACATACATAATCTATAATAATTGGCGAGTCGGAAGGTTGTATCCTTTGTTGGAAATATTTTTCGGTTTCAGCATGCGTTGTCAAGTTGGTAGTTTTGCAATTTTGCAAGTTAAACACATTTGTAAAATGTCATCACTAAAAATACAGAAGAATCAAAAATGAATTCATTCAGTTCTGTAACAACAATTGATCATGAAATTATATATACAATGATGGACATTATATATACAGTACTGGTAATCACTTATGTTTTGTATTCAAGGAGACCTGGCCTAATTATGTGTAACTTGGTGACCCACCTAACGAATTTTCAGAATTAACAAGCTAATGGAACTGTTATTTTTTTTATTTATTTAAGTTGGGGGGGGATCAACAGGCATTTAGCTGCCCAATTATAGGTCTCCGCTAATTACATTCAAAAGTTACAGCTACAAATATACATGTCACACACATACAGATAAATTTGTGGTTGATAACATTATCAGTATTTGACATGCAAATCTAGAATATGCTCAATCGAAAACAGATAATATTATATAAAACTGCAAATTATTGATATGTACAGTGTGTCTGAGAAAAAATATACCAATAAAGAATTTAAATAACTCAACAATCGTTAACGACTGAAATGTCAAATAACGTTTATTTGGAAGAGAAAATCATAGAATTTTTTTTAACCAAAGAACAAGAAAAAAATTCACCTTAGTAGCTCTCAATGTGTGCTCCTTTGGTGGCGCGACAAACATCAAGGCAGTACTCAAACTCCATTCAAGTGTTCTTCAACATTTGATGAGTGACGGATCCACATGCATCGATAATTCCTTCACGGAGATCATTGAGGTCTTGCCCAGGTGTTTGGTAAACCATAGTCTTCACATAACCCCAAAGGAGTCAAGTCTGGTGACCGTGGTGGCCATTTAATGGGTCCACCCCTCCCAATCCAATTACCAGCGAAAATGTTATTAAGGAAGTTAATAACAGAATGGGCATAATGTGGGGTGCCCCATCCTGCTGAAATATGTACCCATGAGGTATACGAGGTACAGCATACTGTTGCAACATTTTCAGGTAACTTGCACCTGTACCTGTAGCTTCCTAAAAAAAAAGGACGCAATTACGGAATCTCGTGTCAAACCACACCACACATTCAACTTGGGGCTGTCGTGTTCATGTTCAACAACTCCATGGGGATTCTGCTTACCCCATATTCTACAGTTATGTCTATGCACTTTTCCGGAAATGTGGAAGGTAGCCTCATCTGAAAATGTTACGTGTGTCAGGAATTCATTGTCATCATCAATGCATGATAGCACTTCACTAGCATAATCAAACCTAGCAGGTTTATCACTGCACTTTAGTTTCTGAACAAGCTGTAACTTGTAAGCTCTAAGCCTTAACCTTTTATGTACGATATCATGCACAGTAGAAAGTGGAATTTGAAGTTGAGAACTAGCACGTCTCACAGATTTATGCGAGCTTCTCTGGAAAGCTTCCTGAGCTGCAACCACTTTATCCTCGCTCACACGCTTCCGACCACTACCTTTCTTCCTCAACAAAAACCCTGTTTCCAGCAATTGTTTATGCCATTTAACAATGTAATGACATTCTGGTGCTTCCTGTCCATATTGTTACCGGAATATTCTTTGTACCATTACAGGAGACTTGAATTCTGCAAACCAAAAGCAGCACTCACTTTCTGACGAACAGTAAATGGCGCCATTGTACAGACTACTCACAAACAAAGCTGCGGATGCGCTTAATTATGTTACAATTTTTTCCCTTCTGCTGGTAAAAAAAATTCCTTTCTTCCCTCTTCCAAACAAATGTTATTTGACATTTGTATCGTTAACGATTGTTGAGTTATTTAAATTCTTTATTGGTATATTTTTTTCTCGGACACACTGTACAACAAAATTAATGCAAGAAATAGAAGTTTACCACACAACTATGTTTATTGTTTTTCTGACAGGAGAATTCAACTAATTATGGTTCACTATAGGATATGTATATGGATATGAATATTAAAGTATATTAGAGTATATTTTGAATGCAATATTATCAGTGCAAATTAATGGATCCGTGCTTCTTAAACACGTTCTGTTCACTATTTTAGACAAATAATTCACATTTTGAAGTAAAAATAAGTGAAAAAAACACACAAAAAAACCTGAGATGCAAGTAAATGAGTAATTTTTTTGGTTTTGCAAATGTAGCCGTAATTTAGCAAAGTATCTTAGGTGCTATTTTATGGGGGTAGAAAATTTTTGATTCATATGTATATATGTATGTGTGTGTTTATAGCTATATTGGATATATATGCTGTCTCTAGACAGTCAGTAGAATTCCACCCCTCCTCTGGAAATTTCTTAATACCACACTGCAGTTACCCAATAGAAATCCCACCCATGCTTTCAAATGGCACAGTTAAAGCATGTTGGCAGTAGCTGTAAGATGGAAAACCTTTTTTCCATGATGCAGGTTTTTTAACAGAGCAAACAATTGCTCATGGCTTTTCCTGATCCAAAGTACAAGGCAAATAAGGAAACTTCATCCCTTGGTGTCACATATTATTATAGAGCAATTACAGCAACAGATGTGCAACCACAGTGCAGAACAGTTATTTTGACAAAATCCTGTTTCCCTACTGGTTGATTTGGGGACGGTGATTTTGAACATCATTGCTTCCAAACACTAGGCCTAATTGGTCGTTTGACTGTGAGTTCCTTCGTAGGGAAATGTGGCAACAGAGGATCACTGCCATAAAGGCAGTTCTTGCACCGGATATAAGAACAGCGGTCCTGTAATATTTGGAAATTTTTTGCATGTTACATTTTGAACATTTATACAAACAAATTTATTGAAAATTATCTTCTTAATGTCAAGAAATTTTAAAAAGCTGGTATCAGCGTTCTTGTCCCTCATTTTCACATGGTGCTGATATTTATAGTTTACTGTTATGTAGTACAGTAATATTAGACTTGTGTTGCATGTTTAATGCCTACTCCTGAAATTAGCAAGTAGATAAATCAGTTTATCTTGTGACTACAATCTATAGTTGTTCACATTGAAGAATTTAATGAAGTTATTTTTGGTGATAGTAAAAGGAGTGAAAGTCACAGTAATGTTATCTTGGCATCTGAGGTAAGCAATTATTAAAGTACAGTCTCATTTCTTTTAGCACAGACAACTAGATGCTACCCCCTTAAAGTCTTCTGTACTGCAGATATTAGAAATTATTTTAGAAGCACACCTACATTTGTATGTTCATTTTTTTTTCAGATGCTTGAACAAGAGCTATATGGAAGGACAGGTCCAAGATGTTCCAAAGTTATTTACCCATTTACCAATATCTGCAGGAAAAATGAGTGAACAAGAGCAACCAAAAAATAATCCAGAATATCTAAGTGAAGAAGGGATAGTAAAGGCTGAAACTTCAAAATCGTCTAAAACCAAGGGATATATTGAAGATGACAAGGGTGATAACAGAAGAAAGCAATATATTTGTTCCTTGTGCACCAAAAGTTTCTTCAAAGAAGAACATTTGAATAAACATATAAGGGTTCATACAAGAGAGAAGCCTTTCAATTGTTCAATATGCAAGAAACATTTTGAATATGAACATGGCCTTAATAGACATATGAGAAAGAAGAAACCTTTTAAGTGTCCAATTTGCAAAAATAATTTTGCATATGAAGGAGATCTTCAGATGCATGGGAGAGTTCACAGCCAAGAAAGCCTATCAATTGCACAATTTGCGAAAAAAAAATTGCACATAAATATTACCTTAAAATACATAGGAGAACACGCACAATAGAAAAACCTTTTAAGTCTGCAATTTGCAACAAAGATTTTGCCCAAAAACATAACCTTAGTAGACACATGAGAATACACCCAAAAGAGAAACCTTTTAATTGTTCTATTTGCAGCAAAGTGTTTTCGTGCAAGGAACCGCTTAATATGCATATGAGGACACACACAAAAGAAAATCCTTTTAAGTGTACTATTTGCAACAAAGATTTTGTCCAAAAACGTCACCTTAATATACACCTGAGAATACACACAAAAGAAAAACCTTTTAAGTGTGCAATTTGCAACAAAGATTTTGCCCAAAAACCACACCTCTATAGACACATGAGAATACACACAAAAGAAAAACCTTTTAAGTGTGCGATTTGCAATAAAGATTTTGCCCAAAAAAATTCTCTTAATATACACATTACAGTACACACAAAAGAGAAACCTTTTAATTGTTCTATTTGTAGCAAAGAGTTTTCCTACAAAGTCTCACTTAACACACATATGAGGACACACACAAATGAAAAACCTTTTAAGTGTACAATTTGCAATAAAGATTTTTTCGAAAAACCTAACCTTAATGTACACATGAGAACACACACAAAAGAGAAACCTTTTAATTGTTCTATTTGCAGCAAAGTGTTTTCCCACAAGAACTCGCTTAATACACATATGAGGACACACACAAAAGAAAAACCTTTTAAGTGTACAATTTGCAACAAAGATTTTGCCCGAAAAGATCACCTTAATAAACACATGAAGGTACACACAGGAGAGAAACCTTTTAATTGTTGTATTTGTAGCAAAGAGTTTTCCCGCAAGGACTTGCTTAATATACATATGAGGACACACACAAAATAAAAACTTTTTAAGTGTTCAATTTGCAACAAAGATTTTGCCAAAAATAAC